>NC_090305.1:18359500-19671000 GCF_039906515.1 Pseudorca crassidens | reverse complement strand
CACCAATCAATTTTTGGAGACAAAAGACAAATGACAAGCTGAGAGAAAATAGATGCAATGTATTTCACAGGTAAAGGGCTGATTTCTCTAATTTACAGAGTTCTAAAACATTGAAAGAGAAAAAAGACAGCAACTCAATAGAAAAATGGGCAAAAGACAGGAACAGTCAATTCCCAGAAAAAGATATACAAATGGTCCTTGAATATATGAAACAATACTCAACTCTACTCATAAGAAGCTATATGCAAAGTAAAACACTGAGAAACCGTTTCTCACCTATCAGGTTAGCAAATATTCGAAGACTTGACAACATCCTTGTGGTAGGCAGAATTCTAAAATGCCCCCCAGGGACTTACCTGGTGGCTCAGTGGTTGAGAGTCTGCCTGCCGATGCAGGGGACACGGGTTCATGCCCCAGTCCAGGAAGATCCCACATGCCGCGGAGCGGCTGGGCCCGTGAGCCATGGCTGCAGAGCCTCTGCTCCGCAACGGGAGGCCACACAGTGAGGGGCCCGCGTACCACAAAAAACAAAAAACAACAACAAAAAAAAAAACTCTAAAATGCCCCCCACCATGATGTTTGACCTCTGGAGTTATAACCTTGAATAGGTTATGTTATATAGCAAAGACAATTTAATTTTATGAATGTATTTAAGGTCCCAAATCAGTTGTTTTTAAATTAATCAAAAGGGGAATGATCCTGGAGCCCTGACTTAACCAGTGGGTTGCCCTTCAGCAGAAGGTTCAGACCTTTCTTGAAGGTAGAGACATTCTCCTACTGTCCTTTAAGAAGCAAGCCACCATGAGTTTTATAGCCTCAAAGAAATGAATTCTACCAACAACCTGAATGAGCTTGGAGCCAGATTCTTCCCCAGTAGAGCCCTCAGATGAGAACACAGCCTGGCCAACACCTCCTTTAATTCTGTGTAAGACCCTGAGCACAGGGTCCAGTCAAGCTGTGCTCAGATACTTGACACGAAAACTATAAGATAGTAAATATGTTTCATTTTAAGCCACTAAGATTGTAGCTGTTTGCTACACAGTTTGCTACACAGCAGAAAACTGATAGAACATTCTGTAGGTGAGGCTTGGTGAAAACAGGCACTCTCATACATGGCTAATGGCAGTGCAAAATGATAAAAGCCCTATGGAATTTGGTAATATGCAGCAATGCATTTCTACAGTGTCTATATATGCATTGACTTTTTATATATATATAAATTTATTTTATTTATTTATTTTTGGCTATGTTGGGTCTTCGTTGCTGCGCACAGGCTTTCTCTAGTTGCAGTGAGCGGGGGCTACTCTTCGTTGCAGTGCGTGGGCTTCTCATTGCAGTGGCTTCTCGTTGCAGAGCACGGGCTCTAGGCACGTGGGCTTCAGTAGTTGTGGCACACGGGCTCAGTAGTTGTGGCTTGTGGGCTCTAGAGCAGAGGCTCAATAGTTGTGGCACATGGGCTTAGTTGCTCTGCGGCATGTGGGATCTTCCCGGACCAGGGCTTGAACCCGTGTCCCCTGCATTGGCAGGAGGATTCTCAACCACTGCGCCTCCAAAGAAGCCCCACATTGACTTTTGACTTAGCAGTTGCACTTCTGGGAATTTACTCTGAAGATATACCGCTATACATTTATAACAACATGTGCTCAGGGCTTTTCACTATAGCATTATTTATTTATAATACTTAAGTGCTGGAAACAACCTATAATTGCACACCCATGGGAAACAGGTTGAATAATTATGGTTTCTCTACACAGTGTAGTACTATGAAACCATAATAAAAGAATTAGGAAGCTCTTTGAGATGGAGAATTCCTAGAATATATCATAAAATGAAAAGAGTAGAGTAAGAGAGTATATATAGCATTCTACCTTTAGTAAAGAAAGAAATAAGAATATAGGTGTGTGTGTATTTGCTTATTATTTATTAAAAAAGAAACACAGAAAAGCTAAATAAGAAACTGATGAAAATAGAAAATCATTACTTAGGAGAGGGGAACAGGATGGGAGTGAGTCTTTTGAGTCTATATAAAATTTTTGAACTCTCTAAATGTTTTACAAATGCAAAAAAATTAAATCAAAAACTCTATTATTGATGTGGATGTGGCAGTATATAGTGGGAAATGTACCAGTATCTGCAATCTATTTTGAAATGTTTCAAAAATATAAGATACACGGATGGATACAGAGCTGTTTAGATGAATGTGATAAAGTAAATATACTAAAATGTTAATGGTAAATTTAGGCAGTGGGTATACAAGTGTTCACTTTAAATTTTTTTCTGCTGCTCTCTATGTTTGAAAATTTTATAGTAAAATGTTGGAAAAAATTAAATGAAAATGAACGCACAAAAGCAAACCCTAAACTAATTCTAATTGTGCATCAAATTGATAATGTAACCACATAGAGAAAAGAATTAATTCAAGTACGTTTTGAACATAGTACTCCCTACACTCTTAGTGGGATGTATTCAAAGGACAAGAAATGTCAAAGAAATCTTGAACTTTGCTTATTAGGAATCTATGTTGACTCCATGATAAGCAGTCAGTCAGATCTCCCAAGTTAAAGTAAGTACCGGGACAACAGGATTCTTCCTGAAATAGCTTGCTTAGATTCAGTTTCAGAATATTAATAACCTTATTCACAATAATTTACCAAACAGTATTCATGGCACATAGTTTCAGGAAGAATCTTTTTACTACCCACTAGGTGGCAGTGCTCTCTAATCTAATTAAAAGCAGGACTTGAATTGGAAAGACTCATTCATCTAACAATCTATATGCTACATTGATTTTCTCACCTATCGAGCAAACTAGATTTTCATTAATAACTATGCAAAGTAACGTTTTTCAGAATTTTAACAACAACAAAAATAGATCCTATTTCCCCATACATGGGCTATATTAAATCAAATTCAGAATCGCTGGATTGGTGGAGACTTCCAGAAGTCTGCTAGTCCCCTTACCTCCCTTCAAACAGAATAACCTTCTGACTCATTATCTTTTCTCTGCCTGGGAAATAGGACATTTCTCAAAGTTCTGTTCCAATATTTGGCATAAAGTCAAGTGGTTCATTTATTTCTTCATTCATTCTTCATAAGGCAAACAATTTCTGAGCAATTACCATACGCCAGGTAATTTGCTAGGTGTTGGGGGTAGGATGGTGCCCGCAGACACAGTCTGTTGCCCTCAATGATATTACTATCAATTGCCCTGGCAGTTGGCCTTTCTGGAAAAGTGGAAAAGTTGGTGTGGCTCCTAGTAACATGGCTTACTCTGCTCTTTTCAGCTCAAGCAGAGGAAAGATCTTAAAACTATAAGAAATGGAGGCCAGTGGGGAAGAACAGATTAGTAAATAATTACAAGGCAACATGAGAAATGCAAGGGAGTAAGTAGAGGGTGCTGTGAAGCCCAAAGGAGGGGGAAAGAGCCCAGCCAGGCTTAGGAGTCGTCAGGAAAAGCTTCCCAGGTGAAGGGGCATCCTAAATTGACTTGTGAAGGATAAGTAGACACTAGATAGGGAGGGGGCAGATGGAATGGGAGAGGTGAAGGGCCATCCAGGTTGCAAAAGTTGGAGGGGGAGGAATAGCATCTTATTCGAATCTGTATCCCCAGTGCCCAACACAATGCCTAGCACACAGTAGACTTTTGTTAAACATAACTGTCACTCTGATGCTGTCATACCGTGTGACCTTGGATAGATCTGCCACTTCTTCGAGCCCAGGTGTCCTCACTCTGAAGGTGAATAAGATCCCTTGAGGAGATTGTGGAGAGGGAGATAAGAGGGCTCAAGACCTAAGCCTGAGGACCTCAGATACTTAAGAGACAGGCGGAGTAAAAAGAGATAGCAAGGAAGGCTGGGAATCAGCAACGTCAGAGGCGGGAGAAACCAGGCGAGCGTGGTATCTCGGAGGCGAGCATTTAAGAACTTAGCATTGATCGACTGTCAGAAGTCAAGTAATTTAAGAAATAGTCAAAAGTGACCATTAATTTATCGATAAGAAGTTGCCATTAGACTTGGTAAGAAAAGATTCAGTGGCCTGGTGGGTGCAGCGGCCACACTGCAGTGGGTTGAGGCTAGAGTAGCAGGTGAACCCGTGGAGCCAGACAGAAAACTCAAGAAATCTGGCAGTGAAGGGAAGATCCAGATAGGAAAACGACTGAACATTTAAACCACGTTTAAATGCTGCTGCAAAGGAGACAGGGAAAGGTCACGGGTAGTAGGGGAGAGGCAGATGAGGCTGTGGGGCAAGGGTGGCATCTGGGAAGGTGGGAGAGCACAGGAAGTAAAGCCTTGTGGACTGGAAGAGGGTCACCCAGAGGTGTACTGAGCTTATTAGACACCCAGAGTGGACCTTCTTTTTATTTTATGAGACTTTGCCTTTTTAGAGCAGTTTTAGATTCACAACAAAATTGAGCGGAAGGTACAGAGATTTCCCATATAATCCTCCCTGCCCCAGACACGTGTATAGCTTCCCCCATGATCAACATCCCCACCAGAGTGGTACATTTGTTACAATTCATGCGCCTTCGCTGACACATCTTTATCAGCCAAAGTCCATAGTCCCTTAGGGTTCACTCTTGCTGGAGTACATTCTGTGGGTTTGGACAAATGTACGATGACATGTAGACATCTTTATAATATCACACAGAGTATTGTCACTGCCCTAAAAGTCTTCTTTGCTCCACCTATTTACCCCCTTCTCCCCCACAATGCCTGGCAACCCCTGATCCTTCTACACTCTCCAGAGTTTTGCCTTTTTCAGATGTCATATAGTTGGAATCATATAGTATGTAGCTGTTTCAGATTGGCTTCTTTCACTTAGTAATATGCCTTTAAGCCTCTTCCGTGTTTTCTCCTGGCTAGATAACTCATTTTGTTTCAGTGCCGAATAATATTCCTCTGTCTGGATGTACCACAGTTTATTTAGAGTGGATCATCTTTTTAAATTGAAGCATAGTTGATTTACAATGTGTTAGTTTCAGGTGTACAGAAAAGTGATTCAGGTATTCTTTTTCAGATCCTTTTCCATTAGAGTTTATTACAAGATATTGGATATGCTTCCCTGTGCTATACAGTAGATCCTTGTTATCTATTTTATATATAGTAGTGTATATCTGTTAATCCCAAACTAATTTATCCTTCCCTCGCCCCTTTCCCCTTTGGTAACCCTAAATTTGTTTTCTATATCTGTGAGTCTATTTCTGTTTTGTAAATAAGTTCATTTGTGTAATTTTTAAAAATCCTACATATGTGATATCATACGATATTTGTCTTCCTCTGTCTGACTTATTTCACTTAGTATGATAATCTCTACTTCCATCCATGTTGCTGCAAATGACATTATTTCTTTCTTTTTTATGACTGAGTAATATTTCATTGTGTATATGTACCACATCTTCTTTACCCATTCATCTGTTGATGGATATTTAGGTTGCTTCCATGTCAGGCAATTGCAAAGAGTACTGCCATGAACATTGGGATTTGTGTATCTTTTCGAATTAGAGTTTTCGTATTTTCTGGGTATATGCCCAGGAGTGGGATTGCTGGATCATATGGTAACTCTATTTTTAGTTTTTTAAGGAACCTCCATACTGTTCTCCATAGTGGCTGCACCAATTTACATTCCCACTAACAGTGCAGGAGGGTTCCCTTTTCTCCACACCCTCTCCAGTGTTTATTATTTGTAGACTTTTTGATGATGGCCATTCTGATCCGTGTGAGGTGACAGCTCGTTGTAGTTTTGATTTACATCTTAGAGTGGGTCATTTTTAACACATTATTTTCAGGAATCATGAAATGAAACAAATAATTAAATGGGCAGAAGGTAAATGCAGAAAGTAAAAATTTTCTCTTATTGAACTTTGTACATATGTGAGTAAAAAAAATTTTAATTAAAAAAATTACAGTACAAAGAGGGAAAAGTAATGCATTAATACTTCTGTATTACATGCAAAGGTACAATTTAGGAAGAATACTGAATTGTACCACTGATGTGGATATGTTCTTTAGTCATTCTCCAGTTTTAAACAATTAATTTTAAAAGAAGAAATGTCAGTTTTAAAGAGTTTACTCAAATTCAGTAAAATATTTCAAGTATGAACTAAAATTTGTACTTACCAAACAAAAATACCACACTTTTCAGTTTGCACTGTTCATTGTCTTATGTTTTAAACACATAAAAATCCCAAATGGTCAAATATACAATGACAGAATTGAAGTAACTCAAGTTCTGTTTCTCCACCTCTACAATCAACGTGCCATCATTTATTCTGAATCTAGTGTTTAGAAGCAAGACTGTAATATCCCACGGACTAGAGACAGGAACTGTACCTAAAGGGAACTCCAGTGATTCCACTAGAAACAGGACTCTCCAAAGCAACTGTCTGTGGCTGAGGCTGGGTGTATTGGATGCCCACTCTGTGGCTGGGAGTTCTCTGAACTACTTTCCGGCTAGAATGTAATGTTTATTAAAGAAGGAGTAATAAAAATGTGTTCATTTCAAGCTTACACATATATTATGCAAGCTCAACAATAAGTGCGTTAATTGTTTAGAACTGACTAGCAAAAGAGTTTTTCCAGCAAGGAGTATTTTATCTGAGATTGTTTAGCATTGCCAATGTTTGGGGATGGTTAAAAGCAGACCAACCAAGCGGTTTTGTTTTTAAATAGCTACAGACAACACATCCTTCATGGCCTGCACCTGGGCAACGGCACCTCCCCCTCCCCCTTGGTAGGCCACTGAGATTCTGCCCTTGTGGTAGAAGGAAAGCCAAAGGAGGCTTAGCAAGGTGGTAGGAGCAATGCCATCTGCGAGATAAGGGGAAGCTGACGCGGGTGGTGATTGTAGCAGAAAGTGCACTATTAAGGCTCGCACAGATTGGAAGCGGCACCGAAGGAGGTGGGATTATGTTGCACGAAGGGGCAGGATCCAGAAATAGCGTAGGAGACCACCTCAGCAGCTGACCAGTCACTCTGGGTCCCAGGACTTCTAAAACCGGGGTGAACAGCAGGCCTCAGATAATTGGTTGGATAATCTGAGTTCACATAAGCATTTGTCCTCACTGAGAGAGCGTTTGATTGGGTGGGTGTGCCAGTATTCACTGTAATGGGCATCCCTGTTAGGAAGAGTTCCACTGTACCCTCTCGGAGGAGGGGGACGGGGGAGGAAGAGGAGGCTCTGCCTTTCCCCCGGCTACTTTTGACTCCTGGCCGGGCAGCAGCATTGGCTTCTCGGCAAATGGCGCAAACCACAAACGATTTACGAGGAAAATGCTTTGCCTGGGGCTACTTTCCTTGCCCTTAGAGTACAGAGCTCGGGAGAGTGCTCTTCAGCACAGGAGAAATAGTTTGAAATAGCTGCTGTGAAGAGTGAGACAGAACTGAAAGGAAATACAGGATGAAGGACCCAGAGGAGGTTGAAGACCACAAGTTCCTTTTGCTAAAGCTTGGAGTCATTTTTTCTGTTACGACCTCAGTGGGGAGGGAAGGCAGATTGTTACTGTTCTGTAAACCAAGGGCTGGGAAACTTTTTTTCTGTGAAGGGCCAGATAGTAAATATTTTAGGCTTTCCCTATTGCATAGTGTTTGTTTTTACAACCCTTAAAAAACATAAAAACAATTCATAGCTCTCAGGAAGGACAAAAATAGGCCATGGGCCCAAATTGGCCTGAGGACCATAGTTTGGTGAACTTTGCTCTACATAGTTGACACATTCTTGAACTGAAAAGAAATCACAAGCAATCTGTTAGAGATAATGAAGTTACTTCTACTGTTCTAAGGCTATTTTCTTGCAAGAGACTTGGTAAATCATTTTGAAAGGGGTGTGTGAAAGACTCATTTTCTTTCTACCTGTGTGAAAGAGAAGTTATATTTTCATTGCAAGACGAGAAATTTAAGCAAAAACACCTCTGCCCTTTGGCCTCCTCTCTCCCCTCAGTGTGCATTGTGTATCTGCATTATGCATCAACCAAACCTCCCCCATTGCTCAACTGTAAAGGGCAACATTCTCCCAGTATCAACAAGATACTCCTTAAAAGACAGCATCCTTTCTTGGGCTTGTAAGAGGTCACATGACCCACACTGATGCCGCTTAGATCTGGATTATGTAAACTGTCAATAATATGTCATTTGATGTACAGCCCTCTGTCTCAAAAAACTTATATAACTGTGCCTCGACTTCTAACAGGTAGAACAGTTCTCAGAGCTTTCTGAGATGCTCTTCCCAGGTGATAATCCTCAAATTTGGCTAGCATAAAATTTCCCATTTCTTTTTTGGATCGACTGATTAATTTTTCATCGACATGAGTGAAAAAGAAAAGGGACAAGTGGGCAAGCAAGGTACGATCAAATAGGCTTTGAAAAGAGCTAAGGCAGGTGCCCTCAAGTGAAAGGAGAATTAGGGGAAGTTATATGATGCCTTATTTGTGTCATTGATTTGCTCAATACATCTTTATTTCTTTGGGGAATTTATAGGTTAGATATGAAACAGATTTTTGGAAAATGCACTGAAAAACAATTCAGTGAAAAGAAGAAAATATACCCCATGATTTAGGACTCCAAAAGTGTTAAGAAAAGTAGAAACATAAGCTCCAGTCTAAATTGTGAATAATCTCAGTGAGAATGAAGAGAGAAGAGAGCCATCTGAAGAACCATTGTGAGTACAAAGAGTTTTCCTAGGAGTTCAGCATTTTTAAAGATTTATACAAAAGATGAAAGACAGAGTACGTTCCTCAAAATGAATGCAACGTTAGCAAAAGCCTACATGAACAGTGTTTGAAAAGCTAAAACCTAGAACAAACTGAAAGTTATATACTCCCCCTTAAGAAGCTGAAGGTTTTGGTTAGAAGTTGTGGTGGGATTGAGTGCAGGTAGTGATTAGCCTGGGTCAGGACCAGCTGCGTATTTGGGGGACCCAGTACAAAATGAAAGTGCAGGTCCCCTTGTTAAAAAATTATGAGTAGTTTTAAGATGGCGACAGCAGAGCAGTAAACCGAGCAAAGGGCCCTTCTGAGTGACTGCTCAGGTACACATTTAGGAAGCAGGCCCTGGGCTGAGGACGTAAGACTGATCTAACCCTGCCTCGGCCAAGCCATCTCAGCTTCAAGGTTCTCCAGGGAGCCATGCAAGACACAGCATATAGGATACTACACCAGGTGCCCCTTCATTCTTAGTGGGTTCCTATAACTGTCTCTGCAGGGCTGTCCGGTAAACTCAGCTGCAGGACACAATTGAGGCTCAGGACAGAAATCTTTCTTCCAGGCGGGAACTGAGAATGCCTGAGGGTTTATGTAAATAGAAGCGAGAAAAAGAGCAAATGACTGAAGGCACCAACTAAGCTAGAGAGAAAAGCCAACTCTAATGACCTCTCCCTCTGGCAGAAGCATCCTGTTCACTATTTCTGACTCCAGATCCGTAGCAGCCTCCTCTAGGAGGCGAACAAAGTTGGAGGTGAGAAAAGGACCTTCTCCAGTCCCCTCACCCCATCCTGAGGGAAAGGGCTTTTAAAAGTACATTTGAATTGAAAAAGAAACAGAAAAAGCAGTATTCTTTGCTGCTTTTATGGAGTAAGCATAAATGCTGAGATAACAATAAGCAAGGAAAATAGCCAATTGTTTTTCTTCTTCTTTTCTGTAAAGCTAGGTTTAGTAATCTGCAAAGTTTTAACAAAGAAAAAAATGGAAACAATAAAAGAGTGTGTAAGAGCATCAGATAATAATACAGATGTTTTAAATGAATTTAAGTGTCTGGAACTAGACAAAATGCATTCCTGGGATACTGTAGGAATTGGTACATGTGTGCTGAGTCACTGTACGGAGAAACAAAAAAAAACTGGGGGAAAAATCTCAAATTTTCACAAAAAGAGGAAAAAATTTAATTCTCAAACCAGGGACTGGTAATGTCAAACCCAAGTTCATGTGCCCAATGCACAGTGAGGCCAAACAAACCAAAATGTCGAAGTTTGGAGCAGAGAAAGGTTGGAGTTTGGAGCAGAGAATGGTTTATTGCAGGGCCAAGGAAGGAGAACGGGTGGCTGTGCTCAGAAGACCCAAACTCTTTGATGGTTTTCAGGGAAGTTTTTAAAGGCAACATTTGGGGTGCTGGCTGCAGGGTGTATGACTTTCTTCTGATTGGTTGATGGTAAGGTGACAGGATGGTGCTTCAGGAATCTCAATCATCAGCCTTCTGGTTCCAACCAGTCTGGGATCTCAGTAAGTAGTTACCATCCTCTCCCTAGGTGGGGGCCTTAGTTCCTGTAGAACAACTCAAAGATGTGGGTCAGATTGTTATGTATGTCCCTTGAGGAGGAACTAGGACTCTGTTTTATCACAGCATTATTGTTTCTTCACTGCTTTTCCTTTGTTCCTGCATTCCCTTACTTAGTAACTGCTTGAATCTGCCCTTTGGAACTCAGAGAAGGTGTAGCTGAAGGCTTTTTTTCCTACAAACAAGAAACGGGGAACATGAAAAGGCTTTGGTACCCAGGAGGGCCCTCCAACACATCCCCCCCCACCCCTCCCGCTCAATTTCACTAAATTTGAAATTTAAATTTTTGGTAAAATCATGAATAAACACCACTATACAAATAGTTTGCAAAGACTTATGTAAGAATGAAATGATGATAGAAGTCCTATTATGTGTCTGTAAACAGATCTTTTCAATCCAGTCTATTTTTAAAAGGGGGCATGGTGGGGTACAGTTGTGGTGGCAGATTGATTGAATAAAACAGAAATTACAGCAAAATGATGAGCAGAATCTATCATATTGTCTTTGGGAACAAGATGAAGAAATGTTGACAGACGAATCAGCAGTTTGAACCATCCAAACAGTGTTGATGAGTTAATATATCAGAGTCAACTTGTCTGGGTGGCATCTTTACAAGGGTTTACCCATCACTGTCTTATTTGGCACCTTTCTCAGTGTTAAAAAATAAAATTCAACCAAAACATTTGAGGATCTAATAGCCTTTATTAAGCGATTCATGAATCCAGCAGCATCCCATTTAGCAAGTAGAATCGCACTTGGAGGAGTGGTACAAAATAGAAGGCTTTTATAGAAAGGATGGTGGAACAAGAAAGTCATTAGCAAAAGAAAAGAATGGGTTCTTTGGGACAAGGACTTCTTCTTAGGGTTGGGTGGGGAGTGGGCTGTGGTAAGCAAGGGTCTTTATCATGCAGACTACCTTTCTTTCCTCTGGGGCGGAGTGGGGGAATGGAGAGGCCCCAGACAAATTACCTCTTTGGTATCATGGGCTTTAACACAAGTGATTTCATTTTGCGCCTGTGGTATTCTCTTTAATGTCAGTAATTTACATGTTGGCACAGAAAGTGTGCTTACAAGGTTTAACGATTATCCCTAACTAGAAGGGATAGTTAACACAATGGCTTAGCTAAAGATTCCCAACTATCTTCACAGCTGGAATCTCAATCCCAAATCAACAGGTTGACATTTTATCTAGAAAAAATGTAAAGAGATGTTTTTAGGTTAAAAAAAAATTGTGCAAATACAGGAAGGAGGAGACCAGACTTGGTAACAACTCATAAAACAACACAAAACAAAAATGTAGAAGGTTTGATTGTTTATGGGTTAAAGTGAACCATCTCTACACTCTAGCTGTTGAAAAAGCGCATATTGCTTTCGGCCAAATTATCAGAAACACGATAATCATTTATTGAGACGGAGTTAGGAGCACTGGCTCTGGAACTAGATTGTCAGTGTTCAAGTACTAGCTCTGCTACATTGGGTGACCTTGGACAAATTATTTAATCTCTTTGTGTCCTTGATCCTCCATTTAAAAAATGGGGGTAAGTTAAAAAAAAAATAAAAAAAATAAAAAAAAATAAAAAATAAAATAAAAAAAATAAAAATAAAAAATAAAAAAATAAATAAAAAAATGAGGGTAAGAATAAAGCACACTTAATAGGGTTCTTTTGAATACTGAAAGGTAATACATGTAAAACAGGGTAGCACTCTATACATGTTAGCTGTTATTGTTCTGTTCTGGGCACTTTACAAACTCTGTTTGCATGTATTTGTGTGTGGCTTTTATTTAATTGCATGTATTTATTGAAAAATAAATATTAAATATTAAAATAGGACTAGAACTTCCCTGGTGGTGCAGTGGTTTGGAATCTGCCTGCCAGTGCGGGGGACATGGGTTTGAGCCCTGGTCCAGGAGCATCCCACATGCTGCAGAGCAACTAAGCCCGTGTGCCACAACTACTGGGCCTGCGCTCTAGAGCCCGCGAGCTACAAGTACTGAGCCCGTGTGCCACAGCTACTGAAGCCTGTGCGCCTGGAGCCCGTGCTCTGCAACAAGAGAAGCCACTGCAACAAGAAGCCCGCGCACCTCAACGAAGAGTAGCCCCCTCTCGCCGTAACTAGAGAAAAGCCTGTGCGCAGCAACGAAGACCCAATGCGGCCAAAAATAAATAAATAAAATTTTAAAATATATATATTAAAACAGGACTGAAAGATATACACTGGGGGCTTCCCTGGTGGCACAGTGGTTGAGAGTCCGCCTGCCAACGTAGGGGACACGGGTTCGAGCCCTGGTCCAGGAGGATCCCACATGCCATGGAGCAACTAAGCCTGTGTGCCACAACTACTGAGCCTGTGCTCTGGAGCCTGCGAGCCACAACTACTGAGCCCACGTGCCACAACTACTGAAGCCTGCGTGCCTAGAGCCTGTGCTCTACAACAAGACAAGCCACTGCAAAGAGAAGCCCGTGCACCACAATGAAGAGTAGCCCCTGCTCGCTGCAGCTAGAGAAAGCCCGTGCACAGCAACGAAGACCCAATGCAGCCAAAAAATAAATAAATAAATTTATAGAAAAAATAGATATACACTGAAAAGTTCTTCCTTGATTACCAGACCTTCTCCCCAGAGATAAACCATTGCTCAGAGTTTCTTGTGTACCTTTCATTATTACGTACAAATGGATACATATGACTACTATGTTCTGTAGCTTGCTTTTTCCCTCATATATACTGTGTATCTTGGAGACTCTCGTATCAGCACACATTGATTTACTCCATTCTTTTTTAAGCTTCATAGTATTCCATTGTGTGAGGTACCATAATTTGTTTACCCTGTCCGCAAATCAGGGTCATTTATGATTATATGCAGTCTTCTGCTTTTACAAACAATGCTGCTGTGGCTTCTCTTACAGCTCAGATGCTGGAGTCAGATTGACTGGGTTTAAATCCCAGTGCTGTCACTTATTTACTCTGTGACCATGTCTTAGCTTCACCAGCCTTAACTTCCTCAAGTGTAAAATGGTGATAATAATAGTGCCAAACTCATGGGGTTCTTGTAAGGATTAAATGTAAAGCACCTTAGTGCATAGTAAGCTCTCAACAAATATAAAATGCTGCTATTTTTTAGTTTCCAACTTTATTTACATTTGAGTTTCTCTGTAGGGTGAATTCTTAGAAGTTGAATGGCTAGATCCAAGGGTGTTTATTTAAAATTGATAGATAATGTCAACTTATTTCTGTGTTGGATAGTCTCTTTCTCCTCTAAATGTACACTGCCTTTCACCACTCTGCTTGGTACCCCAGGAGGCTTACCTCCATGAAGACTCTTATCAGCAGTGCCTTTGCCCACCAACTTCCAATCAGGTTCCCTGTGAGAAACACTAGCACCAGATGGAAGGGCAGGAGAAAGGAGCTCCAGGCTTGTTAGGCAGTGGCTGCATTCCTTTTCCAGAAGCCTGTTTGGCAACTCCTCCGCAGTGGCTACCGCTCCCTCCTCTTGCCGGTTCAGGCCTGGTGGCAACCACTTCCTGCAGCTGCCTGTCCTTGGGTGCTTCGCCAGCCCTGATACGTTCCCTCAACCCTTACATCTCTATAAATAATCTTTTCGTTAATCTTCCTTCAGTTACCCTCTTAACATGCCATCTGACTGGTACACTAGCCAATTTACACTCTCTCTAATAAACTGAGAATACTTGTTTCCCCATACTTTTGGCAGTACTGTCATGCCAAACGTTTTTTGAGCTTTTACTTAGCATTTACCCTTATTTCTTTATTTTTTCTGGGCACCGATGTTGTTATTTATCTTTTATCACAGATAGTTTTTCCTGTTGAGCTTCAGTTTCTTAAAGGCCATTGCATAAGTATGATCTCAGTCCCTTCAGGCTGCTATAACAAAATACCACAGACTGGGTGGCTTATAAACAGTAGAAATGTATTTCCTACAGTTGTGGGGGCTGGGAAGCCCAAGATCAAGCCCAGTCAGCTGGCAGATTCTGTATCTGGTGAGAACTAGCTTCCCGGTTCATGTGTGTCTTCACATGGTAGAAGGGGCGAGGGAGCCCTCTAGGGTCTCTCTCTCTCTTTTTAAAAAAAGTGAGGTATAGTTGATGTACAATATTACGTAAGTTTCAGGTGTACAACATAGTGATTCACAATTTTTAAAGGTTATACTCCATTTATAGTTATTATAAATTTTTGGCTATACTCCCTCTGTTGTATTATATATCCTTGTAGCTTATTTATTTTATACATAGTAGTTTGTACCTCTTAATCCCTTACCTCTATCTTGCCCCTCCCCCCCTTTCATCTCCTCACTGGTAACCACTCATTTGTTCTCTGTATCTGTGAATCTGTTTCTATTTTGTTGTATTCACTAGTTAGTTTATTTTTTAAATTCCACATATAAGTGGTATCGTACAGTATTTGTCTTACTCTGACTTATTTCACTTAGTATAATGCCCTCCAAATTCATCCATATTGCTGCAAATGACAACATTTCATTCTTTTTTATGGCTAAGTAGTATTCCATTATGTATATATACCACTTCTTCTTTATCCATTCATCTGTTCATGGACACTTAGTTTGCTTCCATATCTTTGCAATTGTAAATGATGCTGCTGTTAACGTTGGAGTGCATGTATCTTTTTGACTTAGTATTTTTGTTTTTTTTGGATAAATACCCAAGAGTGGAATTACTGAGTGATATGGTAGTTCTATTTTTATCTTTTTGAGGAACCTCCATACTGTTTTCCATACTTGCTGTACCAATGTACATTCTTACCAACAGTGTACAAGGGTTCCCTTTTCTCCACATCCTCGCCAACATTTGTTATTTTTGGTCTTTTTGATGGTAGTCATTCTGACAGGTGTGAGGTGATATCAAATTGTGGTTTTGATTTGCATTTCTCTGATGATTAGTGAGATTGAGCTTCTTTTCATGTGCCTGTTGGCCATCTGTATGTCTTCTTTAGAGAAATGTCTGTTCAGGTCTTCTGCCCATTTTTTAATTGGTTTTTGTTTTGTTTTTTTTTAACTTTAGTTATATGAGCTGTTTATATATTTTGGATATTAACCTCTAGGGTCTCTTTTTTTTAAAATTTCTTTTATAAGGGCACTAATCCCATTAATGAGGGCTCCACCCTCATGACTTAATCACCTCCCAAAGGCCCCCACCTCCAAATATCATCATGTTGGGGGTTAGGTTTCAACATATGAATTTGGGGGGGGGGCTACAAACATTGAGTGTATAGGAAGATAAATATTTCCTCAATATTGTATTAGTTAAGTTTTCAGAAGGCCAATTAAGAATATCACAAAAGTCAACCAAAATTATTTTAAGAATTATTGGAGACTCTAATACTTTAAAATATTATATGCTATAAGGAATCGTTATAAATTCTGTTGGGTGTGATGATGACACTGTTGGTAGGTTAAAAATAAAAAGTCCTTATCTTGGGCTTCCCCGGTGGCGCAGTGGTTGAGAGTCCGCCTGCCAATGCAGGGGACGCGGGTTCGTGCCCCGGTCCAGGAAGATCCCACATGCCGCAGAGTGGCTGGGCCGGTGAGCCATGGCTGCTGAGCCTGCGCATCTGGAGCCTGTGCTCCGCAACGGGAGAGGCCACAGCAGTGAGAGGCCTAGCGTACTGCAAAAAAAAAAAAAAAAAAAAAAGGCCTTATCTTTAGAGATATCCTCAAAACACTTATACGTGAGATGATATGATATCTATCTAGATTTTTTTTAATTTTTATTTATTTATTTTTATTGGAGTATAATTGCTCCAGAATATTGTGTTAGTTTCTGCTGTATAGTGAAGTGGATCAGCTATACGTATACCTATATCCCCTCCCTCTTGGACCTCCCTCCCACCTCCCCACCCCCCTCCCCCCACAGATATCTAGATTTACTTTAAACTACTCCAGATAAATAAAAAATAGAGTGTGAGGAATACATGGACCAAGACTGGGAAAATGTTGATAACTGTTGAAAGTAGGTGGTGTTTCATTATATCCACTTTTTTCCATTCTATACCCATTTATTATCCCCACTCCTATTTGTATGAAAATGTTCAAAGTAAGAAGTAAACAAATGGGAATTCCCTGGTGGTCCAGTGGTTAGGACTCTGCACTTTCACTGCTGGGGGCTGGGGTTCGATCCCTGGTCTGGGAACTAAAATGCAAGCTGTGTGGTGAGGCAAAAAAAAAAAAAAAAAGTAAACAAACAAGAAAAGTCCATAGCAATAACAAAAGGTAACTAAGAAATTCAAATAGGGGAAAGAATGGCCAGCACAGTCCCCAGGAGAGGCTCTCTAGCCTGCCTCAGCCCCTGGCTCTCAGCATCCGCCGGACCAGCCCTGCTCAGCCCAGGCGAGATAAAGGCAATCCTCATTTTCAGCACCCATGGTGCTGGGCTGCACCCTGCAGGCCTACAAGCCCTGTACTTGCCCATCCTTGAGAAGGAGCCGAGAGTCAGCGACAGAGATATCAGTGGTTAATGGGTAGGGGGATCTCACACGGTGCTGGAACGACACCCCAACTGTGTGTGGCGGACGATGGGCAGGACATGGCAGTAGTCTTCGTTCCCGGGGGAAGAGAGAGGTTACCAGTTACAGGGGGAATTGACTTAGGGTTGGCTTACCAGTTACCGGGGAAATAGCAGAGGGACATACCTCTCATTGCCCCTTTGATAAACTAACAAGGTGTAGATGTTCTGATCTAAGATAAGAACAGTGACTAGCTGGCGCCGGTGCAAGTATGTAGGAAGGTCAGTCATGTGAGTAGGGTGTAGGTGAAGCAGGCGCCCGTGGAGCAGGTAATGTACAGAGAGCGAGAGAGCAGCCAGCTTGAGTGGCCTAATCATACACATGGGAACTTTCCAAGTTCTACCAGCCCTATGGTAAAGATACGCAACAGCAAATCATCAGGAGGCTTTCCATTTGGTACCTAAGAGAGATGAAAATGTAATTTCCTAGAAGGAGGATTATTAATTGTAGGATCTAATGACAAACTGACATGTAGACATTATATAACATTATATTTTGTCTTCCATGTGGATTCTTCAGAGAGTGAACTTGGCATTTTAGATCTAATTCAAGTATTTTGGAACATTAGATAAGTGTTTTTGAAAGTGTCTGTGAACTGGTTTTAATTTTCCATGTAGACAGGAATAGAAATGGTGATGGGAGTAATGATACTAGAGACCAATATGAATGAGATTATTACATAAATTGATGCACAAAATAAGCTGAAGATCTCTGAGACTCGCATAGCAGGAGCTCCAAGCTGTACTGTATGTATCAGATGTAAAAAAAAAAAGAATCTTCCTGTGATCCAAGAAATGTCAATGGTGGTGATATAAGTATAAATGTGCCAAACCTGCCTTCTTTCAGATAAAAAATTTAAAAGGTTACTCCCAGGTAAAATCCAGAGGGAAAAGTCATCTAAGTTTACCATTCACTTGTTCACCCAAAATAGGGGAGAGTCTTAGCTTTTGCTCTTGGATTGAAGCCAAGGTACTATATACAAGTTGTACAAAATTAGTATGTGGAGTTCAATGTTGCTTTCCTTGCTCGGTGATTTTAAAGAAATTGAGTAGTTCCTGTATGATTTTTTTTTTTCCTTTTCTAAACTGCATTTCTATGCCCACCAAGGGCATGTTCTAGTATTGGCTACTGTAGTATTCAATATTTCAAAAAGTGTTTGAAACATTTCTTTAACTATCAAAACCCAAAACCTTGGCGTTTGAATGGGTATCAAGTGCAGCATTCCTTAATTCTTTCTGCTATTTGTCACAATTGTTATTTAAAGAACCAAATATGTATTGCATGAAGACATTGTACCCTTTTTCCCTTAGTTAAAATAAATGCCAAGGTACCTGGAAAAATAATTCAAGTGAACAATTCAGTAAGTCCATATCTCAGTATGATCTGCATTCCATTAGGTATGACTATGAACATTTAATCAAAACTTTGCAGTTGTAATTTTATGTTCACATTGTATTTGAATACCTCCCAATATTTTTGAAAGAAATCTTTCAAACACACGTATATGGCCTGTCCACAGATTTCTCATGCTCTTTTTATTTTGAAAAATTTCAACTATACATGAAAATGGAAAGACTAGTACTGTGAAAGCCTGTATACCCTCTACCCAGATTTAACAGCCATGTTTTTGATCTCTCTGCATATAGCTTTTTTTAACTGAACAATTTGCAATTCTTCGTGACACTTTTGCTCCTTCTATTTCTTCCCTTTCCTCCTGAGCTTTTCATTGTCCCTGCTCAGAACCCTTCACCAATTCCGCTTGCCGCTTGCCCCTTGAACCAGGCATTCTAAATGACTCCAGCTCCATCCTTTGTCTTCAATTAAGCACTAAAACATTTTGTCGCTTATTAAAGGAATATCAGGCATCAGTAAGAGGATGGAGAAAATCTGCTTTGTGTGGGATAACTCAAGAGAATGTTCTGGCCTTTGGGTGTTGACTGAAAAACCATACCCCGAAGCTATTCAGAGGAAGGAATGTAGGTAAAAAGCAAAAATGATTTTGCATGTTAGAGCCTTAGGGAAAAGATTTGATGGCAAATAAGGCAGAATATCATCTTTCTCAATTATAAAGTTGTGGGATGTCATCTATCCATGGTAAAGACCCATCTCCACACATAAAGTGGACAATTGCAACCCCCACTAACACAGTATACATGGTAACCCCAAATACACACAGTGCACCTTGATCTCAGGTCTTAGTGCTTCACAGGGTTAATCGATCTGTTTCGCTTGAAAGGACTGCATCTAATCCTTTAAGTATTAGGGAATGGATTGCTAATCCATAAACAAAAGAGAAAAGCAAGTCCCTGTGCTACCTGAATGATAGGTAAATCTTCCATTCAGGTGTTCATTGCTATTAAGGAGACAACACCTCTGCTGAGAATTAAGCCTAAACTGAGGTAAAGTGGACCTTGAGATTAGGAGAGAAAAAGAACCAGTACACAGTGCTGATGTCTCAGGTAAAGAACAAGGAAGGAGGCAAGCTGAGTCCTTTAGTAAGGTGTGTGTGTGTGTTTAAATAGAATAAGAAAACTGGATGTTTAAATCAACAAAATGCAGAAGATAAATTAGTGTGTAAGATGGGCATTAATAAGCATATATTTTACTATTGGAAAAAAAAGTTTTAAAAAAAGGAACTAGTTTAAAGCAAGATAGTTTCCTTTTTAGTTTTCTTTTATTTACCAAATATGGTAAAACTGTAGCAGCTACAGATTTAACAGAAGTAAAACAGATGATGTTATTAGGAAGTCACAAATGCACTGGTTTTAGACTTCGTTGGCTTTTAAAAATAAAACAGGGACTTCCCTGGTGGTGCAGTGGTTGAGAGTCCACCTGCCAATGCAGGGGACACAGGTTCGAGCCCTGGTCTGGGAGTATCCCGCATGCTGCGGAGCAGCTGGGCCCGTGCACCACAACTACTGAGCCTACGCTCTAGAGCCCGCGAGCCACAACTGCTGGGCCCATGTGCCACGGCTACTGGGGCCTACACACCTGGAGCCCGTGCTCCGCAACAAGAGAAGACATGACAATGAGAAGCCCGCGCACCGCAACGAGGGGTAGACCCCGCTCGCCGCAACTAGGGGAAGCCCGAGCGCAGCAGCGAGGACCCAACACAGCCAAAAATAAAATTAATTAGTTAATTAAAAATAAAATAAAACAGTTGCCCTTTTTATTTTCCATTCCATATTACATATTAAATACTCTCAAATATCTAAAGGACCCCAATCAGAATTTTTTAATAAAATAATCTTGACGTGACTTCTTTCTTATGAATTTACTAAAATACTTGAGAGGAGAAAGAATAGTTAAAAAGAAATATCCTATGATTGTAATCTACTTTTAATCTAACTAGAGACTAAATTAATTACTAATTTTTATACCTGCTTTATTATAAAATGGTAGCCCAGTTGTAAACAACTTACTCTGATTTTATGTCAAAAGACTAGCACAAGTGAAAACAGAGTCTAGAGTTTAGTTAATAGTAGTGTATTATACCAATGTTGGTTTCTTATTTTGGCAGCTGCAATACAGTAACATAAAATGTTAACATTGGTGGAAACTGGCTGAGAGTAATATGGGAACTCCCTGTAAATAAAAGAGTAAAAAGAGTCTTTGTGACTCTTCTGTAAATATAAAATTATTCTAAAAGAAAAAGGTTATGATTTTCTAAAAAGCCTAGCTCATGATGATATTTATAACAATGGGTGTAAGGATATAAGGATAACGGCTTGCTCAATATTATCCAGATGATTACTGTAATCATGAAAATTATACATGAAAAGCTTGTTAATTAATATTTTGGACTTTTCTAAGTAAAATCTATGTTTAAAAATTCAGCTCAGACTATCAGTTCTAAACAAGTAACCAACCTATAAAGCACAATCAGACTACGAACAGTTCTCTAATTTGGGGGATATTAGAATACCCAGAAATAGTCTTCCTTGAGACCAAAATAAGTTGGATGAGACCATCTGAACAAAAGAAAGTTATTGTCTGCCAGTTTCTCCTGCATTTCTGGTTAATTTGGAAGGAAAAATAAAGAACTGCAAGGAATCAGATGTCCATATATATCTTCTTTTTCCATTTTTTTCTGATATTCAGATATTTCTGAAATCAGGGCAGTTGGTAAGATCTAAAAACCCAGGAGACAGAGCTCTTTTAATAAGTAATTTTGTAGAGCTCATTAAAGATATCACATGCCTTCTTATTAAATTAACTAACTAACCCAAAGAACCTGTGTCCAGTCCCGCCACAGTTCTTGGCATTTAGTCTTAGAGACCAGGCAGCTGGCAGACAGTAGCCCATGGGCCACATCTGGCCTGTTGTTCTTATTTTTAAAGCCCATGAATTAAGACTGGTTTTTACACTTTTATTTTTTTATTTTATTTGCGGTACGCGGGCCTCTCACCAATATGGCCTCTCCCGCCCTAGAGCACAGGCTCCGGACGCGCAGGCTCAGCGGCCATGGCTCACGGGCCCAGCCGCTCCGCGGCATGTGGGATCTTCTCGGATCGGGGCACGAACCCGTGTCCCCTGAATCGGCAGGTGGACTCTCAACCACTGCGCCACCAGGGAAGCCCTGGTTTTTACACTTTTAAATAATTGAAGAAAAAAAGACCAAAAGGAGAATATTTCATGACACATGAAATGAAATACAACTTTTAGCATCTGTAAATAAAGTTTTATTAGAACACACCAGTACCTCTATGGCTGCTTTTCTGTTACAAAGGCAGAGCTGAATAGTTGTGACAGAGATGATAAAATCTAGCATATATACTGGCCCTTTAGAAAAAAAGTTTGTCAATTCTGTTATAGACAACTTCCCCCATACACACACACCTCCCTCTTGGTTTTCAGAGCAGTGTTCTCATTTGACTTTCCAGCTAACTGCCACTCTGGAATGTAAGCAGCCATACGACAGGCTTGGTCTGGTGAGGACAGGACAATGAGTGTGGTTAGCTAGGAGGGGCCTGGCAGACACTAATACAAAGGTAAGATGTCAAGTACTGGAAGAGCTAATATATGGCTGAAGAGGCTGGGCAGGTCCTGGTGATCTGATAGAAAGGTCCCATTTTAGGAAGTCAGCCGAGGAATGAGGAGACAGGAATAGGAGACATGATATGAGTGGTCTAGGAAGAGCCTAGAAGGTCAGAGTTTGCAAGAGCTGCATGAACAAGCAGGGTGAAACCAAACCCACATTCTAATCTTGAGACAAAGGTCACTGCCCCATTTTACCCTGCTATCTGGGGTTGGATGGCATTAGGTCCAAAACTACTAATGACATTCAGAAGAAAATCAAGGACGTGAGGGGAACCCTACCTTCTCATAGATTCAACTCCTGTGATGGGTGCTGAAGAAAAACCGCTTATCTCTCGACCACTAGACTTTCCTTGATACTGGTCTTCCTCCACTTACAATGGTGTTACGTCCTGATGAACCCATCGTAAGCTGAACATATCGTAAGTCAAAACTGCATTTAATACACCCAACTTACGGAACCTCATAGCTTAGCCTGGCCCACCTTAAACGTGCTCAGACACTTACATTAGCCTACAGTTGGGCAAAATCATCTAACACAAAGCCTAGTTCATAATAAAGTGTTGGATATCTCATGTTATTTATTGAATACTGTACTGAAAGTGAAAAACAGAATTGTTTACCCTCGTGCTTGAGTGGCTGACTGGGAGCGGTGGCTCGCCGGCCGCTGCCCAGCATCACAAGAAAGTATCATACTGTTTATCACTTGCCCAGGAAAAGATCAAAATTCACAATTTGAAAGACGGCTTCCACTGAATGCATATCACTTTCACACCATTGTGAAGTTGAAAAATAAGTCAAACCATCATAAGTCAAACCATCGTAAGTTGGAGATGATCTGTATACAGTTCCACAAAGTATTGATTACAAGATATCTTTACTTTTATATCTTTACCTTGGGGCAGAAGCTTGTCCTTCTTTCATGACTAGGCCATATATCTAGTTCCATTATCAAAGTGAAAAGCTATCTTACCCATCTCCCAAGCAAGCTAATCTCCCTCATATGTCACTAGAAGTCCCCAGTGCCTACATTCATCCCAGTTCCCATCAGACTATACAGGAAGTATATACTGTAATGAACAATAGTTGGGCGATGAAAAGTGACAAAAAGAGGGAAGTCATTAAGTTGTGCTGATTCAATCATTTAATAGCCAGGAATAAAAATAGATAATTTTTTTGATTTGATAAATCAAGTGTAGTGGAATAAGTATGTTTTAAAATGTAAAGATAAATACTAAAAAGAGCAGAAAGAAGGAAGAAGTGGTAATAATTTCATCAGTGCTGATAGTATGGGGTCAATTGGTCCTGTCTAAGGAGTAGAGGATTAAATGTAGTACATAAATTTACATTTATAAAGAACCATTACGTTAGGAGTTTGGGATTAACATATATACACTACTATATATAAAGTAGTTAACCAACAAGGACCTACTGTATAGAACAGGGAACTATACTCAATATTTTCTAATAACCTATAAGGAAAAAGAATCTGAAAAAATATATATATATATATGTATGTATCTATATATATATATGTCTGAATCACTTTGCTGTGCACCTGAAACTAATACAACATTGTAAATCAGCTATACTTCAATAAAAAAATAATTTTTTAAAAACAAAGGTAACTGCTGGGGTAAAAATGCAAATATGTTTTTCCTTATAACCCACACCCATACCCACAGAAGAAAATACAGTCTTGTATTGAAAGATTTAAACAGTAACAAAACAAAACACCACAAACAAACAAAAAACAACCAATCCAGAAAACGTTCTACAAAATGTGATGCAGAGTGAAGACCAAACGTATATGTATATGAGCTTCATTAACTCTGACAGGCACTGTTGCCTACCCAACAGCCATTGCCCTGCCTTTTGCCTGTTTTTTTGCACCCTACTTTTGTTTGGAGCATGTACCCAGCCCTATGGGATGAGTCACTGTTGGCTAAGCTGGGCATGGGTATTCTGTGTCCTTTTGTCAGCATCCCTTACATCTAAGAGTAGCCAGGAGTTGACTGAAGGACAATGTACAACCTAAAAGTTTCAAGTTATGTTTTAATCGGGGACCTTACTGAAGACTGTATAGCCCAGGAGACAGCCTCTCAGATAGCTCTGAGGAACTGTTCCAAAGAGGGAAGGGAGGAGCCAGGGTATACAGGACTTTTTGTTGGGAAACAAAAACACCCCCTCGCCCAGAAAAAAAAAAACCCATGTCGTCAAACATCAAAAGATTACTGCTAATCACAAAAAAAATCTCAAGTTAATGATTTTAGTGCCTGTCTGTGTATGGGAAGGTGTAAGAGTCTGGACTCATTGAAATTATTCCTTAGATGTGTATCTTAACTATCTAGGGCCAGTATCCTGTTTTTCTCCATCCTGAATTCTCCTCAGGGTGCACCACTGGGGTGACTGCAGTGGCTGATGGCTTGATTACAGGCAACATTCGTTGTTTACTGGAATGGCAGGCAATTTCTTTCTTTTTTTTTTTTTTTAATACACTGGTATATGACCCATTTTTATGGCCAATGAGACTTGAGGGGACATCTACTGCAGGGCACCGGAAAATATAGTTTTTTTCCCCTGATAAGAGTAGCCCCAGGAGGATAGAACCTTTTACCCTGACTACCCTTTGTTTTCTGCCTTTGAATGTGCCTGTGATGTTAGGAGCTGTGGGAGCCATCTTGTGTTCAGGAATCAACAAGGATAAGGGCTGGCAGAGCAGAGGGCAGGAGCCTGAGATCTGATGACTTTGCTGAATGAAGGCCAGCTACCGAGTTGCAGAGTGAGTCATATCTTTCCTTGCAACTTTCATTTCTGTCTTCAGGCCTATAGTACAAGGAGGTCATGATTAATCTTGCTTAGCAAAATATTCCCCTCCAAAGCTTTTAACCATTTGCCTTTGCAGACGTTTAGGTATTTCACTTGCAGCAGAGAAGAGTTGACTTTGTACTAAAAATCTTCCTAGCAGAGACTCTTCCCAGCTTCAGATTACATAAGTGACCTTTAGCTTGTGGCATAGAATTCCAGATCACTGGAAATGGCAATGCAATAACGGAAAATGATTCAGAAGGAGCTTCTTGAGGTCACACACTTGGGTTACATAAACTGCTTCAAACAGCCTTTAATTCTTTATTCTTATACATGCTTAAGCTCCTATTAGTTATTGGGTATTACTACTGCTTGGTATCTTTTACTGATTTCAACAATGACCTCTTTTTAGCTAAATCCATTATTCTTCTCCGGTTCTTCATTTTCTTGATGTCTCTATTGCATTTTTAGAAAACAATTACTCCTACCCTCAAATGCTCTCTTCCTTGACTTCCGTCCTATTTGCTAGCAGTTTCTTCTCTTCTTATTGCCTTTGATTCCTCACGCCACCCCTTCACGGGATATTCCCTTTCCCCAGTCCTTTGCTCCCTACTTCTTTATTCTTTCACTCAAGGCCACATCATCTTCCCTACAGCCATTACCTCTGTGCTAACAAAGGCCTGTGCTACTTTCTCACTTAAATTGTAGCCCCCCCACTGCTTCTGGCTATTTCCTCTTGGATATTGCACTGGTACTGCAATTTGAACGTATCTCCCTTCTCAGACTGGCTCCTTTTTCCATTTTCCTGCCTGTGGTCATGGCACGGTCATTTTCTTAGTCGCTGCTGTTGTTTGGTAGAAACGGAAGAAATTTAAGTTGGCTCAAACAGCAGAAATTTATTTTCTTACAGCTCTGGAGGCTAGGAGTCCACAATTAAGGCGTTGACAAGTTTAGGCCTCTCTCCTTGGCTTGTGGATGGCTGCCTTCTTGCTGTGTCTTCATATGGTCTTTTCTGTATCCACACACATCCCTCGTGTCTCTCCCTCTCTTTTTTTTGTCTCTCCCTCTTTTTGTAAGGACACCAGTCATATTGGATTAGCGCTCACCCTAATGACCTCGTTTAACCTTAATTACGTCTTTAGAGGATTTATCTCCTGATGCAGTCACACTCTGAGGTGTGCTGGGAATTCGGTGGGGAGGGGCATAATTTCATCCATTATAGTCACCCAGGCCATAAAACTTTGTTCTCCTCTTTACTTATCTCCATTATCTTCTATCCAGACATTTAGTCTTCTAGACTTTTCCTATTGTGTCTAAATCTGTTTCTTTACCACCATTCCCAGTGCCATTCTCAGACCTTAATCGATTCTAAATTTCCTTGCCTAGTCTTTATAAGGCCCTCTATAATGACTCACCTAATCTTTTCTTTTGGTATTTTTGTCAAAGCCATTCATGTTTGTAAGAAATACAAATGCTAATCATCAAAAGGAACAGTCCTCTGCCCTAATCCCAGGCCCATCGCCCAGATGTAGCCTCCATGTAGAGCCGAATACTGTGCCAGGAGCACATTTTTTCCTTAAGATCCACTGTTCTTAGAGACTAGAAGCAAGATAGTTTGTGACACATATGAGTTCCAAAAACTAGAATAGATTTTTACTGAATAGTGGTATAACTGATGGTATATGTTTCTTAAAGGTCCAAATGTAATTTTAAAAATGGAAAAGGAAAAAAAAGACCCACTGTTAACAATCCCTGGGCCATCCAAAATAAACTGCTCTTAACAACCATACAAATACATCCTCTTTTCTGTCACTCCACCAGTTGCTCAAAAATCTTGCCACATTTAGTTCATTTCATATTTGGACATTTTCTAATTATCTTTAGAGCTTCTAATTATTATTTTTTTCCTTATTGAAAGGTATGTTAGTTTCCTAGGGCTGCCATAACAAATTACCACAAACTAGATGGCTTAAAACAATATACGTTTATTCTCTCATAGTTCTGGAAGCCTGAAGTCAAGGTGTTGGGAAGGGGATGCTCTCTCGGGGCTCTAGGGAAGAAGCCTTTCTTGCTTCTTTCTAGCTTCTGTGGAACCAGCAATCTTTGACATTCCTTGACTTGTAGTTTCATTATTCAGTTTCTGCCTCCGTCTTCACATGGCCTTCTTCCTTGTGATTCTGTGTATGTCTCCTCTTCTTGTAAGGACACCAGTCATTGGATTTAGGGACCACCCTAAATCCAGGATGTTTTCATCTTGAGATCCTTAACTAATTATATCTGCAAAATCCCTATGTCCAAATAAGGTCACTTTTTTTTTTTTAAGGGTGTTGTTTTTCACTTTGTTTCACGAAAAGAAATATTTACCAGGTTACCAAGAAAATGCATAAGGCAACAATAAGTACCAGAAAAAAAAAGACAGAATGTGCATTTGAGTTCAGCTAAATCATAGTATCTAGCATGTTGACTGGTACAACTTCCAGATTTGCAATGTATTCTTGATTGAGGATCCAGATTCCAGTCTTCTTTTTCTCCATTAACTCTCATTTTTTAGGGTTAGATCTGTATTCCCTTAAAGGTTTTCTTCTCTTTCCACAAAGAGACAAAAATTCAGGTCAAAAACTGTAGTCACATCCCGGGCTTGAGAAAATAATTGGTAGTTAAATAATGAAAGCGGTTATTCCTCCCCTACACATTCCCAAAAGAGAACATGAAGGCTGGATAATTATAATTGGCTTTTTGACCATCAACCCCCAACAGGATTTTTCCATCCTACCATTGAAGTGTTGGGTTCTCAACACTGTCCAAGAATCTGGAGTGAATGTTCTTGTCTTCTGCTGAACTTAAAGCTTCTGTTTGGAGTAACATAAACCAAGACAAGTTTCCCTTTCATGCAACAGCCCTTCATGTGTTTGAAGATGGCTACTCTGCTGCCGCTGAGCCATCCTCCCATCAACTAAGAAATGCCCCAGTTCTTTCAATCATTCTTCAAATAACTTGACTTCTAGTACTCTACCCAGCTTATCTGTGCCTTCTAGACAGTGCAGTTCTTCAGTATGCCTGAGTGTGTACCTAAAACTAAACACAATACCCCCAAGGTGACATCCTATCCTGCCCAGAGAGATGTGGTTACTTCCCATCAGCCATGCAGTGTTTCCTTTAATGCAAACTAAGTTTGGGGACTATTTTAAAGTATCTGCGTCCACTGTTGTACCAAGCGTGTGATGAACTAAAGTCTTTATCTTTTATTTTAAGACTTAATACCATTCTGAGTCTTTAATTGCACTTATGCAGTTGATTTTTAAAAAAACCTAAATATGAGATTTTACGTTTATTCCTATTAAATATATCTTGAAGCTTCCAGCCCACGGAGGCCATATTGATACTCTCATGAGCTCTGAGGGCCAGAAGGTCACATTTTGAGGTTCCATGTGGACATGAAGTTTCAGGGGACACTATTCAACCCACTATAAGGGAAAAATATGACTTGCTCAGTATATCATTAATGTTTTTCCCACCCTAACTACTTTGAAGAAAGAGGGAATTATGGTCCAAAATGAACCCAGGAGCTCAAACAATGTCATCACTGCCTTGTTTCTCTCCAACACTATGGCTTTGTTTTCCTCTATGTTGGCTTCATTCCCAAGCAAGCTTACCTCATGTGCCAGCAAAGATAGGTTCTAGCATCTCTCTAGGCTCATCCTCTTCATAGATTATGATCCAAGAAAAAATACAAATGACTTTGCCGATAGTTCCAGCAAAATACCTAAGGAAGTCTCAGATAGACCTTGTTTGGCTCATCTCTGAACCAATCACTGTGGTCAGGGGAATGAACAAATCTTGCTCAGCCTAACCTGGGTCACATGCCCACCCTAGTATGAGAGGTGAAATGACCGTACCTAAACCACAGGGAATAAGAATGGGGAAGGATGCTGCCTTAAGAGATCCTTGGTAGATGAAAATCACATTATTCCTTGCAAAGCTGAAAATAGCTTTATCAATAGCTTGATTGATAGTTTAACTGTACATAAAATTCTAGGTTTATGATAATTTTCTTCCAAAATGTCTAAAGGAATATTTCATTGTTTTCTTTTTCCCCAGAATTTATTATGAAAAAGTTCAAAAGTACAGAAAAATTGAAAGCATTTTATGTGAACACCCATATGTCTATCACCTAGATTCTATGATTGTTACATTTACATTATCAAATATCTATCCATTATCATCCTTCTATTCATCTATTGATCCATCTTATTTCTTAGGCATTTCAAGATCAGTTTCCGACATTACTACACTTTACTCCCAAACACTTTGGCATGCATATCATTACCTAGAGTTCAATATTTGTTTATAACTTTTTAATTTGAGTTAAAATTTGTATACAACAAAAGGCAAAAATGTTACGGGTACCATTCAATGAGTTTTGACACTGCAACCCAAATCCATATCAAGATACAGAACGTGATGTTCCTTCATGTCCCTTTCCAGTAAACCCCTGTACCTGCCCCTCGCAGAGACAACCGTTATTCTGGGTTTTTTTTCAATCATAGGTTAATTATGCCTGTTTTAGGACTTCATGTAGATGGATTCATACAGTGTTCATTCTTTGTAAGAATTATTTTATTCTACCTAATGTTTTTATTTATTTATTTTTAAATAATGTTTTTGATGTTCATCTACATCATAGTCTGTATCTATTCCACTGTATGAATGAATATACCACAGTTTATCCATTCCCCTATCGATAGACACATGGGGGCTGTTTCCAATTTTCAGCTATTATAAATAAAGCTGTTATACACATTCTTGTACACATGTTTTTGTGGGCATAGTTTTCAACTTTCTTGGACAGACACTTAGGAGTGGGATTGTTGAGTCATAGAATAGCTGTAGGTTTCATTTTATAAGGACCTGCCAGATCTTTATGCAAAGGAGTCGTACCGTTTTATAGTCTTCCAACAATATATGAGAGTTCTAGTTGCTCCACAATCCTTGCCAACATTTGTTGTTGTCAGTTTTTTCAATTTCAGCCATATTGACGAATATGTTGTGATGTTTCATTTTGATTTTAGTATTCATTTTCTAATGTCTAATGATTTTGAGCACTTTTTCATGTGCAATTCATGTATTTTCTTTTAGATAGTGTCTAAGCAAATCTTTGAACTTGCATATTTACTAAGCCCGTGTGCCACAACTACTGAGCCTGTGTGCCACAACTACTCCCATATGAATATCCAGTAGTTTTAGCAATGTTTAAAAAAAGATTCTGTTGTTTTTCTGACGTCTGATAATTGCATATAGCCTGTTGCCAGTCTGATTTTTTTTTTTCCTTTGAAGTTGACCTATTTTCTCTCATCTCTGAGTGCTTTCTGGATCTTCTCTTTTCCTTAGTACATCTAATATTATCTTGCTTATCTTTCAGTATACCCTTTGAATCTGAAGATTCCTGGCTATCTTAGCTTTGGCATATTTTCTTCAATGATTTCTGTAACATCTTCTATTGTTGCACTTTCTTTGAGCTTTCTTTCTGGAATTCCTATTGGTTAGATCTTGGACCTGGATTGGACCTCTAGGTCTTTTATATTTTTGCTTTATTTTTGGTCTTTTTCTGTTTTCTAATGTCATATTACCACCTTTCTAGAAAAAATTTCAGTTTGGCAAGCATATTTTTAATTTCCAAGTGGCTGTCCTTGACTTTCTTGTTTTCCAAGTGTCTCTTATTATAGCACCCTGTTTTTGTTTTTTGTTTTTTTGTGGTACGCGGGCCTCTCACTGTTGTGGCCTCTCCCGTTGCGGAGCACAGGCTCCGGATGCGCAGGCTCAGCGGCAATGGCTCATGGTCCCAGCCGCTCCACGGCATGTAGGATCTTCCTGGACCGGGGCACGAACCCGTGTCCCCTGCATCAGCAGCCGGACTCTCAACCACTGCGCCACCAGGGAAGCCCCCAGCACCCTGTTTTTTACATTAGGTGTTCACTGTCTTATAGAATACCTCTGAGAATATTAATTAGAGGTTTGAAAAACTCTTTTTCTGTTACCCAAGTTGGTTCTTGTGAGGTCAGCTTTTATTTTTGCTTCTTCTGTTTTTTGGGTTTTGTTTTTTCTTTTCTGTTTTACGTAGCTGATTTCCCTTGTGTGTCCAGTGATGTGAGGGTGCTTTTTTTAACATTTGAAAAAGAGGAAATAGGCTGATTTTTTTCTTCAACTGTTACATACCAGGCTGTTTTCTGCTAGTTAATTTCCTGGAAAAACAGAAGAGATTTGACAGAAAATTCTGTGTTCATGAGCAGAGCTTGCTAAACAGGGAGGCTTCTAGTTACAAAGAAAGGCTAGGGAGCCAGAGAGAGGAGGGTTTACCGGGACGGCTACCACTCACCTTAGCATTAGTTCATCAGTATTTAATTAAAGTTATTGTCTGCTTATTGTCCTGTTCCCGTTACTCTTAGCTTTTATGGCTTTATTCATTTAAAAAACTCTTTACTGCTCTTTAAAATTGTGTATTGTAAGGGAGGGGAGACAAAAGTTTTTGCTTAGACTGCTGTTTTGAACCTAATCTTCTATCTTTTAAAAATTATTTCCTGCTCTTTCTAAATGGGCATCTTCCACTATATTTAGGTTGTTACGTTTACTGTCTCATGGATATACCAGACTAGTAGCTACCTTCTTGCCTTCAGTTATTGTGTTTCTTTTCCAGATATTTCCTTCTTCTCTTCGCCCTCTTCTTCCACCTAAGCCTAATGAAATTTTTTCCCAACTTTTGAAGCTAACTTGAGCACACTTCCTCCATGAATCCCATCTGTTTAATCCAGCTTTCATTGACATCCCTTTCATCTTACTACTATCCAACTCAGTACCTGTCATTCACAATTCAGCTCTTTTTTAAAAAAATATTTATTTGGCCGCGCCAGGTCTTAGTTGCAGCACACAGGATCTTCACTGTGGCATGTGGGATCTAGTTCCCTGGCCAGGGATCGAACCCAGGCCCCCTGCATTGGGAGCATGGAGTCTTAACCACTGGATCACCAGGGAAGTCCCCACAATTCAGCTCTTAATTATACAGGCTAGTATTGCTCATACTTGTTTCAGATATTTATTATTATGTTGGTAACTATTAAAAACTCTTTGGGAACAGGTTTTTTTTCTGTCCTTCAAAACACATAGCATAGTATGCATGTGTAGTAGATATTCAGTAAGTATTTGTAATAACTTCCCTACTATTTGCAAGAAAGGAGGCAGATGACAGCTTTTTTTTTTTCCTTTCTTTCTGGAAACAGTAGGAGACCTGTCTTTGAATTGGAAGCTGAAGTGGGGACACTCCATTCCGGGCAGAAGAAATGCTTATTCTTCTCCACTAAGGAAAAAAACAAGTTACATAGCATAAATGTTTTCTGAAAGCAATGGAGATAGAATGATCCACCAGAGTTGAATCAACAGAGGCAAGAGTGGTTTGGAAAAAAACCAAAGTAACAAAATGTGATTTAAAAATACATTTTACAGGGCTTCCCTGATGGCGCAGTGGTTGAGAGTCCGCCTGCTGATGCAGGGGACACGGGTTCGTGCCCTGGTCCGGGAGGATCCCGCATACCGCGGAGCTGCTGGGCCCGTGAGCCGTGGCCGCTGAGCCTGCGCGTCCGGAGCCTGTGCTCCGCAATGGGAGAGGCCACAACAGTGAGAGGCCCGCGTACCAAAAAAAAAAAAAAAAAAAAAAAAAACACAACATTTTACAGTCTAGAATTCCACAACATTTCTAACAGTGGGTTCTCACAACATTGCTAACAGTGTCATTTTCAGTTAAAAAGGAAAGAGGTCTAGTGGTGGAACAAGAGCAAGAGGATTAGTTATAAGTGCTGTTCACCAAATATATCAGCTCCACCAACCTTCTGGGCACATGGTAGGTTTGTACTGCCTTGATCCCATGAAGTTAGGGGTAGCCATGCAACTTGTTTTGGCCAAAGAAATGAGAGTGGGAGTGATGTCACTTCCAGGTGGAAGCTTTAAAAGCCACTGAGGGATTTGCCATATTCCTGTTTTCTGCTTCAGTGGTCATGGAAGCATGTGATGCTCCGTAATTCTGAATTCTTAGAAGTCCATAATGAACAGTCTCTCTGAAGACCTGTGATGGAAACATAGTGTGACAGATAAACCTTTGTTGTTCAAAGCCATCGAGTATAAATTATTGCTGTCCAGGGTCAAGCAAACTACAGCCTGCGGGCCAGCTGTTCTGGTAAAATTTTATTGGGACACAGCGATGCACATTTGTTTATGTATTGTCTATGGCTGCTCTTACGTTACAACTGAGTTGAATAGTTGCAACAGAGACTGTGTGGCCTTCAAGTCAAAAATATTTACTACTACTCTTTAAGAAAAAGTTTGCTGACCTCTGACCTAGTCTGTCTTGCCTATGATGGAACTAGAGGTCTTTGATAAGTGCCCTTATGCGGCCATTATCTGTTTTGTGCACAACACAAATGATGTTTATAATAGCCAGCCTCCAAGATAGCCCGGATGATCCCCATCTCTTGGTGTTCACACCCTTGTGCATTTCCTTCTCACACTGAATAAGGGCTGACTTGTATGACCAATGTGGAAGTGATGCAGTGTAGCTTCCAAGCCTATGTCATGAAAGACACTGTCACCTCCATCTCCCCCTCTCTGAGATCACTCTGGAGGAGGCCAGCTACCACCATGTTCTGAGGACACTCAAGAAGCCCTATGGAGAAGCCCATGTGGTAAGAAACTGCGGCCTCCTGCCAAGTCATGTGAGTCAAGCCTTCAGATGACTGCAGCCTTGGCCAACATCTTGACTGCAACCTCATGAGTGACTCTGAGCCCAGATCACCCAGTTAAGCTACTCCTGAATCCTGATCCATGGAAATTATGAGATAGTAAATGTGTTGTTTTAAACCACTAAGTTTTGGCATAATTGGTTATGAAGAAATAATTAATGCAAGGTTCAAATGAAAAAGTGTATTGGTACTCTATATGCTTATATATATATTTGTACATAGAACTTTATATACACACATTATTTTATTTTATTACTAGACAAAGAATTTATGTACTTTAATAATTAGAGTATACTTGTGTGAATATAGATAGGTGGAGTCATCCTGTGAAGGAAATTATTATACATATATGTTATCTTCCCCATTTGCTTTTCAGCACCTTAATCTTTGTGGAATAAAGGGTGAAATGTGTTCTGGGAAAGAAGGGAAAAAAATTCCCCAAATATTTAAATTTTCCTTGATATGTTAACTGCTCAATTTGCTTTAAGTTCTTTGTAAAAGAATTGGGTAGAATGAATGGAGCAAACTTTTTTTTTTTATTGGAGTAAAATTGCTTTACAATGTTGTGTTAGTTTCTGCTGTACAATGAAGTGAATCAGCTATATGTATACCTATATCCCCTCCCTCTTGGACCTCCCTCCCACCCCACCCCTTCATCCCACCCATCTAAGTCGTCACACAGCACCAGGCTGAGCTCCCTGTGCTAAACAGCAGGTTCCCACTAGCTATCTATTTTACACATGGTAGTGTATTTATGTCAAACCTAATCTCCCAATTCGTCCCACCCTCCCCTTCCCTCCGTGTCCACATGTCTGTTCTCTACGTCTCTATTCCTGCCCTACAAATAGGTTCATCTGTACCATTTTTCTAGATTCCACATATATGCATTAATATACGATATTTGTTCTTCTCTTTCTGGCTTACTTTACTCTGTATGGCAGACTCCAGGTCCATCCACATCTCTACAAATGACCCAATTTCGTTCCTTTTTATGACTGAGTAATATTCCATTGTATATATGTACCACATCTTCTTTATCCATTCATCTATCGTTGGACATTTAGGTTGTTCCCATGTCCTGGCTATTGTAAATAGTGCTGCAATGAATATTGGGGTACATGTGTCCTTTTGAATTATGGTTTTCTCAGGGCAGGGTATATGCCCAGTAGTGGGATTGGAGCAAACTCTTTATAATACTTTATTTCTAATGGTGATCATGTATTTCTAACAAAAGTGTTAGAAGCCAGATTTTTCCAATTGACTGCTATAACCTTCCTATATACATTAAATGGAATAGTTAGTAATAGCATTTGGAATTTGGGGAGTGACAGGGAAGCAAGAAGGATCTTTGAAGTGAAGTTAATAGTGAAGAAGCAAAAGTCAGTGGGAGCCAGGGTTCAAGGAAAATGAAATTAAAATGTTTCTGATGGCATTTACTTTTTCTTTTACAAATTGAGACTAACAGACAAAGATAATGGGTAAAAAATTCCTTCTCAAATAGTATCAGCAGATTCTTCTGGACAGCAGTCTGTACATCTTTAACCCAAAGTATAAACAGGAGGGCGTGAAGTAATATTTTTGGATAATACCTGTAGACATAAAGCATGAGAAGTAGAAAAGAAAAAAGGGAAGTTAGGAGAGAGAAAGAAAGGAAGTGGGGAAAGAAGAAGAGGTTAAACAATAAAGAAAAAACATAGTGTGGTGTAAGTGCTCCCCAGCTTATTCGTCTGGTTCTTAACTGTGTTCCAAACTTAGGATAATGCTGGTTACCTGGCCAAATCTTATTTTCCAAGCCTGATAATGCTGGTTACCTGGCCAAATCTTATTTTCCAAGCTTTAGGCCTTCAGGAAATATTCAACTATCAGGCTGCAAATAAGTACTGACCTCCACAGTTCGGGCCTACATGAAAGTAGGGTAAGCCTAGAGGAGAAATTAACTATCTCCTTATGTTCCCCCCACACCCCAGAAAAGGCCCAGAAAACAAATATAATTTTTCCTTTTATATCATTTTTGTTGAGTAACCATGTGACTGCTGTGGATGGGCGGGCTGTATGTGCCAGAGTGTGTGCTGTGAATAAACGCTCTTGGACTGTGGAATTTTATTGCCCCATATTATCAGTTACCTTAGATGGTCAACCTGTAAGGTTGAAATCTGGAGACCGGGCTCTGGTGCTGCTGCTTTTAGGATCAAACTGGAGAGTTTCAGAACTAGTTCTCTAGGCCTGGATTGACTTAAGCATAAACTTGTTCTGTATAGATGTTTATCATGCTTATTAAACTGTAAGTCATACATATGACCAAAATCAAGGCCCATGTCTGATAAACTTAACAGCATTAATGAAGGGAGACAAAATATTTGAGAATTCCTGAAACAGCTAGTATGCTTACTGGCCGTAATTGTAGTTATAGAGAAAACTGAGCTAGAAGTGTTTTCTTCCTCCAGGGAACATTGCTGCTATTCCTTGGCTCGTGTCACTGAGACCTGACACAGACGCACAGCACACAGTGTCTTAGGATTTGTTCAGCTTGTGACCAGGTGTCTCCAATTCTATTTCATAGGAGCTGAAACTGAAAACTTCATTTTTTACCTCAACATCTGCTCCATCGTGGTTTTTCACGATTATTATAGCAGTGTAAAAAGTTTTCAGTGGTTTCATAGCTAAGGCACCAAAAGCACAAGTAACAAAAGAAAAAACAGATAAAATTGACTTGAACAAAATTTAAAACTTTGTGTTGCAAAGACCACCACCAAGAAAGGGAAAACCCACAACCCATAGAATGGGAGCGAATATTTGCAAATCATATATCTGATAAGGGACTTGTATCTAGAATAAAGAACTCCTGCATCTCAATAATAAAAAGACAAGTAAATCAACTCCAAAAAATGGGCAAAATCTCTGAATAGAAATTTCTCCAAAGAAGATAGAACAGCCAAAAGCACATGAAAAGATGTTCAACACCATTAATCATTATGGAAAGACAAATCAAAACCAATGTCAGATACCCACTTCACACCCACTAGGATGACTATAATCAAAAAGGCAGACAACAACAAGGATGTGGAGAAATTAGAGTCCTTATACACTTCTGACTAAAATGTAAAATGATGCCAACACTTTGTAAAAACAGTCTGGCAGTTTCTCAAATGGTTAAAGATAGAGTTAACATTTGCCCCGTAATTCCATCCAAGAGAACTGAAAACAGAAGTCTACACAAAAACATTTACAGAAATGCTCATAGCAGCAGCATTCTTTTTATTTATTTATTTATGTATGTATGTATGTATGTGTGTACGTTTTGGCTGTGTTGGGTCTTCGTTGCTGCACGCGGGCTTTCTCTAGTTGCGGCGAGCGGGGGCTACTCTTTATTTGCTGTGTGCGGGCTTCTCATTGCGGTGGCTTCTCTTGTTACGGAGCACAGGCTCTAGGCACACGGGCTGCAGTAGTTGTGGCATGCGGGCTCAGGCTCGTGGGCTCTAGAGTGCAGGCTCAGTAGTTGTGGCACACAGGCTTAGTTGCATGTGGGATCTTCCCGGACCAGGGTTTGAACCCGTGTCCTCTGCACTGGCAGGCGGATTCTTAACCACTGTGCCACCAGGGAAGTCCCAGCAGCATTATTCTTACTAGCCAAAAAGCAGAAACAACCTAAAAGTCTATCAGCTGATGAATGGATCAACAAAATATGGAATAGCCATTCAATGGAATGTTATTCGGCAATAAAAAAGAGTTAAGTACTGAAACATGCTACAACACAGATGAACCTTGAAAACATTAGGCTAAGTAAAGGACCATGCATTGTATGATTCCATTTATATGAAATGTCCAAAAAAGGAAAATCTATAGAGACAAAACATAGATTAGTGGTTGGGCTGGGAAGAGGCAGAAGTGGAGTGACTGTTACTGGGCATGGGGTTTCTTGTTTGGGTGTTGAAAATGTTCTCAAATTCTGGTGATGGTTGCACAACTCTGTGAATATACTAAAATCCATTGAATTGTACACTTTAAATAGGTAAATTCTGTGGTGTGTGAATTTTATTTCTAATAAAGGTACTTAAAAAAAACAACAACAACTCTTCCAAGGAGATGATCTTGGATACAAATTAGGGCCAGATCAAGAAGACATGAACCATTACTATTTTTTTATATCTTTTTTTAAAAACCAATGTCCTAAACTACCTGAAATCCTCAATTTTACCCTTTGAGTTTTCTGCACAGTTATCATTATGTGATTGTGAAAATCAATCAGGGAAGCACTAGGAAAATGCTAGATTTATCTTTCAAGGTTAACAATAATTTGGAAACCTCAGGAATCTCATCTTTTAGTTGTGAACAATTTATTTTGAAGGGTGGGTTGCAATTATTCTTTTAATTCATGGGTGAAAAATATGTCATTACAGGTCATCTATTTTGATTTTACCAAGTGAAGAGCAGTACTTTGGGGACCCAATAGAGTTCTAAAATTTCATCACAGAGAGTAGCTCATAAAGGATTATGTAGGCTTTGCTTTTGTTGAGTGTTGGCCTTTGCTGATTACTTATTTATATAACTGAGTTTTTATAGGCACACTGGAGCTCTGAAAAGTGGGACTCATTGCTTTTTCGTGCCAAAGACCTGTGATTTGGATGTGTGGGTCCGTCCCACACAGTACCCTCTTCATATTTTGAGGAAGACAGAGAACCACCTAAGGGAACAGGTCCTAGGTCTAAGGTCCTGTTTGACGGATCGCCATAGAAACGGTGTTCTCCAAACGTATGGACACCAAGGGGGGAAAGCCGTGGGGGTGTGTGTGTGATGAATTGGTCGATTGAGATTGACATGTATACGCTGATGTGTAGAAAACTGATGACTAATAAGAACCTGCTGTATAAAAAAATAAAATAAAGTTCAAAAACTCAAAAAAAAAGAAAGAAATTGTGTTCTCAAAGTAGGGTTAAAATGATCCAAGGGGCAGGTTCGGCAGTTTTTCTGCTAAGCCACAGCAGCAACGCTCCAACGGCGGCGTCTTTCACCTTCTTCGGAGCTTGAGGGCCGTCCTCCCTCCCTGCGCACATGGCGAGGTGGGGACAGAGAGCCATGTGCGACCAACGTGAGCCACTTTCTGCTGCACGCTGTTTAAATTCCAATTATTGGAAATGACTTTTCAGCTGCAAGATACCGCGGGGCAGACCAGAAGGACTACCAATCAGTGGTTTAGAAATAAGACCACAACGAACTGAAATGGGAGTCTTTGCTTCCTCTTCCGACACATATTTCCCTTTTCCTCCCTTACTCCGCCTCCTTCACCTTCGGTTACTCTGCCCACCGGCTCCGCCCCGTCCCGCGACCCGGCGGAGTCTAAGAGGCGGACCAGCCGAGGGAAGAGTGAATCCATCCTGGTGCTTCGTCTAGGAGGGCATAAGGGCGTGGCTTTTTGACGACAGAGTGGGAGGGGCGAGGGGCCAACTCTGGAGCCCGGGACCTCCCGACAGAGGGGGCGGAGGGAGAATGGGTCGGCCCTTTCCACGCCCTATGGAAACTCCATACTGGACAAGAGGGGAGTGTCTATTCTCAAACTTCCCTTTGAGGCGGAATGTTAACTAAGAAGCTTAAGCTCAAAGAATCACCCTTTTAAAAGCTTACTCACACTCTCTGCTCCAGCTCTTCTTTCCTCCCTTCTTTGACAACCATGTAAACCTTCCCCCCTTCCAGTTTTTTCTCCCTCTTCGCTTCTGCGCGGATGGTGGCGGCCCGCGGGGTGCGCAGCCGCAGAGAGTTCGGGGCGGTGCCGGTGAGGGGCGGGTGACGCAGCGGCCGTCGCTGCCATTTTAAGTTGTTTGTTCTCGCTTCTCTTCTCAGACGCGACTCTGGCCCGGACCCGGGAGGCGTGGAGGTCGCCGCCGCCGCTGCCGCTTCCGCAGCCACCGGTGGGGGGGATCCGAGCTGTGCCACCGCGGAAGCCCACCCTCCGCTTCAGCATCTCTCCCCTCCTGGTCTCCTCGACCTTCTTTCCGAGAGCCGGAACTCGACCCGTGCGGAGAAGAAAGACTCCAGAGCAGATGCTTGAACTGAAATAACTTTATTTTGGGGGGTTTACTTCGCTGACAGACCCCCCCCCTTAGCGCAGGGCTCCCCTCCCCTTCCTCCCTTCCCCCTCTGCCGCCAGTACAAATCCGACCCCCCTCTTCCTCCTCGTTTCTCCTTCTCTCTTTCTCTCGCCGTCGCCGCCGTACCCGCGTCCTTCCAGTCCGCCGCCGCCCGGGGCGCCGAGCCAGACTATGGGTCCCAGGTGGGGGCTGAGCGGCGGCAGCAGCGCGGGCGGCCCGGTCACAGTGCGCACTGCAGCGGGGATGGAGGGGCTCAGTTGGCTGGTGGTTTTCTCTTGACATGGCTCCTGCCAGTGCTGCGAGCAGCGCCCCCGCCGCCGCCTCCTCTTCCGCCGCCGCCACCGCTCCGCCCGCGGGCTGCGGCTAGAGGGCCCGAACCCCACCCGAGAGTCGGTCAGTGAGTCCCGGTCTCCGCGGGGACAGGGAGGGGACTTCCCCGTCACCCACCCCCGACCCAGCTGCCTCGAGTCCACCCTCTACCCCTTTGGGAAACCAACTAACGACCCCGCCCTAAGCAATTCAAACTCGGGAAACATGGTCTGTTCAACGTGAGAGCGGAATCCGGGAACTTAATTTTTTTTTCTTGGGGGGGGGTGGGGTGGGCATACTTTAAAAAATAATATTAACGCAACTATTTTCTTTTCTTCCCACTGATCCTTCCCATTTACCCTCTCCCGCCTCCTCTACCCGGGCGGGGATTGTTTCCACGATGAAATGAGTGAAAACCCGAGTGATCCAGTGTCTCCCGTGGTGCGAGTGAGTCGCTGCCGCTGAAGGCAAAGGGTGGGGGTGGGACCTGGGGGGTGGAAGGCCGGTGGTCCCCAGGCACTGCCTGGGATTTGGGAGAAGAGCCCGCCACCTTTGCCTCAGCAATGCTCACAAGAAGATAAGTCGCACTCCCCACGGTCGTGCACGGGGGCAGATTCATAGGGAAGGCTCCCTTGGGGAATGTAGGACTCATTGCAGGACTTGGGGTGTTGGGATCCCGGGCGTTAATCAGGTCTAACCACAGAGCCGGAGTCATTACTGTATTCTGTACCCCCTTTCCCTGTGCCATCATGATTCTCCTTGGCAGCAGCATTAGCAGCCGCCTGAGGGTGAAAATGTGGGTGATGGGGAAGATGGTAATGACTCCGCTGTTTTTTCTTATGGCTCCTTTGGGCAACGGCTGCCCGCCCCTGGTATACACTGTAGTTGATTGCAGGGAAGCCCTGTACCTCTCCCCTTCCTTCTCAACCGATTTTGCACTTTTCTCTTTGCTCACCACCAAGTGTAATCAATAACACGCACTGACAATATATAGCAATAGTGAAATCTGAAATAACTAAGAATTAATTAGGTATTTCAGCCATGGATCTGGCTGGGTAAAATCCAATTGGGTATTTCAGTTTCATTCACCTACCCTGTTTTGGGGGGTTATTTTGGTGGCTTTTTTTTCCCCTTTCCTTTTTTTTTTTTTTTTTGACATTCAGAAAGCAAGGATCACAGTCCCCCTCCCCATTCCTTTTCATTATCCCTTCTCTGAAAAGAGGGAAAAAAATCCGGATGGATTTTAAGGATTGGACTGATGTCAGCTGTGTTTTATTGCACACCTAAATCCTATTAATAGGTTTTTCAGTTCCCCCACCTTTATTTTGGCAGTTAAGCCAAATGTGTTTTCCAAAAAGTTAGTTCAAGTATTTTCTCCTCTTTCTTTCCTTCCTTCCCTTCCTTTTTCCCATCTGACCCCAAACGTTATTGTCCAAACATGACTGGACAGCAGCTTTTGTTTCTTGACCCTGTAATATGACAGTCTGCTAATATTGCCAGAAGGTGCAGTTTTTGGGTTACAGTCTTGATTTTAGCTATTCAATCATATTAGCAGGAAAAAAATGACTTGTTTCTGTTGTACTTGAGTCTTAAGAAGAAGTGCCCATAGTTTAGTGACAATTTCCAAAGGCTTTAGTACCACCTGTATTTCAAAATGGGGGACCCAAACTCCCGGAAGAAACAAGCTCTGAACAGACTACGTGCTCAGCTTAGAAAGAAAAAAGAATCTCTAGCTGACCAGTTTGACTTCAAGATGTATATTGCCTTTGTATTCAAGGAGAAGGTAATTTAAAGTTCTTAATGTGAATTAGCACAAGTGATTTTTGTAAGTGTATATTAGGTTAAAGAGTCTACATTTGTGTGCTTTAACTTTGACTCTTGTGGGTAATTATCTCAATCAAAGGAGTTGCAGTATAACTATGAACGGAAGGCTTGAGTGCTCTTGGTTTGGTATTACTTAATTCTAAAGCTTCTTAGGATCCACTTTTAGTTAACATGGGGTGGGTAGCATTTGTAAAACTCATTTATGTTTTACAATGAATTTCATTTATGTGGAGTTACATAAAGAACTTGATAACTGAATTTAAAGATTGTTTAAAGTATACAGAATGTTTGAAAGTAGTAAATTAGAATCAAAATGTTTATATGCTGAAAGCGATCTGGTTCATCAACTCGTTACCTTTTCTCATGGTACATTTAATGAAATAGAATGCACTTTAATTCTTAGAGCAATTGATTACTGTAAAGGTTTAATTTGTGTTTAGAAGTGCAGTTGATTAAAATTCAGAATGACCAAAAGAAGTTTAAATTTTTTTTGTCTTAATCAGAATTAATTCACAGTTAAATAGCAAATAATAAGTTGTGAGGAGAACATGATAAAAGCAGTATTTTTTTGCAACTTAAAATAATGGACACTTTCTTAGATAATCGATCTCTCTTTGACATGAGGTCAGGTTATGAATATTAAGGAAATACTACTTTGATTTTGTGCTTAAATTATGAGCTAATTTCACATCAGAAACATTATCTTAGCTTGGTATCCCTTTAATTTTCCCACGTTTTTACCCCACTATTAAAGATAACTAGTATTCAATATTTAAGAATGCTCTTAGCTACTAGAGTATAGCATTTTAAAGTGGTTTCAAAAGTGGTTTGTTTTGAAATGATATCACGGATTTACTTCTTTTCTTTTTTTCCTTTTTTTGTTAATTGCAGCATTGATAAGATGAGATTTTAGTTGAAGCCATTATAATGTAGGTTCACTAGAAATAAATACAAGATATAAGTAGTGAGACTAGATATTTGAATGTAATCTGTGAGATGCCCCAGATTATACCATCTAGCTCTTCTAACACCTATGAAAACCTGCTTTTATTCTTTGAATGGACAGTATCCAGGCAGTTGTCTGAGCAGTTGATAAATTTTATAACCTAAGTTGATGATGAGCCCTTGATCTTAACTACGTTTGAAGATTTGGTAGACTTTTTTTTTCTTGAATGTTGACGCTTGTAGTTACGTAATATCCAGAAGGAGTAATGGAAATTGACCCTTTTAAGGAGTGAAGCAGTTAATTTGTCTGAAGAGCTTTGATTTTAAACTGCTGAAATTTTAATTTGGCTGTATATAGGACCAGTTAAGTGAATTTACATCAAGAGTAAATCACTGTTTTGTTTTTTTAACCTTAGGGGTATCTGGTGTTTGTTTCTCACACCATTTAAGAAATATTGTCTAAAATAAGTACTTGCTATGGTTACCATAATGCTATAAAACCATGCAGTTAAAACATTCTGATAATAGCCTGTTTGTGTGTGGTAGAGGAGTAAGGGGGTTGGGAGAAGAACAGAAGGATCCACCTATTTGGAAATCTGTGTTTTCAGTACAAAAATTACATCAGTTAAGAATTTTGCTGGGTTAGAATAAAGGTACATGACATTGTAATATGAACTCTGGGTGTTAAGACAGTGTGGTACCTTTGGGTTAATACACTTTTTTTTTTCTTTTAGAAGAAAAAATCAGCACTCTTTGAAGTGTCTGAGGTTATACCAGTCATGACAAATAATTATGAAGAAAATATCCTGAAAGGTGTGCGAGATTCCAGCTATTCCTTGGAAAGTTCCATAGAGCTTTTACAGAAGGATGTGGTACAGCTCCATGCTCCTCGATACCAGTCTATGAGAAGGGTAAATTCTATTTTTGTCTTGGTTTTGGTAGGTTTTTGTGAGTTAAACTTGGGTTTTTCTTCCTCCTAAGAATGGGTAGTTAATTATGGTCATAAATCTCTTTAAAAGTGGAATTTAAATAAAGCATGGATAACTTTCTTATGTGTTATTATGTTGGTAATTGTGTACATTGTTGCTGTGGTTCGTGGTTTATATTACTGTTCATTGGGATTTCCTTTTTCAGGGGAGAACATCGTGCCCCTTATAAGTAAGGAATTTTGCTAAACTTCTGCAGCTCATTGAAAGAAAGTTAGTCTAGGCAAGCTTGAACAAGAGGTCCCCGGGATTAGTGGGCTTGTTGGGGAGGCTGGAGATAACCATATACTGGTCTGGAAGAGGTTAGTTGGCCTCAATAATCAGCATACAACAAAAATAGCATTTCACCTGTGATTAGAAGGTAGTGATTCATATTAGAAGTTCTGATTTTGAAGAGTGGAAATAATGGTACAAGGACTTTAAAAAAAAAAAAGACAAAAAATTAGAGCTGCGGTTGGAGTTTTCACTATGCACTGAGTTAAGATCTTGATGTGAAAAACATTGGACTGAGTGATTATGTGGACTCTATAAGATAAAAATTAGAATTAGGTCATGAGCTGTTCAAATTGTATACAAACCTCATAAAAGACATAAAGTGATACATGGTTGACCCTTGAACAACACAGATTTGCACCAACTGCCAGGATCCACTTATAAGCAGATTTTTTCAATAAATACATATACAATACTACTTAATCCACAGTTGGTTGAATTCACAGATGCAGGACTGTAGGTGTATGGGGGGCTGGCTATAAAGTTGTGTGCTCAAATTTCGACTCTGCTCAGTGCCCTTCATGCCCAAGCTGTTCAAGGGTCGGCTGTATAGTGGACCTTTTGCACTTGTAAAACGTTTCTGTAGTCAAACCCTGTAAGTTGTGACACTGCTTGTTCCGGCTTTGTTTCCTTGAAAGTAAATTTTTATTTTTTTTTTTTTTTGGCATTTTATAGGATGTAATTGGCTGTACTCAGGAGATGGATTTCATTCTTTGGCCTCGGAATGATATTGAAAAAATTGTCTGTCTCCTGTTCTCTCGGTGGAAAGAATCTGATGAGCCTTTTAGGCCTGTTCAGGTATTTTATTCTAAAATAAGTGTGGTGAACATGTAAACAAGTTGAAAACTCAAAATAGGGTCCAATTAAAGAAATTCTTTGGGAATATGCTCTCTAATAAGTTTTACTTCATGAGTCCCTCCTCGCCTTTTGACTGTTGTAATGCAAGAATAGGAAGCGTTTGGATTATAGAATCTCTTGAGAATGAGGTGGGTCTAACTATCCAGTGTGTCCTTGAAATTATGGTCAGAGAAAATCTTTTAAGGTAGACATTTGTTTATTTATAGAGGAGCCCATAGATGAACTTCAGAAAATCTCTTCCCCTGCACCACACACTCTCCTAAAATACTTTATACTTAACCCTGGTTGTCAAAGGAATCTAAGAAATGAATTAAACCCTTTTCTAGGAGTTGATTTGCATAAAAACTTTATAGGAGAAAAGTAAATGTAGTAGTGGTTCTTAATTAACTTTCCTTGACATCTTGCTATGTTTTGACTTGTCATTTGATGTGCTTGACAATTCTAGTGCTTTATTTCAGGGCATTTACCTGGGTGTTGATGATTTAATTTTATTTATAGTGTGTATATATATATATATATGTGTATATATATATATATATATATATATATGAATGGAAGGAAGTACAACAAGATCCACCAAAGTGTTAATTATGATTAGTTTTAGGTCAGATGTAGCTAACTTTTCCTTTTTAAATATATGTATGTGTTTCAGTAAATTTCTAATGAGCATACTTATTTAACAATCAGAAAAACAAAGAATTTGTTTAATTCGCTACCCTGTACTGTGGAAAGCTCCACGAATGATAAAACGTTAACTTACGGACTGAATATAAGCAGTAGGATATAGGTAATAGCTTTATAATTTTAGAATTCTACTGCAGTAAATAAGGTAACAATGTAAAAACAAATACACTTCTCTGAAGTAATTTAATATACATAAATATCCTGAAAAGCTTTAAATAAAAATAACATAGTTTTTTCTCTCAAGATAGATGAGAAAAGGAAAAGTAAACTTTAACTCACACTTTTTTTTTTTTTGACTCGAAGCAGTTTAAAATCTGAATACTTCAGTCGTGAGATTTAATAGGAACCAGAGTAAAGATTGTTTTAAAATATCCAGTTCTATTGTATTCACAGTGCTGTGAAGTACAGAGAAGTACTAGTAAAGTAGATCTCTTCTTTCCTCTTCATCCCTTATGCCGTTGCTTTAGGTTAGCTCTTTATCACACTATTAAAACATTCATTACTTTTCTTCCGGGAATTATTTCTTACATGGTACCTATGAGAGTTTTCTTTTCAGTGTGGACCGCTTCTTCCCAAATCTTTGGATATTCAAATAGGATAGAACTGAAGTGCCATAGAAATACGGACAAGGCCTTTTCCAGTCTCACTCAAATCTCTTTTCAGTGTGATACTCTACTGGCCTCTTCATCCACCCTGATATTTGCCATATTGAAACACTTGAGGCTTTCTTTCTTGAGCAGTGTCTTGATTTTGACACTTGCGTTTGTGTAGGTTCTGTTTCCTATAACGGCATTTTCCAAATTACTTACCATTACTATTTTCTCCAAGGAAAATTACTGTCATCTTTCAAGGCCCAATGCAAAATCACTTCCTAATATTGCACTCTTGTCTACTCTGTTAATTCTTTCTTCCCATAGCACTTTAACAGTAAGAACCCATTTTAGGTTTTTTACAAATAACCACATCTTATTCGGGGAAAGATTTGAAGCAGGTTAGGTTTTATATTTCTGTGTGCTTTTCCTCTTCAGCAGTATGTGAGTCCCTTAAGGTTGAGATAGTCTTATTCATATTTTTCAGTATCTGATAACATGCTTTTTGTATTCTGAGTTCAATAAATATTTGAATTGTGCAGAGGTACAATTCAGTATTACATTTTACATACAATAGTACATAGGGGATACCATAACATCTTTTGCGTTATGGTTTATGAGAAAAACTACTGGGTAGTAAAATCCTAGATAGCAGGAACTGATGTTTCTTCCATGTTAGTATTTTCTGCTGTCTTTGACATAATAGGAGAATAAAGATTGTTTGAACTGGATGGACTACTAATCATTTTTACAGTTCACTATCTAAATATCAGATTAAAGTTTCCACGTTTCTTGAATTCCCCGTTAGCCTGGTGTTTTCACCTAGCATTTGGCCTCTTCACAGACATTTTGTGGGAGGATTGTGTTAATCTTCCTCATGTTAAAAGATTAAAAGAATATTATGACTGACTTGATAACTGTTCTTCATAACAAAAAGTTCTTTTTTAATCATCTGAAAAAATACATATAAAAACGTTTTTTAAAAATTTGAGGGGGGGCTTCCCTGGTGGCACAGTGGTTGAGAGTCCGCCTGCCGATGCAGGGGACACGGGTTTGTGCCCTAGTCCGGGAAGATCCCACGTGCTGCGGAGCGGCTGGGCCCGTGAGCCACGGCCGCTGAGCCTGCGCATCCGGAGCCTATGCTCCACACGGGAGAGACCACAGCAGTGAGAGGCCCGTGTACTGCAAAAAAAAAAAAAAAAAATTTGAGGGGTTCCTGTATCCTCAGGTGCTCATCCTTGTGAGGACTGGAAGCATATTTCAGGTGTGGGCTTTACATTTCGTTTACTCCTCTTAACTGATGGGTTAGAGCCCTGTTTTAAGTCTTAAAAAGTTAAGGGATTTGCACAGGTCGTATAAGTAGTGAGATGTGCAGCTGGGATTGGAATTTGGAATATAAATAGATTTATTTCCAAGAACCATCTACAGTATTCCTTATATGTTATAATAGCAAGAAGGGATGTGTCATTGGGCTTAAAATACTAAGGTAGGGGTCTTGAGCTGAGTGGGTTTGAAAATCTGATTTTATGATATTTGGCTTAAAATCATTGAGTATTAGGATTTAGTCAGTTTGGTGTAGTTTTTCTTAAAGGTCAAACTATGAAGTGCTATCCAGTAGAACTTTCTGTGACGAAGGAAATCTTCTGTATCTCAAGAGACTAGTTAGAATGGAGGCCACAAGCCACATGTGACTATTGGTCATACTGATATGTGGCTAGTACTACTAAAGAACTGAATTTTAAATTGCATTTAATTAATATAAATTTAAGTAGCCTCTATTGGTTACCGTACTGAACAGCACAACTCTATGCATACGAGTGCAGTTGATGTTTCAGGTGGTATATAACATGTTTGTGGTTACACATAAACATTTATATTTCTTAATTAGGCCAAATTTGAGTTTCATCACGGTGACTATGAAAAACAGTTTCTGCACGTACTGAGCCGAAAGGACAAGACTGGAATTGTTGTCAACAATCCTAACCAGTCAGTGTTTCTCTTCATTGACAGACAGCACTTGCAGGTAAGCAGTTTTTTACTTTTCTTTTTTTTTTTAAACCACATAAGGGCTCATTTTAAAAGCTTATTGGTTAGCAGACTGTTTTCTATATGTTACTTAATTCTGTTTTGCTCCTTCAACATGGCATTAATTTTGAAGTTACTTAAAAACCAAGAAACAGACGTCCTGACCTTAACCAAGAACAGTGGTTCCCAAAACTTTGCTGCATATTAGAACTACCCGGGGAGCTTTTAGAAGTCATGATTCCAGTGTGCAATAATCAAAATTTTTACTTTGAATAAAATCCTCAAGTGATAACACATTATGTTTTGAGAAGCACTGGCCTAGACCTTTTAAATAATACCTGAAAGGATGAGGCACATCTGTTTTTAAAAGGTCCACATGTGTTTTAAATAAGTACTTCCAATTTAAATAGCAATCCAGGTATTCCAAATTGATTTTTATTTTGTAAAGTGTTGTTTATTCTTACCAATCTAAGCCTAAATATCATCACTTAGAATTTATAGTAGATAATCGATACTTTGTTATTAACTTTTAAAAATGGCATCATTTCAATTTATTTAGCATTCATTCAACAAATGAGCGCTAAGTGCCAGGCACTGTACGGCAATGAACAAGTTAGAAATTCCTTTTGGGTTGACATTCCATTGTGGGAGACCTAGAAGTAGATAAGTAAAATATATAGTTAGATAGTGATAAGTGCTAAGAGAAAAGAGGGAATTACATAAACTGTTGGGTGTGAATTCTTAGATGGTGTCACCAGAGAAGGCCTCATTGAGAAGGTGATTTAAATTAAGACTTATTTTAAAAGTACACTATTAATTACATTGTAGAACATTTTTGTTTTTATTTAAGAGCGAGTCTATGCAAGGTACTAGAAAAATACAAATGGGAATCATACTGCTACCTTCAAGGAGCTGATAGGCTACTTGGGAAGCTTGTACATTTTCCATTTTGTAAAAAGTTGAGTAATTATGGTGTAGGTACAAATAAAACTGGGAATTAAGAAGATTAGGGGCTTCCCTGGTGGCACAGTGGTTGGGAGTGCGCCTGCCGATGCAGGGGACATGGGTTCGTGCCCCGGTCTGGGAGGATCCCACATGCCGCAGAGCGGCTGGGCCAGTGGGCCATGGCCGCTGAGCCTGCGCCTCCGGATCCGCGACGGGAGGGGCCACGGCGGTGAGAGGCCCGCGTACCGCAAAAAAAAAAAGAAGATTAATTTCACTGGAAGCATCTGATAAAACTGATAGAAGAACCATACAATTTAGGTGGGGTGTTTTTGGTTTTGGCCTTACTGTTTGTTCTCAGTTTCTTCTTTACCTCAGCTTTCCTTTGGTGAATACTTTTTTTTTTTTTTTTTTTTTTTGCGGTACGTGGGCCTCTCACTGCTGTGGCCTCTCCCGTTGCGGAGCACAGGCTCCGGACACGCAGGCCCAGCAGCCATGGCTCACGGGCCCAGCCACTCTGTGGTATCTTCCTGGACCGGGGCACGAACCCATGTCCCCTGCATCAGCAGGCAGACTCCCAACCAGTGCGCCACCAGGGAAGCCCTTGGTGAATACTTTTTAGTTGACTCTTTTTTCCTTTTTAATTGCCTGTAGTGTACTTTCATTTGAGTTACTTGTTGAGAAAATACTGTATAGCAGGGTATTTATTGACTTATATTGTGGAATCCACAACAGATTTTTAGTCATAGATTTAATAATAACATACACTAGTGTAGCAACTTCATATTCACGTGAATATATATGAGGTCAATAATACTATATAGAAATGACTAGTGAATTGAAGGAGTTTCTTGGCTAAATAAGTTAACAAATCATCTCTTTTTATATATCGAGGTCAGGTGTTAATATTTTATGAAGCAAACAGCTTGAATCCTTTTAATGAAAAGAAAATTATAAGCTCATAAGCTAAATTTGGGTTGAAGGTAGGATGTGACCAGTAGTCTCAGTTTGTCTGGAATGTCCTGGTTTTAATACTGGAAAGTCCCAGGTCCTAGAAACCCCTCAGTCAGTCCTGGGCACACTGGGATCACTGGTATCTGCTAGTTGTAGATTAATTTGTTCTTCAGTGCTCTTAGTCCCCTTCTTCCACTCAGGTTCTGTTCTCGATCTTCATAAGCTGGAGATGTGTTGCTGTATTGGCATTATATGGAAGAATCAACCTCCACTAATTCATGAGGGAATTGATGTAATAGTGGTGGCCACCACCTATAGTATACAGTTGATGCTTCAACAATTCAGGGGTTAAGGGTGCCAACCCCTGTACAGTTTACATATGACTTTTGACTCCTCATAAACTTAACTAGTCTACTGTTGACTGGAAGCCTTACTAATAATGTAAATGGTCGATTAACACGTATTTTGTATGTTATGTGTGTTATATATTGTATTCTTAACAATAAAGCTGAACAGAAGATGTTAAGAAAATCATAATAGAAAATATACTTACAGTACTATACTGTATTTATTGATACCTAAGTTTATGAATTTTATTTACAAGATGAATTGTCAGTAACTACAATATTGTTTTATATGATACAAAACACTAGGTGTTATATTAGTAACATCTACTAATTATATTAGTAACATTAGACATCAAAAAGATAATGTGAAAAAGAAATTCATATTTATTTACAGGTATAATGATCCATGTATTGATATTGAAGAAGTGCAGTATGGTTGCTTTATGACAGCGTACTGTAATCAGTACGATTGCTTCTTGGTAGCCTAGCTGTCCACTAACGAATGCTAATGAATGAATCACTATGAAAGTTTTATGGCATACAGTATTATAGGCATATTCATAATACAGTATTAGAAACATTGTAACATTTTTTTAAAAGCCACTTACAGGCTATGTTATTTCTCCAGTTGTGAGAGAGGCATACTGTATGGTAATGTAATCCTTTGAAAGCAAAGCAATAAAACAGGTAGAAAGCTAACACATTAATTATATATTAAATGTCACTCACCTTAGGCCTATGTAAGAATAGACTAGGGTCTGCAGTTGACCCTTGAATGACACAGGTTAGAGCCGCGCTGATCCACTTAATACATGAAGTTTTTTCAATAAATACATACTACAGTACTGCACGATCTGCAGTTGGTTGAATTCGTGGTTGGTTGAATCTGCTGATCTGGAACCAAGTATATGGAGGGAAGACTGTAAACTCTCTGCAGATTTTCAACTGCAGGTAGGGTCGGTGCCCCACCGCCTGTGTTGTTCAAGGGTCATCTGTACATATATTTTATGCATTCATGACACACTTAACTGTTTTTGAAATTTCTAGACTGCGTGGTTTGTCTATTTTTTCAAATTATCACAAATCTCCAAAATTTTCCCAGTATACTTATTGGAAAAAATTTGTGTATAAGTGGACCTGAGCAGCCCAAACCCATGTTGTTCAAGGGTCAACTGTATTATGCACCAGACTCTATACTAAGAGCTTTACGTGTATGAGCTTATTTAATCCTCACAGCAGTCTTCTGAGGTGTAGATCTTACTACTACCATTTTATAGCTAAGGAAATCCAGAAATTAAGAAATTTGATAAAAATCATCTAGCAGAGATCTTCTGTCCTTTATATCCTAATATAATATATATGATAAGGGCTACAGCAAAAAAGAACTTTGCGCAATGGCATAGAGGCATATGCCTAGAGTCTGAATAGTCATAGGTTGTTTTAAAAGTTAAAATGAAAAAATATATATGTATAGGTTCATTTACATATGTAGGTAGCTAGTCTGCTTCAGACATTGGCAAAGGCAGTCTTTCACCTTTTTTTTTAAGAGGTGCTATAGTGAAAAGATGCAAAACTTCGAAGGCAGTTCTGGGTTCAGATTTCGTCTTCCACTTACTAGCAGTGGTTATTTGTGAAAGCACCTAGCATTTGTTTATCACATGTTAGATGTTAAAATAGTAACTGCTTTTTAAAAAATACTTAGAGTTTGATTTAACTGTTAATACTTTGGCCTTCTAGTCCTTTCCCCCAGGATACACTTAAATCTTTTTTACCTATTTCTAATCTCTCTACCATCTACTTTCACCACATCTGCTGTCTTTCTGTATATAAATGTGATTGCAAACCTCTGTTCAAATCTGTCTCCATGAAATGCTTTTAACCCTGATTTCTTTCAGCAAGTAGTCTGTGTTTGACCTTCCTAACTTTCAATTTTTTATTCTGCATAAACTCTGTAAACATTTAGTTTATAATCATGTTTACTCTGTTTTCTCTATATTTTGTATGGCAAGGTTCTGTCCTATTTAGGCTAAGGTCCCTATGGATGGGAACCATAATTTCTTCCCTTACTCTGTATGCTTTGTTACTGTGTCCATTAAGTGCTTAATAAATTGTGGGAGATGGACTTCATGTGATAATCGGTCATTTATGTTAAAGTCTTTATTTATTAAGAATATTAAAAAAAATTTTCCCCTTCCAGACTCCAAAAAACAAAGCTACAATCTTCAAGTTATGCAGCATCTGCCTCTACCTGCCCCAGGAGCAGCTTACCCACTGGGCAGTTGGCACCATAGAGGATCACCTCCATCCTTATATGCCAGAATAGAGTGCTGACCAGCAAAATGGAGAAGATCAGAGAGTGCAGCAGCAGTTTTTTTTCTTTTTTTCTTACCACTTTATTCTTTCAGAGTTTAAAGAAAATGGACTCATGCACAGAACACTATGCATTTTGAAACTTGTTCATCCTGGATTTTTTTTTTATCATTTGTATCTCAGAACTTAAATTAGATGTCTTCTGCACAGACTGTGTGAAAGAAGATGCTTTGCATATTTGCTGCACTGCATCAGCATCTTACTAAAAATGTGAAATGAAAGGACTATTGTACACTGAAATGCTTAAATGTATCTGAAAGCACAAGGTGATACTCATTTTTGATAGTCTTTCCATTTGTGCTGGTTTTTGCCTCTTTGACATCTGTCATCAGTATTTGGAGGGTGAGAAGTGAATGTAACAGGTATAAATAACATTTTAAAAACTTAAAGCTTTGTTATAATCACATTGTTCCAGAGCACTGTCAGATTCATTCTAATGACCAGAAGTGGTTGTTTAAAAAAAAAAAAAGAAAGAAAAAAAAGAAAATACAACCATGGGAAAGAAATATTAAATGAAAAAAGCATCTCATTGTAGGCATTCTTGCCTCATATATTACTGGGCCATGTTTGTTTCCTGGTACTCATAAATATATGTATTTTATTTCCAGATCTCTCCCCAAGTTGCTGTTATGAAAGAGCATTCTGCTCAGTGTGGATTCAGTTATACACATTAAAGCAGATCTGGAGTCTGAAGTAGCTAAGCAGCTATAAAACTGAGAGATACATTCATAGCTGCAGAAACCGTAATAGGTAGAGGACTTTCCTTTTGGTTTTTGTTTTGTTTTTTGTTTTTAAAAAGATTTTTATTATAAAGGAAAAAATTCCAGTGAATTGTGCAGAAATACTGGTTTTACACCACCCTAAAGGAAAACTTAGGGTTTTTTGAAGTAGAAAAGTTACTAAAGTTGGATCTTAAATTGTGAAAACATACAAAAACACCATTGAGTGTCAAAGTTCTAAAAGGAGAACTCATTTTGTGCAATGAACATAAGGAAAGACTACTGTATAGATTTTTTTGGTTTTTGGTTTTATTTTTCTTTTAAATGAAGAAAAGCTTTGCTTAAGGGTTGCATACTTTTATCGGAGTAAATCTGAATGATCCTACTCCTTTGGAGTAAAACTTAGTGCTTACCAGTTTCCAATTGTATTTAGCTTCTGGTTGGAATTTGAATAAATGAAAACCTAAATAAAATAGGTGAAAGTTCCCTGACTATTCAGGTGAATACACAAAACTCGAAGTGGTAACTTTTCTTCTAAGTCGCTTGGGTACCCGTTATTGATGACCTTAGGAGGGTTTATAAACATGGCTAAACAGTAAACTCAAGAGAAGTTGGGTTTATAATTTCAACAGGTATGGGAATCAAGGACATTTTGTTAGCTTTTAACAATTATCATCCTGGCTTTATGCCTGGCTTCATGGAAAAGAAAAAAAATATTCTTAATTTTAGAATAATTTTTCACATGTTTTCTGATCAATTTAAAATTAGAATCTATTTGAAATTAACACTTTATCATGGCTGGGTACTGTTCTAAGCTCTTATCTTAACAACCTTGAGGGGATCTAGATACAGAGGTTTAGGAACTTGTCCACACTCATTGTGAGTAGGGGAGGATTTAAAACCTGGCTGTCTGGCTCTGTAGAGTTAAAGTTTTTATTTTAGAATAATTTTAATTGGGAAAGTTATAAGTAATACAGAAAGCTCCTGTATAAACTTCACCCACAAAATAACTCTTGACATTTTGACGTTTTGTCTTTTTCCATATATTTATATATATTTTCTGAATCGTTTGGGAGTTTGATCCCTTCCCCCTCGGTACTCCATATATCCCAAGTACAAGGATATTCTTATTACCACAGTAAAATTATCAAACTCAAATGTAACAATGATATACTTTAATTTACCATCCATATTTCACTTTTGTTGATTGTCCTCCTATCTTTGATTATGCGGTTTTTTTTATTTCCTTATAGTTAGTACAGGATCATTGCATTCAGTTGTCATGTTTCTAGTCTCCTTTAATCTTGAACAGTTCCTCAGCTTGTTTAATGACCTTGACAGTTTGAAGAGTACAGGCCAATTTTTTAAAACACAGAGTGTCCTTATTTTACATTTGAGTGATGTTCCTTCATGGTTAGATTTGGATTATGTATCCTGGCCAAAGCCCAATGTAAGTACCTTATGCCCCCTAGAAACACACTGTCCGTGTACACTGTTGATTTTCATTTTAATTGGTCAATGTGATGTCCTATTTCCCCATTTTATAGTTATTATTTTATATCTACCCCTCCACATTTACCAGCATTCTGTTAAAAGGAAGAGCTCTCCTGTCTCTGCTGTTTATTCAGTATTATTACCTAAACAGTTTGGACTCCCTTTTCAATGCTGTGTAATTTTCATGCCTCTCATCATTTTCTTGAGCACTTCCTTACTTTCAAAGCACATGATATGTTCATCTTGTAATTTCCCTATCTCAGCCCCCAGCTCTGAAATCAGGTATTTCTCCAAGGAGCCCAAGTTACTTTTAGTGGGAAATACTAGATCTGGGTTTCTTGTGTGCTCACTGCTACTATCAAGTCTGCTTCTGTCCTTTCAGCAGACAGATCAGCATGTATTCTAATACAACCAAAGGACAATAAACCTTTAACTGTTGACTGTGTTTCCAGTTTCCAAAGTTGCTTTGGAACTTTATGATCTTCAGTCATGAAATGTTAACTAAGACCCCCTGATGGCAGAAACCAACTATTATGAATGCCATAGTCAGGAAAACTTCGAGAAATGGACTAAACATTTGTGAACTTGGTCTTTCCAGTACTGCAGATTGGGAGATTCAAGATCTGCATGGTTTTATCCTAGGTACGAGAAAAGGAGCTGCCCCCACCACTATAAAATATGCCACTCCTGTAATAAATTCTCAGAAAAGCAGTGCACCCACTGGACTATTTATCACTAATGTGCTTAGCCTTAAACTTTGTTGAGGACTACTCAGTCTACTTTATTTTCCAATGTGGCCTATGGTTCATCTATTTTGAAGTTCCATAATCTTGAAAGTGGGTTAAAAAATGTAACATTTTAGAGCTGAGAAGGACCTACAATTTGTTAAGGATTAATTGTTAATTTGTATTTCTCCTTTATCTTGAATTTTAGTTTTAAGGTAATCTTATCTCAAAATGGTCCTGCTAGCTTTGCTTTACCTGTTTTCAAAACACTTTTGAGCTACGAATGTTTTCATCCAAGTATCATGTATGATTATAAACTAAAACTAAAGAGGCTTAGAATATAGACAACTCTATCCTATATTCCACTTGATCTCGATGGCATTTTCCCCAAAGAAAATATTTCTTAGCCACTTCTGGTTGTGCTAATTTATTTTGAAAATTATATTTGTTCAAGTCAGATTTACTCTGGACATTCATTGTTGAGTTTCTTTAGGTCACCCTGCTGTTCTCAGTTTCCCAGGTGTTTTGTGTGTCTGCCTTGTGCTATTAATTTTCCCGTGGCCTTGTTCATCAGATCCACAGAAACAAATGCAAGTGTTTTTCCTTGCTTCAGAACATGTGCTGTAATCACTATATCTTCTCCCATTTTAGCAGGTGACATGTACCTTGAAAAGAAACATTTAAATTTAGTTACCAGCAAATAGGTTTTAAAAGAGAAAGTTGTGTGCATCTCATAACAGCCTTATGTTACTTATTTACTCCTAAATAGTTTAAAAATAATATCCTTTCTAATTTGAAAGGCTGGTCCTGACCAAGTTATATCTTACTGATTGCTTATGCACACAAATTTCTTTTCCCAAAAATATAGGAAGGGGTTTTCAACTGCCCCTGCCTCCCCGCACCGCCCTATTTTTTTTTTTTTTTTTTTTTAGTTTCCCACTTAATATTTGTGGCTAGAGGTTTCCTTGAGCTTTCACTTAATTGGCTTAACTTCCTAGGTGAAGTAACACTTGGTGTTAATATCTTGTCATATCAATATGCAGAATTTATTCAACTCTAAAATGACTTAATAACGATAAGGAATTAATATGAGGCCCTTTTGAATCTCAGGCAGCTCTTGATGGTGGCCAATACTTTGGCAACACATACTTTGAAAGGCCAAAATTATGTTTAGCTTATTAAAAATCCTTTAGGATTGTAGCAGCAGTATCTTAGAAGATCAGGAAATGCAGTGCTAGGTTGGAAGATCTCTGCTCGTAGAGAGATCTTAAGGCAAAGGGTTGTAGAGGGTCTTGAGGCAAAGCAGAGTCATCAAGTGGTCTTACCCTTATCATGTGGAATAAGGTAAGGACTGCTGAATAGGCTCACCAGTGCCCAAGCAGATCCTTCTTTTTGTACGTCTTAATTTCAAAACACCATTTGCATCTTGTCCTGTGATTTGCTTACTGCACTCTCAATTTATTTCCATAGTAGAGAGAGACTGAAAGTTAAGTTAGCCTAAGAAAAGATTTAGATTGTTTAACAACCTGATACATTATTTCCATTGCCCTTGTGATATATCTCATTGGCTTTCCCACCCTAACCCCTGCTTCCCCTCTTGCTTAGGTGGAAAAATCAATTGTCTTGAAACTAAATCCCCGGGCCCTGCACTCTTTAGTGAACGGGACACTGGCAACAGTACTAGTTAATGTGGGAATTTAATTTTTTGCATCTGGAAGTGTTTGACCCCTGCAGGCATTTTCACAACAGTGAAACAAACCTGACATCTGGGGTTCTGCTTCCTTATCATGAGAGCATGTCTGTGCAGTTGCAGAAAAACATGAAGTATTGCAAAACTGGACATTTGTGTTACAAGGCAATGGCGATGTATACGTGAAGGTTTCCTCAACTTTTATTTTTATTCTAGCTTTTCTCTATAGGTACTCAGTACAACCTTCATGAGACATTTGTACAAGTGGCACTTTTAAGGATTGTATGAAAAACAGTTACAAACCGTGAGTTTGTGATGATTTTTTTTCCCAACAGTATGCATATTAGAAGCTGAATGTTTGCCTTTTTGAGTGTTTAGATCATTCCCCATTTATTACTGGTTATATTACTGATTACTTATTATTACTGATATATGTTGTACTTGGAAATTAATTCCTCTAGTTCTAGATTCTAAAACCATGGAATATTTTAAGGCAAATCTATAGCTGCATTTAAGGATGACCAGCTAAGGGCACCTCATGCTTTATTTATGTTACGAATGTGTTTAGTCTCGGTTGTTTGAAATGAGTTACCACGTTGGAAAAAGTTATTTGGGGTACAGTTTGGATACATACGTTATGTTCATGTCGACACTGACTCCGGGTGCTCCCCTTTCTGTGCACATCAGAGCATATGTTGATACGACATCCACTAAAGTGGCTGTCATGCCACCATGGAGGGTGCCCATTTTATTGGTATGCTGCTCTTCTACTTTCACTTCACAAATCACTTTCCCAGGGACAGCAGAAACAAGAGTCACCTAAGTGTAAAAAAAAAAAATTTTGAATATTTGGTGGTATTAGAAAAGCCCAAACAGCCTAACAAGAACTATCATTGGATTAAACCAAGTCACCCCCAAAAAGTTGATTCAGAAATTGAAAATCAAGTTACCAATCTCTCTCTGATAGAAATTAACTCTGATGTAAACTGTTTTGAAATAAAAAGGAATACTTAGGGAAAAGCAGGAGTAGTTTTTCTTAATCTCCACTCCTCTGCAGAAATCAAACATTCCGTCTGAGCTTTTCAGCCTGTGTACAACAACCTGGCATCTCTTAATGTCTCCTTAGAAATTTTGCACCAACAAAGCCAGCTGGTCCTTGTGATTTGTTAACCCATTATAGTTTTAATTTGGATGTTCTCTAGTTTTTGCACAAAGTAGTTTTTTAGAATGACTTCATAATGAATGGTTTAAAACGATTTATTGGAAGAAATTGAGTAATTTAATGCATTACTAGAATTAATAAGCTTATACCATAAACTTATTTTAATATGAAAAAAGTTTGATAGAATCCAGCAAAGGTAAATTGCTGCTTTTAAGGTCCTGCCCCATTTATGGTATCATAATGAAAAAATTATATGAAAGATAAAATGTGGAACAATGAATTTAAAATGTTATATCAAACATCTTTAGAAAGGAAACTTAAAGAAAAATAATAGAAATATGTTTCTTATATCCTATCTAAATTACTAGGAAAAACAATCATAGATAATATTTAGAAGCTGGAACTAAACTGTGAATGGAATGTGCTGCATCCGGCAATGTAATTCTCACCGTCACCAGAAGTGTTCAGGCAGAATATGGATGAATATTTGATGTGTCTGTTTTTAGATACAGGAAAGGATGTCTCAAGCATTAAATGGTTTAATTCTAGATAACTACCATTTATTGAGCACTTTCATGTCAGGCACTGTGCCAAAGTCTTTCCATATACTATATAACAAGGAAGGGATTATTTCCAGTTTGTGTAACTTAAATTCAGTGGTTTACTCTCAAGGTCACCCAGGATGTGACAGAACTGAGATTCAGATCTAGGTCTGTCCACCTCCAAGTCTCCCTAGTTGCTAACTATAGAATCTCTAGGTATTCAGCGGCCTTTATGCTCCCACCAGGAAGACATTTCAGCATTTCACAAACTATGACTTTAGTTGTTTGTTGTTGTTTATCCCCTAGAAGGCCCTGATGTAAAACAGAAACAGAACTATAAAATATGAACCATCCTAAATAATATGTTTTGCTTAATGGGTAAATCAATGGAAAAGTAAACGTTAGAACGGGATCAAGTCTATTTATACAATAAATGACCTAGCCACAAGATGTCCTCATAAACTAATAATACACACCAAGCAAGCCCAAGGTGTAAACTCACCTTATTGGGGGCATGTACCTGAGTCTGTCAAGCACTGCAGTCTAAAGATGAACGAGATCAAATCCCTGCTTTTAAGGGGTTCCCAGTCTAAAGGAACAGACACACATGCACACTGCAGTAGAGCGAATTACTGCAGATAGGATAAATACAGGTTGCTGGAAGTAAGGATCTTACTTATCAAAGTATGTTTTCAGGGAAGAGACATTAGGAAAGGCATCCTGGGGAATTATTTGTGGATTGAAGGACAGGCAGGGGTTAGGCAGGTGAAGACAGGAAAAAGCCAGGCAGTTCAAGAAATAGAATCAAATAGGAAAGCATCATAGTCACCAAAGGTAGTTTAGTGTAATTTTAAGGTATGGTGTGTTTAGTAGAGCTCAGTTCTTAAAGTTCCATTTTATTATCTAACTTTGGCTGGGATGACAAAAGGTAAAACAAATGTCAATTGGATTTTCTACTGCAGACTACTGATTTTGGTTTTTTTTTTTTTTTTTTTTTGGCTGCATCAGATCTTAATTGCAGCATGCAGGATCTTCGTTGCAGTGTGCGGGCTCAGTAGTTGCAGCACATGGGCTTAGTTGCCCCACAGCATGTGCGATCTTAGTTCCTTGACCAGGGATCAAACCCATGTCCCCTGCGTTGGACCACTGGACCACCAGGGAAGTCCGCCAAAATACTGATTTTAATATTTATCTTTTTCCACAACTTGAAAGGACAAAGGACATACTAAGATACAAAACTGGTTGAAAAGGTACGTTGGAATAGAGATACTTTTGTACTGGTCAGCCAGATATGGCAGAGAAATGCTTTTATGTGTTGCCAATTCTTTTTGGTTTTTTGGCTGGGCTGCATGGCTTGTGGGATCCTAGATCCCTGACCAGGGACCGAACCTGGGGCCCTCAGCAGTGAAAGTGTGGAGTCCTAACCACTGGACAGCCAGGGAATTCCCTGCGTTGCCAATTCTTGTCTCCCTCAGTAAAAATAAGTAAACCAATGGAAGAAGGGATGTCCAACATTGGGATGTCCATCCCAATGAAGGGATGTCCTACCCAACCTCCCAGAACTAAGAAACAGTCTTGCGGTGGAAGAAACCAATGGAGAGCTACCTGTCTGATGAAGAATGGGGCTGGGGGGGCTTCCCTGGTGGTGCAGTGGTTGAAAATCCACCTGCCGATGCAGGGGACACGGGTTCGTGCCCCGGTCTGGGAAGATCCCACATGCCGCGGAGCAGCTGGGCCCATGAGCCGTGGCCACTGGGCCTGCACGTCCGGAGCCTGTGCTCCGAAACAGGAGAGGCCACAACAGTGAGAGGCCCGCATACCACAAAAAAAAAAGAATTGGGTTGTGGGGAGGACACTATTTAAAAAAAAAAAAAAAAAAGATCTCAGTCAAGATATAGGCTGTAGAGAGCACACGTGTTTATTTGGTTACTAACTATGGCTAACTTTGTGTTACAGACCATGCTCAGAAATGTACATGCATTGTTCTATAGGCATTGAGACCCTGTCTCGATCCTCACAAATCTTTGAAGTAGATAGTGTTATCGCCATTGGACCCAGGTGTCTCTGGCTTAACCACTAATGCAAAACTGCCTCCCCTCACATCTCACCTGGACTGCTGCAGACAACTAGGACCTCATGCATCGGGAGGAAGATGGGCGTGTAGCCTTTTGTGATGCCATGGGATCAGAAATATAGCTGTCATGGCCCCAATAATCCTGCAGGTTGGATGACTGCAATAGATTGGCAAGAACTTTTATGGCTCAGCCCAGTCTGACACAACAGACTCCTCAGTTTAGCATAAAAATGGTCTTAAATGGACATGTGCTCATATAAACATCTGCCCTTTTTCTGTATGGCCTGCAGTGTACTGTCTCTTCCCTGCACCTCAGGCATTCACATGAGTTTATATGACTCATGCTACCACAGCATCCCCCACTGCCACCCCTGACCTGCAGGCTCAAATTCCATCACAGAGAGATATGCTTCAGGTGACGAACACAGTTTCTCCCTTCCTCACTTAGCTTTTCAGTAAAGACATTGAGAAGGGATCCCTAATAGTTAACAGCAATGAAGGAGACAGTCCCTAATAGGAAGCTCTGCCCAGAACCCAGAATTATTCTTAGGCCTTGAGGTTTCCAATCTTTCTGGTCTTTAAGAGTCACCGCCTGATTGGGACTGCCGCTGATTGCTGAGCAGCACACACAGGGCCTCTGCTAATGGATAAAGAAACATGTCTCTGGCTCTGTAAGGGTGTCTGTAACGGGCCTTAAGGAGTGTGGCACATGGCATGAGAAAACCTGCACGTATGTACAAACGTGAGTCAACCAAGGATATGGAATGCGAAAGACCACATGTATGCACGAAAGCACAGAGAACAGGTAATACTGGTGGATGAGAATTTTGTGTATTTGTAAAGGAGGCTGTTTTCAAAGCAATTTGCCCTGATGATGGACACAGCTGATTTCACATGTGACACAGTGCAGATACCAGAGGAAGTGTGTCTGAGGATGATGTAAAAATGCACCTGCATATAAGCAGGAAAAGAGGTAAAGAGTAAAATAGAAGGTGGCAGTGTGATAGGGTGGCAACGGCAAGAAAAATAGTTGGAAATTATGTTAAGGGGCCATAAAAAGGCATAAGCTATTCAAGAATTGTGGTTCAGCCATGCTGCTGTATCAGCCCAACATTTCAGTTTTATAATAAATGTATGTTTTAGTAGCTTAATTACACAGGTGACTAGACCAATAGTTAAGAGTACTAGCTCTGGAGCCAGACTTAGGCAAGATCCTTTTTTTTTTTTTTAAATTATTTTTGGCTGCATTGGGTCTTTGTTGCTGTGCGGGCTTTCTCTAGTTGCAGGGAGTGTGAGCTACTCTTCCGTTGAGGTGTGCGGGCTTCTCATAGCAGTGGCTTCTCTTGTTGCAGAGCACGGGCTGTAGACGTGTGGGCTCAGTAGTTGTGGCTCGCAGGCTCTAGAGCACAGGCTCAGCAGTTGTGGCGCACAGGCTTAGTCGCTCCGTGGCATGTGGGATCTCCCTGGACCACGTCCCAGGCATTAGCGGACAGATTCTTAACCACTGCACCACCAGGGAAGCCCCTTAGGCAAGATCCTTAACTGACGTTTCCTTAGCTGTAAAGTGGAGATGATAGCACTACCCTCCTAGAGTTTTATAAAGATTAAGATAAAATTCAAATTAAGTTAGAATGGGGCCTGGCATATCATAGGTGATTAAAACATTTTAATTCTCATCCTTATCAAAGTTGTGACTCAGACACAACAATCAAACTGAAAGTTGGTTTGGATAGTTTCACATTTGCTTAAATTTTTAAAATTTGCTTAAAATTTTTATTTTAAGCAATTTTAAGGTGCAGGGATTTGCTTAAAACTGCCCAGTTGGAATTGTTTCTGTTGCCAAGATCAAGGATGACTTAATTACTAAATTCAGTGGATGCTTTTCAGCCTGTCCCTTACTTGACCTCTCAGCATTCTGCAACACCTAAACTGTTTTCTGGCCTTTCCTGAACTCCCACGTTCACACCTCCAGATTCTTTTCCTCCTCCACTAGCCACTCCACATCCCCTTTGCTGGCTCTTATTCTGCAATGCCCGCCAGGAGTCAGAGGGTCAACTAATCATTCAGACTCACAAGCCCACCAAAGGCTACAGTTGGTGCCAGTTTCACTCAGGATACAGGACAGTTTCTCTAAGGTTAGGTACTATAATACAATGTTAACACACAGGCAGGGAGCGGACAACTTGGGTTTAGATCCCCCTTACTAGTTGTGAGGCCTTAGAAAAGTTAAGCTTCTATTTACTCATGTGTAAAATGGGGATAATAATAGTACCTGCCCCATCGGGTTGGCAAATGGCAGATTTTATCAAATTATTCTAGAATGCCTATAAAGGTGGATGCTATGAAGGCCTCTGTCACATCAATCACATTGGCAAGATTTCTCTCAAATACAGCTTCTGTGCTGCCTTGAACCTGGAAAAGAGGGGCTAATAGAGGAGGAACTTCCTCACCACCTACAGACTGAGGATTGGGGCTATCCACTGCTCCAGATCTCCTCTCAAGAGGGAAAGCACAAACTTGGGTAGAATTTTTGCAGCTGATCTAGTTTGGAATGTAGTACCTGAATATAGAGTCATTCCCAGGAAGGAATTATGCCCTGCAGGAATGTAAATATGGTGAGCCAGTTATGATAAAGCCACAAGTCAAACAGCAACAAAGAAGTTGAAATAATCTCTGTTCACTGAGGAACAGTATTCCAGAAATATCTATTGGCATATCATGTTGATAAATTTTAAATAATATTACTGTCCTTTTGTGGTAGATCCCAAAGCCTCAAAGTTTTTCTAGTAAGTATAAGGTCAATTCTTACCTTCCTAATCATTTCTGTAGTCTTCAAAGGCTGCTTATCTTTCTCAACCCTGTATGTCCTCAAGGTTCAGTCCTAAATCCTTAATGCTTCTCTCTAGTCTGTGTTCTTCCTCTTGAGACATCTCATTCACCTACACATCTTCACCTCTCATTTCCACAAGGATGACTCTACACAATTTTACCTTGCTTCGGAACTGCCCTCCCTTATTTCTTTGTGTGTTGGATTCCACATGGTATTTCCAGATCTCACCTGAGATTCCAGATCTCACCTGAGATATGTCCTTCCACATGTGTTATTGTGGGGGAAAGAGTTCCACTGGCAAGTAACTTAAACATAATAAGGTTAAACATGTTTATCACAGAACTAGTCAAAAGTTTTAAGATATAAAAGGGATATACATGGCTCCACTCAGAGGAGAGACATAGTGTAGCCAAATTCAGAGAGACAGACTGTAGATGAGGGTTGCCAGGGCTGGGGAAAAAAGGGAATGAGAAGTTATTGTTTAATGGGTAGAGTTCCAGTTTTGCAAGATGGAACTCTGCTATGGACTTGCTCCCAAAGAGCTCTCAGTGAGGAGAGGGAAGACAGAAAAATCAACAGATATTTTCAATAATGAATAGTAAATCCTATGATAAAAGTTATCATAGGAAAGTTCTGGAGATGGATGGTGGTGATGTTACAACCATGTGAATGCAATAATTACTACTGAATTGAATACTTTAATATGGTTAAGATGGTGAACTTTATGTTATGTGCATTTTACTACAATTTTAAAAAGGGGGTATACAACGTCAATGTTTTCTGAAATTATTTATTCATAGGACTCTTTTTTCTCAGGGCACATCTGATGGGACTGTTCCTTGGAACCCACTTTTCTCCTCTGAGACGATAAACTCCTAGAGTGCGAGGAATTGTGATTGGCATTTCTTTATAACCTAGAGTACTTAGTTTGTTGACTGATTTAAAAGTGATCTTATAGCAAGAACAGGACACTTTCTTTTTTGGGCTTAAAACAAAGTCATTTATTAGATTTTGATTCTGTCAGTTGGCAATTTAGGCTGGGCTCAGCCAGCCAGTTCTTCTGTCGGGCTTGCCTGGACTCACTCTTGTTTCTACAGGCAGCTGGCAGATTGCTAGGAGCTGGTTGACTTAGATGGCATAATTCACATGTATGGTGCTTGGTGCTGGCAGTTGGCTGGAGTGATGGGAGTGACAGACCACATGTAGGACATTTATTTTGCATGTTAGTTTTTCTGAATCAGTGTTTTATAAAAGATAGGTTTTGTGGGTATTTATAAACACTGATAAAACAGAGGTTTTAAAAAGAGAACAGGCTTAAATAAAGAAGTTCTAATGTATGATCTCATGCACTGACTTGACATCTGTACCATGACTAATTTTGCAATTTGCCTTTTTCAACAGATCATTTTTAGAGGAACAGAAAGTCACCATCATTTATCAGATTCTATATGCCAGGTCAAAACATCTGTCCAAAAAACAAAATCCCCACTGGAATATTATCAGCCAAATTTTCAAGTGTTATTCTACTTGATTCATTGATTTTGTGGGAGTGGGTGATGGAACAGACTTGACACAATAGTACTGTACATCTCACTTGCTTCTTACACCCAGAAACATTATTCCTTCTCACCTTTGCAAAAGCAATGAGGTATAGAGGATAAGTGTGTCTGAGAGACCATATACATCTTTACTCCAATTTAGTTTTAACAATATTCTTGCATTTTAAAATCCTGCACTTAAAAGTGAGCATTTCTTGCCTTGAAAAATCTCTGGTGTCATATTTAAATCACCAAAGGGACAATTCTTTGACATAAAATAATTTTGTCAGTCAAGGTCCAGTGAGGCGCAAAAACCACACTAGTTATATTAAGAGACTTAAAGAATTGTTGGGACTTCCCTGGTGGCGCAGTGGTTAAGAATCTGCCTGCCAAAGCAGGGGACACGGGTTCGAGCCCTGGTCCGGGAAGATCCCACGTGCCGTGGAGCAACTAAGTCCGTGCGCCACAGCTACTGAGGCTGTGCTCTAGAGCCCGCGAGGCACAACTACTGAGCCTGCGTGCCACAACTACTGAGCCTGCGTGCCACAACTACTGAAGCCCGCGCGCCTAGAGCCCGTGCTCCGCAACAAGAGAAGCCACTGCCATGAGAAACCCGTGCACCGCAAAACGAAGAGTAGCCCCTGCTCGCCGCAACTAGAGACCCAGTGCAACCAAAAAATAAACTAATTAATTAAAAAAGAAGAATTATTGGGCTTCCCTGGTGGCGCAATGGTTGGGAGTCCGCCTGCCGATGCAGGGGACACGGGCTCGTGCCCCTGTACGGGAAGATCCCAACATGCTGCGGAGCGGCTGGGCCCGTCAGCCATGGCCGCTGAGCCTGCGCGTCCGGAGCCTGTGCTCCGCAACGGGAGAGGCCACAACGGTGAGAGGCCCGCCTACCGCAAAATAAAAAACAAAAACAAAAAAGAATTATTAACCAAAGATTTAGAGAAAGACCACATTCAGTTCCATGCCAACACATGTAGAAATCGCAAGATTTGAACAACCAACTGAAACTTCAGTGCAAAGACATGGTTCATATATTCTTATAGAGAACAAGAAAGTTGCAATTTATCTAGTTTTGACCTAGGACAAAATGAATGATAAGAGGATGGTTTAAGTCAAGTGTTCAAAACCTCAGCACTGTTGACGTTTGGAGTGGGTGATTCTCTGTCGTGGGGACGGGGGAGGGAACCTGTGCAGTGTGGGATGTTCAGCAGTATCCCTGCCAATAGCCACTAGATGCCAGTCCCACCCCTCCCACCACACTCCAGTCGTGATGATCAAAAATGTCTCCAGACACTGTCAAATGTCCCATGGGGAGCAAAACCACCCTCAAATGAGAACCACTGGTCTAGATCACGTTACCTTAAAATTTATGGTAAAAGGAACCATGTTCACGACTGGATTTATACATCACTAAGCATAAACCTGTACTTTAGCCTGAGCAACTCTTCCCACACGAAAAGTAGACAACTACAAAATCCATTTTTGATAAAATTAACAAATAGAGAGCACCTACTATGATACTGACCTGTGCAGTTAACATGGTAGCCACTAGCCACCTGTCAGTATTGAGCACTTGAAACATGGCTAGTATGAATTGAGATGTGCTGTAAGTGTAAAATTCACACGGGATTTCAAAGATTAAGTACAAAAAGTACTCTTTTCTACTGATTACATGTTAAATGTTTTGGATATAATGAGTTACTTAAAATATTTTACTAAAATTAGTTTCACTTCTTTTAAAAATGTTTATAATATTGTAATAACAATTATATAATATTACAATTATAAAATTATTATTATAAAATACCTCATTCAAAATGGAGTTGGGAAGCCCTGAAGGGGGAACTTTCCCCCACTTAACCACTCCTCCCAGCTTACTTTATAAACCCCAGCAGGAAAAAGGAAGATTTTCTCCTCGTCCAGCAACAACCCAGCTGCTGAGAAACCTCCGCAACTCAACCAATGAGACGACCACAGCCCCAGCTCTCCTCTCCTCCAGCAAACTTGTTCAAAACAGCTCCTCTCAACATTCTCTTCTCCTCGCTATAAAAGAACAGTTGAGGACTTGCCTATAGTTGGCCACAGTTTGCATGTCCCAAAGTGCAATTCCTCTGCTATTTTTGCTGGCTAAGCCATTTTGCTGGCTAAACCACTTACGTTTTCGTTTTAAAGACTGACAGATCAATGTAGGCACACCTAGCACATAACTGTGCTCCATTAAAGTAGTAATTATTATTACTAAGGTGAATTTAGGGACGCAGTCCAACAGAATCTAGCCGGAGACAATTTATTCAGCGCTCACCACGAACCAGGCATGGTGCATTCTTTCCCTTCATTAGAAACCGCGCCTTCGCCTCTAATACCTTTTCCAAACTTCTGTCAAAACCGAGAGCCTTTCCTGAGAACTTTATCGCCTCCAGCAGACTCTTTGCCTTACAGCTCATCGTGGACCGTTCGCCGGCTCCCAGGCCCCACTCAAGAATGATTCTTGGAAGAGCAGGGAAGCCCGGAAATTCGCAAAAGAACAAGGACGGAAAGGGCGAAGGGTTTGCAGCCTTCTGGGCCCGCGACGCGCTCCAAGTCCGCACTCGCGTGCACCGGCGGCCACGGTGCGACCGCGGCTCGCGCACTGACGTTCCGCGCCTCGCTGTGACCTCGCGCGCACGCGCTGTTTAGCCCTCGCCAGCCCGTGCACGCTTTCCTGCTGCGCAGGCGCGCTGTCGTCCGCCGAAAGCGGAGCGCGTTTCCGCACGAGGAGGTTGATGCGCGAGCGCCGGGGCGCTGGGCGCCTGCGCAGAGGCCCAGGCGTCTCCCCGCTCGGCCCGGGTTAGAGGGAGGTGAGCTGGCGGGGATACCATGGAGCAGAAGAGCGGTCCGGACGGTGCACCGGAGGGTGAGCGGGAGGAGGGAGAGCCCGAGGTGAAGAAACGGAGACTTCTGTGTGTGGAGTTTGCCTCGGTCGCGAGTTGCGACGCCGCCGTGGCTCAGTGCTACCTGGCCGAGAACGACTGGGAGATGGAAGTACGCTTTCGCTGCTTCTCTCTTTCCCGCTCTTTACTTTGGTCCGTGCAGCGCACACGTCCCATCCCTGTGTCTTTGTTTTGCAGAGAGCGCTGGACTCGTACTTCGAGCCGGCAGTGGAGGAGAGCGCTTTAAAAAGCCATCTTGAGACCGCCTCTGAGCCCGAGCCATGGTGAGTGATGAAGGGGCGGGGACGACTCTGGGCGGGGGCAGTTTGTACTGGGTTGCGTTGGGCGTCCTGGGACCTGCAGTCGAGTTGGACGGCCGGGTGTGAGTAGACGCAAGTCTCGCCTCTGAATAGCCGGAGGGTGAGGGTTTGTGTTGGTGCGTAGGATGGAGACGCGTCCCAGCAGCGGAGCTGACGCTTCTCTCCCGAAGTCCAGGCTGTCACTTCGAAGGTACTTTGGAGTCGGGGGGTGGGGAGTGGGGGAATATCTGAAATGTAATTTTTTGACTCCAAGTTGAGGAAATATGTAAGCAAGAGTTTCAAAACAAATGAATGAGGCAAAATCCTCTACTGAGGAATGGTAACTTGGAAGTCTTCTTGCTTCTTGTACTGTTGTTGTTTATTTACTCTTTACCGCCCGGCCAGGATAATAGTTTTTATAAACTGCACATCCGCCCCTATTATTCCAGTGCTCCCTCCCCAATTCATGCACTTCTGCTCTTAAAGTCCAGGTGCCTTACAGGTCCCTCCACGGTTTGACCATATTTCTGGGTTCGTTTCCTTTCACACTCTCTTTCCTACCCTACAAAACTTTCAGGCATACCAAACTTTCCCTTTCTCCAGTGGGCCATTTTTTCTTGCCTTTCAACCTTTGTAAAGATATTTATCATCTCTGCCTAGAACCCTTTTCTTCCTCCTTCCTTGCTAAGTAACATTTATCTTAAAAGTCCAGCTTAGACATTGTAAGGTCGGATCTTAACAAACGGCACCGCGAAACAGAGGAAAGCTTCAAGTGAGCTTTATTAGGGAGCGCTCCTGGGCGAGGGACGAGGTTCACTGGTCCGAGAGAAAGGGGCCAGAGAAGTCGCGCCCAGTCCTAGGCGTGGGAAATTTTTACTGGGGTGTAAGGGAGGGGTGGTTTGCTATGCAGGGTGATTCCTTATTTGGTGAAGCCACGGCTGGGCTAGGTATTGACCAGCTTACTTTCAGGGGTTTGAGTCTCCCACCCCTCCCCCACCCCCACCCCCCCGTCCTTGGGGCAGGAAGTCGGGGGAGAGTCTGTTGATTCTCAGAATACGTGAGAACGCTATGCCTCAGTGCTTCTTCCTGGAACCAGCTGATGCTTCCTCTTCCCCGGGCCAGCTGGCCTTACAGACATGACTTGTCTTCAAGAAGCTTTCCCTGATTTCCCAAGTCTGGGTAAGGTTCTCCTCTTAAGTAATTCTGTATAGCATCATGCATGACAAGTTAATTCATATTATAATCGCTATTTAGTATTTTATATCTCCCACTAGACTACACGTTTGGTGAAGACAGTATCTGTTCATACATTGTTGATTTCCCAAAGTCTCATACAATATTTGGCATGTAATAAGCTCTCAATAAGTATGATTGAATATATAGTTCTCCCAGCTGTATGGGCAGCCTCTACAGTTAACTGTCCATCGTAGATACTCTTTCCTCCCTGTGATCTTTTCAGCTGCACTGTCTTTTAAATGTGATAAGATCATTTCATTAGGCTCCTTTCTCCGTCTGCCTGGCCTGTTGTTGGGGAATTGGCTACCCATTCATAGTGACATATCTCTGGCTCCCATGTTGTATCAGCTAGAGCCAGTTAGATTAGTAGATGTTCACCTGGCCCGTGCTGGCCAGTCAGATCCTCTCTCCTGGGATTAGAACCAAGAGTGTTTAGTGAATCTTCCTGTCAAGCTGGGACTGTACATGTTAACTCAGTACCTGTGGGGGACCCATACCCCTACTCCTTTGTGCATGGGGAAGCTGAGAATGCTAGTCTGCAGAGAGAGAGTGAAACCAAGGGACGCTGAGTAGGATTGAGAGAGAGCCTTGATCGAACTTCCATAGGCATAGCTGTGTTCCTTTACTTGGCTCTGGGACACGATTGTTTCCTTGTGAATCCTTTTGTTTTACTCAGACTAGCCTGTGTTGGTGTCTGTTAGTTGTATCCTAAATTGTAGTCAGTAGAGAAATTGGAACAAAGGAGGTGGAGTCCCTGAAATCGTCCCTCAAAAAAAAAGTGGGTGGAGCTGAGTAATGGTGGGGTAGAGGACCATTAGGAGTCCCCTAGCCCAGAATCATGAATTGGCAGAAAACAAGCAAAGTGATGGATGAGGCTGTGGTCTGTTGTCTCTTGGAACTCAGATCAAATGCCAGTGAGAGTGAGGCTTTATCTATAGCATAGAATAAGAATCCACACTGATATAAATACATTTGTCCAGGAGTGAAGGGAACACTTTCCCTCACAGTAGAATTCCAACTACCAAATGTTGAAGGCATGTGAGAGTTAGAAAAAAAATTACCATTTGGGAACTCTCTTGGTAGTAATTATCTCAGACAGGAATCATCAATGGACACTAAAACTAAGGGACTTGCCTGGTGGCGCAGTGGTTAAGAATCTGCGTACCAATGCAGGGGACACGGGTTTGATCCCTGGTCCGGGAAGATCCCACATCCCACTGAGCACCTAATCCCCTGCACCACAACTACTGAGCCTGCTTGCTGCAACTACTGAGCCCATGTGCTGCAACTACTGAAGCCCGCACGCCTAGAGCCCGTGCTCCACAACAAGAGAAGCCATTGCAATGAGAAGCCCACGCGCCACAACAAAGAGTAGCCCCTGCTCGCCGCAACTAGAGAAAGCCCGCACGCAGCAATGAAGACCCAACGCAGACAAAAAAATAAACAAATTTAAAAAAAACAAAAACTAATAGGTAAAAGTTGATGAGAAACAAGACATTTACATAGTCTCAAAGTACCTACCCGCAAAATACTTATTACATGGGGGGAAATCATAACTGTGCAGTGGAGAAACCAAGGGATCAAAGTTAACGTGACCAGTACTGGAGACAAATCCAGTACTGTTGGATCAGGCCTCCTGACCTGATGCACTGAGGACACCCTATCACTTCTGTGTGATTCCTGCCAAAAAATGCACATCCTCAGAAAACATCAGACAAACCCAACCTGAAGGACATTCTACAAAATAAATGGCCTGTATTCTTCAAAAACATCAAGGTCAGGAGAGACAAAGACGGAAGAACTATTCTGGATCAAAGAAGCTTGAAAGAAATTCATGCCATCTCAATGCAACATGTGATCCTGGATTAGGACATTACTGGCACAATTGGCAAAGTTTGAATAGATCTTTAAATTATATAATAACATTGTATCAATGATAATTTTCTGATTTTTGATAATTGTACTAGGGTATGTATGTATGTCCTTATTTTTAGGAAATGCATTCAAAAGTATTTATGCAAATGTTTCAGAATAAAAAGAGTAAAGCAAGTAAATGTTAATTAAGTAAAACGTTAACATTTATCTGGATGAGTGGTGAGTAGAATTCTTTTTACTGTTTTCTAAGAGTCTAAAATTATTTCAAAAAGAGTTTAAAAGTTAACTAGACTTATCATGGTGATCATTTTGCAGTGTATACAAATATTTAATCATTATATTGTGTACCTGAAACTAGTATAACATTATCTGTTAATTATACCTCAATAAAAAAAATTTTTCAGGAGTTCCCTGGCAGTCCAGTGATTAGGACTTGGCGCTTTCACTGCTGTGGCCCGGGTTCACTTGCTGGTTGGGGAACTAAGATCCCAAAAGCTGTGTGGCGTGGGCAAAAGAAATTTTTTTTAATTAAAAAATAAAAGTTTTTTAAAGAAGTTAAAAATTGGCATTACATTTATTAAAATTATAAATACAAAACCCTAGTTCTTAAATTTATGTATATTTTATAAATGCTTAGCAGTCGCCTTTTAATAATGTTTGTCCCTCCACTCAAATGTCTGGGCCTTGGTGGGAAAGGTGGGGTCAGGCAGACCTGTGGGCTGGAGCCCATACACATGGTCTCTCCAGCATGATAGTCTCAGAGTAGTCAGATTTCTCATGTAGCAGCTCAGCGTTCTTGTTGGGCAGAGTGTTCCAAAAGGCTTGAGTGAAAGCTACAAGGCTTCTTATGGCCAAGCCTCAGAAATCCCAGAATAACCCTTCTCACTATATTCTATTGGTCAAGCAAGTGACTAAGGTCCAGATTCAAGGGTAAGGGTATTAGTTGGACTTCACCTCTCAGTGAGGGGAATAACAAAGAATTGCAGCCATTATTTATCTGGCACAATGAGATCTTATTTCAAATGTGATTTAAAGTGAATCCAGATAAATGTGGAAATCTTACGTTACTCAATCTGATTTGGGGTCATAATTTATCAAATCATTTTAGTGACCTATGTCACTGAGGGATATTGAGTTGGTTCTAAGTGAGCAGACATTTGGATAACACAGTAAGAATCTCTTTTTCCTCACTCATCAGACTCTTGCTCTTCTATAGGCAGATACTTTTAGGACTCTTAAAGTTTATTTACCTGTAGAATGAGGGCTACAGAGAGTCACAAAATAATTTTTAAATTAATCAGTTTATAGATTATTTGCAAAGTTGTGTTTCATTCTTATCTTGCCAGTGTTGACCTAACCAAGGAAGAAACAAGTGATTCCACTAGTTCTAAAACCAGCACATCTGAAAATGTTCAGCAAGAAGATGGCAGCATGTTCTCTTTCATTACCTGGAATATTGATGGATTGGACCTAAACAATCTGCCAGAGAGGGCTCGAGGGGTGTGTTCCTATTTAACTTTGTAAGTATTATTACATCTGTGTCATGGTAATGTGATAACGTGTCTTACCTGCCTACAAGGAGGGTAACAGTTCAAGGTTATGGGCTTTGGAATTGGTCCTGACTTCAGAGTCCAGCTGTCAGAGGAAACATCTGAAGGAATTGGGAGTGACTGCCTCTGGGAGCAGGATTGTGGCTTGGGGTACAGAGGGAATGCTAATTTTTGTTCATAGCCTTCTAGTACTATTTTATTTACTAAACTGTGTGTAGAATTATTGCTATGAAAAGAAAATTACCAAAAGGATCCGTATCTGCCACACACTAGTTCTGTGACCTTGTGGAACCATTTGTAAGCCACTTCAGTTCTCCAGAGCTCAGTTTTCTTCATCATGGATAATAACTGTTTCAAGAGGATTGAAGAAAATAACACTTAAAGCATCTGTTAAGAGTGAGGACCGGGGCTTCCCTGGTGGCGCAGTGGTTGAGAGTCCGCCTGCCGATGCCGGGGACACAGGTTCGTGCCCCGGACCGGGAAGATCCCACATGCCGCGAGCCGCTGGGCCCGTGAGCCATGGCCGCTGAGCCTGCACGTCCGGATCCGTGCTCCGCAACGGGAGAGGCCACAACAGTGAGAGGCCTGCGTACCACAAAAAAAAAAAAAGAGTGAGGACCATTGTAGGCTCTTAATATTATTGGTTTCTAGTGTCAGTGATTCCTGTTCTTCTAACTTTGAAGGGTTGTCATGTATATTTTTTTTTTTTATTTTATCTTTACAGTATTATTTGTTAAATAGCACAGGTCTTTCTCATTTTATAGTTATCAAAGGTCAGCATAAATATTGAATATTAGGTGTCCTAGAGGACTATAATTTTGTGTTTCTTTTATGCTGTGGCATTTTCCTAATCTAGGTAGCTGCAAATGAAATGATATACCTCATATTTTTCATAAATTGATGTGTTTAATTAGGTACAGCCCAGATGTGGTATTTCTACAGGAAGTTATTCCCCCATATGCTGCCTACCTAAAGAAGAAAGCAAGTAGTTATGAGATTATTACAGGTAACAGTTTTCCTGTTATTTAACTTTTTCTTTGAAAAACAAGGTGAGAGATAAACCAAAGTTAGACAATTGGAACATAGACAGGAAAAAGCACAAATAAAGTAAGTTTGAGAAAAAGAAGTCAGACACAGGATACTAAAAAAATCATAAGAGAATATTACATATGTGGCAAAATGGTTGAAATGGATGATTTTTCAGGAAAATATAAATTGCCAAAATTTGAGGCACTAAGTAGCTTTTTGGTGAAATCAAATTGTTAGAAAATGTTTAAATGTGGTGATTGCACTGTGGTTATGCTTTTTCAAAAAGTCTTTATTAATTTTTTATTTATTTTGTTCTTTTTCTACCTTTTTGCCGTGAATATTTTAGTTTTTGATTTTTCATCTATTTTGTTTTTACTAAGTGCATTTTAATATACCACTTTGGCTTCATTTCGTGACTTTTGGCTAAATCTCATGTTTTCTTTGACTTTCACTTTTACCTAGTTTATGATTTTAATTTTGATTTACTTTTTAATCCAAAATTGCTGAAGAGAGGGTTCTCTCTATCTGCCTTTCTCTCTCTCTCTCTTTGCGGGACAACTTTTCTGCATTCTCTTGGGGATTCCTTTTGCCTGTCTTCTGTTTTGGTTATCTTGTTTTCTGAATCCCATGCTTTCTTCCTTGTTTTACTTCCTCATTTTATTGGAGCACATTCTCTGGTCACTTTCTAAGAAGTAGCACATGGGGAGTGAAGTTTTTGAATCCCAGCCTATTTGGAAATGCCAATGTTTTATTCTCATAGTTCCTTGATAGTTTGGCTGGACAAAGATTTCTAGGTAGAAAGTCATTTTCCCACAGAATTTTGAAGGCATGATTTCAGTGTTTTCTAGTTTCCATTATTGATGATTAGAAGTCTGATGCCATTCTAATTCTTGATCTTTCTTCCCCCCCTTCCCGCTCTGGAAGCTTTGAGGCTCTTCTTTTTTTTTTTTGCGGTATGTGGGCCTCTCACTGTTGCGGCCTCTCCCGTCGCGGAGCACAGGCTCCAGACGCGCATGGCTTACAGGCCCAGCCGCTCCACGGCACATGGGATCTTCCCAGACTGGGGCACGAACCCACGCCCCCTGCCTCGGCAGGTGGACTCCCAACCACTGCGCCACCAGGGAAGCCTGAGGCTCTTGTTTTTAACTCCAGTGTTTTGGGGGTCTTTTTTTCATTTATTATGCCAAACACTTGGTAGGACCTTTCAATCTGGAGGTTTGTGACCTTCAGTTCTGGAAAATTCTTTTTTCTGTCTCTCTCTTCTTTCCTCCCTCCCTCTCCCTCCTCCTTTCTCTCCCTCTCCTCCTTCTTTCCACCTGCTGGACTCTCCACCTGCCATCTTTCTAGTCTGCTGCCCTCCTCCGTTTCCCATTCTTTCCCATTCTTCTCCTTTCTCTTCCTGTTCCTCTTTTCCTGGTTCCCCTCCGTTCTGATAAACCAGTTACCACTGCTCCACCTACTTAGTTCTCTGAAAAACTTGGAAGCTTTCATTCATTGCCCCTCCATTTCTGTTTCTTCTTGCAAGTTTATACCTTTCTAAAGTTTTTATTCACTTACTGTGATTTTTCTGGTGCTTCCCGAATGAAAAGTAACTGCATGTCAAGTTGCCTCAGTTTAAGTCTCATCTACTCTGCCTTTCAGAAATTTTTCAAATTTTTATGTTTGGTATTGGCACTGTTAACTGTTTTGGGCACTTATGTAAATGCATTTTTATTTTTGTATTTCTTCCATACTTCCAGTTACACTTTTATATTTCTTCCATGCTTACAGTTACAGAGGGACTTGGTTGACCATCTTCAACTATTTTGAAATAATAGTTTACTTTTAAGATTTATATCCATTTAAATATCTATACCTGCTTGTTATAAAATTTTCAGTAGGGGAGCTTGGGATAAACTGCAGATACCCCTGATCTCTCAGCCTAAATTCTTTTCCGCACACATCTGAAGGTCGTGAAGAAGGATATTTCACAGCTATAATGTTGAAGAAATCGAGATTGAAATTTAAAAGCCAAGAGATTATTCCTTTTCCAAATACAAAAATGATGAGAAACCTTTTGTGTGTGCATGTAAGTAATTTTTTTAAATTGACTGGTTTTTTAAAAAAAAGAATGAACTGTTTTTTTCACAGTTCCATGATGGGGTCCTTTTTAAGAAACCATTGTCTTTAGAAAAATATTTACTCCTCACTTATAGGTTCTTTTAAATAGTCTTAAAGAACTTTATAAATTAAATTTTTACATACATTTCAAATATAGACAAATTGTAAAAATAAAATCCTTGATTCATTAGATGTTTTCTTAATGTATAAGAGTTTGCTGACATTCCACAGTTGCTTCCTAAAGTAGTTTTTTTTTAATTTTTTAATATTTTTTATTAAATGCACTGTACTTGGTACTGTGTTGTACTCTGTGAGTCTTACAAAAATGAGTCAAATAGATCTTGGTCTCATAGAGCTCATAGATTAGCAGGGGAGAGATTGTATGTATAGTACCTAAAATAAACGAAAGGCATAAATGCCATGGGAGAGGTATAATGATATGCCATGGAAGTTTAGAGAAAGGAAAGATGATTTTCAGCTGCACTGTTTAGTGAACGTTTCATGATGGAAGTTGGGTTTGAATCGGGCCCTGAAAAATATGTAAAATGTAGACATTAAGAACAGTGCGGGGCTTCCCTGGTGGCGCAGTGGTTGAGAGTCTGCCTGCTGATGCGAGGGACACGGGTTCGTGCCCCAGTCCGGGAAGATCCCACATGCCGCGGAGCAGCTAGGCCTGTGAGCCATGGCCGCTGAGCCTGCGCGTCTGGAGCCTGTACTCCGCAACGGGAGAGGCCACAACAGTGAGAGGCCCGCGTACCGCAAAAAAAAAAAAAAAAAAGAACAGTGCAGGTGGCAGAACCACCATGAGCAAACATTTGCAAATTGTACATAGCAGGGTATGTATATATGAAAGAGGGCATGTGTAGCTATAAACGAGCCTTCTATTCAGTTGGATGTAGAGGGCACAAAGCGGGTAGTGTGACGACAGGTTGGTAAAGTAGGTTGGATCCAGATTATAGGAGATCATGAATGCCCAATGTGAAGGAATTTGAACTGGACTCTGCAGGCAATTAGTTTAAATAATGAGAGATCTTACATTGTTGGTATCTTAATTGCAAATGGTAAGTGATTCTCATTCATTCATTTAACTGACATTATTTTGAGTTACCTATGTGCCAGGCTCTCGGTAACATAGTAATAAATAAAAGAGCCATCTTTGCTTTCAAATGACTCAGGGCTTTGTAGGAGAGAGATAACTGTGCTGCAGTTCGATCTAGGGGAATTTATAAACAGTCTACACAGCGTGCTGTAGGAGGATAGGGGAGGGAGCCACTGATGCCTGGGATGCTGGGGAAGGGCTCCCAGTGGAGTTGACATTCAAGGGAGGTTTTGAAGTATTAGTGGGTACTTGCTCAGTATTCTTTGACCTTTAAGGATAAGCACAGTGCTGATTATATAGTTTCAGTCTAGTAAATATTGATATATACCAATCAGTTGAATAATTACTGATTCTGTTAACAAAGTTCAGTGTTAATTGTTAGTGGATCATTTTAACAACTCTAATTATTTATCTTGTTGCAGGTGAGTGTGTCAGGAAATGAACTTTGCCTTATGACTTCTCATTTGGAGAGCACCAGAGGGCATGCTAAGGAACGAATGAATCAGTTGAAAATGGTTTTAAAGAAAATGCAAGAGGCTCCAGAGTCAGCTACAGTTATATTTGCAGGAGATACAAATTTAAGGGATCACGAAGTGAGTGATGAAGTCATTTCAGTGTTTATGGGCAGATTATTGCTGTGGAAACTAATTTAGGTTTCTTTTGACTAAAGCTATTAAAACTAGGACTTTGATCTGTTCATAATGTATACGTGACCTTGCAGGTGCAATTCAGCAAATGATTATTTAGCCTGTGCTACTTGCCTGGCACAGGGGAAGCAGAGGCAGAAGGGGCTGTTACATTATTGGGTGAAAACATATATATGGTATATGAAACAGACAACACAAAACAATATATATTGATTAACAAGAGGGGTTTAGAGAAAATAATGATTAGAAGAATTTAGAAAAGTTCATTTATTTGCAGTTTCTTAGTTGTAAGATAAGAAGAACAGAAAGATTTGACTAACATAGTTGTCCCTAACTCTCTTCCTTCTGGATTTTCTGTTTTCAACCTTTTTTACCTTCATGACACTGGATTTGGCAGTGATTTCTTGGATATGACACCAAAAGCACAGACAACAAAAGAAAAAACAGATAAGGTAGACTTCATCAAAATTAAAAACTGTAGTGCATCAAAGGGTATTATCAATGGAGTGAAAAGGCAACCCGTGGAATGGTAGAAAATATTCGCAAATCATATATCTGATGAGATATTCAGAATAGTCAGAATATACAAAGACCTCCTACAATTAAAAAAAAAACACACTGGGCAGGGGACTTCCCTGGTGGTCCAGTGGTTAAGAATCTGCCTTCCAATGCAGGGGACACAGGTTCCATCCCTGGTCGGGGAACTAAGATCCCACACGCAGCAGGGCAACTAAGCCCACACACCGCAACTACTGAGCCCATGTGCTGTGGAGCCCAGACACCACAGCTAGAGAGCCCGTACGCCACAACTAGAGTGCCCACGTGCCACAGCTTTGGAGCCCACATGCTCTGGAGCCCACGCACCACAACTAGAGAGAAGCCAGTACGCCGCAATGAAAGATCCCATGTGCCACAACTAAGACCCGACGCAGCCAAAAATAAATAAATACAATTTAAAGCTTTTTTTTTTTTTTTTTGCGGTACGCGGGCCTCTCACTATTGTGGCCTCTCCCGTTGCGGAGCACAGGCTCCGGACGCGCAGGCTCAGTGGCCATGGCTCACAGGCCCAGCTGCTCTGCGGCATGTGGGATCTTCCCGGACCAGGGCACGAACCCGTGTCCCCTGCATCGGCAGGCGGACTCTCAACCACTGCACCACCAGGGAAGCCCTAAATACAATTTAAAAAAGAAAAAAATGGGCAAAAGATTTAGACATTTCTCGAAAGAAGATATACAAATGGCCAGTAAGTTCATGAAAAGATGTTTAACATCATTGGTCATGAGAGAAATGCACATCAAAACCATGATGAGATACCACTTCACATCTATTAGTATGACTATTATAAAAAAACAAAACAACAGAAAATAACAAGTGTTGGCAAGGATATGGAGAAATTGGAACCCTTGTGCACCGCTTCTGGGAATGTAAAATGGTGCAGCTGCTGTGGAACATGGTGTAAGGATTCCTCCAAAAATTAAACAGACTTTCCATATGATCCAACAAGTCCACTTCTGGGTGGATACAAGCAAGCAAAAGCAGAGCCTCAAAGAGATAGTTGTACACTTGTGTTGGTAGCATTATTCACAGTAGCAAAATATGGAAGCAACCTAAGTGTAAGTGTCCTTTGACAGATGAATAAACAAAATGCATATATTGATACATGAAATAGAATATTATTCAGCCTTAAAAAGGAAGGCAATATTGACACATGCTATAACGTGAATGAACCCTGAAGACATTATGCTAAGTGAAATAAGCCAGTAACAAAAGGACAAATGTTCGTGATTCCTCTTATGTGAGTTTCCTAAAGTAGTCAAATTCATACAGACCGGAAGGAGAATGGTGGTTGCCAGGGGCTGGGGGGAGGGTGGAATGGGGAGTTCGTGTTTAATGGGTAGAGTTTCAGTTTGGGACATTGAAAAGGTTCTGGAGCCAGATGGTGGTGATGCTTGCACAATCATGTGAATGTACTTAATGCCACTGAACTGTAATGTTAAAGTCGTAAATTTTATGTATACTTTACCACGTTAAAAAAAATTTTTAATCCTAGAGTGTGAATGGGAGGAAAAGTTAATGTTGTTAGTAAATTTCAAATAAAACTGAAGGCATTTGACATTATTGGATCATATAAATGGTATACTCAATTTATAGATTAGAGTAACAGTTTTGCCTTCTTTACACTTAATGTTCATTTTTTTAAAACTACTAATAGCAATAACTGAGACCACGGATTTTCAGTCTTCTGAGTTTTACCTGACTCCCAAAGTTAGGAAGCTACTTGTGGCAGAAGAGAGAAGGGGCAAATTTCAGACCTCTCTGTCTCTCTTGATATTTTTATATTACCTACTTATTATCATGCAGTAAAATAATTTTATAATATATCTGGTTGTATCTAGTTTTGCATTTGTGCATTAATAAATAATCTGTGGCATTCTGATGTGAAAAGTTGCACTTAGATGTGGTAACGGTAAAGACCTTTTTAATATAAGGGGAAAAAAGACTGAAAAGAGTTTTCTTTCTTTTTCTTTTTAGGTTTCCAAATGTGGTGGTTTACCCAGCAACACTTTGGATGTCTGGGAGTTTTTGGGCAAACCTAAGCATTGCCAGTATACATGGGATACACAGATGAACTCTAATCTTGGAATAGCTGCTACTTGTAAGCTTCGTTTTGATCGAATATTTTTTAGAGCAGCAGCAGAAGGCGGCCACATTATTCCCAGAAGTTTGGACCTCCTTGGGTTGGAAAAACTGGACTGTGGTAGATTTCCTAGTGATCACTGGGGTCTTCTGTGCACCTTAGATTTAATATTGTGAACTGCTTTTCAAATACGAGTTTTAAATGTTCTGAGCAATGTTGTTCTGTGTTTTTGCAAATATAATTGCTACCTGTCTGGAAAGGTAGTTTAATATGGAGGAATTAATATACTGGATCATTGTAACAAAAGAAAAAACGACTGTGATTTTATTTTGTGGATTGTGTCCTCAGATTTCAGAACTAAATCTTAGTGTTTATTTAAATGAAAGCATACCTGTGTTCAGAACGTGAGGCCTCTTAAGGAAAGGTCACAAAGGCTATCTTGTAATAGTGCTCACAGCTGCTGGCTAGATCTGCATTTAAATAGATTGCAGCTGTCCTACATCAGACTTTTTGTCAGCTAACAGTGCCTAACTGGTAAGCTAGAAATGAACTCATGATTTAAGATCCCTTAACTTTTAAAAATTCATGTTTGTAGTTATGTCACCAACAGAGGCAAAGTTAGGCTTGATAATGATTAAAGTCAGTTTTATAGAGGCATTGGACTTTTTTTCTAAGAGAAAAATAAATGTGTAAAAAGAATTAGCCTTTTAGTTTTGCTACTTGTAAAACTGAATTTTTTTCAAGACGTGAATGAGGAGCACTTCTACATGTGCGTTAAGGAAACATTTTTTTTCCCCCATAAGAGAATGTACTTTAAATAAAGAATTCTGCTTGTTTATAGTTTGTTTTAGTATGTTTTTGTGCTCATGTTGAGATTGAAGTTTTTACCTGCTTCCTGTTTCTGGCTCCACTGCTACTGTTTCACCTTTGTGTGGAAGAAAACGGCTTTCCACGTTGCTTCTCACTCTGCCAAGTATTGCCAAGAATATATTGACTTCCTCAGTATATAAAAATGAAAACTGGCGGTAATAATTAGAATGAGAAGTGGCAGAAACTTATTTTCATCAGGGGTGTCAAAATTAACAACTAAAACACCTAAAAAAAGACAAGCTGGGGCTTCCCTGGTGGCGCAGTGGTTGAGAGTCCACCTGCCGATGCAGGGGACGCGGGTTTGTACCCCGGTCCGGGAAGATCCCACATGCCGCGGAGCGGCTAGGCCCGTGAGCCATGGCCGCTGAGCCTGCGCGTCCGGAGCCTGTGCTCCGCAACGGGAGAGGCCACAACAGTGAGAGGCCCGCGTACCGAAAAAAAAAAAAAAAAGACAAGCTGAATTTATATATAACATATGCTTTGTCATAATGGAAAAGTTTTATATGTTAATCATAATTTTAATCATTTAAAATGAGTATTAATGCTAATATTTTAGCATGTATTACAGAAGCAATAGTTCATTTTTGTGGGAAAAGGATATTTTTGGCATAAATTGCTTATTCACTTGGAAGCATAATTAAGTTAGAACTCTACCACACTTCAAATTACGAAAAAGAAAAAATCTAGATGAGTGAAAGGCTAAATATAAAAAAATAAAATATGTAGTAGTGTGTATTAGATTAAATAATTATCAAATTGTTTTAAAACTGGAAGGAGTATCATTTTATGACTCAGCATCCAAGTGAAATACCTTCCCATTTACTCCTTATAGTGACAAAATGTAAGAAACAAGTTATAAGTGAATAGGAACAACTACGTTTGGTCTGCTTTCGATGGGCAATAGTTCTCAATGCAAGAATTAAGAAACTACCAATATGCAGTATCTTGAATTTTTTACTTTGAATCTCAAGTTTTCTCAGTACAGTAGCTTTGTGTACCTTACCCCCCTTCTTGGTGAAATCCCAACTCAGAATGTTATATATCAATATGCTAAGCATCATCTTTGCCACTGATACAGAATGTACCTGAATCTTGCTAGGCCTGTTTCTCCCACCTTCAAAAAAAGATAGTTCCTTGTCTTTTATTGTGCAGTTTAGTAAGAACACATGTCCCAACCAACAACATATAAAAAGCAGATGAAGTCAGAAAAGCTGTACTAAAAATACATCATTTTATCCTTAGTATTTACTATAATGTCTGGCATGTAGCAGGAGCTCAATAAATGCTGAAATGAAATGAGACAGTGCCCTCACATTTGTGTCCTAGGGAGGCAGACTAACATTTTCATAAGTCAGTACCAAAATAGATATTATATGTATAAAAATAGGTATTCATTGTAATGGCTCTGAGTTTAGAAGTCTAGGCTAAGCTTATATATATGTAAATACGTATATATGTAAAGACTTTAAGCCCATGTATTAATGACTTAATTTTTATTTAAAGACTCCTGGGAACGGGCTTGTTGTCTGAGTACATCAGATTTATTGATGTGAGAAAGGTCACTCTGGGGGTACAGTGGAATGCCACTGGTGAGAAGAGAAAGGATGGAAGTGTCTTGTAAGGTTTGGGTTCCCTTTGAAGGAGGGTCTTGGAATCAGATTGGTACTGTTGCTTACTCTTTCAGAGGCAGGTTAGGAGAAGCAGGGAGTAACTATGGACTGGGTGCTGTCATGAGGCAAGGAGAATTCAGCAGTGGGGTATCACAAGTTACGGATGAAAATAGCAAAGCAAAGGGGGCGTCTGTGGTAGGAAAGCAGTAGTCATTCAAAGAGGGGGTTGTTATGTCATATTACAGCTGCTGCACGACTTTGGGGGAAATATTTCCTGTTAATTTTGCTTCTGGCTTAATCTGTGCCTGTCCTCCCAGCCCGATAATTGGCAGGGTTGCCATTTTCTTTTTAGTCCAAACTGATTTTGACTCTTTCAGTCCCAAGCAGTTTTTATTCTTTTTTTTTTTTTTTTTTTTTGCCGTACGCGGGCCTCTCACTGTTGTGGCCTCTCCCGTTGCGGAGCACAGGCTCCGGACGCGCAGACTCAGCGGCCATGGCTCACGGACTTAGTTGCCCCGCGGCATGTGGGATCTTCCCGGACCGGGGCACGAACCCGTATCCCCTGCATCGGCAGGTGGACTCTCAACCACTGCGCCACCAGGGAAGCCCAGTTTTTATTCGTTAAACGTGCATTTTCTTTTAATCCCCACTATCATCCTAAAGGAATGCTATTACCATCTCTATAACTGACAAAACAGGTTTAGCAAGTAACTCATCCAAGGCCCAGCCATAGCCAGGGAGTAGCTTAGTAGGGGCTTTTTCATCAGGTCTAAGCACTGTACTGTAGTCATGGGGATGTGCAAGGAATGCCCTGGCTTCCTTTTGTGCCCTATGTTACCATACCTAGATGCATGAATCTTTCTTACAAGAAAACAGTATAAATACAAGGAAGAGTCTTCCACATGAGTTTTCTATTGTTCAGATGATCACCTTCCCATAGATGCAAATGTAATCTAAATACTTTGGGCACCTGGTTAACCTATAAAGCGTGGGGTTGATCTGGGCCCCTCCTAACACCTGTTTCCATCCTCATTCAGAAAGCAACACGTGCTCAAAACATAGTAGGGCCTAAAGAGGCTACCGCTGGAGGAGTGGGACTTGTGCGTGTGGGGTGAATTTGCTTCGGGGGAGACATTTGCAAAGGGTTTTTGACCCAAGTAGTGTGCTCGCGCCTCCCTAGAGCCACCCTGGCCCGCGGCATTTGGAAGAGGCACTCATCCCCCAGGCCGTTTAGGACCACGGTGTCCGTCAAAGTGTTGGTGAAGGAAAGGGGGTGGGGCATGCAGGCTGCCCTGCTGCCCGAAAGCCTTCTGCTTGGTCGCCTGCGGGGTGGGAGTCCGTCACCTGGGTACCCATCTTTAGAGCCCGAGCTGGGAGTCGGGAGTAGGCAAGAAGAACTGCTGCCCGCCCATTCCCTGGGGGCGCGTGTGCGCGTGCGCGTGCGTCGCCGTGGTAACGGCGCAGCGGAAAGGCGCTGAATCACGGGCGCGCGCTTTCCCAGCTCTAGCAGAAGCTGATGCGGGGGGCGGGCGGGGGTGCCCTCCTGGTTGCATCCTGACTAGACCGGTGCTGACCCCGGCGGGCCTGGCTGGCCTGGCGCAGAGGAGCGGTGGCCAGGATCTCTGTCACTACTGGAGGTAAGAGCGCAGCAGTAGCCTCATCCTGTCTCCGGTTTGGGCAAGAGTCTGTCCTCGGGGGCTATATCCTGGGGAAGAGAAAGCGAGGGTTTGGCTTGGATGGGGCGGTACCTCCTCCCTGACAACAGATACGCGTGCCAGTGTGTAAAAGTGTGTGTCTGTGTCTATGTGTGTGTCTGTGTGTGTGTGTCTGTGTGTGTGTAGGGCCGGGAGACGAAGAAGAAGAGGAGCAGGTGGGACGGCAGGTGATGCTCCTAGCCCGCTGCACCGACTAGGGCTAGCTTTAGTGCGGCCAGCAGCGCCTCGATGCAGTATCCCACTTCCCAACCCGTCTGGCGATTGATGGGAAGGGAGGGCAGCAAGTAGGCAGGTTATGCCAAAGAAAAATAAAATCAAGAGGCCCTGAGTTAGGAGGTGACTTTCTTAAGGTTCTTCTGAACATCTAGGAAAGGGCTTTTCTTGATTGCTGCGCCGATTGATTGTTTCTCAGTAGGGTGGAGTCGAGGAAATTTGCATCTGTTCCCAATCTCATGAAATGAATTTCTTAGACCTGTAGAATCGGTTTTCTTTAAACTTCGTTTGGTAATATGTATGTGATCTTTGCTATTATTTGCTAAATTTATTTTGTCTCTGTATCTTACCGTAATCTGAAGCTTGAAACCTTTGAGTGGCTTTTTTTCTCTTTCCCTTTGAACTTCCTCCACAGAATGGATATGAATCACGGTATTATTAATCAAGAGCATAAACCTAAGATTATGAAAGTCATCATTCTTTCGATCATTCATTCTCTTGAGTATATGGAGAGAGAAAAGAATATGATATACCCACTCATATCCATTTTTATTGTTAGATTTCTCATCTAAACATTTTTGTTTGTGGGTTAAATGTTAGTGGTTTTTCCAGTGCTTAAATAGAAAAATTGAATGATATTTTTGATGATAATAATAGAAAAAGTAAATTTTAGACACCCCCCCCAAAAAGAACAAGAATTTTTGTTAGTGTTTATTTCTTTATTCCTGAAATGCATGTTCAATGTCCATATGTTTCAAATTGTTTATAAGAAGACCACAATCATTGAGACTCCCGAGATTAGGCCAAATGTAAAATTTTATTTTGTGCTTATCATTTTACATAATTTTTCGTGCAGATGAGGAAATCTGGAAGTATCAGTTCAGCTATAGACTTAGACATCATACAGAAAGCTGAATTCCTCTGTAATTTGAAAAAGAAAAATATAATTATATATCAAGACTTCTTAGAGCCACAGATGATAGGAAGATTCATCACACCTTTGCCATATAAAATGCCAAGTCAGGGAATTAATTTCCTTTCAGAATAACAAAAATAATTCAGCCAAACTCTTTATGTATTAAAAATAGTCAAAAGAGAGCTTCAGTAATTTATTAATGTACAAGAATGGATTTGCTGTTAAATTTTCTTGACTTATTTTTTTTTCTAGCCAGACAGATAAGCAGCATTCTCTTTAAATAAATCTGTAGGACCAGGCATGACTGTTTCTGGGGCCGTGATGTATTAATAGATTGCCAGGTCAGACGGCCTGGGTTTGGTCATGGCTCTGCCACTTAATGGCTGTGTCACATTTGGCAAATTCCTTAATTCCTCTTAGCCTCAGTTTTTTCATCTGTAAAATAGGGATAATAATAGGACCAACTTAATGAAATTCCTATAAGAACTAAATGAAACAATATGTATAAGAGCTCTTTGCTCATTGCCTGGTATGCAACTAACTTCAATAAAAGTTAGTTGTTATTGTTATTCTTTTTTTAAAATAAATTTATTTATTTATTGGCTGCATTTGGTCTTCATTGCTGCAGGGGCTACTCTTCGTTCCCGTGGGCAGGCTTCTCATTGCAGTGGATTCTCTTATTGAGGAGCACGGGCTCTAGGCGCGTGCACTTCAGTAGTTGTGGCACGCAGGCTCAGTAGTTGTGTCTCGTGGGCTCTAGAGCACAGGCTCAGTAGTTGTGGTGCACGGGCTTAGTTGCTCCACAGCATGTGGGATCTTCCCGGACCAGGGGTGGAACCTGTGTCCTCTGAATTGGCAGGCGGATTCTTAACAACTGCACCACCAGAGAAGTCCCATTGTTATTCTTGACATAAGTTTACTTCTCAGGAAATATTTTCTATGTCTTCAAAATAATTTCTCACTAAAAATACAATTATTTTGATGTGACCAAAACTTGTTCTTGTTTGTAATGTCAAATCATCATAAAATGCATAAATTTTTCCTTGCAACATCTTTGCACCAACAATAATAAATATAATAATTACAATCTTAGAGGCACGTCAATTCCAGGTAATTATATTTGATACCCTAAGGTAGGAGCTTTGCTTTAGTAGGCCTGGAATAATTGCTGGGTTATTGTTTTATTTGTTTTTTAAAATCTGTATTTTTAGATACTATTTATGTGAATTCCATAGTGACAAACTTTCTTATTTATTTCTATTAAGCAGTAAATATGGTTGGACCAAAATAACATCTATTTTTGCATCATTTGACAGAGTCTTTTAACCAGAGGTGTTTGAATTTCAAAGTAAGTCTTCTTAAATGACGCACAGGTAGATAAAGATATGGTATTGGAGTTTTAACTCGAATCCCTTCCAAATAACCTTGGTAGATATGTTACCTGTTGGAAAGTGTTACTATGTCCAACCTGCTGTGCATTCTTTTCCTTAAGTTCAAATAAGCAAGGGATTCTAGTAAACATCTGTTTAAGCAATGTAGCTAGAGTAACAGGATAACTCCGACCTCAAAATGAATTTTCAAAGTTGGTTTTATTGCATGCTATAATGTAAAGCACCAGAATTATTAAGTATCGAGGGCAAATTAACTCCAGTGTTGCCACCTACAAATTTTACTACTTTTTTTAAAAAATAAATTTATTTATTTATTTTTGGCTGCGTTGGGTCTTCATTGCTGTGTGCGGGCTTTCTCTAGTTGCGGCGAGTGGGGGCTACTCTTTGTTGTGGTGCGTGGGCTTCTCATTGCGGTGGCTTCTCTTGTTGTAGAGCACGGGCTCTAGGCACACGGGCTTCAGTAGTTGTGGCACGTGGGCTCTAGAGCGCAGGCTCAGTAGTTGTGGCGCACCGGCTTAGTTGCTCCATGGCATGTGGGATCTTCCTGGACCAGGGCTCGAACCTGTGTGCCCTGCATTGGCAGGCAGATTCTTAACCACTGCGCCACCAGGGAAGTCCCGCCACCTGCAAATTTTAAATGTTACAGTGTGTAGAATGTTTTTTCATGTGGTGGTGGGGAAGTAGGGCTTGCTCCTCTCTTGGATAACAATCCTGTTATTCTAACATTGTGATTATCAGCATATCTTACCATTTTTTTTCTATCCTCATTAAAATGAAGTGTAGGATGTCTTCTGGTCAATATAACATAGTTGCCTGTCTTCAAAATTTTTTCAAAAGAATCTCTTAAGATGACTTATCTTCAATAAAATTATTGGCTTTACCATCTCTCTCAGTATATGTGTACTTATCAGGAGGTTGAAATATTTTATTAATTTAATATCTTCAGCCTCCTTGTCTTAAAGCTTCAAGACATTCAAATTCTAGGTGCCAAATGCTCAACACTTTATTGTTGTGTGGGAAAAGCTTCTTTCCAGACACACATGTGTTTAGGAGGATGCTACTAGCAGCTAACTAGTCTTCCCTCATTTATATCAGGCTTTCCTAACTACTCCTATGCGGCAACTGCTCCTCCCCAAATCAGGAGAAACTTTTTCTGACCTCATTTTACTAGACCTCTTCCACCCAGTTGACCATTCTCACTTTTTTTTTTTTTTTTTTTTGCGGTACGTGGGCCTCTCACTGTCGCGGCCTCTCCCGTTGCGGAGCACAGGCTCCGGACGCGCAGGCTCAGCGGCCACGGCTCACGGGCCCAGCTGCTCCGCGGCATGTGGGATCCTCCCGGACCGGGGCGCGAACCCGCGTCCCCTGCATCGGCAGGCGGACTCTCAACCACTGCGCCACCAGGGAAGCCCCATTCTCCCTTTCTTGAAACAAGAACCTCTCTTGGTTCACAAGTTCCATCCTTCAGTCCCCTCCTAGGGTTACTCTCTAAAGCAGATATATGAACATGTCACACCTCTGCTTCAAAGTCTTCAATGTCATGTCCATCAGTGGATGAATGGATAAACAAAATGTGGTCCTTACATACAATGGAATATTATTCAGTCTGGAAAAGGAAGGACATCGTAACACATGCTACAACATGAATGAATCTTGAAGATGTTATGCTAAGTGACATAAGCCAAATAGAAAAGGACAGTATTGTATGACTCCACTTATATGAAGCATCTAGAATAGTCAAACTCATAAAGATAGAAAGTAGAATAGTGATTACCAGGAACTGCCAGAGCAGGTAATGTTATGGTTCAATGGGTACAGAGTTTCAGTTTGGAATGATGAAAAGTTCCGGAGATAAACAGTGGTGGTGATGGTTGTGCAAGAATGAATGTACTGAATGCCACTGAATTATACACTTAAACATGGTTAAAGTGGCAGATTTTATGTTATATATATTTTATCACAATAACAAAAAAAAATTTTTTAATCTTCAATGTCTCCCCACTGCCTACTAAATGAAATGCTGACCTCTTAGTGTGACCTGGACAGTATTTACTATTTCTTCTTGGTTTACATTTTCATCCTCTTATCTCATCATTTCCCGCACATATTCTACATTCCAGCCATATGGAACCACTCAAAATATGCCATCCCTTGCACGATCCCACGCTTTCTCTCTGTAGTCAGTCCCTACAGCCTAGAATGCCTTTCTTTCTTTGAGAAGCAACCACTCATCCCTCAGGATAGACCTTACATGTAATGTTTCTGAAGTCTTCCCTCGAGTCCTCAGTTCCTCTTGCTTTGATGATAGTCTAGCTTGTGGCTGTGCCTCCACAATGTCCCTTATCCCATTACTGTATCCTATGAGCTTCTATAGAGCAGGGACGTTTTATTTTAAAAATGCATATTTTCTTTAAAAAAAAAAAAAACCCTGAAGTTAATGTTTCCATTCTTCTCCAGAACTACATAAGATCTTAGTATACTTTAATCTGCCCCTCGTCTTTCACTTCACTATTGTTTAGCATTTTTTTTTCTTGGATAACATTTTTATTATTATTTCCAACACTGTTAGTCAATTTCTACCTTACTGATGCTTCTTCTGTCCATCTGTGCAGTTTTCCTTTCATAGCTCTTTTAGTGAGGACTCTGTGTTTATGTAAAAAAAACCAAAAACCCTTATTTTATTGTCACTCTTGAATTACAGTTTAGTGAGTATAAAGTTCTAGGTTGGCAGTTTTTGTCCTTCAGGACTTTTGAAGATGCTATTTCTATTCTCTTCTGGCATCTACTTTTTGCTGATAAATCATGTTGTCAGTCTAATTCTTGCCCCTGTTAAGATAATCTGTCTCTTGTCTCTGGTTCTTTATAAAATGTAATCTTTGTCTGGAATTCTGCAGTTTCATTTCAGTGAGAATAGGAATAGAATTATTTTAACCTGCTCAGTACTTCTTGTACTTCCTGGATACGAAGATTTTTGTCTTTCATTGATTCTGGAAACTTCTTGGCCATTATCTCTTTACATTTTGTCTCTTCCCCGTTCTTTTTATTCTTTCCTTTTGGAGTCGTCAGAAGATGTATATTGGACCAGTTTTTACTTCAGGACTCTTACTCTTGCCTTTGTATTTTCAATACTTTATTTCTTTGAATTGCATTTTGGGTTACTTCCTCATACAATATAGCTTTCATTTCAGTTCATTGAATTTTTTTTCAAGTTCATTGAATTTTAAAATCCAGTGGCTTTATTTCTAACTACACAACTTCTGATTTGGATCTTTTAAACTATGCCTGTAAAAAAAATCTTACTAGGGCTTCCCTGGTGGCGCAGTGGTTAGGGATCGCCTGCCAATGCAGGGGACACGGGTTCGAGCCCTGGTCCGGGAAGATACCACATGCCGCAGAGCAGCTAAGCCCGTGAGCCACAACTGCTGAGCCTGCGCTCCAGAGCTTGCAAGCCACAACTACTGAAGCCTGCACGCCTAGAGCCCGTGCTCTGCGCCAAGAGCAGCCACCGCAATGAGAAGCAGGCACACCGCAACAAAGAGTAGCCCCTGCTCGCCGCAACTAGAGAAAAGCCCACGTGCAGCAAGGAAGACCCAACACAGCCATAAATAAATAAACAAACAAATAAATAAATATCTTACTGTACTGTTACCTTATTATGATTTTTGTCTCCTCTCTTCACCTAATGTGTTTCACCACTTCAAACATACTTATTTTGTAGTGTCTCTTAGGTGTACTTTTACTTCTTTTTCTTGCTCCAATTTGTTATGTCTGCCACCTCTCCTTTGTACTGGTTTGCTCCCTAGCTTGTATTACTTTTGTTTTTAGGGTGGTTCATCTTCAGTGGGGATTGTTTTTCTGGTGGAGTTCTATGTGCTCTGTGTTGAGGACTGTCCTTCTAGACAGATTTTGCATTGCTTCTGCATAGGAGCTTAGCTATGTGTTAATAAAAAAAAGTTTTTTTGTTGTTGTTATATATACATATGCTTCATTTAGCCTGGAAATGGAAGTTATAAATTAGTTCTGTAAGGGTTGTTAAAAGAAAGTCCCCGTAAAGAGGCACATCTTGGCAATCCTTCCTCGTTTTTCTTTCAGTGTCATCATGACATGCCTCTGGTTTCTTCTAGCCCCTATTCTAGGATGCATTAGTCCTTCTAGGCTGCAGTGGTCTTTGTGATGCTCCTCATAATATTTTATAATGTCAGTAGATGTTCAGCTACTTTCCTGCTGCATTAGTCTTTGATAATACCTAATTCCTTAACTGACCCAAATTATTTTTGTCCCTGCGTTTGAAACTAATATTGTATTTTCCCTCCTTCTCTTTCTTTTTTATAACTATTCCCATTTGGTTTTTGTTTGTCTTTTGAACATTCAAGTAGATTTTCCTTCTAGTTAGGAATATATAGTCATCATAAGGCATTTCTTAAAAAGTAATTCCCATCCCTTTGTTTTGTTACTCCTAGTTTGTTACAGAGTAAGTCCTAATAAAAAGTCAATTTGTTACCGAGTCCAAGCTCACTCAGCTCGTTCAAGGCAAGACAGGCCAATAAATGGGAGACAAGGTGCTAAAGCAAGGAATACGACTTTATTCGGAAAGCCGGCAGACCGAGAAATGGCCGACTAAAGTCTCAAAATAGCCATCTTACCGGGATTTGGATGCCAGTTACTTTTATAGCACAGAGATGGGGAGGAGATGAGGTAAAGAAAAAGGCCATAAGTTTTGCAAATATCTCCTGGAATGGCCAGGTTCCTGGAGGGGATGTGTTAATTTCCTCTTTCTTGTAGCCATCCACAGGTGAACAGGGTCCAGATATTTCCCTGAACAAAGGCACTTTGGTTTAACATTCAAGCGGAGGGTCAGGGTTCCCCAGGCAGGCCATTATGTACAGACAGTATCCTTTTAGTGAACAAAAGCAGCGGAAAGCAAGTTAAAGTAAAAGAAACAGATCCAACATGTAGTCAGATTTGGTTCTTCCCTGTTACAATTTTAGTTTATATATTTTAGGTGATTTTTGCTTTATAATGAGTGTGAGAATCTACCATTGTCTTTTCTTCTCATTCCCCAAATATCCTTGCATATTTTTGCCTGTTTATTTTTTGCAGATGGATTTTGTTAAGTACAAAAGTTTTTGTAGATGGATTTTGTTAAGTACAAAAGTTTTAATTCATTTTGTTTCTTTGTTAACCTAATATATTGTTATCTTTAATACCTATTATCTTTCCAGGTTATACAAGGTTTCCCTCCCCAATTATTCGTATCTCCCATTATCTCTCCCAGTACAGTTTTATTATTGTATTTAAAGATATTCTCTGTCACATTGTAAGTCTTTTTGCATATTTGTAATGCTTCTGGCCATGCCTAGGAATGGGGTCTCTCTCATTAGTGCTCTTTCTATCTGTATATTCGTCTGTTTTATACAGAGATACTGTTGCTTCAAAGAACTTTGCTGATCTTCACCAGCCTGCTCGTATTAATCCTAGTGCTGATGTTTCTTTCATTCATTTGATGAGTTTAATGATAAGGAAACATCTTGTGTTACTGTTTCCACCATCTCCTTAATCATCTGATTCTTTTATTTTCTTTTATTTATTTTTTGGCTGCACCACGCAACATGTAGGATCTTAGTTCCCTGACCAGGGATCGAACCTGTGCCCCCCTGCGTTGGAAGCGCGGAGTCTTAACCACTGGACCGCAAGGGAAGTCCGACATAATCTTATTCTTAGAACATTATTAAAGGAGGGATTTGACACTTTTTTTTTTTTTTTTTGGCTTGTATTTTCTCCTATTTGTTCCCTGGTCTGCCCTTTGGAGCTTCACAGAATCTGTTCGCTCCCCATTCCACATGAATGCCCTTCCTGTGTTTAAAAACCAATGCTGGATCCTGTTTTCCTTAATGCTGCTTGATCTCCTAGTGGGAAGTCATCTTATACTGTAATTGTAAGGCATTATCTCTGATGCCAGTAAATTCCTGGGTAATCCTCTGTGTTGATTAGCACAGGCTTTCTAGAACTTATTTTACTTTATCAGCTTCCAGTGGAGAAATTCAGAGCATAGATTTCACTACTGAAAAATTGCCAAGTTTTTACCTTCTTGGCGAGACACCTAACTACATGTATTGTCTGAGTTTCCTCTGCCTTAGCTCCTTGTTTTTGTTGGTGAGGATTCGGGGGCTTGAGAGCCCCTTGTAGATGCAGGAGCGGTGGGTCTACACCTCTTCTACAGGTACTTTCTCAGCTGCTTTCTTTTCAAGACTGCTCTCCAGGCTCAGGCAGGTCAGGGGTGAAGGAGTGGGACTCATGGAGAGTTTATCAGTTGTCTTGGCAAGGGAAAGTGCTGCAAGTGAGAAAGACCAGGAGAAAGCAATCCTGACTCCGTTTTATCCTTTATATTCCTTACCCACTGAAACTTAGAGGCTTGTTTTGGAGAAACCAGAAACTAAGTTCTGATTAGTGAGCCGCAGAATTTCAACTGATTCAACCAGAATATTCTGTGTACCTGTTGGGGATGACACATATCTATCTTACCTCTCTCAGATTCTTAATGGGAGCTTCAGATAATATGAAGTATGTAAAATTGCCTTGTGAATAAAAGGACTATTATAAATGGCTATTATGTTGATGATGAATATTATAAACCATTTTTAAAATGTTCTTATTACTAATAGGATAGATTATTAACTGACAGTATTCTACCTTCTTTCATTTTGTCCTTTTCTTTCATAGGGAATAAGTGAATAATTATTTCCTTAATGCCAGAAAGTTAAATTCTAAAGGTAAACTCTTTTTTTTTTAATTGAAGTGTAGTTGATTTACAATATTGTGTTAGTTTAAGGTGTACAGCAAAGTGGTTCAGATCTTTTATTTTTCAGTCCTTTTCCGTTATAGTTTAATACAAGATATTGAATAGAGTTCCCTGTGCTATACAGTAAATCTTTGTTGTTTAAAGGAGAACTCTTTGACCAGCTAATCATAGGCCTGCTGATAAATGGAATTGAAAGACTGAACAGTCTCAGAATTGATGAACAGTTTGCCTGATTCATAATTTTGGTAATCACCAGCTGTCTTCAGAATCTGATGCAAAGCAGATTCACTGTCATTGACACACAGGATGTCTGGCATCTGAACTTGGACATCACAGAGCACAAACTGGGTTTTCCCCCAAAGTCTCTGGCAGATGGTGTCTGCACTCTCTCTGGCCTTTCCCTGTGCATGCTTTCTGAAGGTGATGATTTAGTTATTAGAGCGCAGGACAAAGCATTTATTTAGAGCACAGGACAAAGCATATTATTTATTTAGTTGACCCCATTAGTAAGAATTAAATTTAAGGAGAAGGAAAAGTGCTGAGCCGATTGAAAGCTAAGCTACTCCCATAATTAGGGAGACTGTTTAAAGCCCCATGATGGACACTTACGGTTTCACCTTCTGAAAATTTTCCTCTTGGTTTAGGAACAGTATCTCCAGGAATATAAAACTCTGGTGTTATTTATAATACACAGACCGTGAGGCAGTGTGTTCATTTGCAGCAGTTTAGAAAAGATGGCAAAATGTATACCCTAGGAATCAGTACATAAAAAAAAATAAATATAAATGTCTCTTACCTTTTCTTCCTCCTCACATACGACCTTTCACTGAACGCTATCCACCCGACCTTTGAGTTGTTCTCTTACCTGTTTCATCCAGTTACTTCCAGGAAATCACCACTTCCTTTCTAACGTTGCTTTGACTCTCCTCGAGTGCAGGATGCTCAGATGGTAACCCATGGCCTGCAGCCACCCCTGCGGTTAAAGGCTGCCTCAGCAAAGACAGTTTTTGTCACCGTAGTGGCTGATAAAGCAAGGAATGAAGAATAATAAAAGACAAGAGAACATCTCCGGCAGCCCCCAGGGGCTAAGCTGAAATAGCAAAATACAGCTCATCTTGTTTGAGTTCACTGGCTCTGAAAAGCAGGTGTTTACCAACCAAGTTTTGTTAGCCCGTAAACCACAAACAGGACAAATTATAAACACAGTCTGTTCTGAGTAGCCTGCAGGAAAATGCTGTCCAGAAGATCCATTGGGATCTTTGAAATTAGGCCCCCTTTGAGCTGTTTTCATTTACCTCAGACAGGCAAGCTGCAACTTGCTTTTTTTCTGAGCCTGTAGAGGCGTTTCACTGAAGCGTTATTGATAAAAAAGCCAAATATCACAAACAACCTAATGGCCTAGCGATTAGGAAATGGTGAAGTCAGTTATAATAACCACCTCAATGGGATGTTGCAAGATAACAAGAAAGAGTAATGAAGAAGAAAGTATCAATAGCGATGAAGGATACTTTTGTGATAGAACGTTAAATGAAAATGAGACCGTGTTTCTCTAAGAGGGTAGCTTTGCTGAAGTGTACTGGCTGGCTTACTGGCTAACAAAACCTGGTTGGTGAACTCCTGCCTTTCAGAGCCAGTGAACATGCTTTATAGCATGTTGCCACTAGCTATCTAGTATGATTTGATTGTCATGTTTTTAGTGTACATTTTTGATATTCTAGTTAAAGAACGAGTTATTTCATTCACTCAGCCTCCATCCGGCCAGTGTGCCAGAGCTTGGGGCACAGACAACAACCAATAAAAGGCAGTTCTTCTGGGGTTTTGCACTATATCATTTTAAAAATCATACTTTTCCCCTTGATCAGAAATGCTATCGCAGAAATAACGCAGCGCCTGAGGAACAGCAGAGTTTCATCACGAAGTTCATCTTTCATAGCTCATTCTGGCTTTTTATTTCAAAAACCAGCAGCAGCCACAATAAACCATCACCATTCAGCGTCTATAACTTCTGGCTACAACGTACCTTGTTCTGGACTGGAGGTTTCAAATATTCTGAAGTCCTTTGTCACTAATTCTACCTTGGTTCTGACTTGGCTGGTTTCCTTTGGGCAGAGATGAAAGAAAATCCCCAGTGTCTGAAGACCTGAGTTATTCTTTCTTCTCACTGTAAAATGGTTGGCTTTTTTTTTTTTTTTTTCCATCCTTAAACTTAGAGAATGCTCTCTGTTTTAGGTACCACGGAGTCAATAATGGGACAAGGTGGGAAAATTTCAGAAAGCCCTTCTGTTGAAAAATATAAAGGATGGTGTTACGGGTTGCATGTGTCCTCCCCAAAAGATATGGTGAAGTCCTAGCTCCTGGTACCAGTGAATGGGACATTATTTGGAAATAGGGTCTTTGCAGGTGTAATTGAGTTAAGCTGAGGCCTTTAATCCAATATGACCAGTGTGCCCTCATAAGAAGAGGGAAATTTGGACACACAGGCAGCCAAGGAGAATGTCATGTGACAACAGAGGCAGAGATTGGAGTGATGTGGCTGCAAGCCAAGGAATGCCAATGACCGAGGCAAAGAAGGATTCTGCCCGGAGTTTCAGGGGGAGCGTAGCCCTGCTGACACCTTGACTTCAGACATCTATCCTCTAGAACTGTGAGAGAATAAATCTCTAATGTTTTAAGCCACCCAGTTTGCTGTGCTTTGTTATAGCAGCCCTAGGAAACTAACACAGATGGTAAAAGCAAGGATTATATTCCATATTTTTTTAAATTTATTTTTATTTTTTAAGCTATTTCTATTTATTTATTTGGCTGCATCGGGTCTTAGTTGCAGCATACAGGCTCTTTGTTGTGGCGCGCGGGCTTCTCTCTCGTCATGCGGCTCGGGCTCCAGAATGCGTGGGCTCTTTAGTTTGCAGCACATGGTCTCAGTAGTTGTGGTGTGAGGGCTTAGTCGCCCAGCGGCATGTGGGATCTTAGTTCCCCGACCGGGGATCAAACCCACGTCCTCTGCATTGGAAGGCGGATTCTTCACCCCTGGACCACCAGGGAAGTCCCTGGATTATATTCAATAGGAAAGCACTTTGATGAGCATCCGAGGGAGCATAGAGATGGATAAGGCATTGTGGACCTGTTCAGGCTTTTAAGACCCTAGAGGACAATGATGCTTCAGAACTTTTGTATGAGTCAAACACAGCATATTAAAATTAAAACAATTTAAAGAAGAGAACTTACAGGCTGGAAAATAGGAACACATAAGGTTACTTAGAAAAGTTTTTGCATTGAAAGCAAAAGAAGTTAAAAGTGGGAAAATTCAGAAAATATGTGATGATTAAGTATGTTTGTACATTTTAAGTGCTAAAAACAACCTGGGCCTGGCACATAGGAAGCACTCAATATATATTACCTGCTAGTATCACAGCTGTTATTTCACCTGTTCATTCAGTTTTTATTCTAGCAATCCTATCTGAACTTCCAAGAACTTTTTCTGCTCTGATTTTTTTTCTCCTCTTTTGTAGCAACTATTTTTATTTTATGGAGGATGTACCGTCTCAAGTCTTTCTGAGGATATTACTTACCATGTTTAAAGTTTTTCTTTGTCCTTTTAACTGACCTCCTATTTGTTTGTCATGGTCCTTCTCTTCAATGCATTGTTTCTCTGTTTCTCAAATGTAGGGCAATTTCTGATTGCCTAGTCTTGTTGATTTCTGAAGACTCTACTGATGCGGGTGTGGCTGCTTTCCTCCGGAGCTGTCCATTCACTGTCCGAGTGGGAGGTTAACTGTGGTGTCTGAGTATGTGGGTAGGCAGGGTCCGGGCAGGTTTCCCTCTGGTGTGGGTGGGTAGGGACTCCCCAGGTAGCCACAGGGAGGAGAGCTGTGCTCTAGAGGTGCAATGCTTTGGAATGGAGTATGTTTCTTTCCAGGACAGTCTTCAGATTCTCTTGGCTCTCCTTTTTTTTCAGAGGCCCGCTGCTGCCACTGAAGCCCTATGAGGACAAATCTCTATCTCTTGAGAGAGAAGTTTTCTGGAATAAGCTTGAGATCTGTCTTTTAGTGCATCACCCAAAGTGCTGTACGCTGGCATCCTGTTTCTACATTCCTGGGCTCAGGGCTTAGAGCTTCTCCAGTGGCCCCTGAAGGTCCTGTGCGTTCTCAGTTTCTAGGGAGTGGGTTTCCTCTCTCTCCATCAGTTCCATGCCATCTGCTTTCTATCTTCCAGGGAGTTTTTTGGAATTTCTGGTCTATTAGTAGTTCTCATTCTTATTTTTCTGCCGTTGTGTTGTATTTTCTTGCCTACCTTTCTCCTTTATTTATTTTATTTATTTATTTATTTTTAATATTTATTTATTCGGTTGCACCAGGTCTTAGTTGAGGCACACGGGCTTTTTAATTGTGGCATGCAAACTCTTAGTTGCGGCATGCATGTGGGATCTAGTTCCCCAACCAGGGATCGAACCCAGCCCCCCTGAATTGGGAGCACGGAGTCTTATCCACTGCACCACCAGGGAAGTCCCTCCCCTTTATTTTTCAATGGGAACATAGGAAAGAGGGGAAACAGATGTATTGATATGTCCAGTCTGCCATCTTGAACTAGAAAGTTTCCTTTTTATTCTCAGCTTGCCAAAGTCCTATTAATGAAGCTCATTTCCCCCCAGGAAGATTAATGTGAATATATTTGCTGTGCAGCCTGGGTCTCTGGACAGTCCTTGGAATAATGGTGACCCTTGTCTCCAGGATCTGCCTGTTTAGAGAACTCAACCGCTTCGAACAGCAAGGGTGGAACCATCCCTCTTTAAGGAACACCTAGGGACTTGGTCTATTACTATAGCATCCTGCTTGTCTCAAGCTTTGAGGATAAAGTAGGTGTGTTAAGTAGCTATGATTAGAGAACCATAAGACAAGCACCTACCCCAAAATATCTCCTATACTGCCATCTGTCAAAAGTACCGAAAATAGCCTTTGGTCATCAGGAATCTCTGTGTGACAATGATAGCATTCTCATAAAGCATACGAGCTTAAGGCTTAAACAAGTAATAACAGCCAACATCTGTTCCTGGAAGCTTGGGTTTATAGAAACCTGAAGGGAGGGGATTGATGGACGGGAAGGGGAGAACCCGACCAAGACTCCCTAAAAGGGGAGAGAGGCATAATTATGTGCTTCTTCGTTGTCCCGTGTGCCCACGCTGGCTGCTATCATGTTGCTTCTGTTTCTTGCTTTGAAATGAAATACTAAAGAGAATTGGCAGCAGGAAGGTAAGGCCTTTGCCTGCACAGGCACAAGGGATAGCAGTTCTTTAGGGATAGGTTGAGGATAGACAAACACAATTATAGATTGTCAGCATTCCCTTTCAGGGCAAAAACCGAAGAGGCCCTCATGTTTGGAATCTTCCTAGCTAAGATTAAAGCCAAGCTCTGAAAGGCTGCAGCCCTGCTTACAAAAATTGACTTAGAAAAAATTTCTGAAGTAAAATTGCATATTTTTTCGTGTCTCAATGTCAAGTTCAAGAAGCCTGACTCTCCTACTCACCTCCAGTGTTGATAAAATATATTGAAAATAAATTTCTAATTTTTTCCCCCAGTGGTAAATTATTAACCAAGGATATACAGAACAGGATTTTACATCAATTAATCTGGTAGTGTTCAAATTAGCAGCAATCAGAATCCACTTAATTACAGTTTTTGTCAGTTGAGCCTTTTAATCAGCCCGGAGCTATATTTGGTTTGCCCTGGCTGAAGCAGCCAGGGAGTTGCTACCTTGTGACTTGCACCCCTGCTGACAGCAAAATGTGGAACTGTCAAGATCAGAAGACCTCCCTGTGGGTGCATCTGACTAGATGAGAGCTGTTGTTTATGGAACCGTTTGAAGATGGGCCAGTCCTTTCACATACACACATCTCCCTTCTCCTACCCAAGTCCACCACTCAGGCAGTTCTTCCCCCTCTTCTCTTTCCTTTATACTTCCTCCCTTGGTGTTTAAGCGGTTCTGTGGCTTTCAATACCAACTCTACGGCTCCCCATTTATACCTCCAGCACCTCTCTCCTCTGAACTACAGACTTGTTTATCTGGTGCCCTGTTCAACACTCCACTTGGATGTCTTGGGTTGGTGCCCATTTCAGGTCATGGCAACCCCATTCTTCCGGTTGCTCAGTCATCCTGATCACTTGTCTTTGTCTCATATCCTACATCCCATCCAACAGCAAATCCTCGGGCTCTCCCTGCAAAATAAATCAGGAATCTGACTCCTCAAGACCTTCACTGTTACCAGCTCGGGGCAAGACGCCATGCCCCCACCCAGATAACTTCACGGGCTTCTAACTTAGCTCTCTGCCTTCTACACGCTTGACACAGAAGCCAGCAGCTGAGGGAGCTAATCCTGCAACACTTCCCATCTCAGAGGCAAAGCCAAAGATCCCTCGTATTGACCTACAAACCAGCGTGGCCTCCATTGCCTCCGTAACATTGCCTCCTGGTGCCTCCCCATTTTCTAGCCATGCTGACCTCCTTGCTCTTCCTGGAATACAGGGCACATTCCCTCCTCCAAGCCTTTGCATTTCGTGTCCCCTCTGCCTGGAACTCTTCTTTCAGACAGCCACGTGTTTCATTCTCTCATCTCTTTTAAGACTTGGCTCAGATAGGACCTTCTAAGCTCGTGAATTCTTCAGCAGTGTCTCATCTGCTCTTTAACACATCTGTTGAGCTTTTGATGAGCAAAAAATGTTATCTTGTTATTTTTACACCTGTGCTTGGTTATTTTTCAAATCTGCCAGGGTCTTTGTGTGTGTGCAAATCTTATACCTTACTTTTTCTTTTCTTTCTTTAAATATTTTAAGCATCTTATTTTATATTTGTATGCCATGATTTCATTATTTGAAAAGCTCGGGGACCTGATTCTCCTGTCTTTCTTTTCTTTTGTTTTTAAAATTTATTTATTTATTTATGGCTGTGTTGGGTCTTCGTTTCTGTGCATGGGCTTTCTCTAGTTGCAGCAAGTGGGGGCCACTCTTCATCACGGTGGGCGGGCCTCTCACTGTCGCGGCCTCTCTTGTTGCGGAGCACAGGCTCCCGACCCGCAGGCTCAGCGGCCATGGCTCACGGGCCTAGTTGCTCCGCGGCATGTGGGATCCTCCCAGACCGGGGCACGAACCCGTGTCCCCTGCATTGGCAGGCAGAGTCTCAACCACTGTGCCACCAGGGAAGCCCTTGTCTTTCTTTTCTGTTACCTTTCTTCATGGTGCCTGTGTATTTTGTAATTTGGAATTCTAAGTTCATGTTTGTCTGGGTTCTCTTCAGGGGTTGAGGAGAGTTCTTCCAGAAAGGATTTATCATTGCCTCTGCCAGGTATGTGTGGGAATTACCAACCCAGGACCACTTAAAGGTAATTTCTCCCCTTGGGATTAATTGGACTAAACTTGTAATGAAAAATGGTGCAAACCTGTGGTTGTCAATTCTCAAAGGAGAATTATTTCTTTCCATAGAGCACAGTGGCCAGATTTTTTTTTTTTTCCTAGTTCATCCTTTCACCCACAGGGATGCAGCTCTTAAAGGTTCCTGCTTTTATGAGGCATTAGTTCCAACACCTCATCTCGAATGCACCCAAGGCTCTAACTTCTGTGTTGTAGCCATGAAACTCGTGTCTCTAGGTCTAGAGATCAGCAGGTATCTCATGCAGCCGCTACCTCAGCATCAGCTTTCCAGCTTTCTGTTTGTTCTCAGCCTTGGGGGATTTCGCTTATATTCTTGTGAATGCAGTTATATATTTAAAAGGTGTTTGTTATATTTTCCCCAGTAATTTCAGTATTTTGCTGTGTTGCCATTTTGCTAGACACAGAAATCCAGACTTTCCCCATGCATGTGTAATACTGTTTTCTTTTTAAAATCTGCATCTTGCATGTAGTACTGGACCATAGACTTCATAGTAATAATACATGGATGTTATACATCCATGGGTTATACAATAATATTTAATTATACCCTAATATTGGATATTATTGCTTTTATAAATTAGAAGAAAACCCAATTAGCTTTTTTTTTTTCTTTTAATGGAGAGAGACACATAAGGCAGTACAGAATAGTGGAAAGAACATGTTCTCTGGTGTCAGACATACCTGGATTGGGTTCCAGTTCTTGGACATTTTAGATTTTCTGAGCCTCAGTTTCATAATCTATAAAATGGGATAATAATATGCAATTGGAGGGGTTATAGAGGATTAAAATGAGTGCATGTAAAGTGCCAGGGACATTATGAAATAAATGGAATTTTTACAAATGTTAATGTACTTCTCATACAATGTTATATTTGTGGTGATAATGTAGCCTTGATGTGTCCCGAGGGGACGGAGCAATGACTGAAGCTTGGAGGTTATGTTTGGGAAGCTGAGGAAGGCTTCTTAGAACTGGCTTTTGAGCTGGCTATAGGCAGGGTAGGGGAGGCTGGTCGATGCTGGAAAGAAGACTGGGAAGAGGGGGACATGAAGAGTTGTGTGATGAGTTTGCTCTCCTTTCTCAAGGTGTCTGTTCTGGCATATTTCAGGGATTTGTAATACTGTCTCCAGTCGTCATCTGAACCGTCTGTGTAAGATGTACGCAGTCACCGTAGTCCCAGGAGGCCTGCCTGGGGCCACGGGATGCTTCCTACTTGGTTGACCTGAGTTTATTGGACACAGCTACTACAGTGACTTTTTCTTTCTTTATTTTGTGGTACGTGGGCCTCTTACTACTGTGGCCTCTCCCGTTGCGGAGCACAGGCTCCGAACACGCAGGCTCAGCGGCCATGGCTAAGGGCCCAGCCGCTCCACGGCACGTGGGATCCTCCCGGACCGGGGCACGAACCCGTGTCCCCTGCATCGGCAGGCGGACTCTCAACCACTGCGCCATCAGGGAAGCCCTCTTTCTTTTTTTAAAATAAATTTATTTTTTAATTTTTGGCTGCACTGGGTCTTCGTTGCTGTGCGCGGGCTTTCTCCAGCTGCGGTGAGCGGGGGCTACTCTTCGTTGTGGTGCGCAGCTTTCTCATTGCGGTGACTTCTCTTGTTGCGGAGCACGGGCTCTAGGCGCGCCGGCTCAGTAATTGTGGCTTACGGGCTCTAGAACACAGGCTCAGTAGCTGTGGCGCACAGGCTTAGTCGCTCCGTGGCATGTGGGATCTTCCCGAACTTAACCATATGACCCCACTATGCTGCAGGGGGTGTTGGGAAATGTAGTCTTTTAGCTAAGTACCCTGGTGCCCCAAATAATTATCTGAATCTTATTACTAAGAAATAAGGGGAGGGCATTCACTGAATAGACACCAGCAGTCTTTGAGCCTCGCTTTTCCTGCATCCTTGACCCTCATCCCTTTCTTGTCCAGGACAAGATGTGCGCCATCATTATTTGTTGAATACATTTCTGTGCTTTGCTCTTCTCTGAGCTCAGCCCATTTCTAGGACTCATTCGCTCTCTAACACCATCCCTGAGCCTTATGTCATCTCTAAGTCAGTGATGTCATCACCATTATCCAAAGAGAAAGAAAAGTTGGGGTGAGGCTTCCAGGATGGTCACGGATGACAGGAAGCTCAGGGATGGGGTGATGTTCAAGAACAAGATTAGGCCAGAAATATAAGGAATCAGAAATAACCGTTTTACATATGGCTTGGTAATTTTTTTTTTATTTTTTAAATGCTATGTTAGAACAACCATGGCAAAATACCTAAGCCTTCTTTAAAAATGAAAATATAATTGTATTTTATTAATACAAAGGTAAGATGTATTCATTGTATAAAAAAATAGAAAATACAGGTAAGAGAGGAAGGAAAAAAGGAAGAGAAAAAAATATCAGAAGGGAGAAAAAAATTACTTTCACCTTGGAAGGGGCATTTCTTTCAGAACTTCACATGTATAAAGTTGATCCATGCAGAGTTTATGTAAGGATCTATGCATCTGTACTATTTATAACGTTTTGAACTTGTTAAACCTTATTTTAAAAGCCCTATTTTACTGCTCAGATTCAGCTCTATCTTTGACTGAAATTTTTAGGAAGCTAGTGAGGCTTTCTATGTGAATTCTTTAATATTTTTCTTTCCCTTTAATGAGAACATGAAACAACGGAAAGGTAGGCAGAGGCAAGCAGCAGGAGAGGGCATGATTCTATCAAGAGAATCAGGCAATTCAGAGATTCAATAATAAGGAAAGAGGGGAGCTCTTCTTAAGTAACCCGGAGCAGAATGTTCTTACTTCCGAGAACCATAGAGGAGGACTGGGGCAGCTACAGGGCAAGTCTGAGGTCCAGAGTCTCAAGACTGACTCTAAAACTCAGTTTCCTTTTGTGTAAAATGGGAATAAGAACTCCTACCTCAGAGAGAGTTATTATCAGGATCAGAAGGGAAAATATATGTCAAAACATGGTTTAACTCATGAGGTACTCTATATCAGCGATCCCCAACCTTTTCAGCACCAGGGACTGGTTTTGTGGAAGATGGTTTTTCCATGGATGGGCGGGGGATGGTGGATGGTTCAGGAGGTAATGCGAGTGATGGGGAGTAACGGGAACCGGCAGATGAAGCTTCCCTCGCTCACCGCCGCTCACCACCTGCTGTGCAGCCCTGTTCCTAACAGGCTGCAGACCGCCACCAGTCCACGGCCTGGGGTTTGAGGACCCCTGCTCTATATGTATAAAAAACCCCAAAACCTAGGGACTTCCCTGGCGGTCCTGTGGTTGGGACTTTGCCTTCCAATGCCGGGGGTGTGGGTTCGACCCCTGGTCGGGGAGCTGGGATCCCACATGCCTCGCGGCCAAAGAGACAAAACGTAAAGCAGAGGCAATGTTGTGAAAACTTCGATAAACACTCGGAACATGGTCCACATCAAAAAATATCTTAAAACAAAAAAAGCCCCGGGTTTCCCTGGTGGCGCAGTGGTTGAGGGTCCGCCTGCCGATGCAGGGGACACAGGTTCGTGCCCCGATCCGGGAAGATCCCACATGCCGCGGAGCAGCTGGGCCCGTGAGCCATGGCCGCTGAGCCTGCGCGTCCGGAGCCTGTGCTCTGCAACGGGAGAGGCCACAACAGTGAGAGGTCCGCGTACCGCAAAAAAAAAAAAAAAAAAAAAAAGCCCCTGTAAACTTAGTGCTAAAAAGATTTTTGATAACATGAAGTCCATACGCCTTTTAATGTTGAGGAAATGCAGATGCATTGTTTGCTTATATTAATGTACTGAATAAAGGAACCTTACAGATGATGTTGAGAATAGGAAATGCTTTTGTTGCTGAGCACTGTTAAGTTTGCACTAAGATAATTGCTTTCCAGAGCTTTCCAGGCACAATATGTTTGTGAAGGTACATTGCACAAGGGCATCTGCCGTAGGGTCAAGGGTTTGGAAATCCCGCCCATTTACCAGGCTGTGTGCCTTTGGAGCAGTGTCTGCCCACAGATGCGCCTTTTATTAATTCGGCTTAAGGTACCCTATGGTATGGCAGGGGCCCAGTCTTTATCCGTGGAGTTCCTGACCAACTGCCCCCGCCTGACAGCACCTTTGCTACTGTGGGCAGCGTCTTGGCAGCTGGCATCACGGGAGGGCCAGTTGCTCTTCTCCTGCCTTTTAGGTAGGGCGTGGTCAATCACTGCAGACAGGAGATGGCCAATCTTTTCTTCTATCCACTTCCCATCCCAAACCACACTTTCCTTGCTGCAGGGCAAGGAAGTTCTTAGTGGCAAACTGTTTGCACCAGCAGGCGGTCTCTCTCTGGGTTGTTAGGCATGAAGCTTATGGGACGCTTACTGAACGTTCACATTCTCCCCTTTACCTTATTGGAAGCTCGTGTTCTGATGGCCTCTGTTATCCTGACACAGAGAAACGTTATACCCGCCTCCTGAACTTACCTTCGGTCACCTGCACTCTGGTTCCTTTCCAGTCTCTTGACCTAACTCGGCTCAATAACACAGAACCCCTGGAGGCCTCTTTTGAACTCCGCTGGGCACCGGCCAGTGATGCTTGCAGGCTGGGCAGCAACCTTGTTCCAGGTGGACAACGACAGAGCCGTCAGCGCGGTTCAGTGGGAGGCCTTCTTGTGATTTGAGTTGTTTCTTGAGGAAGAGTCAAAGCAAGGTCCAGCAGTTTCCAAGCCCTCCTTCTATAGGATGCTGGGTTTGACTGTTTTAATAGGCTCCTTGTTCTTTCTGGTTGCCTCTGACAAAGCTAATTCACATATCAGGACCTTCAAAGTGGAAGCTGCCCCGGTGGCCCGGTCCGCATCCCAAATCTAAACCACAGTCAGCCTGATCTCAGGTGGCCTTGGCCAGCAGCGGCCTGAAGCAGGACCTCAGTTCCCCGACCAGAGACTGAAGCCGGGCTGTGGCAGTGAGAGCACTGAATCCTAACCACTAGACCATGAGGCCATGAGGGCTAGTGACAAGGCTCTGGCTTCTCTACTTTGTAGAAATGAATTTCAACTAAGAGATGGAAAGTAGTGAAACAAGTAAAGTGTTTATTAGGAGGGGAAAAAAAAAAGTACATGTGAATAGACACATGGGCGGGCTCAGAGAGACAGCTGTGCCTTCGTGGTAGTTTAAGTCACTTATATGGGGCATTTCTTCTGGGTTTCCTCTGGCCAGTCACCTTGCTTTGCCTGGCTCTCAGTCCATATTTGGTATAACTCAGGGTCCTCCCCTGTGCGTGTCTGCATCTCTTAGCCAAGATGGATTCCAGCTCAGAGGCCTGTGGAAAGGTTGACATCACCTGTTATGGGGTGGCGACCCCTCCCTTTTGGCCCCCCGAGGAGCCTTTCTGCACAGGTGTAGTCAGGAAGGTCTTCTTGACCTCCAGAATGAGGTATATGTGGTCTCTTTATCTCTTATCTGGGCAGGACTCAGCTCCTCTCTGCTCCAGCTATTATCTTTGTCTTGGAGTATCTGTCCACAGGTGACAAACTCCAGCTGCTCAGCCTGGGGCCCACCTATCTCCTGCCTCAAGCTGCATTTATGGGAAACGCCTGTCAAGGAACCCTCAGATACACCAATCGCAATCCTCCAGCTCAGCTTAGCTAGCTCACCTCACCCTAGAAAGTAGGACCTGCTTGCCTCGTAAGGAAATCCCCGACCTCCTAGCCAGTCATGCCCTGTTTCCACGTTGCCACTTCTAATGTGCTACAAAACTCACTCTTGCCCACAATCCCTCAGGGAGAGTGGTCCACTGCTTATGACATCCTGTTCTCTCCCAATCCGTGGACTGTTTTCCCTTGAATAAAGGACAGCCAACTCATTACTAAATTGTTTCTTTTGTCATCTGATACCCCTCACCTCCCCTAGATTACCACATCATTTCCCCCCAAATTTTGTGTATTCTAATAACATATATAGAGAAAAATACACAATATATTGGTAAAGAGGGAAAAAAATCACCCAAACTTCAATGTATGAACCTAAGTACTGTTCAGTGTGTGAATCCAAGACTGAGTTCCTTCCGGTCTTTCTCCAATGATAATAGTTTTTCTGGTTGTAACCAGAGCAGAATGTAAATTTGTGTCTCTGGTGGATCTTTGTCATTGTGTTTGAACACAGGGTATCCAAAAAAAAAACTCTGGCTAACTTCTGCAATATAAGGAATTTATTTAAACAACATTAGTTTCTGGGGAACTGGGAAAACAAGGCTGGAAACTACACAGCCAGGAATGTGACAGACCTAGTCCAAGGAAGATGCTACGCTGTTGTCACTGGGCACAAACATCTCACCTGCAGGGCCAGCAGTGCTAATGCTGGGGTCTCAACACAAGCCTGGAATCACTTCTGCTGCTCCTCTGGAAATTAAATGTTACTGTATGACACTTCCACCACCACCCCACTGGGTGGAATCTTGCATTCCCTGTAACCTCAAGTCACCAGTTTCTGAGGGTGTCTGGTTGTTCCAGGACAGCACTTTGGGTTCAGAGGATGTCATGAAAGCAAGGATGTGGCATTTTCAACTACTATAATGGGAGGAAGACCCTGTCTGTTATGGAATTCTCCATGTCATTCTTAAATGACTAACTGGGAGGCCTCTGCTGGGGTGTCCCACTCTTTGTCATCCCTAGTTCACATGTAAATTTCTAAATGTACTGAGATGCTTCTGGAAAGGGGGCGGGAAGAGGGAAGGTGATGAGTCTTGTTCTCTCCTAAAAGAACAAGTGTAAGCTGTGTGGGTGGGGAGGGAACAAGGAAAGGGCGGGGAGAGAGTGGTGTGCACTGGGATTAAACTCTACCATAACATACCAACTAGTAACTCACAGCAAGGCTCTGGCACGCTCTAGGAAGCCCTTATCTAGGTGTGCTTACTCCTGGAAGCCTTGTTACATATTTGAAATAACAAATACTTGGAGTCCAGACCTCCTTGTACTGGTTCTTCTTCAGCCTTGAGCAAATCAGTGAACTTTTTTGAGCGTCAATTTCATCATCTTCGTACTATCGAAAGCGTAGATTATTATATTGCCTGGGTTGTTGTGAAGATCACATTGAAGAAAGTGCCAGGTGAAAATAAAATGCTAATATTACTCTAGTTCATTGACTCTAAGATGCTAATGATTGGAAGAGCCATCATTATTTTAAACACCTTGAAGGAAGAAAGAAACCCTGTCAGTTATACCATAGCACATCACTTTCTTATCCTGTAAACTATCTCTACACATTGAAAGAGATTTTTGGGGGTTGCTTTGGCAGATTTTTATCCTGAGTCTTTCTTGTGCATATATAAAAAGGAAATATAAGTGAATATACATTAAGGTATTTTTAAATTTCCTGACAATATTTGTCCATTCTGCTGAATCACTTATCAAAGCATTTAGTGAGGTCTGTGTTTTTTCTGCACAATTTTGCCTCTCTGTCGTCATGAGCATTGGGGATGCAGCATTTCTGAAAAGAGTGCTTCACATTGCCTTATTTCAAGCCTCTGACACCAGTTCTGCAGAGTCCACGTGTGTGTACAAGCAATGGCATTATCTTCTGCCCAGTGTTTGGCCAACTTAAGACATCCCAATTTCAGAGATGGTAAAGCATGAAAATATTTACATGTTAGAACTGATGAAATATAGTAGTATGATTGACTCTGTTTCATTCCCTCGGTTTGGCTTATAAAGGGAGAAAGCATGAGAAACCCTTTGCCCCTTCTTAGGAACTGTACTTGCTATTTGAACAAACTTCAGTGGATGGTTTGCCTGAGATATGGTTGTCAGGGTGGGGAAAATTTCCCCCTTCTGCTCTTGGTCCTTTTGCCTGGTCAAATAATTAAAATGACATAAGGCAGATTAACAAGAGAAAACCAAATTTAATTGCTTACATACAGGAAATCCACATAATGTGAGAGATTCCAGGTAAAATGAGAGTCAGTAAAATGAGGTATATATGTCATCCTGGACCAAGGAGAAGGGGGTAGGGGTCTGGGACTTCAAAGGGAAGGAAGGCAATTCACAGGAAGATGAAAAAGAGCACATGTTTGGTAAACAAATGTTTGCTGCATCATACAGAGACAGAAGAACACAGAGAGGAATTTTAACAAACAGACTTTGCTATGTTCCTCCCTGTCTACCACACCTAGTTCACATTATACTGTATTTATTTATGGTGAGAGGTCCCTTCCTGGAACAGGTCTTCTAACTAAATCCTTTTGGGCAGTTAGGGGGAAGGTCAAAGATTCTTCCTGAATCCTTTAGACCTTGACTGAAATAATCCACATGCCAAAGGGGCACATCTTGGCGTGTCCTGCCCTGAACCCCACTATGGCCCTGGGATGTAAACAAGACAGGCTTCCCATCGCCATGAATAAATAATAGAAGTAACTTTGTATGTTTCTGCGTTTACCTGTTTCTTCCTTCCTGTCTCTTTTCTGTTTTTCCTTTGAAGTTCTTGAGGCCGAATCTGGCTCCTAAGAAACATCAAAGGAAGCCTGCCCCAAAGACCCCCCAGGGCCATCTCTGAAGCCTGCTTCCACCCACCGTGTGAATCAAAATGGCTCCCCCCACAGGTGCGCTCTCTTCATTGCTGCTGCTGGTGACCCTTACAGGTAGGAAACCGTTACCCTGGAGACACCACCAGACATCACACTTGGACTTCCTATCTTTGGCTTAAGTAACTCAGATCAACCTGAGGAGGTGAAGGTGCTGTGTGTTTGCTTTCCAATAGACTTATTTCATATATAAAAAGGCAGATCTCGAGTTTCCCTGGTGGCGCAGCGGTTGAGAGTCCGCCTGCCAATGCAGCGGACGCCGGTTCGTGCCCCAGTCTGGGAAGATCCCACGTGCCGCAGAGCGGCTGGGCCCGTGAGCCATGGCCGCTGAGCCTGCGCGTCCGGAGCCTGTGCTCCGCAACGGGAGAGGCCACAACAGAGAGAGGCCCGCGTACCGCTAAAAAAAAAAAAAAAAAAAAGGCAGACCTCATGCATAAGTGGTTTCGGGAAACAGGCATTTAAATTTTTTATCATGACTATTTTGGGGGAAATAAAATCACATTTCATATATACCAGGAAAACTTCATGTATTTATTTAAAAGAATTGCATAGTAGATCTTTTTTGGAAAGCAAATGACAGACTTTTTTTTTATCGTAAATCTTTATTTTCATATAGTCTGTTTGCTTCTTGTTGACACACCATGGCGTAAAATCATTGGTGAGCATCAATTCTGATGCTTCATGCCCCAACTAGGCCAGCCAAGCCAGCTGAGCCCCTTTGAACTTACCAAAGATTGAGGATGGAGATATGGCCAGAGAAACTGGTTTTACATCCGGGGTTTGTCCAAGTATGGTAAAACCAGGCTGAGGCTTCCCTGAGAGTGACCCTGGTTAAAATGTGGTTTCCTGGGCCCCATCCAGACCTACTGAATCAGAACTTCTAGTGGGTGTGACGCAGGAGTCTGAAGCATCTAAATTTTTATAAGCACAGTTTTAGATCATACAAGGGCCACTTCAGGAAATACTACAATCGGGAAAGCCCTATCGTTTCCTGAAGTTTACTCTCCCCACGCCATCCGTCCGTCTTATTAAATTCACCACTGCTTAGTATGCAAGGCAAGATGTTCCTTTATTCCATACTCGGTGTACTCTTTACTCTGGAGAATGCTGTCGTTAATGTTTGAGCCCTCTTTTCTCTCTCTCTCTCTCTCAAATCCCCACTTTTTCACTGCTTTTCGTCTTTTTCTTATGAGGTGTTTTTCATTAATTCAAAGTTCCTGAGTTACTGAGCCCAAATAATGTGATTTAGGGTTTGTCTGTCTTTTCTCTCTATCCTCTTTACCTTTGATAAGATGCTAACCGATGATTTTATTGATCTGTCAACAATCATGGAGTGCCCACTGTGTTCATGGATTGGGCTGCCAACTTGTAGAGGGGACAAACATGTGAGTGTTTCCAGTCTCTTCAAGAACGTTCTTGAGTGAGTCTAATAGATTCTAAAGTAATTATGGCAACTTGGCCCAAAGGGAGAATGGTTTAGTTGTTGCAAAACCCACCTTTTCAAACTTCTTTCTTTAGCGTTCAGATCTCTGCTTAAGGTATGTTATATCTAAACAGCCCATTCAGGTGATTTTTTGCAGAACAAAATGATGATCTGTCCCAGAGGTATGAGGTTGGCCAAAAAGTTCCTTTGGGTTTTAAGTAAAAATAAAAGACACATTTTTTCATTTTCACCAAGAACTTTATTGAACAACGTATTCACCATTTTTTTTTTTTTTGGATTCACCATTTTGTTCCACTACCTTTTGCCATTTTTCAGGCAACTTCATAATTCCGTCTTCCCAAAACTTTTTATTTTTTTGAGCAAAGAACTGTTCCAGGTACCTTTTACAGTCTTCCAGGGAATTCAAATTTTTTCTGTTAAGAGAATTTTGTAAAGAATGAAATAAATGGAAATCTGAAGTTGCAATGTCTGGTGAATATGGTGGATGAATCAGAACTTCCCAGGTAAGCTGTAACAGTTTCTTCCTGGTCATCCAAGAAACATGCGGTCTTGTGTTACCCTCATGGAAGATTATGCGTTTTCTGTTGACTAATTCCAGACTCTTTCATGGAGTGCTGCTTTCAATTGGTCTAATTGGGAGCAGTACTTGTTGGAATTAATCGTTTGGTTTTCCGGAAGGAGCTCATAATAGAGGACTCCCTTCCAATCCCACCATATACACAACATCACCTACTTTGGATGAAGACTGGCCTTTGGTGGGGTTGGCGGTGATTCATTTCTCTTGCCCCATGATCTCTTCTGTTCCACATTATTGTACAGCATCCACTTCTTATCGTCCGTCACAATTTGTTTTAAAAATGGAACGTTTTCATTACGTTTCAGTAGAGAATCACGTGCAGAAATACGGTCAAGAAGGTTTCTTTCACTTAACTTCTGTGGAACCCAAACATCAAAGCAATGATCGTAACCAAGCTGGTACAAATGATTTTCAACACTTGATTTGGATATTTTGAGTATGTCGGCTATGTCCCGTGTGATATAACATTGATTGTTCTCAATTAATGTCTTAATTTGATTCCTATCAACTTCAACTGGTCTACTGGACCACGGAGCCTTGTTCAGTGAGAAATCTCCAGCACGAAACTTCGCAAACCACTTTTGACATGCTCGATCAGTCACAGCACCTTCTCCATACACTGCACCAATCTTCTTTTGTGTTTCAGTTGCATTTTTACCTTTCTTGAAATAATAAAGCAAAAACGTTGCTTTTTTTCTTCCATCTTCAATATTAAAATGGCTACACAGAAATTCACCAATTTTGATAAGGTTTTTTAAAATGCACGCTGATATGACAGCCTGAATCTAACAAAATTGTTTCCAATGAAGTTAAAGACAACTAAGTGCTACTACAGCCATCTTATGGCAAAAAACCAAACGAACTTTTTGGCCAACCCAATAAATGGCGATCTCCACCTTCAACCTGATGGAAAACTGCTTTAAGCTTTGTGTTGAAGGTTCCTGCCATGCTTCTTACCCACGTGTAACAATTTGCTTATTCCAGGATCACAGCCTTTTCCCTGTATAATGGTTTCTGTGACACAGTTTTATAAATTGGCTTTTAAGCTTCTGGTGGCCAGAGCCAGAAATGAAACATGATAGTTCTTATGAATCATATTGCCCAAAAGGAGAGGACCCAACAGTTGTTCAAGGGAAATAAAATATATCCTACCATTTGTGTTTGAAAGAAATTTCTAGTTTGAGTCTTCATTTAAAGGCCCCTTCATTTAAAGGAATGTAGTGATATCTTTACAAATAAGGACACTATTTTTGAGAGTAGAACTGGAAGTTGGAGATTACCTGCCTATTTTATACGCTTCATCGTCTCTTGACCTTAATTAGAAATGCTATTTTGTTATGTTCAGCAGAATTGTTTTTTTTTCCTCCTCTCCATATCTGAGACTAAGCTTTTCTTTAGAAAATAGAAGGCTAAAACTATTAAGGTGATTTTTTTAAAAAGTAGATTTGGGGCTTCCCTGGTGGCGCAGTGGTTGAGAATCTGCCTGCTAATGCAGGGGACACGGGTTCGAGCCCTGGTCCGGGAAGATCCCACATGCCACGGAGCAACTAGGCCCGTGAGCCACAACTACTGAGCCTGCGCATCTGGAGCCTGTGCTCCGCAACAAGAGAGGCCGCGATAGTGAGAGGCCCGTGCATCGCAATGAAGAGTGACCCCTGCTTGCCACAACTAGAGAAAGCCCTCGCACAGAAACGAAGACCCAACACAGCAAAAATAAATTAATTAATTAATAAACTCCTACCCCCAATATCTTCTTAAAAAAAAAAAAAGTAGATTTGGTTTGAGAAAATGTCATTTCAATTGAATTAAAGTGGTTTGTTGCTAGCTTATTCATTGGGAAAGATGTATATTTATTATATCTAATTCTCATTGAATTGGACCAATTAGACTTTCCTGTAGAGCCAGTGTTAGTCATTGAATGATTCTGAAAAATTTATAACGATGATGATATGTATACAGGTAAAAAAAATAAGATGATTCTTATACTGTATTTAACCATTTCTCTTACCTCCAGTTAGAAGTGATCTCTGACTGTCATTATGAAAAATGTAACAGTTATTAAGAGAATGATCAGTGATGAGCCCTCACTAGAAAAGAGATCCTTTGCTGTTCTGAGTTCTGCAGCAGAACAGTGCTCATCAAACTATATGTGCTGAGGGACCAATTCGTTTTTATTTCCAATCTACCACCGACAGATTCTTTGGTAAAAAAATCAACACACAATTTCTACTGAAAGAAAAATGCACAGGGTATGAGTTGTGGGTTTCAGTTTTATTCAGGGACCTTCCTGAAGACTATACCCCAGGAAACAGTCTCTCGGTAGCTCTAAGGGAACTGTTCTGAAGAGACAGGAGGAGAAGCCCATATATATATGATTTGGGGCTAGAGAATTTGTGCAGTCAAGCACACATTTTAGTAAACGATTACTGCTAGTCACAAGGAACAGATATCTCAGCTGATGATTTTAGTGCTTTTCTATGTAAGGGAAGATACAAGAATCTGGGCTCATTAAAATTCTTCCTAAGATATGCATCTAAGTATCTACGGGGCCTGTTTGTCCAAAGCACAGAGCGCCTTATCTTGTTTCTCATCCTGAATTCATTTCTGGGTGCACTGTCAGTGACTGCAGTGGGTAACGACTTTATCCTTGTAGAACTGGGTGGTGGGCAGCATTCTTTGTTTTACAAAATAAACAAAAAAGCAGGAAAGTGATTTTTGTCCTTGGAAGTCAGGGAATGACAAATTGCTGCAGAGCTTTCTAAAAGCCCCAGTTGCCCTTATTCTTTATGGACTGGTCACAGTGTTTGTGGCCTGCAGGTCACACTTACGTAGCACCGCTCTCCTGCCTGCTGTATTTGCCAACTGGCACCGTTTGTAGTTCATGGTTTAGAATGTGCTTAAAACTAGTTGTTATAGACCTGTATTTAGGACAAGTTTTTCTCTCCTTTGATATGTCATCAGAATTGATCTATCAGAATAACCTGAGATGTTTAAAAATTCAATTAACAGCATGACATTGTTCCTAAAGCAAACCTTTATAGCTGGGTTTTGGGTGAGGAGCAAAATATTGTAGTGTAAAAGCAAATACGCACGTAGAAAAGAACGCCTGTCTTCGCTGAGTGACATCATATAAAGAGAGAGGATGGACGGTTAGATGGACAGGTGGGAGAATCTATGGATGGATGGATGGGGGTGAAAGGATGGGAGGACAGATGTACGGATGGGGATGTTGATGGATGGGCTCTAAAGCCGTGGACTTTCTATAGGAGATGCTGGTGGTTTATTTGCTTGCCAGAAGGGATATGCCTCGCTTCCTTATTGGAGACCGCGTGTTTGTAGGTTGTGCCTGTACGCAGTGCAGTGAGGGGAGGACGTATTCCAATGCCATCATTTCTCCTAACTTGGAAACTAGCAAAATCATGCCAGTGCCTCAAACCACGCCCGTGGCAGACTGCACATCTGCCTGCTGTGACCTGTACAGCTGTGACCTGGCCTGGTGGTTTGAGGGCCGCTGCTACCTGGTGAGCTGCCCTCACGAGGAGAACTGCGAGCCCAGAAAGATGGGTGCCATCAGGTCTTACCTGACCTTTGTGCTCAGGCCCGCCCAGAGGCCCGCACAGCTGCTGGACTCCGGGGAGCTGATGCTGAACAGGGGTTCCCCGTCAGGAATCTGGGGGGACTCACCTGAGGATATCAGAAAGGACTTGGCCTTCCTGGGCAAAGATCGGGGCCTGGAGGAGATGTCTGAGTACTCACATGGGGAGCTGGAGCAGAGCCTCTTCCGGCCCATTGGCAAGCAGGAGCCCCGAGGGAGCTCCGGGTACACGGATTGGGGCTTGCCGGCCCGTGGCAAGGGAGGTTCCAACTCCTCTGCTGGAGGCAGCCCAGCAACATTGGCGGAGAAGCAGCAGGAGGGCCCAGAGCACCGTGAGCTGAACGAGTCGGCGTGGACCCCGGCCCCGAAACCCTCCCCGGGGGGAAGGTTTTTGCTTCCCTTGGTCACTACTCCACCTTCCGGAAAGGAACTGGAGAAAGAGACTTTTCAGCTCCAGGAGCAATCCAGCAACAGCTCTGGAAAAGAGGTGGGTGTGGCTGGCGTGTGTAGGAGAGGGTGGGAGGGGCTGAGTTCACTTTCAGAGCCCGGCCCCCATTAGGACACACGTCGCGCGAAGCTTCCTTTTGGGGGCACCTATTAAGGTATCGTCTAAAAAATGACTCTCAGAACCTTCCAAACAAAACATCCTCTTCCTCTGTTGTGCACTCATGACCAGACTGTTTAAAAGAGCAAATATTTCTTCTGCCTTCACAAGTCAGCCGCCTAATGATGATTTAGCGCTTCTCCTTAGAGATGCCTCTACCGGTATCTCAGATGAATGAGGTTTTATAGAAGTTTCTGGAGCCAGCTCATATACACAGCGAGTGTAGCCAGAGGCTTTGCAAATCTCTCGTGGTAGGCTTTGTAGGAGCAGAAAAAAATTTTCTCCTTTCCAAGTGTTTTGGTTGGGGTAATAATTAAATTGACGTAAGATAGATTAACAGGAGAAAAACAAATTTACTTTGGTAAATTTACTTTGGTAAATTTGGAGACCCCATAAATATATGAGAGGTGACCAAAGCAGGAAGGCTTTGTATCTTTTAAACAAAGAAACAATCAGTCTGTGAAGAATTGACAAGCCAAAGAGGATTAGGCTTGGGGTAATAAATTGGTGACAAAGTATCTGTTAAAGATAACTGTCTGAAGCATATTAACATTTTTAAGAGTTTGAGCAAAAATGCATTCAAATCAGTCAGCATCCAGTAGAGCAGGTATAAAGGAGCTCCGAGGAGCTGTACAAAATGAAAAACTTTTTTAGGCAGGAGTGGAAACAAGGAATATAAGGCAAAAAAGTGGGTTGGTTATTACAAGGTTACTTTCTTTTAAGGGGTAGTAGGGGTTTATCAAGCAGATTACCTCAAAATTATTCCTGATTGACTGGTTTAAGATTCCATTTCTGGGAGAGCTGAAACTGTAATTAAGTCTTGGTTTGGGGGCCTAACATAAAGGACTCTATTTGGGGCCTGTTGCTTTAACACGAGGTTTGTTTCTACAGCCTTCTCAGCCCTAAATTTCCCCTCTATGGTGATAAGGATACCTTCTATCCTCCTGGTACGGTGTTTTATTTTCCACGAAAGTACATATTTTCCCCTATAGCCAATTAAATTTTTTTGAGCTGCATTAAGTTGTAGATAATCCTTGAAAAGAAGGGTACCTTTTGCCTGGGAGATTTGTCTCTTGCTTTCAGGGGGGACAAAGGAGGGTCAGAGTGTTCTTGCACTGGCTGTTTCTCAAGTACCTTTCATTCAGAATAATCAGCGTGCCAAAGTGCTATATTTTAGAGTGACATTCGGACCCGCTACAGTTTCTTCAAGACCCAACAGGTTCTGAGGTTGCTTGAAACTCACCAGTGAAGAATCAGTTGGATAGGAGGAACAAGATACTAAGGAGAGAACATAAGCTGTACAGAACTTTCCATGAAAAACACAGGTGAAAAGAATGGGAACCTTTGGGAGAGCAGACATACCCAAAACAGAGGGAAGGTTCAAGTGCTAACAGCAGAAGGTCAGGGAGATAGAGAAGGAGGCTGCACTGTGGGGAGAGTAGTTGGGAGCTCAGAGACTGCTCATTTGGGAAATACCAGGACAAGGTGAGGATATAGTGAGTGTGTCGATCAGGAGAAGCCGAATGCAGTTGGCAGTAAAGTGACAAAAGGACAGGTCATGGGAGAATTTAGTGTATTTCAAGATACAAGAGAGCAAATCAGAATGTAAAGGGACATAAACCAATTAAGATTTTTTTTTAAAAAAGGAAAATATTATTTAAGATATCAGTGCTTAGGTTAGAATAAGTGAGGAAAGCTGGATTGAATTGACTACACATTATAATCTCAACCATTAAAACTTGCTAAACATTCTTTTAAGCTGTGAGATTATCAGCTTTTTTCCTGCTTTGATGTATTTTTCGTTTCAAAGTTTTCATATTTTTCTGTCCTTGTACTTATCTTAAACATTCTGAAGACTTTCAATTAAAAAATAAAGTCTCAGGGCTTCCCTGGTGGCGCAGTGGTTGAGAGTCCGCCTGCCGATGCAGGGGACACGGGTTCGTGCCCCGGTCCGGGAAGATCCCACATGCCGCGGAGCGGCTGGGCCCGTGAGCCGTGGCCGCTGAGCCTGCGCGTCTGGAGCCTGTGCTCCGCAACGGGAGAGGCCACAATAGTGAGAGGCCCGCGTAACGCAAAAAAAATAAAAATAAAAATAAAGTCTCAAAGATTAACGGTGTTCTTTTCCCCCATCCCTGAGTATTAACACATTTTACCTTCTTTTATGTGGCTAAGTGAACTGCAAAAAAGAGTAGCTGTGTTTTCAGTAAATACCAACGCCCCCCTCTAGTTAACATTTGAGTTACAGCTTTGCTTCCTGTGGATCTCACACTCAGCTGCCCCTTTGGGTCTCCTATCTTCTTCGCCTGAGTTTTACTTATCTGGCTCCATACAGGCACTGGCAGTTGGAGCTCAGAAGAGCATTTTATTATCATGGTGTGAGATTTTCCCCCCAGCGCATAATATTTAATTTAAAACTTTAAGTTGGATAACCCTATAACCATAATCTTAAATTATGAATTATATACAGTGGATGATATGAATAGAGATCATTTACTTTAGAAACCTGTTCATTGTTGAATTATCTGATTGTCTTCAATTATTGCTACTCTAAGTATTTTCTCTCTTTTTATCTTGAATGTTTTCTGTATGTGTATGTTTGCCTATAATAATTCTCCAACCCAGAGTTGCCTTACATTTTTAGCAGGTAGCAGAGAATATTTAAAAGAGATGGTCTAGAGTTCCAGTGGTTTGCAATGTTAGACATGGTATTTCAAATGCTACTGAGTCTAATTTTTGAAAAAGTCAATGACATGGTGTTGTCTTGAAGAGTTCAACCTTTGTTTTTCCCCCATAACAACTTATGCTTGTAATTGATCTCCTAGGTCCTAATGCCTTCCCATAATCCTTCTCCAACCAGCCTGGAGTTCAGCCCAGCCACCATGGAGAAAAGCCCAGCTCTCACAATCACCCCACGGAGCACAGAGCATAGCATTTCAACCCTTCCCGCTAGCACCCTCCCCACTGACTCTGCCCCATCTCAGCAACCTGTATCTGCTCCTACTGCCCCCAGGACAGGTAATTTAAAAAATACAACTGGAAGAAATGTACTGAAGACACGCTGTAGAATATAGTAGTGACAACTTCGAAAGTTTACTCATTCCCTCCGGGCATGTATTTGAGCATCTATCGTGTGCCAGAAATGATGCTAGGCACTGGGAATAAAAAGATGAATAGATATTGTCTTTTCCCTCCTTGACTCTATAGTCTAGAGGATGAGGCTGACAGACAAATAGATGGTTTGATACAATACAGTAAGTGCTTTGAGAGGCTGCTATGGGAGCAGAAAAGGAGCAGCCCGGCTGACTGGCTCAGAGAGGCCACAGAAGCCTTTCCAGAGGTGGTAATGCTAGGATAGATGAGCCAGCAAAAATGGAGTCAGCATGCTGTTCAGGTCGAGGGAGCGACATGTGTAATAACAATAACGATAATTACATTTACTGAGCACTTACCCAGGGCCAGGCACCACGCTCGGCATTTCCTGCCCATCCTCTCATTCACTGCCTGTGCCAGGGAGCAGAGGGACAAGAGCTCAAGGGGCATTTGGGGAAGAGCTCTAAGGGGTTCAGTATGGCTGGCACTGATCATGTAAATGGAGTGGAAATGGCAAGGTCTGAGTCTAGAGTATTTTGAAGGATCCTGTGTTCTGTGCTAAGGAATTTGTGCTTTATTGGATGAGTAGAGAGAATCCCTGAATGGTTTGAAGCAGGAAAGTGAAATGATCAGACTGGTATCAAGAAAATAGTATGGGGTTGACCTGAGGCAAGAGGATCCATTAAAAAAACTGTAGTGAGTGGTTGCAGGGATGGAGGGAAGGAACCAGATTCAAGCGATATTAGAAGGGCAGAATCATTAGAACTTGGTAAGTGGTTGAAGGTCATGATGAAGGTAAAAGGACTCTAAGATATATGAACACATGGAACTGAAAATTAGATGAGTGGTTGGGCTGAAGATAAAGGACTAGGTGTCTTCGGTGTAGAGGTGATAGTTGAAGGCCCTCCAGGGAGAGCCACGGGGTGGGCTGGGGAGAGGCCTGAGGGGTGGAACTTTGGAGCCATCATTGTATTAGGAGCTGGGACAGCAGAAGGAGCCTATAGAGCTGACTGAGTGGCTGTGACAGAGAGGTAGAGAAAGAGGAGAGCGTGGACTGAGAGAAGGAGAGAGGAGAGGTTTCCACGTTGGAAGAAGTGATGAAGGGGCTGGGTGTTACAGGAGGATTGAAAAGCTCCCATTGGATTTAATACTAAAGAAGTTACTAGAGACTTTTGTCATGTTTCCTGAGCCTTTCTGTGGGTAATGTACTTTGAGGGTTACCCTCTCTTCTTTGGTTATTTACTTTGATCCTGAGTTTCAGTAGAGAGAAGGATAATGGTGGAAGAGCTGTACAGTATATGGAAAAGGAAACTGGCCTGGGAATTAGCATCCTTGAGTTCTAGTAGCACCTGTTGCATAGAGTAGTTAGAGGATGAAATGAATTGATAATCTTCAAGGCCTTGGAACAGAGCCTATCAGAGTTCAATCTCGTAGATAAGTGGCTGTTGACATAAATACAGTTTAAATTAGTCAGATATTGGTGGGTCTATTGCTAATGACCCACATAGCCTCAAGCAGCTTATATTGCCTCTCCAGGGCTCAATTTCTTTATCTGTCAAATGATGGGTTTGGACCAATATCCCTTTTAGGTCCACAATGGCTGATTTTTCTTGAAAAGAGTCAGTGAAAGTGACAGGGAAGAAGAGCCAGAGACGGCAGCGAAGCCTCTGCAGCTGGTCTAGGAAGGCACTCGAGGGACTGAGTACAGACTGAGAGAAGTAGATTTAAACGAGCCACATCTCCATCTAACATCTCCAAGCAGCTAGGACCTCTAGAGAGCACTCAGCTTTTCTTTAAATCTTTGCTTTTCTCTATGTGATATCTTGACGATCTCAATTGTATTTCATAAAGGGAGACTAATGTCCAGTTGAGTCAAGCCAATTGAACATATCAGTATAATCCTGGTTATGGAGCAAGGAAACAAGCCTTGTTCTGAATGCTGACTTAGTGACTAAGTGCTTCTGATGAGAGTGGATGTGCTTTTTGCTGCTTGAGTTAAAATAGCCTTTTTATATTGAGGTTGACAGGCTTTTCTCTTGGAAAGTTTCCAAGACCGAGACCATTGCAGTAATTCATGGGGTTCCTATCAGAACTGAGTGGCGTGTGATTAATGCTACAGAAACACTTATGATTACACTCCATCTTTTTAAGACTAAAAATAGCACATACCAGGGGGTCAAGCAAAGCTGGAAGCAAGAGAGAAAATAGACCCAGTCCGCAGTACACTACCTGTTTTCGCGCAACTCTTGTCACCGACACCTTGCTCAGTCGATCTGAAGCGTTTTCTCCACAGTGCCTACTCACGTTGACAGTTTTAAATTTATGAAATCTACCCTGCAACATAATATAGGGCACAGTTCAGTTACTAGCCAGAGGGAAAAAAGTATCTTAGATAAAATCGCATGAAGAACTATTACAAAAATATGGGTTATCTTATGGATACTAAAAACAAATCTATCATAGGGCAGTAATTTAACATCATTGAAGTATATGATGAAATGTACTATTTCTAATTAACTTTTAGTGAAAGAACTCACGGTGTCTGCTGGTGATAACCTAATAATAACTTTGCCGGAAAATGAAGTTGAACTGAAGGCGTCTGTTGTGCCAGCGCCACCTGCAGGTGAGAGTTTGACTTTCCTCTGGGACCAGTAGGGGCCCATTAGCTGGTGTGTCCTTAAGGTGTCTTTACTGGTTATTTACAACTTTGATTCATTTTCACAACATAGTGAATGCCACTCTCGAGTGGATGACAAGGCTTTGATGATCATAAGCTTTAAAGTTTATTGAAATAGTTTAAAATGGAGTGAGAGGATAGGAATTAAATACAGAACATTTCCTTTAATTGGTCAGGATAAGAAGTCATACATTTCTGATGATGCAAAGCAGAGTGATATCTTAGAACAGGAGAGGTTTCCATATACCAGCTTTTGACTTGTAATAACCCACAGAGCCTGGGAAAGTTCCACTGTCAGGTGAGGGAGGTAGCATGTGCACAAAGGTTGTTTGCAGATATTGTAGTGGCAACACGTCTCTCAGGTTCTCAGGATCCTCACACCAGTTGTTCAAAAAATGTTTAAAATACTTTCTTCTGCTGATCCAGCACTCTGCTCTTCAGCAAACATTTGACCTATTCCTGTGACCTGTCAAATGCATTCTTTCTTAAAAGTATATTCATTTTTAAGGTGTTTGAATATTTCTCATTCAGGTTAGTTCCTTTATTCATTTTTCCCTATCACACATGGATCAAAATTTAAGCATAGATGTTAATATTTGGCATTTGTCATTTACTCCTTTCAGCTGAGGTAACTCGTGCTTTAACTATTACTAGAATCACAAGGTGGAAGACAGCTTCATCTTAATATAAAGATATTTAATCTGTTCTTAGGCCTTATATAAACCCCTACGACAGATGGAATGAATTTAAATCTCCTTGCCTTTTATTAAAAGGAGAAAAGTACAGTGGATTATACTATGTTAAAATTTATATGTATAGTCAGGTGTAGTAGTCTGGAAGGAAAGTCATCAAATGCTAACAATGAAATTAGGGCAATTTTTTAAAAACTTTCTATATTTTCTAAATTTTTATAAGTTGTATGTTCTTATAATAATAAAGAAGTTTTACATTAAAAAAATAGAGAGGGCTTCCCTGGTGGCTCAGTGGTTGGGAGTCCGCCTGCCGATGCGGGGGATGTGGGTTCGTGCCCCGGTCCGGGAGGATCCCACGTGCCGCAGAGCGGCTGGGCCCGTGAGCCATGGCCGCTGAGCCTGCACATCCGGAGCTTGTGCTCCGCGGCAGGGGAGGCCGCAGCAGTGAGAGGCCGGCGTACTGCAAAAAAATATATATATAATTAAAAAAATAAAAATAATAAAAAAAAAAAAGATATAGATACCTTACTGTTCCTTACCTGAATGATAGTTGAAAGTTGAGTGCAGTCTATCTAAATTAATTTCTGCTAGTAGATTGAAGACTGTCATTTTCCTCCCTCTGCCCAGATTACAGTGACTTCTAAGAGTTTATAACTACTCATATTTTTCTTTGCTCTCAGAAACAACCTACAACTATGAATGGAGTTTAATAAGCCACCCTGAATACTACCAAGGTGAAATAAAACAAAGACACACGCAAACTCTTAATGTCTCTCAGGTAAGTAACTGGTAACCGGTAGTAACTGACAGCATACCTTAGAATTCAGGTAACACCTGCTTAGCTGTTGAATCTAGAAGTCTCTCTTACGATTAAGATTAAAAGAAGAATATAAATGAATCAAGTTTCAAGCATGTAGGTAGACAGGTAGATTTAAGTAAAGGGGCTTGCGGGACCTTTTCTTTATTTGACTTACTGGGCATATCAGCCCAGGGAAGAGAGGCTGGCCCAGGCTGCTACGGGTCTCTGTAGTGAGGTTAAAGCCTGTGTTCCAACTCTTGATCCCTTTGCAGTGTTAGAGACATTCTGGTCATCTCTGATTCTTAGTCAGGCACATTTCTAGGATTGCCAAAAATTCCATTCCGGTTCACATATGGTTTGACTACCAAATATTGCTCCAAGATATAAGCCCTCCCAAGAAGAAATGTTCCCTCTTCTTGGCCCGTAGATGATTATGTACTCTTCATTTCTGATACTGCACAGCTACTGATGCAACATGAGTTAGCATCACCCCCATGCCACTGAGCGCTGTTTCTCGAAGTCTGGTACCCAGAGCATTGACAGCTGACCCACCAGTGCTACTTGGTAAAAATGCAAGATTCCCATACACTCAAGTTTGAGAACTGCCGCCCTCGGTTGGTCCATGTCACATATGCCTCTGTAAGCCCCGTGAACATCTGTAACTAAGCTGAAGGCCTTCCTGGGTGATCTTCAGTGTTGCAGAGTATAGGCTTCAGACATGTGGCAGTGTGTCCACAGGTCCCGAGCCCCTTCTCTATGCTGATTCCAGGAGAACGGCTTCTGGAATATTTAAGGATTTTCTAGACAGTGGACCCATCCTGTTGTTTGCATGTTTATCAGTATAACTTTTCTTCATCTTGCAGTTGTCAGTAGGACTTTATTCCTTCAAAGTAGCAGTTTCTAGTGAAAATGCCTTTGGAGAGGGATTTGTAAATGTCACCGTTAAGCCAGGTAAGCCTGTGTAAGAGGACAGCCTCCTGTTTATCTCAATTTTTGGTGCCTGAATAACACGGTAATATATTTTTTTAGTTTTACATTAGGCTCCATTGTAGAGAGAACATGCAAAGATTATACGGTTTTTTTCTTTCTTCTTTCTGTATAATTCTTAGTACTTGCTTGACACTGCTGTGTAAGGTTGCAAGGTTATTGCTTGCTGTTCCTAGGTGTGGCAACAGCCTCCTCCGTCTGACATTTGCTGTGTTCACCCTTCTACCTCCATTCCCCGTGACTCAGCTTGTCCTTAGGTGAAGGGAGAAACTCAGGGGTCAAGGGAAATGTATGCCATGGGCTTTCAAGCCCCCTGGTCCTTTCAGGCCACCACTAGTCCATAGGTCAGTGCACTGGTGTGAATTAGAAATAGTGGCCCTTTGTCTGGGTGGGCACAGCCCTGGCTCAGTGCATGGAGCATGGGCCTTGAGCCTCTGCCACCCCCTCCTCTGGGCACAAGGGATGTGGGCCAGCTCAGTGCCAACCTCACCTCCAGCCTCTTCCCCAGGGGCTGACAGCTCCCCATTTTGCACATTCTGCCTGGTTATTCTTAGAGCTAAACGTGGTTGGCGGGGGCGGGGCCGGGGGGCGGGGCTTCAAAGAGTCAAGAGCCAGCTAATCGTAGGAGCTGGAACCCTACTCCATTGCTCCTCTCTTGCAGTTGCTGCTCAGGTTCTGTGACCAACCCCTTGCTTGTTATTACATGTGTTCATTGAGCCTGGGCTTTCATACAAAAATCTAAACCTGCAGATGTGCTCCTAAAGTGTATAGGGGGGTTCCAGAACATTACAAGTACTTTCCATAGTTGAGGCCTGCAGGATAAACACCTTCCGGACAGGATATTTATAACCAGTTTTTGAAAATCAGATGGTTTATTTGGGTGGTGACAACTTGGGCTCAGCCCGTGTCCTTTTTTCTGTCACAGCCGGAAGAGTCAACCTGCCTCCCGTGGCAGTTGTTTCTCCCGAGAGACAGGAGCTCACTCTGCCTCTGACGTCGGCCCTCATCGATGGCAGCCGTGGGTATCCAGCCATACTTCAGGGGGTTTTGCCCTCTGCACTATGAGACGTATAGAGATATTGAGGCTGTGAGGACTTATGGGCTAACTCACCAATAGATGAGCATCGATCTGTATCTTCAAGTCCTTCAGCTCCTTTAGCACAACTTCTCTGTCTTAGGCTGAATTTCCCTTCAGTTATGTCTCATTTGTCTATGAAAAAATTCTTTAGGGTCTAGCTATTTGATCGGAATTAAAGCAGTTATTAAAGAATCTCCTTTCGATGTAGTATATGTGATGAGCAGTTGGAAATCACTTTTTAAAAAAAATTATTTATTTTATCTATTTTTTTTTGGCTGCGTTGGGTCTTTGTTGCTGCGCACAGGCTTTCTCTAGTTGCAGCGAGCGGGAGCTACTCTGATGCAGTGCACAGGCTTCTCATTGTGGTGGCTTCTCTTGTTGTGGAGCCCGGGCTCCAGGCACGCAGCCTTCAGTAGTTGTGGCACGAGGACTCAGTAGTTGTGGCTCACGGGCTTAGTTGCTCTGCGGCATGTGGGATCTTCCTGGACCATGTCCCCTGCACTGGCAGGTGGATTCTTAACCACTGCACCACCAGGAAAGTCCCTAAAGCCTGTTTTAAATGAAAATATTTACATGAGAAAATACATTACATTTTGATTCCTCTAATTCAGTGCGATTTAGTTACAGGAAACTGTTCAGGATTATTAATCTTTTGCATGAACTTTTCTTTCCTTAAATGAATTAGATGAAACTGGCTCCCTTCCAGGTCTAAACTTCTGTGATTCTACTTAGTACATTTTGTTTGCTGTCTTTTAAAGTAGAAATAGGAGGTTTTCATGTAGGATACTGCCTTTATCTGGATTTACACTTAATGATTAGGGTAGTAAAAGGTGTTTTGTAATTATATAAAAGCATCTCAATTCTTTATGAATCTGTCAGTTCAGATACCTATTTGAATTATCAGTAAGATATCGTGTGCTGTAGTTGAAGTGAGTTAAAAAAAAAAAAAAAAGCAGCAGTGCCTGTCACTTTGCTTTTTAAATTCACAACTGAGTCGAAACACCCTCACTCAAATCTGGTGGAAACCCAGAAGAAAAATCATGATGATAATTTAGAAAGAAGAAGTAATCCTCCTTCTAACACATAATATATGACCATTTGAAATCTGTGCAATTATATAATTTCATATAAAATCAAATGTAAACCCCAATAATGTAAATTACAAAATTTATGTTTTAATATTCTTGTGTTTAATTCTAGTTTTCATTTATTTGTCAATCTTTCTAGACAGTACAGATGATACTAAAATAGTGAGTTATCACTGGGAAGAAGTTAATGGGCCCTTCCAAGAGGAGAAGACCTCAGCTGATACCCCCGTCTTACATCTGTCTAACCTTGTTCCTGGAAACTATACTTTCAGGCAAGTGGGTTCGCTTTCCAGCACTGATAATTTGACTAGTTCTGATAGATGCCGATAGGACATTGTGCTTCTTTTCATTTTGATCAGGAGGCAGGGCAGATTTGGTTTCCTCTGGGGTTTTGGTTGTCAGCCACTTTACACTCTGATACCATTATCAATAATATAAATTACAAGTGTGTATTTATTGGAAACCTTTGGATTTGGTTGTCAGGAATAGTATGGGATGGCATCGATTTTGCCGTGTTGAGATACGTGAAAGAAAGTTTCTCTCTTCAGAGTGAAAGTGAGGCAGATTTATAGGATTTACCTGTTTCTTTATCTTTTTACAACTTTTAAAGATATAACTGAAATGTAATAAACTGAACATATTTAAGGTATAAAATTTGATGAGTTTTGACATTTGCATACACCTGTCAGACCATTGTCACATTCAAGATAATAAACATTTCCATCATCCCCAAAAGTTTTCTCATGCCCCTTCGCAATCCAAACCTCTCTCTATTCCTGTCCTTGGGCAACCACTGACCTGCTTTCCCCCACTTTAAATTATCTTGCACTTCCTAGAATTTCACATAAATGGAATTGTACAGTAGGTGCTCCTTTTTGCCTGGCTTCTTTCACTCAGCAAATGATTTTTGAGATTCATTCGTGGTGTTGTCTCTATTGATAGTGTGTTCCTTTTCATTGCTGAGTACTATTCCAATGTATGGATATACCACAATTTATCCTTTCATCTAGTATGGACATTGGGTTGTTTACAACTTTGAACTATTACAAATAAAGCTGCCATGAACATTTGTGTACAAGTCTGTGTGGACATGTATTTTCATTTCTGTGGAGTAAATACCCAGGAGTGGAAAGGCTAGGTTCTACGGTGAGCTTATGTTTAACATTGTAAGAAATTGCCAAACTCTTTTCCAAAGTGGGTGTATTATTTTATATTCCCAGCTGTAGTGGATGAGAGTTCCAGAATCCACATCCTCACCAACACTTGGTGTAATCAGTCTTTTTAATTGTATCTAATTTGATGGGTGGTTGTATCTCATTACGGTTTTAACTTGCATTTTCCTGTTGACTAATGCTATTAGGCATATTTTAGGTGTTTACTGACCATTCATATAACTTCTTTTGTGACGTCTCCATTCAGATCTTTTTCCTGTTTTAAAAATTACATCTTACTTAGTTGTAGGATTTTTATACATTCTGAAACAAGTTCTTTGTTTTATATATGTGTTGTGGATATTTCCCAGTATATGACATTTTGTTCTCTTAAGGGTATCTTTTAAAGAGCAAAAGTTTTAAATTTTGATTGTCTAATTTATCAATTGTTTCTTTTATGTTTCATGCTTTTTGTGTTCTATCTAAGTAAACTTTGTTTAATCACAAGATTGCAAAGATCCTGTTTTCTTTCTAAGTTTTATAGGTCTAGGTTTTATTTTTAGATCTGTGATCTGTTTTGAGTTATTTTTATGTATTGTGTGAGATTTTTGAATGTTAAATCAACCTTGCATTCATGGGATAAACCCTATTTGATCATGATATTCTTTTTGTTTGTTTGTTTGTTTGCGGTACGCGGGCCTCTCACTGTTGTGGCCTCTCCCGTTATGGAGCACAGGCTCTGGACACGCAGGCTCAGTGGCCATGGCTCACGGGCCCAGCCGCTCCACAGCATGTGGGATCTTCCCGGACCGGGGCACGAACCCGTGTCCCCTGCATCAGCAGGCAGACTCTCAACCGCTGCACCACCAGGGAAGCCCCCATGATATTCTTTTTATGTAGCATGGGATTCAACTTGATAATATTTTTGTCAGGATTTTTATGTCTGTCTTCATGCAAGATTTGGTCTGTGCCTTCTTCTCTCTCTCTCTCTCTCTCTCTTTCTGCATTGTCACAAGGTTTTGATATGAGGATTATACTGGCCTAATAAAACAAGTTGACCAGTGATCCATCCTCTTTTATTTTCTGAAATACTTATGAACAACTGGTGGTATTTCTTCCTTGAAAGTTTTATAGAATTCACCAGTAAAATCACCTGGGCCTGGAATTTTCTTTTGGGGAAAGTTTTGATAACAAATTCAATTTCTTTCATAGATGTAAGCCTATTTAGATTTTCTGTTTTTTTTTTATTTTTCTTTTTTATTTTATTTTATTTTATTTTTATTTTATATTGGAGTATAGTTGATTAATGACGATGTGTTATCTGTTTTTTTCTTGTGTCAGTTTTTAGTAAGTTGTATTTTTCAAGAAATTCATCCATTCCTTCTAAATTATCATATTTTTTGGCATAAAGTTGTTCATAGTATTTTCATATTATCCTTTCATGTCTGTAGGATCTGTACTGATAACCTCTTTTTCATTTCCAATATTGGTGATTTGTGTTCCTTTTCTCTTGATAAGTCTAATTAAGGGATTTGTTAATTTTATCTTCTCAAGGAACCCTAACTAGAACTGTTTTAATTATATTTGCCTGTTTTGTAATTTGTTCTTTTCTGCTTTTTACTGTTTCCTTACTCCTGTTTGCTCTTGATTTACTTTGTTCTTTTTCTTCTAACTTCTTAGAGTAGAATCTTGGTTCATTCATATTAGAGCTTCCTTAAAAGCTTATACATCTTTCACAGGTATAATTTTCATCTAAGTGCTGCTTAGCTGCACCCCACACACTTTAGCTTATTATATTTTTAAGACCTCATATACTGCTTTAAGAATCTGGAGCCCGTACATATGTATTTATGAATCCTCAGAAGTCTAGCCAGCTTAAGAAACTCTCAAGCATCTGACTGGATTCATCTTTGACTAAAAAGTCCACAGAGGTGGTCTAAAATGCTTTAGATTTTACACATGTTGTAAAAACTTCTGTTTTGGTTTATTGGAAATCTCAGCTTAAGAAGCAGTTTACTCCATTAGGATAGCTATTATTTAAAAAATGGAAAATAACAAGTGTCGGTGAGGCTGTGGAGAAATGGGAATCCTTGTGCATTGCTGGTAGGGATGGAAAATGGTAGAGCTGCTGTGGAAAATAGCTCGGCAATTCCTCAAAAAGTTTAACATAGAATTGCCGTATCTGCAATCTCACTTTAGATATATACCTCAAAGAACTGAGAGCAGAGACTCAAATAGATGCTTGTACACTATCTTCGTCCATTCAGGCTACTATAACAAAAATAACCATAGACTGGGTGGCTTTTAAATGACAGAAATTTATTTCTCATGCCTCTGGAAGCTGGGAAGTCCAAGATCAAGGTGCTGGTAGATTTGGTGTCTGGTGAAGGCCCTCTTCACATGGTTTATAGACAGCCATCTTTTCACTGTGTCCTCACGTGGTAGAAGGGGTAAGGGAGCTCTCTGAGGTCTCTTTTGTAAGAGTACAAATCTCATTCAGGAGGCCTCTGCCCTCATGACCTAATCACCCAGAAGGTCCCACCTCCAAATACCAGTCACATTAGGGATTAGGTTTCAATATATGAGTTTTGGGGGGAACAGAAAACATTCAGTCTATAGCATACTCCAGTGTTAATAGAACAACACAAATGTCCATCAACCAATGAATGAGTAAACAAAATGAGGTATGTACACACAAAGAAATATTATTCAGCCTTAAAAAAATGAATTACTGAGACATGCTACAGCATGGATGAACTTTGAAGACATTTGGTTAACTGAATGAAGCCACTCACAAAAGGACAAATGTTGTATGATTCCACTTAGTTAAGGTGCCTAGAGTGGTCAAATTCATAGAGATAGAAAGCAGAATAGTGATTGCCATGGGGTGGTGGTAGAGGAGAAATGGGGAGTTAGTGTTTAATGGGTACAAAGTTTATGTTTGGGATGATGAAGAAGTTCTGGAGATGGATAGTGGTAATGGTTATACAATAATGTGAATGTACTTAATGCCACTGAATGGTGCACTTAAAAATGGTTAAAATGGTAAGTTATATGTACTTTACCCCAATAAAAAAAAAAGAAATTTACCTAGCTCTGAAAGCTTCTTTTATTATTGAGTGGATTTCTGGGAATCTATAGGCCTTGTAGGGGTAGAGTGAGTAGCCACATGGGGCATCCAGTGCTCATGTGTGGGGTTTTTTTTTAAACTTTATTTTTTTAAGAGCAGTTTTAGGTTTACAATAAAATTGAAAGATACGGAAATTTCCCACATGTCCCCTGCTCCCCACGTGCTCAGTCTCCCTGTTATCAACATCACTCACCAGAATGGTTCATTTTTTACCAAGGATTAACCCACATTGACACATCATAACCACCAAAAGTCTATAGTTTACCTTAGGGTTCATTCTTGGTGTACATTCTATATGTTTGGGCAAATGTATCATGACGGATATCTATCACTATAGTATCATACAGAGTATTTTCACTGCCCTAAAAATCCTCTGTGCTCTGCCTATTCATCCCTCTCCTTTTCCCCCTCCTCTGGTAACAACTGACCATTTTACTGTCTTCATAGTTTTGCCTCTTTCAGAGTATCGTACAGTTGGAAGTATATAGTAAGTGGCCTTCTCAGATTGGCTTCTTTCATGTAGTAATATGCATTTAAGATTTTTCCGTGTCTTTTTATGGCTTGATAGCTCATTTCTTTATAGTGGTGAGTAATATTTCATTGTCTGGATGCACCAAAGTTTATTTATTCATTCACGTACTGAGGGACATCTTGCTTGCTTCCAAGTTTTGGCAATTGTCCATAAAGCTGCCATAAACATTCATGTGCAGATTTTTGTGTGGACAGAAGTTTTCAGCCCCTTTGGGTAAATACCAAGAAGCATGATCGTATGGTAAGAGTATGCTTGGTTTTTTTGTTTTTTGGGGTTTTTTTGGTGGCCTGTTTTGTGGCTTATTAAACATACATTGTACATTTGGTTTGGCCATTGAGGAGGAGAATGCATTTAAAAGTCAAAATAGAGTAGCTTTTGTTTGTTTATCCAAGGTAAAACTAGGTGGCCATTGTAGACGTGATTTCAGACATGTTTGTGTATTGCTGAGAACTTGAATTTTCTGAACTGTATGGGATCTAAGGACACCACCAGTCATTCTCAAAACAACATCTGCTAGTAGCTTCCAGCTGCAACCTTATTGTCTGAAAGTCATCATCTCTTATAGAGTATGTTCAGTTTTGTAAGAAATTGTCAAACTGCCTTCCAAAGTGGCGGCGCCATTCTGCACTCCCACCAGTAATGAATGAGAGTTCCTGTTGTTCCACATCCTCTCCAGCATTTGGTGTTGCCAGAGTTTCAGATTTTGGCCATCGTATAGGTGCGTAGTGGTATCTCGTTGTTGTTTCGATTTGCATTTCCCTGATACTGTATGATGTGGAGCATCTTTTCATATGCTTATCTGCCATATTCTTTGCTGAGTAGGTATTTATACTAGTTTGATCCCTGGTTGGGGAACTAATAAAAACATGTCGTGTATTTATGTTTAGTTTACCACACTGGCTGCCGCAGCTTGATCCAGAAGAAATATATGTTTCGAGAGACAAGTAACAATGCAGGTGTTTAAAAAAAATGATACTTTCTTCTTATAATAAGAATAATGCATGTTTGCTATAAAAATAAAAAACAGAATGTATCTAGAAGCAGAAAGAAGGAAATTAAACACCTCCCATAATTCCACTACCTAGGAATAAACATCCTTAAGAGTGTAGTACTAGGGAGACGCAAGAGGGAAGAGATATGGGAACATATGTATATGTATAACTGATTCACTTTGTTATAAAGCAGAAACTAACACACCATTGTAAAGCAATTATACCCCAATAAAGATGTTAAAAAAAAAATTAACATGAGCACATGGCAAATAAAGAAAATAACATAAAAGAAGAAAAAAAGAGTATAGTACTTATATTTATGGTCTTTTTTCTATACACATAAACTTAAAACTCTTTTCTTACTTGGATCAAAATGTATAAGATGTTTTACAAGCTACTTTCTATATTTTCTTCTAAAATTAAAACATTTTGTCTTTCACTATGGCATTTTATCCTTCTAGAATTGACTGCATGTCTGCCGTGGTTAGATCCAATTTTATTGGTTCCCACGTGGATAATCAGTCTATTGTCCCATTACTGTTTATTGTCTAGTCTGTCCTTTCTCAATCTGCAAGACCACATCTCTTCTATATCAAGTTGTCATATATGAGTGGATCTGATTTTGGATTCCCATTAATTATGGATATCTTATGTCATTAAATATTCTGCAACATCATGTTTGATGCTGATACATCTTAGAAAATTAATTTAGCCCCATTATTCAACGTTTGGGGGAACATTCTTATAGTTAAATTTTGGAGTGCAAGTAAAATTTCTGGGTCAGAGGCCTGTATGTTTTTAAGGAGTTTGATATATGTTGCCAAATTATTGTCTACTTCTTATCTGAGGGTTTTGCTAAGGTAAACTTGTGGAAACTTTATGACATAAAAGTCTAAGGGGACTTCAGAAAAGTTATTTTTAAAAGTCTTTCTATAACACTTATTTATTGGGGTAAAATTTATATACAGTGAAATGCCACTTTATGAGGTTCTTTTCATTAATTTTAATTTAATGACTCTTTACCTGTCTCATGGAGACAGGCCTACTTTGTTTTTATGTTGTTGTTTGTTTGTTTTTTTTTAACTCCCCAACCAGGGATCAAACCTGTGCCCCCTGCATTGGGAGCACGGAGTCTTAACCACTGGACCGCCAGGGAAGTCCCAAGGCAGGCCTACTGCTAACCCCATTTTACTAGGAAGAAATTCCCTTAGGGGCCCAGAATGTGTCCTGACTCAGCCTGGTTGAGGAGGAAGGACCTTAGGTGTTTGGTTTGCCATCAGAGCGAGAACTGGAGTTTGGACCCTGGTTGTATGGAGTATGTGGGATAGAGGCCCAGAATATGGGGGCCCCCTGTACAGGTACCTTACCTACAAATAAGGCCTGTGTTCTTTCCAGAGCTTCATTCGCATATTCCTATTTATACCTGTTACACATGCATTGCTGCTCCAAACTAAATCTTGGCCCCAGAAGAATGAAGTGACCTTATTTCACTGATCCAGTTGCCACATCACCAATGAGTTTACTACAGGAGGGTCAGTGCAGCCTTCTGTGTTGTTTGTGTAGACAGAGTATCGTTTGTATTTCAAAGTGCTTAATCCTAAAATTGCTTTGCAAGGAGTGTCCTGAAAACACTTCATATTAAGTCCTCTAGAAAAGAATGAGAAAATTAAAAAGCTTTGTAGCTGAAAGTTCAGGAGTGATTTTCTGTCTCTACATGCTCAGGCCTGCAGGCAGGACTTAAAGCGGATACACTTTGAGTGTCAGGTGGTAGAGAGAGGCTTCTGTGTTGTCTGAGGATGGTATCTTCATCCAGCATCTCAGAGAGTAATGAGAAACCCAGACAAAATAAAACTCTATCGTGTGAATATATTACTAGCTAAAAATAAAGTACATCAACAGAAACAAAGAAAAAACATAGCCTCAGGTCTCTGTTCTTTCCTCAGCTTCATCCTCAAATTTCTATTTACACCTGCTCTCAGTTGTTCTGAGAAATGTACCATAAGCAGACTAAATTGACCACTTGCCTTGAGATTTGTCATATTCGTGCAGTGTAATAGCTTCCTCTCCTTTTCACAGACTGACTGTTACAGACTCAGATGGAGCCATTAGCTCCACAACAGCAGCCCTGATAGTCAACAGTGCTGTGGACCATCCACCAGTTGCCAATGCGGGACCAAATCAGACCATAACTTTGCCCCAAAACTCCATCACTTTGAATGGAAACCAGAGCAGTGATGATCACCAGATTGTCCTCTATGAGTGGTCCCTGGGGCCCGGGAGTGAGAGCAAAGAGGTGGCCATGCAGGTGAGTTCTCCATCCTGCCTTCAGACTTTTATTTGTCTATCTGTGTGTTCATCTGTCCGTCCGTCCATCCATCTATCTATCTATCTAAAATATTGGTACAGGGGGCAGCTAAATTCAGAAAATGTTTTATAAAGTTGTCTGATATATTACAACTAATAGAAGAACAGCTAAACTCACAAATCTTCCAAATTTATGTCACTTTCCTTCACCCACTCTATATAAGCCCAGGATAGCAACTAAGCAGCTCCTGTACAGACAACTTGACCTTGAGGTTAGTTTAGGAAAAGTCTGACCTAACATTTGCTACAGAAATATTATTTTAGTATTAGGATAAACCTTAGGAATAATCTAATCTAAACCTCATTATCAGAAAATTCCTTTTTATTTTGTTTCTCCTATTTTTAGAAACTGCATGTTACCTTTTCTGGATCCAGTGGGCTCTTGTGAAGATCTTTTTGTATTTACCTTTTGATTTGTTCAGATTGCGAATATATCTGTCTAAAGTCATAATAACCTTGAAACATTGCTGTATTTGTATGCGTGAGTATGTGTGAGCTGTTTGCTTATTCTACTTCTGGTGATGGCCAGCTTGTTTTCTTTTTTTTTTTTGCGGTACGCGGGCCTCTCACTGTTGTGGCCTCTCCCGCTGCAGAGCACAGGCTCCGGACGTGCAGGCTCAGAGGCCATGGCTCACGGGCCCAGCCGCTCCGCGGCATGTGGCATCTTCCTGGACCGGGGCACGAACCCGTGTCCTCTGCATCGACAGGCAGATTCTCAACCACTGCGCCACCAGGGAAGCCAAGCTTGGTATTTTTGAAGTTATGTTATTATTTAAGAGTTTAATGGAAGAAAGATAGTACCTTACATTACCACCTTCCTCTTCTCCTTCAAACTCCATCTCACCAGTCCAAGACCAATTTCTCATTAGTGTTTATGGTGAAGTCAGACATTCCATGAAAACTGACCTACTTTACTTTTTGATATTTCTGGAAAGTGCTTTGTGATTATGATGAATTAAAAATGACTGGTTGGATGCATGGGTCTTGAAAGAGCCGTGAGTCCTCTAGATACCCTTGGAGAGCACTTGGTACAGAGTTCATCTCTACCTAAGAGTTGTGGCAAATGCTCTGTTTGCTTCTGTTAGGTTAAGAATTCGCATTTGGTGGGGTTTGGATACAAACAGGAAGATGGGTATTTTGTATTTTCTCAGTTAAAAAATATTCCAAATTTTCTTTCCCTAATTACTGGGAAGTATGTGCCCAGAGCTAATGCCCCAGTACATCCAAGTCTAATGAACATATATCCAAAGGAAGTCACTAGTGCTGGGCTGCAGACCTAGCCTCGCTGCTCTGAACACCTGCCCATCTGCTGCAGACACTCTTAGATTATCCACAGTAACAATGTCACTGCCTTGTGATTGACTGATAAGATGTCAAAAGGGGTGACGCTTTTTATGAATTGGGGCAATCGCAAAGATCAGCTCTTAAACCAGCCTCTCTTACACTAGTCTAAAAATCGCCAAGGCAGGCTGCAGAGGCTATGCTTTGCGCTGGGGAGGTCACTGAAGGTCAGTGAAGCCTGTGCAGCTACCTGAATCCTATGGCTGCTTTGAGGGCTCTCAGGGAATTAGTCTGCTCACTTCTCATTTGCCACAAGATTCCTTTTTATTGTGTGCATAAGCATTCATGTAACCATATTAATTTTGAGGCACATATTACTAGGAAATTATACTTTATAGAGCTCTTCAGAAAAAAAGTACTTTGCTCTACTGAGTCATAGTAGGGAAAAGCCCTTTTTTTAAGTTCTTAAAATAATGCATTTCAAATTTCAGAAGTTCCCCTTGTGATAACACACTTGATTTTCTATCCATTTTTTTTCCATTTTTCCACTAAAACTCTAAAACACACACACACACACAGGGATTTCCCAGGTGACACAGTGGTTAAGAATCTGCCTGCCAAGGCAGGGGACACGGGTTCGAGCCCTGGTCCGGGAAGATCCCACATGCCGCGGAGCAACTAAGCCCATGAGCCACAACTACTGAGCCTGCGCTCTGGAGCCCGCAAGCCACAACAACTGAAGCCTGCGCGCCTAGAGCCCCTGCTCCACAACAAGAGAAGCTACCGCAATGAGAAACCTGTGCACGGCAACAAAGAGTAGCCCCCACTCACCACAACTAGAGAAAGCCTGCGCGCAGCAACGAAGACCCAACGCAGCCAAAAATAAATAAATAAATAAATAAATAAATAAAACAGATACATTTATCTTTAGACAATCTTGTGATCTGTGAAAATAAATAAATTATAATAGGACTTAAAGTTAAAAATCCTTTTCAGGATGCCATGAACTTCAAACATAGGCAATAACTGGAAATATTACCAACAACACAGCAGCAACAAAATGAAAGGGTATTAACCTGTAGGCAATAAGTAGCTAGCTACTATATACTCAATTGAAAAAATGCCTTATTGAAAAGTTTTGTTGTCCTAGCATTTAAAAAATTTATATTTACAGCAAGGACTTACTGCATAGCACAGGGAATTATATTCAATATCTTGTAATAACCTATAATGGAAAAGAATCTGAAAAAGAATATGTATATATATATATATATACACATATATATATAACTTAATCACTTTGCTCTATACCTGAAACATTTTAAATCAACTATACTTCAGTAAACCTTTTTAGAAAAGAAATACATGCAGGGCTTCCTTGGTGGCGCAGTGGTTGAGAGTACGCCAGCCAATGCAGGGGACACGGGTTCGTGCCCCGGTCCGGGAAGATCCCACATGCCACGGAGTGGCTGGGCCCATGAGCCATGGCCGCTGAGCCTACACATCTGGAGCCTGTGATCCACAACGGGAGAGGCCACAAGAGTGAGAGGCCTGCGTACCACAAAAAAGAAAGAAAGAAAGAAAAAAATACATGCAAAAAATTCAATTCAAAAGATAACAATAAATGGAGAAAAATAACAAAATTTATTTATTTAGGGCTTCCCTGGTGGCGCAGTGGTTGAGAGTCCGCCTGCCAACGCAGGGGGCACGGGTTCGTGCCCTGGTCCGGGAAGATCCCACATGCCACAGAGTGGCTGGGCCCGTGAGCCATGGCCGCTGAGCCTGCACATCCGGAGCCTGTGCTCCGCAACGGAAGAGGCTGCGACAGTGAGAGGCCCACGTACCGTCAAAAAATATATATATATTTATTTTTTTCTTATTATTAAATTAAATTTATTTATTTATTTTTGGCTGCACTGGGTCTTTGTTGCTGCACGCGGGCTTTCTCTAGTTGCAGCGAGTGGGGGCTACTCTTCGTTGCGGTGCATGGGCTTCTCATTGCGGTGGCTTCTCTTGTTGCAGAGCACCGGCTCTAGGCACGCAGGCTTCAGTAGTTGTGGTACATGGGCTCAGTAGTTGTAGCTCACGGACTCTAGAGCACAGGCTCAGTAGTTGTGGCTCACGGGGTTAGTTGCTCCATGGCATGTGGGATCTTCCCAGACCAGGGCCCGAACGTGTGTCCCCTGCATTGGCAGGAGGATTCTTAACCGTTGCGCCACCAAGGAAGCCCACAAAATTTATTTTTGATTATAAAAGTAATACATTAATTACTTCCTGTGGTTAAAAACAAACAGGGCCTCCCTGGTGGCACAGTGGTTGAGAGTCCGCCTGCCGATGCAGGGGACGCGGGTTCATGCCCCGGTCCTGGAGGATCCCATGTGCCGCGGAGCGGCTGGGCCCGTGAGCCATGGCTGCTGGGCCTGCGCATCCGGAGCCTGTGCTCTGCAGCGGGGGAGGCCACAACAGTGAGAGGCCCACGTACCGCAAAAAAAAACACACAAAAAACAAAAAACAAAAAAAACACACAAAAAAACAAACTCAAATTCTGATAAAGTGAAAATACACCTTGACCTCTTCCAAGTCCCTTTACTCAAGATAATTACTTTTATGAGTTTAATGTGTGTGCATACCAATCTCCTCTATGTGTTTGCATACATGTATATGTGCATGTAGCAAATATCTATCACGCTGTATCCATTGTTTCACAGCTTTCTTTTTTTGCTTCGTAATATGTCTTTGACATCTTTCCACTTTATTCTTTATAAATCTACTTTATTCTTTTAAACTTTTTTTTCAACTAGCATCCCACAGTGTATTGTGGTGGGTTTGGCCATTCCCCTGTTGATGATTGTTTAGATTGTTTCCATTTTTTTTGGTGTCATAGGCAATGCCTCAGTCAGCACCTATGGGCGAGTCTCCGTCATTACACACGTGGGCGTTTCTCTAGTGTAGATACTCAGTAGAAATGCTGGGTTGAAGAGCATGTTCTTTTAACATTTGAATGGATGCTGCCAGATTGGCTTCCAAAAAGGCCATATTAATTTATATTCTTTCAATAGCATCTGAGGATAGACAATGGACTTCAGATCCCATTTTCCTGGGACACGCACATTTTTTTTTAAAGCAGGATCTCCTCATTTAGTAAAATCACTAGTTTTTCATTATGTCATGCTAATTACTTGTGCTTCTTTAATATTGTTTTTTCTTTTTCATTTTTGTATTTGCTGTTACTTAGGGAGTAGAGACACCGTACCTTCATTTGTCTGCAATGAAGGAAGGAAATTATACATTTCAGCTGATGGTAACAGATTCTTCAAGGCAGCAATCCACAGCTGTGGTCACTGTGATTGTCCAGCCTGGTAGGTGAGATGGGAAAGGGATTTAGCCCCAGAGATTAAAACAGAAATGACATCTGGGCTTCTGGGCTTCAGACCAGCCAAATTTGGTACAAATTCTCTAAATCTTTGAACTATCAAGAAATCAGGGCTGCAGAGCTGAATCTTAATATCAAGGCAATTTGCTTTTGTGGTTCTGAATTATGTCCCGGCTTGTCTCCAAACCATGGCATGAAGGACAAAATGAGAGCTATCTCCAGAGTCACTGTGGGCTCTGATGCCATGCCCCACTCTGCTGCAAAGCTCTAGGGCATTCTTGAAGAGGCTGGTAGTTATGTGTGGCTTGATACTCAGATGGCTTGTGGCCAGACATTGGGGAATTAACTACAGTCCCACTCCATGACTTTTAAGGTATTTTAAAGAAACCAAAGACGTACATATTAGGGAACAGTATTTCTTGCTGCCTGTAACCCCCATCTCAAACTTAGAATGTTTAACTCCTGGGTCAGCTAGGAGACTGCAGTGTTTCACCCCAGGATTCCCAAAGGACAGGGCATGCTCTAGTAGCTGCCTGAGCTGAATATGAGTAATTTGCTTAAATAAAGAAATCAGGGGATGGCAGACTTAATGTAAAGAGATAATATTTCTTCACACCGTTTCTATAATTCTAGAAGACAACAGGCCTCCGATGGCTGTCGCCGGTCCGGATCAGGAGCTGGTCTTCCCGGTGGAAAGCACCACCCTGGATGGGAGCAGAAGCAGTGATGACCACGGCATTGTTTTCTACCACTGGGAGCATGTCAGGTAGTCAGCGCATCTCATCACTGAGTGCTGGGTTCACCCCCTGGATGAGAGCTAACATTACCCCTGCTCTGGAGGGTCTACGTTAAACACTCAGCTTGAGAGTGTTGAGGAGTCAGTATTTAAGCACATTTCTAGAAGTGGCCAGGGAACTATTGATTGGATTCTGTATCAGGTGTGGATGGACAAGATGGACATTCCTTGACAGTGGAGAGAGGTGGAGCTGGGGCAGGTGGACAGGGCAGTCTTGGTGTGAGGTGAGCTTCATGACAGAAGTGGTGCAGGGGAACCTGGGTGGGGTCCTCACGAGGCCCCCCAGTCTGCACTCACTCAAACCACGTGCAGTGACTGTAGACAACAGAAGTGCAGAGTTCAAGGGGATTCCTTTATCCTCCAGCATTTTCTGTGCTGTACGTGCTTAATCTCATGGAATCCTAGGTCATTTCTTAAGAGGTAAGTGATAATATGATTCCCATTTTAAAGATGAAGAAACTGAGGCTTGCAGAGATGAGTCAGTCACAGGGTCTCTGGTTGCCCAGATAGTAAGAGCAAGAGCCGAGGCTCAATCGTGGGTCTTCCTGACTACAAAGCCCACGATCTTCACGACTCCGCTGTATTGAATAATTCCTCTTGAGCCAGGAGATCAGTTACCTGGCTTGCTCTCTCCTCCTCCACACTCTCTCGAAAGATAACTGAGGATTTCAGCTGATTTTATTCAAAGGAGAAACAGGAATCGTTTATAAGGCTCCATTCTGATCATTTCACTGACAGTTCAATTTAAAAAAACAGAAGACTCCAAAATCCTCTTCCCAGGAATCCAGCAGCCTCTGTCTGAAGTAGGCTTTAACTTGTGACTCTTACATAGAACTAGAGAATCTAAATGAATACAAAATTATCTTAGAATTCTCTAGATGGTATATATTATTGCTGTGAAAAGAAGCATTTATAAGGACACAAGCAACATACCTGCCGTCGTCAGAATCCCATGCCCCCTGCCTTTTGTTAATGACTGTCCTGTTTCACAGAGGCCCCAGCACAGTGGAGATGGAAAACATCGACAAAGCTATAGCCACAGTAAGCGGTCTTCAGGTGGGTACCTACCACTTCCGTTTAGCGGTGAAAGACCAGCAGGGACTAAGCAGCACGAACACCCTCAGCGTTACCGTGAGGAAGGGTGAGTCAAGGCAGAGGGCAGGTGGATCTGCCAGTGGAGGAGGTTGGGCCCCTTCTGCTTTTCAGTCTCACAGACCCTAAGCCAGGCCATGGTTATCCAGAAACGTTAGTGTTCGCTTATTGGCTATAGCAGATACCGAACTCTGCTTGGCCAAGCAAAGGTCACTCTTCTTCCGTCCACGTGCACAGCATTTCCTTTTGTTTGTGGAGTGTGTGTCCTAATAGCTTCATTCTCCTTCTGCGACTACTGGCAACTAAAGCCCCATGTCCTAGTGACCACATGATGCTTTGCTTTCCCTCTTCCTTGGTAATCTAAGAGCAGAGATGGTTTCAAATTCCCTGTTGTTTCTTAATATGAAATGTGTGGTCCAATCTATGACATCCTGCTTTATGTACTTGTCTCTTTTTTCTTTTCCATTTGAACATGAGCTGGTTGAAGACCTTTGTTTCAGATATTTCTGTCTCTTCCACGTGGCACAGTGCTAGACTCATGGCAAATCAAAGATGTTGGTTACTTCAGTGAATGAATAAATGATTATGGTGTATTGAAGATCAGAGGTGTAAAAGAGCATGGCTGGATGGTAAAGTCCATTCACCAGTATTATGGACCAGCAAGAGTGTCAGTTCATTGGGGAGGGTGGCTGAGACAAAGGCAGAAGCTCAGCCTTGAGGTATTGTATGTGTCAAGTGTCATGCTGAGGAATTTGGACTTTATTTGCTGGGCAGTTGGGAAAGGATGAAACAATTTTATCAGCACAGTGACATCGATTTGAGTTTTTTTCAAACGTTTTATTATGGAAGTTTTCAGCCCTATATTATAGTAGAGAAAGTATGGTGACATGTGCATAAAAGGGGGTGGTTGTCTTAAGTTCCAGTTTTGAAGCTCGATAGGGTCTAGATATTGTTTCTTATAGAAGGATTTTGGGGTTTACTCAATTTACTGCCAGTCTATTTCTATTCTTTCTAGCCTTTCCCTGTATGGACAATGGAATTAAGCCTCCTCAGTGCCAGATTCTCCCCACTGCCCTGAATCCTCCCTCTTCAATTTACTTAGACAAGCAAGATTTGGTACTGTTAGAAACGAAAATATTTCTGTGGCCAGATAGTGCGGACCAGTACAAAATAATCCATAGCATATTTTAAACCAAAATATTTTCATTTTCCAGACCCCAAACATAAGTAAGATCATGATTTCTCTTTTTTAAAAAGAGAAAAAACTGTAATGATAATAGAAAACTGTCCAGCATGTAGGCTGCCAAATCACAACTAGCTAAGTGCAAAAAGAACTTTAAGAAAGTCTGTATGTTATCTAATGGGTATTTGGGGCAGGAAGTGATGCTTTTTGGATATTTTAAATCTACATGTCTGCAAGATGGAATAGTCGTGGATAGTTCGTGATACACTTCTATCACAAGTGTTTTAAATCAATTTCTTTGCTTTCATTTTTGCTATATTTGACTTAGAAAATAATAGTCCTCCCAGAGCCCAGGCTGGTGGCAGACATGTTCTTGTGCTTCCCAATAACTCCATTACTTTGGATGGTTCAAGGTCTACTGATGACCAAGGAATTGTGTCCTATCTGTGGATCCGGGACGGCCAGAGTCCAGCAGCTGGAGTGAGTACTTGAAGAGAATTGCCCCTGGACCACTAATCATTATGTCTGTATTAGTTTGCTAGGGCTGCATAACAAAATAGCATAGACGGGGTGACTTGAACAACAGATATTTGTGTTCTTCCAGTTCTGGAGGCTGCGAAGTCCAAGATCAAGGTGCTAGCCAGTTTGGTTCCAGATGAGAGCTCTCTTCCTGGTTCTCAGAGAGCTGCCTTCTTGCTGTGTCCTCACAGGGGTGGGGCGGGGGTTGGGGGTGGCAGGAGAGAGAGAGGAGAGAGGGGAGGGGAGGGGGAGAGAGAGGGCTCTTGGGTATTTCTTCTTATAAGGACACTAATCCTATGGGATCAGGACCCCAACCTATGACCTCATTTAACCTTAATTACCTCTTAATAGACCTTATCTCAAATAGAGCCACACTGGGGGATTAGGGCTTCAGCAGATGAGGGAACACAGTTAACTCCATAGCAATGTCTCTGTTATGACCTCATCTCCCTTTCCATGGTCCCCACTAAGGTGTTTATGCTTCTAGGTTTCTTCTGAGGGCTGGAGGCAGCAGGCTGCTGTTCAGTTTAAACAAATCTGAAGTCCCTTCTGACTTTTTCCTTGCCCAGACTTTGCGTAGGGTCAGAAACCATAGCCTGGAGGGACTTTGAAACCATGTCTTCTCATGGGACTCATTCTGCTCCTTAGCTTCCCCATTGTTCCTATTTTGGTCCAAATGGATTCTTTCCTTTTCCTCAACATTGTACCAGATAGGTCAATAGATCGAGGATTGCTATTCCCATTTCCTAAGTACAGAGAATGAGATGCAGGGATGGAAAGAGACTTGGCCAAGGTCAACTAACTCATCCTTAGTCAAACCAGATAGACCTAGGTTTTTAGCTCCTGGCAGGCCTTTTTCCCCATTAGATCACTCTGCCTCTTAGGCTGTAAATTTAGGTACATCTTCATTCCTCCTGTTGCTAAGGACTTGAGAGATGCAAATTCACTCTTGGAGATGTACTGAAGGAGTGGTCCCAGGGAAAGAACTGAAAATGCTTTCTAATTTCTAAAGTAACTCTGGAATGAATACTGTTCAGCCAGATGGTGGGTTAGCCTCTAAGTGTAATTATAACAGCTGTCTGATCAGAGCCCTTGTTACCACCCTCTTCTGTTAGCAAGTTCAGAGAGAGGGTCTGGGAGATTCTTCTCCAATTCTCTGAGCAGAGATGTTGCTACTCAGGCTCTTGGGTCATTTGAGAAGGTGAACCTGATACACCATGAGGAAACCCGAGATGAGAGCATTGTAAAACTATCTTTAAAAATAAGACCCAGAAAGCTCTTCAAAGAGAGTGCTTCACCCTCCAGGTCTCTGCCCTAATTTCGGTGGTTTCCCCCTCTGTAGGGTGGAATTTGGTAATTCCTAGAGAGCCCTTGGGAAGCAGCTCAGCTCACAAAGTCCTGTCTGAGGATTGTGCCTCCTGGTGCTTTAAAAGTGGGAGAGACGCTGAGGATTGCCCGGACCTTCACTAACCCACCACCCATGAACTGGGTTATTTCTCAGGATGTCATGGATGGCTCTGACCACAGCACGGCCCTGCAGCTCACCAACCTGGTGGAGGGGGTCTACACTTTCCACCTGCGAGTCACTGACAGTCAGGGCGCCTCGGACATGGACACTGCCACCGTGGAAGTGCGGCCAGGTGCGCTCACAGGCTTCCGGGCCTGGGTTTGTGGGGCTGGTCCGTGAGCGGGGGCGGGGGGGAGAGGTCAGCCTTTGGGGCTCCTTGCAGGTGACAGTGGAACCCGGTGTGGGAAGCTGGGCCCACTTGGAGGTTTCCTCTGCCTGTGGTTATCTATCCCCAAACAGATCCAGCCTCCTAACTCATTAGGGAGAATTGGGTCTGGCAGCAGGACTCCCTGGTCACTTTGGTTTTCCTGCCAGAAGACAAAGACCTAATGTGAGGTGGACACGAGGCCTTCATTCCTGGGAGCGCGGAGAGGGCAGCTCCAGCAAGGTGGCCACACCGACCCCCGGCATAAAGTGGGCCGGGCCCGCAGTGCTCGGAGACATAGTTCTCTTACCAGGCCCAAGGAGGTGTGTGAGGTCCCAGAATTTCACGTGAGCCCAGAGGCAGATTAGTCACACCTCCTTATCATCTGGGGAAAAATGAATAGACAGCAAGCTGATATAAAAGAAGGAAGAAGTACTCTCGGATAGTGGCCCCCGTGGTACTTGGAAGAATTGACCTGAGCCCTAGAACCTAAGCGTAGAAATCACACAGGGGTCATTTAAAGCTCTTTAACTATTACACAGGCCTTGCTCCTCCTATTATCAAGCCTGGGGTTTCCAGGTGGAAAGCCTATGTCTTCTCATTTCCCCAGACCCGAAGAAGAGCGGCCTGGTGGAGCTGATCCTGCAGGTTGGCGTTGGGCAGCTGACGGAACAGCAGAAGGACACCCTTGTGAGGCAGCTGGCGGTGCTGCTGAATGTGCTGGACTCAGACATCAAGGTTCAGAAGATTCAGGCCCTCTCGGATCTCAGGTAAGATCCGCACCATCCAGCCTGAAGCTCGTCATTTCCTCTCGTTCTCTGTCTTTGCACGCATGTTTATCCCATTCATATTCTTTTTTTTTTCCTCAAAGGGAAGCAGTAAGGACAACATCATTATAGGTCCTTCCCACAAGTCTCGGTAAATGTTTGTTGATCGAGAATGTTCTGAAGGAAGGCATAGGGAACGTCAGAGGGAGCTGGGTTTTAGTTCTGGTATCATCGGAGGGTGTGCGCATGGTCTGGGGCACGCACGGGGGATGCCTCACAGCCAGGCTTCATCCCTGCCCCGTGTTTAGGGGCTGAGACTTCTCTCAGTGTGAGAGGATTATGGGTACCATTGCTGTCTTCTGAGGGTCTATAAGGTTCAACCTCTTCCTTCATTTCTTATAAGATTTACAATTTTAATTGAGTTTTTAAAAAACTCTTATCCAACTTATGAACAGGGAAGTGGGATGGGGAGAGAGAGAGAGAGAGAGAGAGAATATGGGAATAAAAACCTACTATTCGCAGTGAATCCATCTGCCAGTTATTGTCAGCTGTTCTGTTTAGGTTTGCTTTTCAGATAACTGAAATTTACTTAGAAAAATAATAAATTAAAAATACTAGTTATTTTTTTACAGAACTCTTTCCAAAATGGATCATACATTTCCCTTTCTTATATCAAACACTGAACCAAACACATCTGAAAATCAATAAAACCAAAAGTTGTTTCTTTTTTTTTTTTTTATAAATTTATTTATTTATTTTTGGCTGTGTTGGGTCTTCGTTTCTGTGCGAGGGCTTTCTCTAGTTGCGGCAAGCGGGGGCCACTCTTCATCGCGGTGCACGGGCCTCTCCCGTTGCGGAGCACAGGTTCCAGATGCGCAGGCTCAGTAGTTGTGGCTCACGGGCCCAGTTGCTCCGCGGCATGTGGGAGCTTCCCAGACCAGGGCTCGAACCTGTGTCCCCTGCACTGGCAGGCAGATTCTCAACCACTGCACCACCAGGGAAGCCCCAAAAGTTGTTTCTTTGAAAGATCAACAAAATCGATAAAGCTTTAGCTAGAATGACCAAGAAAAAGAGAGAAGACTCAAACTGCTGAAATCTGGAATGAAAAGGGATATCACTACCAACCTTATAGAAATGAAAAGGATTATAAATGAAAAGGAATTAGTTAAGATGAGGTCATACTGGAGTAGAGTGGACCCTTAATCCAACATGACTGTGTCCTTATAAGAAAAGAGACACAGAGACAGACACACAGAGAACCTGCCATGTGATACTGGAGGTAGAGATTGGAGTGATGTGTCTACAAGCCACAGAACGCCAAGGATTGCCAGCAACAGCAGAAGCTAAGAGAAGGGCATGGAGCAGATTCTCCCCAAGAGCCTTCCGAGAGGATGGTCCTACCAACACCTTGATTTTGGAATTCTAGCCTCTGACACTGTGGGAGAATAAATTTCTGTTGTGTTAAGCCACCCAGTTTGTGGTACATTTTTATGGCAACATTTGGAAACTAATACAGATTTGAATAAAATCTCTCCAAAGAAAATATACAAATGCCAATAAGCACGTGAAAAGATGCTCAGCATCACTAGCTATTAGGGAAATGCAAATCAAAATCACATTGAGATACCACTCCACACCCACCAGGATGGCTGTAATCCAGAAGACAGACCATAACAAATGTTGGCAAGTATATGGAAAAATTGGAACACTCATACGTAGCTGGTGGGAATGTAAATGGTGTAGCCACTGGGGAAAACAGTTTGTCAGTTCCTCAAAGTGCTAAATGTAGAGCTACCATACAACCCAGTAATTCTGCTCCTGGGTATATACCCAAGAGAAATGATAAACATATGTCCATACGAAATCTGGCACGTGGGAGACTCAAGAGGGAGGAAATATGGGGATATATGTATATGTGTAGCTGATTCACTTTGTGATACAGCAGAAACTAACACACCATTGTAAAGCAAGTATACTCCAATAAAGATGTTAAAAAAAAAAAAAAGAAATCTGGCACGTGAACATTCACAGTGGCGTTATTCATATAGCCAAAAAGTAGATACAATCCAAATGTCATCGACTGATGAGTGGATAAATAAAATGAGATATATTCATACAATGGAATAATATTTGGCAATTCAAAGGAGGGGGAAATACTGATATATGCTGCAACTTGGATGAGCTTTGAAAACATTATGCTAAATGAAAGAAGCCAGATGTGAAATGCCTCATACATATTCCATTTATATCAAAAGCCCAGAATAATTAAACCTACAGAGACAGAAAAGTAGATTAGTGTTTGGCAGGAGCTGAGGGGCGGCATGGGGGCGGCTCTTAGTGGGTGTGGAGTTTCTGTGATGATGGAAATGTTCTGGAATTATTTATTTATTTTTATACTTATTTTTGGCTGTGTTGGGTCTTCGTTTCTGTGCTAGGGCTTTCTCTAGTTGCTGCAAGTGGGGGCCACTCTTCATCGCGGTGCGCGGGTCTCTTCACTATCGCGGCCTCTCTTGTTGCAGAGCACAGGCTCCAGACACGCAGGCTCAGTAGTTGTGGCTCACGGGCCTAGTTGCTCCGCGACATGTGGGATCCTCCCAGACCAGGGCTCGAACCCGTGTCCCCTGCATTAGCAGGCAGATTCTCAACCACTGCGCCACCAGGGAAGCCCATGTTCTGGAATTAGATGGTGGTGTTGGTTGCACAACTTTGTGAGTATACCGAAGGCCACTGAATTGTACACTTCAGAAGGGTGACTTTTGGGAGTTCCCTGGTGGCCTAGTGGTTAGGATTCTGGGTTTTCACTGCCTTGGCCCCAGGTTCAATCACTGGTCTGGGAACTGAGATCCTGCAAGCTGCACAGCACCGCCAAAAAAAAAAAAAAAAAAAAAAGGTGACTTTTTATTGTAAGTGTATTATATCTCAACAAAAAGGTAAAAATGAAGATGTGTCTGAAAGTTCTTATTCTGTGTGTGGTTATGTCTGTTTGCACACACACATACATTGCTCCTTTTATCCAAAGGTCTATCTATCATCAGCTGAACTCTGGGACCAAAGAGCCTTTATTTGTGAATAGAAACCGATCAATCCCTTGACCCTCAGAATACACCCCTATGTCCTTGCCAAGAGGCAGAGCTGTGGCCGTCTGTCTTCTCAGCCCCACAGGTCAGATGGCTGGAGTGGATGTGTCACATTGGTCACTGCATAACCGTGTGGCTGACCTCTCTCTCTGTCTCCTCTGCAGCACCGTGATTGTGTTTTATGTACAGACTGGGCCACCTTTCAAGGTCCTCAAAGCTGCGGAAGTGGCCCGAAATCTGCACAGGCGGCTCTCAAAGGAAAAGGCTGATTTCTTGCTTTTCAAAGTCTTGAGGATTGACACAGCAGGTATGTCCCCATCAGAAATATTCTTTTTTATTTTTAGTTTTAAAGTTCAAGTAATGTAAATACCTAATTGTTGTATATTCAGAATTGGATTCCACTGGACTAGACATCCCATCCAATTAAATGCAATGGGAGTCTTATAGAAACATAATTACCCAGGTTAAAGGAAAAGATTTTTCAGAGAAGGTGAAATATGATTTGGTTCCTATATGGTGGGACAGTAGCCAGGTCTCATAGTCTGTTTTTTTTTTTGTTTTTTTGTTTTGGCGGTACGCGGGCCTCTCACTGTTGTGGCCTCTCCCGCTGCGGAGCACAGGCTCCGGACACGCAGGCTCAGCGGCCATGGCTCACGACCCCAGCCGCTCTGCGGCATGTGGGATCTTCCCGGACCGGGGCATGAACCCGTGTCCCCTGCATCGGTAGGCGGACTCTCAACCACTGCACCACCAGGAAAGCCTTCATAGTCTTTTTTGACTTAAGTAGGAATGAAGTTCAATATTTCATTATCTGTCCAATTTCTCCATGTCAACCCCTACGGGAATATTCTAAAAGAATCAGATTTGCTGATCGTGGCTATGTTTTACTGGCACAGAAAGAGGACATGTGGACATCTTTGCTTTAGCATCCAGAGATTTGTTTTGCATTTATGTCTCCACCTGGTTTCCTGCAACATACATTTGCCAACCATGCTTTGTCTTTGAGGGAAACTGGAGACAAACAACAGTTATGGTCTGTTTTTAAAACCATACTCTTTCATACTGGTCATGGTCAGAGATTTCATACTTAGATGGTCAGAACAGTATTAAAAGACAGATACGTGTTATGGTTGGAAAAGCCATGTTTATATAATTTATTGACCTGGGACATCGTGCCTTAGGTTGTGAACATGGTGTTATGTAGACTCTTGGAAATCTAAGATAGCTTTTTTTTTTTTTTTTGGCGGTACGTGGGCCTCTCACTGCTGTGGCCTCTCCCGTTGCGGAGCACAGGCTCCGGACGCGCAGGCTCAGCGGCCATGGCTCACGGGCCCAGCCGCTCCGCGGCATGTGGGATCTTCCCAGACTGGGGCACGAACCCGTGTCCCCTGCATCGGCAGGCAGATTCTCAACCACTGCGCCACCAGGGAAGCCCTAAGATAGCTTTTAAGTGCCTTCCAGTGGTACCTCTTTTCTTAGTGGCTTGCCTGACGCCTCTTCCTGGCACCAAACTCATTCATATGTGTGGAGGGAAATGTGGTCTTTATCCCAGGTCATTTCAATAAACACTGGGGACTGTGATACCATTTGGGGAGTAAAATTTAATTTGTTTCAGATGTATACCTATCCACAATTGACTTTCTTTGTAATATGGAGTAAATTAATTTTTTTAAGAACTCCTTTTTTTCTAGCTACAAAAGTAGTATTATTTATTGTAGGAAATTTGGAATATCCAACAAGACAAAAAAAATTAGAATAATCCTTTAGATTCTAGAGTCTAGAATTCCCACCATCCGAAGATAACTTTTGTTAATATTTTGATGCTTTTCCTTCCAGTTCCCCCATCTCTAGAAACACGTTAATACAATCAGGATAATTTGATATATACTTTTTAAATCTGGTATTTAACTTCAAATCATATTATGACCATTTTCTCAAATCTTTTAAAATTCATCCCTCAATAACATATTCATGACCTCACAGTACTCCATCCTAGATATGTTCCACAACTTATACAACCGATCCTCTACTCACAGACCGTCAGGTTGATTTTAAATAATGCTGCAATGTAGATAAGTTTTTGTGCACATCCCCAGTCGTTTTCACTGGATAAATTCTTAGAATTTCTCTTTCTTAAGCCAAAGGGTGCTACGTTTCTGCTACATGATTAAGGCTTTTGTTTCACAGTTCAGGTGTTGGCATATTTCTGCCATTTGCTTCCAGATGAGATTGTCGATTCAAGAGACTTTCCCCGGGACCCCTGTTCATAGCGTAAGAGTCTCTTGATTCAACGAGATGCCTCTGTTCAGGGTCTATGCTATGAAAAGACACAGCTGAAGCCAGGGAGCCCCTTTTCTCCATGGTGACCTCTGCCCCACTCGCCTCCTTGCAGGGTGCCTCCTGAAGTGTTCTGGCCATGGTCACTGTGACCCCATCACAAAGCGCTGCATTTGCTCTCAGTTGTGGATGGAGAACCTGATCCAGCGTTATATTCAGGATGGGGAAAGCAACTGTGGTGAGTCCTGGTGTGGTGGCTTTGGGTGAGGAGCCTTCAGACAAATCATTCTGAACTGTCAGAAAGATCTGCCTAGCTTTGCAGCTGTAAACTCAACGCTTTTCTCACCCGAAGCCAAGCGAACGAGCTCACGTGGTGATGGGTTAAGATCCTCCCACAGTTCACCTTGGGGGTATGTTTAAGGCTTTTCGTAAAACTTCCCGATGAGGAGATTCACCTTGGCAGAGCAGTTGGCTAACCATCGCTGGCATTGCTGAGAAGGCTGCTTTGGGCTACAGGGTCCCCATTTCCACATTGCACCTGCCTTGTCTTGAGCTGAGTGTGACCTTCTGGTGAAGTGGTCCCTGGTGTGGACCTGGCTGGAATCAGATGAACAAGAAAATTGGCCCATTCTTCCAGGCTGTCTGCCCAAGCAGGCACCAGAAATTGGAACCACCGCCTCAGCTGGCCAAGCTGGTGCCCTTAAGTCTCTTCTGAGGAGGGAACTGTATTTCAATGCCAGTCTATTCCTAAGAGTAATTTTGTTTTCTTGGGGATGTAGATGGACATAATTGGCCGAAAAATTAGGATGAGCTGACTGCCAGATTGTGTTCCCACTCTACTACATAAACATTTGAAAATAGCCAGCCCTTGGATTGTTTTTCCAAGGAGCACATATAACATTTAATAGAGGTAAACCTTCTGTTTTTGCTCCATTGGTTTCTCTCTTCCTGAGTTGCTGGTGCAGAACTTTTTACCCTGGATTTCCACAAGGATGTGGGGGAAGTGAAGATCAGGTAGCTTCTGAGTGGCTGTCTGGCTCTGTGAAAAGCATCTTCATGTCATAGGCGACCATACAAATACTTTATTTGCTTTATTCAAACCAGGCCAGAACTAGTTTTGAGGTTCTGTGATTCTGGAATGAATATATATTTTTTTGTTTGTTTGTTTTGCGGTACGCGGGCCTCTCACTGCTGTGGCCTCTCCCGTTGCGGAGCACAGGCTCCGGACGCACAGGCTCAGCGGCCATGGCTCACGGGCCTAGCCGCTCTGCGGCATGTGGGATCTTCCCGGACCGGGGCACGAACCCATGTCCCCTGCATCAGCAGGCGGACTCTCAACCACTGCGCCACCAGGGAAGCCCATGGAATGAATATTTTGATGTGACTTTCATGGGTGTTTAAGAGGCCTTACTTTTTAACTGATGAATTTTTTTTTTTCAGATTATTCTGTTCTCAGCTCGGTGTGAAATATGTGCTCCATGAGGTCCCTGAACCAGTTGGATGAAAGTCGGGTGGTTTTAAGTTGTTCTTGATTTATTTGTACTTCACCTTGCTTAGGCTCTCGACCAGCCTGGCGAGGCGGTAGCAGCACCACAGATGGCTTTGCTTGTATGGACTCAGAAATATTCATTGTGAGTCATTGAAATAAAGCTGTTTTGCAAATGGTATGTAACATGTCCACTCTGGTTTTCTTGTTTTTCAGAGTGGAGTGTGTTCTATGTGACAACATTGGCTCTAACTCTTGTCGTGCTAACAGGGGGTTTAACTTGGCTTTCTATCTGCTGCTGCAAGAGGTACCTGGCACGCTTACTTATGTCTTGGAAATAAAGATGCAACATTGAAGGTGATATGACAGTTCTAGCGGCTTTTGCTCGGGTTTGTGAAGCTGCTGAACTGTTTGAGTCACTCTTTTTATGAAGAGAAACTTGACTTTAAAAGTACTTTATAATGCATTCTCCCCCACGAAGCTTATGTGCCTAGTTAAATAGAATAATACTAGAGACAGCTTTTGTTCATTGCAGCTCTCATATTTTCTAGAAGATTCAGTGATTCTGTATCAAATCTAATGCTCTTTTCTATCAGTCTCGCATTATGTTCACTAGAACAGTACCTAAGTGGCCTGACTAATCCACCCTCGGTAGAGAAAGGAGTTGTAGAAGTAGACTGATCTAAACGCTAGATTTATATTATTTTACGTATGGGAAGCAACAATCTAATCTACCTGAATTCTATTTCATAAATGTAAAACTTTAAGCGAACTGAATACTATCACCAAAGAGAGGCTTTGCTTTAGATCTCTCCTCCTTCTTTTTTCCCATGGAGCTGACCGCGGAGAAGCCCCAGAGATGCCTAATTGTCCGAACCTTCCATAACCCCATGCTTGACCCTCTATAAGGAGATTTGGAGGAACAGTGATTACTCAAGTCCTTAGAAGACAGCATTGGGTCCACTTTCCTATATGGAACTCTATAAATGCTTTCCAAAGAAGACGTGATAAAAAGAAATAATGGTTATACCAAAATAATAGTTATTTTTCAGAGATCACTTATCAATTTTTTTAGTTTTATTTGTGGTTATTTTCCCAAAGGTAGGACTGGTGAAAGAGAGCACAGGCACTTAGAGGCCTCCATCCCATTAAGTTTTCCCAGAACCCTCTGGGATGATGGTCACCCTGCTGTGCTTGGCTTTAAAAATTCTGCAGCTTTGTGACATTTGTATCAAGTAGATGAGCATGATGACGATGAGAGTGATTGACTGTGAGCATTTATTAAGTATTTGCCATTGTGATGAATGGTTCTACGTGCTTTCTGTGTATTATCTTATTTAGACCTCCTATCAACCATATGAGAAAGGGACTATTCTTACTCCCATTTTACAGGTGGGAACATGGAATCACAGAGGTAACAAAAAATGATCTCAAAGTCACCCCATAGTAAACCCAGGGTGAGAGGCCCATGCTGTTAATCACCAAGCTATCAGAAAACTGCCTTTGTTTGTTCTCTACATATCTTAACCATAGTGTTGATGTGTATTTTCAAATTATCCCCTGAAGCATAGGATGAGGTACATAGGATAGCCCAGTTGTTTTTATGTGTTGATGAGTTATTGCTTATTCCCTTGGGGGAATTTATTATAATTTCTGTTGGGTTTTTTTTCTGACTGCCAGTTACATCATCTTTTCATTCCTGCATCTCTGGACATCTCAGGATAGTATAGGTTGAGGGGAAAACTTGCTAATCCAGGTTTTTATGAGGAAGGAATGACTCATGGAGAAAAGCTTGCTAGGCCAACACACAGGTATTGAGAGTTTCTGGAAGGTTCCCTGGCACCTCAGCCTGAGGACTGGGTGAGAGCCTGCAGTTAGGAGGGTGGTAGCAGTGTGACCCTTCTTACTCTGACCTGTGTTTCTTCAAGATGCGTGAGGTACCTCAGACTCACCAAACTCAGATCCGGCTGTGTATATCCTTAATAAAAGATGCCAATTAACAGAATGTAATCAATTCTAAAGGCAAAACATTTCCTTTGGCGTCCTCCACGTGTTTGAAATCCTGGATCCTAGTTACCCTTTCTGAGAATCTGGGTTGAACTTTTCTTTGTTCTTTTCAGACGAAAAAGGACTAAAATAAGGAAAAAAACAAAGTACACAATCCTGGATAACATGGATGACCAGGAAAGAATGGAGCTGAGGCCCAAATATGGTAAGGCAGCCTCCAAGATGATTTCCTGGTGCCTTTCCATTATTTGATCCAGGTGTCTGAGTGTCACTGTAGGTGAAGAGAGAACAGCAGGCTGGAGTGGGCGCTTTAACTGGGGAGGAAGAGTGAGACTGGGATTCTGTGAAGAAAATCAACCTACTTCAATCCCGGGGATATGCTACCTGGGAGGCGATAGTTGTATTATACACGTAATGAAATCTTGGCAAAGTGCTTTGAGGCATGAATGGGTGAGGGATAGGACATGCCTATTATTGGTCGAAACAAATGACCCCAGGAATAAGACTGCTTTTCAAACAGGTGTCCCCAGTGCCTGGCTTTTCTCTACTCATGGTTGGAGGGTGGGGCCTGTGATGCTGTTTCACCCTGGCTCATCTCTGAATGCTGTTCCTTTTAGGTCTGCCACACACAAAATGCCGCAAAATAACATTTGGACTTCAAAACCAAACATTTTTCAGCGTCTGCATTAGCTAATCAGCCATGTGTATAGATGGACACAAAAGCTTTTACAAACAATTGACTTTGTTCACAGCATGAATTGATCCCCATGCTGAGAACTACCTCTTGACCACCTCAGTTAACTCTCTGATTCTCACTTATTAACTCTTGGAGACTAAAAGAACCTTCTCTGGCCCCCTGAGGCTGCTTAGCACTGATTCTATGGACTTATCATAATTCTGGATTGATGACTAAATTGATTCTTACAGAGGGCTGTAATCACTTTCGAAGTTGTGAGATGCAGAACGTTGTCCACGGCAAATGTCATGTATCTACCCATGTATCTGTCATGTATTTTTACCCATGTACATTTACCCATGTAAATGTCATGTATCTGCACAGACCCTGAGTTAGGCCCTGGAGATGGGGAGGAGAATGAAGCATAGTGCCTGCCTTGGGGCGCTCAGAGCCCAGGGGAGGATAATTACACCAGAGTCAGAGCCCTACAGAAGCCGGATGAGGCCCTGTAGGAACATAGAGGCCAGAATGACTGAGCGTGTATGGAGAACGTGGTTCGGGCCTTTGGCAGGGGAAGCTTCTCAGGAAATCCACATGATAGCGTGCATTTATCAAGTGTTCACCATCTGTATTACATAACTAATATCAGAGGTGTTATAAAGAGACTTTGTACCTGAGAGCTCAAAGTGCTTTTGGGTGCATTGTCTCACCCACCTGCCTTCTAAAATACACTCCCCCTTCTGGCAGTCCTGTTTCTACTCACAGCCCCGCTGTGTTCCTCATTACCAGGCTCTAAAGCTCAGACACTGGTGCTTGGTCCAGGATGCCTTGTCCCCATTCCAGCCGCTCCATCTTGCCTAATCTCTTGCCCTCTTTCCTCATCGTTCTCACCACCACCCCTAGTTCAGACCCTTGTGATCTCACCTGTGGACTAATAGTAACAACAGTAATAGTTAGCAGGTACTTAATGTTTAATATGTAGGAGGTACAATTCTATGCACTTTACCACTGAATTCCAATACTGCCAACAGCTCTATGATTATCCCCATTTTACAGAAAGGGAAACTGAGGCACAGAAGAGTTTAGCAACTTGCCCAAGTAACAGAGCTAGTAGGCGCCAAAGGCAGGCGGGACAGGCCGTCTGCTCTAGAGCCTGGGCTCCCTTCCTCCATGCTGCGCTGCTCCGTGTGTGTGGCTGGCTCTCCAGCTATTCCTCTCTCTTCCTTCTGTCCTACCACTGGGTTTTAGTAATATCTTAAAACAACATTTTAATAGTGTCACTCCTTTGCTAGTGGACAAAATCCAAGCTTCACGGCTTCCCTTGGATTCATGTGCTTTTCTATGAGATCCCAGCCTCTTTTTGTTTTTCTTTTTTTTTGCATTTCCTACATGAATCATTTGCTCCAGACTGCTTTCTGCAAATATTTCTGGATGCCTCCGCATACTCCATGCTCCTCCACTGTCCTCCTGTCCGAACCCTTCACTCTCTTCAAATCCCATCCTGTGTGAACGATCCCTGAAGCTTCTAAGTGTGCACTTGTCTCTTCTTGATTCATGTAAAATTTATCTTTAAAACTTTCTTGCCTGTCATGAACCCTCATCTCGTCTTTGTCTTACATCCTTAGCTAGACACTATAAATTCTTTGAGAGCAGGGGTCACATACCTGTCCCTTCTCTTATTTTAACTCCCAGCAATCAAATATTCTACTAAAAATACTTGATGGGAACAAGTGGTAAAATCATAATGGTTTTCATTTATTGAGTGCTTACTAAGTGGTAAATGCCAGCAGGAGTTTTACACGCACGAGTTCACTTAACCTTCACCATAAACCCGTGGAATAGATGCTTTGTTAGCTCCTAATTTAATAGATGAGGAGACTGAAAGCCCAGAGAGGTTAGGTACCTTGCCCAGGGCCACACAGCTGGTGAGTGACAAAGCTTGGGCTCAAGCTCAGCAGTGACTCCAAAGCCCCTGTTAATACTCACTAGGAAACCCCAACCGCCTGCTGCGTTGTGAGTGATCGTTTTGCATGTGCAGAGCGCGTGACTCCGTGCATGGGACCAGAATGATGGGCAGCTGAGAGGGAAAATGCCCTTCCCCCCAAGATGCATCTGTCTGCTTCTCCCTAGGTATTAAGCACCGAAGCACAGAACACAACTCCAGCTTGATGGTGTCTGAGTCTGAGTTTGACAGTGATCAGGACACGATCTTCAGCCGAGACAGGATGGAGCGAGGGAATCCAAAGGTTTCCATGAACGGATCCGTCAGAAACGGAGCTTCCTTCAGCTATTGCTCAAAGGACAGATAATGGAGCGGTTGTGAAATGGAAGGACGCTCGCAGGAATCCTTTAATCCAGGACAGTCAATGGGAGTTCAAAACAAAACTAACTCTTGTTAGAATAGCGTGTTCCCATCCTTTCACACTGGGCTGGAGGTGTGTCCCCATATTTTAAAAGACCTGTCTTCTGGGGTTTTTGAGACACAAACCAAAACAAAAACATTGCTCTTTTAACTGAGATGCTTGTTAATGGGACTAAAGGTTGGGTAAGAGGCTAAGGTAGATACTTAAAAGAGTTTTGTGTTTTTGTAGCTGGCACAGTGTGATGTTCCTATGTTAAGAGAAAGATTAACCTGTTTCTATCTGCAGACCCTTGCAGAAGATGAGTTCAACATGATGTAAAGAGGGCCAATTTCTCTTAGGAGCTGTGATTGCCTTTAAAGACGACTTTCCAAGTGTGGTTTCTGTCGTAGGACCCTTGGAGTCTGAGGGCTGTGTGTCTATATATATATTTATATATATATATATAAAAGATGCTTTATCTGAGGAATGGGTTGTCCTCTGTCCAGCAAGTTTTCTGTGCTGAAGAGACACCCATACAGAGCCCAGCTCTCCTGTTTTCACTCTTTCGCTATGCCAACCGCCATTTCTGTGCTCTCTCTACAGAGCAGCTCTTGGAAGTTCGAGAGCTAAATAAGAATTGTATTCTGAGGACTGGAGGCAACAGAGAGGGAGGTGGGGTTTGCTGACTTGTAGGTTGAAGGTTGAAGGTAGCATTTTAGCATGTTTCACCTTTTCTTTCTCTGAGAAAAACAAGCCACACTGAGGCCTCTCTCAGTCCCAGTTTACATGAAACACAAGAAAACTGATTATTAATTCCTTAGACATTTATGGAGTATGTGCTATAGGCCATGCATTTGGACCTCTATCAGTAGGAATAAAGACTCAGCAACTTGGTAATATATACAGTCGGGCCTCCGTGTCCACGGATGCAGGACCCGTAGGGATGTGGGCCCCATGGATGCAGATGTGGGAGGGTGGGGGAGGGCCGACTGTATTCCCAAACTCTGAAATACAATCAGTCTTAATGAGGATGGTGTGCTTATGATACTCGGCCCCTACAGGTACTTTCCCTAATAACTTGACACAGATATCCACTTCATATGTTTAAAAATATATTAAACCATTTTCTACTAAATATCTTATTTTAAATATATGAAAAAAACATTAAAGCATCCCCAACCCCAGAGCAGCACCCCAGAGCAAGGACTTGGAGTTAATTGTAGCCTGACAAGTTGGTTAGCTGATGATTGTTCCCCATCCGCCCATAGTCCTGAGGCTGGGGGCCTGGGTGGTGCCCTTGGCGTTCTTTGTGGAGAGATTAGAATGAGAGGTGGGGCCCGTCACAGACAAGCGTGACCACACCTAAGCAATATTCTGTTGCACAAGCCTCTGTCACACGAAGGGAAAACTAGGATTGCTTTGCTATGACTAAGTGGAGAAGCAACGTGATTAAACTGTCAGGTTGAAATCATCAGGACAGGACAATAGAGAAAACAGTTCCCATGGGCCTTGCAAAAAATTAAGCTTTCCGGTGCTTTTGTTCCTGCTGCTAATATTCATCCTCATGAGACCGTCTTATTTTTAATTATTCTGCTTTATAAGGAGTGGCCAAAAAAAAAAAGTAAAAAGCACAGGAGTGTGATTTTATTTTTTAAATAATTTCTCTGCTTATGTCTACACTTTCTGTATATCCAGCCAGCTCAATACTATCGATGGTGTTAGAAGGAAAGTGTGATGCTTTTTACATGAACATTTAGCTTCATACACTTAAAATCTGCCCTACCCGGTGGCCAGGGTTACATTATTTTTGTGCACAACTGGAAATTTCTGGCACAGAGGATGGCAGCCTAAATATGAGGTCAGTAGAGCACAGTGATGGAGAAGGGAGGGATCATCTGTGAAGTGCTGTGTACATAATACACGTATTTTACATACTCCATTGATCCTTACGGTCATCCTGGAAAAGTAGATATTCCTCTCATGTTGCACATAATGAAGGCCCAGAGAGTTTAAGTAACTTGCTCAAGGTCACAGCCAATTAGTGGTGGATCTAGGAATCAAATGCAAATTTTGTAAGCTGCAAAGTCCATGCTTCCCACCCTCCACCCCTACACAAAGAACTCCCACCTCCAACTGTTGGAGGGCAAATTCTGGTGGACCTTTTGGACCACTTGGAAGTTCTGTTCCTAGGACCAAGAAAGACAAAGGGAGAGAAGCCTGCCTCATCTCTTCTGTTGGATCACCCCCAGGGCCACCCCTCCAGGTCACTCCTCCTTTTCTGTCTCCAGCCCCGCTGGTCTGATCTTTCCACCACAGATAGATCTTGAATCTATGGTGCAGCAGAAATAAAGACCACACCAGTGATCAGTAAGTGGGTCCTCTCTTGTTATCGGAGGAGCAGAGCGTGAGGTGGAATGGCAGCCAACATTCTTCTCTTGTGCACTTTGCATTAAGGGCCTTGGGAAGATGAAGCTCCCTGGCAGCTCAGGATAGATGAGAAAAGCGGGGCCCGAGAATGTGGGAGAGGGCATTGGCAGGGCTCACAGGCTGACAAGATTCTTAGCTGCTTTGGCTGAAGTCTTGGTTTTATTTAATGTTATCTTTTTCCCATGTATTGACAATGTGTCATTTCCAATATAACACTATTAAACATATATGCTGATCTGAACAAAGGTGTCTGTAGTCTCTGTAATGCCTCCTTGTTGTTGAGGAGGATGGGAATACTTATTCTTTCTGCTTCTGTGTGGAGGGATTTCCCTGGAGTAGGAGGCAGCAGGCTGGCCCACGACCTGTTTTTGTGCAGCTGGTGAGGTAAGAATGGTTTTTACATTTTCAAGTGGTTGAAACAAATATCATATTCTGTGACACGTGAAACTCACACGGAATTCAGATGTCAGTGTCCACAAATAAAGTCTTACTGGAACACAGGCACACTCATTCATTCCTTTGTGCTACAACAATAGAGGTGAGTATTTTCAACACAGACTGTCTCAAGCCTAAAATATCTACTATCTGAACGCTTACAGAAAAGATTTGCTGGAGCCTAGAGTAGCACCCCCGGCTCCCTCCTCCCCGTGGGGGACAGGATTTGGGGAGGCACTGAGAGTGCTCAGTGCTGCCTGTCTTCTCTCCCCCGCTTAGATTCGGCTGCCAAAGAGGGCATTCCCCTGGTTTCTCCGACATTAATGGGTAGTCTGCTCTCTGCTGGAAAATGCCTGCAGTTGGGGGAGGTGCAAATTAGATTAAGGTGTGTGTGTGCTTAAACTACATCCCCTAATCTAGTTTCCATCATCCGTGTGACTCTTGCGTGGAAAAACTGGTGAAATTGGTATAAGGATCGTATGAACGGTATGTATTTCCTGATTTTGATATTGTGTTAGTTGACGTAAGATGTCAAGCTCTGGGGGAAGCTAGGTGAAGGGTACACAGGAATCTATTACTTTTGCCACTTCCTGTGAACTTATAATTACACTGTGCCCTCTGTATCCGCAGATGCAGAACCGCGGATCCGAAGGCCCGACTGTACAGTGCTATTTTACATCAGGGACTTGAGCATGAGTGGATTTTGGGATCCCTGGGGGTACTGGAACCAATCTCCCACGGATACTGAGGGACAACTGTATTTAAAAATAAAAAGTCAAAAGATTGTGAGGGGAAACATACAGATTCATGATTAATTGCGAAACACTAGAAGCGTTTCCATTAGTCGGGAACAAGTTTTTTAAAAAGGCAAAACCATCATTTCTCCTACTAAGTGGTCCATAGAGCCTCCCTTTTTGAGATGAGCTTAGCAAACAGCCAAGCTTCCTTTATTTGAAGCCTACATGGTGAGAGTTACTACCTCTCTTCCTTTATTTGAAGCCTACATGGTGAGAGTTACTACTCTTCTCCTGAAGATGAGCCCAGAGTTTCAGTGCTGAGTCTTAGCACAACAGGAAAAAGCACATAGCCTTATATAATCTGACAGAACATCTGCAAACACATCCTTGTCCACTAAACCACCGGAACAGTGGTGTTGCCTGTGGTCTAAATGGTGGCGACTCCTTCCTGGTTTGCTGATAAAATGGATGGATTATAGGTAAATTTACAGACCACCAATTTCCAAATCCATTTCCACTCATCTATAAATAGCGCACAGATAGAATATCCCTGTAGGCTTTCAACACTCAGACCATGCAGGACCTGTTCTTTTTCCAGACAGCTTTCCCACACTTGATAAATGAAAACCACACTAATTTGCTTTTTAAATTTGTTGCAAGCTAAATCAGAGATAAAGCAGCTGTAACAGGTGAAAATTTCCTGTTAGAAATAGTAGGAAGATGAAAATACACTTGCTTCTAAGCAGACGCCTAGGCCAAGCATTGAACAAACCCACAAATTGAGAGTATAAAAAATGAACAGAAACTTCAAGTAAATAGAGTCGGGCGACCAGAAGGGGGAGCTCTCATACCCTGTGATGATAGTAAAGCCCAACAGGAAGAAGGAAGACTTCTCTTCCCTGGTAAGGACTCAGCCAATGAAAAGTCATGAAGTTTTTCACTATAAGCCTCCCAACTTCCCTTTCCTCCCGATAAAAGTGTTCTTCTTCCCTTGCTGGGCAGGGGCTTGCAAGCGGCTCGCTATGGATGCAGGCACTGTGTTGCAATTCTCTGCCGATACCAAATAAACCCGTCTCTGCTGGAGAAATATCTGGGAGTCTGTTTGTTTCAGGTCAACAAGAGGTAAGTGGATCGTTTCTCCTGGTAACAAAGTAATTTTAAAAATCAAAAGCAGGTTAAGAGAAAGGCATGCAATAAATGGAATGACAAAGGGAGATGTGTATTCTTTCTTCCAGAGAAAACCTTACCTTTGTTCAAGGCCTACTGCTACAATTTGGATTCAATGAGGCCACGTGAAATTTCTTAGAATATAAATGAACAGTGGATGAAAATATAAGATATGCTGTTTAAATAATTAACAGTGATTATATCTGAAAGGTAGGGTTTCAGAAATGTCTTCCTCATACATTTCTGTATCCAAAAACCCAACCTTTGAAAAAAGTACATAATGGATAACAGTGGCACACGTAGAGGAGTGAAGCTGGTGCATTTGAGAAAGCTGGAGGCTCCTCCTTTCTTAGGCAACCACACCTGCAAACCAGGTAAATTCTCAATTTAGTTCAGCAAACATTTAATGAGCGCGAATCATACAACAGGCCTGTTACCAAGTCTAAGCTTGTACTGCTCACTGCACAACAGGCCAATAATCAAGAGACTAGGAATAACGACTTTATTCGGAAAGCCAGCAAATGGAGAAGAACATGCCCCAAAGAACCATCTTGCCTGAGTTAGAATGCAGGTTTCTTTTATACTAAAAGAGGAGGGAGTAAAGTCAAACATTTCCTGGTTCGGGTCGGCCTCTGTAGGGGATATGTTAATTTCTTCCTCCTTGCAGTCATTCACAGGTGGGCCTGGTCAGGATGTTTCCTGTGAGCTAAACAAAGGTATTTTAGCTTAATGCTCATTACCTGGGAAGCAGGGTTCCCAGAGATGGGCCGTTATGTGTAGTTTAAGCTTATAGGCAACATCCCTTTAGTGATTAACTTGTAATAGAATGTAAAATGTTCTTCCCTGTTACAGGCCATCCTGTAGGAAGGTGCTAGGGTACCAAATTTCACAGGCAGGTTCCCTGCCCAAGAGATTCACACACTAGTCAAGGGAGCACCATTTATACATGTAGAAGAGGAAAAATAATTTTCCCTCTACCTTTCTGAGTTCTTGCCTGAGACCACTGCAATGAAAGATTCACAAGAGAAAGACGAACAGAAGTTTATTAACATGTATATCTCATGTAAACATGGGACACACTCAGGGAGAAATGAGTAACTCGAAGAGGTGGCTTAAAACTTCAGCTGACAGAGCATTTCAACAAAGAACAATAAATCTCTGGAGAAATGACAGGACAGAGGAAAGCAGCTGTAGGCTTTCAAGGGCGGAGATAAAAGCTAATTAGTAAAATTTGTTATTTAGATTCCAGGCTGATTGGGCCTGAAGTTGTCTCTGGGAATTAACCTTTGTCCTTCCCTCCTGATGCAGGGAGGGGAGTAACTTTATAAATCTGTATCCTGCTTTTAGGCAAATGGAGGGCGAAGGGAAGAGAGAGGGCTTTTCTTGTATCTGCTTCTTAATTGCCTTCAGCTCACAAAAAACCTGTGCCAAAGTGGCATCTTTTGGGCTAGCATGTCCTGAACTCCTACAGTCATATTTTGGGGTGGCATACATATCCAAACTGGTCTAATAATCTCCAAAGTAAACTCAAATGATGAACTGGCAAGAAAAAAACCCACAAACCAGAAACCTTGACATAAAAAGAGGAAATTCTGTTAATTCAACCTTTATTAGTTACACACGCACAACTCTGCTGACAAGACATTGACACACACATACAATTATCAAAAACTGGAAAAATGAATTGTGCATGTTTAAAAAACAAAATATTTCCACACTTCCAACTACACTTATTCCCAAGTTTTATCCCATAAAATACAGCACAAAAATAATCACAGCATAAATATCATTCAAGTAAAATGCTATCTACCATAGCTGCTCGTGAACAGTTAAAACCCTGGGCTCCAGCCTTCCGAGAAGGCAGTCATGTGGCACAGTTTAAAGTTAATGATACAAGTTTACAATAAAATAGAGTTATTTGCATTGTGCTTCTGATCTTTACTTTCACTGAGTCTTTACATAAAAATAAAGGTAGATGAACCAGCGCTTGACATAAAATTGTATTTAAAAGCTACTCAAATGGATAAAGATAATAGGTACAGAGGAGCTTTTTAAATGAGAATCCCTGCATAGCTGGGGAAAGTAAATTGAGAAGTGTTTTTTTTCAAGGCCAATAGACTCCCATTCTCTGGGTAATTTCATATGAGTTATGTGATAATTGCTGGGAAGTTCTTGGTGAGAATTCACTGGAGCAAGGCCCAGAAAAGTATTTTTTACACAGTAGGTGTTCAATAAAATGATATAATGCCTCATAAACGGGGGAAGGTCAATATCTCCCTCTAGGTTTAGATCAGGGGTTGGCAAATTATTTCTGTAAAAAGCCAAAGAGTAAATACTTTAGGCTTTGTGGGCAATACTGTCTGTGCTGCAGATACTCAGCTTTGCCAAGAAAGTAGCCATAGATCATATGGTAAATGAATGGATGTGGCTGGGTTCCAATAAAATTTTATTTCTGGACACTGAAATCTGAATTTCACAAAATTATCACGTGTCATGAAATACCATTCTTTTGATTTTTTTTCCCCAACCACTCCTTTGGGAATATAAAAACCATACTTAGCTCTGGGTTGTACAAAAGCAGACGGCAGGCCAGATTTGGGCTGTGAGCCAACCCCTGGTTTAATGGTCCTTTTCTATTTCATATTATAACATACATTAAAAAAAAATCCATCACATATGGTTACCTTATTGAAAAACAGCCCCCAAAATGTTCATTTAAAAATACTTCTCTGTTTTCCCCACAACCCAGAACAATTTTACTAACAGTAAGCTACTTCCTTTTCAAATTATTTTAATTCCAGAATTAATCAAAGATATTGGAATGAGTGTCTGGCCCTCAATTTATGTACCTGGTGAGCCAGATATACTAGAAAACTCAAAATTGCCACCCAGCCAAGACATTCACTGATTTACAAAGTTACAAATGTATTTGAATGTATTCCTCCAAACATTTCAAGCACCAGTATTCCAGACTTCTAAAAACGAGTGTTAGAGCATTTTTATTGTTAATAGCAACCAGATGGACACACCTAAATATTAAGTAATTAGGGTGTTACATAAAACAACCCTAAAACTAAAAAGTAGAAACTCACTGTCGATATGATGCGTACGTGATTCTGGACAGGGTCTGAGCGATGCATGTTACCAGGAGGTGGATTTCAGCTCATTCCTTATTGGGCCTTAGGGGAGATGGCAGATGTAACCCAGGGCAAACACAAGGCAGCTCCAAGACTAGCCATGGTACTTTTATTTTCTTTTTTTTTCGGTACGCGGGCCTCTCACTGCCGCGGACTCTCCCGTTGCGGAGCACAGGCTCCGGACGCGCAAGCTCGGCGGCCATGGCCTGCATCGGCAGGCGGACTCCCAACCACTGCGCCACCAGGGAAGCCCTAGCCATGGTACTTTTGTGCACAGGGACATCTCAGACCTTTAGCTATTCAGCTCCCCATGGCTCAGTGAGGGACGCTACATCCCAGCTGGGTCCAGGAGTGACTGCCTCTAGCACTACTTTCATTCATGTTTTCCTTCTGCTCCCCAAAATATCCACAGAATGTCAGTGGAGTGTGCACACAGAGAGAGTGGAAAAGGAGGTGCTTCATCCTTGTCTATTCCACCAGGAACAGCTTTTATTCCTTTTCCTTGTATATCAGGACAGACGGAGACATGATACAGAAAAGCCTAGTGTGTATTTAATCAGAGTTTTCAGAGTGACAGGAAACAGTGGTCATAGGGTTTTTTTGTTTTTGTTTTTGTTTTAAATGATGAACTATAAAAACTCTTATTGGATAAAAGGTGCCTGAAGGGCAAAACCTCATGCCTCTTCCAATTGGCAATTATGGAAATCCTTTTTCCTTTTGGGATTATTGTCGTGAAAGTGCTTTTGCTCTTTTGCAGGTGAAGGAGCAGCGCTTCATAAGAACAGAAACAGCAGGCTGCAGGTGACGAGCCCTCACTCAGGCTCAGGTGCTGGGCAGGTGGGTACCAACCTCCGCTCACCTTGGCAAAGCCACTGCCGGACACCCAAGCGGGGCTGGGACGTGCTGCTCATAATAATGACGACTCCTGCACTTACACTGAATTTTTACTTTTTGGCAAACACCTTCACTTTCTCTGAGGCTCACAATAGCCCATGGAGCTAAATAAGGCATGTATAGAATCTCCGCTCTCCTGAGGGATGCGGGTGCGGCAGGGGGCGGGGAGGGGTTGAATGTCACATCCACGGGGACAAAGCCAGGCCAGGCCATTACTCGTGGGCCATCCATCCCACCAAGCTGCTGTGCTTTATGCTTAGGCTTATTTCCTAACGGAAACAACATGACATGGAAAACAGCACAGAAAGGAAAAAACCTTTAAGCAGTTAATTTAGGACAATGGAGACTTCAATGTAAAAAATGGTCGAAAAAGGGAGAGGGGTTCCTTCATGTCTCAAAGAAACACAGGCAATTCCGTGCTATTTCTGAAGTCTCAAAAAATGAGTGGTTCAGCCTCTGCAGCAACACCCCGGAATACCCAGCAAGTGTCTTTAGTGCGCCCAGGCAGTGATCCAGCCGTGACCATGGGGCTGCGGGGGCCGGCTGGCCTCACGCTGCACTTTGCTCTGAGGCAGATGGGGTCGTGGTGGAGTCCAGGGCTTCATTCTATAAACCCTATGCTGGTTCTCGGGGAGTCTGCGGCCTCGGGCGCATGGCATGTATTGGTCCCTAGTCAGGTAGGGGGAGGGGTAGGATTTGCATCTGTTTAAGATTACGAGGATTGGATGAGCTTTAAAAACATTCCTAATTCAGGGCTTCCCTGGTGGCGCAGTGGTTGGGAGTCCGCCTGCCGATGCAGGGGACACGGGTTCGTGCCCCGGTCCAGGGGGATCCCACGTGCCACGGAGCGGCTGGGCCCGTGAGCCATGGCTGCTGAGCCTGCGCGTCTGGAGCCTGTGCTCCGCAATGGGAGAGGCCACAGCAGTGAGAGGCCCGAAAAAAAAAATTCCTAATTCAGATACCCTATGGGCTTATTTAAAATAATGGATGGCATGTCCCCATACATGTGGCGAAGCTTCCTTTCTTATTTTTTAAAGAACTAAGGAATCCTATAAGCCTCCAAAGCACACGTACTTGAGCTCCAGGTACTCGTCAATGCCATACTTGGAGCCCTCTCGCCCAAGGCCAGACTGCTTCACCCCACCGAAAGGGCACTCCACGGAGGAGATCAAGCCTTCGTTAACGCCAACCATGCCGACCTCTAGCCGCTCCGCCACCCTCCAGATCTGGGCTGGGTCTTGAGAGTAAAAGTAACCTGTCATGGGGATAAAGGACATGGATGTAGAATAGTCATTAAAGCCAGGGGTCCCCAACCTTTTTGGCACCGGGGACTAGTTTCATGGAAGACAGTTTCTCCATGGACAGCAGGGGGAGACGGTTCAGGCAGTAATGCGAGCGGTGGGGGGTGACGGAAACCGGCAGATGAAGCTTCCCTCGCTCGCCCGCCGCTCACCACCTGCTGTGTGGCCCGGTTCCTAATGGGCTGCGGACCAGTACCGGTCTGCGGCCCTGGGGGTTGGGGACCCCTGATTAAAGACATCATGTCCACAGCTGCGGATGCCATGGGTGACCATCTGCCTAGTCATGCGGGCCTGGAACCCTCCCTGCTCCCATGTGGAGCCCTGAGTTGGTCCTGTGCACATCTTCATCTCAAAACCTTTGGAAATCCTCTTTCTGCTTCTATTCCACTCTCGCTAGAGCTCTCACCGTCTCCTATCAGGACTGTAACAATAATGAACGCAGCTCCTGTGGCCTCCTGTTCAGTGCATCCTGCACACGTCAGTTAGGTTATCCACATGAGATATATATATATATATATATATATATATATATATATATATATATATTTGTGTGTGTGTGTGTGTGTGTGTGTGTGTGTGTGTGTGTGGTACGCGGGCCTCTCACCGTTGTGGCCTCTCCCGTTGTGGAGCGCAGGCTCCGGATGCGCAGGCTCAGCGGCCATGGCTCACGGGCCCAGCTGCTCCACGGCACGTGGGATCTTCCCAGACCGGGGCTCGAACCTGTGTCCCCTGCATTGGCAGGCAGACTCTTAACCAGTGCGCCACCAGGGAAGCCCCTGTTGAGTGCATTTATGCACATATAATTTTGTCAGGGTCATAGGGTACATTCTGTGGCCACCTTGTCCATGTCCAAACTGAAAGAACGGCAGCTACTCTGTGAGGCTCCCTCTGCCTGTGCTGCCTTCGCTTCTTTCATGGCCCCTTATGCTCTCTGTGAGGTCGGGTGCTATCTCTTTTGTTCAGACTTCCAGGAGCCACACAAAATGGGAGGAAAACCCCTTGGAATTTCCAGGCATCGAGCCTCTGGGAACATGGGAGTTACAGGGTGCGTGTGACTCTCCCCCTGAAACACGGCACTGCTTCTTCTCCCACGACCATACCCAGCTCCAACCAGGGAGCCCCCATCCTGCATCCGGGAACGAGGCAAAAGAACACGGACTTGCACAGGCCCACCCCCGCCCCTGGGAAAGCAGTGAAACACATGCTCCAATGAAGTTGCCTTCTCAAAACCCAGGGTGACGTTTATAAAGGCCACCCTGGCATCAGCTGGAGAAGTGATTATGACAGCTACCGAGCGAGGACGGACGCCTACCTGCCAGCCCGACGTCGGCCACGTTAGCGATCGCCACCGCCTCCTCCTCTGTATCAAACCTGCCAAAGTCAAGATGGGTCATCAGCAAAATCCCTAAGGGGAGAGTAAGGAAAACCAGCTGATTTCCTCCTGATTTGTTTCCCAAATAAGGGCGAGGGGTTAATCAGAGCTTTGCAGAGAGTTCAGAGGAAAACACCATCACTCGCTGCAACCGTGCAGAGTTCAAGGCTAGCGAGCTCGGGTCAACACCAGTTCATCTCCTCTAGGAGATTGGGAGACACACAGGGAACTGTGGAGTATTCAGAATGTCGAACAAAACGCCTTAAGAACAGGATTACGGCTCTTGCTACCTACTAAGAAGAATAATATGTACCGATCGGACTTCCCTGGTGGCCCAGTGGTTGGCACTCCACGCTTTCACTGCTGTGGCCCCCGGTTCAATCCCTGGTTGGGGAACTGGGATCCCGCAAGCCACAAGGCGAGGCCGGAAAAAAAAAACAAATGCACCGATCATAACAACTACTTTAGAAGCAGCCATAATGTAGGAGAAGGAAAACATCCAGAGGCCACTGGGGCCCAGGGCTCTAGTGTCGGCCCCACCACTTATGCTCTGAACAGTGTGACAGTGCTGGGGGTCTGTTCCCCTTGGAAATGAGACTGCTAGCGTGGAAGCCTTATGCAGTCTCTTCCAGCTTTATCATCGTTATTTCTGGAACAACATTTCAGAGGCCTTTTTCTGTTGCCCCAGAACTGTAACTGGGGGCAAAACATTGTCCACATCCCAGATCCTCAATTCAGAGGTCCAGCAGCAGTGGCAGCTGGCCAGCCAGCCCTCTGAAGGCACCGGGCAGAGCTGGCGGACCCCAGTCAATGCAAGAGGACGACTGGGAGAGAAGAGAGCGCTCTGGGGGAGGGCAGGTCAAGGAGGGTGACCCCAAGAGAATTATTTCTTCCAAGGATGACCAGCTGTGTCTCCCAGGGCTTGGCTCTCCACCTGTAGAGAGCAAGCCATTCTATCCGCCAGAGAACAGAAAACAGGGCATCACCCATGTCCTCACTGGCCACCTGTGCCTCGAAAATGCAGTCATCGGGACATCCCTGGTGGCACAGTGGATAAGACTCTGAGCTCCCAATGCAGGGGGCCCGGGTTCGAGCCCTGGTCAGGGAACAAGATCCCATATGCATGCCGCAACTAAGGAGCCCGCCTGCTGCAACTAAGGAGCCCACGTGCCGCAACTAAGGAGCCCTGGAGCCACTAAGACCCAGTGCAACCAAATAAATAAATAAAAAGCAAATGCAGTCTTCACATCATCAGTTGTGACATCCTTGAGGATTTTCACCTTTCTTTGCTAATGTGGGTGGTGCTCACACCGCCCTGTGTCCCAGAAGAAGTGTGAGACTAGAGACCCCTAGTAACAACTGTGTCCCCCTCCCTGACCTAATGCTTTAGTTACACAACAACACCCATAATGATATCAGGCAATGTGCTAAGTGCTTTACGTACATTATGTCATTTAAACCTTAAAACTGTCCTGTGAGGCAGGTACTAGTTTTTATTCCTTTTCCCACCAAGGACCCTGAGGCTCAGAGAAGTTAACTTGTTCAAGGGGACACAGATATGAAGTAGCAAAGCCTGAATCTACACCCAACTCAACTCCAGAGCCTGCATTCCTAACCACTGCATCCTTTTGGAAAATGTCAAGTTCATACTCCAGGTAAAAAAAATTTTATTAAAACAAAGAAGATGAAAGTTCTCCAAGTGGTTCATTTCCCTAATGTCAGATTAATCTATAATTTTTAATTTAATTTAATTTAATTAATTTATTTATTTTTGCGGTACGTGGGCCTCTCACTGTTGTGGCCTCTCCCATTGTGGAGCACAGGCTCCGGATGCACAGGCTCAGTGGCCATGGCCCACGGGCCCAGCTGCTCCATGGCATGTGGGATCTTCCCAGACCGGGGCACGAACGCGTGTCCCCTGCATCGGCAGGCAGACTCTCAACCACTGCGCCACCAGGGAAACCCTAATCTATAAATTTCATTAGCAATAGAAGAGAGAGAAATATTTGGAGAAATAATGACCAAGAACTTCCCAGGACTAAACAAACACTTTAGACATTAAAGAAAGACATTGGACCTCTGACTGAAAAAGCTCACGGTGTACCATACCCAAGCTACCATGGTAAAATTTAAGAACGTCCGAGGCCGTGAGGAATTTTAAAAGTCTCTAAAGAGAAAAAGCATATCCCTTCACAGGAGTAAGAACCAGGTATCAGCTTTCTCAGTGACAACCCTGGAGCTAAGTAGACCAAGGTGTGACATCTTCAAAGTGCTGAAGCTAGCATTTTATGCAGGTAAATTATTATTTACTTGTGACTGTGAGATAAAAGGTCACATAAGAACACACAGTCCATTGCCCACAGACACCCTTGAAAGAACTCTTAAAGTATATACTTCATTACAAAGAAAAATGAGTTCAGTAGAAAGCAAGAGAGCAAAGTAGAGAATTTGGTAAATTTTGTGGTCTAAAGAGGCAATAATAGAAACAAAATTTTTTAAATGTTACATTGAACTTAGTGCTTCCACTGATATAACCCTGCTCTCTACTTCAGCCCGTCCCCCACCCAGGCCTCAAACGACACACGAACTGGATTTCTCTCCGGGTTTCCTTTTCCTTTCCTATCCTTTCTCCTGTCTTCCGACCCGCTGGATGACCTTACTTGATAACTGGTGCCACGGGCCCAAACGTCTCTTCCTGAGAGCAGAGCATGTCTCGGGTGACGTTGCTGAGCAGGGTGGGCTCGAAGAAATTTTTTCCAACTTGATGCCGCTTCCCGCCTGTCACAATGGTGGCCCCTTTGGAAATGGCATCACTCACATGTTTCTCTACCTGTGTGAAGAGTAAAAGAAGAGCCCTTGGGAAAGGTGGTCGAGGATACTTGGGAAACGTTTAAACTGCAGAAAACTAACTGGGTTTCTTTCTTTTTCAAAAAAACTGTAACTGGGTTTCTTTCTTTTCCAAATAGGTTAATGTACCCTGCTCCCTTCTGGGTAGAAAGAACCAAATGCACAGAGGTACAGAGGCAAGAGGGCACATGGTGTGTACCATGCTGTCTCCTCCCACCTCTGTGATTTTCTCGCTGTTTGCTCTTACAGTTTGTCTAACGGTCTAATACACATATGCCCATGTCTTTGCAGGCCTGATGCTCAGCTGTCTTCCTGGGATTTGTTCTCATCTCCTTCCTGGGTTAGTCCAGGCTCTTGGATCCCATGTTGTTCTCCTCCCTGGATTTCACTTTCATTTTGTTCTAATACCTTCTCCTCGAGTAGTTGTTTCAAAAAAGGTGCACTGAAAATGGTTTACCTTCAGAGTTTTCTGATACTGTATGTCTGGTGTTTTACCTTGCATTGGTTGGTGACGGAATTTGGACCCAAAGTAATTTTCCTTCAGAACGTTGAGTGCAGGTTCGATCCCTGATCAGGGAACTTAGATCCCACATGCCAACAGCGTAGCCAAAAAAGAAAAAAGTCCTCACTCCTTTGTGGGTTTGTGGTAGCTTTTCCCACCTCTGGAAGCTTCTTGAATATTCTGGTATGTTCCTGACATTCTAAAATTTTAATGAAACATATCTGGGTTTTTCTTTTTATTATTCTACTTGGCAATTGACGAAGTCTTTCAATTTTGAAGAATTGTTATTTTCCCCTAGCTCTGAGAAGTTTTCCTCTAGTATTTGATAATCCTATTTCTTCCATCTCAAGTCTTTCTAGAGTTCCTATTACTAAAATGGATACACCCCTCACCTCAGATCGATTTCTTTGTGCATTCCTGCCATACTTTTGCTTTAAATTCTAAGAGCTCTCCTTGATTTTGTCTTCCATCTTCATTACTGAGTTTTAAAAAGATTTTGACCACCATGTTTTCAATTTCTAAAAACATTCTTTCTAGGAGTTCCCTGGTTGCCTAGTGGTTAGGATTCCAGGCCTTCACTGCTGTGGCCAGGGTTCAGTCCCTGGTCAGAGAACTGAGATCCCACAAGCTGTGCGGCACAGTCAAATAAATAAATAAAAACGTTCTTTCTTGTTCTCATTGCTTCATTTTCATAGAACCTACTTCTGTTTTATAGATGTACTATCTTCTCAGAACTCTTGGAGAATACTATTAGATTCCTAGAAAAAATCCTGTCTGTTCACAGAGTCATCTACTTTCTTGAGGGCCAGCTGTTCTGTTTGCTCTTCTTGACCCTCCTCTGATGTGCTGTGGGTTTTCCTCTAGGGCTGTCATGATTCTTGGTTGTTCATCTTTCTAATGAAGGATGGGGTTGGTTAATTTCAACGGGTGACATGGGTGACCTCTGCTGTTAACAGTCTCTTCCCCGAACGAGAGGGACAACGCCAAGCTTGGGTTTATCTCACTCGGCAGGCTTCACTTTAGGGGTGGCCCCACCCGAGCAAAGGGCAAAGGTAGGGGAGCTCCTCTCTGGCGTGCCTACCCTCACTCTTCACGCCGTACTCCTCGTAGGCTGGCTGCTCTATTTCTTCAGAGGCATTTTCCTGCCCAGAGCAAATTGCCTCTGTTACGTTGTATGTGTTGGTGGTGGGTGGAGGGAAATGACCCAGAAAACTGTGCAGAAGTAGAACCAATCAGCACTATTTCTCCCCTCCTCCCATTGCTACCCTCTACCCCAGCCATTTCTAGAAAAGCTCCATCGTAGAAATGACACCCATTTCCTCTGCAGGCTTCCCCTGGGCCTGCCTCATTCTGCTTTGACTTTTCTGTTAACACGACCCCTGCTGCCTTCCAGAAGTTCATCACAATCCGTGGTCCACTGCAGTCTCCCCCTGCCTCCCATTCTCAGCGGAATATGCTGTAGGATTTCAGAAGAGATAAATAGAGGCTTGGGCACAGTCTGCCGTCGAGATTCACCCTTTTGAGATCCTCACCCCTTCTAATGCTCTCATAGTTCACTGTCCGCAACAAATCCCCATTAGCTTCCTTTCTATGATTTATAGCTCTAAAAATACCTCTATTTAGCATACTTAACAAGGCCCCATTCTATTTGACCTCAAATAGAATATGCTCTGTCCTCCTCTTGTCACATTAAAAGTGATGTGCACTTTTTTCCCCAGGTGTTTACCCTGTGACTGTATGTACACTAAAGCCAGCACAATGGATTGTTTTCAGACAAGATGTTTTCTACTAAACTCTCAGAGGGAAAAAAACAAAAACAAACCCTTCAACTGTAGTTGCTTGAGGTCCTAGGAAACAGCGTCCTCTAGAGAGCAATGTCTATACAATCACTTTGGCAAGAATAACAACAAAATCTCCAGACAGGTTTCCCAGTCCGCAAACTAGCAATAACTGGGGCACTGAATGCCTAGGCCCTACTCCAGACAAATTCACCCCCAATCTCCTCAAGTAGGACCGAGGCATCTGTAGTTGTTAAAGGTGCTGGGTGGGTTAAGAACCACCCCTCTGGGACTTGAACCATAGCTGGTACAGAGCCACATTTTCTTTGCTGGGTGAGTGCCCAGGGTCCAAAGGCATCTCAGAAATGCAGGTGGTACCCATGTAAACTTCAATGTATATTTTTTATGTAGAGGTAGAGAATCCCAAGGCAATAACTGGAAATGTTATCAGAGCTCTGTAAAACCCCAGTGCTTCCTTGGTGTCTACTGGGGAAGGCACCAGATGTGATCTTCAGCCAACCAGACTGCCCACTGGGTCAGGGCAGCCATGGCGGGGCTTGGTCCTCAGGCCCTCAGGAGGCCAACGAACAGCGAATGGGCTGTGCTTCCCACCTGGGTGCTGACCTGGCTCTAACTTGATTTTGGTTCCTCAGGTGACCCGGGAGGCTCTCTGTGCCCCCTTTTTTCCCCCACACACAACCTCCAGCCTCCATTTTCTACTAAAATCCTATTGAAATCCTTTCTACCAAGTAAGGACTTACCTGGGGAGCATACCGGATGTTTGATATTATACGAAACCTCCTTGTAAGCCACTCTGAAGAGGATTATTTTTTTAAAACAGTAGAACAAGAGGAGAAAACTCACCTCGCTAGCAGTCAAGATTGCGACATTATTTGAACAAACAAATCCTTGCTTAAGGAGTTTCCCTTTCTTGCCATCTCTAAATCTTTATTTATTTATTTATTTATTTATTTTTGGCTGTGTTGGGTCTTCGTTGCTGTGCGAGGGCTTTCTCCAGTCGCGGCGAGCGGGGGCTACTCTTCATCGCGGTGCGCGGGCCTCTCACTGTCGCAGCCTCTCCCGTTGTGGAGCACAGGCTCCAGACGCGCAGGCTTAGTAGTTGTGGCTCACGGGCTTAGTTGCTCCGCGGCATGTGGGATCTTCCCAGACCAGGGCTCGAACCCATGTCCCCTGCATCGGCAGGTGGATTCTTAACCACTGCGCCACCAGGGAAGCCCCCATCTCTAAATCTTAACCATGATTTCTGTGGCTCTACATCTCCTGCCAGGGTGTTTTCGCCAAGGATTCTTCTGCAAGGGCATTTTGTTTTCAGTGCCAGCCAGCAGTTCAGCTGAAACACAAACGATCTCAAAAACAAAGCCTTTTTCCTTTCCTTTCCTTTTAGGTGTTCCAGAAATTAAAGAACTTTGTATTTCAGGATCTTAATTCCTGAGGCAGCAGGAGATAGAATTAGCACCACTGTAAAAGAAAATTTAGGGAGGGCGGTAGGAGAACAGAAGTGACAGATCTCATGGGGACTCAGTGAAATGATGGAGCTGGAAAAGCTTATAACCACGTGGTGCCACTCAGTTTATACAAATTGGCAGAAACTCAGTTGTTTTCCCGATTTCTCCATTGTTTCCAAAACCGCCTTGCCGGCCACCTTACCAGAGTGGTTTTGCCAGTTAAGCTTCTGATACTGAAACCATGACGTTGAACAGATGATAAAACGAACTTACCTTTTCTACAGCTTTCTCATTAATTAACGGGCCTTGAGTAGTTCTCTCCTCAAATCCATTACCCACGTGCAGGTTTGTTTTCATTGCCTCGGCAAATTTTTTCACAAAGGAATCATGGATACCCCTTTGCACCAAGAAACGGTTTGAGCAAACACAAGTCTAGACAAAAAGAAACAAACTCACACTGACAGTTTGTTGGAAGCTATTGACCCAACCAATAATCGTGTGACTGCTGCTACCTCTGAATGTGAATGCACTTTCCCAGGTGATTCCCGTCCTGTGTTCTACCTGCTGTGTTCCTCCCCACGTGGGCTTGGCCCTAAAGACAACTGTGCTGAGTGCATGGACTTCTCCAAGCCCCTCTACACCCTCCACATCTCTGTGGTTAAATAGGTAAGCGAGGATAAATATCTGTGCACAAAAAACCAAAAAGCCACCTAACCCAAGTTTTTTCGAATGGCTCTTATTGGAAAGAATAAAACTAACACAAGAAACTGTAACTCCCTGAGACAGTGATGCTGCAGTGACAGCAGAGCTAGAAGGAAAGGGATTCAAAAGCTAACTTACATCCACTAGCTTATTAAGCCTTTCAAATGCTTGGCAGAATCCAAGATTTTGAAAATGGAGCAAGACCATTCTTCCGTGTCAGCCTAAATTATTGAAAAGCCCTTTGCTTATTATTTTTTCTAATTAGACCTAATATTTTAAAATGATGTAATATAAACACATTACAGGAAATGTAGTTACCCTTGATACGTTTTGTTGGCTTTTTCTTTTTTTTTTTTTTTTTGGCTTTTTTCTTATTGTGTATTTTTCTCATAGAAACAAGCCTATAGATAATTTTGTATCCTATCCATTTTTATTGGCTTAAAGCAATACACCCCAAAGTTGTAGCTTTGTAAGTGTAACTCTGAAGGTTACACACCTTGCCATTTTGTGTTTCTAAAAGGAAACATACCTGTTTCTGAAACAACCAAGCTTATTAGGTTATGTGAAAGGAGAAAAATTAATTACCAAAGGCCAAAACAAGGATGAAAGCTATTTAATATGGAATATTGTACAACATTTCACCTTTTTTTCCCCCAGATAACCTTTCAGGAGTTGTCATTCCATTTCTGGAATGCATTTAAAACTGCTTAGTGATGGTACTCCAAGACAAAGTGCTTAAGAATATTGTATAAGAAGCCAGGATCCTGGCAACAGCTTGGATAGAAGTTGGGAGACCGGGCCCTAGGTTCCCAGTCCCAGATCCTGAACCCAAGGATGTATGACTTCAAGTCAATTAGTCTTTCTAGAGTTTCATGTCTTCAGCTGTAAAATGCAAGGTTTGCGTCAGACACCTGGGAAGGTCCCGCTAGATCTAATGCTCCAGGATTCCCTACAAGGGGTGAGCTCAGGCCACCACTCTCCCAAGGACAACCTGGACCCGCCTTGGGCCACTGTAGTGTGTGCAGCCCTGTAGTGGGTGCCTGTCATGCCCCCTCCATCTCGGGAAGAATGAGATCCAGGCAGCAGGGTTTTGAGTTTTTAAAGGCTCCATCTCAACATTTTCCTCCCTTCTTTTCCTTAAGACTGTGGGCCTCAGACCCTAGGTGTTCAGGCTATTTTGTGTCTGAGGAGATGTTTAAACCTGTTCAGCAGAGAAAAGCCCAGTGAGGTAAAACTATGAAAATAACCAGATTCAAAGAGGAGATGAACGATGAGATGAGAGAACGATTTGATTAAAAGGCATCTGCTGTTCAGGAAATGCCTTGAAGCCAGGGATAATACCTTATTTCTCTTTGGACCCTCTGAGCCTAGCAGAGGCCCAGGCAAAGAGGGGGCACTTACAAAACACCTGATGAAAGAGGGCGTGGACAAAATGAGGGGAGTGTCGTCCTAGGAGGTGAGGAAGGGGGTAGGATCTGTAAAACACGCGACCCAGAAAAATGCCCTGGGACTCACCTGTCCAGAGTTCCTAAATTTAGATGCCATGGCCCCGGCGACAGCCTGGTCAACATTGGCACTGTCAAACACGATGAATGGGGCGTGGCCGCCCAGCTCCATGGACACCCTCTTCACAGAGTTTGCTGCATGATGCAGCAGGACCTGGGAGCAGATGAGAGGATGCTGTGAGCACCGAATCAACTACATGGCCCCGTAAGCCTTTTTTTTCAAAAAATTGCCCAGTAGTGGAAAAAGCCAGGTGCACAGTCGTGTATACGAGATGACAGTTTGCATAAGAAAAGGGGAAAATAAGAATCTATATGTATTCATATTTGCTTGTATTTGATGAAGAAACACAAGGAAGATAAAAAAACTAAAAATTATTTCTAAAAGGGAGGAAATCAGGGATGAGGTGAGGGTGAAACTTCTGAATATAAACATGTTTATACTGTCCCAGTTTTTGAACCATGTCAATGTATGACCTATTAAAAACTTATGATAAATTTGTTATGATAAACATAAAAAATTATGATAAAATTATCGTATTATAGAGATATGCTAATAAAATCACCCATAACCCCATAACCCATAGCTTACCACTGATAAAATCTTAAGGTATATCCGTCCAGAATTTGGCTACACACACCAGGGACATGTGCCTTTTTTTTTTTTTTTTAAAGAAAACAGGATGGTAGAGTTACACAGCTTTATAACCTGCTTTATCTTCCCAGTTAGTCATATATCTGGAACATCATAACATGCTCACAACACTTTAAACACACCCATATCAGCGTGTGTTTCGTGTTTCTAGAACATCCTTTAGCTGCTTGCCTAGTATTCCACTGCAGAGCTATTCATTTATTTATTCAGCCCCCATCTGTTGGAAATTTAAGTTGCTTCCAATTCCTTGCTATTAAAACAACACTGCAGTTATTCCCTCAGTATAAATAAGTAGAAGTAGAATCACTATAACAACAACAAAAAGAAGTATAATCACTAGCTCAATGCACAACTGTAAGGCTTTTTGTTTTTGCGGTACGCGGGCCTCTCGCTGTTGTGGCCTCTCCCGTTGCGGAGCACAGGCTCAAGGACGCGCAGGCTCAGCGGCCATGGCTCACGGGCCCAGCCGCTCCGCGGCATGTGGGATCTTCCCGGACCGGGGCATGAACCCGTGTCTCCTGCATCGGCAGGCGGACTCTCAACCACTGCGCCACCAGGGAAGCCCCTGTAAGGCTTTTTGATACATATAACTATTAGGCTTTAAATATCCAGGAAGAGATTCTTACGGCCTAGGAAAGCTGCCCAGGGATGTTTGCTTTATTACACGATAGTAGGTCTTTATCCAACCACAGCTATGAGAACGGTGGACCCACTTGGATGGTTCAAGTGCAACGAACAGTGGTCACAAGCCCAAGGTCACTCCAGGACTGGTCCCTGTGATACACAGCTGTGGGTTTTATGATAGGTCTCTTAGTCAAAATTCAGAAAAGCTGGAAAATTGCTTCAGTGCTGGTACTTCTCTATATGCCCAGATGTTAAGATTCCAGCAATGAACTAGTAAAAATGGTCTTCTCAGTGAAATGTTACTATTCAACAAAGTAGTACGAGTTTTAAGATTAAACTTCTTTTTTAAAAATTTATTTTATTGATGTATAGTTGATTTACAATGTTGTTAGTTTCTGCTGTACAGCAAAGTGATCCAGTTATATATACATATTTATGTGTGTGTGTGTATATACTTTTTCATATTCTTTTCCATCATGGTTTATCACAGGATACTGAATAGTTCCCTGTGCTATGCAGGAGGACCTTATTGTTTATCCAGTCTATATATAATAGTTTGCATCTGCTAATCCCAAACTCCCACTCCATCCCTCCCTCAGCCCCCCTCCCCCTTGGCAACCACAAGTCTGTTCTCTATGTCTGTGGGTCTGTTTCTGTTCCGTAGATAAGTTCATCTTTTAGATTCCACGTATAAGCAATATCATATGGTATTTGTCTTTATCCTTCTGACTTCACTTAGTATGATGATCTCTAGGTCCAACCATATTGCTGCAAATGGCATTATTTCATTCTTTTTTATGACTGAGTAGTATTCCACCGTATATACATACCACACCTTCTTTATCCGTTTATCTGTTGATGGACATTTAGGTTACTTCTATGTCTTGGCTACTGTAAATAGTGCTGCTGTGGACATAGGGGTGCATGTTATCTTTTCGAATTATAGTTTTGTCTGGATATATGCCCAGGAGTGAGATTGCTGGATCATATGGCAACCCTTATCATATGGCAACTCTATTGGATCATAGTTTTTTGAGGAACCTTCATACTGTTTTCCCTAGTGGCTGCACCAGTTTACACTCCTACCAACAGTGTAGGAGGGTTCCCTTTCCTCCATACCCTCTCCAGCATTTATTTGTAGACTTTTTAATGATGGGCATTCTGACCGGTGTGAGTAAACCTATTTCTTTATTTTCTTTTGAATTTTTAAGAACTGCTCTCTGCCAGGCCATTGATTTTTCTGACTCTGCTCGCTCTTGGGTCGCTTGCCTCCACCTGTGTCCTCTGACGGCGTCTTCTTGCTACTCAGTGCGCATGATGAGGGCTTGAACCTGCCTCTGACCTTCATGACCCCTGTGGCACTGCCTGCAGTCCTGCTACGTCTTAAGGAATCCTTTCTGCTCCAGTTCCCCCTGCTGACCTTCTCAGGATCTCAGCTTTCAAAGCCCTAGAAAGGGAACGTGAGTGCCCAGCTCATCTCTCTATGGCCAGGTCACTCGTCCTAGGTCACTGGCCAGCCTATGAATCTGTTTTCCTCGGGTCAAATGACCACTCATGGTTGAATTCTCTGTGGGGGAACAGATGAGGTATCATGTGCTATAAAGCATGGCTGCTGTCCCCGCAGCAGGCCCCGGGAGGGGTGGTGCCCCTGGAAGGAGTGAGGGCAGGGCAGCATCTCCAGAACAGGCTGACGGAATGGGGTTCAGTAGAGGCAAGATTCTACGTTGCAAGATCAGGAGCTTAGCCACTGATCCTCTGCAAAGATCAGCTCAGAAGAGGCCCCTGGCTATTCCTTTATCAGTGATTCCTATCACTCTTCCCTTTAAACCACTTGAAGTGAATCACTGTCCTGCGGAAATAATTTAAGAGGCACAGTTGGGCTTGGCAGGAACATGGTCGACACTATCCAATGGGGATAGTTCACTGAGCAAAGCGAGGCTGAGTAATGAGTGGCTGGCCTTTGTCCAGCATCTGAGAATTTCTCTGGCTTCAATGGCAAAGGTTTACCACCCTTTTTCCCAGGCCTCTCTTTTCCTCTAACTATTGATATCTTGAAACCCTCTGAGAGTAAGTTTGCTCTGCAAGATCCATTGATCAGGGTGGTAGCAGTTTATGGATCTAAAAATTCCTGCTTCTGGAATGAATGGCAGGCTTCCCAAGTGTGCGTTTATGGCATGACAAATGTGGTTATGGTTGGGAGCTACCAAAATTGCTTTATTCTCTCCTGTTTCTCATGGTGTCAAAAAATGACCAGTTTCACCAAAACTTTCAGATTAGATTTATATTATTTTTATCTGGTATATGTTTATGTACGTCTCTAGCATGAGTGTGTGTGTGTATATATAAATACCAGCAGAAAAAAGTATACTATCTGGAGAGAAACACCATAAATAAGAACTTTTGTTCTCCTCTGCTTTTTTTCTCTTTTGAACATTTAAAAGGATAAGTAAAAATACACTCACAGGCACACAAATGAAGTTTTCAGGAAAGAACTTTTCAACATACTAGGGGGGAAAAAAACGAAAAAAAAAAAAGACCTTTCTATTTCTGTAAGCACCTTTATACTGAACACAATTTTTGTTCAATTCTAAGACATCCATTTCTTTAATTCTAGATTATGAAAGAAACATGCATTCCAGAGTTATGGGAATTCCAAAGTTATGGACAACTTTCAGCTACTTCACATGCAACAAATAATGGGAACCTTGTCTACCCCTAAACTTTCAGTTTTGTCAAATAGAAACCTAGGTCATGTCACAATAAGAAGCAGCATCCAAATATCTTCGGAAAATGACTGGACGTTATGTTATGGGACAGAGCTTTTAACACTCTGCCAGAAATCTTCCTACAAATGGTGATCGAGATGAAATAGTATTTTGGTACTCTATAAAGACAAGATATTAGAATGCTATTTGGTTTTTTGAGACTTGAGTCACATACCTTTCCGGTGGCTGTTGAACCAGTAAAGGAAATTTTAGACACTAGGGGATCCGTGCAAAGTGCTTCCCCTACTTCCTTGGCCTTCTTTTGAGAGCAGGGAATAACGTTGTATACACCCGGAGGAATTCCAGCCTGGTCTGCAAGCTGTAAAGAGAAACAGCAAACGTGGCAGCAAATGATCAAACTGGAAAAACAGAAAAGAGAAATAAATAGATGTTTTAATCTAAAAAGTAATGGCAAAAAAAAAAAAATAAACTAGGCTGACTTTAGGGACAGAATATATTTGGAACTGAAATAAGATTCTTAATAGTGCTAATGTGATATTAATATGAATGTGTTGTTGGAAGTTTCTGTATGAATTTAAGCACTATTTTATTGTGTGTGTGTGTGTGTGAGAATACATATATGTATATTTCCTAGCCCTGACACTAAAAGGCCTAGAAACAATGACCAGCTAGTAGCAATGACCATCCCTAGTGCCCCAAATGTAGTCTTAAAATATAATTTCCTACCAGAAGAAATAAGGGCTTTCTGCAAAAATGGTTAATCCCAGGTCTGAGGCAAGAAATATATATAATAAGTCTAAAATATCTTGTCATACTAGCAAGGAAGGTCTCAAAAACTGTTAAGAGTTATGTTAAAAGATAGAAGAGCCAACTCGAAGAGGCTGCCATTGGCCAAAACTGGGGGCAATCTGAGCTTCCTCAAGGATAATAACCACAGCAAACTGAAACTCATCAAATACGTTAAAATCTACTAGCACATAATGCTACTAACAGACTAATTGGGAACCTTAGGCAGATGACAGGAATAGATGCATTAATTTGGAAAACTAAATAAAAAGAAAGAATCAAACATACTGTCTTTCCTATGGGAATTTACCATGGGGTAACCACACAGGAGATGATGGGTAGCTTTGATTTACAGAAGTGGTCTGGTGAATAAATGAAAGAAAAAGGAAAGAATTCAAATATCACCATTTTTGCACTCCTAATGAATTAACAGACTGAGTGGCATTGCACAGCAATGGCTGCAAATATGAAAACGGAGACACCCAGACATTACTCGCCTCCTGACAAAAGGACACAAAATGGGATCGAACCCAAGTCTGAGGAAGCGTCTGGATGCAGCTGCCAATCTGTGGAAAGTGCAGCAGACAGAGGAACCCAGTGCATGGTATGCCATCTGCAAAGCCCAGACTATGGGGAACTCTACCGGTCAAACGCCTCGCTTCTTCAAAAGATAAATTGTAAGGGACAGAAAAGGATGAAGGGGAATGTGTAGAACGGGATAAACTCATCAAACATTCCCAATTTTAAAAAAGTGAAGGCCACTGCAGGAAGCCTGAATTTTACTCTGAGAGACATGAGAAGCTATTAGAGGGTTTTAAACAGAAGAACAAGATATGACGCAGATTGAGCTGGAGAAGGGAACAGTAAATAAGAGGTCCCTGAATCTGAGAAATGCCCATATTTTAGTCACATTACTATGACTTAATAAAAATGATGGCTAGATATCATTTTTAGGGTAGCCTAAACAATACATTGCCTACAGATGACAGAAAACTCCCCCATCTGTTATTTTTTCTAAAAAGAACATCATCTGGGTTAAAATAATGGCTAGTGAATTAAAACACAACACCATCAAACAGGAGACGCAGGCAAAGAAGTTTTCGAAAGTCTTTCCTTCTGTCCCAGATAACATCCTTTTTTTGGACTCTGTGCAGAGAGGCTCACCGCGGCCAAGGCCAGCGCAGAGAAGGGCGTGTCCTCGGCAGGTTTCACCACTACCGTGCAGCCTGCTGCCAGGGCGGCCCCCACCTTCCTCGTGATCATGGCGCTGGGGAAGTTCCACTGGATCAGAAGAGAGAGGAGGTAAGTGAGAGGAAGGACTGCCCCCTGGTCCAAAGGCAGGCAGGTTGGGAAGTCAGCCAGCAAATTCCAGTGCACAACTGCCTGGCAGAGCTGTTCTTGCACAGGTGAACTCTCAGAACACCTGGTACCTGCTGACTGCAGGGACTGGGGAGACAAAGGCTCATAGAGACAGGAAACATCTTCAGAGTTTAAAACACTACAAAATCATCTATACCGGGGACAGCCAACTTTCTCTGTAAGGGGCCGAGTAGTAAAAATTTTAGGCGTTTGGGATGTCCAGTTTCTGTCACGAGGACTCAAGACCACAGACAATACAGTACGTATATGAATAGGTGTGGCTCTGTCCCAATAAAACTTTATTTACAAACACAGGCAGCAGGCTGGATTTGGCCTGAGGGCCATAGTTTGCTGACCCTGCGGGGGGAAAATATTAGCAAAGGTGATTTTGAAAATGGTAGACGACATATTACTTTTCTCTCTCTATATATATTTATAGATAGCTCTCTGTACACATCTGTGTATCTATAGTAACAATGTTTTATTTCAGCAAAAACTCATATAGTGCTTATTCTGTCCCTTGCACTGTTCTAAGCACTTTTAAACTATAATTAATTAAATCCTCATCACAACCCAATGAGGTTGGTATTTTTCTCCTCATTTGCAGGTTTGGACAAAGTGAGACAGAGCAGTTAAGTAATTTGCTCAAGGTCACACAGCTAGTGGAGAGTCGGCTCTGAGTCAAACCTGGTCAGTCTAGGCAGTGAGGGCGGCAGTTCTCTGTAACTATGGTGAGCGGGGAAAGATAAGCAGTCTTGAGACCAGCTGGCAGACACTGTAGAGAAGTTAATATGGGATCTAGAAGGTGGACCCAAGAAAGGCAGTTCATGTAGAGAAAGCTGGGTGCCCCACAAGTATACTGCAGCCCTATCCAGGCAGACACAATATCTTTTTTTTTTTAGCCTTTTTACTTTCAGAACCTGGCCCAGTGCCTGCTGGTAGATACATAAATACTTTGCTGTTGATGATAACCATAAATTAAGCATAAAATTTTCTCAAAACTATAGCACATTTAAAAATTGTCAAATCTTAAGTCTTTTTAAAAACTGATAAATACCAAAGATCTTTTTAGATGTACTAGGCAATGCCAAGAAGAAGCCTTTATGCTAAGTCAGAGGAGCCCCTGGGTCCTCCAGTGGGTCAGTCCCCTTCTGCAGGCATTAGAAGTGCCCCCTGGCCACCACCACACCTCTCACACCTATCGCAGAGGACCAGGAAACACACCTCCACATGCAGCAATGGCATCAGGAAGCCAAGAACAGGTGACAGAGCTAACAGGATGAGCACACCTGCTCAAACCCCACTCAACCTCCTCCCCTAGGAGCTTGCAGATCCTGCCACATACTGGGGTGATGACTGCGGCCACACCGAGGGGCTGCTTGAGGACCAGGGCCCGTTTTTCTTTTGCTGGGGTGTAGATAATGTCTCCGTAAACGCGGCGGGCTTCCTCTGAAAACCACTCCAGGAAATTTGCAGAATAGAGAATTTCTCCCTGTGCCTCCTTCAGTGGCTTTCCCTAAATTAAATCAGAAAAGGTGACACTCATTACCTTCTAATAACGAAAGCATGATTCTGAGTTTCTAAATTCTTCGAGGATGCAAGCAGAGCAGGAAAGTCTCCCGTTACAAAACCCACAGGGTAGTTGAGAAATTTCTAATGAGAAATGGAATATTTCCTGCCACATCAGTAAACAAAGAATGTCACAGTCATCAGCGATTTGCAGCCCTCCAATGTGAGCCCTGAGTGAACTCAGGATATGAAAACACAGGATACTGGCCCCAGAGAGCTGAGGTGCATATCAAAGGAATGCTTTCAGTGAGCCCAGACTCTTGCATCTTCCCATACAAAGAAAAGCGCTAAATTCCTTAACTTGGGATCTGGTTTTCTTTACAATAATCTTTTGACATTCAGACTACCTGTTCTTTGTTGCAAAACTTCTGTATAACCTGGCTCTGCACTTCACCTCCTCAGAGCAGTTCTCTCAGGGTTACTTGAGACGCTGCCTCCCGGGCTTGAGGTCCTAAAAATTCCCGCCGAATAAAACAAAACTCTCAACTTTTAGGCTGTGAATATATTTTAAGTCAACACTAACCTCAGTGTGGGTCTTAGAAAGCAGAATCACAAATGGTGATGGAAGGAAGCCTGCCAGGCTGATAGGAATTGAGTAGGATAATCAAACAGTCAGCTTAGAAACCCCATTAGGGGACTGTAGATAGAGAGGGGACTTTAGGAGACCACAGTAAGGTTAATGATCACTCAAGAAAGTAATGGGAAAATCCTGAAACAATGTGGGCTTGCTTGACTCATAGAGCCGAACAAGTCGCTTAGCATCACAGCCAGATTGGCTTGCTTAACAAAATCAAGCTCACTTGATTAGCAACAAAATCATACAACAGAAGCATGAGACATGCCCCAGTACAATAAAACAATGGTGGCATGAGACCTACAGCCTGTCGGTGGTGTCATCAAGTTAATGACCCCCAGCACATGCTCTGTGCACACACAAAAATCATTTATGGAAAGGACATTTCAAAGTGAAAGACCCTCATTGTAGTGAGACCTGAAATAATTTTTCCAAAGTGCCATGACAGTCCTGGCCTGACCATGTAGGGACAAAAAACTCGAAGTGGAGGCGGAGCCGATGACGGAAACGTGATACCTACTCAAGAAAGACAAAGAAGGTCTTCCCCCCTCCCCTCTCTTCCTTTGATTATAAAAATGTAACCCACTAAGTACTTGGGGCAGCGCACTGCTTGCCTGCCCGCTTGTAAGCCTCACAAGCAACCTATTCTAATAAATCACTTTAAAAAAAATAAATTTATATATTTATTTATGGTTGCATTGGGTCTTTGCTGCTGCACACTGGCTTTCTCTAGTTGAGGCGAGCAGGGGCTACTCTTTGTTGCGATGCATGGGCTTCTCATTGCAGTGGCTTCTCCTGTTGCAGAGCACAGGCTCTAGGCGCACGGGCTTCAGTAGTTGTGGCACGTGGGCTCAGTAGTTGTGGTTCGTGGGCTCTAGAGTGCAGGCTCAGTAGTTGTGGCACACGGGGTTAGTTGCTTCGTGGCACGTGGGATCTTCCCGGACCAGGGCTCGAACCCGTGTCCCCTGCATTGGCAGGCGGATTCTTAACCACAGCGCCACCAGGGAAGTCCTAAATCACTTCTTATCTATCACTTTGCCTCTCGTTGAATTGTTGTTTCTGCACTGAGACATAAAGGACCAGGCTTCTTGGAGGCCCCCGAAATGACACCTAACAGTTTCAAGACCGCCCTGAGCCACAATCGTCATTTGCATTCTCAATATGTTTACAATTAGGAGGAGGAACCTAGAACTGCCTCTTCAATTTTTTTTCCTTCTAACATCTTCTAAATGTTGTGAACGGTGGAGAGTAATTTATTAGAGCAACCAAAAAACTGGTACCTTTGAAAATGTACAAAAACAACATGAAAAATCAATCAACGCAATCACATGCTAAAAACCTGGAATGGTGGAAAAGCAGTATTCACGCAGTCCCACTCAAAATCTATTTCTTGCATATTATTAAATAGGCGTGCCTGACTTAATTTTGTGCCCAAAATAAGAATTAGCTGATATCTGATTGTTAGGCAAGGAATTCACGTTTTCTTTAGCTACAGCACTGAAGTTAGAGGCTTCCCCATCCTTCAGTCTAAGAACTCCCGGACAATTTCTTCAGGTAGTAAGTTAGCGTCCTGAACTTACACTTTCAGCTGTGATTATCTTGGCAAGGTCATCCTTATTTTGTATCATTAAGTCGTACCATTTCCGAAGTAAAGAACTCCTCTCCTGAAAAAGAATTAAAAAATAGTAAAATGCCAAGTGTAAGAGAGACTATTAAATAATCTTCAGTTTCCTAAAATATTTGCTGTGTGGTCTCATTCTTGGGGAGACATACATTGACCTTTTTTTTTAAATTGAGGTATAATTGACACACATATTTGTTTCAGGTGTACAGATCTTTCTTTGATAAGTGATAACAAAGATCCAATTTTCAAGTTGCATCTAACAAGGTGTGCGGAGTCATAAATTGTAAGAGAGAAAAAAGTTCTGTGGAAGAGCTGTTACTATTTATGGTAAATATGAATAACTTTCACCACACTAAGGTATAGTTCCTTACTTTAAAAAAAAGGTATGTTTAATTGCAGTGAAATACACTAAAATTTGCCATCTTAATCATTTTTAAGTGTGCAGTTCAGTGGCATTAAGCACATTCACAGTATTGTGCAACAGTCACCACCATCCATCTCCCAGAATGCTTTTCGTCTTGCAGAACGGAGACTCTGTACCTGTTAAACAATAACTCTCCACTCCCCGCAGCCTCTGACAAGCACGATTCTACTTTCTGTCTCTGTGAACTGGACTGCTCTAGGTACCTTATATAGGTAGAATCATACAGCCTTTGTCCCGTGACAGGCTTATTTCACTCAACACAATGTCCTCAAGTATAGTTCTTTATTTTAACGACTCACTGGCTAGTTAAATTTGTCCCACAGACTGGGGTGGAGGTTGCAGGGTGTGTAAGGCATCTGAAGGGGTTTTGCACACTTAAGAAGAGGGCCCAGGCACAACACCGTGGATGCCCTTGATGCCACTGAACGGTACACTTGCAAATGGCTAAAATGGTAAGTTTTATGTTATGTACATTTTATCACAGTTTTTTAAAATTTCCAAAGATAAAAGGATGAATGAATAAATTGGATTATTAAGTATATTATGGAAGAAATGGTTTCTTAAAAAAAATTTTTTTAGGGCTTCCCTGGTGGCGCAGTGGTTGAGAGTCCGCCTGCCGATGCAGGGGACACGGGTTCGTGCCCCGGTCCGGGAAGATCCCACATGCCGCGGAGCGGCTGGGCCCGTGAGCCATGGCCGCTGAGCCTGCGCGTCCGGAGCCTGTGGTCCGCGACGGGAGAGGCCACAACAGTGAGAGGCCCACGTACCGCAAAAAAAGAAAAACAAAAAAAATTTTTTTTAAAGGAACTCATATAAAACCATAAAAAAAAAGACGGCCCAGAAAATCCAGGTCAACCAGGCCACACAGAGGTGCCCCGAAGGAAGATGTGCCCCCGAGCTCTGGCTTCCTGCATCCAAACAGGTGTATCCGAAGCAAAGGAGAATCTTTGGTTTATTCCTACCTGCTGAAAGGTTGCCCACAGCAACGAGCAAAGCTTGTTTGTGATTCTGTCATCCTAATCCATCCAGCAGGTGTTAAGATTTAAATTATTTTCTCATTCCACTCATGAGCAGGGAGCCTGAGACTGTAAGCACCACTAACCATCTTTCTCTGGGTTCTTTCCCTTCCCTATTTTGGATAAGCTAATAAGCTTCGTTATCTTAGCTCTCAAGGGTGTTGTTGAGATGAAGTCTTCTGAATCTCCAACCCCCAGAGAACAGGCATTGACAGCTCTTAAAACAGTATTACTGCAGTAATTTCACCCTCACTCTGTGCAACACTGGTTAAGAATCTGATGACTGTGGGCCTGTGTGCTGTGACTTATTCTGGGTAAGAAAGGAAAGACTAAAATCTAGGAGGCCTGGATTAGAGAAAAAAAAGAAATGTGAGTAAATGGCCTGCAAGGAATAGAGCACCACACAGAGTCTGAGAGAGAATGAGAGAAGAACACGGAAAGCATGAGAACGGTAAGAATAAAAAGCAGATTCTGCTTGCTGGCAGAAAACCCAGGGTCCAGTCTGAACACAGACACCAGCAGAGGCCACAAACTGCCCTCGGTGTGCGCGGCCCGTGTTATGGGTTAGTTGCGCCTGCGCAAAAAAGGCGTGTTGGAGTCCCAGTTCCCAGCCCCTCAGAGATGGGGAGATGGGGTCTTGACAGAGGTCATCCAGTTAAGACAAGGTCATCGGGATGGGCCCTAACCCACTATGACTGATGTCCTTATAAAAAGGGGAAATTTGGACAAGACAGAAGCACGCACAGAGGGAAGATGACACAGAGAGACACAGGGAGAAGATGGCCATCTATAAACCAAGGAGAGAGACCTGGAACCGTTCCTTCCCTCGGAGCCCTCAGAAGGAGCCAACCCTGCCGACACCTTGATTTCAGGCTTCTTGCCTCCAGAACTGAGGTGACACATTTCTGTGGTTTAAACCACCAAGTTTGTGGTACTCTGTGACGCCAGCCCCAGGAAACTTCTCCAGCCTTTGTAAGGATCTGAGTAAGTGTGCAGGCCTCAGACAGGGGGCTGGGGAGGCTGGTGGTGGATGGAGTAACGTGGGGCTCAAATCCCAGACCCTCCACTTGAGCAACAGTGAAGTTACATAACCAGGAGCCTCTGTAAGCCAGTTTCCTCGTGCACAGCATGGCTCGACTGTCTACCTCACAGGGCCATTGAAAGGACTAAACAAAACGCACCTGGAGCACCAAGAACAGTACTCAGCTGTGGAAGGCACAACAACAGCCCTCAAAGAGGGCCTCAGCCTAATCCCTGGAACCTGTGAACATATTACTTTACAAGGCAGAAGGGATTCTGCCGACGTGATTAAGGACCTTGCGGTAAGGAGACGATCCTGAATTACCCAGGTGGGGCCAGTGTAACCAACAAGGATGTCTATAAGAGGGAGAGAGGCGGGGCAGAGGCAGCGTGGGAGGTGTGATACAGAAGGAGAGGTTGGAGTGCTCTGGGGCCACAGACCACGGACTGCGGGCGGCTTCTAGAAGCTGGAAAAAGCAAGGAAAGCCCTAGAGTTCCTGAAGGAATGCAGCCCTGCAAACCCGTTTTGGACTTCTGACCTCCAGAACTGTAAGAATAAGTTTGTGTTGTTGCGTTTTGTTAAGTCCCTGAGTTTGGGGTGATTCGTTATAGCAGGCCACAAGAAAGTAATGCATCAGCTTATAAGGCGGTCAGTAAACGCGTCAGTAACCATCTTTCCCTGAACTCCTCCAGGAGTTCACAGGGTGGAGAAAGGAGGTCATAAAACGCGTGAAAAGAAAGACGTGAAGTAATGCAAAAGACGTCAAGGGGAAGGGCGAGACAAGGGTACGGGCCACGCTACGGGTTCGGGGGAGACTGATGGAAGGCTGTGTGGTCCAACGGACGCCATGGCAGACATGATACACGAGCCAGACCCCAGGAATGGCGGGACGTGAGTGGGCCTAGAGAGGAAAGCAGAAGATAGCTGGGGGGCAGCGGGGCGAGCAGCAGAGGCCTCGGGGCAAGAAAGCTGCCTTACAAGCTGCGTTTGCGCCCCACCGTCCAAGCTGCAGAGGTGGACCCAGCTTCCTTAGGAAGCCAAACCCACCACTTCCTTAGTAAGACGCTCCAAGGTCCTTTCAAGAAGCCCCAGGCAAGACCACCTGACTGCACCTGGAAGAGCTCCAGGGCACTGTAACACCCCTACACGGCAGGCTTGAGGCTGCGGGCCCGGGTGGGGCTCCAAAACAACAGCAGAGGGCCCAGGGCTCAGCCTCGATGCCCACCCGTCCTGTAAATTCCCACAGCTGTAAGTGCATACGCGTGTTGTCTCTAGCTCAGGCCTCCCTCTCCTGACTCACGTAGCCAACATCCTACTTAACACCCTCACTTGGTGACTAACAACATCTCAGACTCAGTGTGTCCAAAGCTGAGCTCCGATGTCTCGCCCCAATGCTGCTCCTCTCACCCCCTTCCCGTCTCTGGATAGTTACTCCTTCCTTCCAGTGGCTCTGGCCAGAAGCCCTGGGGTCATCATTCCATCCTGTCTTTCTCTCACACCTCGTCTAATAATCTGTCAGGGAATCCAGTTGCCTCTACCTTCAGGATATATCCTTGATCAGAACACTGCTCACCGCCTGAACGGCTCCCATCCTAGTGCAGGCCCGTCAGCATCTCCCACATGAATCACCGGCACAGCCTCCTAGCCCTCTGGGCTTCCACCATTGCCCCCCCTTCAGTCTATTCTCGGCACTGTGAATAGACTGAAACCCTTTGAAACGGAGCCCCGCCTCACTCGCAGTAAAACCCCACTCAGTCCCTAAAACAGCTCCGCAGCCCACTGGATCCAGCACCCTCCTCCTAAGACTCTCCCCCCACGTTAGTCCCCTCAGCACACAGGCCTCCTTGCTGATCTACACCTGTGTCAGGCATGCCCCTGACTCAGGATTTTTGCTCCAGCTGAATTCCCTCACCTCCTTTGGTCTTTGCATCTCATGTCCTCAATGAGGCCTACCCTGATGTTATAGGGTCCCCCCCAATTCATATAACCCCCCAGTACCTCAGAGTGTGACTGCATTTGGAGATAGGGTCTTGAAAGAGTTTTTTTTGTTTTTTGCGGCATGCGGGCCTCTCACTGTTGTGGCCTCTCCCGCTGCGGAGCACAGGCTCCGGATGCGCAGGCTCAGCGGCCATGGCTCATGGGCCCAGCCGCTCCGCGGCATGTGGGATCTTCCTGGACCGGGGCACGAACCCACGTCCCCTGAATTGGCAGGTGGACTCTCAACCACTGCGCCACCAGGGAAGCCCGAAAGAGGTTTTTAAGGTTAAATGAGGTCATTAGGGTGGATCCTAACCCAATATAGCTAGCGTCTTCACAAGAAGAGACTAGGACACTGACAAGTTCAGAGGCAGAAGCATGTGAAGATGGGGGACGACGGCCATCTACAAGCCAGAGAGAGGGGCCTCAGAAGAAACCAAGCCTGCCCACACCTTGATAGCAGATTTCTAGCTTCCTGAGCTTTGAGACCAGAAATTCCTACTGTTTAAGCCACCTAGTCTGTGATACTCTTATGGCGGCCCTAGCAAACCAATACACCTGCCCACACTACTTATTTTGCATCTTGCCCCTTTTCTCTGGCCTCTGATCCTCTTAGCCTTCCTTCTCTACCTTTTTTTTCCCTCATAGCATCCATCACTTCTAACATATTTGTTTAGCTATGTTTTGTTTACAGGTTAGAACTCCCCTCCCACCCCTCACCCCCAAGTGAACTCCAAGAGGGCAGGAATCTTTTGTTGATTGCTGTATGGCAAGCACCTCCCACAGTGCGTGGCATAGCAGTTGCCCAGACAACATCTAATGGATGAATGAAAGCTACGACTCCCTCGGGTACTTGGACCTTATTGCTGGATCTGTATCTTCCTTCAGAGGGGGGATGCTGACGGACAGGGTGGACAGTCACTTCACTGGGCTGACTCCTAGGTGTCACATAATAAATGCTCTAACAGCCCCCATCCCGCACCCCCAATTCTCCACTATTCTCTGTCAGTTAATAGATGGAGCTCTCTAATCAGGCCCCAAACCTGGAGACTGGTCCTGGACTGGTCGCTTCCCCTGCTCGATTCTTTTCCCCAGTTCTCTCCACTGCCGAGTTCGTGACTCGAGCCCGAGGCACTCACTACCAGCCTCCTTGTGGACCACTGAAGATGCTCTGAAGTCACTCGTGCTCTCACCTTCCCTGACCCTTCCCGCCCTCCACCCCCAACACACATGCACACACGCACGCACGCATCGGCCTGCTCGCTTGTAATCGCATGTTGGTGTTCTGCCTCACCTACTGGATACTTTATGAGGCTTGAGGCTTGAGGCTGGGGCTGTGCTCCCTAGCGCCGGCACAGGGCTTGGCACAAAGCCGACGCTCCAAACGGATTTGTTGGCCATCTCTTTTCTTGTTACCATGACTGTCCGCGTGGTGTATGCCGGAGCATTGGGGAGGGGAGGTGACAGCTGGTTTCACTAGAGGGCAAAGCCCGATCGCACCCTGGACCCGGCGCGCACTCACCTTGGCCGAGACCCCCCTCCAGCTGCAGAAAGCCTCGTAGGCGGCACGCACGGCGGCGCGGGCCTCGGGTACCCCGCAGTCGGCCACCAAGCCCAGCTCGGCGCCGCTGGCCGGGTCGTGCACCGGGAAGGTGTCGGCGGCCGAGAGCCAGCTGCCGCCCACGAAGCCGTCGGTGCGCAGCAGGGCCGAGGAAAGGCCCGCTGGGCCCCGGGCGTAGCCGCGAATCCGGGCCACCGGGTAGCCGGCGCGGGGGCGGAGGACCCGGCTGGGAGGCGTCCGGGGGAGGTGCAGGGCCAGGCAGCTCCGCAGCCGAAAACAGGTCGCCATGGCCCAGGCGGCGGCGGCGGCAGGAAGCAGGCAAGCGAGCGTGCGCACCCGAGTGCAGGGATCCAGGCGGCGGCGGGGACGCGCCGGGTGGCGGCGGACGCGGGCTGAAGGTGGCCGAGACGCGAAGCAGCGCCCTCTCCCCGCGCTCTTCGCTCTGCATCTCCGCGCAGTCTGGACCTTAACCCTGAGCGCTGGGTGGCTTGGCTTCCTGCGCGAGCTGGGAAGGGTCGCTGGGAGAGACACCTGAGGACCGCCATGCCGTCACCTTTGTCCCTCTCGTTTGTCTAACTTTTCCTTAGCCCCTCAACCGCTGTAAGAGAACCGCTCCCTCTCTCCACCACTTCCCCAAACCGGCATTCCCCCAAACCGGCATTCCCCCGCCACCGGAATTTGTGCTTGGCCCATGAATATGCTGGTGTCTGCCCCAGCTTCTAAGGACGTGATCACGATTCTTTATTGCCAATGCTCTTGTGCGCTCAGGATTTGGGGCGAGGGTTCTCCGAGGGGGTGCAGTGTGGTCCACCGTTCTGCTGCCTGGATGCTTTTCTAGGTGTGTGTCTAAGTGTTCTCTCCATTAACTGGGAGCAAGCAGGGGTGCCCATGATATAAGCGCCTTTGGAGACGAACAGACTTGGATCTAAGCTCAGAATCTGTGGTTGGCAAGCTGTGTAACCTTCTACAATTTATTTAACCTCCTTCCTGTCCTTTGTAGAATGGAACAATACCTACCCCATAGGTTTGTTGTGATTTAACATATGCTCAGTACAGCATTACTCAGTACGTTAAATGCAGCAGTGTTCAAAGCCATGCTAGCTGCCCTGGTTCAAACAACTAGTAAGACTAAAGTTAGGACACCTACTAGTCAGTGGGACCATTTTGTCAAAATCATCAACCAAGGTATAATCACAATTAGACTTGGCCTAAAACCCTGGAAGTAGCAAGGAAGCCTCAACTTCGATGAGGATAAAGATAAAAATAGCAGGCCTGTACTCGGAATTTGTGGGTTCAAATGAAGCCTGACTCTAGGCATTGATTGGATCGCTAGTCTCAAAAAAACTCCTTCTGTATCTCTCCTGAGTGGAGAGTCTCTTGCTGGCTTTTGCAGAGCCTGTGGGCTCTTTACCTTTTCTAGATTTTTATTTGTAAAAGGCCGAGGCGGTACTTTATATTTTGACTTTGGTTTTTGCTGAGTCACTGTCACTCAATCTTGAGTCCGTCAAATTTGGCAGAAATGGGAATAGCACTTAATTAAATAGAGTTTAATCTTTTGTGTGAGTGGGTTCACTTTTGGGTTCTGTATTCTACTGAAGGAATTGGGAGGTGAGAGGCAGTCCTGATGGAGACCACAGCTGGTTGGGTATCACATTCGGGACTGGGGAGCTGGTGTGCTTCCACCTACGGCCTGCAGAGGGAGCTCTACGGATAGTTGATTTCTAAGGGTTGGGGAAATCCATTCTGCTGAGCAAAAACTAAGTCCCAGAAAAGTGAAGTCCGCTGTGGCTGCCTCTCTCGATCCAAAATTACTTTTTTTTTAACTTATTTTGCAAGGTTCTATTTCAAACGGTGCACACTCTGCCTAGGGCCCATAGGACTTTTAGGGGAACACAAAAATATTGACCTTCTTATAAAATCAGAATAAAAAAATAAGCTTTTACGTTCAGTATTAATAACCTTTATACCAATGCAGATGTAAAATATGATTTTTTAAAAGTTTATTTTTATGAAGGAAGGGACCCTCCCCCCCACCCCAACCAAGGCAAAAGTGTCCAGGGCCTAGGAAATTCACCATGTCCCCTGCCCTTCTCCCCAACTCACTGTTCTGTGCTCTTTGCAAGTTCCTATTTAGAGTGGGAAAAATTCCCTCCTGGTTCCGGGCTTGCTTCTAGGCCCGCCCAGAGCTGGCCAGTTGTGTTCACCAGGGCTTAAAAGGATAAGACCACCAGGTGACAGGGACCTTTCTTCCTTTCCCCTTGGCTTTCCCCTGTCCTCTACCTCTAATTCTCACTTTCTCCATCCTCTCTTCCATTCACTATAAGGGCACTATGATGACAGCAACATATTAGACTGCAGAAGCGAACTGAAATTGTCTGCTTTATCTCAAAAGTTTCTGGACCTCAAAATTTTATCTCATTTAACTGCACAAGGAGACCCACCTTCACTTCAAAAGTCCTACCCTGTGTTGGCTTCATACACCAATCTAAACTGTTATAAAAGGTATATTGCTGTATATCTGAGTGTAAAATTTTTAAATTCAATAAGGAATATAGTTACTCAATAGAAGTCTGAGGTGCATCTTTTAGAAAGGGAACATTTCTTTTGAATGATAATAGTTAACATTCATTAAACACTTACTGTATACCAGTCACTTTTTTTTTTTTTTTTTTGGTGGTGTGCGGGCCTCTCACCATTGTGGCCCCTTCCATTGGGAGCACAGGCTCCGGACGCGCAGGCTCAGCAGCAATGGCTCACGGGCCCAGCCGCTCGCGGCATGTGGGATCTTCCCGGACCGGGGCACGAACCCATGTCCCCTGCATCGGCAGGCGGACTCTCAAACACTGCGCCACCAGGGAACCCCTATACCAGTCTCTTTTAAGCATGTTACCTATATACTCATCTGATCTTCACGGCAACCCTATATGGTAGGCATTATTATCCCCATTTTTATGGATAATTTTATAAGTAAGGAAACTGAGGCAATGAAACTTTTAGTAACTTGCCCAAGGTCACCCCAATAGAAGGTAGCAGAACAGGGACCCAAATAAAACCCAAGGCCTTGTGGCTCTCAAGCCTGTATCTCCCCACTCATTCCTTAATATACCTGCATGTTTACCTCTCAGCTTGTGTCTCTATTTCCAGAAAAGCTCTAAATGGTAGACTCATGATGTCTATTATATAACAAAGCCACCTGTATTAGGAAAAGAGGGAGTGGGGTAGAAAGAAAAACAATTCCATACACCTTTGTCAGGTAGTTTTCTTAATATTGCCAGCTCCATTTTAACTTTCCTTTAAAAGTCATATCTTTGTTACAAGCAGCATTGTCCTACAAAGGCCCTATCTCAAAACCATTACACTGTACTGCCTAAGAAAATAATTCCCTCCCATTCTATTACATACCTAAAATTAAGTCATTCTGAATCTTAAACACAAAAAATATATGTAATGAGAAATTTGGCATTAATATGGCTTAGTTACTGAACCCTGAACCCATTTCTTTCTCTGGTGCTTTTTGGATAGGTTTGCTTTATTAAACCTGATTAGATATTGTCTTCAGGCAGTGTTACATTTTCCCTGTCGACCCTTTGCAACCCTTTACTGTTATTCATCGAATACTCCTGGGTCTTCTGGGCTTACTAGAGCCCTAAATTCTAATTGCCTCCCCCTCACTTGCAGGCTTTGGAAAGCCCGGAGTGACAGGGGAGCAAACTCCATGGCCTCTGATGGCCAGAGGGGCATGGCAACCTGTACACGTGTGTGTGGGGCGGGCTGGAGGACGTGGGGAGGGCACCCTCTGTCTGTGGAGGGGAGACTGCTGGCTCTTCAGCTTCAGCTGGTGGTCACATCACATGGGAATGTCAGTTCATGTAGCCAGTTTGTTGTTTTGCTTTTTTAAAGAGAGCTAGAAATCTAAGTTTCTATGTGGATTTTCCCCATTAAAAAAAAAAAAAGTTGGCCTAAATTTATAAAACACCCTATTTGCCAAACAAAACACATCAGCTTATGGCCTCTGACCTACAAACAGGAGCAGCAGGGCCTCATGCCATCAGGGTTGAGGGAGAGCTCTAGGATTCCTTTCCTTGGGGCTTTGCAGATGCAGAGTTAGGGTTACAGAGGAAACTTGGCAGACACCTCAGGGTCTCAAATCATCCCATCTTCTATTCTTCTCTTCCGTTTGGCTAACCTGAGAAGGAATACCGTGTCCTCCCACTCTTTTAAAATCTCCTTTCTTGTTTTTAAGGTATAATATGCATAATTCGAGCTTTAAGATCACCATCATTTCTATGAAGAGTTAAACCTAATGTTTCCCATGGGTTAAGTGCTATAGATTGGATACTTTGTCAGGTGTATTCTGAACCTAGCATTTTCTGAATCCTCCTTTCTTGGTCCTAAATCTGTCTCTCCCCACTTGCCCCTCCACTCCCCACCCACCGACAGTGGTATTGGCACCTTTGTTTGGGCTGCAGGAATCTGACCAGGCAGCAAGCTCTGGATACGCCCTATAAGAATAGCCAGAGATAAAAAGACCAGGAGTGGCTGCTGTTGTGTAATCAATCCCACACAAGTGTCATAATTTGTTGCCAGATACTGAAAGAGAAGCTGGTTCCAGCTGATCGTCATAAAAGATTTCCCAGCCCTTGTGGCTTCAGAGGCTAAGGAGACAGGGTAACCAGACGTACGTGTGGAAAGATGCAAGAGAAATCGGCTCTTGTAAGGTGAGGTGGTCCAATATACTTATTATCAATAGAGACAGGTGAGTCTTTTTTTTTTTTTTTAAAGAAAGCGAAGAATATTTGGAGACAACTTTGCTTGTGTCTCCGTCCAGATTTCATGTTAAAAAGAAATCCAGGGGAAAGCGGGGTCAGAAGATGGGAATGCACCACCTGGAGACATTTAGATTTCAGTTTATCGCTTTTTTCTTTCCCAGGTGGAGTTTGTTTGCTGTTCTGGTGAAGTTAAACAGTAGTTAAACAGTTGACTTCACTGGAAAATATTATTTTGAAATGAACCTGGGTTTCCCGTGTCAGTGACCTGCTTAGCGGGAAAGCAGTGGGTCTGGGCCAGGATTTCAGACTCCGTGCTGCCGCAGCTCTGAGCATTTCTCGTCACCATAGGAGCAGGGAGTAATGAGAGCATGTCTACTTTCAGATTCTGGTCAGGAGTGCTGATTGCACTGGGCTCCCTCTGCCCTAGAAGTTCACCGTGTGGCATTTCAACACACGTAGAAATAGGTAAGTGCCGACCCCTTGTCATGGTATCAAGGACAGTATATCTGTCAGAAATGTTAAGGGATTTAAAGTCTAACGCGTGTATTGATAATGAGTTTCCCTGCTGCACTGAGCCGTGGGGCAGTGGAGAAGAAAAAGCCAGAGATGGAGTCGTCCAGGATTGGGGATTGACTACTGGGGTGAGGTCCGTGGAGGAACAGGAAGCCTCTTTGGTCATTGGGTCCCTGGCTGTTTCTCTGCGTGGGGAAATAGGAACTGGATAAACTAGGGGTTCCCATGAAGCAGAAGAACTGACAGAGTGGGAGAGGAGAAAGACGGGTGGAATATGGTAGGAGTGAGGAATTTATGCTTGTTTTTACATTTCCAAGTATATGTAAAGGACCATGTGTGGCCACGGGAGTGGGTCCCCTGAGTCAAGTGGCTTTAAAGATGGTTGGCTTTAGGGAGGGCAAGGAATGGTCCCTGGCACTAGAAATGCCCAGAATGATGGCAGTATTTGGGGAACACGGGTACAGCAAGCTAGTGCCTATGAGCTCAGGGGCAAAGGCTGAGTTACCTGGATAGAGGTAAATGGTAACACAAAAAGTTGTTTCTTGGACAAAATGTATTTGTAATGTTTTTTAACTCTTTAGATAAAAACAATAACAATATTTTATAGTTATGCTACTTTTAGAAGATTCAAAACAGAGCAAGATTACAAATAAAATATAAAAATTTATCAATACAAAACACCTAGAATATTGAGCTCAGCTGGGCAAGAACTATATTATCACAGAATTCTATGATCTGAAAGGACACTAGAGGTCACTGAGTCTAGTTCCTTTATTTTACAGCAGAGGAAACTGATCCCAGGGAGTTTTCACAGCTCACTTGTTAGTGACCTGGTCAAGAATTACATATCCTGACAGCTGGTCCAGTGTTCTTTCCATTAAACATCTATTGCTGGGCTTCCCTGGTGGCACAGTGGTTAAGAATCTGCCTGCAATTGCAGGGGACACAGGTTCGAGCCCTGGTCTGGGAAGATCTCACATGCCGCGGAGCAACTAAGCGTGTGCACCACAACTACTGAGCCTGCGCTCTAGAGCCCGCGAGCCACAACTGTTGAAGCCTGCGCACCTAGAGCCTGTGCTCTGCAACAAGAGAAGCCACCGCGATGAGAAGCCCGTGCGCCGCAACGAAGAGTAGCCTCCGCTCGCCGCAACTAGAGAAAAGCCCACGCGCAGCAATGAAGACCCAATGCAGCCAAAAATAAATAAATAAAATAAATTTATTAAGAAACCCAAACATCTATTGCTAAAAGGGAGTCAGGCGACAGTGGAAAAGGAAATTGGACCTAGGTTCTAGTACCAGCTCTGCTGTAAACTACATGAGTGACTCTGAACAATTCACTTTCTCTCTCTCTTCTTCTTCTGCAAAATGAGAGAGCTGAACTTCTTAATGAATTCTAAATTATTTTGCACATCTAAGTTCTCTGAAAATGAAATTGCTGAAATTATAGCAGTGGGCCAAAGAGGAACAAATATAAGTGGGGATATTCAAGTTTTTAATCTTTGGATTTTAAAAATTAGACATGAAATCTAAAAATTTTTAAAAATCAGATAATTATGTTTCTTCAGTAGCAAAACAAAGGTGCTAATAATATGTTAATATATATTAATCTAATATATGCTCAATATAAAACATGTAATAAAAAATAATAAACATGTTTATGTGGACATAATTGAAGTCAACTCCTAATCTGCACACTGAATATTTTTCTATAAAAGGCAATTAAAACAACACTTATTTACTAATAACTTAGATTTCATAAATATCCTGGTTCTTGTTTTCACCTCTTACGTAGGCCTGTGTGGATGGTTGACATTTATGTGAGTTAATTATTAGAATTGGCCTCATTCAGTGATTTGGGTTTATAAATCACTGGAATCCTATATACAGGTTATTTGTGGGCTGTGACCTTGTCTCTCTTATGGTATAAATGCTTATAATATGGTAGTGGCTATATTTTTGTTGTATGAATTAAAAAAACATTGGATGTGACTTCCAGTAGAAATAAGGTATCACCTCTGAATGTCTCTTCATAATTAGTGTTGGTTGATTCTAAGGAGATTCAGGGTGTGGGCGCACGTATCTTTTGGGTGTGGGCGTGTGGGTGGAGCAGGTGGCTTTTTGAGACTTTTGTCCTTCTGAAGTAGTCCAGTGATGAAGCACTTAAGGAGCACTGATTCAGTCCATGGTTTAGGCCCTGTATTGTGTTTCCTACTTGGCTTTATCTACCCCAGTGAGCTGCAAAATATGATGATGACAACTTCTGTTTATTGAGTTCCTGCCACGTGTCAGCCATGAGCTCCTCACTTAGCATTTATTTTCTGTGGTTCTCTTAACAAACCTGTAAGGTAGATATTATTTACTTAATTTTACATAGGTGGGAACCGAGGCCTGGAGAGGTTAAGTAACTTACCCAAGGTCATAAAAGCTAGTTAAGCAGAAACTTTAAATCATCATGCAATTTTGATTTGTATTATAACTATAAATATTGTTTGAATCTAATTATAGCTAATGAAAATTACTAGTACAAAGTTAACTTTCATTTCCCGCTTCCTTGACAGTTACAACCACAAAATTATATATTTTTCTTTTAAAATGATCTCTAGGAAGTTCTGTTTTCAGTTATAGTTGAATTTAATTGATTTATGTATTTATTTCTCTCAGGTCACAGAGCTCTGGAGCTTCTCCACCTTCAGGATAGGACTGTTAACTACAAAGAGGTAAGAAGTTTGATTTTTTTTTTTCCTTCCTTGGGCATTAACTTTCTATCGTAGGTGACAAACAAAGGTCCTAACAGATATTGAAATAGTAATTTTAAGAGTCATTTATATGTCTTTATAAAACATTAATATTTGGGTTTACATGTATATGTCTCCTCTAGCACAACTTGAACACATAATAATTTAAATAATATCATTGAAATATTTTAATTATATTAATGATAGTTTGAAAAATATTTGAGAGCATTTAAACTGAAATCTTATTTGTTCTTATAAGGAAAGGTTACACCTAAGATGAGCCATTTATTTTCCACCACTTATCTCTGTGTGCTGTATATTGCATCAGAGCACACAGAGAGAATTGCATCACCGTGAGAAGAAGGAAGTATTTATTGAGAAGTATGCCTTGAGATAATCCTTCCAATTTTTCTGCCTACTGTATTCTTGGTAGGACTAGCTGATGGCTCACCTTTAACCATCCTCAAATTAGTTGAACCCATTCTGGCCCTATACACTCTTTCTAGTCCTATAGCTAAATAAAACTTTGTGACAAAGATGATTCTTAAATATTACCTTTGAGAGAAATGGTTAAATTCCCTCATGACATCAGAATTGGATCAAATTATTTACCAGTGAGTCTTGACAATCCAGTATGGAAATCAGTATGGTTAAAAACAACAACAACAACGGAACTGAAATCTAGCATCATCCATAAATCACTTTTAGTCATTAGTTTCAACTTCCTTATCCACCAATTTAACAGGCCCTCTAGGGGAAAAAACAGCATTTATATTTGATTGTCATCTTCCTTGACCCTGATAGAAAGTCGACAGGAAAGAGGAGAAGCAAGAATCTAATTCATGGTGTGAACAATCAATCCTGAGCAGAGTGATTTTCTAGTAGAGGCATTCAAGCTCCTATCACTAACTTAAAGCATGTTAAATGGACACACATACTTCCCCTCAGCATTGGTCCTAATCCAAATACTGATGTCATCATTGGAAATGTCCTGAGGATACACACCTCCCCCTTTTAACTTATGAAGACAGATAGGGATTACTTTACCTTTTATCTTGTTGTCAAAAAATTCCTTTTCAAGGATTGGTGATCTATTTTATATCTCCATATGTGGGAAGCTTTGGAGTTTCTCTTTCTCCCTACTAAAACCTGCTCTTTGGTGACTGCTGGACTCATTGGTCCAGTTTGGTGAAAGGATAGAGAGGGAGGTTACCCAAAGGATGCCAGACAGACCCCCACAGGCTGGCGGTATCTCAGCAAGCCCTGCACATTCGGGGTCTGAGTTTTGTTGGTTCTGGGATTATCATTTGCTGATACATCCAGAGGTGACTACATTTTAATGACTTTGACTTACCCTAATCAAGTTAATAAGAGACTAATGCATAAAGCTGAGAAAACCAACTTACTAAGTTATAAGAACTGTAAGGACCAAGTGTACCTCACATTGGTGGTCATTATTGCCCTGATTTTATTCTCTTTCTGCAACAATAAACAGAATGTGGTATGGTAACCAGGAAACCAAAACAATGGTATTTGGTTGGTTGCTGTCCTCTCTTTGCTCTGCTCCTCCCTCACTGCCCATAGAATAGATTTCGTCTTTTCTGATTATAAAATTAATAGAAACTCATTGTAAAAAAAAAAAAAAAACTTAGAAATAACCAATGTTAACATTTTGCTTTAAATCATGCCAGGCATTTTCTCTGCATTTATTAGCACTTTCTCTCTTTTTTTTAAGTTACGCATTATTTTGTAAACTTGCCTTTTTTGTCATTTACCATATCAGAGATATAGTCATATATCTGTTCATGTCCATATCAATAGACATCTTCAGAATAATTTTAAACCATTACATATTTTCTGTACCGTAATTCATTTAACCAGTTCCTTATGTTAACTTTTTATTTTGAAATAATTTAAAACTGATAGAAAAGTTGAAAAAATTAGAAAAATAATTCTTGTATGCCTTTTACCCAATTTCCCCAGTTGTCGATAACTTATCCTTTTTGCCTTTTGAGCCTCTGTATACGTATTGATTTTCCCCTGAGCCATTTGAGAGTTAGTTGCTGACGTGGTAATCATTACCCTTCAACACACCCTTGTGTACAGTAGTTCCCCTCATCCTCGGGGGATACATCCCAAGACTTTCAGTGGATTCCTGAAACCATGGATAGTACCGAACCTCATATATACTGTATTTTCCTATACATATGTTCATACTTAAGATAAAGCTTAATTTATGAATTAGGCACAGTAAGAGAAACAACAATGACTGATGATAAAGTAGAACAATTAAAACAATATACTATAATAAAATTATGTGAATATGGTCTATCAAAATATTGTACACATTTAATGTCTTTTCCATTTTATCTAAGCACTTAATCACACACTGTGGCTGTAACTTTTACAGTTTGAGGTGCAGCAGCAAAATTAGCACAATTTTCCTTCTTCACAATTTCATGGCTAGAAGGTTTGTTCTTACTGTACAGTAGTTCTTCCTGTATATCTTACTGTATATCAAACTCATCATACACTTTTTTCCCTTATTAAGTCTACAGTGTTCACCTTTTCACTTAAAGGAAGCACTTTACAGCTTCTCTTCAGCATATCCAAATTGCCAGCATCATCATTCTTGTGCTTTGGGGCCATTATTGAGAAAGATAAGAGCTACTTGAACCCAAGCACTGCGCTACCTTGATAGTAGATCTAATAGTGGAGACAAATGGGCAGGATACACTGGACAAAGGGATGATTCACGTTCCAGGCAGACAGAGCAGGATGGCTCGAGATTTCATCATGATACTCAGAATGGCGCCCAATTTTAAGACTATGAATTTTTTATTTCTGGAATTGTCCATTTAATATTTTTGAACCATGGGTAACTGAAACCAAGGAAGGCAAAACCATGGATAAGGAGGGACTATATTTCCTAAAAACAAGGACACCATGTATATACATATACATATATATAACTACTATATGTATCTATATAACTACAGTATAATAATCACAATCAGGAAATCAACATTGAAATAACACTATCACCCAATCCTCAGGCTCTTACAAATTTCACCAGTTGTCTCAATATACTTTATGGTTCCAGGAGCATGTGTTTAGTTGTCTGATCTCCTCCAACATTTAACAGTTCCTCAGGCCTACCTTGTCTTTATTGTCCTCAGTAGTTTGAAAAAGTACAGTCTAGTAACTCCGTAGAATGCACCTTCATTTGGTTTTGTCTGATGGTTCCTCATGTTTAGATTCTCCTGCAGGTTATTTTTGGGCAGAAATATTATAGACCATTGAAGTGATGCTGTATTCTTCTCATTGCCTCTTACCAGAAGGCACATGATGTCAACTTGTACCATTTCTGAACTTTTATTTCAGCTATTGTATTTTTCAGTTCTATAATTTCCATTCAGTTCTTCTTTATATCTTCTATTTCTTTGACTCTGTTTGTTTCAACTGTGTTCGTAATTGTTCACTGAAGCATTTTTATGATGGCTGCTTTAAAATATTTGGCAGATAATTCAAAACATTCTGCCATCTCAATGCTGGCATCTACTGATTATCTCTTCATTCCTTTTGACATCTTTCTAGTTCTTGGTATGATGAGTGAACTTTGATTGAAACCTGGACATTTTAGGTATTAGGTTATGAGACTCTGGATCTTATTTAAACTTCCTCTTTTAGTTGTCTTCTTCTGATACCAGTCAGGTCGGGGAAAGGGTTGGGGACACTGCCTCCTAGCTGCCAGCTGGGGTTAGAATTCAAGGCTCCCCACTGGGCCTGCCCTGATGCCTCTCTGGCCAGGAGGGGTAGGAGTGCCTAATTGCCACTCCTCACCATTGCCTCTACTGATGTCAGAAGGCAGAGGTGGCCTCTTATTGCTGGCTGGAGGTGGATGTTCTGACTTCCCTTGGGCTTCTTCTGACACTGCCCCCCTCCCCAGTGGGGATGGGGAGAGATTCCTTGTTACTGCCAGTTGGGATTGGATGCCTAGGCTCTCCTCATGGTCTCACTGACATCAAAGGGTAGGGGTAGGGGGCAGGATGGGAGGGATGAAAGTCCTGGCTCCCTCCTTAGCCTTTTCTGATACCACTGAAGTTGGGGCGCTGGGGCACCTTACTGCAGCCTGGTGAGGGGACAAGTCTAGGCTCCCCACTAGACCTTAGCTGGTGGTGAGGAAGGGTGGGACCACAGGTTTTTCTGTGATGTTTACCTGGAGTAGAAAGGTTATTGTGTGGAAGTCCTCTGTCTTGCTAGGCTGTCCATTTCCTGGTCTGTGGCTAGAGAGAGCAGGCTTTTGTTGTGGCATTGTTTTGTTCTGTCTCTACCCATTGGAGTTTCTTGGTGGCTGGCTTTTCCATTATCCAGTTTGGGATATGTGAAGTAAAAAGAAAATCCACAGAACTCACCACAGTGTTATTCTTCAGGTCCTGAGTTTCTTAGCCAATCTGCATACTTATCTCCACCTTTAGTCATCTTATATTCGTTTTGTATACAATGCCCAGGGTTTGAGTTTTATTTAGCAAGAATAGGGAAAAGTACACCCACTTCTGGAAGCAGAAGTCCTATTGATGTTAATTTTATCTCTTGGTTAAGATGGTGTCTGCCGCATTTTTATATTGGAAAGTTAATAAATATTTTCTACTTTTTAAATTAATTAGTAAATATTTTGTGAGGAGATATATTGAAGTAATGTAAATATCCTGTTTCTCCTCAAACTTTTTAGCATCCATTGCTTATTCTTGCCTGAAATAATTTTGGTGGTTGCCAAATTGTTTATCTGATTCCATCATTCCTTCTACATTTATTAGTTAGCATTCTGCTGTAAGGTAGAGCTTTTCCTTATTCCCCATTTATCTATTTCTTTATATTAGTATACAGTCATGGATTCCTATCTCATTCAGTGGTTTATATCACATTACTAACATTATTTATCTTGATGCTCAAACTGTCCCAGATTTCACTTGAAGTTGGCTTTTGTGTCTGTCTCTTTACCTATTTAAAACCCTGAGTTCACACAAAAACATCTCCAGTTCCAACCCATCAGCACAGGATTTATTCTAGCTTTCTCCATGTGTGTATCTGTAGCTCCTTTCTCCAACAGTGAGAAACCTGGCCTCCATCATCCTCAATATATATTCTTACACGCTAGATCTCCTTGTATGTGATCCATTACCTGGCAAATCCCTTCAGCCCTGGCCCTGCTAGTCGAATCCCCTTGGCCCAGAAACAAATAAAAAAAAAGAAGGAAAAGACAGGGAAGATATACATGACCAAGAAAGGGTTAATATCCTTAATTGTTCATGTATTTCATTGAAATTTCTTTATATTCAGATTCGGAAATGGATTCACTTTTATGGTCCATTTTTTAAAATTATTTTTTCATTTTTGCCAATTTCATATGTGAAAACGGTATTTTGTTATTGGTTTAATAGACATTTAAACGATTGATTTACTATTAATGAGGTTAAATATATTTCAAGTGTCTATTGACTATTTCTATCGCCTCTTCTGTGAATTGCCTATGTCTTTTTTTTTCATAAATTTATTTTATTTTTGGCTGCTTTGGGTCTTCGTTGCTGCGTGCGAGCTTTCTCTAATTGGGGCGAGCGGGGGCTGTTCTTCATGGCGGTGCGCGGGCTTCTCACTGCGGTGGCTTCTCTGTTTCGGAGCATGGACTCTAGGCATGTGGGCTTCAGTAGTTGCGGTACATGGGCTTAGTTTGCTCCACAGCATGTGGGATCTTCCAGGACCAGGGCTCAAACCCATGTCGCCTGCATTGGCAGGAGGATTCTTAACCACTGCGCCACCAGGGAAGCCCTTCCCTGTGTATTTTGCTCATTTTTCTATTACGATACTAATCTTGATGTGGAGAATGGCTTATTTATTAAAGATAGTAGCCTGTCATGTGTCAAGTGATTCTTGTGGTTATTTATTTTTCTCTTAAATTTGTTTCTGATGCTTTTAACCATGCAGAAACATTTAAATTTTTGTGTAGTTAAGTGCATCATCTTTCGTGGTTTCTGCCTGTATGTTTTCCTTAGAAATATCATTCCCACTCTGAGATTAAACAAATATTCACTTAAGATGTGTCTTGTTAATTTCATGGCTCTATTTTTGACATTTAACTCTCTAATTCATCTTGTATCATTTTGACATAAAGCATGATAGTGATCCAGTGACCTGTTGTTGGTAATGTCAACTTCAAGTCAGCGTCACCTAGGCTAAGTATGGATTCCCTGCAAAAATGGAATACTCATTGCCGTGGGATTGTGCTAACACAATTGTTGATTACTCCGTCCTTTATTCATCTCTATCATGCATTAAATTATTATCTATGCTTGAGTCTGTTTCTTTACTCTTCTGTTTCATTGATCTGTCTCTTTTGGTTCTGATATCATACTGTTTTAATTTCTGTAGCTTAAAAATACATTTTTATATCTGAAGGATACCTCCTCCCTCTGTACTTTTTTTCCCCCTAGCAGTTTCTTGACTATTTTTCTGACACCTTTACTTTTAAAATTTTACTTTAGAATTATTTTTCCCTGTTAAATGACACAGCCTCACTGGGAGATGCAGATTCAACAAGTCTTAATGCATATAAAGTGAAAAACAGTGGCTGGAAGGTAAATATTCAATAAGGTTAATTATTACTTTTAAGTGGCAAAAGTCCAACTCCAGCTATCTTTAGAAAAGAAGGAGACTTTATGGGTTCATGTAACTGATAGACCTGAGAAAGAGCTGGACCCAAGAGGTCTAGATGTTTCTCTCTCTTCTAGTGGAAGACACTGGCCATCCAGGACTCAACCTCTAAGTTTAAAATCCCCGATGAGAGGAAGGTATCTTCCCCACAGCTCTAGCTGAGAAGTCTTGGGGAAAGTTCTAGCTGAACTAGCTTCCATCAAATGTGCAGCTCTGAGCCAAGCACTGTAGTGGGAGTGGATATGCTGGCCTTGTACCCCTATGGTCAGCCTTACTGATCAGTATGGAAGAGATTCTATCTTTAGAAGACCGGGGATGAGACACTGCTTGAAAAAGCAAAAACAAAAAGTAGATGATACTATATTTCCTTATGTTTTAAGTTCTTTGAGGTACTTCTTTGTTGCTTTCATATATAGCCTATGTTATTAGTAAGTCCCTACTGAAAAATTAAAAAGTTGGAGTGCCAGACTTCTACTTTGCCCATGGTGTCAGAGTTCATTTGCAGATCATGGAAACCCCTCTGGCTAGCGTATGCTGAGAGGGGCATAAGACCATGTATTAGGGGATTCAGTGCTGATAAACTGTGAGAAATGGAGGAGCGAGCTCTAAGCTGAGTGTCCAGAATGGATTCCCAGGAAAACACGCAGAACTGGCCTGCCAGGACCACCATGCAATCAGACAGCCACTGTCCCATTCACTAGCTCCACATCCAGCTGTCTCCTGTGTGGTTTGGAAAGGAAGAAGCCACCACCTTGACTGTTGGCTCTGGGGTCTCATCACCTCAGCCACCCTCCGTACAAGTAAAATAGATGCCCTGCACTCTGCCTGTGATCACCTGGGCCCCCTCCACCTTTGCTGAGGAAAGGCCAAGCACTTCCTTGCTGGCTGAAGGAGCAAAAGAGGGAGAAGTGGGCTCCTCAGTAGAGGCTGGGAAATGTACTCTTCATTTTCTAGACTCTGGCGTGCATCTGGGTACAGCCATAAAGGGGGTCGGAATGGGATGGAGTGAGCCAGGCCACCAAGGAAGAATGCTGAAAAGAACACCTCTACCACTGACTTGTACATCATTTTAATGGGGGAAAGGATATTTTTTAACTCTCCAAAAGCTTATAATCTTAACCTTTAACTTATAAAGGATATAATCTTACTCTAAAGCACAGGTAGCAACTCTAAACATATGTGTGTGTGTGTGTATATATATATATACATACACATATATATGTACATATGTCTGTATTTTTCTCATTTCACTGATTGTCACTAGATCGTTGAAAATTTTACCACACACCAGTTCTGGGTCAGTGAAATAGCCTTGGGGAAATCCTGCTCTAGTGGGTGGACAGAAGAAGTGAAAGGAGATAAAATTCAAACAGGTGATTTTTGCTACTACTTAATCAGCCTGTCTGCTTTTGGTAGGAAAGAACTTGAAGTTCTACGTGGCAGGGTGCTGTTTGGATTATACATGAATTTTTATAATTTCTTTGTTTACGCCTTCCTTCCTGAACTCCTTCCTTCCATCACCCCCTTCCCCGCCATCACATTGTTCTAACTTCCCAAACTTGGAGATTGACTGGGCCTGCTTTTCCCAGACTGTTGACGCTTGCCCTCTAATCTCTATATTTTCCTGCTCCCCAGCTGTTACTTGAACACCAGGATGCATATCAGGCTGGAACCGTGTTTCCTGATGCCTTTTACCCCAGAATCTGCGGAAGAGGTAAGCGAAAGATTTATAGACCAAATGGTGTCACTTTTCCTTGGGTGATAGCAATAGCTAGGACTCAAAAAAATATAAAATAACACATTATATTTTCTACTATTGTTGATCAGTGACTTAGGTGCATTTTCCATTTAACCAAAGCTTACCTGCTTAAGCATAGAAATTCTGAAAGCTTTATTCTAAGCACCCTGACTTGCTTTCCTGCTTCATGGCAGTAAGAGAAAACATTTTGAAAGAAATCAAAAGGTCTGAGTTTTTGTTCCTTCTATGTTGTCTGTTAGCATGTGACCTTGAAAAAGTCACTTCCATGCTGAGTCTCAGTTTCCACATCTAAACACAGTAATATCTAGTTAATTACTATTTAATTAATAGTAATAATTAATGCCTGCTTTGCAGCTTTACTGAATTGCTGTTGCCATTAATGCATGTTATTTTGTCAAGTCTTATGCAAATCCAAGGTAATGTTATTAGTGAACCGGGTTTATGAGTTGTTTCAGTCTGGGCCCTTGGAGGCATAGAAGAGATACTCAAACTGAATAATCTGAGGGGAGTTTTATAAGGGAACAGTTTACAAAGGTGTGGACAGGACACAAGAAAATTGCAGGGCATAGTGCAGGGGAGGGGACAGACACAGCTGCGGGGAGAGGGTCACTTGATGGGGCCAGACCTTGAGTCAGGGACGCAGCCAGCCCCCTGTGACCCCACAGAAGGGGAGCTGGGAGAGTGAATACCCCACCCTCTCTCTCCTCCTTTTCTCTGATCTCCTGTCAGTTCTCCCCATTGGCCAAAACCAGCCCACCTCAAGCCAGAGGACAAAGTATTCAGTTGAAGCAGGTCACCTCAGAGGAACAGTGCAGGAGGGAGAAGGACGGAAAGTGAGTCTGGGGGGACCAATGAAAGACATCCAGTACATTGGGTTGCCACATAAACCATTTTTGGAGTCTTAGGGTCATCAGCCATTATCTCATTTTTTTTCCAGTACAGTGATACATTTAAAGTCAATGAAATGTTTACAGCTGCTCACGCCTCTAGTTACGATCCCAGATAACTCAGCTTTTGTGTTTCTCTATTTGTACGTTTTTTTTCCTGTTTCCCTCTTAGTCTGTTCACTATCCTTTCTCTATCCTATTATTATATTTTGCCTGCTTGTTGTAGTTCTTTCTAATAATAGGATAACCTATAACTTCTAATTTAGCATTTCCCAAACTGTATTTAGGAGGCTTTAATGTCTCTTGATATTTTTAACAGCTTCTTGTATCTTGCACAGAAAAAGAAAGAAGTAAAAATGATTTTTTTGTCAATTAAATTTGAGATACTTTTGCTTACCATATGCCCTTTTTAGAGACCAAAAAACCCCAACACAATAATAAAGGTTCTGAGAAGAGTGTAAGAGGAATGCAAACTCCAGCATTTTCTCTCTTCTTTTTTTTTTTTTAAATACATCAGTAGATAAGATATACCCTTTTATCTGTTATAAAGATTGGGACCAGTATGTGACTGAAGTGAAAAGGTCAATTAGAATTACAAAACATGTACCATTACATGGAATTTCACCCAGACTCCTCCTAGATTTTCTCAGTTTTTCTAAATCTTACCTTTCTCTCATACATATCTACTTCAACAGTTTTTTCTTCTTTGGTGATTCACTTTTATTGCATCTTTCGAAAGGACTTAAATTTCTTAGATACTTAGTTGCCAAAGAAGCCACTTTTTGAACTCATATTTCATCAGTTTACCTAATTAAATTCTATCATCATAGTTACAAGGACAATTGACTTAATAAACAGGATTAGAAACAGACATGGCTGACCTACCATAAACTGTAACAGAGCCATGGGGACCGAGATGCTTGGGCCTATGCACAGTGGCCTGCTAGTTGCCAGCATCCAGCAGTCCTGGGATGTGGCTTTCTTTTGCTTCCAGTCCATATGATTTACAGAGGGAACAAGGAGCTTCGGTTAATCCAGCAATTTGGTTAAATGAAGTTTTGTCAAAAGAGCTACTGGTATACTTAATTCTGGATTTTTGCTGTATTCTGTAGAATAGGAATGGTAAGTTTATCTCTAGGAAAACTGTTGGAGAAAATCAGATTGCTTAGTTACAACTTCTTTGAAAATCATCTTCAGAGAGACCAGTGATTTAAAACTGGTTAGTAGGTCTTTGTTGTTTATATATATATATATATATATATATATATATATATATATATATATATATATAAAAATAGTGTATATCTGTTAATCCCAAACTCCTAAATTATCCCCCTCCCTCCCTTTTCCTTTTGTAACCATAAGTTTGTTTTCTATGTCTGTGGGTCTATTTCTGTTTTGTAAATAAGTTTATTTGTATCAAGCACAGGGGACTATATAACCTATAATGGAAAACAATCTGAAAAAGATGTATATGTATAACTGAATTACTTTGCTGTATACCTGAAGCTAACACAACATTGTAAATCAACTATACTTCAATTAAACAAAACCCGATTAGGTTATTTTTAGTTTCACAACGGTATAAAAAAGTTGACCTGAGAGATCTGAGTGGAGTTTTGCTTTTGATTGCCGCTGTGACACGTGACACTCCCTGAAGAATCTGGCACTTGAAGGTTTTGAGTAGATGTCAGTTCCTGTCTTTTTCACCCCTCCTGTGGGAATAAAGAGGCATATGAGACACCCCATTTAAAAATATTATAAACTCAAATGCTTGAAAGCCTTTGGAGTATCTACTTTTGTCTTTTGTGCTGTTAGGGAGGCTGACTGTGATGGAAAAGAAGATTGAAAAAAAACCCCAAAACCTAAAAAAAAAAAAAAAAAGGTTAACTTATCTCCTTAGCTTTAAGGCACAGAACTTAAATACTTCCAGCTTTTCTTGCAGCCCAGATGTTTCCAGATGCTATGAGCAGTTAAGGCTCCTTTTTCTTTTGACTGGCCCTTCTGTTCTAGAGGCTTCCTTGGAACATTGACTCAGGAAAATAAGAGGCTTGGAGGGAAGGCGAAGGGACGCAGTAACACATCAGGTGGTGGTGGAAGATTTGATTGAGAATGTCCAACTTTTTAAGGAGGAATTCTGAGGGTTGCTTTTGTTTTGTCAGGACAATTTCATGAAGTGTCAGAAAGTACTCACTGGACTCCATTTCTTAATGCAAGCATTCATTATATCCGGGAGAACTACCCCCTTCCCTGGGATAAGGTAGGCACAGCCTCTAAGCCTAAAGATACTCAGTTCCTGCCAAGTACTCTTTCTGCTCCTACATTAACCCCATTTGTGACCCGCAACCCCACCCCAGACTCTGTGAGGGCTGCTCACCGTCGTGCCTGCAGTGCCAAACACAGCATGTGGGACATAGTAGATGGCTAGTTAATACCTGAATAAATGATGGGTTTGTGTTTTGAAATTTATACCTTCAATTTTATCTGCAATAAATGATGTTTTAAAAATTTGGGCTATGTCACTTGGTCATTTTGTTCTAATAGTAAATTAATCTGAAAGCAGTTTCAAGGCACTCGAAAACATTTTTAAAAGTCCTTTGTGTTTTTTGGGAAACTACAATATACCTGTCTCTGATTTTTTTTGTTAAGTCTCGATGGAAATGAATTCATCTGTATTAATCCTTTAATAAGATTTTTATAAAATAACCCCCCCCCCCCACACACACACACACAACTCTAATTTGCTCATTTGGCAGGACACAGAGAAACTGGTAGCTTTCTTGTTTGGAATTACCTCTCACATGGTGGCAGATGTCAGCTGGCATAGCCTGGGTATTGAACAAGGATTCCTTAGGACAATGGGAGCCGTGAGTACATATCTTCAGGTTTTAATGGCTTTATGGGAGTGATACTGTCATACCCAAGATCCAAAACTGACCCTCTTAGGAAAAGGAAAACTTTAGGTTATTCAGATTCACATGGAAACAAGACTTTGCCCAACGCGGTATTTGTTAGATTTCCATCTTTCCTGTTCATTCCTCTTACTCTTCTTGCTTCCCGGGCAAATTCATCCACGTGGGCAGAATGACCAATGTGCACTGAAAACAGCAATGGATGTGATATTCTGTTTTAGTCACAAACCATATTTGAAAAATTGTATGTTTTATTCAAGCTGTACCTCTTAACAAAGGTATAAATACCTACTACTTGGTTCTACCGTTTTTAAAAGTAAGTTCACATGTTTTTGTTTTCTTTCCTTCTTACTTTTCTATATGAGGATGCCGTATCACCACTAAAAATTGTGATCTTACCTGGTGACTTAGCTTCTGAAAGTCCCCTCTGGTCATTCATTGATATTAATACCGTTCTGTACCAACTTTAAACTTGCACTTAGTAGAGATTTTCCATGCATCCTGTTCGATGCAAATGTCTGCAGTAGCTTTATCTGTCTCAAGATATTAAGTATACAACTCAGCTGCCAATATCATTTTTTAACAAATAAAGCAATAAAATTAAATGTTTCTTTGAAAAGCGAGTCCATCACTAGGCATTCTCAACAATCATTGGGTTAGACTGTCACCTCTTCGCGACTCACTTCATTGTGGGCTTTAATTTGTGAGATATAACAAATGGGTCTCTTTTTTTCCTCAGATTGATTTTCACGGCTCCTATTCTGAGGCACATCCGGCTGGTGATTTCGGTACTGTTTATTTACATTTACCAGATTTTCTTTTGTGCTAGTTATATTTCACTTGCAGTCACTATTGTACCTTAAATGTGTATTTTTAAAAATCTCTTGCCACTAGCTTTCTACTTTAATATTGCAGTTTGGAGTACAGTAACACCTCATTTCATATAGAGATATACTTCTGTAAAGTTGCATGTTTTTTTCGGTAAAAAAACCCCATTACGTTTTATCATTTATTTGCGTCATTATTTTAGAAAAGCGTTGCTTTTTAAATTGGATTTAAATTCATTGCCTAGTGTCTCCTAATACTTTAGCTTTAAATTGGTAAACTCCATCTTTTTTTTTCTATAGTAAATTACCTTTAAATATACAAAGTATTGGTGAGTGGTGTTTACCTACAAGAACCCTTATGGTCCTTCTTAAAGTAAAAAACCTTTTGGTTATATGGGTGACTCTTTCTTAATTCATGTGTTTCACTAAAATTTTAAAAGATCACTTTTTCTTAAAGACGTGCTTATACCTAAAACAATGAATGGGAACCTATAACAATGTGAAGAACTAATAATCTGGATTGTGCAAACTTGTGTTCAAAGAAGCATGCTATGTGTTGTCACTAACTCACCAGATGCAAATATTTTTCTCATATCATAGGAGGAGACGTGTTGAGCCAGTTTGAGTTTAATTTTAATTACCTCTCACGGCACTGGTAAGAGCAATGTACATTTAAATGTGTGATACCAAATGGCAGTTAGGAGCTTGACTATTTTTTCCTTAGGAAATATAACTTGCAATGTAATTAGGAGCCTTCTGCATTCGTAAATTTTGAAAAGTAAAACTAAAGATTAGAATAGCCTAAGTAGATTCTTTTAAAAATTTGTGAATTAGGCCAAACGTATAAAATAATGTATTTTTATAAATAAAAAAATTAGATGATGCACACTGTGTGGCTGCCACCTAGCTTAAGAAGTAGAGCATTGCTGGTCTCTAGAAGCTCCAAGTCCTTCCCGCTCTATCACATCACCTTTTCTCCCACCAGATGTAATCACTACCCTAGATTTTCTTAATCATTTTCTTAATCAACTAAAGTTGCTTTTCTCTATAGTTTTACTACATGTAGCTATATCCATATGCAAAATATTATATGGGTTTTCATTTTAGATAAATAGAATTACACAGCATGTATTTTGCTTAAAATTAAATTTAAATTTAATGTAATTAAACGTAAAAATGTTTTTGCTTAAAATTATTTCTCTGACATTTAATCATATCGATATGTTCGGCTGTAGTTCCTTGATTTTCACTACTATATGGTCCTCCATTGAGTGGATATACCAAAATGACTTCATTCTAATATTGATGGATGTGTAAGTAGTGTAAAGTGTTTTTGCTTTACACATAGTGTTGCCATGTACTTTTTTGCACATGTATTTTTGCACCAGAGGGGAATGTCTTTCAAGCAAGTGGCACCAGAAGTGGAATTGCTGGGCTGTAGGGCTTATGCATGTTTAACTTAAGTAAATAATCCCAGACTGTCATTCAAAATGGTCTTCCCAATTTGTACTCCCATCAGCTTTGTTCTGCTTCTTGTGTGTTCTCCAATACTTGGTATTGTCCAGCTTTAAAACTGTTCTAACCTGTTTGGTGTGTAATGGTATCACCTTAAAGTTTTAATTTGCATTTCCCAGACTACTAATGAAGTTGAATATTCTTTTGTATTTTATCGATTGTTTGTATTTCATTTTAAGTGAAAACATTTTGTTTGGTTTTTAGCCTATTTTTCTGTTGGGTTGTTCTTTTTATTTCTGAGTATTCTCTGTATATTCTGGTTTCTAATCTTTGTCCATTTATCATTTATTTGTTATAAATATCTTTTTATAGTTTGTGGCATGTCTTTTTACTTACGGTGTATCTTGATAAACAGAATTTGTTAATTTTAATGTAGTTGAATATATCAATCCTTTCTTTTGTAATTTGTACTTTTGATGTCTTATTTAAGAAATCCTTCCCTACCTTGAGGGAATGAGGTTATTCTCCTACGTAGCCTTCTAAATCATTTATAGTTTCATTTCTTAACTTTATATCTTTAATTTACCTGGAGTTAATTTTTTGTATATTCTGTGACAGAAATTTTACTTTTTTCCTGTAGAGATAACCGATTGTCTCAGAACCATTTATCAATAGTCTGCCCTTCCTCACTGATCCGTAATGCCCTCTATGACATAAATTAAAATTCCGTACATATGTGGGTCAGTTTCTGGGCTTTCTATCATGTTCTGTTGGTCTAATTGACTTTCCCTGAGCAATACTGATTTTTTAAAATTACAACAGCTTTAATACATTTTGACATCTATTAGGGCTGATTTCCCAACCTGTCCTTTTTCTTCAAATGTATCTTGTCCCTTCTCTTGCCTTGGCTCTTGGTAGGATCAAGTTGCCAAGTTCCAAGAAAAATCTTGTTGGAATTTTGTTTAGAATTCTATTGACTCTAGAGATGAATTGGAAGAGAATTAACAATTTTGCAATATTGAGTCTTCTTATCCAAAAATATGCTATGTTTTATTTAAGTTGTCTTTAATGACTCTAAAATTTTATAAGTTTTTCCATCGAGGTCTTACACATTTTATTAGACTTAGTACCATAAATGGTAACTTTTGGAAACAATTGTATTTTCTAATTGATTGCTGGTATATAGAAATGTAAGTGACTTTCTAATTTTGTTTTTGTATCTAGCAACATTTCTTAGCTATCTTATTCTAATTATCAGGAGATTCTTTTGAATTGACTCACAATTCATAATCTACAAATTGTAACAATTTTTTGAAATTCATTTATTTATTTTTGACTGTGTTGGGTCTTCGTGGCTTTTGCTTTTCCTTTTCAGTCTTTATACCCATAATTTCTTTCTTGCTGTATCATATTGGCTAGTATTTCCAGTACAATAGAAGTGGTGATATTGAGCATACTTTTCTTGTTCTTTATTGTAAAGAAAATGCTTTCAATGTTTCATCAAGTTTGCTCTAGATTTTTGGGAGTATCCTTTATCAAATTAAGGAAGTTTCCTTCTATTTCAAGTTTGTTAGTAGTTTTTATTATAAATTAATTTCATGTGTATTGAACTCTTATTCTTCATCTGTTGAGATAGTTATTTGTTAATCTGTTAATATAGTAAATTATACTAATCTATTTGCAAGTATTAAATCAACTTTACCTCCTGGCACAAAGCCAATTTTGCAAAGCTATATCATCTTTTTTTATATTTGCTTCATCTCTTCTTGATGTTTAGGGTTTTTCCATCTATTTTTATGAGTTAGTTTGTACTGTAATTTTCCTTTCTTCTATCTGTGCTTGGTTTTGGTATTAAAGTCATCCTGGCTTCATGAAATCAGGTGGGGAGTATGCCTTCCTTTGCTATTTTCTGGAAGTCTGTGTAAGATTATAACTTTGATTTCTTGAATGTTTGGTAGAACTTGTCTGTAAAGCTATCTAGGCCTGATGTTTTAAAAAGTAGGGACTCTTAAGAAACTTTTAAAATGGTTTTAGGACTGTACAGTTTTTCAGTTTCTTCTTAAAGAGTTTTATATTGTTCTAGGACTTTTCCATTTTGTCTAAGTGTTTAAACATTTTGGCATAAGGTAGTTCATAATGTCTTATGCTTTTTTCTTGTTTTATTTGTACCTATGTTCCTTTGTTATCCATAATGTTTTTTATCCTGCCTTCTCTTATATTTTTAAACAATTAATCATGTCTAATATTTTTAGTTTTATTATTAAAAAAATAAACTTTTGGCTTTGTTGATCCTCTTTACTATATGTTCTTTTTCTCTTTCATTATTTTTTCTCATATTTATTTTCTTCCTTCTACTTTTCTTCGGTTCCTGTGAAATTTGAGTCTTGATTTTAAGGTCTAGCATATGATCAATTTTTATCAATTTTCCATCTGTACTTGAAAAGAATGTTAATTCTCCAATTTTTGATTTAATGTTATATATATACTTATTAGCTCAAGCTTATTAAATGTACTGCTCAAATCAGAAGATTTGTAAGCTATAATTAAGATAGTCTTACTATTTTTATCTGGTTGGTCTAACAATTACTGAGAAATTTGTTTAAAAATCTCCCCCTGTGATGGTTGAATTTTTCAGTTTCTCCTTGTAGTTAGTTTGCCATACATGTGTTTGAAGATATGTTGTTAAGTATATTCGAGTTTTAAAGTCTTATATTTTTCTAGTGAATTGAACTTTTTATCTGGTGATTCTTTATATCTCACAATGCTTATTGTCTTCAAGTCCACTTTACCAGATATTACTGTAATTACTTTTTGTTGTTTGTTTTTTCTTCATATGTTTACTAAGCAGTCAGGTGACATAACTCTAACCCTCAGTCCCAGCCTCAGCCCCTGAGCATGGAGAGCTGAGAGTTGGGAGGAGTGCTTACAGAACAAAGAGGAAGTAGAGCTGGGGGCTTGGCAAGTTGCCCATTCCCATCCCTGGTCCATCTACCTTAGAGCGAAGGGAGGCCCAGAACCAACAGGTCACTCCCAGATCAGATGAGGCCAGCTGGGCTTTGGATGTCCCAGGAAGAGGTGGTGGTAGCAGTGACATGAGGTTTCTCTAACTCTCCACACAAGGTCATCTGCACTGGATTAGACGTCCATTTCAAATTGTGCGCCATCAGGGATCTTGTCTTCTTTTGGTTATATTCACTGGTGCTTGAATTACTCGAGGCTTGCATTAGAGTTGTATTTCTCCAGAGAAGGTTTGTCTTGCCTTCTGCATGCTACCTCAAGGCACCACCTGGGACCACATTAAGTTACTTTCAACCCTTGAAGTTCTTCTGACCACACAGCTGGCATGAATGAAAGACAAAACATTTGTGGGGCTGGGTAGTTGTTACCGGTTCTCAGGGGAGATATTTTCCCCTCTCTCTATCCTTTGCCAAGATGAAGATAGGCAGGTTTCTTTGCTGTCCTTGTTGGTATGTTGAGTTTATTTCTAGCTAATATTTGTGCAGAAGGTATAGCCTTTAATGAGGAGTCTCCTCTGAGATGGCCCACTTTTGGCATTTGGTGGTTCCTATACTTTATCTCCTGTCTCCTGCATACCACACAGCCATCAAACAAACAAAACAAAACAAAAAACTCCTAGGTTCCCAGGTTTAGCAGATGTCTCCAGGGCAAAAGCTGGCTTCCCACATGCTTACCTCCCAAAGTTTCCAGTTTCAATTTGTTTTTGGCTTTTGGAAAAATTTCACTTTCTTGTTAGCTTGGTGATTCATCTAAACAAATATTTTTGTTATTTTGTCTAGCGTTTTAAGCTATGTTTATGGGGAGGACCATTCTGGTGCGCTTGTGAAGTAAAAAATGGAAATCTCAATAGATTCCTTCTTATAAATACACTAAAATCAGGTTTTATTGGTTGTGATTTCTGTCTGGTATATTCTAAGGTTTTTTTTAAATAAAGATAAAAGATAACAGTATAAATCTAATTTTTAAAATGCTTCTCTTCTTCCAACTGAAATAACTAATATCTGTGAACCAAAAGATTGACTTAGAATTCTCTTTTACTACCTTCCACTATGTACTCTGAAAGTAGGATGTTGGGGTAAGGAGCCATTTTTGGTGTTTTTAAAACAATGATTCTTGAGAGTAATTCAACTCAAGAGAATAAAAATACTTTATATTGCTCCTTGAACTCTGAATTCACAAAACTAAACATTCTTTTTATATTTTATAGTTACTTATCTTTGTATAAATATTGGATTAGGGTACCAGTTTGCTCTGCAGCATTGGACAAATTATCAAACTTTTCTGTGCCTTAGTTTCCTGTATGTGAAGTAGGACTATGATAGCACTAACCACTCGGGGTTGTTGGTAGGATTAAATAGATAATGAATGTAAAGCCCTTTGCATGGTGTCTGGCACATAATAATCCTGGAATAACTGGTAGCTGCTACTGCTGCTGTTATTATCTTCAACTTCAGAATCAAAACAACTCTTATTCTAATGCTTTTCTCAGGTATGTGCCTGTTGACGATCTCCTGGAAATTTATAAGAAACTCTATGGCCGAGAAGTCATCACCAAAAATGCCATTGTTGACTGTTCATACCTCCAGTTCTTGGAAATGTAAGTGTAACTAGAGGAATATTTGCAGTCGATTTTATTGTGACTTCCTTAACTTTCCAATGTTTTAGTTTTCTGAGAATGGATATTGGATTTATGGATTTTGCTTGTTCAAAGGCAGTTGCTTGATAGTGGATACATGTTGCTGGAGTCTTATCTTCATTAATTTGCCTCATTTCTTTGTGGAAACCACAGCTCACGGTCAAAATTATTGCTTATGTTGCAGGTATGGTGAGATGTTAGCTGCTTCCAAGGTAAAGGCGTTTATTCTTCAAAATCTTAAAGTGTTATAAAGATACCATGAGAAGCACTTGATTCATTTATTTATTGACTTATTTTTCTTTCTCTGTGCCATAGCTTTATCCCACTTATTCTAGAAAGTCCCCATTTTTGGTGGAACAATTTCAAGAATACTTCCTAGGAGGACTGGATGATATGGCATTTTGGTCCACTAATATTTACCGTCTAACAAGTTTCATGTTAAAGAATGGGACCAGGTGAATTCTTACTCTATTTCTCCTTCCAATCACTCCCTGCTTTGCTACCCTGTCCCCAACATAACTCTCAGGTTTTTCAATTGATCAAATGAAGAACAAGTAAGTCTCATGAAGTGCTATCCTCTCCTAATCAAGAAGGAAAAGAATGGGACTTCCCTGGTGATCCAATGGTTAAGACTCTGTGCTTCCACTGCAGGGAGCATGGGTTCGATCCCTGGTTGGGGAAGTTCTACATGCCACGTGGCGTAGCCAAAAAAAAAAAGAAAAGAAGGAAAAGAATGGAAACTGTTCTCTCAAAACTCCAACTAGCTCCCATCTGTTTAAGTTTGCTGATGTCTCTCCTGTCTTAGGGATGAAGAGGTAGATATTGCAAGGTTTGTGGTCTGGGAGAAATGGCTCAGGTGGGAAGGAATCTGCTTCCACAGCTGGACTGCATCTGTTTCTTTTGGGAGACCCCATGCTGTGGGCTGGGGTGTCCACCTCCCCAGGCTCCAGCAGTGGATGTGGCCATCCTCCTCTCCACCCGATCGAGCTCTCAGGGCTCTAGGGTTTAAAAGTTTACTTCACCTAACCCCCGCACTCCAAAATGAAATTGGAAATGAATGCATTCATAAAGCTCAGGCTTCTGTTGGAATTTGACATCTAGCCCAGATGGGACAGTTGCTCAACCTCCAGCTCTTCTGTTCCTCCCCAGCACACCTAGGAGGAGCGTCCATCAGAGACTCAGATGGCGTGTAGAAGAGGGTAGACTGGTCTTGTCCCCAGATCCAGCTGTAGTAGACATTTCGGCTCTCACAGAATCTGTTCATGGCCCGAGGGAGCCAAGGTTCTCTCAGAACCCATGTCCGACCCTACCGCTGAGGATGCAGCCCCTCCCTCCCACGCTGTTGAACTGAGCAGGGTAGGGATGGGTCTGGATAGGGACCCCTGGAGGCAGCACCTGCTGCAGGGAAAGGGCAGGGTGGGAAGCTGAAGCAGCAGTGGGCAGGGAGAAAGAGGGTTCTGTGGCAGGAGCTGCACTGGGGTGGCTATTCTGGGTGAGGATCATAGGAGGGTTGGGCTTTTTAAGTTCAGGGGCCTGTATGAGCACAGCTCCAGAACGGTGTACACTGCATGATGGTCCTTTGCCCTTAAAACATTTGCTAGTATTCAAAGAATGTTAACCATAATTATATATTATATTTTATATTATATACACAACATATGTATATATATGTGTGTATATGTATATACAACACAATTATATATATTGTGTTGATTTGAAACAAAATTCCCTTTGATAAATTCAACCTTAGCCTTGCTTCTAAGACTCGGCAAGTAACAGCGTGGCAGATGGAAACCATCCGATATGAATAGCACTTTTAATAGTGAAAATTAACCTTCATTGAAATCCCAAGCTCTTTTATGGCTGTGGGTGTTTCGGTCCACGTGTGTCGTAGAGAGGATGAACTTTGGAATTTAAGAGACGTGTCACTGTCTATTGAGCTATCCCAAGCAAATTGTTAAATCTCTCCAAGTCTTAGTTTCCTCATGCATGAACTGTAGGCAGTAATAATTCTATCTTTCTCATAGGGCCTTGTGAGGAGTAAATGAGATCACTCATGTAAAGGGTGTAGCCTACAGTAAGCACTTGATAAATGTGGGCTACTAGTAGTAGTGTTAGAAAAAAGTTAAATTTATATTGGAGGGATTCATAACACATGGCCATGTTAGAGTGAATGACCTACATTTATTTGTTTTATAAAGTCCAAGTGTATTGATCCTTAAATTGGAAAAACAATTTTGGTGTTTGTCTTTGGCTCAGTTGTCCAACATAGTTAAGGAAAGTTCTGTAGCTGGACCTTATTCTTTAATTAGGAGGAGATAACTGAGAAAAAACAGATTTCTTGTCTCTTGATCTGTCTTAATTTATCAAGGCAGAAAATTCCATGAATTGATTGTATCTTTACAGACATTTGCAAAGAAAGATTCATCAGAATTTATGCAACTTTATGGGAAATATGGAGAATGCTCCAAAGAAAGACAATGCAAACTCATGACAGAAAGAAAAGCATATGTATTTTCACATTATAACCACTTCTTAACTTACTGATAACGTGATCTTCCAAAGCAAATTTGTGTTACTTGAAACTCATAGTATATTTTCCTAAAGAAACAGTGAAATAATGGTAGTTATGTTCCCAGCCAGAACTCTACTTAACTCAAAAAGTATTTGTAATTGTAGTGCTAACCTTGTAAGGCTGCCGTCTAAATCCCGGTGGTGCAGAAAAGAGAATTTGAGGAAAAACCTTTTCCTCAGCTTAAAGCTGTGGCCCTAAGAAAGATTTTGATGGGAAAAGTTTGCCTTCAGCATCTTTCACCTCTTTTCTGAATTCCTTTTCCAGCAACCAGTCCTTTTGCCCCAGGCTCATACTTCCTTCATAACTGCCCTGAAACTCCCTCAGTGACCTCCAAAGCTTCCTCTCCTTCAGAAGAGTCTTCATTCTGGAAGAGACTCTTACAGTGTAACCTTTTCACTTGTAGAAAGGGATACTCAGTTACCTATTATTAGTTTATAAGTTTTTGTTTTTAAAGGAATGAGAATGAAAAATCAAAACATTGAGCATAGATGGGCAAAAGGTGGCACAGTTGGGAATCAGTTTCTTTCTGTCTGTAACTCTGAGATGGTTCATGTCAGCAGGGAGAACTCAGCAGGTGGAAACGGGAGGGAAGGGGAAGGCTGTGAGTCTAGGGTGACCAGCCGTGTGGCGCTGCCTGGGTTACCGTAATAGCACCTGCATATCCACCCTCATTAAGTAGGACTCAGGCCCTTTACCAGTCCTGCCTGGCTAAGTCATAAAACCACTGCATGAAGACTTTTGGAGGTGGTTTGAAATGTTACACTGATTCTCAGAAAAATTCATGCTTGAAAAGAAGGTAGAAAACTGCCTAACTCATTTGACTATTTCCCCAGTAACTGCAACCTACCTGAGAACCCTCTGTTTATCGCATGTGGCAGCCAGAAAAACCATACCCACAGGTAAGTGGATTCCAAAATGGCTCATAGAAAAAGAACATCTCACTCGCTCAGAGGGGTGCTCAGTAGACTCTGAAAGCATGGGCTTTGTAGACAGAGGTTCAAATTCCAGGGCTGCCATTTATAGCTGTGTGAGTTTTAAACAAGTTGCCTAATTATTTTTGAGCTGCAGCTTTCTCCTTTGGCAAACTGGAATAAATGCATATCCTACTCCCAGAATTATGGTGTGGATTATGTGCGAGAATGGATGTAGAGCAATTAGCACATTAGTAAGTTGCTCATTAACTGGTAAATGAGAGTTAATAGTATTATTATTATTACCATCATTATTGTCATTATTCATAAAGTTTGGCCCAATTCCACCCTGCAAAAGTAATTATCAACAAGACAGGGTGGGGAGAAGTCCTCTCAGTTTCTGAGGAGGAGGGCCAGAGGGTCTGCTTTGTATTCTAGGGGGTGGTGTTCCCTGCTGGACTCAGGTACCAACCACCAACCATTCATTCATGCATTTAATCACTATATTCATCCTAATAAATATTATTCCTAATAATACAATAAAGCAGTACAAGTTATAAAATAATATTTCCTCATCACTATGTGCCAGGAACTAGTTCAGGCATTTAGAGACCTCATTGTGAACAAGACAGAAACAGTCTCTGCTCTCAGAGGATGGCGGGTGGATGGGCGCTGTAAATACCCTTGAGTATTAGGAAGGACAAGTGTTGGGTGCTCAGGATGCACCACAGAGCGTCCTAACTCAGTCACAGGAGACTTCCTGTGAAGAACTGATGCTTCAACCAAGATATTTAGAGTGAGCAGGAGTCCGATACTCAAAAAGAGGCCATTGCAATGAAAGATGCTAAGGTGAGGGCTTCCCTGGTGGCGCAGTGGTTGAGCGTCCGCCTGCCGATGCAGGGGACGCGGGTTCGTGCCCCGGTCCGGGAAGATCCCACATGCCGCGGAGCGGCTGGGCCCGTGAGCCATGGCCGCTGAGCCTGCGCGTCCGGAGCCTGTGCTCTGCAACGGGAGAGGCCACAAGTGAGAGGCCCGTGTACCGCAAAAAAAAAAAAAAAAAAAAAAAAAAAGGATGGCTATTAATAAAAAAAAAAAGATTAAAAAAAAAAAGCTAAGGTGAGAGAGAGTTCAGAGCTTCCAAAGAATTGAAAATGTGCAAAAAGTGTTCAGGTAAGCCCTCACTTTTTAATTTATGTGATTAGGTAAGTTTTGTTTTAATTAAATTGAACGCCTTCAGGTTGGGTTTGCAAGCTCTAGATTGTCGGGATCCCTACACTGGCTGGTATCTTACGCGGGCCTCCTTTGTTTATTTGTTGCCCAGCTTCTACTGTAAGCATTTCGGAAACCTGCCTGGCTTCTTTAGGCATCTGATTGGTAGACTGGTTAAAACATGAATTTGAAAATGTATTTTTATTGTATAATTAATTCTTGCATGTCTTTAAGGATAAATCAGTCTACCTGCATACTGCTTTCCCGAACAGCTATGACCTTTTCTTGGCCATTTGTATGAAATGTTGACTTTTGATTTTTTTTTTTTTTTTAATCTGGAAGGAATTCAAACTTATACACCTATAGAACTTACGTTTGTAAGGACAGGCTTTTTCAACCTTGGAAATGTGTTTATTAAAAGATGTTGTGGAATCTCCTATAAAAGGTTTTCTAAAATTTTTTTTGTGTTGCTGTTCCTTCAACTTGCAGATGTTAAAATTTTATGGCCTTTTAACCTGTGATTAACTTGACTATAGTTTTCAACTCAGTTATTCAGGGGGAGTTGCTATTTCCTCAGTCTTAACCAGTTTATGCCTCTCTCTTTCCAGCAGCTCAAAAGTACAGAAAAGTGTTTTTCATAGAAACGTGACTGCAGCCCTAACTAAAGATATTGGAAAAAATATAAACTATACCAAACGAGGAGCGTTCTTTAGTGTGGATTCCTGGACTGTGGTAAGAATTTTTGGCTTTTAATGGAGAGATAGGCACCTGCCGCTTCCTGTGATACCACGTTTTGTAGAGTCGCTGGTTGTTTAATCGTTCATTGAAAGTCACCTGGGCATGAGCCAGGCTCGCAAGTATCCTTGGCCTCCAAGTCTGGCTTGTTCCAGAAACATCCTATGATGAGAGTCTGGACCTCAGTGGCCTTTGGCAAGCCAGGTGGAGCCCAAGGTGGCCGTGGGGCCAGTTCTGCTCTGTCCTTAGGCAAAGTGTGTCAGCAATATTGTAGGCTCACTGTGCAAGGCCCGACACCAAGGGGACACCACTGCATGTGAAGTTCCTCCATGAGATCATCTTAAGTGTCATTCCACCAGGGAGATAGAAGATGAAAGGGAAATAGCCTCTGACATTTAGAAAATTTCAGTCTAATAGGGGAGATAAATACAAAAATAACCATTTGTGAGTAGGATGCAACAAATCCTATGGTTGGGGGTGGGGGTGGGTACATAGACCCTCATGAAGATAAAAAATTATATCCCTACTATCAGAGAAGGCTTCATGGAGGAGGTGGCATTTGAGTTAGGCCTTGAATACTAGATGGTTTTTCATCAGTGAGCATGTGTTTCTGGTAGTGGATTGGGAAAGTTTCATGATGTTTGGAAATCTGAGTAGTCTTGTTTGCTTGGAACACAAGATAAGGGATACAAGGTACTTGCCAGAGTTGCAGAGGGAGAAGGGTTTAGACGACGTTGTGAGCTGGTCGAGGGCCCGGGCAGGGCCTGCTTCACAGGTCTGCAGCCTGCATGGTCACACAGAAGGCCGCCTCACTTGGTTTAATGCTCTGCTGTCATTGCTTTAAAATTCTTAATAACTTGGGAACAAAGAACTTTGCATTTTCATTTTGCAATGAGTTCTACAAATTATGTACCTACACCTAGACCTGGGAAGCTGTCAAAACAACTCTCATTTGGTCTTGCAATTATGTAGATCAGTCTCCCTTGCAAAGGGAAAATTGTGTAAGAGAAGGACTTTATAGTCCCAAGGCCTGGGTGGTACCTGGCATGGTGCTTCCTGGATGAATGAGGATGCCAGAGCTGGGCAGCAGATGAGCAATCTGTGGATGGCCTGCCAGAGGTGTTAGACTGGAGAAACAGAAGGCACGGTCCCTTCCTGCAGGGCCCTTATAACCTGCACTTCTCTGGAGCCTGAGCTGTCCAGGGCTGTCCCATGGCTCTGAGCTGATTCTGCTCTGGGGCAGGCCCGGGAATTCTTGTTTGGTCTTATGTTACCCCTGGGTGGATTTCGAGTTGTGTTCCCTAAACTTGCATGGATCTGGTGCCTGGCCAGGTTGTTCAGGGCCACTGAGGTCTGTATTTGTGTCTCTGCAGTAACCACGCTAAGAACAATTCAGCATCCCAAGCTGAGGGGCTTGCTGTCCCCTCATTTCTCTCGCATACAGCTTCCAGCACTCCACACGTGACCCCTCGTGCCTGCCTGGTTTCTTGGGACTCAGAGCAAATCCAGCAGCCTCTCAATTTGAGTGTGGTTGGGAGGGTTTCTAGCATTCCTGGTGGTATTTCAGTTCATTTTTTTGAGGGGGAAAAGAAAAGAAGGATATATATATATATATACACACACATATATACACATACAAATATAATTACAGTTCTAGATTTGAATGAACTTATCTTAAAGAAAAACTTTAGATCGTAACAATTATTTTGTTCAGTTACATTCTGCAAAGTAATAGACCATCCTGACTTGGTTTAGGTTAATCCCAGCTGACTCTTTCTTTCCGTGATGGCCCTGACCTCTAGGGCTATAACTCCCATCTGTGAGCACACACTGGGGGTGTGATTTCACTCTCCTAATTGCCAGTCTTACGTCATCTTGTTGATAGGAATCGATGTTATTTTTCAGCTCTTGTAAAAACTTGTTTCCTAAAGTCTAATGCTTTTGGCAGGAAACGGTAGCTTTGTTGATTATGCTGTGTCTTCTTCTGTCTGTAATCATTTTGTTTCAGGATTCCTTATCTTTCATGTACCAGTCTTTGGAGAGGAGCATACAGGAAATGTTTACTGGCAGCTCTCCGCCACTGAATCATGTTTCTAGCCCCTCAGCATCTTACTACTTGTCATTTCCCTACACAAGGCTTGGTTGGTACGTATGAGTTTATCTAATTCCTGAACATTTTTATCAGTATTAATTTCAAGCAGTCATTCACAAATGTTTTAAATGGTGCCTGTTAGCACTTTATTTTCCAATCAATTCATCATCAACAAAAAATAGTAATTTTGTGGTTAAGTTCTGGTAAAGATAAAATTATCTCCTTAAAATTGGTCAAAAATATGTTTAAATACAAACAACTTTTACTTTATTAAATAACCACAACAATAAACTATTACTTTATAGAATATTTGTAAAGCTTCAGTGTTTTCGGAGATAGATTATTACAGATATCTTGGCATCTAAGGACATTAGAAAGATAAAAGCAGGTATCTATTATGTGTCTGGACTATTATAACTTCATAAGGCAAAAGCCTAGCACACCACAATAATTTTATAAAGAGAATGTTAGGGATTCCTCTGATTTTAAAGATCAACTATTACCAAACTGAAATTGGGTCCCCTCGCCCGAAGCACAGCAAAGCCAATCTACTGATACCCAGCTGCGGTGAAGTAAAGTACAGCATTTATTGCAGGGCCCCAAGCAAGGGAGTTGGAGACAAGCCTCAGGTCCACTCCAATCTGGTCTTTGAGTTAGGGGTGTTTTTAAAGGGGGAGACCAGTGAAGCTGGGATCAGTCATCGTCTTGTGACATGTCTTAATCATACTTTCAGGGGTCAGGATGTTTCGGTTTATGATTCTCTGGCCAGGTGGTCCATGGCTCGGGGATCTGGTAGCTCGCTTGGCCTGGAGAAACAACCTGAGTTTGTTTATATAATTAACAACCTTAATTATATCTCCAACAGCCATTTTAGTACATTAACGATGTTATCGACAGCAACTGTTTTAGTCATCTGACTCTGGTTGATTAGTGTTCAGTTAGCAAAGGATTGAGGTCGGAGGGGACAAGAAAGGGAATAAAGTTTTGGATAGAAAGATTAATCATAAACTCAGTAAGGGAACGTGGTTTTAGGGGGACTCAGTTTCACAACCAAACTGAGCCCAAGGATATAAAAGTGACTATTTTTTGGAGGTTTTTGTGAAACCTCTTTTTTTAAACCACACTTTTAAAATCCAAATAACATTGCATTTCCCTTGGAACAATATACTGATAGCCCTTCCTCTTCAGGCCGCTAATGCATTCAGCTCCAGCACAAGGAATGGGGGGTGAATGCTGTCTTTACTGGCCATTCATTTGTGAATAATGAATAGCTCTTCTTGGCTGCCTTCCTGAAAATCCAAATGAGGGCCTCCTGCTGGGCTGTCTGCCACGTGGGGCGGGGGAGTGGGGGGGGGCAGCACAGAGGTCCTTCCTGGGCGCCATTACTGGCCAGAGTCCAGCCTCGGGAGTGCAGAGACCAGCAGTGTCTCCACGGTGTGCATCTGACCCAGTTCACCAGGCGTCACACCCGTTAGAAACTGCTCTTCTCTTTTTCCTCTGTTCTGCTATTTATTCTTATGTGGTCATCAGAACCAGAATAAATAAATGACTTTTGGTCATTCCAGCCCCGCCAGAGACGTTTGAACCATTGACTCAGTTTGTCCAACTCTGTAACTGGTAGGTCATGGGCTCTCATTTAGAAACATCCACTAAACCTGTTAGGCATTGAATGTTTTCCAGTATAAGCCACCCTATGTAGCTATGGTAGAGATAAAATGGTCTACTTACCACAAACTTGTCTTTGATCAGGTAACAAGCTGAAATGAGTTGAGCCGATTATGAAGTAACCTGTGCGATTGGCTGATGGCGAATTTCCTCTCTGTTCTCAGGGGGAGCCTGGGATGGTGCTTTGGCTGCTCTGGGTTTTGCATGTAGGACAAGGTGCTTTGGTGAGGATGCTTTTTATGTGTTCAGGTTATGTGGTCCAGAAATGCCCAGAGGCCTTGATTTGTCCAGTTTTGTTGTTATTTTTTCTGCCGGAGAACAAGGCTGAATCACACACACAATATAACCTCAGACGTGAATATTCACAACAGTCATACAGGATGGAAAAATCCACGAGAGGAAGTTAAATTCTAGAATCCAGAAAGGAAAGGAGCAGAAGACAGTTTTACTCATAGCTCTCAGTAGACACTGCAGTGGGCTGCCTCTTCTTCCCTACAGGGCGATGACCTCGGCTGACCTCAACCAGGATGGGCACGGTGACCTGGTGATGGGCGCCCCGGGCTACAGCTGCCCCGGCCACGTCCACGTGGGGCGCGTGTACCTCATCTATGGCAGCGACCTGGGCTTGCCCCTCGTCGACCTGGACCTAGACAAGGAGGCCCATGTGATCCTGGAGGGTTTCCAGGTGAGGCCCCCATCTCATATTTTCCCTTTTAGTGTCAATAAGCCACTGCCCGCATTTCCCGGCAAACTCTTCCAGGGTGAATGACCAATAGCAAGAATAATGATAGTAACAAACAGCTGGTGGCCAGCATTTGTGTAGTACTTTTCATGTTTAAAAGCATGTTCACATCATTAATCTCATTCTATCATTAACTTTGAGTGTTTAGTCCAATACCTTCCAGAAACACCCATACTATTTAGTGGCTTTGAGTAGCCAATCAGAATGTGATATCTTGATAATATAAAACCTCGTTTGGTGTGTTTCTTTATAATATGAATAGTTTATCTTGTAAGAATTTTAGATTCACAGAAAAGTTGTAAAGGCAGTACAGAGAGTTCCCATGTACCCTTGACCCAGTTTCCCCTGTGTTAACATCTTACGTAATTATGGCATACTTGTCAAAGTTAAGAGACCAACACTGGTAAATTGCTATTTTTTTAAAAAAATTATTTATTTTTGGCTGCATTGGGTCTTCGTTGCTGCGCACGGGCTTTCTCGAGTTGCGGCGAGCAGGGGCTACTCTTCGTTGCGGTGCGCAGGCTTCTCACTGCAGTGGCTTCTCTTGTTGCAGAGCACGGGCTCTAGGCACACGGGCTTCAGTAGTTGTGGTATGCAGGCTCATTAGTTGTGGCGCACGGGCTTAGTTGCTCCGCGGCATGTGGGATCTTCCCGGACCAGGGCTTGCACCCATGTCCTCTGCACTGGCAGGCGGATTCTTAACCACTGTGCCACCAGGGAAGCCCAACACTGGTAAACTGCTATTAACTAAACTCCAGACTGTTCAGGTTTCGTTCCGTTGAGTCGTTATTCACCACCAGAGGAGTCCCGCAGTGACTGTACAGATGTTCCGCAGAGGCAGCATGAATTCCTCGTGGGAGCACTAGAGACCGGGAGGGTTTTCCTCCCTGACGTGTTTGGTATTAGTCCTTACATGAGCAATAAATAAAGAGGGGCCGACAGAGCCCTGCTACCAGCCACAGATGAGTATGGGGGCTTTGGTGACACTGCAAGCTCCAAATATCAAGCACCAGGGGAACTTGGGGTCAGATGGTTTCTTGCCCCAGACATACCATTAAAACGTTCTCTGTGGAGTTAATGCTGTGAAAAAATAAGATGGTGCACCTGAACATACTTTAAATAATGAAAAGCCCAATGGTTTATAATCTAGGTTTTTTAAAAAATAGATTTATTTATTCTTGGCTGCGTTGGGTCTTTGTTGCTGCGAGCGGGCTTTCTCTAGTTGTGGTGAGTGGAGGCTACTCTTCGTTGCGGTGCACGGGCTTCTCATTGCTGTGGCTTCTCTCGTTGCGGAGCACAGGCTGTAGGCACACAGGCTTCAGTAGTTGTGGCACATGGGCTCAGTAGTTGTGGTGCACGGACTTAGTTGCTCTGCAGCATGTGGGATCTTCCCGGACCAGGGCTCGAACCTGTGTCCCCTGCATTGGCAGGCGGATTCTTAACCACTGCGCCACCAGGGAAGTCCATATAGTCTAGTTTAAGCTCTGATGGAAGGAGCCTTTGAGTCCGAAAGGTGTTAAGTTGATGACCAGTGTAGGAGGGACAGCATTTTCTGGAACCTTCTGACACCACATGAGAAAGTTCCAAAATCAACTCATTCTTGTTACTTCTTTCTTCACCAAGCCATTCCCCTGTCAGACTGTGGTGTAAAGTGTAATCCTTTGGTCTCCTGTAGACAAGGAATAAGAAAGGCAACTGCTTCCTGTGTATGAGAAATTCTCTCAAAGCCACTTGGGGTGAGGAAGGAGGTAGCTGCATGCTCTCTTGTCCCAGTGACCTTTGATAATTTGGAAGATGGCCAGATTAAGGCATGTGCTAGGGATGGGAATCCTGTACTCATCCCTGGTCTGCAGTTAACCTTTCTGGTCCTTGTCTATAAAGTGGAAGATAGGATAGATAAGCATTTGCCTACTTTTAGAATGCTGTGCTTTTCTTGGAATGATGGTTACCCTGCAGGACGGCTTGATGGTAAAGCTGGTGGTGATGAAACGAACCCATCTTCAGTTGGCAGGGACCCCTACTCATTGGTCCCCATACTGCCCCAATGTGATTGTGTCCCGGGGCAGTCCTCTCTCGTTTATCCAGTTCCTGCCTTGTAGCAAGTGGCTGTGTTCTCAAATGCTATTGCACCACAGGTATAGGGAGATTAGCCAACAAATAACAGACGTGGGTTCTGGGGCGTGTGTGTTATGTGGCAAGCATCACTTGTGCAAGACTCTTCATTGTTAGATAAATTGTGAAAGAATAGGAGAACCTCATGAGTTATATTTAGGTCTAGGCTCATTCTAGACAGTAGGAGATGAAAGATCTAGAAAATCCACCTTGGAAGAAAACTGTCCCTGAATGGAGTGAATTTTCCATCTGTAAACCACAAAAGTAGGAGTAATAAAAGTATGTACGTTAATCCATGTGAAATGCTTAGTGTCTACAGCACTGTCATCGATAGGACTCTCCGTGATGATGGAGATCCTTTACAGCTGTGCTGTTCAGTGTGGGAGCTACTAAGTGCTTTGGCTTTTGAGCGTTTGAATGTGGCCAGTGCAACTGAAAAACTGTTTTGGTTTAACGTTAGGTAATTTAAATTTAAAAGTAATAGGCACATTTAGCTAGTGGCTACCGCACTGGACAGCATGGCTCTAGAACCTCCTGAGTATTCGACAGATGTTAGCTACTGTTATGTGATTATTATCTTGGATCCTTTCCAAGAGGAGCCTGGTCCTTAACGTGGGGCGTGATACACACCAGACCATTATCTGAAAACCTAGAACTTTTAAGAACCGACATTCTTCTCTCCGGCACCTCATCTTCCCCTCGGGGCAGACAGATGAGCCAAAAACATCCTTAGGGCAGAGCTACCCATCGGGCGGGTCATGGGTGTGTTACAGGCGGCTGCAGTTTTGCGCCTCAGTCCTGGGGTGCTGGGTGGGGTCCCCCAGGGAGTCAGGTGTGCTCTTCCTGAGGTTGTGGCTCAGCCCAGGGGAAGTAACTGGTGCCTCTTCAGCCTTCAGGTCGGTTCGGCTCTGCCGTGGCCGTGCTGGACTTTAACAAGGACGGCGTGCCGGACCTGGCCGTGGGAGCCCCCTCAGTGGGCTCCGAGAAGCTCACGTACACAGTAAGGAGGCTGCTGGGGGTGATGGTGGTGGATAAGGCGGGAGGGGAGGAGACACTGAGCGGAGGCTCCGGAGGAAAGCAGGCAGCAGGGCTGCCGGGCAGAGCTTTTGTAGGGAGATGGTCCCAGCCCCCCACGCAGGTCCTTGATGGGACTCCGGTTACCTGGCAGCTCCTGTTCCTGCCTCCCTGGCCTTAGTTGGGCTTCACGGGTGGCTCTCCACCGGGTACTGTACTCTCCCTCCTCCCTCCCCCCTCCCCCGGGATGCTGAATGATAGGGAAGGTAGAAATTCCAGCTAATCCATAGCTTCCTGTCATCATAGCAGGGAGGTGACTTCCTGGATCTTTCCTCTCATGCAAGGAACCCAGCGGGTTCCCTCTTTTCTTACCGAGAGCAGAGATCCTGGGTCCTGGCCCACAGGGCTGTCCTCCCACAAGTCCTCCACACCGTAGCCGGGCACCGCGAGTGACAGTGGAGTCAAAGGCCCTTCGTTTCCCTCTCCCACCTCACCCTGTTTCTAGTCCCGTGAGCAATTTGTCATCCAGACCCATCAGGTGCCCTCACGTTAGGACTGGAGCTCACCTAGCTCCCTCCACCCGGAAAGCCCTTTCTCCCCTCTTTTCCATAGGGGTGAAATGTCACTTCTTGCAGGAAGTGTGCTCTAATCCCTGGCTCAGGAGACACTTCGTTGTTCTGTGCTCGCTGCACCATTGGGGCTCCCCACGCTGTGGTGTCACAGTTGCCAATTGGCCAGCTTTTGGGGTGGAGAGAGGTTGGTCTTACCCACCACTGTGTACTCAGTCCTTGGTTCACTATGGAAAATAAATGCATGTAGAAGGGGTAGGGATGGAGACAGGCAAGTTATAAGACGAGAACTGAGAACTAGTTCGTAACACAGTAACAGCACAGTCTGCATCCCAAGGCAAGTAAGCAGTACTGACACAACGTGTTAGTGTTCAGAGAAATAATGGGCTGGGCCGGGGGAGGGCCTCGTTGAAAAGCCAGAAACTGAGCTCCGGCTTGAAGGGGTGGGGAGTTGAGTAGGTCATTCTGCAAATACACTGAACAATTATGGATGGCAGATCCGGAGCAAGACGCTGGGGAGGCAAAGATAAAAATGACAGTTTCTGCTTTGGGGGCTCTAATAGTCTGATGGAAGTGGCCAATACACAGGACTGGACACTGACTTCTGGCAGTAACTAAGCTCCTGACCCTACAGGGCTCTGATGGTGATTTATTTCATCATCAGTCACCTTTGTCTTGCTATTATTTAAGGTTCTCGGGTCACCACCAAGTCTTAACGATCGACCTGTGGTTTGTCCTTGTCTAGGGTGCGGTGTACATCTACTTCGGTTCCAAACAAGGAAGACTATCTTCTTCCCCCAACATCACCATCTCTTGCCCGGTATGTTGAGCACCTTTGACAGGTACAGAAAACTAGGACTCGCCATATCCTACGTGCCTCGAGGGCTAAGTAAGACGTACTTTCCTGTTTCCTCGTTAGGACACGTACTGTAACTTGGGCTGGACACTCTTGGCTGCAGATGTGAATGGAGACAGTGAACCTGACCTGGTGATTGGCTCCCCTTTTGCTCCAGGTGGAGGGAAACAGAAGGGAATTGTGGCTGCGTTTTATTCTGGCTCCAGCCACAGCGACAAAGGTAGTGCTTTCTGGGGCTGGGGGTGGAATGGGCGGAGACCTCCGCTGCTCTAGTCTGTGGTGCCTTCTCTTGCATATGGGTTTTTGTCCTATTTTCCTCACTGCATAGCATTTCACCTGAATTTTCTAACACTCTTATTCTTACAGATGTTCTGGCAAATGATATGGATAGATTCACTGAATAAACATAGAGGGATCCAGCGTGTAGGTCCAGATCCAAAGGAGGAAGCGATAGTTATTCTTATAGTGTCTCAGTGGAATGGAAGAGTAGGAACACTCAAGCGTCCCAGTGAGGCTCTAACTGTCCAAAGGCCCTTTTTGCCGTGCGGCTTGTGGGATCTTAGTTCCCTGGCCAGGGATTGAACTCGGGCCCTTGGCAGTGAGAGCACGGAGTCCTAACCACTGGACCGCCAGGAAACTCCTAACAGGCCCCCTTTTTTAATTTATGTATGTATGTATTTATTTATTTTTGCGGTACGCGGGCCTCTCACTGTCGTGGCCTCTCCCGTTGCGGAGCACAGGCTCCGGACGCGCAGGCCCAGCGGCCATGGCTCACGGGCCCAGCCGCTCCGCGGCATGTGGGATCCTCCCGGACCGGGGCACAAACCCGCGTCCCCTGCATCGGCAGGCGGACTCTCAACCACTGCGCCCCCAGGGAAGCCCCAGGCCCTCTTTTTAAATAGCATCCTCTACTCCACAGAAGTGAGCTCTAGAAATGCATTGCTTATATGAAGCGTGAGTTCCATTTCTGACATTGGGGCCCTGGGGACAGCAAGGGGGCACGTGAGTTGTGGCAAAAACTCAGCCCAGTGAACCCGTTTCTCATTGTCCTACAAAAGGGGCCCACTCTTTCCATTCTGGTAGTCTTTCCACATAAAGTAAAAGGCACTGGTTGTCTTGTGTAGAAGAGCTGAACGTGGAGGCGGCCAACTGGATGGTGAGAGGCGATGAGGACTTCGCCTGGTTAGGATACTCCCTTCACGGTGTCAGTGTCAACAACAGGACTTTGCTGTTGGCTGGGAGCCCGACCTGGAAGAACACCAGTAGGTGAGCACTGATGTTGGGGCCCAGGGACCAGTGAGCATGAGGGGCAGGTGCCTGTAGCCGTGGGAGCCCACGAGTGTGGGGTTCAGAGGAAGCAGCTAAGAAATTCTTACCCTTCAAGGAAACGCTAAGGCTCTGGGGCAAGGTTGCAAATGTTCCTTTTTAGACGTTTAAAAGACAGATGGGTGTGTTAGTTTGCCAGGGCTGCCATACAAAGTACCATAGCCTGTGTGGTTTAAGCAGCACGAATTGATGGTCTCATAGTTTTGGAGGTTAGAGATCTGAGATCAAGGTGTCAGCAGGGTTGGTTTCCTCTAGGGCGCCTCTCCTTCGCTCACAGACGACCACCTTCTCCCTGTGTCTCACACAGCCTCTTTTCTGTGCCCCCATCCCTGGTGTCTTCCCCTCTTCTTACAAGGATACTAGTCATATTGGTCAGGGCCCCACCCTAATGACCTTATTTTAGCATGATTACCTTTTTTTTTTTTTTTGCGGTACGTGGGCCCCTCACTGTCGTGGCCTCTACCGCTGTGGAGCACAGGCTCCGGACACGCAGGCTTCGCGGCCATGGCTCACAGGCCCAGCCGCTCCGCGGCATGTGGGATCTTCCTACACCGGGGCACGAACCCACGTCCCCTGCATCAGCAGGCGGACTCTCAACCACTGCGCCACCAGGGAAGCCCCATGATTACCTCTTTAAAAACCTTACCTCCAAATGCCATCACATTCTGAGGTACTGGCAGTTAGGATTTCAACATATGAATTTTGGGGGAACATAATTCAGCCCATAACAGTAGGCATCCCTCTATTTTGTCAGTCGGGAAGTAGAATGGTTAACCTCACATCTGGAGAGCCTTGATACTGGGATTCATTCTGAAAGCACCCCACGCTCATGTCTAGGTTCACAGGGACCAGGGACATACAGGGAGGGGGGCATATGCGTGGGGAAGATGTGGGTTGTCTTTCCTTGGACCTCAATACCTGGCCAGCATTGAACCCTGTGCCCCATCAGCTAAGACCAGTGTGCTTCATTCCAGTCTGGACCATTTGTTCCACACTCGTGATGAGAAACAGAACCCTGGACGGGTATTTGGCTATTTCCCGCCAAATTGTCAAAGCTGGTTTACCATTTCTGGAGACAAGGTATGACAGCCCCTCCCTCCCCAGGAAAGTGGACACCACAGTGAAAGTTTTCTTAGCTGTACTATATTGACTTACTGCTATTTCACAGGCAATGGGGAAACTGGGTACCTCCCTGTCCAGCGGCCATGTGATGATGAATGGGACCCGTACACAAGTACTGCTGGTTGGGGCCCCGACTCAAGGTAGGTCGCCTGCCATGAAACTTGCTTCCTTTTAGTCATGTGGCTCCTTGACCAAGTCATATTGGGGGAAAGTTAGGAGATATGGAGGCAGACAGACCTGCGTTTGAATATTTCCTTTCCTCATTAATAGCAAGCTGGGTCACCTTGGGGAAGCTAATTAAACTCTCTGAATGCAAAACACAGCTTATAATATCTACTTCAAAGATTTGCTGAAAAATCACACGTGAAAGTAACTTGGTGTGTTTTTAAAGCTCCTATCCCATTGAGCTTGGAGACGGAGCAAATTTTATAACCCAGTTCACCAGGAATAGGTCCACTCTGAGGGTGTATGTTAATAAAACATTATTTTGTTTAATTTATGGGTGAGTTAAAAGAACAAAAATCTACTCCCTCCAAGAGTATAAAAGTAAATTATGCTTATTGTAGAAATTTGTGAAAATATAAGGAAGTATAGAGAAGAAAAAAATCACCCCTTACCCAGATATTTTAAAGCTTAAATGCATACATGTTTTTTACACCTAATATTTTATATCTTAAGCATGTTCTCATGTTAAATATTCTTCTAAAACATTACTTTTGATACTTGTATCACATTTTTTCCATACACACATGCCAACATTTACTACCATCATCCTATTGCTAGAGGGGCTAATCTTAAGACTCTTACTACATATTGTGAAATTATTTTTCAGAAAGATTTTCGTTTCATACAATGTATTTGAATGATACGTAGAAGTGGATTGGGCAAAGGAATGGTTAAATCTTTCCTTGCATGCGTCAGGACAAAGCATTACAACAGAAAGTTGCTGACTTAGCTTTGGAATATTTTTTTTCTTCCTTTACAGAGTCTAGGTAGTGATTTCTAAACTCTTGCAACACACATTACTAATTTTGTCTCAGCACTCTTGCCCCCAGAGTGCTGTGAATTAGAGCTTCCCAAATTTTCTTAGTTTTAGTCCCTTTACTGCCTTAATAATTTTCTCCATTATCAAATATTGTATAAAATACAGAATATAAAGGTTAATTATATCATGATACATATATATAAATGATGCTTTTTGAGATAATTATAAATTCACATGCAGTTGTAAGAAATAATAGAGGTCATGTTACATTTTATCCAGTTTTCCCCGATGATAATCGGCACACCATAACCAGTGTCACAGCTGGGTTATCAACAGATATAATCCACCAATCTTGCTCAGATTTTCCTATTTTTACTTGTATTTTGATTGTATTTCACCCACATAATTTGAGGGGCCCAGACAAAATTTGTTCCCTGAAATTCTGGATAATTTTTCTTAACAGGAGAGCATAAAGCCAAGCACAGGGCCTTTCTCAGTATGGGGCCCCGTGTGACTCAGTAGGTTGCAGATGCTGTGTTTATGTCCTAACAGCTCCTTTGGGGTACTGTACCACTTCTCAAACCCTGGAATCAGATTAGACACCGCTATCCTCATTTCGATCCACACTGATTTTCTAGTGGTACCTGCATTTTACCATAACAACCCATTATGATAAAATCCCAGTTTTGCACAGATGTGACATCATTGAAAGGAACATAGGGATCTAATGTTGAAACTATGACCCACCTCCAGCAGGTAGGTCATGTGGCGTCAGACAGATGTCATTGTGTTACCAGCAAAAGTTCAAGATACCTGCCGTATCCTCCGTGAATTCGCTGAAGTGTTTCAGTGTATAGTTGGGGAATTGCAGCTCTATGGACAGATTAAGTTAAATGTGAAAAATCTGATCTACTTTCAGGGCAAGTTTGAGTAGGACAGTTAGGCTTGTCCCTCTCGCCCTGTCCCCTGCCTCGGCAGGATCTCTGGGTCAGGCTGTGGCCACTATACACAAGTTTGAACATTCAGTGAGGATTTTAGGGTGCTGATTAAACACTGAAGTACTTTCAGTATGAAAAAGAATACTCAATGATGGCAAAGTTGAAGTGAGATGGGAACTGACACACTGCTTGTGAAATGTGAACCGATATACCTTTTCTAGAAAGAGGTCTGGCAAAGAGCCATTCCCCAAATCCAAGGCTATATGGGCCCCTTCTAAGAATCTGTTCTCATAAACTACTCAGAACTACGGGGAAGGATATTTATCATAGTATTCATTATAAAAGCAAAAAGTTAAAAATGGCCTGAGTGTAAAAAGAATTTTATAATCTGCAAAAACCCCCATTAAAATGTGTGTATGTACATGTAAGTACAGATCATTGTCCAGAAAGAAATATATGCTTTATATACGTTTTCTTCTTTATACTTTTTTGGGGTGTTTCCCACACCTTTTATAATGATCATATATTAAAAAAAACCTTGGCATTCACAAATTTGACCATCTCACAGTAATCCTGAAAGTCAGTGACACAAAGTAACCGATAACGTCTATGTCCTATCTTCGTCCTTGTGATGGCAGCAGTTACCATACTATGGTTTATTTCAGATGTCACGGCTAAGATGGCATTCCTGACCACGACCTTGCGCCAAGGTGGAAGCACTCGGATGTACAAACTGCCACCTGACTTGCAGCCTTCTCTGCTCAGCACCTTCAGTGGAGACCGCCGCTTCTCCCGATTTGGTGGCGTTCTGCACTTGAGTGACCTGGATAACGATGGCTTAGGTAGGAAGGAACGGTGTCTCGGGCCAATAAGAAAGTCCTTTGCTTAACTGATGAGTCCCCCAATTGGCTCACCTAGGCTCTAGCCTCATAATGAATCAAGTCCAGAGCCGGATGTACAAGAGTAGTACTTTTTGAACATGGTGACACGAGAGCCACCCACATCAACTATTATTAATGAATGATAACAGAAAACAAAAGCCTCTGACTACGTTGGAATGAAATCAGGACAGACCTAGTAAAAGATATACTAATATTATTTGTGGAAGGTTGGGTCAGGATCCAGTAGTGTAGTGGAACAATGACAGCGAGTAGATACTTCCTGCTGCTGGTTTTCATTGTTTACAGATGAAATCATCATGGCAGCCCCACTGAGGATCACAGATGTAACCTCTGGACTGATGGGGGGAGAAGATGGCCGTGTCTATGTGTATAATGGCAAAGAGGTCACCTTGGGCGACATGACAGGCAAATGCAAATCGTGGGTAGCTCCATGTCCAGAAGAAAAGGTAACTGTTCTTGTACACAATTCCATACCATCCTGGGAAAGGATGGCTACTTGCTGATGCCTTAGTAAATTATGTCCACTATAGAACTCTCATTAGTTTCTGCCTGAACTCAGGTAACCTGCCCCTTACCTGGGGTCAGGACACCATCCCATGCTCGTGTTTGTAGGCCCAGGCTGCCTGCTTACCGGCAGTTCTGCAGTGTTCACCCCCCACAGCTGCAGTTGGATGGGGTGTCATATTGGTTCTTGGTCATAGCCGGCCACTGCTTGGTTAGGAGCCCACGGCAGAAGAAAACAGGCCACAGCCATTGGAGTTTCATGAAGACTCCCAATCTTTTTATTTCATCTTTCATTGCTTTGTTTTATTCCTTTTCTCAGGTGGGTGGGTTTCCTTAACTTGGCTGTTATTTTTAAACTTAAAAATTACTTTTTAAATTGCAAAAAATGAAAGTTTATTGTAAAAATATTAGAAAATACACAGTACAAAGAAAATTAAAATCTACCTAGAATTTACTCTACAGAGATAACGTCTATTACCCTTTGATGTTTATCCTTCTAGGATTTTGCTAAACTTAATTGCTACCATTTATTGTGCATTCACTCTGTGCCTAGCACTATGCTACACATAAAAAATCTAATCCACATCAAAGCTATTAATTTGGTATTTTATACCCATTATAAAGAAACTGAAGATTGGAGAAGGAAGTTGTTACAGGTCACACAGCTAGGAAATAGCAGAACAGAGACTTGAACCAAGAGCTGATTCTAAAGTGCACTCTTAACCACTACACTGTATGTATCTTATTAACGGTGGTGACCATATTGTACATGATTTTGTATACAACTTTGTTTTCTACGCCTTCCTATAGTCTTATACAATATATCTACCAGATACCTAGTATTTTATCTGTAGATAAACCAGTCTAATCATTAAGTGATTATTAGTCACTTAGTCCATTTCAAATTTTTGCTGTTACAGTAAGAAATATTCACATATAAACATTTTTATACATCTATTTTTCTGAGCTAAACTATAAGAAGAATTTCTGGTGACAAAGGGCTTCTCTAAAATGAAGAAATGTGAGTGTAAGGGTGTAATTAAAATTGGTTTAAAAAAAACCCCATGAACAGTAATAACATTGTCTCCCTTTCTCATCACTTTCTTTCAGGCCCAATACGTATTGATTTCTCCTGAAGTAAGTACCTTCTGAAAAAAATGAAAAACTACCAAAAAAAAAGCAGCCCTTTCCCTTATTTCAAGTTGATAAAATCACATGGTGGTTTTTTTTTGCATTACGTGGGCCTCTCACTGTTGTGGCCTCTCCCGCCGCGGAGCACAGGCTCCGGACGCGCAGGCCCAGCAGCCATGGCTCACGGGCCCAGCCGCTCCGCGTCACGTGGGATCTTCCCAGACCGGGGCACGAACCCGTGTCCCCTGCATCGGCAGGCGGACTCTCAACCACTGCGCCACCAGGGAAGCCCTGGTGGTTTTTTTAATAAATTTATTTTTGGCTGCGTTGGGTCTGTGTTGCTGTGCGTGGGCTTTCTCTAGTTGCGGAGCACAGGCTCTAGGCACGCAGGCTTCAGTAGTTACGGCTCGCGGGCTCTAGAGCGCAGGCTCAGTAGTTGTGGTGCACGGGCTTAGTTGCTCCACAGCATGTGGGATCCTCCAGGGCACTTGTGTCCCCTGCATTGGCAGGTGGATTCTTAACCACCGTGCCACCAGAGAAGCCCCATGGTGCGTTTTCAAAGGCTACTAACAGAGAGTTAACAGAGTGTGTTTTTCAGGCAGGCTCAAGGTTTGGGAGCTCTATGATCACTGTGAGGTCAAAGAAAAAGGTGAGTACCAAGACTGTACCACTTTGATATCTGCATTTGTTCTAAGGCTGCGATTTGGGGATGATCTCATTTTGTATGTATTTTAGATTTTTTAATTTGAAAAATAGAGGGACACACACAAAAACACACTCACACATAATCCCATCAGTTTTGGTGAAAAGTTTCCCTTGCTACCCCTCCAATTTCATCCTCTACAGCAGAGGTTAGCAAATTAGAGCCTATGGGCCAACTCTAGCTGGCTGCCCATTTTTGTATAGCCCATGAACTAAAAATCATTGACATGTGTGCAATGATCAAAAAATATATTTTGTGACACATATGAAGTTCAACTTGCAGTGTCTCAAGTTTTAGTGGGATATAGCCACGGTCATTCCTTTCTTTACAGCTGCTACTATACCGTTGATCAGCTGCCTCAGACTGACATCCCACAAAGCCTAACATATTATCCTGGGCCCTTCACTTGCCATACTGGCTAAGCACTATTAATATTTTGGTTCTTTTTCTACAAGACTGTTTTTGTATGACTTTAGAAACATACATATGTAACTGTCTTTCAGTGCCTCCTTCCAGACAAGTACATAAAGAACTATCTGATTCTTTTCAATGACTGAATAGTAATTTATTGTCTGGATGCACCATATTTTATTTCTTTGGTTTACTTTCTCAATAGACATTTAGTTATTTCTTGTAGTTACTTCCATTTTTTTCCTATTACAGACAACGCTCTAGTGAGCATTCTTGTATCTGTATCTTTATAATTTATATCTTTATAATTGTGCAAATTTCTCTGCTGGTAAGATTCCTAAAAGACGGCTAGGTCAAGGAGTATGCATATTTTGAATTTTAATAGATACAACAGATTAAATGGGTTTTATCTTAAAATATACAGCTAAACCACTGATTCCACTCATTTATTTTAGGATATGACATTGTATGGAATTAGGCTATGAGAGAGATAGAAAGTTAAGATTTATACACACGGGAAGTTAAGTAAAATGCAAATCAGTGTAGGATTAAATGGTAAAGAGTAAGTGAACTACGGGATGAAGTTCAAGTAGCCCTTGCTGTAACTCATTTATAGAATACTCAACCATTATTTATACCAACTGAAGGGGGCAGTACAGATCATCTAAAAGTATATTTGATTCCTTTCTGTACAACTTTCTGTATAACAATGCAAATTCATCTTCCTTTGAGACTGGGGGCCCCTAAAGCACTCTGAGTGTAAAGATAAATCAAAGGTTATATTTAAAAAATGGACACAGACAATCTGAGGATGATCAGAGTGGGTGGCCTTTTACTTGAGTAAAAGTTATGACTTTGAAGACTCCTTTCTCTACGTGAGCATTAAGTACTGAACTAGTAACCAGCTAGAACCAGGAGGACTTGGCACTTACCTGAGTGGTACTGCCACCTCCTGTGGGGCTGCCTTCAGTCAGCCCAAGGGCCCTGGCGGAGCAGTGTTACATTGGGTACCAGAGAGGCAGACAAACCTGGTCCCTGCCCCCAGGTTCTTAGTGGAAAAATGAAACACCTACAAGACCAGCAAGTCCATTTAGGATGACCAAAGGCAGTCAGAGATCAATGGAAGTCTATGCTGGTGGCCTTGCAGGGTCCCTTGGGCCTGAGTGGATCTGGAAATAGGAGTAGGCTGACTGGGCAGAGAGGGCAAGCAGCAGGGGAACACTTGATTTTAGGCATGAAGATGGTTTAACCAGGAAATGGAGAGGAAACTTAGCTCACAGCCAAACTACAGGCAAATCCAGTAAATGAGTAATTCCATAAATAAGAGTTGAGATTTTCCCTCTTATCTGACACTAGTGTATTTAAAAAGATACAAGCAAAGGGTTAAGCATAGTATTTGACATATGGTAAAGGCTCAATATGTTAGCCTTTATTTCTGGATTCCATTGGTAGTTTTCAAAATTAAGTCAATGAGAAACGTCACAGTTTTATGGTCACACCCTGCTCTACCACAACCCTATCAGCCAGTTTGATCAGCTACACCTCATTTATCAGCCATGGTCCAGAAAAACTCCTGGTAGTTTCCAAAACTAAAATCCACCTCAAAAACTGTTTAAAAACTTGTACAAGCTTAGACCATTCTGAAAAACTGTTCCTACAATATTTCAATCAGCAGGGGCAGAGTAGGTGGTGTGAACACACTGACAAAGGCCAGCCTGTTTGTGGAAGTCTTACTACTCCAGATATGCCGTCTACACTGCACCACAGCTCAGATGCTGAATAAAAACGCATGGACACACTTTTCCTTCATGTACCAGAGAAGGGACCTTCCTCAGCTGTAGTTTTCTTAACCTACAGATCTGCCAAAGGGGTATTTAAACTCAAGCCCTGGGGTCTGGCCAATGTCTTTTATATTTCCGAGCATAACGTGATGCCTGGACTACAGCAGGAACTTAATAGATGTTATGAACGGAAAATGAATTCTGTTTTGTGTCCCCTACAGAACCAAGTTGTCATCGCTGCTGGAAAGAGTTCTCTGGGAGCCCGACTCTCCGGGGCACTTCACATCTATAGCCTCGGCCAAGATTAAAGGTTTCACTCCATTTTCCTAACCTGCCCCTCCCTCTCTCATGCCAAGTCATCTCCAGGGTGAGCGTTCTGGTGGACAGAGTGATGCCTCCAGTGGAGCCTTGTAGCTCCCACCACAGGTGGGGCTCCTGGGGGTGGAGACATACACACTAACAGTCAAACTATCTGGAAATAGGATACAGTAAATGGGGACAACATCAGAAGCATGTGAAACAGCAAATACTCTGGTTAGTCATGTCCCCTTCCAAAGTTTGTTTCCTTTGTACCTAAACTTATTCCTAACTTGTTTCCTGTGCTCAGACCTGCTGTACAACCTATTTCCTCTTCCACATGAGTACCTGTGTCTGATGACTGGAAAGGCCTCTCTCTGGTTATCTCTTAGGAAAACCTCTAACACAATTCTTCCTAAAAATGTCCTTTTAAAGTTGGTGACCCATTCCAATCAAACAAATAGAAAGCACCGTATACAGGAAAAAGGCACAAAGAGGAGAAACAGAGTGAGGAGAAAAGTAAGGGGTGAGGCATAACCTCACAACTCCAAAATCATCTTGCAAATGCTATGGTCCTTTCTTATGAGGATGATTGTATTTTCAATGTTTCATATAGTGAAAGACAAATATAAAAAGTAAAACATCTTACTGTGCCCTCAGATGCTTTCGGAGAAACGACTGTTCTAATGGCAGATGAACCTAGTGAGCTAGCCTGAAGTCATCCCATGAAGCCTTGGGTGCATTAGGCTGCCACAAGCTGTGCCAACAGAACTAGAGCAGAAAGGAGAGAGATCTGTCCTGAGCCAGAGGCCAGGGACCAAGAGGAGTGAGGCAGGCCTTGGCCGCCCTTGTTTCTGGGCTGGTTTTAGCAGAGTAGATCTCATCTGCCAGTCCTGCAGGGTGGCATATTTAAGGGAAAGGAAATGTACCATAGGATTTCAGCTTCACTAAAAATCTGCAGGCATTATTATCCATAAACAGTAACTAGTTGATTCTCTATCAGTCAGGGTACAACCTCTTCCTTCTGACACTAGTGAACTGATACTAAAAAGCAGGAGAAAATTAAAAATGACCAGAGCCCTTCTCTTAGCTTCTCTGGAGGCAGTACAGAGACTGGTCAAAGGAGACAGGAATCCAGCTGAAGAGTAAGCTAAATCAGAAATCAAGGAAAAGCTAGTAGAATTACAACTGTGAGCATAAGGTGAGTATGTATATAGGAAAACAGCATAAACAGGCACATACCTAGATAGGACCTCTGGATCACTCCTGGGACTGTCTCATCTTTCTGAAAGAGGTATGCTAGCTGCATGGTTCCCCTATGGCACAGCGAAAAGCACACAGAAACACAGTATGGTTTTTGGTTAACAATTATTGGCAGCTCAACCTATTTGAAGAATTCCTATTTGAAGAATTATTTTTAATTAAAAGGAAGTTTATTTTTAGGGGACCAGAAATCAGCTGTAATTATGAGTTTTTATGAATTGAGACGTCTGAGTGTAGAACAAGCTAATGACACTGCATTTTAGTAAAGGCATGTTTTCACTATTGGATTAGAAGGACGCATACCTTCATATTGCCATTATTATAGAAAGTGTTATGCTTTACTAAATGATAGGGCCTATGTTTAAACATGATTATTCTTTACCTGAGGATTTTTATTTTCTCAATGCCTGAACATACCACATAGCAAGAAGCAGGAGGAGAGGGTTAAAATTTACAACGTTAGAAGCAGGTTTTCATATAGGATATCAAACCATACTAACCCCATATTCAAAATTATATAAACTGTACTTCTACTGAGTATATGGCAAATATGTAAAAACCCAGCGTACAGGAAAAAAGTCTAATACCTGACAGTCTAATGTATTATCCTAATAGGTGGATTAAATTTTCACTCCACTAAGTATTAACTGCAGTTCCAAGCATTGATTCTGAAATACTTAACAAAAATACCTTAGGGATTTAATCTCTCCTGAACACAAACCTGAACTTATACAATTTAACTCAAAATTACCTTTAAGATATCAGAACACATTTACATATTTGCAATTTTTATCTATTACCTGTATATGCCAAAACTTTCATCAAGGCTTCAATACTGGAATTGTTCTATGCCTTTGTATCACAGACCTACAGAGATTTGAAGTGAGTTTGGGAATAAACTCAGGTCTCTGAATTCCCTATTCCATGCTCCATCTGCATAGCTATTACTAAGGTAATGACAATAAATCCTGAATTTAGAGTGAGTTTAATATTGCAATTCCAAAACATAAAGCTTGTACAACTCTTGGAATAACTCACCAAAATAAACGGCTTTTTAATATGACTATTTAGTGGTTATCAGTCTTTATCAAGGATGAAACAAGTGTTAATAGCATCTTAAAATGACGTCTATTCTTGCCACATTTTCTTAAAGGCCTTACAAAGGCAATCTGTTAAGAATATCATTCCTTGTACTTATACATGTTAAACAGAATACGACTGCCTGCTTACTCATAACTGAATGTTTGGTGTTCTTTCACCTTACTTACATACTCCGTCTATTTAAATTCAAAATTTAAAACTGCTGAACATTTTTTTTTTGGCATAAGCTATTATTTGAGGGCTCTTTAATATAAGAAGCATCCTGCTACCTATCACCAAAGCAGAGCTAGCTGACATCTGGAAATCATACTTGATTTAACCACCTTCAAGAAATTTAAACCATTAGTACCTTCCCTTTATCAGACTTATGAGGTAGTTGCATTTATTCTCCCATTTATTGATGCGCCATGACTCATTAAAAATTTTAGGTAAGCCCACAAACTAAGCAACATCAGAAAGAAAAAAAGACCAAAATTCTATCCTATGCCTGATCTTAACCAAATCAAGTTTTGCCCTCTGGACTTCCAATTCTTCATAGGTCACAGTTAAGTGATATTTATTACCTTATTTTACAGTGATGACCTGAGATCACAAATAGCAGCAGTGTGCTCTGAGGTGTACCAGAGAAGAGTGCCCTGTGAAATCTAAATATTGTCAAAGATACTTCATCCTGGAAATCATCAAACAGATGTATGATGCTACTCACATTCCAACAACCACACCATAAAGTGTGTTCCAAGACAAGCCCAGCCTGCTTTATGCTATTCTAATGTCCTCTCATAACCAGACATGGGAACGGGGAAAACTTGTAACTTTTCTTTCAAATCGCCTACTAGAAGATCATTTTTATTCCTAGCACTAAACCACCTGGTAAATGGACCCCTAAACTCCCTCATATGACATATTAGGGTATCAGGTATCCTCCAACATCATCAGAGTATGCATATTTATTTTACTACTAAATTTGTAGCGCAAGAGCTGCTCTGAACACTCTAGAATCTTCTATGCATCTTTTGGAGGCAAATATAACTGTCATGTTCTATTGCATAACTGTACTTAACCTCCAGAAAATAATTTGGGTTCGCTAAAAAGTTCGTTCAGGTTTATAAACCCAACATTAAAAGAGGCAGAAGATGTTAAGTACGATAGGAGCTTTTTTTTTTTTTTTGCGGTACGCGGGCCTCTCACCATCGCGGCCTCCCCCGTTGTGGAGCACAGGCTCCGGACGCGCAGGCTCAGCGGCCATGGCTCACGGGCCCAGCTGCTCCGTGGCATGTGGGATCTTCCCGGACCCGGGCACGAACCTGTGTCCCCCGCATCAGCAGGCGGACTCTCAACCACTGCGCCACCAGGGAAGCCCCAGGATAGGAGCTTTGAGACATACAAATATCAGTCATTTGTTTTAAACCCAAATCTGATTGTGAAAACAAAAAGGTATCACAATTTTAAAGTTTATCTACCCTCTTGTTTTAGGAAGCCCACCTGTCAACCTCCAAGGTGTAGGCAAATAGATTAACTAGGCTACATATATTTTCCTTTTTGGGGCGACATGTCTATCTGTTCTAAAAACCAGGGAATGACCAAAACAGCTATAAAGCAGTAATAGAATGGAAATTCTTTCGGCTCAATTCCCAAAAGCTTTAATTATAGTCAAGCAAAGAAAAATAGTTTCATTGGTTGAGGAAGTAAAATTCTGATTAACTGGAATCTATGTAAAGCTGACATTAAACTCATTTCCTTTTTTTTTTATTCCTTTTATAAAAGGGGGGCAAATACAAGAAAATAAGGTTATGTCAAAGACTGCTTTAAAGCACAAACTCCCAGAGTTTGTTTTAAGGTTAATATATATTCTGCTAGCTTTTCAGTCACCTGAGAGTGACAAATTCACAAGAATGTGATTCCTTGTACTAAGAACTATGGCAACCTGGTCTCATAACTGTGGGCTTCTCAAGTTTCCAGGCTTCATTTGGCATGAGGTTGCACTTTTGTTGACATGTATAAATTAAATAAAATTGATACCACAATCTATTCTTGTGTTAAGTTAATCTCTTAAGTTTGTAGGAAATAAAACTTTGGCGTTTTACAAAGCAAGCGCTTTGTTTCTTTACTCAGAGTCCTGAGAATGCAATTAAGTTCTAGTACTGTGACTGCTGTTAATATTTTTAACATCAGACACTACAATTTAAATGTCAGTGGGTTTTTCCCCAAGTCTCTGACTCTTATAAAAGAAAATAATAGAAGAATATCAGAATTCTCCCGTGACTACCATAAAAAAATAATTCAGTTTCCACCGGGTTGTGCCTAACGGTTTGTTAAGACACTCCTGCTGGATTCAAGTCCATCCGGCCTGAAGCTGTGTTTCATTTCCGTCCTTCTATCTGCCTGCAGTGTCTTTTTAGGTAAAGAGGCCATCTAAATGAAGCAGAAAAATTCGTAATTTTAGTTGTGTCTGTTTAAAAGAAAAGCCACCAGTAAAACGATACATTAACCACTAAACGAGGAAAGGACTGCAAGCCATGTATCAGTGTCTTGAGCTCCAGGGGTATAAACTATAAGTAGAAACGTAAGAAAAAGAGGTAACCTGTGTATCTTTTCCTATACACGATAAATGTTCTCTACATTTCAATTTTGGTTATGACAAAAGCTGCACCACAAAGTTACTAACATCTGTCTAAATGTACAATGCTTGTCAGTGTCCCACACAGAACAAATTTCTAACTTATTTACTGTGCCAGGCCCTGTGCTCATAAGTGCGTTACACACATTATCTAATTCTCCCTTTAATTACATGAAGCAGGTGGCAGATGCGGAAACTGAGCGAGGCTTAGAGAAATTAAGTAACCTGCTCAGGGTCACAAAGCCCGTGACAGCTGAAGCCCAGGCCACAGGACTTCAGAGCCCAGGACTGTAGCCCCTCTGCGGTACTGCTGTGAACCAGACCCTTCGTACCAGAGGAGGCAAAGGAGCTTCCAGCTGTCGTCCAAGGAATGACAGCAAACGCCTCCAGATGAGGCCACTTCCCATGAACATAATTCCTGTGATCAGCCAAAACACTCTATGGTCCTAAAAGAGAACACACAGTTAATTTCAGTCACAAAGGGTTAGTTTCCTTAGTGATAAAATTTCCTGAACTTACCATTGCCCCAGAGTTTAAAAGAAACCTTCTGTTATTTGTACTGCTCTTTCCTATAGGAACTGAGAACAAATAGTACCCAGAGACCAAGCGTCAGAAAATAAATCAGAAGGAAAACATGATTTAAGAGTATTTTACGAACATCAATGAACCCACATTAACTGCTTTTACTTTGTGTTTCCTTCGTCTGTTTACATTCACACAAATTTCAATAGTTATAATAGTTAGGATCACATAGGACATACAACTTAATTTAAATTTTTTTGCTTATAGCCGCATTTGCCAAACTGTGAGCTGAGGTGTCCTGGCATTACAGCACCACAGAATACTTTAAATTCTCAAGGAAATCACAGTGCCATCTGTGGAATACCATGAGAACTGCTACTCGTAAATTGTTTTGACCTACCTTCTTCATAAAAGAAACTGTAAGGTAACACGACAGAAACTCTAACATAATGAAAGAAACTTTTGGTCTAGGGATGCTGCAAAAAAATTACTAAGACACTAAAAGCATCATGAACCAAGAAAGTTTGGGAACCTCTGACTTACAGTGAACATTTTCCCTCACTGTCATTTTCTTTTTTTTTTCTTTTTTTTGTGGCCACGCTGCACGGCTTGCAGGATCTTAGTTCCCTGACCAGGGATCAAACCCAGGCCCCCAGAGTCCCAACCACTGGACCGCCAGGGAATTCCCCTGTCAGTTTCAGAATTGTATTCTCTTTTGCAGTGTGATGCTTTTGAGTGCATGTGTGAATGTATAGAATCACAGAATTTACACTAATCTCCCACACGGAAGGAGTCTCAGCTACAGAAATGCCATTTGTTATTATCAACAATGGCTTGGTCTCCAGTGATTGGGAGCTCAATTTCCTCCAAAATGATCAGTAACCACCGATGGAAATTCAAGCCACATATGAAAAAGAAATCTGCCTCCTTTTTAACATGAAATTAGATGTTAGACATAATTTATCAAGAAGACAAGTGCTAATGTGAGTTAACTGTTTGTATGAACACATTTCCAGTTATCCTAAACGAAGGCGCTAATTTATTAAGTAAAAATTATGTTTAAATGAGATTTAGCATACCCAGATTACTGTTGTTTTTTTGTTATAGACTGGTTCTGTAATGCCCTATAAACCAAAAGTCTGGGAATGCTAAAATGTGATCAACTTGAGAGGTAAGCAAGTGCAAAATTCTATGTGTCATTAAAATACACACACAGCACAGTGTGAGACCTCTAGGAGATTAAGGGAAGGGACAAGTATCTAAGAGTTGGATTTTTAATGCCCCCTCTGCTCTGGGTGTGCCCTGCAGTATTGTATGTTTAAGTACCTACCTTTCAAGCTCTTCATCTCTGCCACTGTTCAGTCTATCTACTCCTTAAAAATAAGATGCCTAGAACACCTTGATGTGCCAAAGGCTAAAAAAGCACTAAAACTGATGGGGACACGTCAAAAGTACTCAGAAGTCAGCATGAAAGGAACAATTTGAACACCACGATAAATAATGACAGTAGTGACAGATTATATAACTCATTGACTAAAGTAAGACCCCATGAGTCCATACTGATACAAATGAATAAATAACTGGGAGAGAAGGAAGGCTCTACTTTACAAAGAATAAAAGTAGGAGGAGTGATGGAATTAGAAATCACCATGTGATCATCATCATTGCAGTACTTGATTCAGACATGAATCCACTTTGGATCAATTAGTGGATGCTAAAACTAGAGGGTGCAAATTATTAGAGAACTGCAAATCAAAACCACAATGAGGTACCACCTCACACAGGTCAGAATGGCCATCATGAAAAAGTCTACAAATAACAAGTGTTAGAAAGGGTGTGGAGAAAAAGAGAACCCTCCCCTACACTGTTGGTGAGAAATGTAAGTTGGTGCAGCCACTATGAAAAACAGTACAGAGGTTCCTCAGAAAACTAAAAATAGAATTATCATATGATCCAGCAATCCCACTCCTGGGCATATATCTAGACAAAACTATAATTCAAAAAGATACAAGCACCCCTATGTTCATAGCAGCACTATTCACAACAGCCAAGACATGAAACAAACTAAATGTCCATCGAGAGAGGAATGGATAAAGAAGATGTGGTATGTGTATACAATAGAATATTACTCAGCCATCAGAAAGAATGAAATAATGCCATTTGCAGCAACATGGATGAAACTAGAGATTATCATACTAAGTGAGTCAGAGAGAGAAAGACAAATAGCATATGATATCACTTACATGTGGAATCTAAAATATGGCACAAATGAACCTATCTAAAAAACAGAAACAGACTCACAGACATAGAGGACAGACTTGTGGCTGCCAAGGGGAGGGGGTTGGGGGAGGGATGGAGTGGGAGGTTGGGGTGAGCAGATGTCAGCTATTATATAGAGAATGGATAAACAACAAGGTCCTACTATATAACACAGAGAACTATACTCAATATCTTATGATAAACCATAATGGAAAAGAATATTAAAAAATGTACATATATGTATAACTGAATCACTTTGCTGTACGGCAGAAACTAACACAACATTGTAAATCAACTATACTTGAATTAAAAAACAAAACTAGAGGGTACAAATGTGATGAATAGCAGAGTTTTTACAAGATACCTAATTCCACAGAGAAAAAGAGTAACTTCACAGGACAGAAAGTGGGCAGATACCACCTTAACCAAATGATCATAGTATCACCAGTAAAGAGACAAACTAACATCAAGGGTCTCCTGATGGGATTCAATGTGAGGAACACACTGACACAATGTGTAACCAGAATCTAATAATGAAGAAAGAGTATCAAGGGCCAAACAACTGACCTACATTCTTTGTGAACGTTAAGGCCCTGAAAGTCAAAGATCGAAAAACTGGCCTAAAGAAGCCTAAGGAGACATGACAACTATATAACAACACACGATCCAAGATTTTCTATGAGGCAAAGGGCTCTACTGAGCTGAGTGGTGACACCTGACCAGGTTCCACAGATTAGAAAATAGTGTTGTTTCAATGTTAATTTTCTGGAGCTGTGGTTATGTAAGAGAATATATGTTTTTAGGAAATATATACTGAAATATCTAGATGTAAAGAAGCATCATTTTTTGTTTACTCTCAAATGATTTAGAAAAAAACTATATTTTGATAGAATGATAGAGTAAATATGATAAAATGTTGCTGTTTGAAGAATCTGGGTAAAGGCTGTATGGTAATATTTGACTATTCTTGAGACAGTCTGGTATTATTTTAAAAAAGAAAAATGTTTTTCCTACCTTGGATTCACCATTGTAAATATTAACTCCAACTATACAAGAACAGGGAAACCTCTGATATTCATAGATTTAATGAACATCTCTCAACTCTTCTCCAGGAAACCTGGAGATGTCATTTGCGACTCTGGTGAGACACTGATCTGAATCTTGCTCTGGGAGGCAAGCCTAGCTCACTACTTTCTACTCAGATCTCATTACAACCAGAATTATTGCATATGCTGAAACTATCAGAAAGGAATTTCTAAAAACTCTTTATTTTTTTTAAGTGGGCATTTAGAGAAAAATATTACAGTAAGCATAAGATAGAGTTAGCTTGTAAAGTGAGTATATGTACATAAAAATAGTTCTTAACAAAAATAATTTGGGAGAATAACAGGAAAGAGTTCTGCAGTCACAAATTGGGGAATTTGCAAAGGTCTTTGGAAGTACCTTCTGAGAATGTCCAGGGTTGGTCTATGTCGCACAAGATATTTTGGCGACTACTGGACTTTCTACTATATTTGGGCTCAAAAGTCTCCAAGAGATTCCTATCACACTTAGAACAAGCCCAAACTCTTAGCATGCGCCACAAAATCAACATGCCCTCCCCCTCTGTCCTTCTGACATTCTCCCTGCCTTTCTCCACTTGACGCACCTCCCCTACCACTCTGGCCTTCTTGCGGTTCCTTCAACAAGCTCAGTGCATCCCTGCCTCAGTCTCCCATGCATGGTTCCCTCTGCTTAGATCACCTTCCTCCCAGGCCTTCCCACTTTTTCTTTTCATTCAGGTCTCTGCTCTAGGGTCACCTCCTCAGAAAGATCTTCCTCGACCACCCTATCTCTAGGATGCCCCTCGTCTCACCTCCTGCTAACAGTCTTTCCCTTTACCTGGCTTTATTTTTCTTTATGGCACTTATCACCTAATATACCATGGATCTGTTTATTCTCTTCTACCTCACTGTAATGGAATCTCCACAAGGGCAGGGACTCAATGCTATATCCCCACAGCTAAAAGCAGTGTTTAGTGTGCAACAGGCACCAAAACCCGTATCTGTAAGATGAATGAATGAAGTGTGCTGCATTTATTTTTCTTTCACATCTCATAAGGAGCATTAAAATGACTACTGCTGACTTTGCTTCAGGGAGCCATAATCTTTTGCAGACTTTAAACAGCAACTGCAAACTTGAGGAACACGGCAAATGGGAAGTGTGGGATTATTTGGGCACATATAACCAGGGGAGTAATTTTGCTCGGCTGGGTTGGGGGTGCAGTCAGGGAAGAGTCTCCTTGGAAGTAACACATAAGTTGAGACCTGAGAGAGAAACAGATGTTAACTAGGCAAAAACAGGTGGATGCCGAGGAGAGACGTGTGGAGGCCCCGTGAGTAAGAATAGTGATGAATCAACCGACGGTGATGGCAAGGTGTCTGGAGACAAGATGGAGATGTGGGTGCAGCAGACCAGGAAAAGCCCTACAAGCCAAGGAATCTGGATTTTTATCTTAATGACAATCAAAACGCCCTGAATAATTTTACACAGAAGAGTGACCATCAGATTTGCTTCTTTTAAAGACCACTTTATAAAAGTGAATAGTGGTCCTGATGAGATGACGTGGGCTGGACTTCAGCAACAGCCGGAGACAGAGAATAGATCTGTTAACTAGGACACAGAACCCAGCGCCAGAGTGTGCCTGCCAAACGCGCATGCAGATTCATTTCTAGAAATCTCACAGTAAGACATCTTCTGAAAGTACAAGCCTACAATGTTATGAAAAACCTTGCGAGGGACTTCCCTGGTGGTCCAGTGGTTAAAAGAAACTGCCTTCCAATGCAGGGGATGCAGGTTCCATCCCTGGGCAGGGAACTAAGATCCCACCTGCCGCAGGGCAACTAAGCCTGCACGCCGCAACTACTGAGGCCTTGCACTCTGAAGCCTGCATGCCTTAACTACTGAGCCTGCGCCACAACTAGAGAGAAGCCCACGTGCTGCAACTAGAGAGCCCGCATGCCACAACTAGAGAGAAGCCCACATGCTGCAACTAGAGAAGCCTGCATGCCACGATGAAAGATCCTGCATGCCACAATGAAGATCCCACGTGCCGCAACTAAGACCTGACACAGCCTAATAAATAAATAATTAAAAAAAAAAAACTCTGCGAGTTCAGTGTTATATTAAAATGGAGCAAAGTGGAAAGTGCAAGTCTTGGGGACTAAATCCTAGTTCTGTTATTTCCTAGCTCTGTGCCCTTGGTCAAGTTACTAACATTTTCTGAGCCTCAGTTTTCCTACCTATAAAGCAGGGAAAATACATTCATTTTCAGAGTTTTGATAACTGAGTCAAATAAAGCATGCAACTGCCTGGAACACTGCCTGACACACAAGAATTAAAAAAAAAAAAAAGAATCCCTCATTAACACTGCCTCACAGTGTACTACTGTTTTGTCAAACCTTTCCCATGTGTAATTACATGTTTTGGGAATCATAAGGTAACCTAGGCTATCTACGTCATAACAGAGTCTAACAATACGACATGAATTTTAAATGAGTTAGAGTATATATTTTATTTCACTAGGGGAGTATACATGTTAAAACTTTCTTTTTTAAAATCCATTAAAGGGACTTTCCTGGTGGCACAGTGGTTAAGAATCCACCTGCCTACAAGCGGCTCATGCAGCTAGATATCAAAAAAACAAACCCAATCCAAAAATGGGCAGAAGACCTAAACAGACGTTTCCCCAAAGAAGATATACAGACTGCCAACAAACACATGAAAGGATGCTCAACATCACTAATTAGAGAAATGCAAATCAAAACTACAATGAGGTATCACCTCACATCAGTCAGAATGGCCATCATCAAAAAATCTACAAACAATAAATGCTGGAGAGGGTGTGGAGAAAAGGGAACCCTCTGGCACTATTGGTGGGAATGTAAATTGATAGAGCCACTATGGAGAACAGTATGGAGGTTCCTTAAAAAACTAAAAATAGAACTACCATATGACCCAGCAATCCCACTACTGGGCATATACCCTGAGCAAACCATAATTCAAAAAGAGTCAAGTACCACAATGTTCACTGCAGCTCTATTTACAATAGTCAGGACATGGAAGCAACCTAAGTGTCCATCAACAGATGAATGGATAAAGAAGATGTGACACATATATACAATGGAATATTACTCAGCCATAAAAAGAAACGAAACTGAGTTATCTGTAGTGAGGTGGATGGACCTAGAGTCTGTCATACAGAGTGAAGGAAGTCAGAAAGAGAAAAACAAATACCGTACGCTAACATATATATATGGAATTAAAAAAAAAAAAGGTTCTGAAGAACCTAGGGGCAGGACAGGAATAAAGATGCAGATTTAGAGAATGGCCTTGAGGACACAGGGAGGGGAAAGGGTAAGCTGGGACGAAGTGAGAGAGTGGCATGGACATATATACACTACCAAATGTAAAACAGATAGCTAGTGGGAAGCATCCACATAGCACAGGGAGATCAGCTCCGTACTTTGTGACCAACTAGAGGGGTGGGATAGGGAGGGTGGGAAGGAGATGCAAGAGGGAGGAGATATGGGGATATATGTATACATATAGCTGATTCACTTTGTTATAAAGCAATTATACTCCAATAAAGATGTTAAAAAAGAATCCACCTGCCAATGCAGGGGACACGGGTTTGAGCCCCGGTCTGGGAAGATCCCACATGCCACAGAGCACCTAAGCCCATGTGCCACAACTACTGAGCCTGTGCTCTAGAGCCTGCGAGCAACAACTACTGAAGCCCGTGCAACCTAGAGCCCGTGTTCCGCAACAAGAGAAGCCACCGCAGTGAGAAGCCCACACACCACAACGAAGAGTAGCCTCCGCTCACTGCAACTAGAGAAAGCCCGTGCACGCATAACAATGAAGACTCAACACAGCCAAAAATAAATAAATAAAGTTCTCTTTTAAAAAAATCCATTAAAAAAATTATCTTCAAAACCTTAAAAACAACCTCTAGATTACTGAAATAATACATTCTCACCTCCTCAAGGGAAGATTCCAAATTCATTCCAAAAGCAACTCCCATTAGTCCAAAGAGCGAAAGAGAGAAGGTTCCCATGGTCAACTGTAGGTTCAACCTCATCATCACATTACGGTGGCTGGGGAGGAGAACAACTGCTTAGTTCAGAAGATCTTACCAACTACACGCAGCAAATTCACTAAATAATCTATTAAAGACCACATGGATTAAACATACACCTTAAAAAAAAGACACTTCCATGTAGTAATTACAAACGATAATGATGGTATAATTCTTTCCAAAATGGAAAAACAAAGCTATCCTTAAAAGCTTTATTACCGTGTATTATTTTATAAAGAAAAGACTTACTGATTGTTTTATACGAGGCCTTCTTACCTGTCCAAGTTGATGAATATGATACTCTGTGAATCATCAATCAGTGCCCTAAGTTCCCGAGCTGCATTGGAAAGATCCTCAGCTAATCGGTAGTAGTTTTCCAACAGCAACTCCATCTCTTCTGCATGGTCAATCCCAGCACTGCTCTTTTCACTTTAATTAAGAGTTAACATAATTAACATGCCCCCAATACATGCATTATACATTAAGTAGCACAGAACTTCCTGAATTAGTATAAAATATTCAGCTACCAGTGAAAAAACTACCCTTTGCCTTTACTATTATTGTGATTGAGGCCAGTCTGGAGTGGCTTTGCCAACTGACCCTAAACATGACACAGGTAGTTGAGGACACGGGTTCCATCCCTACACAGGCCTCACTGTATTCCATGGCCCTGATCCCAGGGAGGCTCTGCAATGCTACCAGTTACAGGAAAATGCAGACATGTGAATGCTGATGAATTAGTGCAAATCCCAAATCACTATCAGGTAAAACAAAACCAAAAATTAAAAATGAACATAAAGAGCATTTCCTTTCCAAGGTAAATATATAACATCATTTTCATATATGAAGTAAACTGTTTTTGAAAAATGTCAATACAGTCAGAGGCTCAAGATGGCGGAGGAGTAGGACAGGAAGCTCACCTTCTCCCACAAATACATCTACATGCGGAACGACTCTCACAGAACACCTACTGAACGCTGGCAGAAGACCTCAGACTTCCAAAAGGGCAAGAAAATCTCCACATAACTAGGTAGGACAAAAGAAAAAAAAAGAGAGAGAAAGCAACCGGGAAGGGACCTGCTCCCAGGAGGGAGCTGTGAAAGAGGAAAGGTGCCAGAACACTGGAAGTCTCCTCCCTGGCGGGCAGATCAGCTGGGACTGGCGGGGGGTGGGGGGGGGGGCACGGAGCTTCAGAGCCTCGTAGGAGAGCACAACAAGCAGTTTGTGGAGGGCAAAGCAGAGAGAGCTCCACACAGTCAGCTGGTGCCGCTGCCTGGCACGCCCCAGCCCGAGACGGTCCTCCACTGGGGCGGGTGGGGGCCGGGGGCTGAGGCTCAGGCTTCGGAGGTCAGAACAGGGGAGAAGACTGGGGGTGGCTGCCTGAGGGGGCTAGGGTGTGGTGTGCCACCACTGGGGGAAGAAGCCTGGGCCCCCAGAGAGGTAGGGCACCACTGCTGGGGTGGGGGGGGGCATGAGGAGAGGGGTGGGGGGGCATAAGGAGAGGGGTGGGGGGGCATAAGGAGAGGGGTGGGACCTCCACAGGAGCTTATTTCTCAGGCAGCAGGGCACCGCTTACATGAGCTCTGGGGGCGGGCACGAGCCACCACTGCCATCTCAGCCTCCAGAAGTGGGAGCAGCCTGCCAACGCCGAGGGTCCCGTGACCAGGCACCAACCGCTGCCCCGACCTCCTGGGAGCGTGCGCGGGGCACGCACCTGCTCACCCTCTGACAAGGGGATAATGGCCAGCACACGCTGAGGAAAGAGATGGCAAACATCCAAACCAAAGACAGCCCTCAAGCCAAAAAAATATTAAACCCACAAAAGCTAAGCAGGAATGCTCCCGCACGTAGATAGCCCTCCAAGCCTACAGTAGATAATTGTTTCTCCTAAACTCAGAGTAAGAGAAATATAAGCAAAATGAAGAAGCAGAGGAACCACTCCCAGTTAAGAGAATTGCCCTGAAGGAACAAACAATGAAACAGACCTCTTCAGTCTAAAAGACACGAGTTCAAAGAGGAGGTAATGAAAATACTGAAGGAATTAAGAAAGGCTATCAACAGAGATGCAGATTACTGTAAAAAGGAACTAGAAACTATGAGGATAAGCCAAGAAAAATTAGAAAATTCATTTGCTGAAACGAAAGCTAAGCCAAAGGCAATGAATAGCAGAATGAATAATGCAGAAACATAAGTGATCTGGAAGACAGAATAATGGAAATTACCCAATCAAAACAGTAGACAGAAAACCAAATGAAAGCAATATGAGAGACCTATGGGATAATATAAAGTGTGCCAATCTATGTATAACAGGGATTCCAGAAGGAGAAAAGGGGATTGAAAATGTATTCGAAGAAATTATGGCTGAAAACTTCCCACATCTAAAGAAGGAAACAGATATCCAGATACAAGAGGCACAGAGGGTCCCAAACAAGATGAACCCAAACAAACTTACACCAAGACATACTATAATAAAAAATGGCAAAAGTTTTAAAGATAAAGAGAGGATTCCAAAGGCAGCAAGAGAAAAACAAAGAGTTAATTACAAGGGAATCCCCTTAAGGCTATCATCTGATTTCTGGACAGAAACACTGCAAGCCAGAAGGGAGTGGCAAAATGTATTCAAAGTTTTGAGAGAGAAAAATCTGCAAAGTAAAATACTCTATCCGGCAGGATTATCATTTAGAATAGGAGGGGAAATACAGAAGTTCTCAGACAAGCAAAAACTAAAAGAATACAGCAATACCAAACCTATCCTAAAAGAAATATTGAAAGGTCTTCTCTAAATACAAAAGAAGATATAGGAAAGGGGAAATCACAGTTGAAAAGTAAATCACTTAAGTGAGCCAGTATACAGATCAAAAAGAAAAAACAAAAACCTAATGTGAAAGGATGATAAACACAAGAAACAGCAAAAGGATAAATATGAAGCTGTAAAAAAGGACATCAAAATCATAAAATGTGGAGAAGGAGAGTAAGAAAATGTAGATTCTTGTTTTTTAGAATGTGTTTGAGCTTATTTGACTATCAGTCTAAAGCAAGCAGATATAGGAAGGGGTTAACATACTTGAAAAACAGGGCAACCACAATTCAAACACATACACTAGATCCACAAAAACCAAAAAGAAGAGAACACAAGCATAAAATAAAAGGAAATCATCAAACCACAAAAAGGAACAACAACAAAAATCCATAGAATCAACTGGAAAACAAGGTTTAAAATGGCCATGGATACATATGTATCAATGATTACCTTAAATGTCAGTGGACTGAATGCTCAAATCAAGACAGAGTGGCAGACTGGATAAAAAAACAAGAGCCTACAATATGCTGCCTACAAGAGACTCACCTTAGGGCAAAGGACACACAGAGACTGAAAGTGAGGGGATGGAAAAAGATATTTCACGCAAATGGAAATGACAAGAAAGCAGGAGTTGCAAAACTCATATCAGACTATAAAATAGACTTTAAAACAAAGGCCATAAAGGAAAAGAACATTATATAATGGTAAAAGGATCCATACAGGAAGAGGTTTTACAGTCATCAACATATATGCACCTAACATAGGAGCACCAAATCCATAAAACACTAACAGACATAAAGGAAGAAATTGGCTGGAATACAGTAATAGTAGGAGATTTTAACACCCCACTCACATCAATGGACAGATCTTCTAGATAATCAATAAGGCAAGAGAGATCCTAAATGATGGAATAGGACAGTTAGACTTAATTGATATTTTCAAGACATTACATCAAAAAAAACAAAAAACAGAATATACATCTTTTCAAGTGCACGTGGAACACTCTCTAGGACTGACCATATACTAGGGCACAAAACTAATAACCTCAACAAATTTAAGAGTATAGAAATCATTTCAAGCATCTTCTCTGACCACAACAGCATGAAACTAGAAATCAACCACAGGAAAAGAAATGATTATAGGAAAACTAAACCATATGCTACTAAAAACCAATAGGTCAATAAGGAAATCAAAAAGGAAATTAAAAATTACCTTGAGACATACAACAATGAAAACACAACCACACAAAATCTATGGGATACAGCAAAAGCACTTCTTAGAGGGAAGTTCATAGCGATACAGGCCTTCCTCAAAAAACAAGAAAACATCTCAACAACCTAACATACCACCTAACATACCAACCTAACATACCACCTAAAAGAATTAGAAAAAGAAGAAAAACTAAAACCTAAAGTCAGCAGAAGGAAGGAAATAATAAAGATCAGGGAGGAAATAAATTGAGATTAAAAATAGAAAGAAACATCAATAAAACCAAAAGCTGGTTCTTTGAAGGGGTAAACAAAATTGATAAACCTCTGGCCAGGCTCACCAAGAAGAAAAAAGAGAGAACCCAAATAAGCAAATTAAGAAATGAAAAAGGAGAAATCTCAACCGATACCACAGAAATAGAAAAACCCATAAGAGAATACTATGAACAATTATATGCCAACAAACTTGACAACTTAGAAGAAAGAGACAACTTTCTAGAAACATAGAGCCCACCAAAACTGAATCAAGAAGAAGTAGATAATTTGAACAGACCGATTCACTAGAAGTGAAATACAATCTGTGAAAAAACAAAACAAAACTCCCTACAAACAAAAGTCTAGGACCAGATGGCTTCACAGGTGAATTCTACCAAACATACAAAGAAGAACGTATACGCATCCTTCTCAAACTCTTACAAAAGACTGGAGGAGGGAACACTCCCAAAGACATTCTATGAAGCCACCATCACCCTGATACCAAAGCCAAAGATACCACCAAAAAAGAAAATCACAGGCCAGTATCTTTGATGAATATAGATGCAAAAATTCTCAACAAAATATTAGCAAACTGAATCCAACAACATATAAAAAAGATCATACTCCACAACCAAGCAGGATTCATCCCAAGTTCACAAGGATGGTTCAACATATGCACATCAATCAGTGTAAGACATCACCTAAAAGTAAAAAACCACATGATCATCAAAAGATGCAGAAAAAGGGCTTCCCTGGTGGCGCAGTGGTTGAGAATCTGCCTGCCAATGCAGGGGGCACGGATTCGAACCCTGGTCTGGGAAGATCCCACATGCCGCGGAGCAACTGGCCCCGTGAGCCACAACTGCTGAGCCTGCGCGTCTGGAGCCTGTGCTCCGCAACAAGAGAGGCCGCGATAGTGAGTGGCCCCGACTTGCCGCAAATAGAGAAAGCCCTCTCACAGAAACGAAGACCCAACGCAGTCATAAATAAATAAATAAAATTTTAAAAATGCAGAAAAAGCCTGACAAAATTCAAAATCCATTCATGATAAAAACATAGTAAAAGCCATTTATGATAAACCCAAAGACAGTATACTCAATGGTGAAAAGTTGAAAGCCTTTCCACTAAAATCTGGAACAAGACAAGGATGCCCACCCTCACCACTTCTATTCAACATAGTATTGGAATTCCTAGCCACAGCAGTCAGACAAGAAATAAAAGGTATTCAAATTGGAAGGGAAGAGGTAAAATTGTCACTATATGCAGATGACATGATACCATATACATAGAAAACCCTAAGGACTCCACACAAAAACTACTAGATCTAATAAGTGAGTTCAGCAAAGTAGCAGGATATAAGATTAACATTTAGAAATTGGTTGCATTTCTTTACACTAACAATGAAATATCAGAAAGGGAATATAAAAAACAATACCTTTTAAAATCACACCAACAAACAAAAAAACCCTAGGAATAAACCTGAGCAAGGAGGTGAAAGACTTACATGTTGAGAACTATAAAACATTAATAAAGGAAATTAAAGAGGATTCAAAGAAATGGAAAGATATCCCATGCTCCTGGATTAGAAGAATGTTGTTAAAATGGCAATACTACCCAAAGCAATCTACAAATTTAATGAGATCCCTATCAAACTACCCATGACATTTTTCACAGAATTACAACAAATAATCCAAAATTTATATGGAACCATAAAAGACCCAGAATTGCCAAAGCAATCCTGAGGAAACAAAAACAAAGCAGGAGGCATAACTCTTCCAGACTTCAGACAATACTACAAAGCTACAGTAAGCAAAACAATGGATCAATGGAACAGAATTGAGAGCCCAGAAATAAACCCACACACCTACGGTCAGTTCATCGTCTACAAAGGAGGCAAGAATATAAACAGGAAAAAGTCTCTTCAGTAAGTAGTGCTGGGAAAGTTGGACAGCTGCATGTTAAGTCAATGAAGTTAGAACAAACCCTCACACTATGCAGAAAAATAAACTCAAAATGGCTTTAAGACTTAAACATAAGACACGACACCATAAAACTCCTAGAACAGAGCATAGGCAAAACATTATTTGACATAAATTGTACCAGTGTTTCCTTAGGTCAGTCTCCCAAGGCAATAGAAATAAAACCAAGAATAAACAAATGGGACCTAATCAAACTTACAAGCTTTTGCACAGCAAAGGAAACCATTAAAAAAATGAAAAGACAACCTATGGATTGGGAGAAAGTATTTCCAAATGATGAGACTGACAAAGACTTAATTCCCCAAATAAACAAACTGCTCATAAAACTCAGAAACAAAAACACAACCCAATCGAAAAATGGGCAGAAGATCTTAACAGACATTTCTCCAAAGAAGACATACAGATGGCCAGTAGGCACATGAAAAGATGCTCAAAATCACTAATTATTAGAGAAATGCAAATCAAAACTACAATGAGGTACCACCTCACATCAGTCAGAATGGCCATCATTAAAAACTTTACAAATGGGCTTCCCTGGTGGCGCAGTGGTTGAGAGTCCGCCTGCCGATGCAGGGGACACGGGTTCGTGCCCCGGTCCGGGAGGATCCCATGTGCCGCAGAGCGGCTAGGACCGTGAGCCATGGCCGCTGAGCCTGTGCGTCCAGAGCCTGTGCTCCGCAACGGGAGAGGCCACAACGGTGAGAGGCCCGCGTACCGCAAAACAAACAAGCAAACAAAAAAAACTTTACAAATAACAAATGCTGGAGAGGGTGTGGAGAAAAGAGAACCCTCCTACACTATTGGTGGGAATGTAAATTGGTGCAGCCACTATGGAAAACAGTATGGAGTTTCCTCAGAAAATTAAAAATAGAACTACCATATGATCCAGCAATCCCAGTCCTGGGCATATACACCTGGACAAAACTATAATTCAAAAAGATACATGCACCTCTATGTTCACAGCAGCACTATTCACAATAGCCAAGACATGGAAACAACCTAAATGTCCATCAACAGATGAATGGATAATAGATGTGGGGGGTGTGTGTGTGTGTGTGTATATATATACACACACACACACACACACACACGCACAGGCACACACACAATGGAGTACTACTCAGCCATAAAAAGAATGAAATAATGCCATTTGCAGCAACATGGATGCAACTAGAGATTATACTAAGTGAAGTCAGAAAGAGAAAGACAAATACCATATGATATGGATGCAACTAGAGATTATACTAAGTGAAGTCAGAAAGAGAAAGACAAATACCATATGGTATCACTTATATGTGGAATCTAAAATATGGCACAAATGAACCTATCTACGAAACAGTTGCCAAGGCGGAAGGGGGTGGGAGAGGGAAGGACTGGGAATTTGGGGTTAGCAGATGCAAACTATTACATACAGAATGATAACAACAAGGTCCTACTGTATAGCACAGGGAACTATATCCATCCTGGGATAAACCACAATGGAAAAAAATATATGTGTATAATTGAGTCACTTTGCTGTACAGCAGAAATTAGCACACATTGTAAATTATCCTCCCTACCAAGAAGGATAAGTGGGAATGAAGCACTCTGTAAAAGACACTTATAAAGCATATTAGAGATAAATTGGTCTAAGAAGCAAAGAAAGCAAGAGTTACAAGAGTGATCAAGTTTCTGCTACTATATCTAGCTGCTATAATATCAAGCGTTATAGAGCCCTTTTTATCTTAATCGTTCATTAGAATATAGATAACTAATTTCTCAAAATGTTGAAAAATCTGTACACACTACAGAAACTATGCACATTACAAAGGTGTCTGTATTAATCTCTGATACTGATCTGCGAAGTACAAAAATGAAATATTTGGGGTATTTAAAAGTCAACATTTAAACTTGGGTGTGCACAAGAAGTGTAAATGATTCCTAAATTCATAAGAGGTAAAAGGTTTACAAGATGAGAGCGTTTTTATATTAACCAGACTTACAGAATCTGTGCCAGTGTCTCTACTCGCCTCCCTGCACCCCACACCCTTTCCCTCCTCTCTCCCGCTGAACTCTCCAGGTAAGTTATCTGGGTAGATGTGTATGTTACTTTGGTGACCAGTCCTTTGAAAATAAAGGTAATGGTGCATGTACAGTCAAAGCCCAGCATATTGTTGTGTACACAGTGTGCACTTAGTAAGTCCTCATTAAATTCAATCAGATGCAGTATGGTACAGGAAACAGTGAAACAAATGGGGAGGAAAAGTGCCTACATCCTCTATCCCAGCAAAACGTTGTGTCCTCCCTAAAAAGTCATCCTGAAAAAGACCATCAACTGATCCTAAGAGAGAAACGAACAAAGCATGACTGTCTGCTTACAAGACCTGTGGGTCGCTCCACTTTGTCAGACAGAGCTCCTCCAGCAACTCTTCTTCATCCAAGATCTCCAAAATGGACTCTTTGAAGATTTTAATATCTGTTTCTAACTCTGACAGGCTGTAAGAGTAGTTGCATAGAAATGATCAATAACATAAACCTATAAAAATAATTTCCCTACAAGAACAGTGTCTTTTTGGTGTCTTATCAAGTAGATCCACTTATAAATTCACGGTAAACACTGATTTGTAAAAAAAAATTTTTTTTATATTTACTATGCACTCTGAGAATCAATTCCCAATCCCAAAACTACATTAAGTGGTAAAATTAACCAATGATACAATTTTCAGCATATATTATTTATCTCAGAAACATATAATCACTGTGATTTAAGCTTCTGGGCTCAGAAATTTATCTTTACTCTTAATAAGCATGGCAGATGATGAACAGACTGTTTACTTTTAATTCATAAAAACATCCTAATATTTTCAGACAAAGAACTACTGATTCAGGAATTTTAACTGTTAACTCCTGAATGGATTTTTAGGGGGTACAAATCCTGAGGGCATGTTCATTCAGTCTGTAATATAAATTAAAATATTATCCTTAAATTCTGGAATGCATTATGATAAACAAAAAAACCCATGGACCTTGAAGGGAAAGAAAATTGGATTTGAGTCTAGATTTGCTATTTAGTGGCTGTTAAAGTTTAGACAAGTCACTTAGACCTCAGTTTTCTTATCTTCAAAATGAGGACCATGTCAACAGGATTGCTGACAGGATGAGATGACATCACACACATAAAAGAGACTGATACAGCATTTTATGCAAAATAGCTTTTCAATAAACATTAGTTTGTGTGCCCCCTTTAGCTCAACTTCCTACCTAGGCTACTTTCTTAAAGTTATGAAAGACAGTGAAAATCAAATATGGAAATGAAGGTACTGAGAGTAAGTCACAAAGTCAAAAATGTCATTATCATTAGCAAGACTAGTTGGTATTTTTAAAACAGCTAAGAGTTACACTAATTTTGGACCTGAATATACGTTAAACATTTCACTGTTAAGACTACTGAAAGAGAAGTTTAAGACATCTGTGTCTAACTCCCAAGTTGGTAAAGCACCCATATTTACCTTTTGCCATTTTGTAGTAAGATGTGCAGTTTGCTTCTGTCTATGGAAGAATGTTTGGGATCCACTAAAGCTTCCAATGTCTCAAGGATCAATGGTTGCAAAATGCTAAGTTTCCCCTGAAGAGTGTTGATCTAGATAACAACATGACCTTTCATAAGGATTAAAACAATCTTTTTAGAATACTCAGGGTCAGTGAATGCTCTGATTAAATACAGAAATCTGTAATAGCTAGGAAAGCTGGTAACATTTCAGAACATGGTCACTGCTGGAATGCCCATCCCAGATGATTAAAAACTACATCTCCTAGGTTAAAAGATAACCATGCATAATGTTGTTAGTAAGCTCCCATTTGGTTGCCAGGGAATTAACTCCCATAAGACTCTTCCCCCTACAGACACCAGACACTTATAATGAAAGGAATGGAGGACTGATTAAAAGAAGAGCTGCCGTTCTTTGGTTAAAACATAAACTTGGGCTTCCCTGGTGGCACAGTGGTTGAGAGTCCGCCTGCCGATGCAGGGGACACGGGTTCGTGCCCCGGTCTGGGAAGATCCCATGTGCTGTGGAGCGGCTGGGCCCGTGAGCCATGGCCACTGAGCCTGCGCATCTGGAGCCTGTGCTCCGCAACGGGAGAGGCCACAACGGTGAGAGGCCCGCAAAAAAAAAAAAAAAAAAAACAACAACATAAACTTTACATCTGGTAAACAATACCTATGTTCTTTGTAAATAGGATACAGTTCAAAACTCCTATGAACAAGGCTCTTTTGAAAACCAAAACATACCTTAGACTTTACAAAATAAACTTGAAAAGTCAAAAGTGTATTTATTATTCGGGTTAATATAGGCACAGCAGGAATCAATCAGCAGATATACATTGATACAGCTATACTAGTTCTTAAAATATTAAAATTCTTCCATACCTGTTGGTAAACAGCATTAACAGCAGCTGAATTAAGCAGTAAGATTAATTAATTCCAACATATACTGTCCATCCCAGCATTAGCTGCTGAGAGCTTAGTCAGTCTGTGTAGCTTGCCAGCAACCATTGTTTATACCTTCATTTCTTCCCATTTTTTCCCTGCTTAGTAACTGGCTTCAACGAGTCACCATCTCATTGGCTGGCACTAGCTGGTGCTATTGCCTCATTAACCTGAGTAAGGAACGGACCCATCTCCTACTCCCTCAGTAGAGCAAGGCAGACAAAGAAGGGTGCCAGGTTCCAACAACCCCCACCCACCTCATGTCCCCTTTACTCTCCCCTCTTCTTCTCCCACTCTGGCTAGCATGCTCATGGCACTGACTCTTGCATGTAGCCAGGTCCTGAACAGTACTATCCTGACTAATAGGGGGAAGAAAAGATGATGAAAGATTTGTCGGGGCCAGGAAAGCAGTGACCATCCTTGCTCAGAGCCTGACAGGATCCCCAGACACTCAATGATTATCAACTTAAAGGAGGAATCGTAAGAAGAATTGTACACGGTTTCTATGTCAAACTAGGTCTCAAACACAGGCATCATTTAGCTAGCTCAAACAAAGGATTACACACACAAACAAATCAAAGAATGATATGGAAACTAGCAGAATGATTTGATGAAAGATTTGTGCTATAATATTTATCATGTGCAAGCAGTTACACAACAATTTAGTTAGAGAATAAAATGGAGTACAGTTAAAACCTTTTGATATGTTCATTTATATATTTAGGATAAGTATTTTGAATTAGCATCCTTGAATACACTTATTAAAATTGAACAACGGATAGACAACCTGAAATGAGCTTCACTGAATGTCATAACATGACTGTCAAAGAGACTCTATGTATACCATACCTAGAGACTTTACATCTATTTGTTTGGGTCATAAAGTTTAAGAATTAAGTACTTTCTGCATATAAGACCCTTAGAAATGTTTTTATTTGGGGGGAGGGTGTGGTTAGGGAAAATGCTATTAAAACAATACCAATGTGTCTTCCTCCTCAATAGCACTGTAAAACCAGAAAACATTCAAGAATCTAAATAAAAACAGGCTTACCCGATACTGCAGGAGTGCTTCTATAGCTCTAAATTCAAAAGGTAAAGGGTATGTGACAAGTTGACCCTCTCCAGCCAACTGTGAAGGGAGCTCCCGGAACAGCCACTGCTCTAAATTTAAATTACGATAATCTAGTATCAGAAGACACTCTGGAGTTATCACAGCTTTCAAATACTGGGGAAAACAAAAACAAAACAAAACAAAATATATATATATATGTACACACACACGCGCATATGTAAGTTGTAGAGTTGTAGGGAAAAAATAACCTTCATAAAATAGGATTTAATACTCTATTTTGGACTAAGTCTAAACCAAATCACTGTTCATTTGGTTTTTCAAAAAAAGTCAAGGCTTTTTTTTTTTTTTAAAGAGAGGAAGCCTAAAATAAATCCAAGTCTTGATACCTCTAACTCAGCCTCAACAGAACTAGAATTAAACAAATTATGTATTTATTAGGACTTCCAGGGTAATCATGAGAAATATAGAGAACAAAGGAAACAAGATAAGGTCTTCTTAAAAGTCAGGTATTCAGCAGACTTTTAGAAAAGATTTAGTTTAATCATGATTAGTTTGGCTGAAATGGGAAAGTTTCCTTTTTAAAATATCACCAAGACACATTAAGCTAATTCAAAATGATAAAGATAAGATGTATCCTTAGCGCTCTAATTTAGAACACTATGAAATTAAAAATTTATTCTAAAAAGAAAGACTGACATCTTTTTGTCAGAAGAGTAACACAGAAGAGTAGCCTGTGGCCACTGTATTAGTGATATAAAAACCAGAAAATTTTCTTTCACATTTTCCCCATTTTACAGCTGACCCTTGAACAACACTGGCTTGAACCATGCGGGTCCACTTACATGCAGATTTTTTTCAGTAGTAAATACCACAGTACTACACTATCTGTGGTTGGTTGAATCTGAGGATGTGCAACAGCAGATATGGAAGAACTGTGGCTATAAATTATATGTGGATTTTTGACCGTGTGGAGGTTCAGCGCCCCTGACCCCCATGTGGCTCAAGGGTCAACTATAATATGAACATTTTTATTCAGAAAAGTTGAAAAATTACACAGTGAATACCTATACACATAACAATTCGATGATACAATTAACATTTTGCTAAATTTGCTTTATCACATACTTCTCTATCTCTTCATTGAAGAGGTACTGTTTTGAAGGGTGCTAGCTATTGATAATAAAAGCGAAGAATGTGTTTTGGAGAAAAATCACTTGGGAAAAGACTGCTTCCCTTTTTAATTTTTTAAAAAATTAATTCTAGATAAATTGACAAAAACCTGCCATCAAAGACTTTTTGAAGAAAGCAAGTCTCATGTCCACTGCAGGGCCGATACCATTGAGACCTGCGTCCCCTCATCTATTTCCAAACCTTAAACGTTAGCCCACCGAAATAACTTAAAGCTTTCCATAAAAATAAAAATTTAAATTAAGATGATAAACTTTAAACGATAGTCTTAGGCTATTTGGAAAACCAGAATATATTTTTAGTAGCTGAAGTTACACTACAATTACACATAACTGTATACAACTGAAAATGTCTATTATAAATCAAGATTCTTTCTCTTATTTCAGAAACTAGAGACTAAATTCAAACAGTGAGAATGGAGACCAAAGTCAGATCTTTTCCATCATAAATAGAGCAGTGCTATGCCTGCTGAGTATGTGTATATAATCCATGTAAAATGAGTTTTACTCTTAACATGTTATATTATAAAATATTCTATGTTTCACATAGCTATTTTTATTACGAAATTACTTTTAACCTAGTTATTGATCAAGATAGGAACTTTTATAAGACTGCAGTGGAGAAATGTATATGAAATAAAATCCTTTACCTCCATTCTCATGATAATCCTATTGTTTCTGCTTGTGATGCTCATTAAATGCTGAAACCTCAAATCTCTGGCTTGAAGACCTAATTCTTGATATAAGTCAGTTTTCTTCTTCTCTATAAAAGAAACATGTTCAATAAAAAGAGTGGGTAAACCAATAAACAGAAAAGTTTAGATTTTTATATCAGAGTACCCCTCCCACCACCAAGATAATCTTCTATTACTACCAGAAACGAGAGCTATACTGGGTCTTTTTAATACCCATTTCTACCTCAAAAACATACTCAGGCTAAATCTGGTCAAACTAAATTTTCTTTTCTCCTTTTAACCATACTTCACAAAATTTCTCTGTACTTAGAAAAGCCCCTTGGGACCAATATAAAAACCATAGCTATACATCATTGGAATTTACAGTATCAATTTCTAGCTCTAGATTCATGGATTTTTAAATATGAACTGTATAGAACTACAGTTCTATTTTCTATTTTTTCCTTACTACATTATCAACTTCAGCATTTTAAATCTATGAACAGACAAGTTCAATTTTCTTTGTTCTTGGACTAATACAAAGTGAGAAAATAAAATCAGTTCTCACACTAGATTCTCCTACCCAAGAACTAAATTTATTACCTAAGAGAAAGCAAAACAGATGAAGAAACTCAAGAAATGATGCTGGTAGTAGTAGCATCTATTCTTGTAGTATCAAGCCACACCTGTGACAGAGCTCTAAGTAGAACAACCTTTCGAAGGAGATGCCGAGCCAAAAAACGCCCAAAATACTCCACTAGGATCTTAGCAACAGCAGGAACAGGACCACGGGGTGGGAAGGACATGGGAGACCTGAAACCTGCACCTGAGGTCACAGTAAAGTAATGCTTGGTTTCATTTAAAAAAGTAACCGTCCATAAGAGCCATCACTGGCAGAGTTCCATCTGACTGCCATCCAGTGCCCTGTCCCTTCTGTCTGCTGTCACCCAGTGCTACTGCAATAACAGTGGTATCATGTGATTCTCTGCCTTCAACATGGTACAGGAGGAGAGGGACATGAGGACCGGGGCAGTGAAAGGGAGACTAATAAAGAGAAACAAAAGGGAGAAGAGTGTTTCTCTCTCAGCTGCACACCAGCCTACGCTCTTAACATCCTGTTAGAGTGAAAGTGTCTCCTGACACAACAACACAGGTCAGGTGTTGCCAGTTCCAATTAGGACAGATGGGCAAATGCTGAAAAAGATCTCCTTCAACACATCCATATATGCAAAGAATACTCTACTCAAAATATTATAATTTCTTGACTTCCAGTGGGTTCACTCATTCGCTGATGAGTGATTTAAAAGAAAATTACAGATACTCACCAAAAGAAGTAACCTTTCCCCCTTTGTCAAATTTTGTCTGGAGAGAGATAATAAAATATTATTTTCTCCCAAATCAGTACACTATTTATGGTATCATATCATATGGTATTATAATCCTCCCAAATACTGAAATACAGATAAAAACTATAACTGCCCTTAAGTTAAATTCAGTTATGAGTTAAGGGTCAAAAAAAAAATTCCCTTTCCCTTTGATAGGACAAATCTGACCTTGGATTAACTTTCTAACTTGGTTCCCCGGGAGATCTGATAAAGGAGTGTCAGTTGTGTTACCAGGCAACAACGCTTATGGCAAAAGTGTCCAATGACTGGTAGACAGACTGCTCTGGACTGGAAAGACTAAGAACAGACTACAGACACCTGTTGGGAAGCCATGGTTCTGCCTTTCCCGAGTGTAGTGGTTCTTCTGACTATGCTCCTTGTGGGAGCCCTGGATGTGTCTCTGGGATGATTACAAGATACTGGCACTAGAGGGCCTGGGGATTCTAAGCCAAGGTGGATCTCACACCCACATTTGAGGATATCCTCTCCTCGCACCTGAGCTGTCACACAGGGGGCCACAGGAGCCCCTGCATGGCTGTAAGGACTTCTTTTGAAGAGAAAACACCTAATGCTGCCCTTCTGCACTTCCTATCCTTTATCCTTCTGAACAGACTGGGACCAAGTGTGGCTTATCTTGTGAATCTAATTATCTATGGGAGGCTATGAAGTCTCTCTGGTGGGTGTTGCAGAATCAATAAATGTTTACAAAAAAGACCTCTTCTGATAGTTTAAAAAGAGGACACAATGCAGAAATTGTGCTTATTTCCTATAAAGCAGAGGGAAGGTTTTCCTGTAATACTTGTCCATAGTCAAGTTTGAAGATGTCAAATAATATTTAATGAATCACTAGGTACTGGGCTGTATTAATTACTATTAAATATGCATTTTCAGGAAGACACACTCTAAGATACAGTTGTAGGTCCAAGTCCTGGGTTATTACCATGGAAAATACACATGCTGTGTTTAGTAACACAATAAAACCTCACAATATATATTTCAGCTTGCTTCTCATGAGCAAAGATAAGATCAACTGGAATATATGAGTATCATAAAACATCAGAGTTCAAGGGAAATTTACATCAAGGGAAGCTTTATGTTTTGTGTAATACACACTAGCTTTCCTCCTTAAACTTATTTCACAAATATATACATCTGCTGCAGAAAATTTGAAAATAAAGATAAATAAAACTACTTGGTCACAAATTTTAGAGAAAACCATGCTAATATTTTACTGAATGTCCTTCCAGACTTTTTCCTATTAAATATATTCATGCTACACACACTTCTTTGCAGTCTCCCCTCCACTTTCAACTTAACAATGTATGGTGAATATTTGTGCATCTCAATATTTATATTTTTTCCTTAATGGGATTTTTTTGATTAAAAAAACCATGAGATCATACAAACTGATTTTTTTAAAAAAGTGTTTACCTTGTAATATAACTCACATTATTTCAAATAGCATCAACTGATTTTAAGTGCTCTTGGTAGACAATGATTTCACCTGCAAAGAACCTTCTTTCAATATTTAACACCTGATTTTGTACTGTTAATTAAACTGGCTAACTCTTCCAGAACAGTGAATAAGAGTGATAACCCCCAGAACTACGTGTAAAAGTTATCTTGCTCTGTATAATTGATAAAGAAAAGTTCTTATGTTAGTAAGCCTAAATAATAAGGATGATATATAATGGCTAATATACACTGAATGCTTACCATGCATGAGGTATTATTTTTAAGAGTTTTACATATGTGAGTTAATTTAAATCTCACAATTCTATAAGGTGGGTACTTTTACCCCCAGTATACAGATGAGAAAACTAGGGCACAGAGATGTTATAACTTGTCCAAGTCCATCCAGTTAGTAAGAGACAGAGTTGAGATCTGAAATTAGAAACTCTGGCTCAGAGCAAGCACTTTATTTTTCTCTCTCTAAATATGTGTGTGTGTGAGACACACCATTTGTGTTATTTTATTCAATTTTTTTTCTGAACAAAAGAGAAAGCTGCAGAGATCATGACCCTTCAAAGCATGCACTCTCAGGTAATACACTGTGCTGCCCTCAAAATGCTTCTGCATAGATTACGTTGCATAGCACAGGTTCAAGCCGTTTTGTAATTAACAGCCTTCAAGGATTTCTAAATAGATTTCTGGAGAAATCTTGAGTATTCAAATAGGAAGCTCTGAATTGTGATTTGAGCCACCTGTTCTAGTATTAAAAGATGAGCTCTATAGTCATTAGCAAAGTTTCAAGAGTGCTGTGAAGCAAACCTAGCTGGTACTCAGGTCACTGGCTAAGCAAAAGACAATGACTTATAAGGATTCATTATAAAACAAAGTAAGTAATATCATCAAACGGACCACACATACTCACCACAGTAAACATCGGGGCTACACTGGCTAAAGTGGCTTGAGAGACATCAGAAGTTCTAAACCGGTGAATTTCACCTGAAAAACGAATCAGAGAATTCCTTGTGATCATATGATTGGTTTTCACATGCAGCTAAGATACAATTCTCACAGTATGTGGAGGTCTTCAGCCTATTTTACTATGTTTTGAATCTTTTTCCTAGAGGGAAAATAAGAAACACTCTTGTTAATATTTGTAGGTGATAATGTTACGTTTGGCAATGAATGAGTAGCTTAGGTGAGGCATTAGAATAATCTATGGATTCCAGTCACCGCTTTTCCTTTCTAAGTATTATTGATATCTTATAGTAGGATGAACAAGTGTATAACAATGTTCTGAGATTAAAATAAAATGTCCATTCTTTTTTGCCTAGTTTAGAAAGGCTCTTCATGCAAGTTACATTGGTACAGTTTAGAAAACATACATTCCAAGAACTACGTGACCTTTCAGCATTCCAATATCAGGATTATTTGACCTATAAATTATGAAACCTACTGATTTTACTTCTATGTACTAACTTCTTTTCCACACATATACTTTAGAGTGAACATACTTATGAAATAACCTACTGCACTGGAATGGAGACCGCAGTGAACTGGAATAAAGACAAATCTTTATCTGAAAATAAACCTATTTAAAACATGTGATTTAAACTGAAGTGAGCTCTCAAGTATAACCAAGTAAATGTAATGCCTGACAAAGGACACTGTTCAAAATACTAAACATAAGAGGAATGAATAGAATTCCTATCTACAGAACGTGTAGATATATTCTCACTTCTGATCTTATTCCTTCCTATTACATACATTTAAAGACATGTAATTTGTTACTACCTGAGGTTTGTTGGTTCCCTTCTACAAAATACAAACTATGTTATGAGGGTCAGCTGAATAAAGGTTAAAGAGCTACACATCAGCTTTTGCTAATCAGTCACAAGTTAGATAAAATGTTACCATCTAATGCTTTGTCCTAAAACATTAGATGGGCTGAACCTGGGTTCCCAGGCATTTACCAAACAAAGAAGGGAATATGAAATGTAACCCAATTTGGAAAGAGTCTCCTAATGGGTATGAGGAAGAAGGTGGAGATGGTGAGTTACTTCGGGAGCATTTTGAGAGTACAACTGAGAAACTTACTTGAGGACGTTTTTTGCGAAGCCATATATTTTAATGCCTTTTGTTTCTCAGCAATATTAGCACCCACACTGTCACATTTGTGAAAATGTCAATGTATTACCGTCATGCTCTATCATTCAGGGGAAAAAAAAATAACTCAAATTTCAACCCCTCTCCCCCCATCCCCCGGCTCCTTCTGGCTATCTGGTTACACAGTACTTGGGGGGAAAAAAGTCAGATCTTTCTCAAAAGCAACTCTTCCCATTAAGTTTCAAAGTCTTCAGCCTCACCTCTAGGTGCGTCCCCACCCCTTACCTGAGCAACTGGAAAAGGTATAAATGTGTCCGTCCATAAGGAAGAGACAGAAAACAGGGAAAATACTTAAAAAAATATTCCAGGTAGATAAGCCTAATCTTAGCTTCAGCACTATGATGACAGGTAAGAGCGAAACTCTTTAAAGTCTTTTCACAAGCGCACTTAGGCCTGGAGATTTGCAGCCGGGGCGGTGAGAAAGACAAGAGACCTGTCGGGTCGGGCTCTAGCTGGGCACAAGGCGCAGTGCTCAGTCGCGTTCGGGGCTGGTGGGACGCAGCTCGGCCCGCGGACCTGTGCAAGGGACAAGAGCCGAGCGCCCAAGGGCGGACCTGGAGGCCGAGGCCGGAGCAGCCACAGCCACGTGGGCTCCGGCGGTCGGGTCGGGGCCCCGGGATCACTGCAAGCCCGGCGTCCCGGGTCTGCAGGGCGGAGAGGGGAGTACCTGCCGTGGGGAGCCGGCGGGGCCCGTACAGCGGCGCGGCCCACCTCCTTCCGAGCAGTTGGGCAGCGCGGCCGCAGGCGGCAACGGGGCGAGTCCCGGGGGTCAAGCCCAAGGCCAGAGAGCACAGGGTGCGCCGGGGCAACCTCACCGCGCGGGGCTGGAGCTGGGCCAGGCTCCGCAGGCATTCCATGGCGCTGGAACGAGAAGGAGGCAGCTGCAAGACCCCAGCCCTTCATACCTGACGGTAGCGGAGCAGCCGGCACTTCGCGACCCCGCGCGAGCGCCCAAGCTGCGGCCGCTGCCTACCGGGCATGCGCGCAGCGCGCCTGCGTCTAATTTACCGCGCCTGCGTCTAATTTACCGCGCATGCTCGGACGGTGCTTTTGGGTGGGCATCTCGTGTCCCTCGGCCAATCGGAGTTTGTCTCCTGCCCCTGAGTCTGTACCTGTAAAGCGAGTAGGGACCGGCTCGGGGGGGCGGGGCGCGTTTACCTGCGTGAGTCGAACTATCTAACCCAGATTCGACCCTTAGGGTTTTGGAGCCGTCAGGTCGGCGCGTAGAGTGTCGATCATTTCTATTAACTAGTAATCGTTAAATGTGAAAAAATACCCATCATGTATATAATGCTTTGCGGTCTCTGGAGCGTTTTCATACGTATGATGCAGTCTGCAATTTGGAAGTGAGGAAATTATGCCCATTCCCAACTCAATTTATATTTAAGTTTAATGTAGCAAAAATAATTAACCGTTATATGGAATGATATATTAAATTTTGCTAGTGAAGACTGAGGAACATAAACGCTAGGATTTATAGTCCGTATTTAATCAAATGTAAGATAGTATCAATTTCAAGGTGCCATTTTATATACCACCAAGAAAGAAAAATCGCTGATAAACTTTGTTCTCTAATTATATCATTAGGAGTCATCCCAATTTCAGTCTGTAAAATAAAGAAAAGTGAGGCTTAGAATTGATGAAATATAGTATATATACATCTTTTTGAAGTGTGAGTTAATAGACTTGTCCCTTACAAGGTAGAAATGCAAGGCAGACACAGGTTTTACAGATTCCCATTCAATCACTATGTATGAATACAGAGCTGAGGAAACACGAGAGAACTTTTCCCCCCCGTAGGCTATTAAGACTGAGGATGGATTAGGCGGCAGTAGACAGAGAGAAGGCTTCCAAAACAGGGGACATTTGACTTGACCGTTGAGGGCAAAGGAGGACTTCAAGCAGTGCTTCCTTGGCAGTGGGATGGGGTGGGGTTTGGAAAAGAGCCCTGGGTATATAGTACATGGCTGGTAGATTTTTCATGTAACTAAGGGCAAAAAGGATGAAATACATCTTTCAAGAACATTGCGTGCCTTCAGAGACATTTCTTGGAAACAATATGTGATAACTTTTTTAATACTTAGTCCCCAGCATGAAGAGACAACTCTGTTTAAGATGACCCTTACAGAGCCTTAGAAAAACTCTGGGACATGGCCAGACACATGGCCTTAAAACTCATGTCAAGGATTTGGAATTTCATCTGAGAAGGGTGGGAGCTATTGTGGGGACTTTGAGCAGAGAAGTAAATCTGATTTATGTTTAAATGGATTGTTCAGGCTGTGTGGGGAAGAGACTACAGAAAGGTAAGGGTGGAAGCAGAGAGACGGTGATGATGGTTTGGGTTAAGGTGGAGGTGGTGGAGACTGGATGGGTTTGGTGCTATAAACTGAAGGCTGAGTTGACAAGATTTGCAGATGGGATGTAAACAAAGAGGCACAGAACCTGACTCCAAACTTTTTGGCCTAAACAACTGGGCGATCATGGTGCCATTTACTGAGCTAGGGAAATTTGGAGAAGAGCAAGTTTAGATGGAGAGCATTGGCTTGGCGTTTGTTTCCGGGCATGTTAAATTTGAGAGCTCTACTAGACAGATATCTAAGCATAGATATCAAGTAAGCAGTGTGGAGTCTGGGGAGATTTTGGAGCTAGATATATACATTTGGGACTATATAGAAATATTTAAAGCCATATGATTGGGTAAAATCTCTTAGGAGGTGAGACAGGAAAGAGAAAAGTTCCTGTGATTCAGCTCTAGGTCCTCCAACATTGAATGGTTAAGAATCGAAGATGGATCCAGCAGAATATGAAAAGGCATGGCCAGGAAGGAGAAGTAAAATTAGAGAGGGAGGGATCCTTGAAGCTAAGTGGAGAAAGTGTGTCAGGAATGAGGAAGTGATCAGTTATGTCAAATACTACTGTTTGGTAAGTGAGAAATGAGAATTGTCTATAGTGGATGTGATGCTGTGGAGCTTACTGGTGATCTTGACAGGAACAGTTTTCAGAGAGTGGTAGCAAGTGGGATCTGGATTATCACCTTCCTTTTTTAAAAAAATTTTTTTTATTGGGGTATAGTTGTGTTACAATGTTGTGTTAGTTTCTACTGTTCATCACCTTCCTTTTCATCTCAAGCCATGACAGAATCCCAAAAGATTCCGCACCTATATAACAATTTGGCTTTAACGTTCCTTAATCTCTTTCCTTACCTCTTGAGCTTCAAAGCACGTTGGTGACCTAATCCCCCAGGATCACACTCCGGATTGTGTTCTCACCCAGAATTGTTTCATCTCAGAAATGTTATACCAGTTATGCACACCATAGCCTCCTGGAGGCTCTACACCACAGTGATTATATTCTCCCATCAGACCCTTCCTGGATACTCTTCCTTCTCTACCCAGCCCAGATTAGGTAACTGATCACTGAAACCACTAAGACTTGTACTTGGAGCATGTTGCACTCATGGGATGTAATCATAGAAGCCACTTTATATTTGTCGCTTTAATCCTGCCGAGTGGGGCTAGTCTTTCTCTTGCCTCTTGAAAACTGGAGCTCATTCCATGACTTCTCCGGTCTTTCAGTCCTATGTTCATTTTAGTCTCAATTCAGCAATTTAAAATATCCACTCCCTATTATGTTTAGTGAAATAAGTCAGAAAAAGACAAATACTATATGTCATCACTTATATGTGGAATCTAAAAAGTAAAATGAATGAATATAACAAAACAGAAACAGACTCATAGATACAGAGAACAAATCAGTGGTTACTGGTGGGGAGAGGGATGTGGGGAGGGGCAAGATAGGGGTAGGGGATTAAGAGGTACAAACAACTATGTATGAAATAAATAAGCTACCAGGATACAGCACTGGGAATAGAGCAAATATTTTGTAATAACTATAAATGGAGTATAATCTATAGAAATTTTGAATCACTGTGTTGTGCACCTGAAACTAATATATTGTAAATCCACTATACATCAATAAAATAAAACATCTACCCCGTATACTTCAATTCAGTAATTTGCAGTGTCAGACCCAGTATACTAATCGCTGTTTCAATCTTCATTCAAAGGAAAAACTTGGTTCCTCTTTCCTTGTTAGGCCTGGGGGCAAATAAGAATTTTGGGTGTGGGTAGAGATTCTGGGCAGCTCCTTCTACCCTTTTCCCATTGCCTTTCTTATTCCATGGCTGCTGTTTCTGACCCTGCTGGGGCAGTGAAGCAAAGTTAAGAGTGAACCAGGGCTTCCCTGGTGGCGCACTGGTTAAGAATCCACCTGCCAATGCAGGGAACACGGGTTCAAGCCCTGGTCCGAGAAGTTCCCACATACCGCAGAGCAACTAAGCTGATGGGCCACAACTACTGAGCCTGCACTCTAGAGCCCACGAGCCACAACTACTGAGCCCACATGCCACAACTACTGAAGCCCACGCGCCTAGAGCCCGTGCTCCGCAACAAGAGAAGCCACTGCAATGAGAAGCACCGCGACCAAGAGTAGCCCCTGCTCGCCGCCAACTAGAGAAAGCCTGCACACAGCAACGAAGACCCAATGCAGCCAAAAGTAAATTTAAAAAAATAAATAAGTTTAAAAATACATAAATAAAAAAAGAACTAAAAAAAAAGTGAACCAAATGTGTTTATTGAAAGATGGCCCCGTGTTCTCTCTAGGCAGGGCAGATTTTAAGCTGATTTCATCGTGGGCATATTCACGTGGTCTCCAGAGGACCACCTCCCTCCCTCTCCCATCCCACCCCCCAACCCAGGGCCAACTGATTGCCATTGCTTTGATGTGGGCAGTGACCATCCTGATCACTTTCAGATTCTTCCCCTTCTTGCCTCAGATGACCAGGTTCCTCTCTTCCTGACATGCTGCTCTTTGGGGCAGGATCCTTTTAAAAACAACTTCAGATTGATATTCCTCTTGTCAGGTCTGCATCTAGGATTTCATGCACCTTTAGAAGGAGTGCAGTTACTTCCCTGCAGAGCTGGTCTCCTTGCCCAGGTGTGAGTCTAGGATCTCTTCCAGCTCTTGGAGGGCTCGTAAGTTCCTCTCACTAGACTTGAAGTGAGTGGGCAACACTTCCCCTACTCCTTTCTCTTGATGGTCGTGGTAGATTGGGTGGGATTCCCAAGCACAGTTTTTTTTTTCCCAAATCTTCCATATAATATCTGCCCCTAAGTCTTCAGTCTTTCAATCCTTTTATATTGTGAGAGGTGAGAGGTTGAAGAGCCCTGTGATGGCTGCTCATGTGATGGCTGTTCCCTGGCAATCCTCTTTTGGAGGCTGGGAGCCCAAGATCAAGCTGTTGGCAGGTTTGGTTTCTCCTGAGGCCTCTTTCTTTGGCTTGCAGATGGCTGCCTACTTGCTGTGTCCTCACATGGTCTTTTTTCTGCACACGCACATCCCTGGTGTTTCTCTGTAAGTCCTAATTTCCTCTTCTAATAAGGACATCTGTTAGATTGGAGTAGGGCCCACCCTAATGGCCTCATTTTTAACTCAATTACCTCTTTAAAGGCCTTATCTCCAAATATAGTCATATTCTGAGGTCCTGGGGGTTAGGGCTTCAAAATATGAATATGGGGACTGAATTCATTCAATGACAGAAGGTAAAGATGAAATCCATGACTCTGGGAGAAGTAAAATACTGAATTATGGTACTGTTGACTGAGTTAGGAAAACCTGGAGGAAGAGATAGTTCAGAGGAAAGACTGGGAATGCTACATTGGACCTGCTGTGTTTGAGACTGCCTAGTAAATAATCCAACTGAATAATAAGCAGATCATTGGTCTGGAGCTAAGAATATGGGTTTATCTAGGCTAGATGGATAAATGTGGGGGATTTGGCGTATAGATAATCAGTGAGGCTATAGATGTGCAGGAGATTGCCTGGGGGGCAGGGGGTGTATAATAAGGAGGGGAGAAAAGGGTCCAGATCACAGTCTCCAAGGCACACCAACCAAAACCAGAGTGATAGAGGAAGAGCCAGCAAAGGAGACTGAGGAGTGTGGGTACTTTGTCTGTTGTTAGCATGTACTGGCCTGAACAGCGGTGACCCCCAAATAAAATAGTGGAGTTACCCTGAAAGAACACTGCTTTTCACTATGGTGGCAGAGTAGTTACGGTGAGGGCCTAGAAGTTCCTATAGCTCTAAATTTCACTAAGATCCATAAGGAAACAACCCATGGGTCTCCTTGATAAAAACAAATGCAGATCCCCAGGGTTGATGTGAGAGGAGGGTTCTCTGTGATGGGTTTAGGAGTCTGGCCCATAGTCCCTCTATTGTTTCCCTTGTGGCTTTCTTACTGTCGTCACCACCATTCTGAAGTTGAGGTTCTACTCCTTTTTCAAGTCCTAGGTTAAGCCAGAATATTTGAGTTTATCATTATATACCAAGCACTGTGCTTAAGCACTGCAAGTAGTAAACTAGAGGAAAAAAGTTGGTGCAATATTGTAGTATCATGATTATACTTTTCCACACTTATCTCAACTGCTAGGTTTCCTTAGGGCAGTAGTTTCTAACTTTTTATTTAATCACAAAAGACTCCTCGTATTATTTTGTCCCACAGGATCTATAAATTCCTACAATATTTCATCAGATGAAATGAACTTGTATGTAGTAAGTGTCTACTCACCGAGATTTTAATTTTAGTTAGTCTAAGAAATTTTCTTGTAGATAAGTGTTCAGTTGTTATTAGAGCATTTTTTAAATGTTGAAAATAGCTTTCAGACTCCTCTTATTTTCACAGAGCCTAAGGATTCAGAGATCCCAGGCTGGGGTCCTAAAAGAATTGCTTTTCCTTGGTTGCCAGAGGGATGACTATGTCGCATCAATCTTTTCTCTTTTCTCCCGCTCTCAACGCACCTGTCGCTAGCAGGCATGCTTTCCTAATGAAAACATTTCAGATCCACCTGGAGTTAATTTCAAAGCTTCATTCTCCTAGTATTTCGCTAAGAGAGAAGAATAACTGAATTTATATCTCACAGTAGCTAGCAACCAAAACATCCAAATATATTTTCTATTTTGAAGAACAATGGTTAAACGTTGTAAATATATTACATTATAAGGCGAAATATATAATCTGATGTAGTCAGACATGAGACTGAGTTCAAAAGAATCATCCTTCCTGAATTTTTAGCTTTATTGCTGGAATTCTAACAGAATGTATGTGGCTTTGCAGTTAATAACTACTACTTATTTTTTTTTGAAATTTTAACATTGAATGTTTATTTGAAGAGACTAAGAAATCCCCCTTGCATTTAAGGTGTGGTGGAAGTATTGTGGTTAAGTCGAAAAATACACAAGAGATGAATAACTACTACTTGTTAAGTTGAAGGTTTATATATTACAAATGAATGAAAAGGATGAAAGAATTCTTATACCAGGGTTTTTTTTTAACCTCAGCTCTATTGACATTTTGAACCAGATAATTTGGGGGTGAGGGCTGTCCTGTATGTTGTAGGGTGTTTAGCAGCATCCCCATCCTCTGCCCCCTAGGTCCCAGTAGCACCCCTTCCCTGAGTTGTGACAATGTCTCCAGACATCACCACTCTTTCCTGGGGAGCAAAATCACTTCTGATTGAGAACTACTGTATTTTATAACAAGGAGAAGAATCCACAAAACCCCAAGACCATTTTTGCCTTTAGAAGATATATCCCTTTCGATGTTTCTAGACATATTCTTCACACGTGGTAGACAATAAAAAGTGAAAATCTAATGGTACCAGACTCCAGTAAAATATGATTTTTCCTGTTTTTATGGCTTAAATGTGTGTGCTTATTTATTTGTGTGCGTTATCCCAAACCCAAATCCCAGCTTTTAAAATCATGTTCCTGTTTACATACAGCACCTACAATGGTAAGTGGGTTTCTCTGGGGTCTGGGTCCATGACAACACCTGGTGTCTGCAAGAGATAGGTTTCCCTTGTCGGAAAATTTTCAAGGAATTTGGCCACAAGAGGGAGCACTATTCCTATGCTGGCTTATTTATTTATTAACTATTTTAATACCTGCTTGTCCCACAGAGTTCAATGATGCAGGGAATTCCTAATACAGAAATCAGAAACACTGCTAGTATACTAGTCAGGATTTTCCAGGGAACTCGAGCCAAGAGGATAGAAGGAGAATTATTACGAGGAACTGGCCCACACGATGATGAAGGCTGAGAAGTCTCTTGATCTGCCATCTGCAAGCTGCAGGCCCAGCAAAGTGGGTGAGTAGTTCAGTCTGAGTCTGAGGCCTGAGAACCAAGGGAGCTGATGGTGTAAATACCAGTCTTAGGGCAGGAGAAGATGAGGCATTCCCGCTCAAACAGAAGGCAGGAAAAATAAAAAAGGTGGAGAATTCCTCTGCCTTTTTTCTAATCAGGCCCTCAGTGGATTGGATGACACCCACCCACACTGGGGAGAACAATTTACTGAATTCATTGATTCAAATGTTAATTTCATCTGGAAGCACCTTCGCGGATGCCCAGTCAAGTTGACACACAAAATCAACCATCACAACTAGTTTACCCATCGTGAATCTAACCACATCTCCGTTTTTATAATCGAAACACTTGCCACTACATTTATTTTTTTGTTACATTTTTTGAAACCCGTAGTGTAAGATAGCACCTTGTTGGGCTGTGCTCCATAGGCCTACGAGGGCTGTGCTTGCCCAGCTTCAGGATGGAAGAAAGAGCCTGGAGTGAGCAATCAGAAACATCAATGGCTTAGTGGATGGGGGAACTTACACTTCTGAAGCCAGGTCCTGGAGCTACACCAGGCGGGCAGGAGTTGGAGGTAGTCTTTCTCCTGGGGAGGGCGGGGGAAGGTTACCAGTTATAGGGGAACTGATGTCAGGTGGGCTCATTAGTTACCAGGGAAACCAGCAGAGGGGAACGCCCCTCACCGCCCCTTTGATAAGCTCTCAACAGCTGGGGCAAGTATGTAGGAAGGTCAGTCTTGTGAGTAGGGTGTAGGTGAAGCAGGCCCTGGTCGGGCGGGGAGGGTACAGAGAGCAAGAAAGCAGCCGTCTTGAGTGGCCTGACCATACATACCTGTAGATGAAAGATTGCTGCACCATATAGATGGTTTAAAGAATTTCTCAGAATAAAAGTATTAGAACTAATATCCTCTCCTTTGGAGAAAACACAGGGTATATGGTGACATCTGATAACTGGTGCAGTCTCCACCTTTATGTACCAAATACAGGTGTATTGAGAAGGTGTTTAATATAAAGCAGCATTTTAGAATTTTTTTTTTTTTTTCGGTACGCGGGCCTCTCACCGTTGTGGCCTCTCCTGTTGCGGACCACAGGCTCCGGACGCGCAGGTTCAGTGTCCATGGCTCACGGGCCCAGCCGCTCCGTGGCACGTGGGATCTTCCCGGACTGGGGCACGAACCCGTGTCCCCTGCAATGGCAGGCGGACTCTCAACCACTGCGCCACCAGGGAAGCCCTTAAAATTTTTTATAAAAATTTAGCAGCTGTCAAAATGTGTGTGTGAAGATTTTGGTGTGTGAAGATAATAGACCTTAATAGAAGTACATCTGTATGCTTTAAAAAATAAATGTACATGTACTTCATACTGTAATGTGCTTGAATTGGCTCCAGGCAACAGCCAAGAATGATATGGCAAATTTGGAGAAAAATTACTTTCAAGAAGTTTAGAGTGGGCGAGATAGAGTTAAATAAATAGAATAAAACCTTGTATGACATGGTATGTAATTTATTAAATTTTACCATTTTACTCTTTTAAAAACCGAGCTTATCATATGGATATGCCACTGTACTTTTTACACCCTCTGTCAACACAAAAGGAAGCCGTGTTCAGATATGATCATCTAGGAAGATGTTAGAAGAATTTAAGTTCACTTTTTCAGGAAGGTTGGAAATGTTCTAGACCTTCCCCAGTTTACCAGACCTGGAAGTGAAGTTTTGAAACTGATAGAGGTACGTCGATACATGTTTTTTTTTTTTTTAATCCATACATTTTTAATATAACCCTAATGCCTAAGGGAAGTTCTCATAGGATCCTGATTATAATACAGAATGGCATAATTTTAGTTTACCAGAAAGTGAAGACTTAGCTGATGGTGAGTTAGCTAAACCTCATTTTTGTTTCAACCCTTCTTATTGGGAATGTTTCTAAGCTATATTATTATTTTTTATACATTTATTTATTTTATTTATGGCTGCGTTGGGTCCTCATTGCTGCGTGCAGGCTTTCTCTGGTTGTGGCGAGCAGGGGCTACTCTTCGTTGCGGTACGCGGGCTTCCCACTGCAGTGGCTTCTCTTGTTGTGGAGCACGGGCTCTAGGTGTGTGGGCTTCAGTATTTGCAACACGCCAGCTCAGTAGTTGTGGCTCACGGGCTCTAGAGCACAGGCTCAGTAGTTGTGGTGCACGGGCTTAGTTGCTTCGTGGCATGTGGAATCTTCTGGGACCAGGGCTCGAACCTGTGTCCCCTGCATTGGCACGAGGATTCTTAACCACTGCGTCACCAGGAAAGCCCTCTAAGCTATATTATTATTTTCTGCAACAGTAAATGAATCTTTGGTAATCTGGGTCATGATTCTAAATGTAATTTCTTACGGATTAATACCCTAGCACTAGGTTTTATACCAGGTAGACTTACTTTTGAGTTCCATAATATCTTATAATCAAAGTTGACTGATGAGAGTAAAAGGTGACGGCTGGATCCTGAAAAAGCGGCTGCCAGCTTTGCTTCCTCCTTTCCTGGGAAACTCTGATTTTGGTGGTGGAGAAATGATGGTGGCAACTGGGGCAGAGACTTGTCAGGGAAGATCCTGGGGTGGGGCATTCCAGCTGTACACGTAAAGCTGTTGGAGAGATTTATGAGTAGTGACCCTACCGACTGGAATGACACTACTTCTTCCAATCTAAGACACTTGGGATTGTTACCATGGCTGTTAGCCTTGGGCTCTAACCCTCTCCCTTCCCTGAGGGAAGGTAAGCTGTGGGCAAGTGTTATCTTTGTCTTATGGGAAACCACCAGAAGAGAAAAACAAGAGGCCACCAGAATTGATTAGAACAACCGGCCAAATCCAAGATGGCAGAAGACTCGACCTCCAGCAGACCTTGAGCCCTGTTATATGTTCATTGTACTACATTAGCATTTATTTTATTTTATTTTTTATTTACTTTGTTTTTTATAATTTATTTATTTTTGGCTGTGTTGGGTCTTCGTTGCTGTGCACGGGCTTTCTCTAATTGCAGTGAGCAAGGGCTACTCTTCGTTGTGGTGCATGGGCTTCTCATTGCGGTGGCTTCTCTTATTGCAGAGCACGGCCTCCAGGCACACGGGCTTCAGTAGTTGTGGCATGCGGGCTCAGTAGTTGTGGCTCGCAGGCTCTAGAGCACAGGCTCAGTAGTTGTGGTGCACCGACTTAGCTGCTCTGCGGCATGTAGGATCTTCCCGGACCAGGGCTCAAACCCATGTCCCCTGCATTGGCAGGCAGATTCTTAACTACTGCGCCACCAGGGAAGTCCCTATATTAGCATTTTAAATGACACACCTACTGGCAGCCAAGACAGGAAGGACCATAGAAGGAAGAAACAGAGATGGCAGTCCAGTTCCAGGAAGAACCCCACCCATTCCCAGAAAACCAATGCATAGGGCTCTCCCTCATTAACCTTACCTTTAAAAATCTTGCCGGGACTGAGAAGTTGATTTGTGAACTAAGTTTCCACTTCCATTCTCAGCCATTGAATGGCCATTCAATAAAGCTTGTGCTGTTTTAGTCTCAGCATCAGTTTCATTATTGGCCGTGTGAATCTGAATAGGAAAAGAAACAGGAGGCCTTGGCTGGGCTAGGGCCAAAGTCAGGGTCCATAAGACCAACTCGGTAACATGATTGCAAGATGCACCGTTATTTTATGTACCCCTAACAAGGAAAAATATTAAATTCAATTAAATGATGATACAATGCTTTCTTATAACATAGATTTAAAAAATTATATACTTATTGAAAGTGCTCTTTTAGACTTATTTAGACATAGGTCTTTATCACATGACATTCTTGTATATAAATGGGAAAATGTAAGCAAAATATCATGGCATTTCTAAAACTTTTTTGTTTCAATGCTAAATCATGGTATGATCTTAAAAAAATTAATCTTAAAAAAACTTTAAAAAATTCATTTTAAAAGTCAGTTAAACCTAACATATGAGGTAACAACCATGAACACATCGCAAGTGGTGACACTGTGAACAGTACGGCCAGGTTCTTACCTGCTCACACAATACACCACCTTGTCAAGGACAAGTGTAGGACTTTGTAAGGCACATCCCGATTTCAGAGATGTAAAGGTGGTGGGAAAAAATGTGCATCTTTTATGTAATGTAAAAATAAATGTAATGTAGTTATTTGTTTCTTTTTTTCCTCTCTTCTTCCTTTTGGCTTAAGTAAGTTTCTGATATTGTTTTGTCATTTGTCTCTTTCAGATTAAATTTGAGTTAATCATGGGGAAAAGTCAGTCAGGCAGGGTTCAGGGTGTGCTGGGTTCTTTTCTTTTTTCTTTTTTGGCTGCGCCGCATGGCTTGTTGGATCTTAGTTCCCCGACCAAGGATTGAACCCGGGCCCTTAGCAATGAGAGCGCAGACTCCTAACCACTGGATCGCCAGGGAATTCCCTGGGTTCTTATCAGGAAAGGTTTTACTGCATTTTAACTTATATGGTATTTAAACCTTGTCATCCACTCACATACATGTTTTAAGAAGCGCTTTTCAAATCTGCACTCAGTATGGTTTTGCTGCACTATCTGAACATGTCATTGGGAAGTGATCAAATAGGTCATAAAACAGAGGGTTGAAAAAATGTTATATTGTGCAATCACTGAAACTTCTGTAGTTTATAATTAAGTTAGAAATCGATATATGTGAGGAGCAAACATTAGACTGTCTAGCCTTAATAATGCTATCTCCTATGCTGGTCGTGGTCTTATTGACTGATAAACATTTTTTTAATTAGAATTCCCAAACTTTAAATAACATCAGAACATCATAGTTCCCTAAAGCAGTTCCCTCCATTAATCCAGAAACTGGACTGCAGTTAACCAATAACTTCTGTATTAGTGACATAATTTCCTGCAAAATTGTTACTTTGTAATGGTTAACTTCTCTCTTGGTTTGCTCACAGCAGGGGGTAGTTTTCTTTCATGGAAGTCTTCTATTTATAATAAATTCACTGTGGCTTACCACATTGGACCCGAAAACAAAACCAAACCGCCCCCCAGGTACTAAGGGATAACACTGTTTTACCTCAGTAATTATCAGTGACCTAAAGAAAATCCTTTAAAACACTAACTCAAAAATTGTTAGTCCAAAGTGGACATCTAAGGTTTTCACAGAAGTAACCTTTTAATGACGGTAGAGGCAGAGAACTAGCCATCGAAGCATACTTGTTGGTGTTAAAGGATAGTGATTTTCATTTTGGAATTAAAAAAAGGAAAGAAAAGAAAAACTCTCTTCTGAGGTTGTGTAGAATTAAGGCCTGTGGAGAAATGTAGCCCGTTAGTAGTGTGAAGATATGAAAGAAGCCCCTGGAATGTTGGAGACAGGCCCAAGCCACATTCATTGGGTGGTTCTATTGCTCCAAATCTGAATTACAAAAGGATTAGCACAGTCTACCAACAACAAAAAATCAATCTCAGATAGGCATTACTCTAATTTTCACTTTAATGAAGTCTGATAACAACCTGGAGAGGCAGCGAGCCCATCAGAGACCAGAGGACCTTGAATTCTCTGGGCTGTGGGGTCTGGGGGGAGGTATCAACTGACTACTAAGCTTTGGCTTTATTTCTTTTTCTTTTATTTCCTTATATTTAAAGATAAATATATTCATTTTATAAACATCACTCCTGACTTAACGTAAATAAGATAGTTATACCTACTTACTTAACGATTATGCATATAAATAGAGAACTGGGAGGTAGAAAAACAGAACTTAGTTTGGCATAGTGAAACCGTTCCAAAAGTATTGGCCAGTTTGTAGAGTCAAGTTGAAGAAGATGAGCTAACAATTTTATTAATTCAGCATCGAAGAAAGTCTTGTTGAGGGTGACACAAATAATTTTTTTTTGGCTAGGAAGGGACTTTTGTTTTTTTTAACATCTTTATTGGAGTATAATTGCTTTACAATGTTGCATTAGTTTCTGCTTTATAACAAAGTGAATCAGCTATACGTATACATATATCCCCACATCTCCTCCCTCTTGCGTCTCCCTCCCACCCTCCCTATCCCACCCCTCCAGGGGGTCACAAAGCACCGAGCTGATCTCCCTGTGCTATGCGGCTGCTTCGCACTAGCTATCTATTTTATGTTTGGTAGTGCATATATCTCAATGCCACTCTCTCACTTTGTCCCAGCTTACCCTTCCCCCTCCCCGTGTCCTCAAGTCCATTCTCTATGTCTGCGTCTTTATTCCTGTCCTGCCCCTAGGTTCTTCAGAACCATATATATATATATATATATATATATATATATATATTTTTTTTTTTAGATTCCATATATGTGTGTTAGCATTTGGTATTTGTTTTTCTCTTTCTGACTTCCTTCACTCTGTATGACAGACTCTAGGTCCATCCACCTCACTACAAATAACTCAATTTTGTTTCCTTTTATGACTAGGTAATATTCCATTGTATATATGTGCCACACCCTCTTTATCCATTCATCTGTCGATGGACACTTCGGTTGCTTCCATGTCCTGGCTATTGTAAATAGTACTGCAATGAACATTGTGGTACATGACTCTTTTTGAATTATGGTTTGCTCAGGGTATATGCCCAGTAGTGGGATTGCTGGGTCGTATGGTAGTTCTATTTTTAGTTTTTTAAGGAACCTCCATACTGTTCTCCATAACGGCTGTATCAATTTACATTCCCACCAATAGTGCCAGAGGGTTCTCATTTCTCCACACCCTCTCCAGCATTTATTGTTTGTAGATTTTTTGATGATGGCCATTCTGACTGATGTGAGGTGATACCTCATTGTGGTTTTGATTTGCATTTCTCTAATGATTAGTGATGTTAAGCATCCTTTCCTGTGTTTGCTGGCAATCTGTATATCTTCTTTGGAGAAATGTCTATTTAGGTCTTCTGCCCATTTTTGGATTGGGTTGTTTGTTTTTTTGATATTGAGCTGCATGGGCTGCTTGTAAATTTTGGAGATTAACCCTTTGTCAGTTGCTTCATTTGCAAATATTTTCTCCCATTCTGAGGGTTGTCTTTTGGTCTTGTTTATGGTTTCCTTTGCTGTGCAAAAGCTTTGAAGTTTCATTAGGTCCCATTTGTTTATTTTTGTTTTTATTTCCATTTCTGTAGGACGTGGGTCAAAAAGGATCTTGCTGTGATTTATGTCATAGAGTGTTCTGCCTTTGTTTTCCTCTAAGAGTTTTATAGTGTCTGGCCTTTAATCCATTTTGAGTTTATTTTTATGATGCAAATAATTTAATTGTAAGTGAAGGGAATGGAGAATTGCATGAAGTGTTGAAAGGATTTTGAGCTTAGGTTGCCTAGTTTTGTGAAAGTTTTTTTTTTTTTCCCCTCCCTATAGTTGGACAGTTAAATCACCATGGAGGAGAAATTGCTTTGTTTAAATAGCTTTTCTGTTTAAAGAATCAAAGTGTCACAACAAACTCCTTGTAGGACAGAGTAAATTGTGTTGTAAGGGGAATTACTCAAAGAAAAGTATCAACATTACATCAGCTTCCAGCGGTCCTGCAGGCAAGCCAAGTCAGCCTAGCAGCTTCCTACACCTCCCAAGCTGAGGCAGAAACCCTTTAAAAAGCCAAGCTCTTTGCTCTAGTCCTCAGTTGTCGTAAATGATCAAGTCTCAAGGGGGTTCTGGTTTTCTGTAAAATAGTGTAATACTTTGTTCTTCGGTTTCCAGAAACTATGGTGTATAAGAACAAAACAAATCGATGATACAAATGATGTATATTGCCAACAGATGCACTGAAACAAATCAAAGAGTAAGTCAATTGGTAATGACTTGACTGAAAGAATTGAAAGTCGCTATAGTTCCAGTTCTGCTGCATCCTTTACTGGTACCTCATGCCACTGAGCTAGCATTTATAGGTTCTTTGAGACATTTCATGGTTAGTGTTTTTCATTCACCACCAGCTTTAAACTCAGCTTGGTTTCACTCTAAGACCTATGGGTCATTCCACTTTCCCAAAAAGGAAGTGAATGTGTATAACTAACAGATATAACTAGACATTCTTTAGAAAAAACAGTATGTAAAATAAGGAGAGTGGTGATTTGATAGAATTGGCATTACTCGAATTACAAATAATGGATGTTATGAGGTGAATTGTGGACCCCTCAAAACATTATGTTGAAGTCCTAAGCCCCATTCCCTCAAAATGTGCCTGTAATTAGAGATCTTTAAAGAGGTAATTATCATTAGGGTAAGTTCTAATACAATATGACAGGAATCCTTTTAAGAAGCTGAAATTAGGGCACAGAAGGTGGAGAAAGGGCAGAATATTTACTATACTCTATAAATGAGAAATAGTGCTTTGCCCAGAGTAGGTTCTGAGCTAGTATTTGGTAATGAATGAATGAATGAATGAATGTGTGCATGCATTAGGTAGGCAGCTAAGGTCCAGGACTGGAGGTTAGAGAGTCAGAAGGGGTAGGGTCATAGGTTTGTATATAGTGACTTATTACAAAAGTGCATTTAAAGGAATTGGTAAGAAGCCAGGTAAGGGCGTGATTTCAGGCGGTATCCCACTGAGGGCCACTTCAACGTGATTCCACAGGGGAGCTCTGAAGTATACTTTATGCCTTAGAATTAACCCAACCTAAAGCAAGGGAGGAGGGCTTTCAGACTCTTGCACTGGTTAGTCACAGGGTAAGGAATCTCATTAATCATACCTCTTACAATGGGATCTACAGAAGTGGTATGTCTGTGAAGCAATCGTGAAGCAGATGTGATGCTGCATTTCAGAATCTCTGGATGAAACTCTCTAATACAGAGGTGTTTCTTATCTTTAAAAAACCCACACTGATATTTAAAATAGTTACTCTCTTGTCTTTTTCAACATCACTAGGTTCTATTAATTTTTTTGAGTATACCTCTCTCACTTTCAAGATCTCAAACGCCTATATTTTCTCAGGTCATATCAGGCCAGTGGGTAAAACAGGTCGAAATTATTAAGGCACAGCTTGGCAGGTTCTTGCTTCCTATGAAGCATACATGCGCATCCCATAACTGTCCCCCTGAAACTTCCTGCAGTTACTTCAAAGAGTTCCCAGGGAGTGAGCTCTTAAGTCTGCCCAGCTTCTGCATGTTCCTCATTTCCTGCTCTAGCTCCTTTTGGTGCTATTTCCTGCTAAGGCCTCTACTGCTTGTGAAGCCAGGTACTGCCACCTGTGTACCGTTGCCTCTGTGAGGTGATGCTGTCTCTTGCCAGGTCCCAGCGCCATGGATGCTACATTACAGTCCACAAGGTCCAGGGAGGCACCGCCAAGGTGACTCTGCTCCCTGCACCAGAAAGCCTCTCTTCTCCGTCTCCCTTCCACATTCTATTTTACACACAGCATAAAAGAAGAGCTGTTTGTGCTCAATGCTTTACAGAATTTATAGTGAAATATGTATTTCAAATTTTGCTGATAGCCACATCCAATTCCCTGTAATGAGTACATGGAGATTGGAACCTGACAGGTGAGATGCTAAACTTCAGATTGCCCCTCTCCCACGATCTAACCTTTGTTACTGGGTTTACTTCTCTTACAGCTTTTTACTTCAGGATGAGTTTTGTTTTTTTTTTTCCAGTGATGCCTTAGTTTTTCATAAAAACACATTCCTGGTGGGTCTAACAGTCTGGCAGACATGCTCAGACATACATGAATACTGTAGGGGACATATTGGAGACCTGAGCTAGGATAGCTTCCTTCCTTTACCCTTTTCCTCCCTCCCTCCCTCCCTTCCTCCCCTCCTTCTTCTCTCCTACTCCCTTTTCTCTCTTTTTACACACACACACAATATTCATTTGCTAGACTATATGCCAGGCACTGTTCTAAGTACTTTATATAGAGCAGTGACAGATCAGACAATGTGCCACTCTCCTGGACATTCTACAGAGTAGCAAGCGCCACAAACAAGAAACAGGACAGGGTGTTGTGACCTACAGTGACTAGGGGACACTTACATAAGGTTATTAGGGAAGGCCTTTCTGATGAGGTAAACATTCAGCTGAGAGCTGAATGACAAGAAAGACTCAACTGTACTTAAAAACCTAGTACTTAAGCATTCCATTCAGAGAAAATGGCAGTACTTATACCTTTATTTATATTATATGTTATACTCTGCCTTAGAGAGCATCCCTTGCCCCTAAAGATGTACGAAGTGGGATTTTACACTGAACCCACCCCTGGTTGACTTGTTCCACTCGCTCAGGTATCATGTTAGGGTCTGTCTTGATGTTGGGGTCACCCACATGAGTGGCCCTGTCTCACAGGGCCCTCCGCTGGAGGGATCCTCTGTAGAGCCCTCTCGGGGTACAGCCATATTCCCAACTCACCACACACTCTAATGTGGCCTCTGGGCGTATGGTTTTCAGGGTTTCTAACCTCAGCCCACAGGGAGAGGAGCTTCAGGGAAGTCCCAGCCCAGGTGCAGGATCACAGTGAGGAGAAGGCAGTGGAAGCCCGCAGCCTCCTTATTCTCAGGGAATTCCAGATTCCACATAGTTAAGCCCTAGAAGATGAAGAGTAGGGATTTCTCCAACCACTGTGGGGCATTTCTGATAGGGCAGGAGTATAAAACCTGGATTCCTTGAGATGGCTAAGGGACTCAGGAGGCTCTCGCATGCCTAAGGGGGTCAGTTTCTCCCTTTCAGCTCCTCAGAGGGGAGGGACATTGGTCACCACAGGCTGGGCCTCCTCAGGCAGCCTCTCATTTCACCTGGCTTCCTCTCTGCTGGGGCTCCGCCATCCAGCCTCACTGTCCTTCACCACGGGCTTCCCCAGCAGACACGGGCCTCCCGTTGTCTCCTGAGCCAGGACTGGGTCAGAGACGACTATTTGCCTTTTGGGTTCTTCCCAGGCTTATTCCTCCATATTGTCTTTGCTCATCATCCTTTCCTCATGAAGCCTCCTTTCATTTCTCCTCCATCTCTTCACTGTATCACATCCAATCAATTCTTCAAGGCCCACCTCAAGACTCACCTCCTCTGGGTGGCCCTACCCAATTGCTATTGTTCCCATGAATCTCTCCTTTGCTGAATGCCTACAAGCATCCCAATTCTTCCTCTCCCTCCCTCCCCACTTCCTCTCCCTTCCCTTACTTGCCTCCCTCTCCCCTCTCCCTTTCTTCCTTCTCCTCCTTCCTTCTAAATAAGAATTAGCTTATTTATCCCAACTCTTTTTTGGGAAAAAAGCCTAAATTTTGAACATATAACAAAATATTTATAAGGTATATGAGGGATAGAAAATATTAACAATAATACAAAGACATGTGTGCACCACCACACATTTATAGTCCAAGAATGAGATATTACCATTTTCCTACAATAGATCGTAATGCTCCTGCCACATCCCATCCCCTGTATTCCCCCCACCCCACCCCCAATGCCAACAGGTAACCACTGTCCTGAATGTTGTGTCTATCACTCTCCCTTACTTTTCTTTATAGTTTTACCATTTGGGATCCTTCAACAGTGAATTCTTTAGTTCTGCATGCGTTTGAATTTTATACTAGTGAAAATGTACCATATTTATTCTTCTGTGCCTTGCTTTTCTGACTCAGCATTATGTTTGTGGGTAGTCTTCCGTGTTGGTACATGTTGGTGTATGCTGTTGAGTTCATTTTCACTGCTGTATATGGTGTTCTACTGTCTGTTATCTATTTATTTATCCATTCTATTGTTCTTCCACATTTGGATTGTCTCTTTTCTTAATATGAGAAATACTTCTACACACTTTCTTGTAGATGTCTCCTGATGCACCATGTGCAGGAGTTTTTCTAGGGTATTTACAAAGTAGAAGAAATGCTGGTTCTCAGTGGTTGTTCTAGGTTATAGTCTCACCAGTGGTGGATGAGAGTTCCTGTTGCTTTCCATCCTCGATGACTTTGGTTTGTCATATCTTAATTTTTGCCAATCTGGGGGCAAAATCTTGGAGGTTTTAATTAGAATTTCTCTGATTTCTAATGAAGCTAAACATCTTTTCATATGTTTATTGCTAATTTAGATTTCCTCCTTTGTTCAGAGGCTGTCTGAATCTTTTGCCCATTTATTTTTATTTTTTTATTTTTATTTTTTTGTGGTATGCGGGCCTCTCACTGTTGTGGCCTCTCCCGTTGCGCAGCACAGGCTCTGGACGCGCAGGCTCAGCGGCCATGGCTCACGGGTCCAGCCGCTCCGCTGCATGTGGGATCTTCCTGGACTGGGGCACGAACCCGCGTCCCCTGCATCGGCAGGTGGACTCTCAACCGCTGCGCCACCAGGGAAGCCCTCTTTTGCCCATTTAAAAAGTTGAGTTAGGGTTTTTTTCTTTACCTTTTTGGATACTGAATAGCTCATATATTCTCAGTAAGTAGTCCTTTATTGGTTATATATTTTATAAATATCACCTCCTAGTTTGTGGCTTTTTTTTTTCTCTTTTTGGTTTCTTTCTTTGAACATAAATTCTTAATTTTAATCCTTATTTATTTATTTATGTTTTATTTTTGGCTGTGCTGTACAGCATGCAGGATCTTAGTTCCCTGACCAGGGATCGAACCCATGCCCCCTGAAGTGGAAGTACAGAGTCTCAACCACTGGACCACCAGGGAAGTCCCCTTAATCCATATTAAATCCCAAATCATAATCATCTGATTTTCTCCCTTAATCTATAACATGCGGAATTAAATTAATGGCTCTTTCTAATGTCAAATCAACTTTGCATTCCTGGCATAAATCCAATTTAGTTATAGTATATCTTCATGGTAATTGTTTCCTAGTATTTAGCTTAGAATTTTTGCATTTATGTAATTTTCATTTTATATTGTTCTTGCAAGATTTTGGTAAAAAAGTTATGCTAGCTTCTGAAAGATTTGGCGTTAGACTGAAATTATAGTTCCTTAAATGTTTGGCAGAAGTCACCAGTGAAATCGCCAGTGAAGTCATTTGGGTCCTGTTAGTTGTTTTTGTTTTAATCAGATTTGGGAAGTTATTTATGTTTAAGATTATGTCCATTTCATTCTTTTTCAAGTTTATTGGCATAAAGTTGTTCATGGTATCACTCTTATTATCTTTTAAAGGTCTGTGGCATATACAGTACGTCCCACCTTTTCCTTTTTTGCCATTGTTCTTTATGCTATCATTCTTTTTTTTTTTTTTCCCCCCCCCGGTATGCGGGCCTCTCACTGTGTGGCCTCTCTCGCTGCAGAGCACAGGTTCCAGAGGCGTAGGCTCAGCGGCCATGGCTCACGGGCCCAGCCGCTCCGCAGCGTGTGGGATCTTCCCGGACCGGGGCACGAACCCGCGTCCCCTGCATCGGCAGGCGGACTCCCAACCACTGCTCCACCAGGGAAGCACTATGCTATCATTCTTTTAATTAATCTCACCAGAGTTGTGTTGATTTTATAAATCTTTTCAAAAAACCAACATTTGGCTTTGTTGATCATCTTTTCTTAATCCAGCTGTCTGTTGATGGACACTCGGGTTGCTTCTATAGCGTGGTTATTGTATACAATGCTGCTGTGAACATTGGGGGGCATGTATCTCTCGAATTAGTATTTTTTTTAGTGTTTTGAGAAATCTCCATACTGTTTTCTCCAGTGGCTGCACCAATTTACTTTCCCACCAACAATGCACAAGGGTTCCCTTTTCTCCACATCCTCACCAACATTTGTTATTTGTGGTCTTTTTGATGATAACCATGATCAGTGTTTATCTAACTTTTCTGGCTTCTGAAATCCTTCTCCCTTTGCTGTGTTGGGCTTCTGTATATATATATAACAGAGAAGAGCTCTAACACAAATTCAGCAAGCAAAAGGAGCAGAGAGAAAGACTGCAAATATATGACTATTTCTGTTGTTGTTTCTCCGCCATAGTTAAATATAGATAAGCCTGGTGCACAGGCTTCTCATTGTGGTGGCTTCTCTTGTGGAGCACGGGCTCTAGGTGCAAGGGTTTCAGTAATTGTGGCACACAGGCTCAGTAGTTGTGGCTCGCAGGCTCTAGAGTGCAGGCTCAGTAGTTGTGGCACATGGGCTTAGCTGCTCCACGGCATGTGGGATCCTCCTGGACTAGGGCTTGAACTGTGTCCCCTGCATTGGCAGGCGGATTCTTAACCACTGCGCCACCAGGGAAGCCCCGACTCAATTGTTACATTTCCAGGAATTTTAAACATTGTCATTGCATAAATATACAATTAAATTACATTAAAAATAAAGATAATAACTACTCAAAACTCATCACCACCCCCATTTTACTATTATCTCTGAGGTTATATATCTATTGTATCTGAATGGTGGAAATAACATACATGCTACTGCACATCTCATGCTTTCAGTGACGTCAGATTGGAGCTGGAAATTGGCCTTGTTTGCACGACTTAAACTACAAAAGTTGGCAAGTGCTGTGAATCAAGGCTTTCCCCACCCTGCAAACCAGTAAACATTTATCGCCATATCACTGTCTAAGAGGCAAATGGATAAATGAGTCTGGGCTCAGGAGACAAACCTGGACTGGAGATAGTGTTGGGGGAGGCATCAGAATACGGATGTGGGGCTGCTTCATGGGCTGATGACAAGGCTTCACACTCAGAAGATCCTCATGCTTAGTTTATCGTTCTGTGGCCACCATCTTGAAATTCATAATTTTTGAACAAGAGGCCACATGTTTTTATTTTGTTCTGGGCTGGTATGGGTATGGATGGTAGGGAGGTTTAGGTGGTCTGGGGGTGGCTTGATTTACTGCCTTTCATCCCTCAAAACAGGTTTTCTGTCTTATTCACCTACTTGGTAGCACATCCCCACAGATATTTTCTCCATCCATTCCCTCAACCTGTGTATTCTTCACAACCAGCTCACAAAATTTCCTTCTTCTATTTTCCCTCTGTATTGTTCTCTCCTCTTTAGTCTTCTTTTGAAAACTGTTAACTTTCAAGGCATTGATGTATTAAGTAACTTTAATAATAACATTTCTGCCCCAGATTGCAATGTCCCATACATTCGTCTCTCAGATTGGTATGACATGGTGGTTAAGGTGGTCCTGGAATCACAGAAAACTGGGTTTGAATTTTCCCACACGACCTGAGGTGAATTTCTTCTGTTTCTCTACGCCTCAGTTTCCTCATTTGAGGAGAGAGTATTTACCTCTGAAGGCTGTGAACATTAAATTAGATAATCTAATTAAATTAGATAACCTAAAGTGCTTAACACAATGCACATGGTAAGTGTTCAATTAATGGTAGTTATTAACTACCATAATGGTAGTTTTTATTAACACTATTTTTATTCATAGATGAAGAATTAGGAACAGCCAGTAATGAAATTTGCACATGACACATAGTAGGGACGTCTTAGGAGGAAGAAAGGGAACACTGGGAGAGATGAGCTGGAAGATTTCAACTTTTTAAAGAGAATTTTCCTGCTTCCATAATATGTGTCCCACAGTAGCTTGGACAAAGCACCTCTTCACTGAAGGTCTCAAAGCTCCTTTCCCCCATCTTACCATACATCGATCCAATCTATACAAACAGCGTGGATGTGGGCTCTTGGGCACCGAGAGCCACTTAGACTTCTTGAGGCAACCTTTTCTCGGCGTAAAGCTACGCATATGGTAGGCACTTCAAAATATTAGATTTTTCTATGCCGCTGTATCCCCCAACTTCCAACACAGCGCCTGGCACCCAGTAGGCGTCCATTTATAGAGTGACTGCATGATAATGACTCCCAGGCTTCCCCTCCTTCCTCCCAAAACACTCACTTATCGAGTTTCTGCCGGAGGCTGCGGGCAAAGCCCGAGGGATCCAGGAGCGCGCCAGGCCTAGTGCACTGATTCCGCTCCCTGCGCGTGGCTGCAGTTGCTATGGAAACGGCAAGAAATAACAACTCCGTTCCTCCCGCGCGCCCCGGGTGACGGAGGCCCGCAGAGGCAACGGCAGCTGGAGGAACAGCGGGAACGACGCGCGGCCGCAGCCGAGTTCACCGCGGCGCCCCTGCCCCACCCCCGCCCCGCCCGGCCCGGCCCGGCCCGAGCCGCCCCTCCCCCAACTGGGCCTCGGGTGTCGGTAGGTACTCCGGCCGCGGGCGCCTCCCGGGATCCCACCCACTACCCCCCGCCTTGGGGCTTGATTGCCTGCCTCTGCCCTATGTGTTCAAAAGATGCCCATGGGAGCTTCGCCGCGGGGCGGTGCAGGTCATCTGGGGAGGGGGGAGGGGTCTGGGAAACTCTCTCAATGCACTTTAGGTATTTATTTCTCCGCAAAGAAAAATCTGGGCAATTCCAGCCGGAACCCTAATTACTTTGGGAACAAACAGAAGATTGAGAGGGGAGAGAGGCAGGCGAGGAAAGAAGTTTCATCACATTTATAATTCTATAATTCGTGTGTGTGTGTGTGTGTGTGTGTGTTCCCACCTCCCTCCCGGGCGCACGAAGTTTGCCTGTTTCAAGCCCCCCGCGCGGCTCCTGTGCAGAGGTGGTTACACCCCGATTCTGCCGGTAGCGAGTGAAACAGGTGTCGTGCGCGCACCGCGATTGCTGTGCAGACTCTGGTGAAATACTTGAACGTGTCCTGCAGCGGCAGGGTCTTCGCGGGGTGAAAGCCCGGCATACGCACTTGCTTCGCCTTTACCCGTGAGCTTGTCTGTTGCCCGTTCGTTTCAGGACGCGACCCCGCGCCGCGTGTGCCGGGAGGCCGCTGGGGCAGCGGAGGTGCCTCCCCGCTGAGAAGCGAGCCGGAGCGGCGTCCAGTGGGGAAGATGAACGGCAGCAGCGCCAGGTCCAGCCACTTGTCTCAGCCGGTCGTGAAGAGCGTGCTGGTGTACCGCAACGGGGACCCCTTCTTCGCGGGGCGCCGGTTCGTCTTCCACGAGAAGAAGGTGTCCAGCTTCGACGCCTTCCTCAGGGAGGTGACGGGCGGCGTTCAGGCGCCCTTTGGGGCCGTCAGGAACATCTACACCCCGCGGACCGGGCACCGCATCCGGAAGCTAGACCAGATCCAGACCGGGGGCAACTACGTGGCTGGGGGCCAGGAAGCCTTCAAGAAACTCAAGTGAGTCCTTCTATCCCCACCGCCCGTCATTTCAGAGGGTTCTAAGGTGGAATGGAATAACCCCCGCCTCACCCCACACCTCGGTGCGCTCAGGGGCTGTGACTGTGCGGGTTGATGCCACTCAAGGCTCCCGCTGCGGCTGGGGTCAGAGGTTGAAAGTGTGATTGGAAAAGAAAGTTCACGTACGGAGCAGTAGGAACAGACTTTAAATGTGTGTATAAGGAGTGGGAATCAAAAAAAAAAAAAGTATTCCGTGACTAGCTATTTGGAAAGAGTAACACAAATGTCATGCTAGATATTTGGCATTTTCTGTTCTGCTTTTTCTCTTTCCACTTTTGCTTGGAACCTATCATTTTATTTCATTTTAATTTTTGTTGCTGTACAGTTGATTTACAATGTTGGAACCTATCATTTGAGTTTAAATGAAGACTTCTTAAAAATCACTTGGAAGTATTGTCACCCATGAAGAAAAGTGCTTTCAACCTTTCAATTCCAAGTAGAACTGACCACACCCCACTTTGTGACCCTCCTCCCACCTCCTGCACGTTTATGTTATTTCCTTAATGCTTGGAAAAGTTTACTGGCTTGCTGTATTTGTCTACATGTCTGTCACCAGGTACTTGATGGTTAAACCTTCAAGGACAGAGGTCGTTAGTGGTGCTTATCCCCAGTTCCTGGGGCAGGGCACTCACTTATTGTGGGCGTTCAGTGAATCAGCAAACTGTGCTTAGGTCTCTGAAGGGAACAAAGATAAGACAGGACTCCTTGTCTTTTGGAGTTCACAATCTAACAGGAGACAGACTACATGCACACCAGTAATTTTAATGTAAAGTACAAAAGAATGAGTGCAATTAGAAAGATAGTTAAAGTTATATGGGAGTTGAGAGAAATTATTCCTTGTGGGAGTGGGTACTGTAGGACAGGTAGAATTTAATATTCCATAGGGTTTTTTTTTATAGCTTTACGGAGATATATTTCACGTAACATAAACCACAGTGGTTTTTAGTAGATTCCTAGAATTTTGCCACCATCACCACAAACTAATATTAGAACATTTCCATCACTCCAAAAAGAAACCCTGTACCTTCCCAGTTTCCCCTTCTCCCCATGCTCTAGTAACCACTAATCAGTAGTGGTTAGTTTCTCTGTCTCTATGGATTTGTCTATTCTGGACATTTTATATACAGGCAGACCTCGGACATATTGCAAGTTCTGATCCAGACCACTGCAATAAAGTGAATATTGCAATAAAGCAAGTCACAGGAGTTTTTTGGTTTCCCAGTGTATATGAAAGTTATGTTTACACTATGCTGTAGTCTCTTATGTGTGCAATAATAACATTATGTCTAAAAAAAAGTACATGCCTTATTTAAAAAATACTTTATTGCTAAAAAATGCTAATCATCATTTGAGCTCTTAGCAAGTCATAGTAGTAACATCAAAGATCACTGATCACAGATTACCATAACAAATATAATATAATGAACAAGTGTGAAATATTGCAAGAATTACCAAAATGTGACCCAGAGACATGAAGTGAGCAAATGCTGTTGGAAAAAATGGCGCTGATAGATTTGCTCCATGCAGGGTGGCCACAAACCTGATTCAATTTGTAAAAAAATGCAATATCTGTTAAGTGCAATAAAATGAGGTATGCCTGTAAAAGGAACCATACAATGTATGACCTATTGTGTTTCTGTCTTCTTTCACTTAGCATAATGTTTTCAAGGCTTATCATGTTATAGTATATATCAGTACTTCATTCTTTTTATTGTTGAATAATATTCCATGATATGGCTATACCACATTGTGTTTATCTGTTAATCAGTTGATAGATATTTGGATTGCTTCACTTTTGGCTAATATGAATAATGCTGCTATGAACATTTTCATTTCTCTTTGGGTATGTACAAGTTTTCATTATTTGGGTATGTATAAGTTTTCATTTCTCTTTGGGTATATACCTAGGAGTGGAATTCCTGGATTGTATGGTAAGTCTATATTCCATAGGTATTTTCCCCCCATAGTTTTTAATATAATATTTTAATTAAAATTCAGCTTGGGCCTCAGGATGGGGAAAAAAAGCCTTTACCATAAAATCTATGCTTGTGACTTCTGATCGTGTAGAACTATTTTCCCAAGTATCACTAAAGTTATCTAATATCATCCTAGCTTGTGTAAGTTTGTTTAAATTGAGTTCTAGGAGTTCTGCTTTTTTGTTATGCCAGATGTTCTTTTTATGGGAGGTGAGGGATACATTTGGATTTAGTTTCCCTTCCCTGAAACCTCCTTTAGTATGCTTTGTCTAACTTCCTTAGAAAAGAGCCAAATGAAACTGTACTTCAAAATAACTTAGAACTTAAAGCTGAGAGTCAGGAGACTTGTGTTTGAGCTGTTTATTAGCTCTGCATCCTTGTGCAATTCACTTGACACAGCTAGTCAGTTTCCTAACGCAGAAAAGGAACATAACCATTCCTACCTCACAGTCTTGTAGAAAGTAAACGGGATGGATGTGAATGTGTTTTGTAAACAACGAAGTGCTATAAATGCAAAGCATCTCTGTGTCCAGTTCCTTTCATTATATACTTCGTTAATTTTTTAAGTTAAATAGTTTTCATATGAAGCAATTTCATGGGAATGTAAATCTGCAATTCCAGACTCACTTTAATATTTCATATTCTCTTTTGTTTATTTAGTGCTACCAACTCAAAAGATAAAAACAGGTACAGTTCCAAACCAAATAGAAAGTGCACTTCAAATCACTCTTTATATATAAGAGATTTGCATGGTTATTTTTGCTTTTAACTCACACACAAAAACCCTGAGTTTGTAATAACAGTGTCCATGGTTAATTTTCCATGCTGATAGATGAATATTTATTTGTGTTAAAGTGGTAGTATCTATGGTTATAATGATAGAAGCCAAGAAGATTTAAATGCTGAATATATTTGAAGCTTTGCAGTTTTAAGTTTACATAACAAATGAAGAAACTGGCAGAACAAAAGAAAGCCCAAAAGATATTGAGGGTAATTTCATGCCATGTAGACCCTAATTGATGTTGGGGAAGATAACAATGGTGGAAAAATATTTTTCAAATAAAAATGATCAACTTTGTTCTTGCATATCTTTTACTCATGTTTCTTCTAATATTTTTGAAACGGTGATTAAACTTCAGGTAGCTATTAAACCTTTATTTTATAGCAGAGAATTCTAGAGATTGTTATTTTCCCCAGTTTTCCTTATGCATTTTGGGACATTGACTCTACTACATGTGGACCTGAAATCACTTTCCTGCACATGACAGTTAGAATGTTTTATTGTTATGTCAGAAATCAGTCCCTGAAGATTTCCGAAAGACCCATTTTATTGTTAAGCGGAGGGAGAATTTTCAGTGTCTTGTATAATGCTGTTTATGTAAGAGAAATACATGATAATTTGCAGAGGTATGGATTAAGTAAAGCGTTCTATCCAAAAAACAACAAAATAAAACATAGCCAAAATTAATTCTAATATGAACTTTTTTGGCAACTCAGCAATTATGGTAGTTGAGGTAGAGAATGTATCTATCTTTCTATCTATGGTTATAAATTAAATCCTAGATTTATATTTAATATTAAAACATTTATTTAGCACCTTCTATGTATGAAGCACAGTGGAACGAGATCACAGTGATGGACAGATAGCTTGAAGTGGACAAAGGTATAAAGTTTTTAGGTTGTGCTTATGCTATAGCTAAAGAATGATCACTAGTTAATATATGTAGCAAATAGTAATGGAATAATCGGGGTCTCCAGAGGTTAACTAGTTTACCCATCTGTATTTTAGCCGAAACAGTGCCTAAACCATCCATCCCACATGGCTGAGCATTCTGGATCATTAAAGTGCTCTCCCAGGAAAAAAGATTTCCCAGCTTTTCACAGTTGTTCCTCTAATGCATGGGATCAGTACTACTTTCTTTGGCCTAAAGTCTGTGATTAATAGAACTAACTGTTAAGCAGCTTTACACACAAACCACTCTTTATATCAAAATTGCTATAAAAATAAGAAATACCATATATATAGTAAGTAGCTGACCATTGTGGGGAAAAATGTTCCCCAATGGAAGTATGTATTTCTAAGAGTTCAATTTCATTGAAGTTTAGCATGGACATGTATCAGCCCTGAAAGCAGTTCCTGTTATTATAATGGCTTTTAATTAGTAGCTATTGATTTTTGCTTTAGGCTTAAGTATTTCCTATGGCTGGCTTTACATTTTAATAATTTTTAAAAAGGCAATTTACATAGCTGATTCAAAAGTAATAAAAGAAGCCCTTATTGTTTTTTTTCCCCCCAGTTACTTGGACATAGGAGAAATAAAGAAAAGACCGATGGAAGTTGTGAATACAGAGGTAATGCAAATAATAGTAACAGTGCTGCTTTGTGTTTCTTATGTTATGTCTTAGAGATTTGGAAGACATTCTAATCGAGGTAAATTGTCTAATGTATATAAACAGGACATTAGATGTTTTAAGGCAAAGATAACCCTTTCTGTGGATCATTATCAGAAACAGACCGAGTAGGTGTCCTCAGATGTGTAGGACTAGACACAACATGCTCTTATTCTCCGATTTTCTAGCTGCGTATTCTCTGGTTGAAACCCATAGGGATTTTCCCTGTCAAGTGAGAAGAGATTCTGAGCACCGTGATACCAACCTTTGCCAAAACTACATCCCCTGCCCTGACTTGCTTCTGACAGTCCAATGTCTGAAATGGCCGGGATCACTCTGACTGGCCCTGAGGCTTTCAAAGGAGCCTGTTAAGACTTCCTGTGATATCAGGAAAACACCTCCATATTAACTTGCATTAAAGTTCACTTGAGCGTGGTCACCAGAAGCTTGCATGAAGACTGGCTATGAGTCTTGTGACATAGATGTTCATTCCACTCTGTTCCACATAGCATCTGGATCCCTAGTGGAATCATCTCTAGTGGGTATTCTATAGGATGTATTCCTTAGTTTATGGATGAAAAAATAGATTAAAAACAAAATTAAGGCAACAGCCTTAAACATCCCAGTGAGACAGGGAAAATGATAATTAAACCCAGATTGGGATTCTGTTCACCAGCCAGACTTGCCCTCCTCCCATTTGGACCCCACAGAGTCAAGTGCTCCCAGTAGGTGTGTCCTGCCAGTGAAGAAATGACGGACAGGAAAGGAGTTTTTCCTCATTTGTAGTGCAGAGCCCCAGGGAGACCCCTCAACTCTGGCCATTTCCTCCTATGCTGGGTTTATGCCCAACAGGAACAAATGGGTCTCTCTAGGAAAAAAAAATAAAACTACGTAAGAAAAAATTTTAATTGTGCAGTATTTTTAATAACGTGACGTTAAATTCATCATTCAAATAATTTGTGGGAAAACGTGGTAATCCCAGACATTATTTAAAATATTATTGTTTGTATTTTTGATTTTCAGTGTATGAAAAGTTGATAATTTATGAAAGTGATAAGATTTATAGCTTAACGTAGACAAAAATATAAATTTTTCAGGTGGTGCTTATGTTACAGGTAAAGAATGACTGCTAGTTAGTATCTGTAACAAGTAGTAAGAAAAGACATTAGTGTATTAGTTCTGGATATAATATTGTTTGAAGGACACACAATCGCTTGAAGTAAGCTATCAATACCTTTCTTGAAGTTAGTGACTGAAGCCAAATTTCTGCAGTAGGATTTGAAATGTGTGAATTCCAAAAAAATTATGAGTGTATATTTACTCTGGATTCCAGTGTCTTTGATGAAGACATTGGGTCTGGCAAATTGCAAGAGGTGTGCAAAAAATTTTTGGAATATACTTAAAAAAAAAAGATTGGGCTTCCCTGGTGGCGCAGTGGTTGAGAGTCCACCTGCCGATGCAGGGGACACGGGTTCGTGCCCCGGTCTGGGAGGATCCCACATGCCGCAGAGCGGCTGGGCCTGTGAGCCACGGCCGCTGAGCCTGCGCGTCCGGAGCCTGTGCTCCACAACGGGAGAGGCCACAACAGTGAGAGGCCCGCGTACTGCAAAAAAAAAAAAAAGATTATCCTTAATGAAAGAAGCATTCACAAGGACTCTAGTGAATTTAATTTGCTAATTGTTCTTCCGCTTTGGAGCAGTAACTATTGATTTCTCTTTACTTGGGGCCTGTGCACGGGCCACACAGACAAGGTTCTGATTTATGAATGCATGTCTTACATGTGACAAATCCACCCCTTATCTCCAACTAGAAGACAGCATCTCTCCCTCTTCTAGAACACTATCTCTCGCACTTTACTTCTTACTGGTGATTCCTGCACCTTCTCATTTGCTCTAACTGCATGGATCCTGCTGTAGCCTTTCATTTCTTCTCAGTCCTTCCCCTCGCAGTCTTCCAAAGGGGGTCATTTTGGGGATGCAGAGCAGGTGGGAGGAGGTGGTGAGAAACTGTTCTGTTTGTCCGTGACCTTCAGCACTTTCCCTCACCCACCCAAGCCCCACTCTCCCACTTTTGTCCCCCTCAAACTTCCCTCCCAGTCTAGACAGCAGTGTATTTACTTCCCTCACTTGGCATTTCCAGTCTTTTCCTTTTCGGCCGCGCGGCGTGGCATGCAGAATCTTAGCTCCCCAACCAGGCATCAAACCCGTGCCCCTTGCGGTGGAAGTGAGGAGTCCTAACCACTGGACCAGGGAAGTCCCTTGCATTTCCAGTCTTGATCTTCAACACAGACACCCTCCTCCCCAAAGTCCACACCATGACCACACGCAAAGCCTGCTTTGAGCAAGGGGACCCCTGTTTTCATTGCCAGCAAGGGAGAGTTTTGGGTTCCGGGCATCCCAAATAGGAACTCTGAATGCATTTTCCCATAGAGATATCACTTTCTCTGTTGGTTCTGCAGTCTTATTGATGCTGTTTTAGGTGGAGCACAAGTCAGAAAGGCTTTTGTAGGCTGAGCTGAGAACCTCACTTTTGTGTGTGTAGTTCTTACTGGGCAGAAATACCTCTCTCTTTTTCACAAGTGATTAACCATCAGACTTTTAGAATTCCACAAGTTTATAAGTTAGAGGACAATCTATGTTCAAAATTTGAGAACATTCTTGACAGACACTGGCCTTTCACAATATTATAGATTCTATTTTCTTTTTTTTTTTTTTTGCGGTACACGGGCCTCTCACTGTCGTGGCCTCTCCCGTTGCGGAGCACAGGCTCCGGACGCACAGGCTCAGCGGCCATGGCTCACGGGCCCAGCCGCTCCGCGGCATGTGGGATCCTCCCAGACCGGGGCACAAACCCATGTCCCCTGCATCGACAGGCGGACTCTCAACCACTGCACCACCAGGGAAGCCCCAGATTCTATTTTCTTGATCTAAGGTGGTGATTTCCTTTCACCATTTGTGTCTACTGAGAAAAGAGTGCACACCTGGTAAAATACTGTTGATGACTGCTATTCTTTGGAGGAAGATAACACATCTTTCTCCCAATCACAGGGAGGGATTCACAGAAATAATTTTGAAGTGGGAACATGAATACATAGAATTGGAGAGTTTAGAGTTGTTTCAGAGAAGAAGTTTCAATGCAGTAGTAGCACAAACAATGTCTATTCAAAGATGTTTCAGTATGAAGAGTTAGTAAAATGACCTATTCATCAAAACTGGGGACATTTCCCTCAAATCTGACGTATTTCATATTGTTTAAGTTTTCAGTGTTGGGGTTACCTAATGAAAGCCTCCACATTGAGGTAGATGATTCAATGTTTCTAATTGCTTGAAGCGTATTAATTCTGATTATTCACAGTGCACGTTATAACAGAAGGACTTTTGCCGTTTGTTGGGGTTTTGTAGGACGTGTGGGGTTGGGTCCCACAGCTGTGGCTAGGTTTTCGCATGTGGTAGGAAACCCAGCCAGTGGGTGCTGGGGGTCAGCAGCATTCCTTTCGTCCTCCCGGAGCACCCCCCGCCCAAGTCCATGATACAGTTTGCTTGTTCTTTAGACAGTTAATAGTTTAGACGCAGTGGTATCCACTTGCTGACTGCAGGTCACGTAACAAGAATGCGCATGTCATCTTGACGTTCCAGGTTCTGCTGTGGTTTCTGTCATTGCCCTTCTGTGCCATGAAACTCACGTTTGAAGAGACACTGAAAGGACAGCTAGTCCTATTCCTCCTCTTCTTTGTAGCCATGTCAGCAGGACAGACAAAGGCAGAACTCTAATGCATCTGTTCCACTAACCTGAAAGAAGTACGTGGTCTTATGTGGCCAACACTTTTTGCAGCAGGAGGAAGGGGGAGGGGAAGCGGAGGAAAGACAGAGAAGAAAAAGGAGATGGGAGAAAGAAAACCAAAATGGTGACTGTGGTTTGCACCTGCTCCAAAGTTGGGCTGCGCTGTGGGCTCTGAGCCCTTCCTTACCTCTCGACACCAGGTCATGCTTTTAATAACATCCAGATAAAGAGACCTTCATAGGCTCCCCCCTTGGACTCCTACCCCTATTCCCCAGTCATTGTGTTGAGCTATATTTTCATCTTCCCGCTTTCCCTGCATTGGTGGTGTTTTTTTTGTTTTTTTTTGCGGTACGTGGGCCTCTCACTCTTGTGGCCTCTCCCGTTGTGGAGCACAGGCTCCGGAAGCGCAGGCTCAGCGGCCATGGCTCATGGGCCCAGCCGCTCCGCGGCATGTGGGATCCTCCCGGACGGGGGCACGAACCCGCGCCCCCTGCGTTGGCAGGCGGACTCTCAACACTGCACCACCAGGGAAGCCCCTGGTGGTGGTTTTAACAAAGACAGTGTTCTCATCTTCTGACCTTGGTAGTTCATCTCCTTATTTTTGTCTTCCCAGTCCTCTCTCTGCTTCCTTTCCCCGCTCCTCTCTGCCCAGTTTCAGATCTCGTGCTATGTTTCCATGTTCCAAGTCCACTCACCAGCTTCTTCCTTTCCTCTTCAGGGAAGCCGTCTATGGAGCCCTCTGTCCTCATGCACTGGGGGCCTCTGATCCGCGTGTGGGATACCTTTCCTCTTGCTTACCAGCCCGCATTGTGCTTTTACGCTTTCCCTTTAACTGAAGGAGGGTCTTCTTATGTTTCTGCTGTATCCACTTTGCTTTCACACGATTGAACACCTGTACCGTGCAGCATGGTAGGCAGAGAGCAGGGGAGCAAAATGAACAAGACATGTGTAACCTCTCACCTCCAGGAATTTACAGTCTTGCTGAAAAGACAGATATACGAAAATCTCCAGTACTGCATAATAAGCGATTCAGTTTGGTAGGGGTTCAACTCCATTTGTGTTGAGCTGTTTATTTCAAGTGCTTTTGAATTTATCAGGTGGCAACAAAGCCATCGGTGAGCTCTTCAAAGGGAAGCTTCCTTCTTCTTTGACCTAGAGTTGTAGATGTTGCTGATTGGCTGATCAGCTCTTCCCTGTCTCATCCATGGAGTGAATCCTTTAGATTATGACATTCTTTAACACTTATTTAGAGAGCAAAATCTGTTTCACTGTGTAAGAGGCCTTGGATAGGGCCATTCTGGACAGAGGAGACAAGCAGTCAGCTTGGCTACATAGCACTTAGGATGCGCTGGGAGCTGTGAGTCACCAGGTATAAAATGAGTACTTCCCCTCTCTTTTTGGAGTTTGGAGTCCAGGGGAGAAGACAGGGAAGTAAACCAACTATTATTATCCAGGGCACATGTGCTGGGCTAGAGGGATGCTTGGAGGACTGAAGAAGGGTAGATGGGATTAGGTTTATGGGTCAGTCAGTTTTGAAAAGATTTTAAATATAACAGAATCTTTTATTTTTGGCCCATTTCTCTTAGATTAAGGTTTTGAGAATGTCCCTTTCTACTCCTTGATTAAGGAAGATTATTTAATACTTGTATCTGTGTGAAGATCAAAGGCTGTCTCTGACAGAGTGAAAATAAGCTGGATGGAGAAGCAACAAAGGCAGCCTTGCCACTAGTCAGGCTTGGAGGACAGACACATAGCAGGCCAGCTGCAAAGTTAGGCCAGCTGCAAAGTTATCATAGAACACTGCTTCTCCCAGTTATGCAGCAGCTGTAAGATGCCATAAGGGCCTCCCTTTCAGTGATTAATGCTTACTTGCGGCTGACACTCCAGACCTGCTTTGCTGTTCTCATATTTTATTGGTCATCTTTATTTTTATTTTTTGGCCACGCCGCGCAGCTTGTGGGATCTTAGTTCCCCGAGCAGGGATTGAACCTGGGCCACAGCAGTGAAAGCGTGGAATCCTAACCACTGGACCACCAGGGAATTCCCTACTGGACATCTTTAGTTGCTAAATCACCCTCACCTCAGAACAAACCCTAGTTAACCCCCACATCTAATTTCACCTCAAAACTGCAGTCACTCCAGAACTGAATCGGCTTCCCTTAGACTCTCCTTGGAATCCTTCAACGAGAGCCCAAACCTTACAAAAGATGATTCGCTTCTCCGTCTTTCTCAGCGTCATTTTGTGCTTTCTCTGAGTGCCATTCCTCGCTGCACCAAATCAATAAATCTGATTTTGTCTGACTACAGACTTGTTCCTGTTGCTGGTAGCCATCAACTGATTAGGCTTTAACACATGTGTCAGAGCTGCCTGTTGGATTGTACGTCCCTCGGAGGTCTGCTAATTCTGTAGAGTACCTGGCATTAATAGGCTGGCAGTCGTTTTAATTCTCTATAGTGTTGAATGTTCCTTATCACGGTTGAGGGAGACATCTGTTTGCCTCAAGCGTGCCTGGTGATTCTGCATTTCACGTGTGGGTGGGATGTCTCAAATAATTTAAAAGTCTTCATGGCCACTATCTATCTAGCTTTTGTTTCAGGGATAAAATTAGTTGAGTTAAACCTTTGTGTGATTCATTTATTGTCTCTACTAGAATTTGGAGCTATATTAAATGAATGTTATTCATTTAACACGGATTTATTGTGTGACTGCTATGTGCCAGCCATTGTGCTTGTCACCTGAGAACCAAATAACGTGGCCCCTGTCCTCATGGAGTTGACTACTCTTTAGCCTTCCTTGCCTGCCACGCCTTACTCTTAACTCTACCAACATTGATCTTTGTTGTAGAACTTGTAGGATTCTTTGGCTCAAAAGCCCACATTTTAAGGAATAAACAGTTTTTGAACTTTCTCAATAATGGGTCAGGAAATAATGGAACTAATTTTTGAGGAGCAATAAACTCCTAATTTCTGGAAAATTTGTTCCATTTTCCTGGAGTTATAAACACCTAAGCTGCTAGTTGTAACCTGAATAATGGCTGGAGGTGTCCATCTCCTATGGTCGAGATAAAATTGGCTTGAACCTCCATTACTTAGCCTTTGGAATGTCCTACATTCTTCCCAAGACCTCTGTGAACTCCTGCGGGGATTATTACCTCATGCTCACCTCTTTGCCTGAGCTTCTGCTTCCAAAGTATGAGCTGAGTTCATGGACTGTCTTGTTCCTCTACAGGTTGTATTTGTTTAAGGCCCCACCAACTCAGAGGTGAAATCCTCTCATTGATGTACACACAGATACCCCGTTCCCACAAGTTTGTGTGTGGTGAAATTTACCAACGGTTTGTAGAAATGAAGTGGGTTTTATAGGTAATCTAGAAGTGCCAACAACTCAGAACTTAATATCAGACTTCCTCATTCTTAAAAATAGCTTGGTCTTATATGCCAGTTCAGGTTCTAGTCTTTGACCTTGCTTCTTGACCTCCTCTTTCTTTTTTTTCCCCTCTGCCATTCTCTTCTCTGTTCTACTCCCACTCCAGTTTCTTTTCTTTCTTTTTCTTTTCTTTTTCATAAATTTATTTATTTATGGCTGCATTGGGTCTTCACTGCTGTGCACAGGCTTTCTCTAGTTGTGGTGAGCGGGGGCTACTCTTCGTTATGGTGCGCGGGCTTCTCTTTGCAGTAGCTTCTCTTGTTGTGGAGCACAGGCTGTAGGCACACGGGCTTCAGTAGTTGTGGCACGCAGTCTCAGTAGTTGTGGCTCGTGGACTCTAGAGCTCAGGCTCAGTAGTTGTGGTGCACGGGCTTAGTTGCTCTGCGGCATACGGGATCTTCCCGGACCAGGGATTGAACCCATGTCCCCTGCAATGGCAGGCGGATTCTTAACCACTGCGCCACCAAGGAAGTCCCGAGCTGCTGTCTTAAAAATAAATCTTCAAATTAAAATCCAAAGACACTAATGAATGTCTTCCCAAGGCGTGGAAGCTTCCTCGTTGGATAAACATCATATTGGATCCTCTTGAATACACCTCTCTCAGTTTAGATTTTCATTTATGGAGACTTTGGATAACCGTTGTTTCTTCTTAATGGGGTAGAGTATTGTAGGACTACCTTGGAGGGGAGGAAAGAAAGGAAGTGAGTTTTTGAAACCTCAGAACTTGGCCTGGTCTGAAAAGTTTGTGGGAACATGGGTTGTACTTCTGGTCAGTCACCCAGTGAATGTCTTTAAGATTTTGAATATCATTATCAAAACTTCACATTTCAGTTTAATCATTAGGCACCATCTCCAGTGAAACATACTATGAGATTTGCTACTTAAAGGCTTTGGGTTGGGAATGGATTTCTAGACATTAGATTGGGTGTAATTATTAACCTTACTGCAGGAAGGCATGGGGCTCTGTGGTTTCACTAACTAATCTTTAGCCTGGGAATTCTGAGTTCACAGGGGGAACTACAAAATAGTTAAACTCCTAAATATTTGTTTCTCTAACTTGGGGAAAGATTTCCAGATTATGTTAGTCAAGTTTACTCATTTATCGAAGAATCAAAGAAAATGAAACCCACTTTTGTGAGTTCTTCCAACAATAATTGAAGCCCCTTTCCAATCTTTTATTTTACACCTTTCCCCCATCTCTCTAATGTATCTGCTAAGTGAGAAGCATTCTTTTAAGGACAGCCAGTTCACATCAGTGGTCATGGTGATTCCAAGGTGTCTATGACCTTGCCAAGACTCTAGGAAGACAGAGTTTTCTGTTGAAGAACAAAACTGGCCATATTTCATTTTTCTTTCTTCTTTTCAAAAAATATTTATTTATTTTGGCCGTGTCAGGTCTTAGTTGCGGCACATGGGATCTTCACTGCGGCATGCAGGATCCTCCGCTGTGGTGCGAGGGCTTCTCTCTAGTTGTGGTGCGAGGGCTCTGTAGTTGCGGCACGTGGGTTTAGTTGCCCCGCGGCATGTGGGATCTTAGTTCCCTGACCAGGGATTGAACTCACGTCCCCTGCATTGGAAGGCGGATTCTTAACCACTGGACCACCAGGAAGTCCCTCATTTTTCTTTCATGCTTTCTTGTCTTTTCACTTTTCTCAGTATTGAACTGTGTGTGTGTGTGTGTGTGTGTGTGTGTGTGTGTATGTGTGTGAACAAGAGGAAGAAAGAGAGAAGTGTTTATGTCAACCTGGAAAATATTGGTCTAATGAAAAATATCCATTAATAACCCTATTCAGCTCTGATCAAAAGCTAAAAGACTGGTGATTTTAGTTTCTCCATTAACATGTGCCATGGCATTTGTTCCAAATATCTTACATTTTCTATTTGGCATTTAGACATGATTTTAGAATGTCTGTGAAATTGGAAGATGTGCAAATTAGGGTATGTATATCTTTTCAATTTATAGTAATAAGCTGTTCTAAGCAAAGACAGACATTTAATAAACAGTTATAAAATAATTATCGGGGCTTCCCTGGTGGCGCAGTGGTTGAGAGTCCGCCTGCCAATGCAGGGGACGCGGGTTCGTGCCCTGGTCCGGGAAGATCCCACGTGCGGCGGAGCGGCTGGGCCCGTGAGCCATGGCCGCTGAGCCTGCGCGTCCGGAGCCTGTGCTCCACAACGGGAGAGGCCACAACAGTGAGAGGCCCGCGTACCGCAAAAAAAAAAAAAAAAAAAAATTATCAACCTTTTAAGAAAAAATAGAAAAAGTATCTAATAAAATAAATTGCTAGCTAATTGTGTGTGTTTAAAAATATCCCTAAATCTAAGTATTGAACTATTCTCAGTAAGACATTTCATTGGCCCCACTAAAATAAAGCCCTTTTGGCAACACCAACAGAACTTCTTGTTCTTACAGTGCATAAGATTTGGAAACACAGAAGATGGAATTTTAGGCATATTTCGTATGATTTGAAGTTCTGCCAAGGTATACCAAGCTTTTCATTGATGGATACTGTGCATCTACTAGAAAATCAATACTTAGGTTCACATTTTAGGATAATTTTTAGAATGAGCTTATTGCATTTTCTTGTGAGTCAAAGGGACAATTCATGATGGAAGTATGATTATTTCCACATGGTAGGAATAATAGGAAAATGTGACCAAATAGCAAAGTATAGTCAAGGAAGACAAATTATGCTCAACCATTTACTGAATGCTGCTCATGTACGATTTCACAGTTTCTTGAGAATATTTATCCAGAGCCTGCTGAGTGCCAGGCAGTGCGCTAGATTCTAGCCACACAGATATAAAAAGACACTGAGTATGTGCCAATCAGAAATTATAACAAGGTAATTGTTGTCAGAGGACGCTGAAAAGAGTTTTCAAAGAAACGCTATGTGAAAAAGTGTAAAAGATGGGAAAAATAATACCAGAGATTGTTAACCCAAGGGGAGAGAATTTTTTATTTAGACCTAATTAATAATTGGCTTCAATGCTTATAAAGAATATGACTAGGTCTTCTCCATCATAACTGGGTACCGAAAAGGGGAAAAAGAATTAAGCTGTGGTGTGAAGTTTGAAGAATTTCAGTCAGATTGAAAGAAAGCTTTAAAAAACTTGGTTAAGACTACTAAGCATTTATTGAAAGAAAGTGTCGTATCTTCTTTTCATCTGTTTTAAAATATAAATCCATTCCTTTGACTTGCATATTTCAGCTTCATACCAAAATGGCAGAGGTGAATTGAGGCTTCCCTCTAACCTCAGGTTTTGTGGGTTAGGTTGCCGTCAGAGTCTTCCTGGAAAGCCCAGAAGGACTCCTTCCCAGGTTGTCATCACAGCCCCTCATGGAGGAAGCAGTGTGTGGGAGGAAACTGCCCAGGTAACTGGCAGCAATCCGTGCTGGTACCTTCCGCTGTGATTTCTCAAGTTGCAGAGAGTTCTTCTGTGTAAATAAGCAGGCGGTGCTGTGATTGCTGGTACTTCCAGTCAGAATTTTTAAAAAGCAACAAAATTTGAAGGCACACCATGAAAGTAAAGGGTTTGGAGAATATTCCTGTTTTGGAATGTGGTTTTTGTATTTGGAACTGTAGCATAGCCTCCTTGACAGATACAGCAACCATCTAAAGAGATGTTTCAGGGTTTTTTCCCCACACATTGTACATTCAGAAAAGAAAACCCAAGAGAGTGAGGTGTTAAAGGAATAAGGGAAGTGAAACTCAGAGGAATCAGTAATAATAAACAAGCATGTAAGGTCATCTATGATGACGCATTCATTTTTTATTAGGATATAGAAACAGTTTCAATTATATTTCTCTTTAATTAAGAACAGATTTGTGTGTGTGTGCCGTGGAGCAATCTTAAATGCCTAACGTGTGGAAACTTGGTTTCAGAGATCCAGAGTAGCACAGAGCAGCAATAAATCCTTAGACTGTTCCTCGTGGAACAGCATGGTGAGAACACCATGCTAATGAAGGCAGGAACTTGGACTGGGACCCCATGGGACTCTCAGTTCTACTAGGTCCCTGGCCTCAGACTGTCCCCCAAATATCTAGCTGTCCTCTCAAGTGCAGCATTGTTTAAGGCATAGGTGAGAATGTATGTGAAATTCAGCTTACATCTATCACCGTATTGGAGAACAACTAAAAAGGTCCATGTCCCACAGGTAGTAGGCTGATAATCTTATCTTCGTGTCCAAAATAAAACATATTTCTGTGTCCTTCAAAATGGACGCGTGGAGGCATTTTTTAAAGGTAGGGCGATTTATTTACATTTGGTTTATTTCAGCCTGAAGTATAAAGGTGGTGTGCTTTAGTATCTAGCTTGGTCAACAATGAAAATTCCCATTTATTATTGTGAAAGACTCCTTTTTAAGCAGCCAGCCAGATCAAGCTCAGATGTCATCCCATGATTACATAGTTTGGATGTTTGATTTGTTGAAATAAGGTTGATTTCAGCCCACCTGTTAGCTGGGGACAAAACTAAGTGGTAAGGGCCTGTGGGAGAGTGAAAACTACTTGGACTTGGTATATTTGCAATGTCTAATGTTTAACCTGGGACATTTCTCTCTAGGAAATTTCTAGTGGCAGTCAGTCCGTGCTGCTTTGCGGTTTTTTCCTCACCTTCTGGCAGTATTTTTGAGTTTCAAAGATTTATGAACCTCCATGGCCATCTTGCTATTTCAAATTATACAACCGAATGTAACTGGGCTGCCAACTTCTGGCAATATTTATAAAAGAAGTCATCTAATATTATCCAAGTTCCATTTTGTAACTTATATGGTGATTGATAAAATTCCATAGTCACAGTTTGTTTTTCTAGAAGTGAACAGATAGCTCAATTTCCTGTACTATGAGTTTTGCATTAGCCTGTGTGCTGTGGGATCTCCCACAGCTGGTTTTTAAAAGCTGGGTTAAGGGGACTTCCCTAGTGGTGCAGTGGTTAAGAATCAGCCTGCCAATGCAGGAGACACGGGTTTGAGCCCTGGTCTGGGAGGATCCCACATGCCGCAGGGCAACTGAGCCCACGCGCCACAGCTGCTGAGCCTGTGCTGTAGAGCCTGCGAGCCACAACTACTGAGCCCAGGTGCCACAATTACTGAAGCTCGCGTGCCTAGAGCCTGTGCTCTGCAACAAGAGAAGCTACTGCAATGAGAAACCCGCGCACTGCAACAAGGAGTAGCTCCCGCTTGCTGCAACTAGAGAAAGCCCACACGCAGCAATGAAGACCCAACGCAGCCAAAAATAAATTAAAACAAACAAAAAAAAGCTGGATTAAAAAAGTGATTTGAGGACTTGCCTGGTGGTCCAGTGGTTAGGACTCCACGCTTCCACTGCAGGGGCATAGGTTCAACCCCTGGTCCGGGAACTAAGATCCCATATGCTGTGAGGCGTGGCCAAAACAACAACAAAACCAAAAAACCCCCAAAGCAAAAACAACAACAAAAGATTTGAAATATCAATTTAAAAATTACAAATATATATATTTACTATAGCATAGAGATTCTTTTAGTATGGCTTTTGCAGTGTAGCTGTTTCTCATGAACTCTCGATTGGCTAATATTTAAATTAGTCAAATAGTATACGTAAGTTGGATTGAATTAACTTTTCTCTAGCTGGTACTTCTTCTAATCAGGTTGCTATTCCCTTATGTTATTCCTGTTTCAATTATTTTATCAATAATATTGATTAACTTTGTCTGACTCTTCTTACCTATTATCTAAACATGTGTACATGGATATATATATAAAATGAAGTATAGGCATAGGCAATGTGATTTGTCATTGGGATTTTTCAGCATTTTACTTAGTGACTCTTATTTATTCCTAAACTCTCTTCCTCTCTTCCACTTCCCTAATTCACTTGCTTGTATAGAACCATATTCAAATTGTAATTCTCTGTTTATGAATTCCCTTTGCTCTAGCTTATGGTGTCAAGTTAGTGGAGTTGTGTGTGTCAGATTTGGTGCCAAGAGAACCTGTCCAATGCTTATTATAAATGAAATTATCCTAGAAAGACAATCTTGGTTAAATATCTGCATTTTAATCCGTAGAAATGTCCGTTTAGCTTGTGTCCCAGACACATGGGGTTATTCTGAGTATATAGACAGAATTATAGAATCATAATGGCAGTCTTCCAGTACTCCATCTAAGTGATCCTAAACGATTATAGAAGAAGGCTTTGTTGTGGTGTGTGGAGAGGGGGAGTCTGGCAATGGGGTGCTCTGTGTTTCTGTTATCATTTTAGACCTTCTTGCACGTGGGAGGGTTTGGAGCTTAACGGAATGACACACACTAAACTTCCAGCGCTGTTCTGATAGTTAGAGCTCAATTAATGGAAATTATGCCTCATTGCTACTGATGTTAACAAGAGCCCTGTGGTAAGTGAAGTAAGAGATGGATCACTGACATTGTATTGGCTGTATTTACTGGCTATGTCCAAAAGGAGAAAATGTAAATGTAAATGCTCGTTGGAGTACAAAACCCTCTACGGATGCTAGGTGATACTTATCACTCCTTCTGACTGGGATGACCATAGATTAGATGTTTAATAAATGGTTGAGATTATTATTATATAAATACATGAAAGAGGAAATACATTAGTAAATAAAGTAGCATACAGTAAACTTGGGCGTGAGACTGAATCTTGGAGTTGTTCTTCAAATATTGAGGGTTTACATAATTTCATAAAGACTGAGATATATAGAGAGTGAAAAATACACACTTGACTTAGTCGGGATATTGTCGGGAAGGAAAAGAAAATGTCTGTGTCTTATTTTAGTGGAAAAGGAATTAAAAAAAATATATTGGATATCCTTTAAAACCTCTGGTAGAGCTGCAGAACTGAGCTCAGAGAATGAGGGAATCGAAGCAGCTAGAATCCAGACCACATTATGCCACAGGGCCACAGGACCAGGCCGTTAAGAATGGTACTGCCACCACCATGATCAATGGAGACATTCAGCTTCTCAGGCCACTGCCCCAAACTTTTCACAGTAGATGTGGTAAACACCACCCCTAGAAACTGGGCTTCATTGCTACTGATGGTACCACTTTTACCTTCTCTGCTTTGTTGTGTCACTGGAACTGGTGTTAAGGCCCTGGATGGGACTGCTGGGCCAAGCAAAGGTCATGTTCTGATGGTTTAGCTTACAGTAGGGCTGATAGAGTGGACATTGGCCTTTTTAACCTTCTGTGACTAGTGGTAGGATCTGCTTCTCCCCAAGCTTCATGTGATGGGAACTCTATTCTTATGTAAGGTGCATTCAGGTACCGGAAAGCCAAAATCTGACAAGTATTTATTACACATCTTTCTGCCAAAATCAATGCTAACATTTCTGATACCTCTGAAGACATACTCATCGTCTTCCTCAGAAGGAGGTTACCCATTGTCACCTTAGTTATTGTATCTTGTTCCAAGTCAGGATCTCTGGGTGATGTCTATTCTTTTTCTAGTTCTGCTGCTATCCCAACTCAATATTTTGATATTACCTCATATAAGTCAATGAGATGGGGGGGAGGATATTAGTTATAGACAATATCCAAGATATACAAGACATCACAAGAAAGGAAATAGGGTGTTTCTTCAAAGAATCATGAGACTAGAGATAGTATTCATGATTTCCTTTTCTACCCTCCTTCCTACCTTTCATTAACATTGGTTTGGCCAAAAAGTTCATTCGGGTTTTTCTGTAACATCTTATGGAAAAACCCGAACGAACCTTTTGACCAACCCATACTTCATCTGCTTAGGATTCTTAATTGCTTGGGTGGCTCACATGTTTGTTCTGGAGGGATCTGAGCTGTTGGTAGTGTTGTCAATATGGGATTGCTGATGTTTTCCATTAACATCATTGTTTTCAAGAAACTATGAATTATATATAACCTACAAAAGAGAAACCATAGCTACAGTTTGTAGAACAATAAAATTAACATCTGTGTACCACATTCAGCTTAAGAAACAGAGCAGAACAAATATAGGTAAAGCCCCTATGTCTCTCCTTAGTCCCATTTCTTGCTTCTTCCCGAAATGTAAGCACTATCTTGAATTTTATATTTATCATCTCATTGCCTTTTGTTTTTCTTAATAGTTGTGCTACATATGTGTGTAATCCTAAACAATATGTAGTTAAGTTTGGAACTTAGGTAAATGGAATCATACTCTATGCGTTCTTTTGCAACCTGCGTATTTTGCTCAACATTATTTGTGGTATTCATTCATGTTGTAGGGAGTTGTATCTCTTTCATTCACCTTGCAGCACAGTATTCCATTTTATAAATATAATACTATTTGTTCATTCTCCAATGGATAACATTTGGATTATTTCTAATCGTTCCTGCTTCTTTCTTTTTTGTATTACTATTGAAAATATTTTGGGCATATCTCAGTTCATAAACACAAGAGTTTCTCCCTAAGAGATATATTGAGAGTTTGTGCCCAAGAGCCAATGTCCGTACATTCCTCAATGGGCTGAGTATTTTACTCCCCCCCAGGGCATACTTCTCTGGTGAATGGTTTCAGGTCTCATTGAAAGGACTTTGAGGAAGACTCAAAAGTTTTTATTTGTGATATTAGGATATAGGATCGTTTGACAAGGGCCAGGCCTCAGGTATCAGGATACCTTCAGGGGCTGTGAGGTCTGATAATTGACTGTGGGCTATGACAACTGAAAGTTTGAGTCAGGCTTCTGTTTACAAGATCTGGAGATTTTTGTTATAGAAATGAAGTAGTGAGTCGCATAACTCTTTTTTTTTTTTTTTTTGGTACGCGGGCCTCTCACTGCTGTGGCCTCTCCCGCTGCGGAGCACAGGCTCCGGACGCACAGGCTCAGCGGCCATGGCCCACGGGCCCAGCCGCTCCACGGCATGTGGGATCTTCCCGGACCGGGGCACGAACCCGTGTCCCCTGCATCAGCAGGCGGACTCTCAACCACTGCGCCACCAGGGAAGCCCTCACATAACTCTTTTAACCTTAGAAGTCCCAAGATCATTCAGGCAGCATTATAGGGCCTTACAGGTCAGTGGTTATGACATTGACTCTGCTGCCTCTTATGGTTACTCTGCCTGCTTTGTCTCTGGAGATGAAGTGCTGCTTTTTTCTTCTGCCACCCCAACAATCCTGATACCCCGCTGGAACCAGAGAGCCCACTTAAAATGCAGCATCTTCTATGCACCAGCGCACTTTTAGAGTGGCTGGAGCAATGTTCCTCACCCATGGGTTCCTCAAGGCCTTGTTGAAGGGAGGGTGTTTGGGATCCTTCTCTGAGTCACATAGGTAGGAGATTAGTGGCTGAAGCGCTCATGAAATTCTACTCCAAGATTTCTGTCTCCTGAAGTCTTTGGCTGCTTCCTTCCTTGGAGTCACTTAACTAATTTCTGTAAAGGGCAGGCAGTAAATACCTTAGGCTTTTGGGTCATATAGTCACTGCTGTAAGTACTGAACTCTGCTGTTGTAGAATGAAAGCAGCTCTTGGCCGCTCGTGAGTGGTGGCTGTGCTCCAGAGAACAAGCAGAATGTGGCCCATGGGCAATAATTTGCCGACCTTGGCTCTGAATTATGTGGAAGAAAATTTGGCATCTTAACTTCTTTATTGAGGACCACCACTAAGTCCCAGGTTTGTTTGTTTTTTTTTTGTTTTTGTTTTTTTTTTTGCGGTACACGGGCCTCTCACTGTTGTGACCTCTCTCGTTGTGGAGCACAGGCTCCGGACGCGCAGGCTCAGCGGCCATGGCTCACGGGCCCAGCCGCTCCGCGGCATGCGGGATCTTCCCGGACCAGGGCACGAACCCGTGTCCCCTGCATCGGCAGGCGGACTCTCAACCACTGTGCCACCAGGGAAGCCCTAAGTCCCAGTTTTAATAAACTAGCTAAGCAAAAATTCAGGGCTATTTCTAGCTCCTCAAGATAGTATATTGTGTCCAGTCTTTGGCAAGTACACCCATGGTGATAAAAGGTGATACCTCATCCAGTGTTAGTCTCAACTATTCTTCAGTGAACACAGTATCTGGGACTGTGAAGTTATTAAAATATTTTTTTTCACTAAATGTGCTTCAAAATTACTGTACCCCAATGAGCAATCACCATAAACTAGAAGTCAGTTTTGTTTGCAAGAGCTGTCTTCCCTGCTCTATACTTGGTTTCTTCCTTTGTTTCTTCAGAGAATGGTACTACTTACCCATCTTGTTTTGAGAGTCAAAAACCTCACTCATCCTCAGTGTGTAGTTAATCACTTCCATCAGTTTTAACTCTCAAGTATCTGAAATTCATCCATTTCTCTCCACCTCTACCCCCACTATCATCATAATTCAAGCTACTATCATATCTTGCCCAGTTTTCCTTGGTAGTCTCCCACTTCGTCTTATACTCGTTCTGTTTCTTCTGCATTCTGTTTTCTCTTTTATTTCAACCAGAGTTTGGAAACACAGATTTGATTATGTTACCATGGGGTTTAAAACTCTTCAGTGACTTCCCATTACTCCTAGCATAGAGATAAATTCCTTAACTTACCCTCTTAGGCCTTATGCCAGTGCTTTTCAGACTTCAGGTTGTGACCCTTTAGTACATTGAAAATCAATTTAGTTGTGACAAATACATACAAAGATAGAATAGACGATAGTAGATTGCATGATAAGTAGTGAAGGTAACTCCTGTTTTGTGAAACTGATTTTGATTGAGTGTGTGTGCATGTGAATTAAGTTGCAGTGTAAGATGTATTCCTTTCTTTGAGTGGTGGTCAATAAAAGCCTGAAGGATATTGTATTACGTGTTCTTGTACCTTCATATACTTCCATATCCACTCTTCCAACACTTTCTTTTGCTCTTTTCTCTTCACCTTCGCCACTCTCCATCAAGAGGTGGAGGCTAATTTTTCTTCCCGTGAACCTGGATGGGACTTTGGCTTGCCTGGGAGAATAGGATGCAACCGAAGTGACGTTGCATGACTACTGGCCTTCCTTCAGACCATGGTGTACCCATGCTACCTCTTGTCTCAGGACCTTTGCACATCGCTGTTCTCTGAGTCTGGAACATTCTCCCCTGTTCCTCTCTTTGCCTCCTTTGCTCATACTTACCCCAACTCAAGTGTCATTTTTTTCAGGGAAGCCTTCTCTGACCTTCCTAACTAGATCAAATTCCCCCACTACTGGTGCATATTGGGCCTTTCTCCTTGTTACAGTTGCATTTACCTTTGTGTAGCTGAATAGTTGATTGAAGTCCTTTCTCCCCCTAGATTATAAACTCCAAGAGGTCAGTCATTATATCGGTTTACACTCATCTTTGTACCACCCCTGCATTAAACAGAGTATCTGGCACACAGAATTGTTTTTTGAATGAATGAATAGTAATCATGCTACTTTCCTGGTATATGAAAATGGCTGTAATCAGTTTTTGCTTTAAATACTACTATTTCCTTCATATTTAAAAAATTTTAGATTTTTTTTGAAAATGAAGTGTTCCAGTTTTTAAGGCTGCGACATAAATTACCCCACAATTTAGAAGCATATGACAGTGATTTATTTTGCCTGTGGGTCCTGTGTGTCAGGCATTCAGGGATGCACAGAAGAGATGGTTTTTCTCTGCTCCATGAAGTCTGGAGCCCTAGCTGAATACTTGCAGGCTGACTGCTGGAATCATGGGAAGGCTGTTCACTCACATGAATGGTGGCGAATGTTGGCTGTCAGCTGGACCTTACTTCCTCTTCACCTGCCCGTTTCCACGTGGTATCTCCTTGTGGGCTAGATTGGGCTTCTTCACAGAATGGTGGGGTTCTAAGGGCAAGTGTTGAAAGAGAATCCGACAGACAGGCAGATAGACAGACTCAGAAGTCATGCAACATCACTTCCCTTACATTCTATTCTTCCAGGCAGTCCAAAGTCCTGTCCAGGTTTGGGGGGAGGGGAAACAGACTTCACCTCTTAGTGGGGAGTGGCAAGATTCTGGAAAAGGAAGTGGGCCAGAAATATCGCTGTGGCCATTTTTGGAACACACCCTCTGCCACACTGGGAATTTGTTTCTGTTATAGCATTTAGGTACGGTCATTGCATACCTTCAGATGTCAATATTTTGATGATTACTTTGTGAATTAGTACAAAGGCTTTCCTCCTTTTTATATCTCTTATTTTTGAGTATCCAGAAACAAACTGATTTTTCACTTAATTGCTTATAAAATTAACTACACTGTATATATATGATTTATCCCAATATCAACAACTTCTCCTTAGTTTTCTGGTTGCTCAGGAAGCACCACTCTGTTCTGGGAAATTTTTCCTGTAGAGTTTGACAACACAGAAAACAGATCATGAAGGAACCATTTAATTTGATCTTCTGAAATATAATTTGTCAGTAGAACTGAGTAGAAACCTTCTATTAACATGTAGAATTTAATCTGATAAATTTGAACATTCACATGCAGATAATCTGAAAAAGTGACTTCATGTAATTATGACGAAATATTTGAAAGAATTTAGATATTTCTAACTAATTTTTATTGTAATCAAATATATATACTTAGATATAAGTAGTAGAGAGAAGTTAATCCTAAATATAATTATTTAATAACTTTTGTGCTTAATTTTTAAAAATTAGGTCACATTTACGTTTTTTCCAAATATTTTTTTTTCTCTTCTTTCTAAGTGACTTATATTTAGCATTTTGGATATCCTCATCCTTACTCCCTTAATTTTTTTCATTTCTTTATCTTCTTACTTTATTCACTATTCTTTAAACTCTTCCCATGTTCAGCTTCTAGCCTTTACTGTGCTTATTAAACATGATTAAAAAAGAACACTTCAGCTGCCAGCTTCTCAGTTCATCTCTTTCCAGTGTGTTCATGTCTTATTTTCAAAGTTAAAAAGTATATATGCTGTGATGTCTTGATTAAGTGAAGATATTTTTGATTAAGTGAAGATATTTTTGATCAAGTGCATGCGTTGTTGGCCACCATCTCCCCTCCCCACACCAATTGACTTTTATTTCTTTTTTAAAAAATTTATTTATTTTATTTATTTATTTTTGGCTGTGTTGGGTCTTCCTTGCTGCGCACGGGCTTTCTCTAGTTGCGGCGAGCAGGGGCTACTCTTCGTTGCGGTGCACGGGCTTCTCATTGCGGTGGCTTCTCTTGTTGCGGAGCACGGGCTCTAGGCGTGGCGGGCTTCAGTAGTTGTGGCTCGCGGGCTCTAGAGCACAGGCTCAGTAGTTGTGGCACATAGGCTTACTTGCTCCGTGGCGTGTGGGATATTCCAGGACCAGGGCTCGAACCCGTGTCCCCTGCATTGGCAGGCGGATTCTTAACCACTGCGCCACCATGGCAGTCCCGACTTTTATTTCTTGATAACATTTTTATTAACATGTTAATTTTGGTGAAAAATACTCCAGATCATTTCTGCAATTGGTATTTGCGGTTGACTTGGCTTAATGATTAGCATAGGCGAGGGATTGAAATACCAGGGAGTCAAAGCTATAGGTAAGATAAAAACAAATTATGATTAGCAAAATTTAATAAATGAAAGAGCTGCTTAAGAAATAAGTGAATGAGTGACGAGGTAACTCCTTACAATACGAGTCTGAGCTGTCATCTGAATGTCACTGAGTCTGCACCATGTTTAGATAATTTTAGTGACTGTTGTCAAATAAAGGATCAGGTTTAAAGTATTACCATTTTATATATAATGTATCATCCATTCTCATTAGAGGAAATAGAGTTTTCTGTTGTGAAGTTTTGAAGACTGTTTTAATAAAAATGTTTGAAGTCAGGTTAAGATGATACAGAATCTTTCCTGTCTAACCCGAAGATGTAGAGAATTTACTAGTAATTTGGCAAAAGTAATACCTGTTTCCTTCAGAGAGGATAAATGATGTATATGATTTAGAAGTTAATCAAAATTAAAGGGCCTCACGTATTTAGTACAAGTGTAACTGCCAGCAAGCACGTGTCAGTTTTGTTTGTTCTTTAAACCACATAAGGGTTTTTTTTCCTTAATTGATCTGAGGTACATTTTCTTTTTCAGAAGCAAATACCTGTCAACTTTGTGATTTCTTTATTATTTAAAGAAATTTAAAAAGACTTCACATAGAATTACAAAATAAAGCGGTTCGTATCAAACTGTTTGCACTGCATGAGGGTGAATCTTCTGCTTTCTTTTGACGTTTCCAAGTCATCAAGCTACCGAGCCAGGCAGCTTATCAAAACAGAGAGGGTGGCAGTCATTTAGGAGCTTGTGATACAAGACAGGTAGTGCTGACAAAGGTATAGGACAACTTAAGAGACATTGGACTAGGACTTAGATTGATTTATTAACATTGTGTATAAGCAATGGCTCAAGGCATATTATAGGACTGTGAGTGGAGGAGAGCTGGGGGAAGTCTATGTCCCCAGGGAGAATTCTCTGCCCATCTCCAGTTAGATAGGAGAGATTTTACAGAAGGGGTGAGGTTTCAGTAGCTGTTTGAGTGAAAGAAGGGAGACATCTGGAAGAGCTGGGAGTACTAGACGGCAAGCTGATGCATAACAGCATGTGTCCTTATCGTGCCGGAAAGGACAAGGAAAAGGCATTCAATTTTTGCCTTCCTTTTATTCCAGTATTCCTTTCTCCCCCAGTATTGTGTTTCTAGAGGAGAGAAAATGCTCCAGCTGCTTTTCATTCTAATTCATTTTAATGGTGAAAATACTCAAGTTTTAAAAATTGCAATTCAAGCCTTTTGGGAGCACAAACAGGCACCCCTGTGTTAGGGAAAGATTCGTCACAAAGTTGAAAAATATGATTAAACCACAGCCTAACCCCCTCTTATTCAGACGAATAGTGTCTGTTTAAAACATCATTCCTCTGGGATCCAGTTTTCCTGCCCCTCAGTGGCTGTGGCTCTTTCCTCTCCAAATTCTCTCTGTCCTTCTTGAGTTGTGGGATCCTACCTGCCCCCAGCAATCTAGAAAGAGATGGACCAATGTTGAATCAGGAAGGCAGCCTGGGGCTTCCCTGGTGGCGCAGTGGGTGAGAGTCTGCCTGCCAATGCAGGGGACCGGGTTCGAGCCCTGGTATGGGAAGATCCCACATGCCGCGGAGCAACTAGGCCCGTGAGCCACAGCTACTGAGCCTGCGCTCCGCAACAAGAGAGGCCGCGATAGTGAGAGGCCCGCGCACCGCGATGAAGAGGGGCCCCCGCCTGCCACAACTAGAGGAAGCCCTTGCACAGAAACGAAGACCCAACGCAGCCAAAAATAAATAAATAAAAAATAAAAATAAAGGAATTCCCTTAATTAAAAAAAAAGAAGGCAGCCTGCCTTACACGCCCACAAAGCAAATTTACAAGATAAAAATTCCTAAGTGTTCTTTGTGGTGGTCCATTTTAAAAGGCCGAGTTCTCAGATAGTTTGGGAGGCTACATTCCTCCTCTTTTGAAGCTAGACAGAATGACTTTACTGCAAGGTTGCCCAACCAATACTGTTTATACAGGGTGACCCTTTTCTTTGATTTACTAGTCTCCTCCCCACGGGTGTGAAGATTGCAATTTATCTTTGAATGCATATGGCAGGTTTCGGAATCTCTGGAACAGTATGTCTGGAAGTTACATTTAGTCCAGGGTTGTTTGGTAACTGGTAACTTGGAAACCTAATTGCAACAACAAGCCATCCAAACACAGTTATTCTTCTGAGTGTGCATAATGAAAGTAGCACCGGGAGGGATCAGCCGGGAATGGACTAGACAGTCCTTGCAAACAAAGCTGGCTTCTCGTTTATGGTTATTGCTAATTGGGGTACAGTAATTCTGAAGCATGTTTGGTGGAATTTAAAAAAAAAGAAAAATTCCACAGTTCCTGGTAGTGTGTTCACTGAAGACTTACTGGATGAAGTAACATTCTTTCTCATTTGCAGGTTAAAATAGCTGTCTTTTCCTCCATATCCAAGCAAGTGTAAGAGATTTGCTTTCTTAAATAAATGTGCTTCTTTTTTCCCTTCAGTATTTCACATTATATAAACACTACAACAAAATGGAAAGGAACACAGCGTGGAAATTTGAACACCCCTCTGACCATTTTATTCATTCATGTCTTCATTTTGACACTAAGTATAAACGCAGGAGGAATAGAAGATAGACCAGGGAAGACTCAGTGCTTCATGTGGAAATGATTTTGTGTCATCTCTTGGATTTCTTGAGTTGTTTGTATTGAATGTAATTAGGCACAGAGTAAGCTAGGCCTCTTCTTGTAAAACCTAGATTAATCACAGAAATAGCTTGGTTCCAATTTGGGGATGATAGAAGGAATCCCTCTCCGATTTCCCATTCTGTTGGGGACATTAGCTGGCTAATGTTGCTTGTCTGTCTCCACTGTATCCTTACTTCCAAGCTATCACCATTCTCCCTTACCTTACCTTTAAAATTTTGGGATTGCAGGGTAGACATGAGGAGTTGAAGTGAAGCAAAAATGCAGTGATATTTTTTCAAACGAATCTTTCAACAAACCTGAGTTGATAAAAGATTTCATTGAACTTGTTTTTCTTCTTTTTTAAATTTTTTTGCGGTACGCGGGCCTCTCACTGTTGTGGCCTCTCCCGTTGCGGAGCACAGGCTCGGGATGCACAGGCTTAGCGGCCGTGGCTCACGGGCCCAGCTGCTCCGCGGCACGTGGGATCTTCCCGGACCGGGGCACGGACCCACATCCCCTGCATCGGCGGGTGGACTCTCAACCACTGCGCCACCAGGGAAGCCCTGTTTTTTTTCTTAATGTGACAGTTTATGCTCAGGAAAACAGAGAAACAAACAAACATGGTAAAGGCTTTCCAAGAAGTCTATCTTACGTGGAAAGGGAATGAGGGTAAACACTTTCCTTCAGTTGTGTTATTTATTATTTTGTACGTGTCCCCCTGCTCACTACACATCCACATGAATTTTGGGTAACCAAGCTTATTGAGCCTGAATTATCTCTCCAAACTTTAATTTATACGCTTCCGTCAGTAGGTGAGTGCCCATCCATTTTTATCTGAATGCTTCAGTTTAGCATCATTTATCATTGAGAGAGGGCAGGGCTTAGTGGAAACAGCATGGATTTTGGAACTAAATAGGCCTGAGTTTCAACCCTGATCCTGGGACCTAAAGTACTGTTTTCTCATTGGGAACTGGAAAAAGTTATCTCTGTCTTGAACTTGTAGTTATTAAGAAATATTAAGTGTGCAATTCCCTGGCGGAGCAGTGGTTAAGAATCTGCCTGCCAATGCAGGGAACACGGGTTCGAATCCTGGTCTCGGAAGATCCCACATGCTGCGGAGCAACGAAGCCCGTGTGCCACAACTACTGAAACTGCGCTCTAGAGCCCACGAGCCACAACTACTGCAGCCCGCATGCCACAACTACTGAAACCCACGTGCCTAGAGCCCATGCTCCACAGCAAGAGAAGCCACCGCAATGAGAAGCCTGCGCACAGCAACAAAGAGTAGCCCCTGCTCGCCGCAACTAGAGAAAACCTGCGTGCAGCAATGAAGACCCAATGCAGCCAAAAATAAATAAATAAAATAAATAAATTTATATTAAGAAAAAGAAATATTAAGTGAATCTCTACCATGTGTCAGATGCTGAACCGGATGATTGGGGTGAAAAATGAGAAAATGTGACCCCTATTTTCCAGGGAAGAGCTTGTTGTCTCACAGGAATGATAGATGAGCGTGCAGATAACAGTAGTAAAGTGTGATAAATGCACACAGTGTGTAAGCCTGATGTGGATGAACGTACCAAGGGGAGTGCAATTAATATTGCGTGGCAACTGGGGTCAGAGAAAGGACACTTCAGAGAGGAGCTGGGTCTTGAAAAATCAGTAGTTCAGTAGACATATTGAGGGTGAGGTAAGCAGGCCATGAGCGAGGACATAGACGCATAAAATTTCGTAGCTGTGTTGGCCGATAGTTTGAGCAATGACCTCTGGGGTATGGTAGGCCATGGGCCTCACACTTGACAGAAATGTGCTTTGGCTATATCAAGTCCTCAAAGCTGTGATTCTCAACTTTTGGGTTATTCGAGCTCTACAAGTTACCCCTCTGCCTGAAGAGAATTCAGATACACAAGTTGTGGCCTCAGTTAGTTGAATTCATAAGCATCGCATATTCAGATGTCCAAAGCACAGCTAGTTTAATATCCCTGGTAGTGAACTTTACAGGAATCTTAACTCTTTATTACCTTGAGATCTAATAACTGTAAAGGTAAGTCTACACAGGGGAATCCACTTTAAAATCCTCAGTTGTCAACAACTCAGTGCCAGTAGGCAGGGGATTTGGAATTACTCTGTGACTGAGCAGGAGAGCTTATCCAGTTTCTGTATATGTGGAGGGGATGTATGCCCTTGGAGAAAGTATTCCTCTTTGCTTCCTAAACAAATACTATTTATTGACATCTTCTGATGTTCATTGTCAGGGAATTTATACTACACTCAGAAGGCAGTCTATATTTTCTTCCTTGAAAATGGAAGGACGTTAATTTAGACCTCATTTCCTTGTGCTTGCCGTCTTAGCCGTCTGCCGGAGAGTAACAAATGTGGGGCATTAAAGTGTAAATCAAGCTAAATATATATTAAGCAGAGACAAATAAATGCAAGGGGAGAGACATATTAGTACATGCACTGAACTATAAAACTTTGTTGTTTAAAGAATATTCATTTTGTTTGCTTGTAACATCTCATGTCTTCATTATAAGTTTATAATGTTAAGAGATTGATTAAAAGTGGATCGCTGCAATGAAAACTAATGATATGTGTGAAATTCACACACATCACATGCTAAAAGACACTGAAGATATTAGAAGAGATTAGTTTTAAGTAAGTAGGGTTCACAGAGAAAGTGTCAGTAGAAATGAAAACAGAATGCTTGTTATGTAAAGCAGAGAGATCTCAGGAGTTAGAGTTGAAAGTCCTGGCTCGGTTGCTTTATGGCCTCAGTTTCCTCAGCTGTGAGTTGGTGATGACAACAGTAACTGTTCTAACCTAGGTTGCCTTGTAATTCAACTCAACTCAAAACACATACTGTCCCGTTAATGGTAAACCCTGATAGTCTCGGAACCCTGACTGGCTGGTTCATGGTCACGTGGAGGGCTCCACAGATGTTTGCTGTTGTGCCAGGCCCTGGGCTGTGCTGGAGGAAATAGAAATATGAAAAAAACAGAGTACCTGGGCTCACAGAGTGAACCATCTGTCTGAGGAGACAGCAGGCAACAAATCCTGAACCCAGAATGGGTTAAAGAAGAATGTAAGTGAAAGTTCTTCATACATTCTTCTTTATATTTATATTTTTTATTTTTTATTTTTTGCGGTATGCGGGCCTCTCACTGCCGTGGCCTCTCCCGTTGCGGAGCACAGGCTCCGGACGTGCAGGCTCAGCGGCCATGGATCACAGGCCCAGCCGTTCCGCGGCATGTGGGATCTTCCCGGACCGGGGCACAAACCCGTGTCCCCTGCATCGGCAGGCGGACTCTCAACCACTGTGCCACCAGGGAAGCCCCATTCTTGTTTATTTTTAATAAATTTATTTTATTTTTGTCTGCGTTGGGTCTTCGTTGCTGCACGCAGGCTTTCTCTAGTTGCGGCGAGCGAGGTCTACTCTTTGTTGCGGTGCGCGGGCTTCTCACTGCGGTGGCTTCTCTTGTTGCGGAGCACGGGCTCTAGGCGTGCAGGCTTCAGTAGTTGTGGCTAACAGGTTCAGCAGTTGTGGCTTGAGGTCTCTAGAGCACAGGCTTAGCAGTTGTGGCGCACGAGCTTAGTTGCTCCGCGGCATGTGGGATCAAACCTGACCAGGGCTTGAACCCGTGTCCCCTGCATTGGCAGGCAGATTCTTAACCACTGTGCCACCAGGGAAGCCCCATTCTTGGTTTTTATTGATATGAATGATGGTGTTTTTTTCCCCCGGCTAAACTGGTTTTCTTTCTACATCTTCTCTCTTTATAGCTAAGATATGTGTCAGTCCTTTTAACAGCTCTTAATCTTGGTGTGATTTTCGGTTTTATGGATCATCTACAGTAAATTTTAAAATTTGGACTGGTTTTTCTACTATCCGGGAGTTATGAGGGGATGTCTTTTTGCTGGTTGATGTGTTCTAAGAATAAAGATTCGTTTAGACATTAGTTTGAGTCAAAAGGGAGATAATTAATATATTGGCAAAATGAAAAAGGCTGATTGAGTAAATGTTAATTTTAAATGACTTTTGGATTAGCTAATGCTTTGATTATCTGTATCTCTTCTCTATCAACAGGGAGAATTGGAAGTTTTGTGTAGGTGTGCTTACTAACAAAATTGCAAATTATACACAGGTACCCATGCTTCATCCATTACCTCAGTTGTTGACCAGAACAGAAATTTTCTCTTCTTTCTTTCCTTTTTTTTTTGTTTGGCTTTGGAACTTTGCATGAAACTTGATCAACAATTCAAATTCCATATTCCCATGTATGATGGTAATAAAGAGAAATTATACTAGTTTGTGGCCTGGGTTTCACCATGGCAGTGGGGAAGGGAGACCTGAAGTAATATCAAGTAAATATTATGGTATTAAGGGCTTCCCTGGTGGCGCAGTGGTTGAGAGTCCGCCTGCCAATGCAGGGGATGCGGCTTCGTGAGCAGCTGGGCCCGTGAGCCATGGCCGCTGAGCCTGTGCATCCGGAGCCTGTGCTCCACAACGGGAGAGGCCACAACAGTGAGAAGCCTGCGTACTGCAAAAAAAAAAAAAAAAAAAAAAAGAATAGGGAGGTTGCGAGACTGACAAATAGTTTTCAGTCTTTTAAATTTTATTATTTAAAAATCAGAGGTGTGGTAAAATAAATGTGACTCATCTCCCACTTACATGTATAGTATTTGTTTTATGTAAACAGGCCTTGATATTATGCTAAGGACTAAGCCCTGCTGTAGGCTGAGAGGTGAGTGTGGTGACAAAGAAGAGAGAGACATAGTGACAAAAATGTTTTGGATTTTCTCTAGTAACTTATTTTAAAAAATAATAAAAATCCACTCTATCTGCTGAATGTTACTTGGAATGATGGAAAATTTTGTGGAACACATTTGTTCAAAATTTCTGGACTAGAAGCGCTAATGTAACTGAAATCTTTGATACATTCTTTGCGATAGCAGGACTCCTGTGATACCTTCAGGATGTGAGGGACATCTAGTCTCTCAGGGTAGAGGACAAAATCCCCTGTCTTTGTAGGTGGGAGCCAAGGTCTAAGTTATCCTTCCAAGGTGGATAGTTTGAGGCTTCAGTACTTTCAGAGTTCCCCCATAGGGCATAAGAACCTACATTCCGTGCTGTTTTTCCAACCACCGGGAGGACTTTATGGTTTCTTATTTACAGTAATGCAAAAACTGTTCAAGGAATAATTAAAGATGGTGGCCTGTGAGTGAGTGCCTTTATCTGAGGCAGAAAGAGGCAGTATATGAGGAAGTGGATGTCTTGTTCCCTTACTCTAAATGGAGTGTTTGAGTTTGAACCAGGTGGGTTCTCTGAAGATTTTTGTTTTGTTTTGTTTTGTTTTTGCGGTACGAGGGCCTCTCACTGTTGTGGCCTCTCCTGTCGCGGAGCACAGGCTCCGGAAGCGCAGGCTCAGCGGCCATGGCTCACAGGCCCAGCCGCTTCGCGGCACGTGGGATCTTCCCGGACTGGGGCACGAACCCGCGTCCCCCTGCATCGGCAGGCGGACTCTCAACCACTGCGCCACCAGGGAAGCCCAAGATTTTGGTTTTGGATTATTCCAATTCAGTTCACTTCAAGGACCTTCTGATTCCAAGGCTTTCCCTGCAATAGTCAGATTGGGAGTAGAATGAACTTGGCCTTACTTAATTGGCTTGATGTGAAGCCCTTTCTTCTATCTCTTGTGTTGCAGCACAAATAGTTTAGATACCAAAATGATCCAAATGCCATTGCTCTTGAATGGGTGACCCTCATCCAAGCAATCCAGATAGAGAAGGAAATGAAGTATGAGAAAGATGGGACAAAGAGGGAATAGGCTTTGATTTTCTTGCTAACAATGATTTACAAGTGAGACACAAAGTAATTATAAACTTGGATTTTTTGAAGGTCTGAGGTCCTAATGCAGGGTCTGGGCCAAATACAGAGTTTACTTCTTTGTGTGTTTTACTTAAAAGAGTTGTGCTGTCATTTGTCTTTGGTTCTCAGGTGAAGGTATTTGTTTGCGGGGCTTGGGGGCGTGGGGTGGGAAGGGCTGGCGATAAGCTCACAGGAGGGAGAGCTACTTACAGAAGGAAGGGTCACTGCGCCATAGATAGTCTTGAACTGTTGCTGCTTTTTTTTTTTTTTTTTTGGTACGCGGGCCTCTCACTGTCGTGGCCTCTCCCGTCGCGGAGCACAGGCTCCGGACGCGCAGGCCCAGCGACCATGGCTCACGGGCCCAGCCGTTATGCGGCATATGGGATCTTCCCGGACCAGGGCACGAACCCGTGTCCCCTGCATCGGCAGGCGGACTCTCAACCACTGCGCCACCAGGGAAGCCCTAAGCGGTTGCTTTTTGAGGGAAAAAAACCTCACTGAACCTTGAACATTCTTTTTTATCTACATCATGTGCTTTGACCTCCTGGATGGTGCAATTTTGATGTGGAGGTGAGGTTCTTTTGACCTAGTTCTCCCCTAAGGGATTGCAGATATTTTCCCAATTAAGCTAGGTTCACCGGTTAACAACAAATCATTGTTTCTTATTGTTCTGAGCTAGTAGGCCTGGTATGTGAAAAAAATCTCCCCCACCACTTTTTGTGTATTCATGACAAAACTCATGACTGATCTTTGGGAGATAACTGTGCTTTCGTCTCTGTTTTAGCGGTGCAAGAAATGATTAATTTAGTGTGGAATTTAGGATGACTATTTTTTTGTTCTTTCCAAGTTGTCTCTTGTCTTGACAAAGTAATAGAAGGTGAAGTTTCTTTGAAACTTCACCAAAACCCAAATGTAATCGCATGACAGAAGTGCCTAAGTTTATTCTAGTTACAAGTGGAAGCTATTGTTGGTTATCTCAGGAGGTTTTTTTTACATTTTTAGTGCAGAGTTGTGCATGATTATTGAGAGAAGATAGGGTGAGGGAGGTGAAGACAGGGCAAGGGAGGCCTCCCATGTATCAGATCTTTAGTTATGGTAAGGGGTGTTAAAGATTATATCTGTTTAGCTTTTTATTTTGAAATAATTTTAGACAAAAGTTGTCAAAGAGTACAGAGAATTTATGTACCCCTTACTTCACCCAGCTTCCTCTTTTAACATCTTACATAACATTAGTATCATTACTGAAAGCTGGAAATTGAAACTGATACAATGACTTAATTTATAAATCTTATACAAATTTTGCCAGTTTTCATGCTAATGTCTTTTTTTCAGGTCCTGGATTCAATCCAGAGTCCCACACTGCATTTAGTTTATCATGTTACCTTCGTTTCCACTAACCTGTTACTGCTCCTCAGTTTCTCATGACCTTCAGAACTCTGAAGGTCAGTTATTTTGTAGCATGTCCTTTAGTTTGGGTTTGCCTGATGTTTTCTTGTGATTGGGTTTGAGGTTATTTATTTTTTGGCAAGAATACCAGGAGGTGATCTCGTGCCCTGTTCAATGCATCATGTCAGAGGGTACTGTTGGGGAAATATAATTAAAAACAAAATCCCTCAATCCCGAAATCCTCTCCTCAGAGGTAGTAGAGAAAGAAAGCACTTTTATTACTGAATATGCATTAAATCAGAATATGATGTGAATCACAGGCAATCTAAGAAATTGCAATGACAAAAAGAAATTTTACTCTTTTATATAGTCAAGCAGGTGCCACCCACAATGTACATACATGTTTTCAAGATAAACAATAACTAGCCCTGAAGTGTGAGGACTTGAGAGTACCATTTGTCACGCACAGTTCATCATCAGTTCACCTGGTAATTGGGGTGACCATCTGTGTTAGCTAGTTGGCTTTATCCAGAAGAAAAACAAACTATAGTATTCATATCTTTATGAAAGGAGGTAGTTTTGCCACTTGGAGCAAGGTGTCCATTGAAATTACGCTTCTGTCCTCCAACAGGAAGTGGGAAATAGGGGTGCTATCTCCCTTGATGTTTACATCCTAGGTCTTTGAGAAAGACATTACCAGGTGATAAAGTTGACAAAGGCCTATCTTAATCTTCAAAGAGATTATACATACCTTTCAAAGAGAGGAGAAGGTGCTTACAGTTGCAAGTTTTCTAAAGTAAATGCTCTGAGAAAAAGTTAGGAAGGGAAATCTCTTGATTTCATCAGCGAGAATTAATCCTCTTTCAATTTGTATTTGTCGTTAGAGTAAATAATGCTGATATGTCTTCTTACTGGTGATACTAGCTTCGATCTCTTGGTTAAGGTGGAATCTAACAGCTTTCTCCACTGTAAAGTTACTGTGTTTCCTTTGTAATTAACAAGTATCTTGAGGGGAGATACTTTGAACCTATGCAAATATACTTTTTCTCATCATTCAGGATATCACTCACAAATTTTATTATCCATGGATGGTTCTTGCCTGCAACAGTTATTACAGTGGTGTTTACCTAATGATAGTTTCCTGTTTCCATTGTGCCTTCTACATTTATTAGTTGGAATTCTACTGTACGGGAGAGTTGTCCTTTCTCTCACATTTATTTATTTGTTCATTCATTCATTCAGTTATTTCTTTATATCAGTGTGGACTCATGGATATTTATTTTATTCTCTTGGTTAAAATCCAGTACCATCATTATTCATTTTGTTACTTAAATTATTCCTGCTTTGCCCATTGAGGACTCTTTCCAGATGGCTTCTGTGTCGTTTTGACATGGTCCTAACATTTTTTTGAGCACTTCGTTACTTTCTAGCACCACAAGATATTCCAGGCTCATTTTGTATCTTTCCTTCTCTGGCCCTTAGAATCAACTGCTTCTCCAAAGAAACCTAGTTCATTTTAATGGAGAATGGTATTTAGAAACCAATATCTGGACATTAGGGGTGCTCCTTGCTACTGAGATGTCATGGCTTTTAGGGCCTCTCAATAGACAGAGCTAGAAAATATATGTATATATGCAAGTACACACACCTACATTTATTTCTATATCTATCCATTTGTATATATATGCAGATATATATTTAAAAAACTGAGTGCATACTGATACCTCCAATTCTACACCAGCAGCACAGGGTTCATTCTGTCCTTTCCCATTCCTTATATGAAACTTACTTCCCTCAACTGGGAAACCCCACTCTCATTATCCACAATATATTCATGTATTTGTTCAGTTTCAATGTACCTACAAAATAGTTTAAAAATTGCTACCTCATACTCCTATGAGAAACATTTAATTGACTAGAGTCAGTATTTGTGTAGTTCTTTTTGTCTTTAGCTTGCCAGTATACAGTAAGGACACTATTGTCCCAAGTTACTTAGGTTAGTTTTTTTCTTTCTCATCCCTTTTGTTATGGAACCAGGTTTGTGTTTGCCCGATGCACAGCAAGCCAAACACTGAGACACTGAGGTCTGCAGCAGAGAAAAGTTTTACTCACAAGGCAGCCAAGGGGGGAGATCCAAGAACAAATCTCAAATCCACTTCCCTGAAGGCAAGGGGCTTGGGATATTGATGGGATAAGGGAGCAGGGTGGTCTGAGGTGTGGGGGAAAGATGATTGGAGGAAAGAAAAAGGTGAAATAATCGGTGTTCTGCGGAGGCTGAACATGCTTTTTCATGGGATATATGTTCAGAAAATGGCAGTGTTAACATGATCTGAGGGTGGAGTTTTTGGCCCTCTGATGTCAAAAGGTCATCCATCGGACACTTGTACAGGCCCCATTGAATGGTCGGTGGTCTTGACAGGTTTGAGCTGGGCAAGACTAGGTCCATGATCCTGAAAAACATTTTAAGCAACAGTTATTATATGTCAGAGGTATTATCTATAGGGGGAGGTCAAAGAAGTCTTGTGATGTATGTCTAAGCTACGCGAAACTTGGAAGGTGTGCAGTTTGCAAGAACAATTATAGCAAGCTTGGTTAGTGAAGGCAGGTTACAGGATATTATTTATTAAGAAAGTTATAGTTTAAGGGATCTAACTGATGACTGCCCTCTTTTTCAGTGTGGGTGTGTTATTTATTATAATACAGTTAGGTTCATTTGTTCCTGTTTATGTTCTGTTTTGGGTATACAACATTGTGTTTGATTTTAATTATTTGCCGTGTCCTGAAAGTCATAAGCTGTACAAAAAGATATACTGAGAGAAGTGTCTCTCACCCCCTGCCCCACTCCCATTCCTACTGCTTGGTTCCTAGTCCTGCATTCTTTATACCTGGTTCTTGTCCATTCCCCATAAGAAACCATTCTCCTTAGTTTCTGTCTTTATCCTATCCTTTTCCACAAATGAGCAGATATGTATCTCTACCTCTGTCTCTATCTCTATATCTGTATTCCTTTCTTTTCTATATGAAGGGTCCACGCTATAGATATCCTTTGGCACTTTGCTGTTTTTCACTTAACAATATATCCTGGGAATCTACGTATAGGTGATTCTCATTCTTAATTGCAACTTCAGAGCTCTTCATTGTATGGATGTGCCATACTTTTCTCAACCATTCTCCTATGTGTGGGCATTTAGATTGTTTCTAATATTTTATAATTACAAAAAATATTCCTAACGATCTGATTCCAGTTACAATGTGTGGTCCCCCCCCCCCCCCCCCCACACACACCAAGCAGTTCTCTGACACCAGCTGGGTGTCCTACAATTCAGCTCAATTCTGACACTATCTACCTGGAGATAGGTAGACCGTCCCCCTGCCCCCACTTGCTAATCTCAAGTCCAGGTTGTTACCTGTGCTTCTGAAGACCCAGCTATAGATCAAAGGTTCCAGTGACCCCCTCTTTTTGTTTGCTAGAGTGACTTTCAGAACTCAGAGAAACATTTTACCTACTAGATTACTGGTTTGTTATAAAAGGATAACCAGATGGGAGAGATGCATAGGGCAAGATGCGTAGAGAAGGGCACCGAGTTTCCATGCCTCTGAGCTGGTCACTCTCCCGGAATCTCCATGTGTTCACCAACCCAGAAGTTCTCAGAACCCTGTCCTTTGTTTTTTTTTTATTACATAGCCATGGTTGGGTATATCATTGGCCATTGGTGATTGATTCAACCTACAGTTCTTTTTCCCTTCCTATTGGTCTGGGAAGTAAGACTGAAAGTTCCAACCTTCTAATCACACATGGTTCTCTCACTCCTGCATCCCACCCTATGCAGAAGCTCAGTCACTGAGCATGGAGGCCCTCTCTGCCCTTCGTGAACAGTTCTGAATCCTCCACACAGAGCCCTGAGCGCATTGTGTGTGAACCACTAATAGTTGCTAAGTATGTTAGTGTACTTTCTCTTGCCATCCGCTGACATGTTAATAGCTTTCTTAGTATTTATGAAAGACAGCATTTAGATCCTGTACAGTTGGCACATTCTTCAGTGGGAATCCTGGAGACTAAATGACTTATTTAAATGCAGGTGGAGGCTGTACTCTACCCCCGCATGCTTGGCATTGGTAACCTTTCATCTTGCGTTGTTATGTACACACTTCCAGCTGCTCCGCATTCTTAGTGGAAATTTTACATTCCACTGCCTAGATTGGTTCCGTAACCAGAATCCCATTTGGGAAGACAAACCAAACAAAAATGACAATGGTGAAATAGAAAGCAAGTTGTAGTAAGTGAAGAAGAATATTAAAGAAAAGACAATCCAAAAATTTTTTTCTTTTCAATGCCTTGTTAGTAGTGGTTTCCGTAATTACTCCTAAGAGTTCTCTTGGGTTAATTGGTTATTTTTTAACTTTATGAGGGTCATGTTATTCTCTTCAGCATAGCATTAGGGAAACCCAGGCAGACTCATGAATGCCTTAAAAATGACTCAAGTCCTGTTTAGTTTTGCTATAAGATAGAGTGTCCATTGCAAATAATTATTTTAGAATAAAGTTAATAAATGTGAGGTTTAACATTATATATTCAGAATGCTTGGGATTATCTGCTCTTTCAAAATATTCCACAAAGTGCAAGAGAGAGAAAATTAAACCAGAAAGCCAATAGTTTAAAAATTTGTGGTATGCTGGGAAATTGATTTGATGGTTCAGAATTTGATGAAAATTAGTGGGCATTTTGTTTTTTAAGACAAAAAGATTTAGCAGTATGGACACGTTTAAATATATGCTTAAGAATACTTAAGAATTTTTCAAGGAAGGTATTACTAATGATGGGTATATTATCTTTTGGGTTACTTTTATAAAAGTTAAAAAATATTTTTTTAGACATTACGTTTTAAAGCCGTTTTAGGTTCACAGCAAAATTGAGGGGAAGGTACAGAGATCTCCCATATAGCCCTTGCCCCCAGGCATGCATAGTCTCACAAGAGCGGTAACTTTGTTACAGTTAATGAACCTACACTGACACATCCTAATCACCCACAGTCCATAGTTTACATTAGGGTTCACTTGTGGTGTTATATATTCTATGGGTTTAGACAAATGTATAATGACATGTAACTTTTGGGTCACCTTTAAGCTTAAAAGAAATCTTTTACCTTGCTGTTTTGAATAGCCATGTCATTTTGTGAATTTGTTTTGACTTGTTTTCCTGCTTCAATGAAGGGGGAGACATTCATTTAGAGAACAGTTCAAAAGCCAAATATGCAAACTGATGCTAAGATATCCATTATTGTCAGAAAAATGACCCTCTGAATAAGAGATGATAATTCACACCTGATAGATGAATCGTAACCCTTCCTTTGGGTATCAGCCCCTGGACTGGGTACAACAACACAGGGACCTGTAGAGGACCCAGGTAGAGATGAGTGGTTGCATCAGCTCATAGAAACTAATTGGACCCTTCTGGGAATGTTCTAAACAGCTGGTTCATTATAATTAGAGACATCTCCTATAACTAGGTTGTCGCTGAAGTTAGCGTGGTTGGAATTTTTTATTATTATCTAACAATGCTGATGAAAATATTTCAGTGGCTGGGCTGATTTAGCCACCATGCCTTTCTGGAATTTCTAAAATTTCAGGGGGTTAACAGATTTCAGTTTTCATTCCATTGGAGTTCCATAAATTATACTGATATGATCATGTAAAGAATAGTTGGCAGGTAGCAGTGAAGGGGAGAGAAACTTGGGTGGTCTTGAGAAGATACTGGAACCACTGAATAAGCCTGGTCTAGATATGCCTATATTTATAAATGTTTACAGATATTCAGTTGTATATAATTCAAGAAAGCTCTTACTTAAATGGGTACAAATATGTGTCTACTATTTCTGCTAGTGGCCAATTACTGTCTTGGGCAACATTAGCAGTAGGAATGAACCCTGCACTGGGAATCAGAAGTGGACTCATGTGACTGCTTCTTTGCTTACTGTGTGACCTTGAGGGGTGGAGAGGCTCATCTTTTCCTTTCTATACAACTGGAATAATACTAACCTTATAATATTATTTTGAGGAATAAACATCACTATAAGTGTGAAAGCATTTTATAAATTCTGTTGTGTTTTACAATTGTAAACTTATTTGAAAATAACTAACATAAAGATATTACAAAAAGTCAAGGTAACATGTGGAAAGTGTTTGATACAATTCTGGGCATGGTATGTGCTCAAAAACATTGGTCCAGTTTTATTTAATTAAAGTACTTACTGAAGACGTATACACACACACACACACACACACACACACACACACATATACACACACAATGGGATATTACTCAGCCATAAAAAAGACTGAAATAATGCCATTTACAGCAACATGGATGGACCTAGAGATTATCATATTAAGTGGTTATCGTATTAAGTCAGACAGAGAAAGATGAATATCATATGATATCACTTATATGTGAAATCCAAAGATAAAATGATACAAATGAACATATTTACAAAAGAGAAATAGACTCACAGACATAGAAAACAAAGTTATGGTTACCATAGAGGAGAGGAGGGTAAACAAATTAGGAGTTTGGGATTAACATACACACACTACTATCAACAAGGACCTACTGTATAGCACAAGGAACTATACTCAATATTTTATAATAACCTGTAATGGAAAGGAATCTGAAAAAGTATCTATCTATCTATCTATCTATGAATCACTTTGCTGTACACTTGAAGCTAACACAGCATTGTAAATTAACTATACTTTAATGAAAAAAAAGTATTTACTGAGTGAATTCTATGTCCAAAGCGCCAAAGTGCCATGAATGGATTCTTTGAGTTATAGATGAGGCTCGTTACTAAAAAAAATAAAAGAGAGATGCAGTCCATGAAAATATTGATAACATAAGGGGAATATCTTATACCTATGAAAAATGTTGTATGGAGATTCAAACAAAATGATATGGAATTTCTGAGGAGAATTATATCCAGATGAGTGGAGGGTAGGCGATAGAATAGTGAGAAATGAGGTTAGAGTGTGAAAAGATGGGGCCAGATCAGATGTGATCTCAAATACCCAAGTCCAGGACATGTGGACTTCATCTGAAGGCAGTGAAGGAAAATAGAGTTGAAGGCTCTTTGTGTAGGTTGGGCTATATTTTGCAAATAAGTAGCTTCAGTATGTTTTTTTCCTAAATGCCTAAGTCTATCATATATGGACAGTTACAAAAACGTGATTTTTTAAAAAAAATTTATTTATTTTGTTTATTTTTGGCTGCATTGGGTCTTCATTGCAGTGCGCGGGCTTTCTCTAGTTGCGGTGAGCAGGGGGCTACTCTTCGCTGCGGTGTGCGGGTTTCTCGTTGCGGTGGCTTCTCTTGTTGTGGAGCACGGGCTGTAGGTGCCTGGGCTTCAGTAGTTGTGACTCACGGCCTCAGCAGTTGTGACGCATGGGCTTAGTTGCTCTGCGGCATGTGGGATCTTCCCGGACCAGGGCTCAAACCCATGTCCCCTGCATTGGCAGGCGGATTCTTAACCACTGCGCCACCAGGGAAGCCCATGTGATTTTTTTTAAAAAAGCAATTTAAAATTGAATTTTTAAAATGTATCAGGAGTTTTTACAAGAGATCAGTGGTCATTAGATTTTCATGATGGTGTTGTTTAACGGCATCATTTCCTCAGGTTCTTAGACCGACTTTGGTTTACTTGGCCTAGGGTTTCAAGAGGTGGTGAGTGCTGAGATTTGAGGCAGGTAGACCTGAAGCATTCAGCCTTAGCAGCCCCAGAGAATGGTATTGCCACTTCATTAATTAGTTCATGGAGCATCCCTTTGGGCTAGTTTAGCAGGATTATCTATTTTTACAGAGCAAGAAAATGAGGTGTGAGGTGTTGTTGAATTGGCAATCAGTCCTGGAGTTCAGAATTTCAGACCTTTAGTCAGTTCCTCAGTTTGTAGATCTTGTACTTATTAATCCAAATATGTATTTTCACAACAACAATTTTAGTTTCATTGAGTTTATTTTTTTAAATAAAAATTCATGTTTTTAAGTCATGCAGGTTTTACCTTGAATTTGACCCAGCTGTGATATTGTCCAAGTGTCACGTGGAATTTGTGAACTTGAGTTAAATTATATACTTAGACTTGTCAAATTCACATAACATTTTTTTTGTTTGTTGTTGGGTTTTGTTTGTTTGTTTGTTTTTTGGTATAGCCATCTGTGACATAAACACAATCTAAATAAGATACCAGAGGCAAAGTGATATATTGAAAGGTGCATGTGATTTATATTCAAAGACCTGGCTCATCCCATTCTAGCAGAGTGAACATGCTTAAGTCACTTTTGCCCTCTTTGACTTTGAAATGTTTCCAAGAAAAATGTTAGCCAAATATTTAATCTATCTATCTATCCATCCAGCTGTCTAATTTCTACTCAGGGAGTGACTCCTCTCTGATTCACCAGGCTAACCTACTTCTCAATATCCAAATAAACTGGGTTTTCCAAGACAACGTTGAACCCAGTGCAGAATCAAGGTAAGAGGTCAGCTGTAAGCATGTTCTGCTTTTGCCTGGTGGTGGTTCCCTCACTAACTGACAAAGCCAGCCGGGAGTATGATCTCTGCTGAGTCCACAATGAATGTTCAAGTTTTGCATTGATGCCTTTTCAGTCGATTTGGTTCCATAGTCACAGATTACACCTAACACTGGTCAGGATGCTCACCAGCAAGACACTCCTGGTACACAGGTGTCTGAGTGGGAGTACCTCATACTCAATCCTTTGGGGTCCATCCCTCCATAACCAGGTGTGTTGATACTTAACATTATTCTCATATTTCAAACATTATTTATTCTCAAAGGGCAAGGGAAAGTGTACAGCCTAATAAGAAAATGTACGTGTTTTAAAAATATATTCTAATTGATTATTATGTTTCCCATATCTAAGCCACAGTGTCTCTAGATTAGCACCAAGTGACCAAGTGACCAACACTTAATCTCTGATAAGGACTCTGGGAAAGCTCCCCTTATATGTAGTTGATTTGTTTAATTCTTTTGTGATTTAAGTTATTATTTAAAATGCCAATTAGAGGGCTTCCCTGGTGGCATAGTGGTTGAGAATCCACCTGCCAATGCAGGGGACACGGATTCGAGCCCTGGTCCGGGAAGATCCCACATGCCGTGGAGCAGCTAAACCCATTTGCCACAACTACTGAGCCTGCGCTCTAGAGCCCACGAGCCACAACTACTGAGCCCGTGTTCCACAACTACTGAAGCCCGTGCGCCTAGAGCCCGTGCTCCACAACAAGAGAAGCCACTGCAATGCGAAGCCCGTGCACCACAACGAAGAGCAGCCCCCGCTCGCTGCAACTAGAGAAAGCCCGTGCACAGCAATGAAGACCCAATGCAGTCAAAAATAAATTTATTTAAAAAAAAAAACCAATTAGAAAAATGCATTTTTAATGAAAAATGGTATTTTTGCCCCTCAAAAGTCCTAATTGTTTTATACAATGGTCTTACATTTTTTTTTCAGTTCAAACATATTACTTGGATTATTTTTTCAAATTCTTTTATTAGTATATCTGGAAACAGACTGATTTAGTTATTTTAACTAAAATGACTCAAAGAAATATATATTTAGGATTAATCTTCAGTTCAGCTGGTTAATCATGAATATTTGGAGAGTATTTTTGTCATACTGAATGAGGAAAACAACTTATTCAAGACAGATGGTTTAATTTAATTCAAGCAACAACTTACAGACTCAGAATAAAGTTATATAATTATTTAAAAAATCATCTATTTGTGAATTTCTATATATAATAACTATAGACATGTATGCGCTAAAGAAAAATAGCATATATCAGGCAGCTCAACAGGAGTTTCCAAGTTATTTGTTTGTCTAATGTATTCACCTTCATCTTTAATTCAACAATCTAACAGTGTATTAAGCAATCAAGTTTGGAAGGAAAGACATTTGAAAAAATAACATTTGGTATGACGTATGTGCTCAGTACATTACTAGTTAATATTGAGGGTAACTACAAAGTAACAGTAGGGACAATAAATTAAAAACCAGATAAGTAAAATGTACAATGTGATAGATGATGGTAAGTGCTATTAAAAAAACCAAAAAGGCAGGGAAGGGCAATAGAGAACCAGGGATGTGGCAGAAGCTTTAAGTTCAGTGGCCAGGGAGTCAGTATTAAGAGGTGGGGAGGATTTCACGAAGCAGATACTATCAGCATAGATGCAGAATCAGAAAGGCCTGTCCTTCACACAGGCAAAGACTCATTTGCAGTTAAACAAGCTGAGCCTTAAGAAGAAGCAAATCTGCTGGGAGAGGGATTTGTAGTCATCCAGGGTGCTATAAACTACAACCTTGGCCACAAAACTTTATTCCTTGGAAATCGAATCTATTTTCTTATGCTATAGTATGAACTAAATAAATTAAGGGACCCTTGGGATCAATCAAGAGTAAGCTTGCAATACATTCCATTAAACTGAAAAAACTGCCTCTTCTTTATTTCAGCAAATTCTCAATTCTAATAATTTATTCTACAGAAATGCTTACATATTTATGCAAATAGATATTTACGAGGAAACCTATCATGGCATTATTTGCAACAGCAAAATTTAGAAACAACCAACAGGATTGTCACTGAGGGACAGGTTAAATAAATTATGGCACATCCATGGTGTGGAATATACACAGCTATTACCAAGAATGAAGCAACCCTTACTATAACTACCAGTATGGAACAACTGCCATGGTAATTGTTAAATGAAAAAAGCAAGGTGCAGAAGAATGGGTACAGCAGGTTATCCCTGTGTTTAAAAATTACTTGTATAAAATGTTCACGTAAGACAATATGTATATGTAGGTATAGGCTGCCTTTGAATGAATATTGCTAATTCTGGTTGCAGCTTTGTGGTTGGGGGACAGGAATGGGAAAGAGTCTTCCTTTTCACTGTATGCTCCATTTTACCACTTGAATATTGGTCAGGTGCATGTATTATCTGTTAAACTTTTTTTTTAAAGCAGTCAACATCACTGCAAATATTAGCTTAGGGCCAAGAATCTCTGGGTTTAAAATGCAAAAAAAAATTATTGTGATTCATTAAAAATTTTTTACTCTAAATTAGAGTCTCTTTTAATTAAATTTCAATAAACATTTATTGTTCAACTAGCAGGCATTGCCAAGTGTTGTTTTAGGCACTGGAGAGTCAAGAAGAATTCTACCCCTTGTTCTTCTCAAAATGGCATAATTTGATTGAAGAGAGAGTCACATGAATTATTTAGGGTTCATATTTATCTCTAAAATAACTACCAAAGTGCAAAGCAAATAGTGGTTCACTTGTATGGACAACCCTGCCCCTTAGTATGTGTGATTTTAGGCAAATTAATTAATTAAGCTCCAGTTTCTTCATTTGTAAAATGGGGTTAAATAGTAAGTACTTATTCAGGGCATAGTTTTGATGATTAATGGAGGAAGGTAGGCTAGTTTGACCTGAACTCACAACTAGGGGCTGGGGAGGAAGGAGTGTTAGTGGGAGAAGAGGGAACCAAGGAAACAGTGGTTGGTCATGGGGGTCCTTGTAGGCCAAGCTTAAGAGCTGGGATATATCTTTCAGTGGAAACCAGATAGCAGAAGACTGAGGAGAGGATAGGGTGGGAGGAATTAGGAAGAGGAATGATGAAGAGGAGAGAAAGGGCCAAAGGGTCAAGGGAGAAATTGAAGACACCAGATGGGGGTGAAGGGTCCTAGCTATTTAATGGAACAAGTAGAGGCAGAAGGGGATAAAGTCAAGATGGGGGCTTAGCTTTGTAAAGGGATAAGGATCCTTCTCCTGAGACAGGCAGCAAAGGAGAAAAGTGGTGAAGATGTAGATGAAGTGGGTTATGGAGGGAAGGGAGGTTGAAAGCCTTCATGCCTGTTGGCCTTTATTTTCTTGAAGTTTGGAGGGAAATGATGTGCTGAGAGTGAGTGTGCCTGGAGTGTGATTTTAGGATTTAGGATGAAAGGTAGGGATTTGGACCGTTCACTGTGGGAAATGTAAGAAGTTGTTGATTTGGGAGGAGGACAGGGTTGGCCGATGCCAAAGCCTTGCCTCAGGCCAAGGTGCCCGAGGGGCCATGTGGTTCTCGGTACAACAGCCTGGACCCTGGAAGCAAAAGGAGCTGGAAAGATGACCAGACCTACCCAGATGCAAGGGGTTCGGGAATGGAGGGTGGTGGTCAGAGTCTGGCTGGTGGACAGAGGAAGAAGTGAAGTCGAGAAAAGTTGATGAAGTCAGTCTCAAGAAAATAGGATGGGGTCAAGTGCCTGGTGGGGACCCAGAAACTCTAGGCAGCAGGCGGGTGAGGAGGGATGACCAAACACTGTGTTGTGGCTGGAGGGGGAGGACCCTTGGGAGTTCAAGATTTTATAGGATTATTTTATTATTTTATTTTTGTTTTACAGAAAGTAATTGCTTAACGAAGTTGCCTTAAAATTCTCATAATAGCTCAACAGTTTCTGTTGTTGGCACAGATCATGAGCAGTATGCCCAGGGCTTAAGTGAAATTTTTCTTGAGAGCTCTGTTAAGGCAACATGCCATCTATAGAGGGTGAGCCCAGAGTGTTTATGTAAGTGGAAAAAAAACAAGGTTTTAACAAAGGCAGCACAGGTCTCAGCCAGTTCCCTGGAAACCTGTAATTTTTCCTCATAGGGGGAAAAAAAAAGCACTCGGTGCTTTGTGTTTCATAAGCTTGGTGATTTGTAATTCTTTGCTTTTGAAGGTAAAACCAGTAATCCACAGCAGGATCAACGTGTCAGCTCGCTTTAGAAAACCGCTTCTGGAACCCTGCGCTATCTTGTAAGTTGGAGCCCTTTACATTTTGACTTAAAATTGATGTGGTGGTTTCCTTTTGGGTTGGGATTTATTTTGTAGTTTTAAAGGCATAACTGTGTCCAACGGTTTGGCTCACTGGCTTTTCTTTTTTCCCAGCTTGATTGCAAATGGAGACCTTATAAACCCAGCTTCTAGACTCCTCATCCCTAGAAAAGCCTTGAATCAGTGGGATCATGTACTACAAATGGTCACGGAAAAAATAACTCTGAGGAGTGGGGCTGTCCACAGGTATGTCAAAGTAATCTTGCAAGTGGATGGGTTTCAGAATTGCTGAGGAAATTCCCAAGAGGCTCTGGAGTCACTGGTCCCTAGATTTGAATTTCAGCTCACCAGTTAGGCTCTATATGCCTCAGTTTCTCTATCTGTAAAATGGGTATATAATCGTTCATACCTTGTAGAGTTGTTTTAGGAAGGAGTTAATCCATATAAAGAGCTTGGAACAGTACTTGGCACATAGTAACTTCTCAACAAATACTAACTGTTTATATTCTTTGGCACATAGAGCACATCAACAAATACTAACTATTTTTTCTTTTGATTTACAGCGAATAGGCAAGCATCAGCATTGCTTTATTTGAGAAGGACTTTTTTTTGAGTGAGCCAGCTTCTTGACTCTTAAATAACTGTCCTTTTCTTTAGGAGATATTTATAATTATCTGATGGTCCAAATTATTTGCCTCAGGTAAAAAACTCAGACATCAGGAGGTATTAGTGTGTTTAGGAAGGAGGCAAGTTAGAGAGGATAATTAAGTGGGGTTGCCTAAACCTGAGAAATCAAAAACATTTTTCTCAAGTTCTAATATTTAAGTGAAGATTAAAATCATGGCTTTTAAGTTGTGAAGCCTATGAAACTGTACCTTGACGGAGGCTCACTTATTTATTATCTCATAGGTGGGAAGGTTACAAATAATATAGACATGTACAGAGATTATATATAATATGTGACACACAAATGTTTGAAATCCAATGAAGAGTTTTCTGGTAGTTATTCTTGGATATTATCCTCACCCAGTCTCTCTAACATACTCCCCTGGTAGAGAACACTATAGACATATAGGGTAAAATAAGCTCTCAGATGGTTGTACGTTTTTCAGTTAAATGTGGGTACAGATTAATGTATGCATATTTACATATATTAGTATATATAGTTTCACAACCATTGTGATTTTAAATATAATTGTTTTAATTGAAAGTGTAATACTTCACATGCGGTAAAAAATTCAAATAGGACAAGAATATAAATAAAAACTATTTCTCCCACCTCAGGTTCCCCAGTCTTTCTTTCCAGTACTTTTCTGCATCATTGCAGGATGGAAACTGGAATTCATAGAAACACAAATGGGAACACACACACACATGAATAAATATGTAAATACACCTTGCTTTTTTTCCCTGTAACAAAAAATCTTGGACAGTTTTCTTATCAGCACAAATAGGTCTATCTTACTGTGTTTAACGATTACAAAATATTCCATTTTATGGGTGTACCTTAATCTATTTAACAGTCTCCTCTTGATGGAAATTTCGGTCATTTTCAGCCTTTTGCTATTACAGTACATATTTTTGTATCTAAGCAGAGTTTATTAAGAGATGAAAGTGTAGAAGTTGAATTGCTGTATCAAGTGGTGAATGCTGTTAAATTTTGATAGATACTGCCAACTGTCTTCCAAAGAGTCTGTACTAATTTACCAAAAGTGCATGAGAGGGCCTGTTTTTCATGCTCTCATCTATACTATAAAACTAACAAACATTTTGTCTTGGTAATAGTATTTCATTGTTTCTTGAATTTTATTTATTTAATATACTACAACACCACCACCACTGATCATTTCTTGTGTGTGTCATTATTCCAAGTGTTTTACATTTTTAACTTAATTAACTCATCAACCCTATGAGGTGACTAGTTCTATTATTCTCTTTTAATAGACATGAAACATGAGACATAGAGGGGGAAATTTACTTGCCCAAGATTATTCAGGTAATGAGTAGAAGGGCTGGAATTCAAACCTAGTAGGTAGTCTGCTCCAGAGCCTGTGCTGTTAACTACCAAGCTAGTCTGTAAATAAATGCCATACATTTATGTCCCATTATATATGAATGAACATATTTATTACATATGAATATGAATATATATCTCTCATGGCCTTTGCACATTTATTTTATTGATTTATAGGGACTCTTTATATATGACAGAAATTAGCCCTTTCTCATATATGAGTTTTAAATATGTTTTCATATTTAAATATGTTTAAATATGTTTCCAATTTGTATTTTTATAACTCTTTATGTTTCTTTTTGCACACAGATATGATGAATTTTGATGCAGTCAAATTTTCAATCTTTCATTATGATCATTAGGTTCTATGATTAGCTTAGATCTTCTTCACTCTGAGATTATAAAAATATTCTCCCATGTTTCAGTCTTTCAACTTTTAAATTTCATTTAAACCTTTGATCATTTTGGACTTCATTTTGGCATCAGGCGTAAAGGCAGATCTCAACAGTTATACACTGATATTTTTTAAAAGATATATAGTTTTGTCTTTTGACACATACATAGATGTAAACCCACTCCATAAATAATATGAACCACCACAAAGATACATACACACAATTGCATGCCCAGATACACCTGTTCATACATATATTGATATGAACAAATGGATACATAGAAATAAAATACATTCCAGAACAAATACAGAAATGAGAATATAGTTATATGTCCTCTGAGCACCTGAATACTTGGAGAGGCTTAATTCTTACTGTAATGCCAGACATGAATGAGATTTGGTTGCTGCTCACTTGGGACACGCCTACCCTCCCTTAACGGAACAGAGCAGGAAGGGTTGGACCCTCCCTGTGCATCAGTATATATATCAAAAGCATCCCACACAAATTGGTTCAACTCCTTGTTTATGATTCTTGTGCTTTGTAGCAAAGTAAGAAAGCAGGTCAACAAGAGTCATATAAAAGAAGGCTCAAATCACAGGCTAGAATTTATTCAGTATCTTTTACCTACCTGTTGAGGAAACCAGTCAAATTTTGGCTGTTTCCAGAGTCACAGCTTGGCTGCCTTTTAATTTCTAGCTATAAAAGTTAACTACTGGACTTCCCTGGTGGCGCAGTGGTTGAGAGTCCGCCTGCCGATGCAGGGGACACGGATTCGTGCCCCGGTCCGGGAAGATCCCACATGCGGCGGAGCAGCTGGGCCCGTGAGCCATGGCCTCTGAGCCTGCGCGTCCGGAGCCTGTGCTCCGCAACGGGAGAGGCCACAACAGTGAGAGGCCCGCGTACCGCAAAAAAAAAAAAAAAAAAGTTAACTACTGATTCAGATCTTCCTATTTTGAAGGAAAATGAAAGAAGAAGAATAACTGGATCTAGGCCAGTTGTTCTCAACCAGGGCAATTTTGCCACTAGGGGATGCTTGCAGTGTCCGGAGCCATAGGGAATAGGGGCAGCTACCATCTGCCATCTAGTAGGTAGAGGCCAAAGGTGCTGTTGACTTCTTACAATTTCCAGGACAGCCTCCCCACCTCTCCTACAATTATCAGGTCCAGAATGTCAATAATGTTCAGCAACCCTGGTGTAGGTCAAGGTAGGAAATCCAGATATCTGGGTTAAGTGTTGGTATTTAGACTTTGAGGGATAGAATTACATTACAAAGAAAGACTTTAGCATCTTTATACCAACTCAGTACTAACACATTTTAGGGGGTTTGGTGGCTGTTTTTGTTTTACTTCTTGACTCCATATGATATGGCCATTTACATAATCAGTAAACAAGTAGACAGGTCAATGGCAACTATCACTGCCCTTAATTATATAATATAAGAAGTCTGAGAATCTTAGACGTTATTATCTTAAAACTCTTCCAGTTACTAACTCTTTTGTTTACCACCTTCAAAGACATGCCTTGTCTTTGTGGTGTAGTTTTCTAATAGTCTGTTTTTTCTTGTTCTTTAAACAAGTTCTGTGGACACTTTAAATCGTCTAGCAGAGTTATCACTGTTCTTTTAATAAGTAACATATTGTAGTTTGCGGCAGCAGTTTTACAGTAAAGGGAAGTTCTTGTGAAATCCCTTGATTCTGGGAAGATGAGGGAAGGCAAAAGAAAAAAGAAAGGAAGCATGAACGCTATGCAGTTCTGCATCATTAATACTAGCAATGGGTTCTTTTACCGACTGCCCTCTCACCTCTTGTTTTCTGACCCAGTTCTGTGTGCTTGGATGTAAAGTTTTGGCTGAGGGCTGCTCTTGCATGGAATGCAGTAAGTGGCTTGTCAACCTGACCAATGCATTAAGAAAATGAATTTTAAAGGTGCTCACAGAATATAAGTAGAAGAATCAAACTTCAGTGGAAGGCGAGCTTCATTTAAAGCACAACGTTCTCTACAAGTTAATTCTTTCCCTCTAAAATCTAAATAGGGCAGCAATAGGGGATCATTATGTTAGATTGTCAGGTTTCTTGGGATGAAACACTGTACAGCTAGAGAGTAACTGCATCTGCATTACAGCAATGGCATTTAGCTGAGTCTAATGACTTTGAAGCATTTATAATTCAGTAATTAACCTAGTAACGAATGAGCCAACTTAAGAACAGAGTTTTTAATTGACTCTGTGATTTTAAGCAGTTCTTGCAATGCTTGTTAAAATTTTAATCGCTGGCATTCATATTTTGGCAGACTTTATACTTTAGAAGGAAAACTGATTGAGAGTGGGGCAGAGTTGGAGAATGGGCAGTTTTACGTGGCTGTCGGCAGAGATAAGTTTAAGAAATTGCCTTACAGTGAATTACTTTTTGACAAGTCAACGATGAGAAGGTCTTATGGGTAAGTTTGCATCCTCATTCACTTCTCACATTTTAATTATCACTTGAAATAGCATTGAGTCTTATGCTGACCACTGGTCTATTTTATAGAATCTTGTTTATCAGTTAAAATGGAAAGCATGTATGAAATAAATTGATCGGTGTTTATTTTGCCATGATTGGAGATTGAGAACTATTGCATGAAAATATAATTTTGAGGAATCCATGATAGACTATATAGTATTGTTTTACCATTCACTTACGAATTTATAATGAAGACTTATTTTTGTGAAAAAGATAGAGGGCAGTAAGCTTCTAAACAGCATACGTTATTAGAAGTTTTAATAGCATCTTAACTGGTTAGCTAGACGGAATAACTTTTCAGGTGGTGCGTAGAGAAACTTCTAAAGGTCATTAAAAATGAATATTTTCTACTTAAAAAAATAAAAACAGTAAAATATAAAAATGATATAGTTCCTTTTGTACAAATAAGTAGAATGGCTGGGTGTGTAATTATTACATGCAGAATTTTAAAGATTACACTATTAACTACACACAGTGCACAGTGGACCATTTTCCTCTATGAGATGTCATATATTTGTGAAGAATGCCTTATTTCAGCCCAGTGGATGTACGCCGAGGCATGCATTTTCATGAAGAGCCCCAGCCCTGGATGCAGGGACCGTTTGGCTTGCTCATGTTGCGCTGCAATCCATCTCTGCTGCTTTTCTGTGTCCACTGTGCTAGAAAACTGACTTTTTGTAGTTGTCCTCTGCTAGGGTGGGTGATTTGTGGCCGAGATAGAGCAGAATGTCACCAATTTGTTCTCCATTAATTTGCAATCTGTGTAGCTTGATGGAGAGGCTAGCCAAGGGTTTCATAAGGAATAGATGAAATGGAATTTCAGGGGTGGTGTTTGAAGTATGCAGGCAGAGTTACTGCTAACCATCCTTACCCATCCATGAAATCAAATCCTTCACAACCTTTGCTAAACAATACTGGGTTAGGCTGCTGGGCGTTGCAGTACACACTGCAGTAAGAGCTTGTACTTGATGGCAGTGAGAAAACTAGCTCATGGTGGCCTTTCTCAGACAGATTAGTAAGATTTACCTTTATCTCTGTGGCCTCCTTATTTTCAGAGAGGGTTAGGTTTCACGATGGGTTGGGTTTTAAGATGGATCTTTTCCTATAATAGAAACATCTGGGAAATAACTTACTCTTAGAGCTGAAGAGAATTTTTTACTTTTTGGTCAGAATGACTGGTTTAGAAACTCCCTGAATAGACATGCCAGTGTTTTACTATTCTATGCTTCTATCAGAGGCAGACATTATAGACATGATAAAAACTATGGAAATTTATAGTTTTAAATGCCATCTGGCAAAATCATCGCTCGGCTTGGGAAATGATTTTTTGAAATGCAAATAGAAAATTTAGAGATCTGATTTAAAATGCTATGAAAAAACTTAAGACAGTACTAAATTTATTTGTAAGCATCAATTAAAATACTATACAAGAGGGACTTGCCTGGTGGCGCAGTGGTTAAGAATCCGCCTGCCAAGACAGGGGACGTGGGTTTGAGCCCTGGTCCGGGAAGATCCCACATGCCTTGGAGCAACTAAGCCCATGTACCACAACTACTGAGTCTGCACTCTAGAGCCCGCGAGCCACGATTACTGAGCCCACGTGTCACAACTACTGAAGCCTGCGTGCCCTTAGAGCCGGTGCTCCGCAACAAGAGAAGCCACCACAATGAGAGGCCCGCGCACGGCAACGAAGAGTAGCCCCTGATCACTGCAACTAGAGAAAGCCCGTGCGCAGCAACAAAGACCCAACACAGCCAAAAATAAATTTAAAAAATAAATAAATTTATATTAAAAAATACTATACAAGAAAACACTAAAGGTCTTTTGGAATGGAATTTGGAAATGTTATGGTGGTCTTTGTGAAATTGGGAAAGTCTATGGGACTTTTTGTGAAATACCGATGTCAGTAAGTAGTTGAGTTCCATGTCAGGATGACAAATTGAGATGACGATTATCTTGCCTTATATATTATTTGTGAATAATGCTCAGATTTCTAAATTGCAATTTGTTTCCGCAGTCAGAAAGCCTCTTCGCTACCTCCTATTGTAGGATCCAGAAAGTCTAAAGGGAGTGTAAGTATCAGATACTTTACTCATTAATGTTCTATATTTCTGTATGATACACAGAGACTGTCCTTTGGGTTTCAATTAAATTCGAAGAAATGAAACTTAGCCACCTTGTGGTATATAAGCAATCATGTGAAACAACACTAGAACATTAATGTTACAACTAAGTTTCTAAAGGAGAGCTAACATTTTAAAAATATGGATTTCAAAATATCTTTTTCCTAATATACAGACCTGATAAAATTTATACCATGGTTGAAATCTAGGCAGTGATACACAAATGAGAAGAAATGCTGTATTACGTCACACCAGTGGTCTGCCCAGTCTTGTTTTCTGTCACTGACCAAGACTGAAAAGAAAGTTTTTGTAACAGAATAGTAATCCTCAGTTATGTTCCTTTAAAAGATTGAGAATCATTCCAAATATTTATCTCCTTATCAGAATCTTTTCCATCCATCATTCATTCATTTGTTAATTCAGCAAATGTCTACTAAATACCTATTATATGGGAACTGTGACAAGTATTTAGTAGGTAACTTCTTAACCTATTTGTATTTTTTGTCTGTACCCCCTCATGGAGGTGGGTTTCATGTCATGCTGGAGAATTGCTTTGACAGGTCTTCTTGGCTGAAACTTCTCTTTCTACTCTTTTGGTTGAACTTCCTGACCTGTAGTGGTCAGAAGTGATCTGGCATTTCCCCCTTCTGAATGAAATAAGCAAAACGCTTATGCTGGTGTTCTGTAAAACAAGTGGCTGCTGGGCAATGATACTGTCTCCTAATGATGATTTAGATATTTCTTCCCCTCCCCCCTTTCTGTAATACCATGTGAAATTCTTGAAAAAGAAAAATAATTTTGTGTGAAGAAATAGTGCTGATCTCAGTATAACAAACAACAGACATACCCACTCATTCGCTGTAACTATTGTACTATTTATGACAAAGCTCTTGCTCTCAAGAAACTTACAGTCTAATTGAAATAGAGAAAATAGTTTGAAAAGGTAACTAACAAGCTAAAGCTAAATATAAAAAATGTGCTGAGATAGGTATACAGAAGGAATGAGACAGAAGGAATCAATGTGCATTCGGCCAAAGTACATGGAGGAAGTTGAATTTGAGCTGTGCCTCTGAGGACTGTTTAAGATTCGGGTGAAGGTTAGTGAGAGGAAAGGGGAGATAGAAAGGACAGTGTGGAGAAAGGAGCAGAGATGAGCGCATGGAGAAACAATAATTTTGGCTGATATTTAGTGAACACTCGAGGGTTCAACACCATGCCAAGGGCTTTACAGATGTGATTTATTTAACCCCAACCCCATGAGCCAGGTACTGTTGTTATTGCATTTAAAAATGAGAAAAGGAGGGCTTCCCTGGTGGCGCAGTGGTTGAGAGTCCGCCTGCCGATGCAGGGGACACGGGTTCGTGCCCTGGTCTGGGAAGATCCCACGTGCCGCGGAGCGGCTGGGCCAGTGAGCCATGGCCGCTGAGCCTGTGCGTCCGGAGCCTGTGTTCCGCAGTGGGAGAGGCCCGCGTACTGCAAAAAAAAAAAAAAGAGAAAAGGAAACACAGATAGTAGAAGTAGCATCTCCAAAGGCTCCATTGAGTAAACGGAGGGGAAGGATTGAGTCTGGATGGCCCGCTTGGAGGGAGCTAATATTTCTGACCCCAGGGGGACAATGAGTCCCTCCCGCCAGCTGGAACAGAGGCCCCTCCTGGCGTGGAGGCTGACATGCTCACTTGGTAGGTGGTGGCAGGTTTTTTTTTTTTTTTTTTTTTTTTTTGTGGTATGCAGGCCTCTCACTGCTGTGGCCTCTCCTGTTGTGGAGCACAGGCTCCGGACACGCAGGCTCAGCGGCCACGGCTCACAGGCCCAGCGCTCTGCGGCATGTGGGATCCTCCCGGACCAGGGCGCGAACCCATGTCCCCTGCATCGGCAGGCAGACTCTCAACCACTGCGCCACCAGGGAAGCCCTGGTGGCAGTTTTAGATGACCTCGAATGTCAGAATGTAGAGTTTAGTCTTTAGCCTTGAGTTAAGGGAAGCTCATGAAGGCTTCAGAGAAGTGAGAATGTTGATCCAAGTCCAGTCTAGAAAGGCCAGATCTTTTATGTGGAGAAAACCTTAATATGGTGAGAGGCCATCGATGAGGTGTCAATTACAAAGCAACTTCCATAACCTTGGCGTAACGTGGTAAGAGCCTAGACCAGGTAGGTGGTGAGGGAGCAGCAGTAGGTGATTTTTGCTCATGAAGAAACAAAGGACTTGCTAGGTGATTGGATACAGGGGATTAATGGAGCAGTTGGAGCCAAAGATAACTGCAAGTTTCTGAGCTTGGATGCCAGAGAAAATGGTGGTACTATGGCTAAGAAGGGGGCAACTAGAGGAAAGAGTGACCTGCTTACTTTCCAATGCATTGAGTTGTGTCATCACGGAATCTAGGTGAAAAATGTTCAGCTAGCAGTTGTAAATGGCAGAGGCTGAGGACATCAGATGTTGATTTGCAAGTTCATCCACATGATGGTCATAGTCGAAGAGCAGAGACGTGTCATGGTGGTGTTCTTTCCTCGCACCCAGCACAGCCTGGCAGGGAGCAGGGTTCTTCATGCTGTTGAGTGAGAGGATGGGGGAGTAGGTGCCGAGAGAGAGAGAGAGACAGACAGACAGACAGACAGAGCAGCGAGAACCACAGAGAACCCAAAACTTCATGTGTGTGGAGAGCAAGGGGAGAGAGAGAATTCTAGTAACTGAAAAATATATTTTAGCCACAATAAAGCTAAATAAAAACCAGGAAGTTAGGGTTTGGAAATTCTGTCCTCTTGCTCTTCTTCAGGACTTTGGAGTGGAATCGCTTCCACGTCCCATGCACATGTGAGCTCATTAACTCTCACAGTACAGCTGGAAAGGTGATGGTTAAACAGAGACCAAGTGTAGTTGAGTAACTGACCTAGGTCATAGGGAAAGTTCATGTCAGAACCAAGATCAGGACTCAGCTCTTTACATCCACAATTACTGAACTTCAGGATTAGGTGCTTACTCTTCTGAAATTTAGAATGTCTGAGTTTTTATTAAAAATGTGTAATGTGTTTCCCGTTTTAAAATTCATACACAGGAGGCACATACATGCCTCTTTCTTGCTCGCTTGTTTGGACCTGTGCTGTGAATACTGGGTCATCTAATGATGATTGGTGAAGTCTTCTGTGTGTCTGGTATGGAACTAAGCACCAGGGAGATGGTATTGTGCAAAAAGACACAACACTCTCTCTTAGCCCTGGCCTACTCAGGGAGACAAGGGTTACGTAGGCGATGCCACAAAGCAATATGTAATTACAAAGTGTGACTAAAATGAAGGAAAAGTATAGAACAATATGAAAGAAGGTAAAAGGAGAACTTAGATATGTGTGTCAGGAAAAGACCTCTTTGAGGAAGTGGCCTTTTAAGACTCCAAGTTATATTTTGAGATGAATTTCCATCTCATACACAGCAAAGACTCAAAATTATATTGCCATGCTATGACTTAGAAAAAGACATTGATAGCAGAGTGTACCTCTCTTTCCACAATGCATGCTCCCTAAGCATTCTGTAGATTCATCCATCCATTCATCTGCTCATCCAGCCATCCATCCAACGTGTGTTTAGTGAGCACTTACTGAGTGCCAGGAATTGCTCCAAGCAACTGGCATAGATTAATGAACAGACAGACAAGGTTTCAGACCTCAAGGAACTTTTGTTCTAGTGCCTGTATCTGTGTGGGAGTAGGGAGGGTGGAAGAATGGGGTAGACAGACTGTCAATCTCTAAACAAATATAGGGACTTCCCTGGTGGTTCAGTGGTAAAGAATCCGCCTTCCAATGCAGGGGATGTGGGTTCGATCCCTGTTCGGGGAGGTAGGATCCCGCATGCCGCGGGTCAACCAAGCCGGCGCGCCACAACTACTGAGCTCGCACGCCTCAACTAGAGCCCGTGTGCCGCAAACTACAGAGCCCACGTGCCCTGGGGCCTGGGCGCCATAACTAGAGAAGAGAAAACCCGCATGCCACAACAAGAGAGAAGCCCGCAGGCTGCAACAAAGAGCTCACGCGCCGCAACAAAAGATCCCGCGTGCCTCAACGAAGATCCTGTGAGCTGCAACTAAGACCCGACACAGCCAAAAATAAATAAATAATAAACAAATATATAAACAATTTCAGATGGTGATAAGTGCTATGAGGACAATAAAATGTGGGCACTAATTAGGACACTAATTGATATAAGATTCTCTGAGATTGGCACCTTAATGTGCCAATGTATGTAAAGGAGCCAGTCACACAAGGTGGGTGCAGGAGAAACAGTCACAAGGGCCCTTGGTAAAAAGCTTGGCATAAAGGAGTGGGGCAGAAAGAAGGCTGGAGTGGTCTGCGATTAAATTGGAGGGGCGGGCAGGGCCCGATCGTGTAGGCCATGCATGGAGTTTGGATTTTATTCCTTACCAGGACACCGTTTGAGGGATACAAGTAGAGAGTGGTATCATTTGATTTGCAGGGTTTTGTTTTTGTTTTTGTTTTTTTTGCGGTACGCGGGCCTCTCACCATTGTGGCCTCTCCCGCTGCGGAGCAGAGGCTCCGGACGCGCAGGCTCAGTGGCCATGGCTCACGGGCCCAGCCACTCCGCGGCATGTGGGATCCTTCCGGACCAGGGCACGAACCCGTGTCCCCTGCATCGGCAGGCGGACTCTCAACCACTGCGCCACCAGGGAAGCCCTGATTTGCAGTTTTAAGGGATCATTATGGCTGTGTTGTCTACAGAGAAGGGGGGCGGGGCAAGAACAGAAGCAGGAGGCAGTGGGACGGCTGGCATCCAGGTGAGTGATGCAGGTGACTTGGACAGGAGGCAGCAGAGCAGATGGACATCTATCCTATTTCTTCTTGGAGCGTATTGTAATTGCTGTCACTGATTGACCCGTTCATCTAATAACTGTTTATTGAGTCCATATTATGTCCCGAACACTGTTTTAGCGCTTGTGGGGAAGGGGAGACAGAGATTCCAGAGAAAACTGTAAATGTATGAAGCTGCTATTCTGGAGGAGGAAAAAGACAAACAAATACACGTGTGATATTAATCAGGGATAAGCCTGAAGAGAAATGCGTGAGGATATGGAAAGAGAAAGTGAGAGAGGGCACAGTATCCTTTGGGTGGCCAGGGTGGGCCTCCTTTAGGAGGTTATATTTAGCCAAGGGGAGTAAACCGCCGGGCACACAGTAGGTTCTCAGGAAACCCGTCTAGTGGATGAGTGAGTGAGTGCTGTGAGCCGCACAGAGGGGATATTCTATGTCAAGCGTTCCAAAAGCACAAACTTGGTTTTTAAGAGAAGGATCAGTTTGCTCCTTTCCTTTAGTTAATTGGTTCCCTGGAGAATGTACGTGTTTTTAAGATCGTTAACCGCTTGGCACTGAGTGGGGCTGTGAGTGAATGGGACTATAGGCGAGCAGGCTTAAGACTTTCGGAACTACTGTCCAATCAAAGGGAAGGCATCTCTGAACCCGTGATGCAAATCAAAGGGGACACAACTGGATTTTTAGGAAATCATTTCTCCACACCGCCTTCTAGGAATAGCTGTATTGCAGCATGAAGGAGAGTGTGAGTGGGGGCCTGATAGAACTTCAAACAAAAAAGGAGAGAGAGAGAGAAAGCTGCCATAGTTTGCATAGAGGACCCTGCTGTGCAGGGGTGATGTGTCCGCGAGGCCCCACCCTTGTGGTAGGGAGTGTGGGTAACAGGGCTGGGGGGTTCCGGGGGGTCCACCAGACCCTTTCAAAACAGCCAGGGAATGCCAGAAGTTACCCCTGTTCAGACTGGGGAGTCACAGAGATGAGCACATTAAGAATAATTTTACCTTGTGATACTAGCCTTGAAAACAAAAGGAATCCTCTGAAGTCCTATTAAGTTTGAAAAATTAACCCACCGGCGGGAGGCTGTTCTCTAGCTGCGAGGTCTCACCACACGGAATCCAAGCACCCTCTAGTGGAAGAGATGTAAAATCAGGGACGTATTTGAAAGAGCCAAAGACGACGTTAAATTGTCTTTAGTTGTCCTTATTACCATGTGGCTGATGTATCTTGTGATCAGTAATTTACAGGTTCAAATATTGTAATTGCTAAGGTTTTGGTAAGAAAACGGCATGATCAAAGTCACGGTGAAGCAAGGTCAATTCCAAATGCTTCCCAAATTCCATTTTGCCTTTTGGAAAACGGGGTCCAATTTGGATAAAAGGGTTTCTCACACTTCCTATCACTAGATGCACAGTGAGAGAAATGCCAGCCTAAGTCTGGGTCTGGTCCCTTGCTCAGAAGGTCTCCTGGGTGCATCGCTGAAATACACACACTGTGAAGGCTGCTGTGTGTGGCAAATCCCTCACAAAATTATTTTAAACTTGATGCTTTATGGCCCATATGTCTTTGACACATGTTCATGGGGGCTGAAAATGAGTCTTCCTTGGTAATGAAAGAAACCTGAGTTGATTGGATCTTGTTGGAAAGAGCCTAGGGAATTACTGAAAAAATCCCAGTTTCAGTAGAGTGAGGGGTGACCAAAGGGCTCTTTTTAGTTTTTTGTTTGTTTGGGCCAGAGGTTTTCTATTCCTATCAGATATTTTGGTATGTGTGTGTGGCAAAGGCAGGACAGTGGTTGAAGTGTCACATGGGGTCTAGTTTTCACATGGGACACGCTGTAAAATTTGGCTGCTTCTTGATTTCTTCCACTTTGGGAAAAAGTCATCATCTATTACTTCCAGGTCGCTTTTTTAGGGAACCATTCTGTATAATAGCTGTTTCTAGTGTCTTGGGTATTAGGAAGGTTCAGTGTAGCAGAAAAATCAGACCTGGGTAAACTTGAGAAAGTTAATTCCTTTATCTGTAAAATAGTGATAATAATACCTACCTATACATTTGGTAAATACTTGGGGTTATGAGTATTAAGCACACAAGAGGTACTTAGTAATATTGTCTTATCAACTATCATAGCTCTTATGAGATGGCAGAACTCCCCTATTCCCTGTGCCCCACAAATAGCAATGACTATCCATGTATCCAGGTTATGAGTCACATGCAGAAGTCTCAGAAAAGAAAGGAAAACCCATCTCTCCATTCCTTTGCCCTTCCCTTTCTCTATAACTTACTTACATATTATCTATAATTTATATAATTAACTATACAAATGAGTATATATAATTTATATTATATAATTTATTTATATCTTTGTGTTTATTATATATCTATTTCATTTTTTTAGATGAATCAATATTTTCTTTTTCTAATTTTTATTTTATATTGCAGTATAGATGATTTATAATGTTGTATTAGTTTCAGGTGTACAGCAAAGTGATTCAGTTATACATATACATATGTCTATTCTTTTTCAGATTCTTTTCCCATTTAGGTTATTACAGAATATTGAGTAGAGTTCCCTGTGCTATACGACATGTTTTCTTTTTTAAAAAGAAAAGCATTTAAATTCTTTCCCGTCTTCAAATTACAAAACAGTTCTTCCTTTTTACTCAGTTTAATTTAGTTCTTACTCACCAAGTGCCTGGCAGTTAGTCATTAATCAATATTTGATTGCATGAGTGTCAATTACCAAAGCCATGCCTCATATAGTTATTGGAATCAACTAGTCTTTCTTGATGCTCCCAAATCGCCCTTTTGAGTGTCCCTAATAGAGGTGTAGTAAATCAGAACTTCCTGTATATTCAACAACAGAGTTGATTTTTTTTTTTGCGGTACGTGGGCCTCTCACTGTTGCGGCCTCTCCCGTTGCGGAGCACAGGCTCCGGACCCGCAGGCCCAGCGGCTGTGGCTCACGGGCCTAGCCACTCCGCGGCATGTGGGATCTTCCCGGACCGGGGCACGAACCCGTGTCCCCTGCATCGGCAGGCGGACTCTTAACCACTGTGCCACCAGGGAAGCCCTGATTTTTAAAATTATATGAATCCCCAGACACTCCAGGATGGGGCATCTGCTTCTCCCTTGTTTTACCCCTTTGTGAATAGGAGTTTTCCCAGAGAGTGGTAAAAAACCATTATGCTGAGATCCAGAGTTTCTCATTCTTTAAGTTTCATTTCAGTCCTTGAAAGTTCAACAGCATCTCTGAACATTCTAGTAGGCTTGCTAGAAGGGTTACTCCTCTCATTCAAGGCTTTTAAAGTTTTAGAATCTTGGGACGAATAGACTTGTTTGCAAATAGACTAGAATGTGAGACCTGGGCGTTGGTTTCTTCTCACATGATGGTTTTGGAATCTCTTCTATAATCACATTAGCCATTTTTCCTGCCTGAAAGTTTATGGCCTTGTGAGGAAGAATCATTAAAGAAAAGGAAAGAAAAAAAACCCAACTCTGGTTGCAGTTAATGCAATAATTAAATGGAAACTGTATGTTTAAATTGCATTTGGAATAGGAAATTAAATTATGCAAAAAAAGTGTTATAGGTTTGGACAAGTTTTCATAATGTTAATAAATTTATGCATAATTCATTTTCTTGTAGGCTATGACAAAATAGCATAAATAACTTCATTTGTAAGGCTGTGAATTTTTCTATTCTTAATTGGGTGATAGCTAAAACTATTTAAATGCTTCTGGATGACTGAATATATAAATGTTTAAAATGGGCAGTTATAGTAGGTTTCTAGGCAGATTTGTTTGTTTAATATTGCTACACTTATTTTCAGATACTAGCATACTACAGATGTTGCATAAAGATTGCACCCAATATTGTGTGAGTTTGGTGTGATTTTTAAGAAAAAGATATTAACTCTCTGCTCTTGAAGGAAGCACTCTGATCGTCTTTGAACAAAACTACATGCCAGGCACTGTACTCATTACTTTATAAACGTTACCATTTCATCCTAATGATGGACCTCACGGCAGGCACATCGACCCCATTCAATTGATAAGGATTCAGGCTCAAAGAAGGTAGGAGTTAGTTACCGCAAGGTCCCATAGGTGGTTAGTGGCAGTGCAGTGGCCCTGACATGGGTATTTTGGGTCTCTAAAACGTGCATTCTTTCTACTACCTGCAGCCTCACGCCTTACACACTCAGGTAAGTGTAGCACCTGAGCGTCTGAAGACCAAGGCTGTCTTGTTAGGAGGGTGTTTCTCGCAATGGCCAAGCAGTGGCTGAGTATCAGCACAGCTGTTCCTTGGGTACAGTAGCCACCACTGTAGTGATTCTATGTGGCTCCCCAGGAGCTGTATATGGGCCAGTGACAGGAGCCACTGAACTCAACCTCACCTTCATGCTGAGAAGCTCACTTTGCAGATGCAAGGTCTTCGTTTCGAGAGGCACACGGGAATCAGAGGCAACCACCAAAAGTGTGATCATTGGGGGCCGCCTTGCAGGAATGAAGGGCATGTGGTCTTGAGCTGCTTGTGTCTGTGTTGCTCTGGGTTTGTGATTCATAGAGACCATGGCAGTCACCAACAGATGAGTCAATATCAGAGGATTTCTACAAGCACAGTGCTTGTATGATGATACCGATACACTCACAGTGACGACCAGTTAAGAAGGTATTTCTAGATTAACTGATCAAACGGGTTTGTCATTATTCCTCATCCAATAGCTGGCTGCTGATTCTTCTGAAAGGTGCAGGAGGGAGAGGAAGGTTAAGACAGCGGACCCGCTCTGCTCCTTGCTGGCTGGCTGACCTTGGGCAGGCTTAACCACTAAGCCTCATTTGCTTGTGTATATAATGGGGTGATAACAGTACCTGTCTCTCAGGTTATGAGGACTGAGTGAGACAATTTCATAGAACACCTGGTACAATTAAGTACTCAACAATTGTCAAGTGCTATTATTTTTATTCTCCTTCCTCTGATAGACCCTTCCTCTGTCACCAAGAAGAGTTAATGTAGGTAGTGGACAGCAGCAGAATCAGTACAATACCTCCATCTCCCACCCCTGCCCTTTTTACCACTAGTTAGTGACTTGTACTGAATACTAATCGCTTAGGGAGTTCATCAGCCGATAGTAAGGGTCTGATCTTTTGCCATGTAGGGAAATGATCGCCAATCTAAGTCAACAGTCGGATCCAGCGACAACTCATCTCCTCAGCCTCCAAAGAGGAAAGGGAAAAAAGAAGATGTGAATTCAGAAAAACCCACGAAAGGGAAACAGAATGTAAAGTTAAAGAGTTCGCCGCAAACAATTCCAAACAGTGGTAAGTTTGTTGTTATTATATTGTTATTATTGATTATCATTATCTTAAGGCTGTGATACAATTTTAATTTGTAAATAGATCCATTTGTTTTCCTGCGCCTACAGAAAAGACTCCTTATTGTCCTATATGAGAGTTTTCAAAGAAGACTTTCTGCGTATGAGAGATGCTGCTGTTTTTCATGCTTAATCTCTATTTGTAATTAGAGATTCTGCTACGAGGACATGTGCTTTTTAAATTTTTTATCAAAAAAAATTTTTTTGGCTGCTTTGGGTCTTTGTTGCTGCGCATGGACTTTCTCTAGTTGTGGTGAGCGGGGGCTACTCTTCGTTGCGGTGCGTGGGCTTCTCATTGCAGTGGCTTCTCTTGTTGTAGAGCGTGGGCTCTAGGCTCACAGTCTTCAGTAGTTGTGGCATATGGGCTCAGTAGTTGTGGCTTGTGGGCTCTAGAGCACAGGCTCAGTAGTTGTGGCGCATGGGTTTAGTTGCTCCGCGGCATGTAGCATATTCCTGGATCAGGGATTGAACCCGTGTCCCCTGCATTGGCAGGCGGATTCTTAACCACTGCACCACCAGGGAAGTCCCAAGGACATGTGTTTTGAGGTAAAATATGTCTTGAGTGGTCGTATTGGAAAAGGTAACTTTTACCATCCTGTGTTCCAGCTAAAAGGGCTCGATTAACATTTTTGCCAACCACTGTTGATCTCTCTTATTTGTGTGTATACAACCCTTGTTGACATTCATTACGAATTGCTTTTAGTCACAGATCACTTTTTCCAAAAAGATATTTCACCGATTTTACTGATACCCAAGAGAACACACACACACACAACTTTACCAATAAACAATATGTACCAAGTTAGTTACATGTCTTGCATGACCAGGCGAGAGATGGTATAAAATAATTTAAAACATTTTGCATTAGTACAAGATTTCAAGATAAAAGTGTGATAAACTAAGGATGAGTGCCAAAAGAATTGTGAACTTTTCATGTTAGTTTTTTGTGAAGACAAGCTCTTTTTGGCTTCACTCGGAGCATGGTCTCAGTGGGGCGAGCGCACAAGGGTGGAGTGATGCTGTGGGCCGGGGGCTGGCTGGGACAAGGCTGGAGGAGTGACGGCTTCTCCCTCCCCCTGGGATCCACTTACCCCCACTGGAAGACATGCCAGGCTGCCCTGGAAAAGGATGAATGGGATCAAGTTTCAGATTCATGGCCAGAGCTTGGCTTCCAGCTGGGAGCTCCAGCTCACTTCAAAGTCCACGTGAAGTGTCACATTAGAATTACAGCTCAAGTGGGCTTCGCAGCTGAGGAGACACCATGAACTTGTGTGAGTGTTTAGAAGACGCTGCTCAGATGATTAAAGTTTCAGAAGAAAAATGTGTGAGACTAAGTTAAAAGAACAGGTGAAATGGAAGGAACCAATTCCTTAGAGAAGAAAGTGGAGGGGTTTTAAAATCTTCAGAGATTTAAATGGTGGAGATTAGCTGGAAGTTGAGAATCCTAGATTCTTGTCCCAGTTCTGCTCTCGACTTCGGGCAAGTCACTTAACTTCTTTTAGCCCCGTTAGCATTCTTCAACATGTGGGCTCATATTAAGACTTATCTTCAAAGTTTTGCTTTTGCCTTTAAGTCTGTGCAATCCTTTCTGGTGACTCTGAAACAGGGAGGCCAGTAAAATACAGTCAAAGGATGTTTATTGAATGCTTGTTGTATGGTAGGCACCAAAGGAAAAAGCTAGCCTGGAAAAGCATGCCATGCCATGAGCATTAAAAATAATAGAGGGTTGGGACTAACCTGGTGGTCCAGTGGTTAAGACTCAGCGTTCCCAATGCAGGAGACCTGGGTTTGATCCCTGGTCAGGGAACTAGGTCCCGCATGCCACAACGAAGACCCAGTGCAGCCAAATAAATAAATAAATATTAAAAAAAAAGAATAGAGGGTTTATTTTAATCAGTGTATACTAGATTGTGAAACTCCCAAGGCCGTGAGCTATGTCTTACTGTTTTTTTTGTTTTCAGTCCCCAACAATTAGCACAGGTCTGACAGATGAGACGCTTAATAAATATTGATGGATGAATGATGGAAGTTACAAAATAGATAAGTCTCTGTAATACTTTAAAACCCACTAAGAAACAGGACTCATGTTAAACTCTTCATGAATTATTTTTGATTAAAGGCTCTTATAAAGTGCTACTTTTTTATTTTCTGCAAGGCTCTTACTAGCTTATGAAAATACCAACTCCTACTTCCAATATATTTTTTGAAAGTCTTTAGTTAGATTCAGTAGTTGTCCCTCAAAAGAAAGGGGACCATCATCTCTTCAGGTGATTTCATTCGTGGAAACTTGGGAACACAAGAGGCTGAATCAGCATTTCCGTGTTTCACAGGAAAGTAAACTTTATTAAAAAGTTGAATTATCAGTGTTTTTAAAAAATTTTTTATTAGAGTATAGTTGATTTACAATGTTGCATTAGTTTCTGCTGTACAGCAAAGTTTATCAGTTATACATATATCCACTCTTTTTACTTACTTTTTTTTCTCTATTTCCTTTTGAATTTTATTTTATTTTTTATACAGCAGGTTCTTATTGGTTATCTATTTTATACATAATAGTGTATGTATGTCAATTGCAATCTCCCAATTCATCCCACCTCCCCATCAGTGTTTTTGTTTTTATAGAAATTCACAAATAGTTTCCAACAATAGTTGTATCTGTGGGGGTCAAAGTAACAAAAACATGTTGACCACGGAAACAAGTCACATTTTTAAAGTGCTAAGAAAAGGTAGGAGCCCTCAGCTGTTCTTACTGTGTCTTTAGAGAATCCTGCAGTTGTTTTAATTGTCCATGTTAAGTGTACATTTTGCAATCTAGTTTTATAATGTGCAGATGATAGGTTTTTCACTGCTGTATCTCAGTGTTAACATAGAACTACGGCTGCTGTCTTTCACATGAAGGTTTGGGGAATTTTTTTTTTCCCCAGTAAGAGGCTTATACCACAGATCTAGAAGCATATATAAGAGTTTAGACGAAGCATTTTGTATCTTTTCATCTTGATGGAGAGAACATATGACCTGGAAAATGAATCTTGGCTTCCAAAAACAATTTTCCCAGGGAAAATGAAAAAAAGGTTTTGTGTAGTTTATGAGATTAAATCATCACTTGATAAGTTTATTAGCTTAAATCCCTACTTTTGAAAATTGAGCTATTTCTCCTTATCAGATCTCCCTCCAGATGTCTTTGGCTATAGAAATTTCTGTGTTATGTTATCAAAAGTATCTGTCTTTATCTCTCTCTCTTTTTTATTACTCCTTTAGCCTCCATATTCATTTATTATTGCAGTTGCTTTTTGCTGTAATGACATCTGTTTTAGTAATTAGAACCAAGTGCGCGATTTTGGACATTCATGCCTCCAGAGGGCTCTTATTCCTTAGAAAGGGAAAAGCAATAAGGACTTGAAGCAAAATGAAAGGGAAGGTGTATGGTGAGTCAGTGAATCAAAAGTGCAAGAATTTAATACTGTATTGCACATTTGAAAGTTGCTGAGAGTAGAGCTTAAAAGTTATTACAAGAAAAAGCGTTTTGTAACCATGTGTGGGGACAGATGTTGACTAGACTTACTGTGGTAATCATTTCTCAATATATACAAATATGGCATAAAAAATACAAGAATTTGATTATAGAGATGAAACAGTCTTTGCTGCTTAAAAATATTAAAAATTTGGAATTAAGTAATCTATTCAATTTTATTTCTAAGTGTTAAATTTTAAGAGTTAGGATGCATATCGATGATTCCTTTCTAGCGTATGTTAAATTGTGCAAATTTTTGACCAGTGTTCTTTAGTGTTCTCACGTTAATTGGAAAAAAGGAGACTTTGTAGGCTATCATGATTTTTATCATTACGATTGTAGTCATACATTTATCCTTTTATTTTACTGCTGATATTTACTGATACTCTGATATATAATGCTTCATGAGTGAGCAGTGCTGATAACAGTCTGTAGATGGCAACCTGGGTCTAATTTTATTTCTTTTTCTTGTTTCTTCTTTTTTTCCGACTCAGTTTCTCTCTGTAATAATAAAGCTTAATAATTCAAGCAGAGCAGTGACATATTTCTTCAGGGAAACAAATCCCATTTTCTTTTGGTAGCCAAGATGCAAAGTAAGATTGGTTGGTGATTGATGAAGTTGGGCGTGAAATGCATTTTTAGTGCTGCATTTAAATGCCAGCTTAACTGACCAGCGTATGTTTTCCTTGCACTTTCCACCTGAGTGGTGCCTTGAGATAGGTTTTAGAGGCTGTTACCTAGCTATTCTCTCCTCTCTGAGCAAAGCTGTAATGATGATTGCTTTGAAATATTGTATAGTGTTTTAGGATTGATTGTATTCGTTGATATTTTAAATAATTTTTTACATGAAAAAAAATTAGTGTTTTTTAGACCCCTTGGAACACAGGAAGTATAGTGGGTTTAGGGCTCCTTAGAATATTGGGAAATCTGTAGAGAAAATATCCCGGTCTGTTATCGCTATGGTTTATGCGGTATTGATAATTATAAATACTTTTTTAAAAGCAGAGTATTAAAATGTAAGGAAAAACAAGACCTGTTTTCTCTTCAAACCTGTGCCCCTTGCAGTGAAAGGGCAGAGTCCTAACCACTGGACCGCCAGTGAATTCCCAAGACTTGTTTTATTTTGAAGGATGTGATTCTCTTTCTGTTTCCATGTGTGGGCGTGCACGTGTGCACACACGGATTAGTACCCTTGATGCAGTTCCTAGCTTGCTCCCAGTATCGTTCACTGATTGTTTCCAAGGAACGTGTGATGTTTAGACTCCTGATTAATGATAGGGAGCAGATGCAGTGCCGGGAATGGGTGTCTGAATATTATGACCTTGCTGGGTGACTGCCCTTGGGCAGTCATGCTCTTGAATTTTCCTAATGGCTACAAACTGCACATGGTTTGCTGCGTCGCCCCCAGCATGAAGCATTACTGCGGTCCATCCTCAGAGTCAGATCAGGGGACATGGAAACTTGAGCTTCTTTGGTTCAGCTGATGAGCCAGCTCAGGCACTTGCACGGTTCGCAGTCCCAAGAGACTCAAGATAAAAACAGGAAGCATGTTTTCCAAATGTGCTCTCCCAAGTATCACCCACTAAGGATGTCCTGTACCGGAGGAAAGTATATAAGAAGGCACCAAGATGACTTCACAAAGCAGGAGTCTTAGTAATCCCTTGAGGTTTTATTGTGCTATTCAAATTCTAGTAATAAAAATTAGTTTAGGAATACAGGCATACTTTGGAGCAATTGTGGGTTTTGTTGCAGACTACCACAATGACGCAAATAACACAATAAAGCAAGTCACACAAATATTTTGATTTCTCAGTGCATATAAAAGTTATGTTTACATTATACTGTGGTCTGCTAAGGGTGCAATACCATTATGTCTAAAAAAATCCAGTGTATATGCCTTAATTAAAAAATACTTTATTGTCGAAAAAATGCTAACCATCGTCTGACAACGCAGGGTTGCCACTGACCTTCAATCTGTAAAAAGCGCAGTATCTGCAAAGCACGGTAAAATGAGGTATGCCTGTATATACTCTCACTTTCAGCTGGGATATTGAGAAATTAGAGGCTGGCTGAATACCAGTAAGATGTTTATCTCAGGTTGAGAGGAGTAAGAACCTAGCCCTTTCTAGAAAAGATTCTGTTCATATCCTGCCCTCTTACACACTTTGTACATTGGATGGAGCAGCACTGTGAGAAAGGCATTCTTTTCCAGCTGATGTCAGGTTGAGGCAGTAAACTTCTCTTGGGGGCTATTTCTCATGTAGTTGAGGGTTGGGATGTGAAGATACTCTTTGTTTTCAGAAGGAGAAGTTTGTGAGCTGTTGAATTGTGTAGGTATTTCCAAACCTTTGGAAGATTTTACTGCAGAAATTTGTTTTAAGTAGGTATTTTGGTAATTGCATCACATTTTCCGTACAAGTAGCCCGTACAGTTCTATCTAACCCATAACGCGTCTTAATTCTGGCTTTGTACTCGTGGCGCCGTGGAGGTAGCTGCAGCGTACCGTAATGCTCCTGGTGGGAAATGAACTAGAAGTTCCATATTGAATGCCAGGAACTCGCGTTACCCTGGTGCCCAGGGATGCAGAGCTGCCCCAGGTCAAATTCTTGGTGTCGGCCAGAGTCTTGAGGTTGGGGATCCCATGGGGTTTGGGTCTGAGGAGAAAGGCAGAGGTTGAGGGGCTGGACCTGGAATTATAGGGGTGGGGACACTGAGGTCCAGACTGAGGTTCTTGTAGCAGTTGATCCTCTGAAAGAGAATGGTGTATGGAGTGTCTCATCTTGATTTTTTCCCCTGCCTTGAGGCTTTGGCTTGCCAAACTCCCTTTTCATAGATGCTGCCTATTACTTCTAAGTAGCTCCTCTCTCCTTCCGTGCCCATCAAGGACCCAGACAAATTTCACGGCATTCCCTTGATTCCGCTGCCTCTGAAGTTAGCTCTGAACTTCTCTGTACCTTATCATAGAGAAATGTGGATCCAAACCAATGGGGAGTTTCTGAAGTGTAGTTCTTCTACTTTTCAGGGAGAAACTAAAATTGGGTTACCCGGGCCGGGCGTTTCATCATAGGTTCTGAAGTAGGGCCCAGACCTAGACTTGGTTCGGGAGGGGTCTGATATCAGGAATGTCTGTGAGATGCTGATGGTGGGAGGTGACAGTGTGACAGGAAGAAGTAGCCGTGGAATTTACTACCCTTCCGCCCTCCCCAACTTCCTCTTCCTATTGCCAGCCCTGTGGTGAAATAAAACCAGGATGGGGACTTGGTCCATTAGACTATCAGCAGCTCCTCGGCCATTATTCACACGTGATACACAGACAAGCACCCAGCAGAGTATCCTGCTCAGAGTAGCACTCAGTGTTGAGTGTGTGTGTGTGTGTGTGTGTGTGTAGGTCCATTATGCCTACATTTGTGGTGACAATTGAAATTAAGGGTGACAAATTCCAAACACTGGGTAATGGTACGATTCTGATACTTTAGATGCTTTAGCACCTCTCAACTATGGATTTTAATCTGATATTTTATAGGCCTCATCTACAAATCCTCAGAATTAGGTAAACAGCATTTCCCTAGTTTTACAAAAGGGGGAAAAAGAGGAGAAACCAGTTTTCCCAGAGTCAAAGGGTATATCAATGGCTAATGATTTCTAGAAATTGCCATGCTGGCCTACACTGGCTAAGAGGTGACAACCTCATGCAGTTGTAGGGCACTGATGCCAGGAGTCCAGGGGAGGGAGGCTTTCGTGTGTAAGTGCTTCGACCTGTCTTCCTTTGGTGAAGAGTGTTGACATATCACAGTCCATGCTGAAGCTTATCTGAGAGATTTTGAGGAGTTCCGTTTTTCCCTGTTCCATTTTTCAGGATTTCATATTCTCTTTGTAAATGAGAATGGTTGATTTGAGCTCTTTTTGTTTTGTAGGTGGTAGGAGTTATTATTACTAGCAAGGAGATTTTCCTCTTCCGCAATGTGGTATAATAATGGGTCTTTAGTATATACCAGGCTGGGATGAGTCTTCAGCAACCAAACCTACTTTTTTCAGGGTTTGGGAACCTTGAAGAAGGTGGATATTTTTGAGGTTGACCTTTAGTTTATTTATCAAATGGCCAAATCCCATTTTTTAATAGTTATTTGAATATCCTAGGACTTAAGCTCTTGCATCCCAAGCCCGTCACTGCGTCTGAATTTCCTTCCCCTTCCCTTAGACTTATGAACCCACCCCCTTTTCTAGAACACCACTTTCACTTCTTCAATAAACATTTACTGAGCACTTACTATGTACCACACTTTGCTAATCGGTGGGGCAACTCCATTTTCTCTCTTGTATGCTAATACCTTAGCACTTACACATTTACTTCGGGTAATTGTAATTATATCTTTATCGAGACATTTTCCTTGAGGAAGAAGAAAAATTTCCTTCTCCATTTCCATGAACAAACTCTATTTGCTGCGCATAAATACCAAATGTGTTTATGTTGTGAGCATGGACAATTTGTTCCTCCTTGGTACTAAGTCATCTCCTGGGGCTCCATGTCAATTTTGCCTATTTAGAAAGTAGCAGCACAGTACCCGAGAACAAGGCCATTTCTGCTTAAATGTGTTTAATACGGTGTCTGGCAGAATTACTACTACTACTTGGTACTACCAGACAGGGGAGAGGTATTTCTCCACTCATATAATGTGCTGTGACTCCTTTGTACACTGTGGCTATTTTTTCTATGAACTCTACTTTTATTCTTCTCAGTTATCCTAGTTGTTCTTGAAAAAAGATATAATCTTTATTGCAAATCACCATGCAGCATGCTATCACAATGGGGATAAAGATAAAGAGAAAATATGTATAGCGTACTTTTGAGCTTTGTTGGTTTAAAGCTATCCATTTATTCTTAATTTATACAAGTAGATGATAATACCAAATTGTTTCTGTGAAGTTGGGCAAGGTTTCATTCCCTTAAAAATGCCATAATAAAAACCACGTTTCACTGAGTACTCTGGCCTGTCCCACACTCAGGCTGAACAAGCTTCTGTGGCCAGAGAAAGGCCTAGGGCAGAGACTCGGGAACTTGAGGCAGGAAGGCCTGGGAGTGTATGGGAACTGTCCAGCGAAGCTGCCCTAGACCTCTGGGTTGGGCTACGAGGTTATGGGCAGGACATCACAGGAGGATTTCTTGGAAATAGGGGAATATAGAAGGCCTGTTGTAGACAAGGAGAGAAATGATGGTGGACTTGATAGCCTTTGGCAGTGGGATAGAGAGGAGAGGACAAATTTGAGAAGTACGTAGGAGATAGGCAATACGACCTGAGACCATCTGGGAAGGTGGGAGAGAGTCAGTGGGATCCAAGGGGACACTGAGTATTTGACCTGGGTAACAAGGGGGATGGTTGGTGTCAGTAACTCTCAGGGAATGTGCTCAGGAGGAGAGAAAGGCTGTACCTGGTGAGTTAGAGGGACCTACCTGGCATTTGGTGGAGGTGTGCATGGATCAGCTGGAAAGGGAAAGACTCCCCTTGCAGTTGGAGATCTGGGGGTCATCAGCCAATAGGTGAGAGCTGAAGCCAAGGTAAAGGAGAAGATGCCCAGGAAGGACCCACAGATTGAGAAGAGAAGGGCCAAACCTGACTGTTAAGGAGCAAGTACAGGAAGAGGACATGAAGAAGTAGAAATGAAAAACCTTTGGTTGGCACCTGTACCTCTAATTACCTCACTTGTTTCATGGAACAAACACTGAGGAGTAGGTATTATTCCTAAGTGGAAATCATATTATTCATAAATGGAAATCATAATTTCCATTTTACAGAGCCAAAGACCAAAGTGCAGAAAGGTTTAGTGTCTTGCAGTCTTCAGCAAGCCAGAAGGCATTTAATAAATGACAGCGATTTCTTTCCAAGATATCACAGCCTGTGAACAAGGTCCTTTGCCCCCAAGTTTAGAGTTTTCCCCATGATTAGAGTTTTCCCTAATCAGACTTTACAGTTGCCTACAGCCTAAATGTGTTGGAGTGATTCCGTGTCTATTTTATATAAAGCTAAGGCCATATTAACACATATATGTGGAATCTAGAAAAATGGTACAGATGAACCAGTTTGTAAGGCGGAAATAGAGACACAGATGTAGAGAACAAACATATGGACACCACGGGGGGAAAGCAAGGGAGGGGGTGGTGGTGGTGGTGGGATGAACTGGGAGATTGGGATTGACATATATACACTAATATGTATAAAATAGATAACTAATAAGAAAAAAAACTACCTACAGGGCCACGATGTTATATGAATTTAAGAAATAAATTCATTTATAAGACAAAAAAAGCCACCACCACCACCAACAACAAAAAGCTAAGGCCAGATGCAAGGCACTGAACTCACATCAGCGCAATGATCTTCCTCCAGACATTGTCCCTAGCGCAGTGTTATAAACCTTGTGTGCACAGCAGCAGGAAAGGTAAAAATGCATTAACATCTCAGATCAAAAACAGAGGCAGAGTCATTCTGTAGAGAAATTGAACACCAAAAAATCATAGCAAGAAAATTGATTTAAACTGTACTTAGTGAGGGATTCGAAGGAAATGATAGTTCAGAATTCTAAAATTGTTTTTCGTATGAGGTGAAAATTTTGCAGTCTGAAAATGAATGACTATTCCTCTGTAACTGTAAAACTACCAAAAAGATCCAATTGAATGCATAGACGGTTCCCATGTCAGACTAGCCCAGGAATGCATTAGGAGCAAAAGGGAACAATGACTGTTTTTCTCAATTAAATAAAAGAATACCATCTTTTACCCCTCACTGGCACCGAAGTTCTCAATGATTTCATCTAATTTGGGAATGAATGGGGTGGGCTGTCATTATTCTAGGAGACAAGAAGATTAGCCACCCAGGACAAAAACTTAAAAGGAACCAATAAGCACCATTACTAACAAATGGTCTCCATGTTTTCTCTGGTGCTTTCCATCCTCGCACGTTTGAGATTTATTACATTTTCAATTTGGTAACGTTTGCTAACTTAAACAGAGTTCCAGATCTAATTACGACAGCACTCCATAGCATTTAGATGGATGAGTTCACCCCTCAGGGGTTTTTATTTTCTGAGCAAGCCTCAGACAGAAGGGACAAAGGAATAAAAAGTTTCTGTAGTAGGTAGATGGATATAAGGCAATTTTTCATTTGTGAGGCAGGTTGGCTGTTTAATTTTTAGAAATTAGTTGAGAGAATCATCAAATTCTCTTTAGACTTTATTCCCAGGTTCACCCTTAGGTTATAATTTAAAAGCACGATTATGGTTATTTAGCATTTTCATCATAATGGAACATTAATGAAAATGAATGTGAAAACACTTTTATAAAGTACAAAGTGCCTGAAGAGGCTAGTGGTGAATAGCAATATCTATGTAAGGAGATAGGAATTAGTTTGAGATGATCTCCAAGTCAGAAATGAGGAACTTTATTTAGTACCTGGAATTAGGGAGCAGTGAACATCACAGTTTACACTAAAGGCCATTGCCCATAAAAACAATAAAAATTGTGACTTTTCCTTAAAGTGACCGAACGACTTTCATTTTTCATTATTATGTATCCCTTGCTAGGAAACGCCCTTAATGCATCCTTACAGACGGGACATTGGAATTTGTTTCCAGGTTCAACCACTTTTCTTAGACTAAGGGTCCTATTTCTGACTACTTGCAATTTCTACCTTGATTTCTCACAGGCACCCTACATGCACATGTTCAAAAAAATTCCCCAAACTCTGAATTGCCTCTGTATACTTAGTTTTCCTCATTCATTCCTTCTCTCAGTGTCCCATGGAGCCAGAAACCCAGGAGTGATGCGTGTTGGTGGGTGGGGGCCAGAGGGGGAGTCTGTGGCTTCTGCCAGCTGGCGTGGAAGTTCGGGACACGACCCGTCCCTGCCCCATTCCTTTCTAATCCCCTCCACATTACCTCTCCCATCATTTTCATCCTGTCATCGTTAGAGTCAGCCTAGACTTTTCCATGTCCCTCATTCTCCACACTCAATCAGAGCTAATTTGCACAGGTTTGACCTTCTTAGAGTCTCTTGAATCTGGTCCTCCTCGCCTGGTCATTCCTGATTTAAGCTCTGTATGTTTCACGCAGACCCCGGCAGCCTTCTGGATTAGGTCTCCTGAGTGCCCTCCCAGTCTGCCCTTCATAACTCTGCCAGCAATGTCCTAAAACCGCAAAACTGTTTCTAATGAAACTCCTTCAGGAGCTTCTCACTTTCATGGCCTTTCTTTCCAACTTCATCTTCCACCAGCCTCCTGCATGCACGTCGGGCGTACAGAACTTTTGAGAGTTTTCTTGATGGCATGAGCTGTGGCCACGTCATTTGTATGTGCCTAGAATACCCTCCTGGTTCCCATCAACTTTATTCTCTTTAAGACTCACAGTGGCATCATCCCTTCTGTCAAATTGGTCCTGACACTCTCAGCATTGAGCCTTCCCCCTCTCGGGCTGCAATAGCAGTACGTGACTTTGCCATAGCGCGCGTTACGTCGCCCTTCTCCACTGGTCCCTGAACAATTTGCGAGCCAGGACTCCTCCTTATCATTGCCTTATTCATCTTCATGACTCCAGCATCTGGCTCAGTTCCTTACACGCAGTTAGCTCCCTGTAAAGTGTGATGAGAGAATGACGGAATTTTTCCAAACACTGTGTGACCTTTTTTTTTTTTTTTTGCTGTGCTTTTATTCGAATTTAGGCATTGCAATTATTTATGATGATATTTCTTAATCAAAGTTAGCTTGATTAAAACAGATTTTCTAACCAAACATCTCCCAGTGGCCTAGAGATTAACAAGGTCTCTGCCTGCTACAGTGCCCAGGCAAAGGAGATATACATCCATGTAAATGGAGACATTTTTGTTTAAATTCAAGGAGAGGTAATAGGTTAGGGAAAAGACTGCTTACTTGACTTAAGAAATCAGTATTAAAGCCGAGGTGCAATATATGGCTCTATGTGGGGAAAACTGAAAAATTAATCTTGTTATAATTTAATTAAAAAAAATCAGCGTGGTCGGATGGCCCCTGAATCGGTGCACTGTGCTGCTAAGCTAACAGCCTTACGAAGATACCACTAAAAAATGGAGGCTCTTAAAACCAAACTGAGTTGATGAATTTTACTCAGTTTCTAATGCGAAATTATTCTTTGTGTAGTGCTATCTGCATGATATTGGATTTTCCATTAACAGAGGATTTAAAAGCCACTTTGGATTAGAGATTATTTACGTTTCTCATTTCTCACGTTAAATGGTGGGGCATAACTATCAGTTGGTAACTGATAGTTACCATTTAACGTGAGCCTTTACAAAGGCTCAGTCAGCCTCCTGATGAATCCCTCTCTTGTTCATACACAGACCCAGGCTACTCACTCTATTCTCCTAAGCTCCAAGCAGCAGAAATGTCTGAATCTTTGGAAATCCTTTTCTTCCCTTGAGCATCCCACTGTCTCCCAGAAGAGTGAGTGGCTACACAGACACACACACTGGTCTACACTGGGCACATTAAAAAAAAACTTTTTATGGACTTTTTATGGACACATAGCATATATATAGAAGAGTGCTCGAATCATCTTGATGATTCTTACAAATTGAGTAGACCCACGTGACCAGCAGCCAGATCAAGAAATAGAACATCATTTGTGCGAGGTTTTTTGTTTTGTGTTTTTTTCCCTGACACCAAATACGTGGTGTCTCTTCCACACCATCTCTCCAATTCACCAACACCAACTAGGTGCCCTACATTTCAATTCAATTCTGACTCATGTTTTCTTTTGGAAGCTTCATTGTTTTATTTTCTGCTATTAAAGCTACAATCCGTCTGTAATTGATTTTTGTCTATGGTATGAGGTAGGAGTCAAGATTAGTTTTTCTCCATGTGGATATCTAGTCGATGCTGTACCATTTCTTGAAAATTTCATCATTTTCCTCTGTCTTAAATTCGATGTTTATCTATGTGTGAATCCAGTTATGCCTGCTCTATTCTGTTCCATTGGTCTATTATCCTTGTGAAACACTGTCTTTATTTTAGTTTTATCATAAATCTTGACATCAGTTAAGATAAAGCTTTCAGCTTATTTTGTCCTTCTTTAAGACTGTCTGTACATTTTAGAATCCACTTCCCAATTTCCACAAAAACACCTGCTGGGATTTTAATTGGGATCAAATTGAATCTATAGACCAATCTTTAAAATATTGAGTCAGTACATAAGCATGGTATGTCCCTCTATTTATTTGTCTTTCTTAATTTTTCTCACTTACGTTTTATATATTTTGCATATCTCTTATTAGATTTATTCATAGGTATTCTATGCTTTTTTGGTGAAGTTATAAATACTGTTGTTTTAAATTTAATAATTATTTGTTGCTGATTTATTAGAAATACAATTGATTTTTATATATTTGACATTGTTTTCTGTAACAGTATTAAATTTAACTGTTACTTAGGTTGCAGGAAGGGGGATCCCTTCCAGGACCCAAGAGTGGGCTCTTGTCTAACACTTGGAAATGAATTGTCTGAGGAGACACATGTGCTTACAAAGCAAGAGACTTTATTGGGAAGGGGCACCCGGGTGGAGAGCAGGAGGGTAAGGGAACCCAGGAGGACTGCTCTGCCATGTGGCTCGCAGTCTCAAGTTTTATGGTGATGGGATTAGTTTCCGGGTTGTCTCTGGCCAGTCATTCTGACTCAGGGTCCGTTCTGGTGGCGAGCGGAACCGCTCAGCCAAGATGGATTCCAGCAAGGTGGATTCTGGGAGGTTGGTAGGAAATGTGGAGTGGTGTCTCCTCTCTCCTTTTGACCTTTCCCGTATTCTTCTACTTGACGGTGGCTTGTTAGTTCCGTGTTCTTTACCAGGATCTCCCGTCATAAAATAACTCATGCAAATTGTTACTGTCTTTGCCTGGCCAGGGTGAGTGGTTTTGGTCAGTGGTTCCCCTAACACTTAAAATAATTTTTGTGATTTATTTTGGATTTTCTAAATACAGTGTCATTTTGCTTGCAAATAATGACAGTTTTATTTCTTTCTTTTCACTGTTATAGCCCTTTTCCTTACTTTTTTATACTTCTGGTACAAAATAGAATAGAATTAGTGATAGCAGACAACTTTATTCTGTTCTTAATCCCAAGGGGAAAGCCTTCAGTATTTCACCATTAAGAATGATGTTTAGTCTAAGTTTTCATACATTTTATCAGATTTAGGAGGTTCTATTTATTAGAGAAGTTTCCTTTTTCGTTTGCTGAGACTTTTTAAAAATTGGAATGGATTTCGAATCATATTAAGTGCTTTTCTGTAATTGTTGAAATGATATTTATGCTTTTTCCCCCTTTATTCTTCTAATGTGGTGAATTATATTGATTTTTGGATATCAAACTAACTGTATTTTTGGAGTAAACAAATTGTCTATGATGTTTTGTCCTTTTTGTATCTCATTGCTGTAATTACTTAGACCTGGAATTTTCTTTATGTGAATTTTAAAATTCTTTAATAGCTTTAGGGATATTTATGCTTCTTAATCTTTTCTAGTGTTAGTTTTGGTAAGTTACGTTTTAAAAGTTAATTTCACTTAAATTTTAAAATTTATTGGTATAAAGTTATTTCTTATATCGTCTTTAAAAAACGTCTGTAGGATCTATACTAATGTACTATTTATCACTCCCCCATATTGGTAAACTTTGTTCATAATCAGTCTTGCTAATGGTCCTTCAAGTTTACTGTTCTTTTAAAATAACTAATTTTGACCCTGTTGATTTTTCTCTGTTATATGTTGTTTATTTTTCATTTAATTTCTGCCCTCATATTTGTTATTTCCTTTCTTCACCTTTCTTTGAGTTTAACTTATTCTTTTACTAAGTTCTTGAGATTGCTATTCAGAACATTGATTTTCAGTCCTTTTTCTAATATATACATGTAAAATCATAAATTTCCCTCTAAGCAGAGCTTTTGCTGTATCCAACATGTTTTACTTTGTCTTATTTTCATTATTTATAGAAAATATTAAAAAATTTCCATGGTCATTTTGTCTTTGACCCAGGGTTATTTCAAATGGTATCACTTAATTTCAAAACAGTAAATTTTTGGATTTTCTAGTATCTTTTTTGATTTCTAGCTTAATTCCACTGTGGTCAAAGAACATACTTAAATAATTTCAATCTCTTTAAATTGTTGAGACTTGCTTAGTGACTCAGCATAGCGCCAAACTTGGTAACAATTCCCGAGGTCCTTGAGAAATGTTTCTGTGCTGTCACTGCTGAGAGCCATGTCCTGTATTTGTCAGGTAGGTGAGGTTTCTTAATTTTGTACTTTGGCTTTGGAATGGCTCCAGGTTCATCCTACCCTTACGATCTGCTTTCTATTTTCTTGCTCATTAAATTTTTTTTTTTGAGATATAATTGACAGCTAATATTGTATCGGTTTCAGGTGTACAACATAATGATTCAGTGCTTGTATACACTGCAAAATGGTCACCACTCTACCACTTTCTTGCCCATTAAATCCTCTTGCTCTCTTGTTTGCTTTTACCATGACTTCCTCTTTTGGTCTAGCTGTGTTTGAATTTGTATATGTTTCCACATGGTTTCATTCAGCTCTGTCTTATCCTCTACTTAAAATTCTGGTTCCAGTCATTGTCCCTTATCCCTTTGGTTCTGTGGCTTTGCTCTGTAGGCCAGCATGGCATTCTCCCTTTCCTTTGGATTCTACTTGTTAAAGAAGTTGATCAGACAGCTCTGTCAGCAGGCATTCATTGAGCATAGGTTATGGGATTCTGGAAATATTTGACATAGTCTATGCCCTTGGGGGCTTGTGATCTGGTTGGAATCAGGACGCCCCACTTACAGAGATTGGACAGTACAAGGAAGGATGTAATACAAACTGCATAAGTGCAGTAGGGAGAAGAAGACAGTCATTATGGGCTGGGATGGTTTTGCAGAGAACCTGGAATTTGAGCTGAAATTTAAAAAAATGGGAAACAAGGATGTGAGTTCACAGGGAATTTGCCTGAGTGAAAATCCAGAGGCAAGAAAGCTTAACTACTCTGTGTTTATATTTCACAGATCACACTAGCTAGAGGGAACAATATTAGTTAGCAAAGTGATGGTAGCCTGGTCCATAGAGGTAGGCTGAGGTCAGATCATAAAGGGCCTTACATGTCAAGCTAATGCATTTAGAAATTATTCTGCAGCTACAGAGGCAAAGCATTGGAGAGAATGAGTATGCACACAGAGTTCTGATGTGGTGAAAGTAGTGTTTTAGGGAGAATGATCTGATGTCTGTGTACAGGATGGGACTGGAAGGAGTCTGGAAAGGCCCTGGAAAAAATTATGTGATTAGAGATGGTAATGTGCATAGCAAGGTGGTAACAGATTAATCAGGAGTCTTAGAGGATGGGTTAAGGTGGATTCAATGATAATTCAACAAATCCCGCCTAGCTTTCTAAGAGACTAGCAGTGCTATTGACAGAAATAGAGATGTAAGGATGTGGGGCAGAATTTAGACACAAGGTGTCAGAATGGTGCCCAAGACCAGAGAGTTGGAAGCAATGCTATACAGGTGTGGATTAGATTAGACAGACTCTAATAATGAAAAGGGTGTGGTTGTTGACATAGGTTTTGGGCGGCAATGGAGTTGGCAGACCGAAGGAGCTCACCTAGAATTCTCTTGAAGATAGCAGAGTTTCATGAGATTTCTGATGACTTCTGTTTGCCACACAAGCTATGGAAGCCAGCATCACCTAACATTGCTGCCCCAATTTCATAATCTCTAAAGGAACAGACTGAAATCAACGAACAGTAATAGTAGCCCTAGTAGTAACAGGGGAAAAGCACGGCCCTGCTAAACCGCAAGTGAAATTCATTTGTGACCATTTCGGTTTCAATTTTAAAGGAATAATCTGTTCTGTACATACGCTCCTGTTCGTTCTGAAAGCTCCCCTGCAACCATCCAGTTTCGCCTTAACAAAGACAATTTGCTGAGGAAACAGGGCAAAATCCTAAACCCCAATTAGCCAGTGCTATATAAGAGATTAATAACACTTTAGACCTGCTGGAAGTGACTTCACATTTGAGCCTCTTCCTACTGTGTCATGGCAACGACTTACAAATTTTAATAATAGATGTCCTCTTTGAGAAATTGCCTTTCCTTATGCTATGGGAGTTTTTATGATTAGAACTATACCTCTTCCCTTGCCGTTGTTTTTGAGGCATTTATGTTACCATTTTTGCTTATCAGTAATGGTTCAAACATTTTCTAACACAGAGCAATTAATATCTGTCAGTAGAAATAAATTACATTTTTCATCACTTGTGACACACTCTCAAATGCTGTTTGAAAGTGCCATAATTATGCATCATCATGCCATGTAATTTGATGTCTGGTATAGTAGGGCTTTAGGGGTATGATTTATATTTTCTGGTTTTTTTTTTTTTTTTTTTTTTAGTGCTGAATTAATAGGATAGGTGTAAGGATTGGAATGTAAGTTGGAAAATGACATTTTGCAGAATAATTTGTATTATTTCCATTCTAAAGAAGTCTTTTTTTTTTTTTTTTTTTTTTGCGGTACGCGGGCCTCTCACTCTTGTGGTCTCTCCCGTTGCGGAGCACAGGCTCCGGACGCGCAGGCCCAGCGGCCGTGGCTCACGGGCCCAGCTGCTCCGCGGCATGTGGGATCCTCCCTGACCGGGGCACAAACCCGCGTCCCCTGCATCGGCAGGCGGACTCTCAACCACCGCGCCACCAGGGAAGCCCTCTAAAGCAGTCTTTTTAAAGAATTGTTCACATATTTTGTATATATCTGTGTGTGCATATTGTGTGTGTTATAATTGTACCACCAATAACTTTTGCCTTGTAGCACTAGAAGGCACAACATGCCTTTAAAAATTTAATGCATAGAATATATGAATATTCAGAACACATTTTTTATTGCCATAAGGAGGGAGTGTATAATATTTGCAAACCTCTTACCTCTGTGGGGTTCATTTGGTCCTTGTCTTTTAAGCACAGTGGGGCCACTTATACCTTAGTCAGCCATCAATACTGGCAGCAGACAAGGGCCTGTGACTCAGTCCACTCTCTGTTGACCTTTGGCCTTGTTCTCTTTTCCTTTGGCCCTGTAACCTGGACTTGACAATCTGATATTGGCCTCTTTCCTCTTGGTTACCTGTTTACACTCACCTCTAACTCAGTGGATTCCAACTTGCCTGGAGGTTCCTTTTGCCAGTTGGTATCTTTCACCACTCATCGCACCCCCACCCCCCACCCCTTACTCCCTCAGGTGAGAGATTATCAGATGCAGTCAAGAGGATGGGAGAGGAAGGCTGCCAGGAACTGGGGTCAAAACCTAGCGAATCACAAAGGACTTGAGCCTGCTAATTAAGCCTCTCAAATGACACTTGCGCTTAAAGCACAGACCAGTGGCTAATGAACGAAGCCACTACTATCTTCACTTATTGCTACGCGGTTGTTTTTAAAGTGAGTGTGCTGCCCCAATACATGCCATTTTGGCTTAAGACTTATTTTGAGCTGAAGACCACTGGGAAACAGCAGACATGGGAGGAACTCTCCTTCCTCTCCCTTTCTGCCTAAAAGCAGAGCATAAAATTTCATTTGTAAAGTTGTGTCCCCCTCCCATACCAGGAAGAGAACAACACTTAATCACCGGGGAAGGCTCTTACCACTGGAGATGGCACTGACTTAAGACTGTATAAACAAACCTCACCAAAATAACCCTTATCTTCCATTAGTTTCGCCCACATATTTACCATCCAGCAATTTACCAGCCCTAGAAGCCCCGACTCCTCCCCTTAGTCTGCTCACTTTTCTACAGTGTATCACCCTTTGTTAAAATGGTATATAAGCCCCCAGTCCTAGCCACTCTTTTGGGTTTTCACTTCTTTTCTGTGAAGCCTCCATGTGCATGTGAATAAACCTTTTCCCCTGTTAATTTTTTGTCAGTTTGATTCACAAACCCCAGTCACTAAACATGAGAGGTGTTGACTGAAATAAAAAAAGCACAGTGTGAGAGTTGTGAGTTAAGTTTTATCGGGGGCAAAATGAGGACTGTAGCCTGGGATATGGCCTCACAGATAGCTCTGAGGAACTGTTCTGAAGAGGTAGGAGGGAAGGTCAGTATTACATCAATTTTAGTGAAGGGGGTACGTGTGGTCAAGCACACATTTTGGCAGAGGCTTGCTCCTAGTCGCAAGGAGCAGCTGTCTCTCTTAATGATTTTAGTGCTTTTCTAGATATAAGGAGATGCAAGCAATTGAGCTCATGAAGTCTTCTCCTTAAAATATCTAACTATCTGAAGGCCTCTTCTGCCAGTTTTTCCCGGAGCACAGAGTGCCTGCCTCATTCCTCATCTCCACCCTGAACTCCTTTAAGGGTGTGTTGAAGGTCAGTGACGGCAGTGGCTAGTGACGTCATTCCTTTGGAACCAGATGGCAAGTGACAATGTTTTAGTTGGCAGAGGGCAGAGTAAAAGTAATTTTTCCTCCCTATGTAACATATTTCATCCTGTTAGACTATTATTAGTGATCTCATTCAGAAATAGAAAAAAAAAAGAGCTTTAACTCTTAAAATTACAATTCAAATAATATTGCAGCTTAAATGTAATATTGAGGGGAAACGGGATCAGGGAGGGAGCAGAATCACTCACTCAGCAAGTCTAAGTCTATCTCCAAGCACTGGGCTAAGTGTACAATATTCCTGAGGAATGTGGTTCTCCAAATAACTGGCAGTCGTTGCAATGAAGTCTCTCCTCACTCCCCATCCCTTAATATTTTTGTTTTTTAATTGAACACTTTTGGTTGGGTTTATTTAGGTTTGGATAAAATACGCACAGCGTCATGGAGATAGATACTTAAAGTACAGGATTTTGCAACTCACACCCACTCCTTATCTTGAAACTTCTGAACTTATTCATTCAGGAAAGGCTCTATTACTGTATATTATAGCAGCACAGCTGTGAGCAAAGTTAGGGCTTTACTATTTGAAAATTTTACAAGAGAAGCTGTATTGAACCTCTTAATGGAATAAATTCTTAAAAAGGTACCGTAGTGAATAGAGAATTGTCTTCCTCCACGGAACTCAAACCATAAGATCCTTAAGTAGAATTTTAGTAATTTATAGTAGTTAAATAGGTTTCTAACCCATCTCCAAGAAGCTATGATTGTAGTATATTTTTAATTACGGAGGCATTGAAAGCAATCAGCTCACATTAACCTTCTTTTAAATAGAATCATAAAGCAGAGCCTTTCACTCTGCTAATTCCTTTGTTTAGGGAATCACCCAGTATTCTTAAGTGAGTCATTTCAGAATGAAGGGTCTATTGTAGGATTGAGTTTTAATATTTTGAATGAGAATAACAGAAATCAAAGTAGAAGGAACCTTCGAGATTACGGTCACCTCATTTTACATCTTTCTATTTAATTTCTGAAAACAAATACCTAAAATGATTAAACGCAAAAAAGAAACTAAAGCTTTTCACTGGATGGCACATTGGTCATTGGCAGTTACAGTTTTAAAGGAGTAAGGGCATTAGGTTAATTGGCATAATGTGAAGACAGATGCATTATATTTTCGAACATCTTACTAGCTGTTCCCTATTGAGCTCCCATTTTAATTTAACAGCTATGCAGAGGTTCATATTTTGAAAATGTTTATAGTCATTTTAATTTGTTGTGTTTTTTATGTGAGGTGGATCAGCACATCTTTTTTGTGTGTGTGTGTGGTACACGGGTCTCTCACTGTTGTGGCCTCTCCCGTTGTGGAGCACAGGCTCCGCACACACAGGCTCAGCGGCCATGGCTCACGGGCCCAGCCGCTCGGCGGCATGTGGGATCTTCCCGGACTGGGGCACGAACCTGTGTCCCCTGCATCGGCAGGTGGACTCTCAACCACTGCGCCACCAGGGAAGCCCCAGCACATCTTTTTGTATGGGCTAGCCCTCAATATATGGAGGACTAGGCATATAGTAGACAGATGTTTCTGCCCTCAAGGGAATTACGGATTAAAATTTGCCTCTTAGTGTCTTAAGACACTAAGCACTTAATGTGCTTAATCACACATCCCCTGCCACTTAAACTGGTTTTAGCAAATTGTGCCTACCACTGATTAAGGACTTCTATGTGCCAGGCACCATACTAAATTCTCTATGCATGCGGTATAATTTAATTTTCATAACAGTGCCACAAGGCAGCTACTATCTCAGTTTTATGGATAAGGAACCCGAGACTTGAAGAGGTTCAAACCATGTAACTTGTGTGTGAAGTCCTGGATCTGGTAGGTGAAGGGGTCCAGGTTTGCATCCAAAGCCCGGCTCCCTGGAACTACATCATGCCATGTCTTGCAGTAACGAGGATGGCTAAATTTTCTGAGTAGCTACTTAGTGCTGGTGTTCTACTAAGTGCTTTTCAACACATTTTCATTGAATACCCACAACAACTGTGAAGGCATTTCATTTCCAACTTGCCAGTGCAGAAACTGAGCTGAAGAAAGGTTGAAGAACAGACTGAAGATCACACAGCTATTAAGGGACTTAGCTGAGTTTCAAAACAGGTCACTCTGGCTTCAGAGCCCATTGCTGTACCTGCGTTCCAAACAGCACTCCTTTAAACCACTTTCCTTTTGTGTGTGATAATGACCCATAACCAGTCCTTACTTGAATTAAAGAGAGCACAGCATGTATTTAGAGAGACTGAATGGAGCTTTATTTGGAAAGTTTGGAGTTCTCCTTCCTCTCTTTCAGTATCTGTTTCCCTTCTTCAGCACATGCATCTTTAGTTTAGAGTACCTCATCTTTAGATGACTAGAGCCCTCCAACCATCTCTTGTTTCTCCCCCTTCCCAGTAAAATCACCTGTTGAAAAGACGACAAGAAGCTCAGTTGCACCAAATTAAAAATAATAATGTCTTGTTGTTTGGCATTTGCTGAGATTATTTTAGTGGAATCCCAGGTAGTAGGCACTGGCTGGAAAAGATTTTTCTTGGGATTCTTCAAAACATGACTGTAGTTGACTCCCTTTATGTATATTAAGACCAACCTGATCCTCAATAAACTGTTTTACAGGATGTTTTAATCTCTTTTGGGGTTACCTTTTCCTACAGATATACACTTCTGATTTTATAATGAAAATTACTGAGAAAGTGGGACTCATTTCACAGCAATTTCTCTTCATTATATGTGCTCTATGAAGCAAAGCAACAGGAAGCATATATATGCATATAGGAAAGACAAGAGTTACTTAAAAGCAAACAAACCAACCAAAAAAACAAAAGCTGGCTTTCTTCCATTTACCAACTTGAGACTTTTCATCATTAACTAAGACAGATCTTACACTAAGGTTCATCAAGTAAATACCTGGAAGATGGCACGTAATTAAATTGGTTAGGGAATTAATATTCTCTAAATTGTTACTGCTAAAAATCTAGTCACTTGGAACAATAAATTTTTAAAAGAAATATAAATAATCCTTTGAGAGTAAACATTACATACTTTCATGATTTATAACCATTTTATGGAAAAATATTCAGCTTGCTTTGTTAGAATTTGGCCAGATGGAATTTGATCTCTCATGATTTTTACTCTTTGTGTTGCATTGTGGTGATTTCCTTAGCTCTATCTGCCAGATCACCAGTACTTTCTTCAACTGGGATAATCTGTTTAATCGATTTGGTATTTAATCTTGTCCACTGAGTTTTTAACTTTAATGACAATGTTTTTCATTTCTAGAAGTTTTATTTGACCCTTTTCCAAATCTGCTAGTTTTTATTTGTACTGTTCCTTTCCTTCAGCGCTGTTTCTATTCTCTTTTATTTCTCTAATCATTTGAATGCACTTTTCAGTGATCACTTTAAAAAGTGTTCTATCATCTCCTGCCCTTGGGGGTGCTAATTCTCTTTGTTGTGTTGACTGACTCTCCCTCACGGTGGTTAGTTTCTGCACTTCATCTGCAAATTTTGACAGTGAGCTAGTCTTCCACAGGAAGCTTGTTTGTTTTGCTAAGACAGTCCTGTGTGCCTAGGATTGAGGCAGCATCCCTTCAGAGTGCATTTGCTTCTGCTAAGACCATGGGAGTTTTCCTGATTTGGGACCAGTTTTATGGTTAGTTTCTTGGCTGGAGGTTTCTTCAGTACTTGGATAGTACAACTTTAGATCTTACAGCCTTTTGCATAGTATGTTTTAGGAATTGTGATTTCTCAAAGGACCCCAGGGAGATGCCAAGCTTTCTTGCTGCTTCCTAGTCTTGTGCCTGGTGTTAAAGTCCACTTGTCAGAGATCTGGAACCCCTGAAATGGTTCCAGGTTTATGCTGTGGTCTTGGTTCCAGCCCTCCACTGTGTGGACACTACCAAATATAAAACCGATAGCTAGTGGGGAGCAGCCACATAGCACAGGGAGATCAGCTTGGTGCTTTGTGACCACCTAGAGGGATGGGATAGGGAGGATGGGAGGGAGACACAAGAGGGAGGGGATATGGGGATATATATATATGTATAGCTAATTCACATTGTTGTAAAGCAGAAACTAACACACCATTGTAAAGCAATTATACTCCAATAAAGATGTTAAAAAAAAAAATCCTAGCTCCCAGACCCTAGAGCCTAAATCCCTGTCCATCTCCCCTTGAACCCCTGAGGCACCCTTCTTTATGTACAGTAGCTGGGGACTGCCCTTTCTTTAGAGCTCAGCAATGAATGAAACTTTTGTGTTCACATATTTTTTATTTATTTATTTATTTATTTATTTATTTTGGCTGCACCCGGTCTTAGTTGCTGCATGTGGGCTTCTTAGTTGCAGCATGCCGACTTCTTAGTTGCTACATGCCGACTTCTTAGTTGCTACATGCGAACTCTTAGTTGCCGGCATGCATGTGGGATCTAGTTCCCTGGCCAGGGATTGAACCCGGGCCCCCTGCATTGGGAACCCGGAGTCCTACCCACTGGACCACCAGGGAAGTCCCTGTGTTCACATTTTATCTGTCATTTTATGTATTTGTAGCAGGAGAGAACCTGGGTCACCTCAGTCCATCATGTTGCTTTCAGTTTCTGGTACATGAGTTTGCCTTGAGGGGTTTTGCTGGGGTTTGCAGGTGGAGGAAAGAATGATTTGGGACACAGAGCATTGCCAAGAAAGGTTGGGCTTTGAGCCCCCTGAGGGCACTGACAGGAGCCAGAGGAGGACACGGAACATCGGTCTCCAGGTAGAGACTAGACAGGAAGTGTAGGCAAGGACACAGAACGGGAGACGGGCAGGTGGGGAGACCAGCTTCATACTCTGCTTAAGGGTGATTCTGCCCTTAAGGTAAAGAATTTGTTGCTCTCATTGAACTTGGTGACATTTACTTGGCCAGATAAAACGAAGGAGAGTCTGAGGTGTCAGAGGCATCCATGTGATGAAAGGTCAGGGTGATTACAACTCATCTCATGTATCTTTACAGTGGGTAAGTTTTCTGTCTTTTCCCCACCACCCTTGATTTACTCTTAAGCCCATCTCACATACTTTTTTTTTTTTTTTTTTTTTGCGGTACGCGGGCCTCTCACTATCGCGGCCTCTCTTGTTGTGGAGCACAGGCTCCAGACGCGCAGGCTCAGTAGTTGTGGCTCACGGGCCTAGTTGCCCCGCGGCATGTGGGATCTTCCCAGACCAGGGCTCGAACCCGTGTGCCCTGCATTAGCAGGCAGATTCTCAACCACTGCGCCACCAGGGAAGCCCTAAGGAAAATCTTTTGATTAGGCTTCTTGGTTCCAAATCATTTTGCACTTACTTGTATTTTTATCTGGACTATTAGAAGCAAACACAGATGGTCACCATTTCTGGATTTTCCTTTAGAGATTTTAGGAACAGAATTAAATTTTCATTGTTAGCAGCAACATGATCCCTTTTGAAGTCTTCTGGATTTTACTTTCTAGGTTGAAAATGCTCTGTTTATGGCAACTATTTGCTTCTAAAGCAGAAACTTCGGTTGTCTGTTCAGAGGTCTTTTGAATGATACTTATATATGTTGATGAGAAGATGAGTTCTCAGCAGGAAGCTGCATTGTAAGCCTTATTAGTGATTCTTATAGGTGTGAGTTCTGAAATGAAGAACAGGCATTGAGATAGGAAGTAAATATATATATATATATATATATATATATTTTGCTGTATGCAGGCCTCTCACTGTTGTGGCCTCTCCCGTTGCGGAGCACAGGCTCCGGACGTGCAGGCTCAGCGGCCATGGCTCACAGGCCCAGCCGCTCCACGCCATGTGGGATCTTCCCGGACCGGGGCATGAACCCATGTCCCCTGCATCGGCAGGCGGACTCTCAACCACTGCACCACCAGGGAAGCCTGGAAGTAAATATTAACTCAAATTGTGAAACAGGTGGTGAGGACATATTGAGTTTTATCTCTAGACCTTTGTCTGTTTCTCTGCTCTGTCTCCCTCCGGACCTCTCTTCACTCCCACTCTACTCCCACTCCTATTCCTCAGTTTTTTGGGATGCCTCCATCTGCTTTCAGGGGTCTAGGGTTCCTGCCCCGTAAGAGCTCCAACTCATGGCAGAATCAATTATGGATCCAGTGACAACTTGGTCCAGCTTCTGGCCGCAGGCCATGCCTGTGCCTTCTTTCCAAACTAGTCCTCAGCCCCACACAAGCTGTAGCAATAGGCAAGTGGAATTTGTCATTCTCTTAACAACGATAATGATAATAATAAAAATAATAGTAGTACTAATAATATTCAATATTTGTAAAGTGCCAGGTATTGTTCTGAGCACTTTAAATACATTAACTTATTTAGTCCTAACAGCCCCATGAGGTAAGACTCTTATTAGCCTCATCTTACAAATAAGGAAAGTGAGGTACAGGTAGGTTTGGTAACTTGCCCAGAATAACACAGCTAGCAGGTGGAAGAGCCTGGATTAAATGTAGTCTGTCTGAGTCTGCAGAGGTGGGTAGCCTCCCACCAGGCCTAGCTTTGGTTCCTATCACAAATGGGATAAGACTTGGTTACCCTGCAGGTGTGGAGTTTCCCGCACTAATTCTTTTTTCTAGAAGAGGAATTCATAAGCCCAGGGTTTCGGGCTATAGAAAACTATAGAAATTAAAATATAGAAAGACATACAGTAAATAATCACAGGTTGGAAGAACTTTGGGGAGGGCGGACTATTTAAATATGCTCTCTTGAGATTATTCTCTGAGTGCTTTGTAAGTCTTTAAAAATACTGCCAAAAGATATTTAAATATTCTCCCTAGTGAGCTTTTCATGAATATGGAAAAGTAGTGGGTTTTTTTGTTTTTGCCGTAGAGTTTTTGTAGTTAGGGAATATTTTAGAAATTATTTTAAAATTCCAGAGGACATATGGTATTTTAAAAATATGATTCACTGCATATGTTTTCTGCAGATCTTTCAATTTTCACTTCTTCATTGAAACCTTCCCATCAAAATATGAAGAAAGCTGGTGATTGTACCTTTGATTGTGACCTGTGAGACGTGATTTGAGATATAGTCAAGCTTTAGTGTAAATGACATGAAATCTATTTTAAGTAAAATGTCCTGCCATCCTGGAAGCTCCATGTAGAAAATGCTAGCATTGTACAAGCTTAAGACTCATAGTTCTTTCTATCCTTTTTGGTCATAGTCTTGGAAAGGCCTCCTGTAAGAGAACTACAAAGTAAAATACAAGAGCAATTTTTTTTCCCCTTTTAATGTTTATGTTCCCTATGCATAGCTATCATGGATCATCAAACTGCTTCCTTTCCAACCCCAGCTGGCTGAAGGTCACAGGTCTTCTAAACTGATGGTGAAACTTCAGCCTGTATTCTGTTACTGAGATTGAAAAGTACTTGCATCCCACAACTAGGGAAAAAGAATTTCCCCTGAGGAAGCATGTACAAATGACGTTCATTGTTCCTGGTTGTCTCGATACCAGTAACAAGCACTTTGTCAGCAGACATTCTGACTTTATACAAGTAGTTGTGCAGAAGCAGGAGCCCATTATCTTGTTATGATATTCAATTTCCTTCCCATTCTCTTAATGGAAATGAAATTGCCCCTGCTGCTTTTGGGTAGTGGAAGCTTTATGAATATCCTGAACTCTCAGCTGCTAAGGGATTGGTTCTTGTCTTCCCATCTTTATCAGGTACTTCCCTGTGTAGGCTATCTCTTGTTTCTGCCCCCAGCATGATGCTATTAAACATGTTATATCAATCCAGCCCATATGTGATGGCAGAGTGCTGATTAGCCTCTTTGGATTACTTTGATGTTGAAACTGACTAGTCCTCTAGTCTTTAAGTCATTTATTCCAAAATACCTAGTAATCAAAATAATAACATTAATGATTTTCCACCACTGAGGCCCGCAGTGTAAATTAGCTCATGAAAAGAGCTTGGAAAGCAATACAACTGAAAGGCCTTTTCTTATCTTGTTGACCAAAGGAGTTTAGAAAAGTCCACCCATTTCAAATGTAGCCCAAAACCCCCATGGAAAAAAACTTTACAGTTCAATTAGCGGGAGATAAATTGCGTGATGCCTGTAATCAGAAAAACTGGCATGAACTCAATGTTCAGTTACTACCTCTAAGCTCTTCCTACTTTCTGATGTATCCCCTTAAAGCCACTGAGGAGTTCTGGAGGATAATTAATTTTTAGGGTGAATTAAAAGAAGTAATCTGATGATAATAAGAGCTGATTTTCAGCTTGTACTTGTTACTATGGCCAATAGCCACACTAGTTGTTTATGATTTCTAACTGGTCAGTGCCGCTGTTCATTGGTTCTCAAATATTTTGACTTTTTAACCTGAAAATTATGCCATGTATGATATTTATGCATATATATATATATATATATATTTTTTTTTTTGCGGTACGTGGGCCTCTCACTGTTGTGGCCTCTCCCGTTGCGGAGCACAGGCTCCTGACGCGCAGGCTCAGCGGCCATGGCTCATGGGTCCAGCCGCTCTGTGGCATGTGGGATCTTCCCGGACCGTGTCCCCTGCATTGGCAGGTGGACTCTCAACCACTGCGCCACCAGGGAAGCCCCTTTATGCATATTTTAACTATTACATTACAGCTACACCCAAATCTATATGCACTTACATTGTCCATACCTGTACCGACTGGTTTGCATATCTGTTTTCTGTCTCCAGCACCTACACATCACCTGCCGCATTGTTAGTGCTCAGAAATGTTCTTAGTTGAAAAATGGAAATACATATTGTTTCTCTTTTTGTGCATCTCACACCCATTTGGGTTGGTGTGTTATTTCCTAAGTTTTGTTTTATAGAATAATCTCATTACATGTATTTTTTTGTTGAAAGTGACTTTGAATACTGAAATAGATAATTTGCAGAATTGAAAAAAGAATTTTAAAGTCCAGGGCAAAGCCAGGGACCTCAGAACCTGGAACCAGGGACACAAAAATCCACAATATTCTTTCTGTATCTTTCAGCTCTGATTCTTCTAGCCCCTTGGCTTCATTCTCCCTTATTGCACACAGACTTTCCTCCTGTGAGGGGAATGTGGCTGTAGACAGCTCCTGGATTATATCCTTTTAGCCCAGGAACATGAGAGTAAAGAGAACTTTCAACTGCAGTTTGGGGGAAAAAAAAAATCACAGGGAAGGATTCTGATTGGCCCAGCTTACAAGCATGTGTCCACCCCTGGGGCCTATCAGGGCTGGGGAATAATGATTTATGATGAGCTGGGTCACATGACCACCTCAGTGTTTGGAGGAGTAGTGCTGTTACAAGAAGGAAAAAGGGTTGCCTGTGAACCAGGCAGTCATCCCAATTAGCGCCTACAATACTTGGGTGAAGCAGACTTACCGAATAAAGTGAGAAAAGACTTTGCATGAGGTGGTCCACCTGTTATTGAAAATAAGATAGTGGTGCTGGGGAGAAATGTGTTTCTAAAAGGGACTTGAGTCTAGCAGGAGACTAGTATCCTGTCCTTTCGTTTGACATGAAGGGGATGCCATTCGTGTTACTCCTTCTCCCGGTAGGTTTCGTAGCTTTTCCTTACCACAGCTGTACTTACCACATGCACCTGCAATAACTTCTTGACAAATCCGCCTCTTGCACTGGACTGTGAGCTACTTGTGGGCTGGGATCACATCTAATTCATGTTTGAAAATATTCATGTTTCCAGTGAATGCTTGGTACTGGCAGAATGAATGAAAATGGGAAGAATAGCAGTCTACTGCAGAGTTGAGGCATCGAATGAAAATACAGTTGGATTACACATGTCTTTTATTCTAGAATTGCAAGACAATAGCTGTTAAAGCTAATAATGGTTCCTCCAGCTGATAGAATTGCCTGCATATATTCAGGGAGCTCTTGTCCTCACAGGGCAACCGTTTCTTACTCTAAATGTAAATCCTTTTCTGTGTTGGCCCATAATCTACTTGCTTGTAATCTCCACTCTGCTCCCGGCGAACCCGTCAGAAGGACGGCGTGGAGAATATGACTCTTCCAGTTGGTAGCCCTTTAGAAATTTGGAGACAGGTGCTGATGTTCATTTCAGTCTTTCTCCAGCTAAAACGTCCCAAATTCTTTCAGCCACTCCTCAGTGAGAAGGATTGCTTCATCTTCCTATCCCAGCTACATTCTACCTGCAAACTTTGGAGTGTTTCAGTGGCCACCTTAATATGAGATGCCTGGAACCAAACACAAACATCCAAGATGTGGTTTGACTTGTGCAGAATTTACTATGGGTTGATTACACCCTAGGATCACAGTCAGTGGTTTGGGAAGTGGAGCCCTTTCGTTAGAGGAAATTTTACAAAAAGTCCCCTTTGTGTCATACATAAACGGAGATCTTTTCTGGTGGCAGGGAGTTTTCTGGATAGTTTGGGAGGCCCACCTGCTCATGATTTTCCTCCTCATGTACTGTGGTGGCCGCTGAAACATTTTTATGGAACTCAGGATTTTGTGACCCACCCCAATCTGAAAAATGTATGATTAAAATGTATTACATATTTCTATGAATGGAGTCCAAGTTTTCAGACTCAATATAGGTTATATTAAGTTTAAGTGCTACTAAAATTTCCATTTACACTCACACGGAGAGCTGTCAAGTTACATCCTCCCATCCTATAATGCAGGATTTTTCATGTGTTCCTGTTAAATTTAATCTTGTTGGTCTGTATTTCAGCCTGTTCACCTAATTTTGGGTCTTGATTTTGTAACTTGTTATCTTTTCCATCTTACCATAACCTGGATATTTGGCAGTGTGCTCTCTACATGGTATCCAACTATTTTTATAAGTTTTTTGAAGCAAATAGGGTCCATGAGAGAGGCTCTTCTTCAAATTGACACCTGGATGCGGATGAGCATTTTTTGTGGTTCAAAGACTTTGTACCCAACATGCCTAAAATTACACTAACCATCTCCCACCGCAACACTTTCTGTCTCGATCAATGTCAGCACTATTTATCTGTGCCGAAAATTTATGTACAATCTTGACTTCTTTCTTCCCCTTACCTCATATTCCCAACTGTTCACCACATCCTGCTGACTTTACTTGCTAAATATTAGGACAGTTTCCCAATTTTCATCTCTCTACCACAGCCCTTGTTTAGGCTCGCCTTTGCTCTCAACAGGCAACAGTAACTTCCTAACAGGTGTCCTTTTTTTCTGGTCTTTCCCCCTGAGTTTTGTTCTGTCTTCATTTCCAGTGTCACCTGTCTGGACCAAAATTTGACTGTGTGTGGTTCACGTGCTTAAAACCCTCCAGTCGCCCCCCGTCACCCACAGACAAAGCTGAAGGTCTTCAAGTTCATGACTGTTTCACATCGTATTCCTATACCCCCTAAACTGGGCTTGATGCTCTTACAACATTAAATGGCTTGGGATTTCCTCCATGCCCTATGCTCCCTCTTGGTTTTTACTGGCTTCTTTGTCTGAAATTCTCCGCATTCATACTGCCACCCAAACTTTTTTTTGTCAAAACTTACTTGTTTTTAAGATTCAGCTTAGGTGTGCTCCTTTGTGAGTTCTGCATCCGCGTATTCAAGCAACTGACGATCGAAAATATGTGAAAAAATTTTTCCAGAAAGTTCCATAAAGCAAAATTTGAATTTGTGCACACTGGCAACTATTTACATAGCATTTACATTGTATTAGGTACTGTAAGTAATCTAGGGTAAGTTATATGCAAATACTATGTCATTTTATATGAGGGACGTGAGCATCCACAGATTTTGGTATTTACAGGGGTCTTGGAGGTATTCCCCTGTGGATACTGAAGGAAGGGTGACCGTAATTTGCATTTAATCTGGTCTTTAGTAGATACTTAGTAAATATTTGTTAAGTAAAATAATGGATGAATCAACCCACTTATATACACATACTCATGTTATTTTCCAACCCAAATTTTACCATCATATACACAAAGATATGTGGATTAGTGAGTCCATTAACTGTTATGTTGAAATACAAATATTCTATGTTTGATGCTTTCTTCATCTATCAAACTAGCAGCCCTGTATAAAAGAAATAAGGAAATTTCCTCATTAATGACATGCTAAGTGAACTTATTTTGGACTTCTTTCCATTATTGCCTTCTTTCCTAAATGCACACAAACAGTTCTGGAAGGAGTAGATTTCTAATTAAACTGCCTGATTGGAGATCACTTTTTACATGGTTCTTTCTCTCCAGTAGCTTCAAACAATTAACCTGGAGGTGAAATAACACGAATTTATTGACTATTCCCTGTGATATTGTAAATGTGCCTCTTGACACTAAGCAGTTTATAATTTCATTGGCAGAAGGAGACATACACATGAAATAGGTAACAGTGAATTCAGCAAGTAGTCCAGTATCAAAAAGAATGGCACCGATGATAAGTGTTTGGCATTTTTGGAAACAGTGGCGATTTAAACAAAGAAAAAGCAAACAACCAGCTGCACCACATTTGAATGGGCAGAGGCTTAATTTACAAAAAATATAAATTATTTAGGAAGGGAATCAGGTGAAGGTCCGGGAAACAGGACCTCCTGTGATTTTATGTTGAGTGAATTGTGAGGCTACTAGGGTTATTCTAGAAATAAGCACATTAGTACACCTAAATTGAAAAATTGTGTAATGTTTGGAATAGGGGCTGTTTTATCAGAACTTTCTTATGAAGTCTGATACCACTGTAATCAGATAAGAACCTCGTGCCTACTGAGCTTACATCCACTTGAAAACACATTAGAAACAGGAAAAAAAAAATGAATTAAACATAGGGAAAACCATCAAGTGCTACCTGGGATAGTCATGCTCTAATGTCTTCAGACTCGGGAAAGCTGTTTCCCAGGCTGCTCCTAGGCAAATGAAGAAAGGAAAGTTTGCCAGGTTTTCCCGTGGCCAGAAGGAAGTATACTTTGAAGCAAATATACTTTTTCCAAGAACTCCATCCATTCATTCACATTTAGCAACTATTTACTGACTCTCCAAAAGGCACTGTGTTAAGCTATAGAGAGAATTCCATGGTTGCTAAAGCAACACCATGAATTGATTTCCCATGTTTAACACCCCTCTCCCCTGCAATAATATTTTGTCTAGCAACCAGATATAGCCTCGTGTAAATTAAAGAGCATTGCCTGTGTTAAGTGAGAAATATAGGTCTAGTCATGCCTTGGGCAAATTATCCAACAATTCTGTCCTCAATTGGAAAATGAAAGGGTTGAACCATTTGCTTTCTTGAGTCCTTTGGGGGCTCTAAAATATAATGATCTAATTAATTTTGATGGTCTTCTGGCTTACACTTTAGTATTTGTGAGTGTGTTTAGTACCTGAAGATGCTGATAGAGTTAACTTTGTGAACTTGCACAGAAGACAAAGTTCTGAAATACAACGGCAATGGTGTGTTCATTTAAACAGGAAAACATCCTTCTGTTCGCAGGGCAGGTATAAACTTCCATTGCTTAGGTATTTGAAAACTTAATGAGTTAATATTTATTATGCTATATGACAATAGTTAGAATATTTCCGTGCCTGGTTAATTGAGATGTGGTGCTTTGATTTTATGGCATTTTATATGAACAAATTTTTTTTTTTTTTTTTTGTGGTACGCGGGCCTCTCACTATTGCAGCCTCTCCCGTTGCGGAGCACAGGCTCCGGACGCACAGGCGCAGCGGCCATGGCTCACGAGCCCAGCCACTCCGCGGCATGTGGGATCCCCCGGGACCGGGGCACGAACCCGCGTCCCCCGCATCGGCAGGCGGACTCCCAACCACTGCACCACCAGGGAAGCCCTATGAACAAATTTTTAAATGCACTGCGTGACTTTATGGATAATCCTGATGTTTTAGACATGGCAGAGACATAGATCTTTTTATATCTGTTACAGTGGATGAAATTGCTGTATAAAGTTTAAACTGCTCCATCAACAAAATTGAGCATTTTAGTAAAAGAAACTTATACGTATGTGCATAAAATTACCAAAGTCACATAGCAAATATTATCTTGAAGTCATTTCTGAAAGGGAGTATTTTCATGTTCTCAGTGAATAATTTCTTTCTGCCTGAGAGCTACTGTTGTACCCTGGGAAATATTCAGAGGAGAAGATAAAATTATTTAGATTTGCAGCTTCTTGTCATGGGAGGTGAAGGTCTTTTTATTATTATTATTAATGTGATGGGAATATTTCCATCACATGGTGTCTCTGTACAGCACAACCTTTTCATCACGTAAATAATTAATACCTCCTGCCATTCCTTGCTTCCCCACCTCAAACGCTTTCCATCTGAGTGAGGAGAATGCCTCTCTTCTCAGATAAAGGTTTCCCCAAGTACTGACACTTGGTGGGAGTGGTGGGGGTGGGGAGAAGGGTCGTTTCTCTGCCTCAACACGACCCACATCTGAGCTGGCTGGAAAGGAGTGTACCAGGAAACAGGAGCTTGTTCTTTTCAAACTAAACTTTTCTTGCATGTAGTAATTGCAGTATTTTTCCAGAGAAAGATTCAGCTTCCGGCCTGGTATCTTTTCCTTTCACATGGGCCTGCTTCTATAACCAGGGCTCCTGGCCTGGTCTCAGAATGGACAGCCCACGTATCCTGCTACTGAGGGCTAGACTGGCCCAGAGTCCCCTTGGTGATCAGTGGTGTCAGGCACCATCCCTGCTCTCGGGCGCGAATATTCTCACCTTCTCATGAGGGAGAGAGACGACGAACCAGGAAACAGAGAAGTAAGGCAGGTCAGAGAGCAGGGATGCTGTCGAGGTCATGGGGATGGAGGTGCCCTGAGCGCACACTTCCTCACGGCTCCATTTCTGCATCTGGAGAACAAGTCACAGGTCAGGCAAGTGTGTCTTCCACAAACCCCCCCTTTTCTGTATCATTTTTGCCCCTCAGTGATGACTTCTTCCAGTTTCTCTTAGGTCCTTGGTTGGGCCCTGCCATTATTGAATGGAAAATGGCAAATTATTTGGTGGTCAAAAGAATAGACAGTCTTCAGGTAAAAAAATTGAAGACAGCTGTAGAGGAGAATTTTTTGAAAAATCGGATCTAGTCTTTTTGCATTGAAATGAACTTTAGCTTTTGTTGTGAAAAATCTATACCCTCCTAATACTTGGTAACTTCTGTGTTCTTTCCCTCCTCAGGACCTTTGACCCAGCCATTTCCTCTCCCTGGAGCATTCCCCCTCAGATATCCATTCCTCATGCTTTTTAAGTCTTTGTTTACATGCTATTTTTAAAATGAGGCCTGCCCTTACGGCTCGAACATTGCTCCCTCTCTCTAGCACTCCCTAGCACTTATATGATGTAATATTCATGATTATTGTGTCTATTGAATCTCCACTGTCCCTTCTACTCCCAGCCTCCACAAGGCCATGAGATTTCTGCTTATGTGAATTCCTAGTTCTTAGAACAAGGCCTGGCACGTAGTAGGTGCTCAATAAATATTGCTGAATTACAAAAGTTTTTTTTTTTAACAACTTATAATCAACTTTCAAAAGTTTGATTTAAGCATCTGCAGCAGTGACTTCAGCTTCCACCGGGGCTCAATGCTGATAGAAGTCACCTTAACAATCTCGGAAGGACCATGTGTGTCAGTGAGTCACTGGTGGGTCCTTCTCTGAAAATGACCCCAAGACTTAGAACCTTCACTACAAGGATTTTTTTTGGGGTAGCGATTCTCAGAGTCTTGGTAGGCATCCGAACTGGTCCTTTCACTTTGAGATTCTTTCCCTTCACGCCTCTGATCAAATCATCACACACTTTCTCCAAAGATTTTATGTTGCTGCTGTAATTTGGTGAATTGCCACCTCTGGTTCCACACGTGTCTTTCCGGTATCTTTCAAAGACATGCGATGAGGCAGGGGCAGGTGCAGGCAGACCTGCACTCCGCTACACCTCTTCCTCAAAGAGACGAAAGATTAAAAAACCCAAAACACCACGACAACAACAACAGCAACCTGTAAAATCCCTCAGGAAAATCTCACGAGGGCTGTTTGTTTTGGGGACTTAGAGGTTGGAAGCAAGTGCTAACCCTGTCCTGGCCCAGGTAGGAGAGAGCTCGTTATCCAAGCAGGGTGGGGGGTATGGGTGGAGGTAGGGGGGCAGGGACGCCAGCAGCCCAACCCCAGGCATCTCAAAGGGAAAATGGCAGGAGAGGGAGCTGGCCATTCTCTGGGCTTGCGACCCTCTGACTTCTCCTCCCATCCTGAGAGTAGTCAGGTCTAAATGTGGACAGAGGGACTCATCCCTCTGTAGTTTGGTTCTGAAGGGCATGAGTGTAAAATAGTGGAACTGAGACACATTAACAATTTACCTTCATTTAACAAGTTGTATGAAGACATGGTCATAAGTGTTCGGGTTTTTTTTTTTTTTTTTTTTTAAATCATATTAGAATGTGTTCTGAAGAGACTGCTCCCACAGACTAAACCAACCTTTCTATTTGACCAGCTGACTTTCTTTAAAAGTGTCTTGAAAACCTTTTGTGCTCCTTTCCTGAAAGATGTAGTGAGAATGTGATAAGCAGAATAATGGCCCTCCAAAGTCCATGTCCAAATCCCCGGCATCTGTGAGTATGTTATGTTACAGGGCAACAGGGGAGTAGAGGTTGCTGATGAGCTGACCTTAAAACAGGGAGATGGTCCTCACTTACCTCGGTAGGTCCAGTGGACTCCAAAGGGTCCTTTAAATGTGGAAGAGGGAGGCAGAAGAGTCAGAACCAGAGAGCCGACGTCGTAAGAAAGACTCAATGATGGGCCATTGCTGGCTTTGAAGGTGGAAGGAGGCCACGAGCCAAGGAATGCAGGTGGCTCCAGGAAGCTGGAAATGGCGAAAAGATGGATTCTCCTCTAGAGCCTGCAGAAAGGAACGCAGCCCTGCTAACACCTTGATTTTTTAGCCTGGGGAGACACATTTCAGACCCTGACCTCCAGAACTGTAGGATAACAAACTTGTGTAGTTTTAAGCCATCAAGTTTGTGCTAATTTGTTACAGCTGCAATTGCAAACCAATACAGAAAGAGTAAGGGGAAACTTGTCTTTGTGTTTTTGCCACATGCCTCCTTCCCAGTGCTGTGGTATTTTCAGTATTCTTCTGGGGAAAATTAAAAGACAGAACCACAAAGCACTTTAGGAGACTGTGATGGCCAAACCTGGCAGTGGCCACTGTGAACCTCCCTCAGGGGACTGGAGTCACACCCTCACTTCAGGACAGTGGCCAGAAGCTCACAAAAAGAGACCCACACTGGCAAGGTCTCAAGCCATGATTCCTCCACCATGGCCTGGGTTAGGGAAAGAGATGTATATGGGGAAATATTAAAAGTTAGTGCACAGTGCTACTCTTGGAATTCTTCATTAGCAGGTGTTTAAAAGTCAGCGCTCTAAAATTACTTGCAGAAGCTTATAAATATGAATTTCCTGTAATTCACATTTTATAAGAACTCCTATCAGCTGTATCACAGCTTGAAAAATACCAAAAATGCATTAGAAAAACCTTTCTGTTTAAAACTATATTGATCTCATGTTTACGTGGCAAAAGAAGGCCATTACGCAGCAGGCAGTAAAAGCTTCATTTCAGAGAGCTTGAGAAAAACCTCAAAATAATTCACTGTTAGACTTTTCCTTACAAAATAAAATGAAATAACACCACCTGCTGCTTAAAATCTCCAATTAATGCTATAAAAAGTACCTTCATTTAAAAAGCCAATGTGTAAATTTCTCCAAGCTGGCTGCAGACATTTCTTCAAATTTACTGTAACCTTTTGCTCCTGTCTGCAGGAGAAAGAGGCTTCCAGATTCCAAAGAGAAGCCAGACCTGATTTTCACCTAATTACTTAAGAGTGAAACCCCTTTCTGTTCATCGGGTTCAGTTATTTAAGATACTGATAACTCACATATAATCTGCTGCTATGTGTGTTTAGTAGAAATTGTGAAAGAAGATTATCGAAGCTTGCGAACATTCCACCTAGGAATTAAAATCAGGGTGTTTTTGCACGAACCACAGAAGAGAAGGAAGAGGCTGGAAGAAAAAATGAACAGTGATCTTTCTCATCTCACAAGGCTCTTTAAAGACCAAATCAGCAGGTGTGAAAATCACCACCTTTGAGCAGTTTTTAAGCAATGAGAAAGTGCAGGTCTTTTATCTCTCTTTCCCACCCTGATAGTCAGGTTAATGAGAATTTCCGAGGGGTGAGCCACTGGACATCTTTGAAATGCCCCCCTTCTGTTTATCAGATGAATCAAGGGACAGTCAGCTGTGAACACTGGGCAGGAAGGGTCAGCTGAAAAATGGGCAGGAGGGGTCATTTGCAGCCTGTGAGCAAAACCAGCAGGCTGTTTCTGTCATTCTGTTTTCTTGCCCAGCCAGTTATCAGGGCAGAAGCTAGCATGGAAAGAGTTGCCAAGAATCATTCGGGGCTGCTGTGGTCAGTTACTAGTACAGCGCAGGGAGTTCCTGGCAGACAAGACTGAAGACAGATCTATGGCTTAACCTAGGATGGTCCAGCGTCTTTGCTTGCCCCTCAAGGCTCTCCACGATAGCCCGCTCGACTGGTACCGCTCATCTCCCACCACCCCTCACCATGAATCCAGGAGGACTGGTCTCTTTAATTAGGTCCCTTGATGATCCCTGCCCCTCCAATGCTCTGTTCTTATTTTTAATTCTTGACTGGTGTGTCCTGCCCCACCATATATATCTCTTTTGCATAGCCTACATTCTCTGAAAGTCCAGGGGAAGTGGTACAGCTTCCCCCAGGGAAGACTTTATAATCCTCGCTCACACTGATCTTAACCTTTCACGTTTGTGACCTTACTGAGTCACAAAACTGGCATCTTAGATAGAGGTTTGTTCGCAAAAAGGTATCCGTGTTATTTATCGCTTAATTAAATCAGTAGATCAAGGTGATGTTTTGTGGGCACCCTGCTATCTTCTCCACTCCTCTTCCCTTGGTTTTGTGAAAATCCTGTCTGTTGCTTTTCCCTTTCCCTTTCTGCTCCTTCTCAGTCCGAGAAGAAAGGTAACCCCTTTGTCTCCCTATCTGTCTTCAAGTGTAGTGTCCCTCAGTTAGGTCACAGGCTCTCTCTTCTGTATCCACATCTCCCTGGAACACGAGTCCTGCATCCCAGCTACCTCCTGCATGCCTTCACTGATAGTACAGAATTTTTGAACTTAAATTAGATTCTCAGTTAAACCCGTTCTTCGCGGATCCCCTCCAGTTATGTCTTCCTCACGTATTCTCCTCAGATGCCTAAGTGAGAAACCTCAGAGTCATCTGTCAGCTGTGTTCCTCCCTTGCCGCATCCCACAGGCTGCTGTTTGGTCTATTTCTAACATCTCTGGAAGGAGTTTCTGCCTTTAGACCCCACTGCCGTTCCCTGGGTCACACCCTCTCTACCTATGAGCAGTCCGACCTGAGCAGAACCTGAGGGGTTCTCAGACTCCAGTCTTGTTCACTTCTAATCTATCCTTGACAGTCACAAGTTATCATCTGAAATGCAGACAGGATCAGGACTCTATCTTAGAAACTCTGGTGGTTTCTTGCTCACCAGAGCCCAGCCTGTCTCTTTCACATGCTTGTAAGTCCTGTCGAGTCTGCTCTAGTCTTCGTGGCTCGTGCTCAGACAGGGATGGTCCAGCCACTGGGCTCCTGAAAGTGTTGCGAGAGTCTGCTCAGATTTCTTGGTCTCTGTCAAACTGTCACTGAGCCCTCAGTCAAAAATAAGCACTCTTTTTTTTAAGGGTACCATTTGCCCTTCGCACAGACCTTCATTAGGGCACCTATTATATAAAATGTTATTTATCGTGAACATGATCTATTCTAGGGCAGGGACTGTGCCTTTGTTCATCCTTGTATCCCGAATGCTGGCATAATACCTGGATCATAGGGGGTGGGGGGCAGGTATCAACGAAAGTTTGTCAGTCAATGGATGTTCACTTCCAATTAGCATACAGATCCACTACTGGGCAAATATTATGTGTTAAACTTTTTTTATCCTTATACAGTTATGAACACACAGGTGACAAAGAATAAATACTTGTTGGCTAATTTGTGATTAAAGCTGTAAGCAAGTGGAAGTGGAACTGTAGCACGTAGGCATGTGGCTGAAATATTGGATATAATGTTTCACAGTGATGTGTGGGCGTGTATGAAGATTTGCTGCACTACGCTTTAGAGTGATGTACTGTTTTACTGCTCTGGTATGAATGGGAGCACATGATCTTAAAGTAGGAGACCAGTTGCCAGGATTTAGGGGGAATATTTATTTAGGTGAAATTAGTCAAAAAAGAAAGGGGAGTTTCAGACCCACCAAAGAGCTGTAGTCTCAGAACATGCATATTAGTGTGTGTATGTGTGTAATGGTATAGGCAAAACTTCCTGTTTAAGGCTCTCTTTATGTAATGTGTCAAATATAAGTAAATCAAGGGCTTGCTAACATTAGAAGTTCTATATCATTTACATAAAGAAGTAAGCAATGACTGAATGACTGGGGTTGGGGACTGGTTGTGAAGGGAAGCAGGCTAGAATATTCATTGTGGCTGACTGATTTCATAGTCAGGTTCCTACTTCATTTTTTCATGTTCCTTTGTGAACCTTCCATCCATCTTCCTATGAATATGTCTATATACATATGTATATATGTGTATATATTATAATGTATATATGCACACCCATTTGTGTGTGTGTGTGTGTATGTTTATCCAGTTAAGCTTCATGCTTGTCCAGGTCAGGGACAAACTTGCTCATTTACTTGTCTACTGCCTACTCTAGATTGATTACACCTAATAAGTTGTCCAACATGTAGCAGATACTCAACAGTTACTTACTGACAACCTAATTTTCTTTGTATATCTAACGGAAATGATGCAAACATTTAGTTCCGTTTCAAAATTTTTGGAAAGCACACAGAGTCCCACAGCATCTCTGCGTTTCCAAATTTTTGTTGGAGCACGGACACAGCAACCATTTATAAAAATCCCCCCTCCCTCACCCTGCCAAATTGGAGGAGACCTAAGAGCAGATAAGGTGTTTAAAAGAAATGTCTTCACTCCCATGTTCTCTATGCCATCATCTACGTGGCTCCAAGAAGAATATTTCAAAGCACATAATCTGGCAGAAACACTTATCCACACATTTCTTTTTTTATTGATCGATGTCATAACTCTGTTAGAGGCTAAGGATACAAAGATGAACAAGACGTGGGCCCCTCCCTCGAGGCATTCACAGTCAGATGAGTTCGTCTTCACAGTCCAGGAGTGGAGGTGGGTGCCACCCATGACAGGGGCAGGGCCAGGGTACTGGGGGATCACAGAAGAGGGACAGCCAAAACCGGGCTGAGAGGCCAGGGCGAGCTTCATGGAGGTGGAAGTCTTCGGGAAGGATGCGCGTCAGGTCATTGTCAGCAGCACCCTGTCATCCTCGGGACCACACTCCTGAGAGGGTCTCATAAGCTCTTTCACCTTCTGGTTTCTATCACCTCCTCATTTTCAAGCATCAATATACAACACGCGTGTGTGTACACATGTGTACATGTGCTTACACACACACACACACACAAACACACACACTCACCGAATGCTCTGGCTAATAAGAACTGAGCAGATCGTATTAGTCAAGACTCAGATCTCATTGGCTTATGTAAAAGAATGCTTCACCCTTGATATCTCTGACTGTTCACCTACAATTCATGCTTCAGCCTATTGGAATCATTTTTCAGTTCTCAACCTTCTAATGAAAGCACACTGGCCAAGGTTGTCCTTGACCTCTGGAAGGTTAAATCCAATGACCTTTTTACAGCTTCCTTTTACTTGGCCTCTTTGCCCCATGTGGGTGACCCTGTCACTTAGCACTGTGTCATCTTGGACAAGTTCATTAAGTGATCTCTGCCTCGATTTCCTCAATTATAAAATGAGATAGTAATACGATTATTATTATCACAACCCTATGAGTATTGATTGAGTTGATATATGCAAAGTGCCTGGTGTAAAGCAAGCATAGTTAAATGCTACTGTTATTTAACTCTCCTGATCAGTCTCTAGAAAACAATCTCTATGCTGGTAACTTTGACAGCACTCTTGGGTTGTCCCCCCACCTCTCTGTATCCTTCAGCCTTCTTCATTGACCTCTCTTATTTATTCTGCCTCCCCTTAAATATTAAGGTCTCAGGGTTTGTCCCGACATCCCAGGCTAACACACTGGTCCACCCCCGGGGCTCTCCTGCCTCCCACTTGCCACTACGACAGCTCAAATCTAACCACTTCCCGAGTGGTCTTTGTGAAACTCAAATCTCAGCATGTTCTTCCGCTGCAGAGGCTCCCCTCTGCAGGACCAAACCCCCTTACTTGGCTTACAAAGCTCTTTCCACCAGCTGGCCTCAGCCCACCCTGCAGATCTTACCTCTCACCACCTTGACCCCTCACTTCCAGTGCCTCTAGGCAGCTCCTCATATGTACTGGCCAAGTGGGCTCTGTAACTTGCATGGCCTTGCTCATGCTATTCATTCTTTCACACCAGCTTAGGCATGATTTCCTTGGGTATTCTTCTCCCTGGATATTCGACGACTGTCTCCTCTGTGCACCACCGTACCCCGAGCTGTTGCCCATCAGACCTCTAGGACAGCTGCTGTGCTGATTTGCAGTCATTGCCGTTTCCCTCAAGGGCAAGGGCTGTCTTATTCTTTGTATCCTCAGCACCTAAAGAGCAGCTGGTGTGGTTGGTACAGAGTTGGCGCTCAGACGATGAACAAATGAATGGGACAGACAAATGGAAGGGCCAATAAACTGTAAAGCTGGACCAGGAGCCCATTCCCAGTGGACTCTGGTGATGCCAGTTCCCTGCTGCCTCTGCCTGTCAGGGAGAGACCTTCCCGAGCTCTTTCTTTTTCTCTTTCCTGAGAGGGTTGGTGGGAATCTGGGTGCCTGGTGGGCATCTGCAGATGATCCAGATTGTCTCAATCCTCTGTGTTAAAAGGGAGGTCAAGGGTGAGGTCAAGGTCATTAATGCATTAGGAAAAGCAACTTTTTACCTTTCTTTCCCACTGGTGGGAAAGCTCAGTACAGTGACATTTAAGAACAGTCTCTACTTTTAACCTCTTTCAAATGAATAGTACTCTTAACCATTTTCTCTCTGTCAGTTTTCCTTTTCTTTGTAAGTGCCAGTTTGGTGGCTACATAGGCAAGAATGGCAACTATTGGCTGGAAATCCCCAGACGCAGGATAATTTATAATAAGCCTGGTTGTCATGATCCCTACGCAATGCAACTTACAGCTTCTTTTTGCAAGCTAATCAGTTCAAGGAAGTATGTCAGGTGTGCAGCACATTTACAGGGATTGTTTATTTAATGTAAAAATGTCTTTATGCATTTATTTCTTTAGTTGTTAATTTGCCAATGTGTACCATCTCTAACAATTCAAAGTCCTTTCCAAAGTTAAGGTAAAATTGTTGCAAACGGCATGAATTTTGTAAAACAGATGAATTGAGAACGTGAGAGGGGATGCCTGATACACAAAAGGTAGTTTTGCCGTTGCTGAGTTAACGGGAACAGTGAAGAACTGTCAGTGTTGGGGTAGAGTTAGCCCAACTCACACAAGGTTGGTATGTACAGAAATACCAACCTTGTCTCTGCTTCCTTTGTGACCACTCAAGACCATTGCATATGGTTTTATCATCTGGTTTAAAAATGTGCAGTTTAAAATATATTTAAGAACAACGTGTAACACATTTAAATGTAAAATTGGACTGTGTGAATATTCTTAGAATAGTATTCATAAAGAAGTCAGTTCACTTAGGCACAGTTGCAATGATATTATGAGCTCCCTCTTTGCTTAAAAGCTTCTTCCAAAAGTTTTCTGATAGAGGATTGCCAGATTACATTTATACCCAGGGGTGGAATTCATTAATCTCTGCTCAATTCATTTGGCCACGGACTTTTTGAAAAGGAACATAACAATTTTTTTTATCCACACATCCCCATATGAACATATACATTTTAGTCAGTCCTTTTTTTCATGAAGGTTCAGCTTTTGCCCCCCGCAGAAGAAAATATGTTCAAATAAGCAAATGTGATTGGAAATAAAAATAAATTTGATTATGATGAAACTTAGTGACTTCACTGTTTAAACAGTTATTCAATTTTTTGATTATTTTTATTTTGCATTCTAGTTTGTCCCACTGCCTTATGGATGTACTATTGTTATACCTGTAGCTCAATGCATCATTCTCCTCTTATTTTTAGCTCTTCTTTCAATGAAATAAAATATAGGTAAGCTTTAGGAACATCTAAAGAAAACAGATGGCCTTTCAGAATTTCTTTAACCCTGAAATTAAATCTCTTGCTTTTCACTTTTGAGCTAAGAATAAAATTGTTATGGATGTCCTCAGACCTCATATTAATGCCTGTTCCACTCATATTCCACATTAACATTTTTATTTCCACTGGGATTTCTGATATAATCAGGTATTAAACCTGTGGTTATTTTGGCAATTATGCCTTTTATGGAAGGATTCTAACAGCTAAACCCTAAGTTAGGAAAAAATATTGTTTTTACTTCATCTGGAAGAAGAGTTGTCCTAAAAGATGGTTAGAAGATTCAATCGGAGGTTAAAATTTTTAAAGAAAAGCTCACAGAGAGAGTCCTCCACTTTCCATTCATTAAACAAAACACACAGGAGGGCTTCCCTGGTGGCGCAGTGGTTGGGAGTCCGCCTGCCGATGCAGGGGACACGGGTTTGTGCCCCGGTCCAGGAAGATCCCACATGCCGCCGAGTGGCTGGGCCCGTGAGCCATGGCCGCTGAGCCTGTGTGTCTGGAGCCTGTGCTCCGCAACGGGAGAGGCCACAAGAGTGAGAGGCCCGCGTACCGCAAAAAACAAAAACAAAAACAAAACACCAACCACCTTTCCTCACCACTTCCCCTGTCAGCCTCCACCTCATATCTTTGCTCTTTATAGCAACAGTCCTTGAAAAAATGTGTCTATGCTTATGGTTTCTAGTTCTTTTTCACTCATTCTCTTAAATGCTTCAGTAAAAAAAAAAAAAAAAAAAAAAAAAAACCACACAGGAAACTTCTTTCTTCCTCCCGCTCTGTCCAAAGCACATGCCAGACTCAAGCTCACGCCTTGAGCTCTGTGCCTGAGCCATCAATTTTTAAAAATTGACAGTTCTCCATTATTCCTACAGAGTTTAATTTCTCACACTGTCCTACAATTTTTACTTATTTTAAAGGGTATTGTCTCCCCTTTTCTCATTTGTTTTCCCAGAAAAATCTCAAAACTGCTCACCCTTCCTCACGTGTCCCTCCACTCAGACCTGCTGTTTCCATTTTCAATTTTTGAATTTGCTTCTTCTCATCCATAACTTAGAAGGCAGCCTGAATGTTCAAAAGTAAAATAGCTCTCCCCTGCGACTCTTACAGCACTGGCTCAGGTTTGGTCTAATTAGCATGTAGTTCATTACCTTAATGTTGGTGATGCTGCTTCCAAGGTATCATTTAAAAGGCCGAAGCTTGGGAGAAGCTGAGGCCTTGGTCCTGGCTCTGTGAAGCCTTAGACAAGTTCTTTAATCCTCAGATCCTTTATGAAGTAGGATAAAAACACCTACTTCACAGGGTAATCGTGAGGAATGTGCTTAGCATACATAGTAGGTGTTCGAAAAAACTAGGTCCCTTCTCCCTCTCCTGGCTCCATATTGAGTGCTACGTGTAGCCCAGCCAGGATGCATGTCAGGGGCTTTGGGAGAAATGAGTATGAGACAATCTCAATATCCTTTCTCTGGCAATATCTAAATTGCCTATAATGTGGTACCATTACGGTACAGAGAGTAAGTATAAAAATTTCAGGGCTTCCCTGGTGGCGCAGTGGTTGAGAGTCCGCCTGCCAATGCAGGGGACACGGGTTTGTGTCCGGTCCGGGAGGATCCCACATGCCGCAGAGCGGCTGGGCCCGTGAGCCATGGCCGCTGAGCCTGCACGTCCGGAGTCTGCGCTCCGCAATGGGAGAGGCCACAGCAGTGAGAGGCCCGCATACTGCAAAAAAAAAAAAAAAAAAAAAATTCAGAGACTTGAAAGACATTGGAGGAAGGGGCCCTTGAGTTGTGTCCTGAAGGGAAGGATGGACAAGCGCTGTGGCCGGGAGGAGATTGATTCAGGAGAGGCCAGGAGGTGAGGAGGACAGGGAAGCGAGAGCCATTACGTTCCACTGGGGGTGAGGGGTCTAGTTGCAGAGCTGTGGGGCATGTTGGAAAGTCAGTCCATAGTATGATGGTCTTTAGGAATTGAACAGAGGACTTTAGACTTGAAATGGAACATAACAGGGAGCTGGAGTTCAAGTAATTGCATTACCCTCGTTAAGTGGATTATCTTCCAGGTGGCAAGAAGAGAGGGTTTTTATGCCTTTTATTTTCTCCAATGTAGTGCAGTGAGTTTTAAGCTCTCTGTGACTCATCATACAAAAATATTTACATCATGATACAGGACACCTGCATATGCTTATGTATATTTGTTTCATGAAATAAAAGTTTTGTGAAACAGTAGTTACCCTGGTTATGTGTACTGCACAGGGCCGACTATGTAATTTGCAGGGTCTTGTGCAAAATGGAGATGTGGGACCTTTTGTTCAAAATGCAGGTAAAAAGTGCTGTTAAAGGTACTTAAATATATACTTTTTCCTTTCTTCTGTGGTCTCTTTCTCAGCTTGTCATGGTGCCTTTTATTTTGCTTTTATTGTCATTCTGAGTAAAGAAAATTTAAATTGGAAGTTTAAATTATTAAGATTTAGAAATGAAAAAGGAGAAGTCACAACTGACACTGAAGAAATGCAAATGATTATAAGAGACTACTACAAACAACTATATGCCAATAAAATGGACAACCATGAAGAAATGGACAAATTCTTGGAAAGGTACAGTTTTCTGAGACTGAACCAGGAGAATTAGAAAATATAAACAGACCTATCACAAGTAATGAAATTGAAACCGTACTTAAAAATCTTCCAACAAACGCAAGTCCAGGGCTAGATGGTTTCACAGGTGAATTCTACCAAACATTTAGAGAAGAGCTAACACCGATTCTTCTCAAACTCTTCCAAAAAATTGCAGAGGGAGAAACACTCCCAAATTCATTCTCCAGAGCCACCATCACCCTGATACCAAAACTGAAAAAAGATATCACAAAAGAAAGAAAATTATAGACCAATATCACTGATGAACATAGATGCAAAAATCCTGAACAAAATACTAGCAAACAGAATCCAACAACACATTAAAAGGATCATACACCATGATCAAGTGGGGTTTATCCCAGGGATGCAGGGATTCTTCAATATATGCAAATCAATTAATGTGATACAGCACATTAACAAATTAAGGAATAAAAACCATATGATCATCTCAATAGAGGCAGAAAAAGCTTTTGACAAAATTTAACACCGATTTATGATAAAAAACTCTCCAGAAAATGGGCGTAGAGGGAACCTACCTCAACATAATAAAAGCCATGTATGACAAGCCCACAGCAAGCTTCGTACTCAGTGGTGAAAAACTGAAAGCATTTCCACTGAGAACAGGAACAAGACAAGGATGTCCACTCTCACCACTCTTATTCAACATAGTTTTGGAAGTCCTAGCCATGGCAATCAGAGAAGAAAAAGACATAAAAGGAATACAAATTGGAAAAGAAGAAGTAAAACTGTCACTGTTTGCAGATGACATGCTACTATACATAGAAAATCCTAAAGGTACCACCAGAGAACTACTATAACTAATCAATGAATTTGGTAAAGTTGCAGGATACAAAATTAATGCACAGAAATCTCTGGCATTCCTATACACTAGCAACGAAAAATCAGAAAGAGAAATTAAGGCAACAATCCCATTTACCATTGCAATAAAAAGAATACCTAGGAATAAACCTGCTTAAGGAGGCAAAAGACTCAGAAAACTATAAAATACTGATGAAAGAAAGCAAAGGTGACATAAACAGGTGGAGAAATATACCATGTTCTTGGATTGGAAGAATCAATATTGTGAAAATGACTGTACTACCCAAAGCAATCTGAAGATTCAATGCAATGCCTATCAAATACCAATGGCATTCTTCACAGAATTAGAACAAAAATTTTACAGTTCGTATGGAAACACAAAAGACCCTGAATAGCCAAAGCAATCTTGAGAAAGAAAAATGGTGTTGGAGGAATCAGGCTCCCTGACTTCATACTATACCACAAAGCTACAGTAATCAAGACGGTATGGTACTGCTGCAAAAACAGAAATACAGATCAATGGTACAGCATAGAATGCCCAGAGATAAACCCATGCACATATGGTCACCTAACTGATGACAAAGGAGGCAAGAACATACAATGGAGAAAAGACAGCCTCTTCAATAGGTGGTGCTGGAAAACTGGACAGTTACATGTAAAAGAATGAAATTAGAACACTCCCTAACACCATACACAAAAGTAAACTCAAAATGGATTAAAGACCTAAATTTAAGGCCAGACACTATAAAACTCTTAGAGGAAAACTTAGGAAAAGCACTCTCTGACATAAACATAAACCACAGCAAGATCTTCTTTGACCCACCTACTAGAGAAAGGGAAATAAAAACAACAACAAAAAAGGGGACCTAATGAAACTTAAAAGCTTTTACAGAGCAAAGGAAACCATAAACAAGATGAAAAGACAACCCTCAGAATGGGAGAAAATATTTGCAAATGAAACAAAAGACAAAGGATTAATCTCCAAAATACACAAATACCTCATGGAGCTCAATATCAAAAAAAGCAAATAATCCAATTAAAAAATGGGTGGAAGACCTAAATAGACATTTCACCAAGGCAGACATACAGATGGCGAAGAGGCACATGAAAAGATGCTCAACATCACTAATTATTAGAGAAATGCAAATCAAAACTACAATGAGGTATCACCTCACGCCGGTCAGAATGGCCATTATCAAAAAATCTAAAAACATTAAATGCTGGAAAGGGTGTGGTGAAAAGGGAACCCTCCTGCACTGTTGGCGAGAATGTAAATTGATGCAACCACTATGGAAAACAGTATGGAAGTTCCTTAAAAAACTAAAAATAGAACTGCCATATGAACCAGCAATCCCACTACTAGGCATATACCCTGAGAAAACCATAATTCAAAAAGAGACATGTACCACAATGCTCATTGCAGCCCTATTTACAATAGCCAGGACATGGAAGCAACCTAAGTGTCCATCGACAAATGAATGAATAAAGATGTGGCACATATACACAATGGAATATTACTCAGCCGTAAAAAGGAACGAAACTGAGTTATTTGTAGTGAGGTGGATGGACCTAGAGACTGTCATACAGAGTGAAATAAGTCAGAAAGAGAAAAACAAGTACCGTATGCTAACGTATATATATGGAATCTAAAAAAAAAAAAAGGTACTGATGAACCTAGTTGCAGGGCAGGAATAAAGATGTAGACATAGAGAATGGACTTGAGGAAAGGGGATGGGAGGAGGGAGCTGGGGCGAAGTGAGAGTAACATCGACATATATACACTACCAAATGTAAAATAGATAGCTAGTGGGAAGCAGCAGCATAGCACAGGGAGATCAGCTCGGTGCTTTGTGACCACCTAGAGGGGTGGGAGGGAGGCTCAAGAGGGAGGGGATAGGGGACATATGTATGCCTATGGCTGATTCTCTTTGGTGTATAACAGAAACTAACACAGTATTGTGAAGCAATTATACTCTAATAAAGATCTATTTTAAAAAAAAGAAAGCAAACTTTCCTTTCAACCAAAAAAAAAAATTACTAAGATGAATCATACCATTTGTCTTTATAACATGCAATGCCATAATGCTATAGTATAAGACCACTTAACTCATATATGGAATCACCAAAATTGCACAATTTGTATTTCTTAGCTCATATTTGCATATGCATTTTGTTCTTATCAGAATAGTGGAAATACTGTATATAAAACTAGCTCAGCTATTTATTTCACTTTTAATATGCACATTCTATCAACAAAAGAGTAGGCTAGGGTTATCCTTGGTCTTTCTTATTTCTTACAATGCCATTGGCTTCTTTCTTCCTTGGAAGCAAGTTCTGGTTTTATTGGAAAGTGTGGCCCCACCACACCTTTCTCAGATGCAGACGTAACATGCTTATCCTGTACTCATTTGAGTCTTGACAGTCGCCCATGCGATTGATGGGTCCACCCATTGATGAGTCCACCTGAGTTCTGTACTCACCAGCCATCACAAACCCTAAGGTAAGGAAAAATTGGCACACATATTATGCATATATCCTCCCCTCATGAATGTGCTCCATTGTCTCATTGGACTTCACTTATGAAACACAAGTTCAAAGATAAAATTATTAAGAACTTCAAGATGGTGGCAGCAGATCATTAAGCCAAGTTGGGGGCTTTTCATAGAATGGGGCCCTATGAGACTGTATAGGTCACATGCCCATGAAGCTGACCCTGGCGTAACAATCAATATTTTGTTTTCTTCTGTCTTATTAAAAAAAAAACATAGTTGCAACCCATTAAATTGATGTCACAATCTACTAATGGGTCATAACTGGCAGATTAGGAAACCCACCATTAAAAACGTAGACAGTAGTGTCAGATTGCTAGATCTGAATCCTGCTTCACCACTCGCTGCTTACGACCTTTAGGGCACCTCCGTTTTTCATATATAAAATGCAGGAAATATTATTAATTACTTCATAAAGCTGTTATGGTATTAAATGAGTTAATACACGTAATATGCTTAGAATGATGTATGTCGTATAATAAGCATCCAATAAGTATTAGATGATCATCATCGTGAATATTGTTACCATTATTATTAATTTACATCTTGCTCTAGGTAAATGCTGAAGAAAAAAGTGTTTCTTTACTGAACAGTAAGCATCTCCACTTATTCTAAAATAGATATTTGTAAATAGGTTTACCAATACTTGTGTTTTATCTTGACTGCAAGTATGGGAAATATTATAATATTCAAATGAAAGTTAATGCCTACCACCCTAATGCAATGAAAATACTTAAAAATTACAGTTTAATGAAAAATTCAATGAAACGTTGCTTTATTTCTGTTCCTCCTTTCCAAGATTAAAACAGATAGATTACTGGTATTTGTCAATTATCAGTTAAAAAAGAAGCAAGGATATCTGAAAGATACCATTCCTTAGCTTAAGGAACCCGAATTATTCCTTTTGTAATGAAATTGTTAGATGATGAACTTCAATCATAGGTAAAAATGCTAGAGGAGAACGTTTTCTATCTTTGCAAACATACAGCAAACATCAATTTTTGTTATAGACCCAAACTAAATCCCTAAGTGATAACATTAAACGAAAAGAGTGCAGAATCTGGTGGATATCCCATCAATACCTGTTGTTGGAACAACATTAAATCAAAGTGAGCAAAATGCTGACTGATTTGCTTTGATCAGTTTTGACTCCTTGATAGTTTCATAATAAATAATACTATTTTGTAGCTAATTTGCATATTTCCCATTATCATCTGAAGCTGTTGAGATCTCTTCCCATTCATGCCTGGACATTTTATGTTTACTTGATTCTCTCAAATTTGGTACTAAGTTTCTATCTGTATAAAGTGACAGTCACTTTATATCTGATTGTCTATCAATTGCTGATACATGGACATAAATATATGGGCATATTTATGATTGGATAATCATCTTAACATGGAGTTCAATAGACTCATTTAAATTTATTTATTTCAGGCTTTTTTTTTTTTTTTTTTTTTTTTGCGGTATGCGGGCCACTCACTGTTGTGGCCTCTCCCGTTACGGAGTGCAGGCTCCGGACGCGCAGGGTCAGCGTCCATGGCCCACGGGCCCAGCCTCTCCGCGGCATGTGGGATCTTCTCGGACCGGGGCACGAACCTGCGTCCCCTGCATCAGCAGGCAGACTCTCAACCACTGCGCCACCAGGGAAGACCCATTTCAGGCTATTTTAAATAAAATTTGGGACATAGCAGATACTGCAGAGCAAAATATCTTATGAAAAAATTTGTTTTTATCTGCTATTTATTGATAGCAGTTTCTTGAATTGTACTTTATGTGTCTTCAAAGATATGCTAAAATGAGTATATTTTAACTTCGCATTTTATGTTAAGATGGAAGATTAACTACCAATCAAAGCTAAGTTATGTCTTTAGCAAGGCATCAGCTCTGATAGCAATTTAGCATCCTCTTCAAAAATTGCTGTGGAGCAGATTAAAACACCTGACATTCTAAGCATTTAAAGAGATATCACTTTGACTGTCTAAACCAAATAGAAGCATACAAATCTGTAAAATGCTGAGTTAAATTGAAAACACCCTCACTCAGATTTAAAGAATAATTCAGGTCTATTACCTGTGCCAATTAGGTATGATGAAAAATTATCCAGTCCCTTTATTCAGGATGACTGATTTGTACTGATTTGCACATTTGCACTACCTGTCACTTTACCCTGAGTGAGGAGCACAGTTCACAGAATCACTAGCACCTGTCTCAGGATTAGACTAGCTTTGAAAGTGGTGATACTTGTTTTATACTTCTAGTAGGTTTGGCATTGTTAAACATATTATTTTGTGTTTTTTTTTTTTTTTTTTTTGCGGTACGTGGGCCTCTCACTGTTGTGGCCTCTCCCGTTGCGGAGCACAGGCTCCAGACGCTCAGGCTCAGCGGCCATGGCTCACGGGCCCAGCCGCTCTGCGGCATGTGGGATCTTCCCGGACCCGGGCACAAACCCGCGTCCCCTGCATCGACAGGCGGACTCTCAACCACTGCGCCACCAGGGAAGCCCAAACATATTATTTTAAAGCATATTATTCTAGTAAGTTGAAAGAATGTTGGAGCCTTAGATGATGAAAGAGTAATTTAGTAATAATTGGGATTAATAACCAACTTTTTAAAAATGCACGTTAAGTTCATTTTTATTTTCATATTTGAGCTAGGTATTTAATCCCTTAAGTATATGCTGTGTATATAATTTGGAAACAATTTTTAGAGAAGTATCTCAGCCTTCCATCTCAAGTTGATCAACTGCAGATAGATTTTGAAAATTTACAATCCTGGTTTCTCTTTTAGCCTTGGGTTTTTAGGTTCCTTGCATGAATTCTTAGTAGTCTTCTGAAGCCAAGGCGTCTGTCATTTCTTTGTCTGAAATGATTGTGAATGACCATGCTAATAGAATGCTTTAACTCAGGTGTGCAAGTTGAAGGTGCCTTGTTTCCTGGGATGGGTGCCGCCCATAGGCTTCTCTCCCCATACCCCCCTACACCCTGCAGCCACACTACCATGTTGTAATCCATTTAGGATTTTTGGCTAAGGCTCAAACTCCAATAAATGTCTGTGTAGTAAGGATAATATTTTCATGAAATACAATACCAGCTGCATTTATATTATCAAGGTGAAGATAATCCGTTTTGGTTTAACTTGGCCATACGTGAATGGGGATTGTTTGAGTCTGCAAGAGTGCTTGGGTTTCATTAGACATGCTTGTGCGTTAGGGACATAAATTTAGCAGCAGCTTTATGGTGCTGACATCTGTGACAAATTCTTTGGAAGGCAGGAGTCAGAAGAGGTGGGATTTAACCCTGTTCAGCCCTTACTACCTCCATGGCATCAGGCCTCTGAGTTGGGTTTTACAGGACTATGGTCTCTCTTCTCCACTTCACAGCCAATCATCTTGAAAGAGTGGTCCATATTGCCTGTGTTCTGTGATAGGCACCACCCTTTTATACTGCACCCCAATATATTCTGATATTTTATGCTCTGCTAAAATAACTCTCACCTAGTTGACCAGATCATCAGGGTGCCAGAGGACACTTTTTAATACTGATTATTCCTTTGCACTTGACTTTTGCTTTTCCATGGCTTCCGTAACATCTCACTCTTATTTTTTCTTGTTCTTTCCTTATTTCTTTTCAATCTTTGTGAGTTCCTCTTCTTCCCATCCCTTCAATTTTTTTTTCTAGAATTCTGCCCCCAGCCGTCTTCTATTTTCATTCCAAGTTCTCTCCCAGACCCTTGGCTTTATTTACCAACTGTACTCTGACAGTTTCCAAATCAGTATCCTTAACCTAGAACTTCATCCTAGTTAACAGATTTATATTTCCAACCACTTAATTGACATGTCTTTCAAGATGCCTAACGGGGGACTCAAAGCAGCATACGAAAATCAGAACTCATACTCTCCCTTCTTAACCACGCCCACCCCCTTCCTTTTCCGTCCCTTGTCTTGATAAATAGCTCTCCTAACCACTGAGACACCCAAGCCATAAACCTTAGATTCCCCCTTTGACCCTTCCATCTCTCTCACCTCACACATCCAGGCAGTCACGGAGTCCTGTCAGTACCTTTACATGTCTCTCATGTCCCCTCCTGTCCATCCTGCTGCCAATGCCTTCATTCAGGACCTGCAATGTCTAGTGTGTCTCCACAGCCCCACAGAACAGTGCCTGTCCCACTACCCCAATGGGGGCTGTGGGTTCTGTGCTTCAGAACCTCATGACCCATCATTCCATACTTTATTTCCCATTCCATTTCTTTGAACTCTCCAGGATACCAGCCTTCTGTCACTTCAGTCTGACCCATATTACAGGCTTTCCTTTCTACAATCCTGGCTCATCTTCTCGTTCTGACCCGTTATCTCCACATCAGCAATATCGTCCTAGAGACCCTTGAGTAATACCTTCCTTCCTTATCTTCCCCTCCACACCCACCCTGCCATGAATCCGCACTCCCTTCCTCCTAGGCAGCCCTCTTTCCAGGGCACTCCCCCAGCCCGATGCTCCCTGCATCAAGTCCTTCAGTTGCTCTTCATCATCTTCAGGCTCAAGTTCGGATTTTTGGTTTTGTCAGTCAAGGTTGTCTGAATCATCCCTGCCTCCTTGCTGCAGCCATGCTCATCTGACTGCAGTCCCTGGAACAGACCATGCATTCCAGTGCCTCTGAGTCTTTGCATATACTGATCTTGCTGTCTAGAATGCCCTTCCTCTGCTCCTCAATAACTAATTCTACTTGTCTTTTGATTTGTAGCTTCTGTCTCTCAGAAGCCTTCTTTGACTGACCACCACGCCCACCTGTCACCCTTGCCTACCTCTCTGAACTCTTGATAGCCAGTGTAGCACTAGTTACATTTATCATTCTGTTCTACTGATTTTTCCATTTAAATTTCTAGTAGACAGTAAGCATCTTGAGACCAGTGCCTTGTTCATCTCTTCCGTGGCTGGTATCCAGCACATGCCTGGGCATGAGAAGGTTTGGTAAATATTGGCACAGTAAATGAATGAATGGACAAAAAATTGAGGAATTTAAGAGTACTGTGTATTTCTGTTATATGCAAGTACGCCATTTGTTACCTTGATACATTTTCTAGGGTAGAGAAGTAATTTGAGTATGGCTAACTCTTTTACAGACTGAAATATGCAAGGTCATTTGGAGGTAGTTGGACCAGCCAGAATTAAGAATAGGAATCATGATTTTTCGGCCACTTATTAAGTAACGTCAAGTCACTGGGGTCCATTGAGGAACAATTCAATTATTCTGATAAACTAAAACTAATTTGCAGTGTAATTTTTATAAGGTTACAAAATTAGAAATGAAAAAAAAAATATAGCTACATATACTTGTTGGCTTAGGTAAACCAACTCAGAAGTATTTTATTTTTCTCAGATCCATGTATCTGTTATGGACTTTATAAAGTATATCAAAATTTATATAGATTATAAAATAATTTGTCATGAATTCTACATATTATATATATGTGTTTTAGTCTTTGTTCTTCGAATATTGCTGATTTTGATGAAAATCTAAAACATCTGTATCTGAAAAGAATAAACTAGAAATGAAGGGATAAGAACAAAATTACCTTTGATCTGGGGAAATCAATGATAATAATCCTACTTTTACTTTCTGTCTACACTTAGAAAATTGTGTTATACCCATTTAAAGTCAAGGTGAACTCAAGTCTATGCAAAGAGTTAATAGTCACATTTAAACATCAGTTGCATAACAGATGATATTTAATACCTGGAGTGGGAGTCAGGAAATAGAAAGAAGCCAGATACACTTCAAGCTGCAGTTAAGTAAACTCAGCCTATCTAAGTGGATGGATAAAGTTATTTTCATGTAATATTCTAAATTGCCAAAGAAAAATATCACTTGTGATATTCTTGTTCCTGTAAAGAGTTTCCATTTGAGTTTATGGGTCAGAATGAAACATATGGAGACAATTAGTGATTAAAAAACTTTCGGGTAATATGGCTGTACTAAGTTAGATACACTCAGAATATTAGCTGTTATTTGATTAGTTTTTCATTCTGCCTAATGATAATATTCTTTAGTTCAGGTGAGTGGTGTGAGGAAGATATTGTGCAAGTTGTTATAAGGATCAGAGGAGGGCTGGCCAGCATCCTTTCATCAGGAAGTGTTATCACATGGGAATCCCTCTTCCTCTCCACCTCCCTACTTGCTAAACTTCACATAGAGTTACCTTTCTGGAAGTGCTTTCTTTCAATTTCATTAAGATGTTGTGATGACAACAATCTGTATCTAAGAAGGGTTTTATTGGAAATTCAATATATTTCACATATGAATATAGTTCACATTAGCATTAGCTAATGAAAATAATTTGTATGTCACTTTCTTACCAATTTTACTTCGAATTACGCCTCTGGTAACTGATGTGACACAAAGACAGCATAATCTTCCTCTTAAACAGATCTATATACTTTTTTCTTCTTAGAATATTATCTTATATACTGAAAGCCGTGAGCTCCTTGTTGCTCACATTTTTTTCTCAGTAATCTACTGGATTTAATGAGCTGCTTTTTAAAATTAATATTTTGTTTTTAATTTAACATTTTTATGAGAAAGTCTCAGTAGTAAATCATAGTAAAATGTTTATAGTCACGCTAAACTTTCCTGCTTACAAAAAGAGCTTCCACTTAATAGATATCTAATATTTCCATAAAGTATTTAAAACTGGGCGTTAACTCTGTTATTTTTCTTTTTATTTATCCTGGTAAGTTCCAATCAGTTTCAAACACTGAACACATTCAAATATGTTTTATAGTATTATTTTAAAAGAACTTTTAATAATTCTGGTGAGAAAGTATCCTTTAAACAAGATCGTTGGGCTTAAATACTGATTATTAGCAATTACCTGAATGTATCATTCATTAATTATTTGGTAACTTTTCTTACTTAACATTAAAATTTTAACATATTTAAAATATTTTAATGTTACTAAACTAACACATTGATGTACTGAAACTAGGAAATGCTTTCATTTCAGCCGTTCTAGTTGCAGAAAGGCTAAAAATGCACAAGCACTAGTTTGCCATTTCTGTACGGGAAACAGATTCTTATTTATTACGAGCTACACACTAATGACATGACTGCCCTACCTCAGCAGCTCTGCTTTCATTTTTTAGGCAATAAAATTCATAAGGGATAAGTGAAAAATAATTGAGGAGCATTTTTATTTTTACTAGAGTGTTTGTTATTGCTTTGCTGTGTAATATACACTAAAATGTCTATTCATGATTCAAAGAAAAAAGATTAGAGCTGAATTGCAGTGTAGTGTGCATCCAAGCATCGAATTTGATCCTCAGTGTAGTAATTGAATGAGAGCAGTATTGTGTATCAAATTTATCCTCGCTCTTTAGTTTGTTAGCAAATGGCTTTTATTACGAAGGTTTTAGGGTAGGGGAGGACTTAAAAAAATCGAATCCCTTTTCTTCTTTCTGGCAGATGTGGGTATCTGGAGTGGTGTTTTTTTGTACATTGTAGGGGAGGGAGAGAGAGAGAGAGAGGTAATAACATTTAGAGATGGAAAACAGGAGGCAGAGGACTTGCAGGAGGTTTTTGGACCACTGCCTTCACAGCAGGAGGAACAGGGGGTGTCTCAGCTGCCTGCCCTCACCCAGCAAGTACCTAAAGGAGTCAGAAAGGGGATTTGCAGGGGCTACTGCCCCAGTATTCTTTCTAGACCATAGTTTTTGGACACATGGTGTATTAGTTGCCTATTGCTGCTGTAACAAATTACCACGAACATGGTGCCTTAAAACAGCACATGCTTATTATCTTAGTATTCTGGAGGTCAGAATTCCAAAAGGGTCCTCACTGGGCTGTAATCACAGTGTTGGTGAGGCTTTATTCCTTCTAGAATCTCTAAGAGGAAAGTTTCAATTCTTATCTTTTTCCAGTTTTTAGAGGTTGTCTGCAATTCCCTCGTTTATGGCCCCCTTCCATCTTCAAAGCCAGCAATGGTCAGTCAACTCCTTCTCACATCACATCACCCTGACACTGGTTCCCCTGCCCCTCTCTTTCACTTACAGGGACCTTTGTGGCTGCATTGGGTCCACCTGCATAATCCAGGATAATCTCCCCATCTGAAGGTCAGCTGATTAGCAATTCCATCTGCTACCTTAATTCACCTCTGCCATGCGATGTAATATATTCAGTTTCTGAGGATTAGGATGGAGACATGGTGGGGGGGGCGGGTATTATCTCACCACACATAGCCTAATTTATTGATCCCTGTGTAGGTGTACTCCAGTCTTCTTTTTCTTCACCCCTCTTTATCCTCCTCCTCAAAATGCTGTACTGCCGGGCTTCCCTGGTGGCGCAGTGGTTGGGAGTCCGCCTGCTGATGCGGGGGACATGGGTTCGTTCCCCGGTCCGGGAAGATCCCACGTGTCGCGGAGCGGCTGGGCCCGTGAGCCATGGCCGCTGAGCCTGCGCATCCGGAGCCTGTGCTCCGCAGCGGGAGGGGCCGCGGCAGTGAGAGGACCACGTACCGGAAAAAAAAAAAAGCTGTACAGCCAAGTGTGGCCAGATTGGGGCAACACAGAGAATTAGTGGACTGGGCTAGAGGCTTTTAAATTGTACTCTCCTTACATTCTATCTCAATGCAGCAAATATTTTTGAGTGCCTGCTGTTTATTCTTTCAACAAACACCTTTTGAACACCTGTGTGCTGAGCTCTATTACATGCTAGCTACAGAGCAGTGAACAATATGGGTGTGGTACCTGCTCTCTTGGAGCCTGCACTTTGGTGGAGACTGACAAACACTAAAACACCAAATAAACAAGAAAAATATCAGGTAGTAATAAGTGCTAGTGAGAGAGAGTTAAAACAGAGCAATGTGAATGACTGGGTGACTCCTTGAACTGGAGGAGGGTTTCCTGAGATCTGAATGAGAAAGAGCAGCTTACCTTGGGAAAAGGGAGGAAAGAACATTCCAGGTAGAAGGTGTAAAAAGGGCAAAGCCATAAGGTAGCAATGGGTTTTCTGCTGGAGAAACAAAATGTACCTGGAGTTTAATGGCAAAGGGAAATTGGTATGAAATGTGGTCTAAGAGGGAGTTCAGGACCAGAACACATTTCTGTAAGCCATGGTAAGGAACTTGGATTCTATGTATGTTGGAAAGTGTCAGAGTTTCCAGGTAATTTTTATAACCTATTAATATTACTTGGCTTTTGTGTGGTGAATGATTCAGAGGAAAGCAAGAGTAGAAGAAGAGGAGCACTAATTTGTAAGCTGTTGTAATAGCCCATCCAACAGATAGTGGTGATTAAACCAAGCTAATAGTGGAGCTGGAAATAATATTCACATATTCGGGATATATTTAAAAGGAGATTGAATTGACAGGCCAAGAATGGAATGGATATAGGGAGTGAGAACAAGATGGAAATAAGGATAATTTCCAGATTTGGGGGTTGGGTGGAGGTACCATGTCATGGGATGAGGAATATAGAGGATGAATAGTTTACAGTGGGGACCTGGAGTTCTCTTATGACCATGTTAAGTTTGAGATGCCCATTAGACATCCAAGGCAAGTTGTCAAGTTAGGCAATAGGTTATATGAGCTTGGGGACCTATGAAGAGGCTGGTATATTGAATAGATTAGAGAGTCGTTGACATATTAATGGTATTCAAGCCATCATCAGGATGAGATTATCTAAGAAGCGTGTGTAAATAGAGAAGTAGACTCACGATATAGCTCTGGGGGTACTGCAACACTTAGAAGTTGAACAGAGAAGGATAGGTTGACCAAGAAGACTGAAGAGAAGTATCTGTTGATTCTGCTGAAACCAGAGTGAAATGGAGAAATAGACAGACAGACAAATAGATAGGTAGACAGAAAGAGAGAGAGAAAGATCGCTTATATTAAAAGCTGCTAAGAGATCAAGTAAGATGAGAACATAAAGGTGACCATTATGGTCACTGATTTTGACAAGAGCAGTCTTTATGAGATGCTGCTACAGAGGTTGGACTAGGTGTGGGGCTAAGTACGTGGGTAAGGGATGGAGGCAGTGATTTTAGACAGCTTACCATGAGGTGTTCAGCTAGGGTGGGGCATTTTGAGATGAGAAATCATTGCATTATCACTTTTTTTCCAAAAACCTACTTTTTCCTACCTATAGAAGAAAAGTTTATTTTTCTATGATGTACAGGCATTCCATTATTACATTTACAATGTACAATTAAATTTAGAGGAAGCAAAATTGCTAAGACTCAAACAAGAAATAATTTCATGAGCAGTTGAAAATTATGTTAAAGCTTATTATAAGGGGATTAGAAGAAATCTTGAATGTGTGCCAGACGATTATTGGCACACCAAAATTTCACAGATGGACGGTATATGGCAAAAAGGAACACTTACCTGTTGACATTGGGACCGAGTAAGACTAAACTTCTGTTTTTATGAAAATCCTGAGGGACGCTAAAACTAATCATGTGTCCCATTAGAGGCTAAACCCCCTACCCTAGCTGGCAACTACCCTTAGTGAGTTGTGGTTAGGACGTCTGAGCTATTTATAGCAATAACTATACAACGATTGCGCATAACGATTGCTGTTATGATCTAAATTTACTGTGCCAGTTTAAACGAGCAGTCGTAGTAAAGGGAAAATGTAAGGTTTTGAAGTGCTTGCATAATATTTCCCTCGATGAAAAACTGAATATTTTTGTAAAAACTTAAATTTCTTGTGTAATCTATCCTTGCAAGAAGGTGTTTTAAGTTTTTAATGTTGCATCTTTACCTTCTTCCATGGAGTGTGTCTTTAGTTGCTTTTTTGTGTGTGATTTTCTTTTTTTAAATTAATTTTTAGTGGAGTATAGTTGATTTACATTGTTGTGTTAGTTTCAGGTGTACAGCAAAGTGAATCAGTTATACATATACATATACCCACTCTTTTTTAGATTCTTTTCCCGTATAGCGCATTACAGAGTATTGAAGAGTTCCCTGTGCTCTACAGCAGGTTCTTATTAGTTACCTGTTTTATATTTAGTAGTGTGTATAGGTCAATCCCAATCTACCAATTTATCCGCCCCCTCCCCTTTTTAGTTGCTTTTTACTGTGGCACTGACAGAAGGGGAACATATTGTATCGTTCAAATTCTTTACCATTGTATTTTGGCCTTGCTGGCAATCCTTTGGTGTTAATTTCCTGGTTTTCAGGCCTGCTTTTGAACTTTCATCTTGAGCGTTCACATAACTTTGAACACTCATCATGAATGTTCATCATATTTTTGAACATTCACATTGGCTCACTGATCTTGGCCCTGGATGAAGTACAGTAGTTCCCCCTTACCTGTGGTTTTGCTTTCTGCAGTCAACTGTGGTTTGAAAATAATAAATGGAAAATTCCAGAAACAACAGTTCATAAGTTTTATTTTACTTCTTCAATTTATACATTTTTAGTTTTGTGTTTTACATCTTTATTGGAGTGTAATTGCTACACAATGGTGTGTTAGAGGGTGCAAGAGGGTTCCCTTTTCTCCACACCCTCTCCAGCATTTATTGTTTATAGACTTTATGATGATGGCCATTCTGACCGGTGTGAGGTGATACCTCACTGTAGTTTTGATTTGCATTTCTCTAATGATTAGTGATGTTGAGCATCCTTTCATGTGTTTATTGGCAATTTGTATATCTTCTTTGGAGAACTGTCTATTTAGGTCTTTTGCCCATTTTTGGATTGGGTTGTTTGTTTTTTTCATATTGAGCTGCATGAGCTGCTGTATGTTTTGGAGATTATTCCTTTGTCAGTTGCTTTGTTTGCAAATATTTTCTCCTATTCTGAGAGTTGTCTTTTCGTCTTGTTTATGGTTTCCTTTGCTGTGCAAAAGCTTTTAAGTTTCATTAGGTCCCATTTGTTTATTTTTGTGTTTATTTCCATTTCTCTAGGAGGTGGGTCAAAAAGGATCTTGCTGTGATTTATGTCATAGAGTGTTCTGCCTCTCTTTTCCTCTAAGAGTTTTATAGTGTCTGGGCTTACATTTAGGTCTTTAGTCCATTTTGAGTTTATTTTTGTGTATGGTGTTAGAGAGTGTTCTATTTTCATTCTTTTACACGTAGCTGTCCAGTTTTCCCAGCACCACTTATTGAAGAGGCTGTCTTTTCTCCATGGTATATTCTTGCCTCCTTTATCAAAAATAAGGTGACCATATGTGTGTGTTTCTGGGCTTTCTATCCTGTTCCATTGATCTATATTTCTGTTTTTGTGCCAGGACCATACTGTCTTGATTACTGTAGCTTTGTAGTATAGCTTGAAGTCAGGGAGCTTGGATCCTCCAGTTCCGTATTTCTTTCTCAAGATTGCTTAGGCTATTCGGGGTCTTTTGTGTTTCCATACAAATTGTGAAATTTTTTGTTCTAGTTCTGTGAAAAATGCCATTGGTAGTTTGTTAGGGATTGCACTGAATCTGTAGATTGCTTTGGGTAGTATAATTACTTTCACATTGGTGATTCTTCCAATCCAAGAACATGCTATATCTCTCCATCTGTTTGTATCATCTTTAATTTCTTTCATCAGTGTCTTATAGTTTTCTGTATACAGGTCTTTTGTCTCCTTAGATAGGTTTATTCCTAGGTATTTTATTCTTTTTGTTGCAATGGTAAATGAGAGTGTTTCCTTAATTTCTCTTTCAGATTTTTCATCATTAGCATGTAGGAGTGCAAGAGATTTCTGTGCATTAATTTTGTATCCTGCTACTTTACCAAATTTATTGATTAGTTCTAGTAGTTTTCTGGTACCATCTTTAGGATTCTCTATGTAAAGTATCATGTCATCTGCAAACAGTGACAGCTTTACTTCTTCACTTCCAATTTGGATTCCTTTTATTTCTTTTTCTTCTCTGATTACCGTGGCTAAAACTTCCAAAACTATATTGAATAATAGTGGTGAGAGTGGGCACCCTTTTCTTGTTCCTGATGTTAGAGGAAGTGGTTTCAGTTTTTCACCATTGGGAACGATGTTGGCTGTGGGTTTGTCATACATGGCCTTTATTATGTTGACATGTTTTAAATTTCAGGCTGTTCTGAGAAGCGCCGTGAAATCTTGTGCTCTCCCACCTCTTGCCATCTGAGAGGTGAAGCATCCCTTTGTCTGGTGTGGCCCGCTCTTTAGATACTTCAGTCTAAAGACTCTCTTGGTTATTAGATCGACTGTAGAGGTATTGCAGTGCTTGTGTTCGAAGTAACCCTTATTTTACTTAATAATGGCCCCAAAGTGCAAGAGTAGTGATGCTGGCAATTCGGATATTCTCTTACTGTGCCTAATTTAGAAATTAAAGTTTATCGTAGTATGTTCATATAGGAAAAAAGATAGTATTTTCAGTGGAAATAATAAGTCAATAGTCAATCTGAGCAAGAAATGGAGAATTTTATTTGAGCCAATCTGTGGATTATAACCTGGAAGACAGTCTCTGAGAGCTCTGAGAACTGTTTGAAGAGGTAAAGGGGGGAGGCCAGTACATATATATGATTTTGACAAAGGGATACATGCAATCAAGCGCTCAGCTTTTTTTTTTAATTTAATTTAATTTACTTTTTTATACAGTAGGCTCTTTTTAGTCATCAATTTTATACACATCAGTGTATACATGTCAATCCCAATCACCCAATTCAAGCGCTCATCTTGACAGAAGGTTATTGCTAGCTAGTTGTGAGGAACAGACATCTTAGTTAATGGTTTTAGTGCTTTTCTAAGTATGGGATGATGCAAGAATCCAGGTTCATTGTCCATTAATTACAGCATGGTACCACCAATTTATTATGTGTTCAGATAACATTTAATGATGTGGGAAATGCTCATGATATGATTTCAAAGTTTAAAAATCTCTTGAAATTATATATACATTAGTATCTCAGTTTTATGAGTGTGTGAGAGAGCGAGAGAGAAACTCTGGATCAGGAGATTAGGACCTTTATTTTCTTCATCTTCCAAGTTTTCTAAAATGCATACATGTGTCTTAAATAATCTATAATCAGAAAATGCTATTTAAAAATATTTCCCCTGGAAATTCATATTCCCCTATTTTAAATTTTATGTAACATTTTTAATAAAAATTCAAGTCCTTTTTCGTATCACAAAGTAACTTTCTTGCTTTTCTTTTTTCCATCACTGTTTATTTCTGTGAATTCCTTTCCAACCTTACTTTCTTGCTCTGTGCTGCTGAAGGAGGTGGCTTACACATCTCCATTTAGTGGTGAACAAATCCTACACCATGGCTCAACCAAACACTTTTATCTTCGTATTTTCTCTTTTTGTCACCATACTCAATGTTGAGCTTTGTTGATTTGTCTCCTTGCTGTTTATATCATTATGGTTGCCATTTTCCATCTCAGTGCCCTTTCCATTTTATTTGTTATTATTGATCTCATTCTTCTTTTCTTGTGAAATGTTTATCCTAAAACACATCTGCAAGCCATTCAGAGCTCTGCTTGGATACAGTTAAACATTTCATTGAATGTGAGCATTAACAATATATTTCTCTGGTATCTGTAGGTTTCTCTTTGTGGTTCCCTTGAAAGCAGGTGCCATACTTGGATGAAAAAACGTTGTCCAAAAAAGTCATGGACATAGCTCATAGTCTACTGAGACCAGCATCTATCTCAGACGGTTGACTCCAGGGACACTTTGTGGATGAGTATGATTGTTGTCTTCTAAGGTATTTCAGAAGGTGGAAATGAATGTCAGACACACCTTAACTTTCCTTTTTAAACCATTTTGGAGAGAACATTTGATAAAATGTGCAACCCTATTTGAAATTAGTTTATTCTGCCTCTATACATTCTCAGAATTATGGACTCCACATGTGAATAAAGTGGAATTTATTTTTCTATCATTTAATTAATGTTTTCTACCATCAATGTAATGTTTATTATTTCCTTGAGTTCTGTGTTCCAGAATTTGATGGAGAGACAAACATCAGCTTGCCCTATCCTGTTGACTCCAATTTTATAGACTTGGATTACTCCCTTTCACTTCTTTTAGGACAGAATAATTGTAAGCTATTTTCCTTGCCCTTTGAAGTGTCCTTCCCTGTACTTTTCTTAGCTCAAGGATTGCTTTGTTGAGCTTGTGACCATAACTTTGCATTTACTCCAGGCCAAATACATGAGAACATCATCACATATTGTTTTGTTTTCTATATTCTTTTTTCTGATATTGCTGAACTGCAGTTTCGCTTGCCTCCATGCTCTGAGTTATAAGATGCTATGGAGTTAGGACAGAATCATTAGACCTGCTAGGTGAGCTGTGTCCCTGGGGAGATGGGTTGCAGAGATAACCCAAAATAGCTGCTGCCTATGCAGAAATCATCATTTTGGTGATGATTGTTTAGTGATTCCTGTATATATATATATTCAATTAATATATACACAGGACGATTTAACTGAGAAAACTCTAGTGAATGAAAAATTACCTTGGATTGCTTATGCACACATGAGCTGGTGGAAGGAAAGGATTATTAGGTGACAAGGTTGTTGGCTGAGAGTAAAAACCAGTCTGGGATTAAATTATTGCTGCAGGTAATCCTCAGAATGACAGATGAATGGATAAAGAAGGTGTGGTATATATACACGATGGAATGTTAGCCATAAAAAAGAATAATGCCAGTTGCAGCAACATGGATGGACCTAGAGATTATCATATTAAGTGAAGTAAGTTAGAGAAAGACAAATATCATATGATATCATTTATATGTGGAATCTAAAGTATGACACATCTTTAGAAACACATCTAAAGTATGACACATCTTTAGAAACACATCTTTCTGTTTCGTAAATTCGTTATTTACGAAACAGAAAGACTCACAGACATAGAAAACAAACTTATGGTTACCAAAGGGGGTAGTGGCCGAGGGGGCGGGGAGATAAATTAGGAGTTTGGGATTAACATATACACACTACTATATATAAAATAGTTAAATAATAAGGACCTACTGTATAGCATAGGGAACTATATTCAATATCTTGTAATAGCCTATAATAGAAAAGAATATGAAAAATAGTATATATGTATAACTGAACCACTTTGCTGTACGCTTGAAACTAACACAACATTGTAAATTATACTTCAATAAGAAATGGAATTAATCCATGTAAATTAATCTAACATGTCTAATCAGCTTTGGGGATAGCTCTGTTGTTCCTGGTTTTTGAAAAGGAAAGTAGAGAAGTAATTAAAAAGTAATTAAAAGGGAAAATTGTTTCTCTAGGAGAAACAAAAAGGGCTTGAGTTTGGTTATATTTCCTCTCTCTCTTCCTTCCTTCCTTTTTCACTTGGCTGTACCTTCTAAGCTTCCACTAGGGCTCTGCCGTAGCCCTTATGCCTCTTACCTCAGGGCACCTTAGTGGTGTGTATGTATTTCTGTCTACTCATTGGTCTGTAAGCAACTGGAAAAAGTCTACATCTCATTTATATCCTAGGAGGTCACATCGGCTCATATTGTGCCTTACATATAATTGATCCTCAGTGAAGGTAAAGACATATTTTATGCTTAATTAAGAGTGACTTCATAACTTTAACAATATGAAGTATTATCATGTGAAATGTGTTAACTATTTGTGCTCTGGGAAACAAGCTTCCATTTGAGAAATAGAAGGGGTTTTAAGACAAAAGATAAAAACATTTTCTAGACTGTAAGGGTAATCAAATACTGGAATAGATGATCAGACAAGGAGGTGAAATCTCCATCCCCAGGGATTTTTAAATGATTGGGCAGAGAAAACATCCATGTGAATGACTGAAGCATTAGACCTGTCTTGAGGCAAATAGATGGACAGAATGACAAATGGTCCTGTGATTCTTTGATTACTTGGCCTGGAGAAGAGAAGACGGAGGGAAGACATTAAAACTACTTCAAATATGGAAAACAGCTCTTATTGCTTCCTGTGGGAGAACAAGTCGAAGGAGCTTAACCTAAAGTCTTAGAAATTTGGGTTACATTTTATCGTTAAGGGTTTTAAGACATAGGCTGTGAAAATACTGTGGACACCTTCAGAGTAAAAGATTGATTTGTGTGAGATGTGGAGTCAGCTCTATGATCCTGGTACAGTAAAAAGTATTTTTTTATATTACTCTGAATAGAGAGAATTATTCCAATACATTATTTCAGTGTATAACATTCTTTTGGGAAAGGCACACTTCTAAAAGGAGTATTTTCAAGCATCAAGCATCATCACTGTTTCAGGGCTAGGAGGAGAGAGCAGAGGTAGTAGGTAGGAAATCCTTCCCATCTAAGTACTTGTACAAGGCTGTGTTATTTTTTATTTTTATTTTTTCCCAACACTGGATTATTTTTTTAATCCAATTCTCTTTTATTTATTTATTTTTAATTTTAAAATTTTTTTAACATCTTTATTAGAGTATAATTGCTTTACAATGGTGTGTCAGTTTCTGCTTTATAGCAAAGTGAATCACTTATACATATACATATGTCCCCATATCTCTTCCCTCTTGCATCTCCCTCCCTCCCACCGTCCCTATCCCACCCCTCTAGGTGGTCACAAAGCACCGAGCTGATCTCCCTGTGCTATGCGGCTGCTTCCCACTAGCTATCTATTTTACGTTTGGTAGTGTATATATGTCCATGCCACTCTCTCACTTTGTCCCAGCTTACCCTTCCCCCTCCCCATATCCTCAAGTCCATTCTCTAGTAGGTCTGCATCTTTATTCCCATCTTGCCCCTAGGTTCTTCTGACCATTTTCTTTTAGATTCCATATATATGTGTTAGCATACGGTATTTGTTTTTCTCTTTCTGACTTACTTCACTATGTATGACAGTCTCTAGGTCCATCCACCTCACTAAAAATAACTCAGTTTCGTTCCTTTTTATGGCTGAGTAATTCCGTTGTATATATGTGCCACATCTTCTTTATCCATTCATCTGTCGATGGACACTTAGGTTGCTTCCATGCCCTGGCTATTGTAAATAGAGCTGCAATGAACATTGTGGTACATAACTCTTTTTGAATTATGGTTTTCTCAGCGTATATGCCCAGTAGTGGGATTGCCGGGTCGTATGGTAGTTCTATTTTTAGTTTTTAAGGAACCTCCATACTGTTCTCCATAGTGGCTGTATCAATTTACATTCCCACCAACAGTGCAAGAGGGTTCCGTTTTCTCCACACCCTCTCCAGCATTTATTTTTTGTAGACTTTTTGATGATGGCCATTCTGACCGGTGTGAGATGATATCTCATTGTAGTTTTGATTTGCATTTCTCTAATGATTAGTGATGTTGAGCATTCTTTCATGTGTTTGTTGGCAATCTGTATATCTTCTTTGGAGAAATGTCTATTTAGATCTTCTGCGCATTTTTGGGTTGGGTTGTTTTTTTTCTTGATATTGAGCTGCATGAGTTGCTTGTATGTTTTGGAGATTAATCCTTTGTCAGTTGCTTCATTTGCAAATATTTTCTCCCATTCTGAGGGTTGTCTTTTCGTCTTGTTTATGGTTACCATTGCTGTGCAAAAACTTTTAAGTTTCGTTAGGTCCCATTTGTTTATTTTTGTTTTTATTTCCATTTCTCTAGGAGGTGGGTCAAAAAGGATCCTGCTGTGATTTATTTCATAGAGTGTTCTGCCTCTCTTTTCCTCTAAGAGTTTGATGGTGTCTGGCCTTACATTTAGGTCTTTAATCCATTTTGAGTTTATTTTTGTGTATGGTGTTAGGGAGTGTTCGGATTTCATTCTTTTACATGTAGCTGTCCAGTTTTCCCAAGCACTGTGTTATTAAATCAGTAGCCAGGGGGTGAGGAGAGGCTGGAAAATAGCCCTGCTCTTCTGGGTCAGCCTTGTTTTGGTCACTGAACCTTTTCCCAATGAAAATATAGAAGAAATGGGGGCTACAAAAATCTTGTCAATACAAGGGGAATCAGAATACCTACAAAAAATAATCTTCATTAGGGATTTGACTGTAATTTCAACATTCAGCCACACGATGTCACAATTGGATTTTGATTCTCACTGTGTATTTGTCTCAATAGATGAAGGCGTTTTCAAAGCTGGAGAGGAAAGATCAGAAACGCGGGGGGCTGCAGAAGTCCAAGAAGATGAAGATACTCAAGTTGAGATTCCACTTGACCAGGTAGTCTCCATGCCTTAAAAATATGTGTAAACCAAATACTATTTTTCTTTCAAGTTTTGTGTTACCTGCCCTGTGCTGTTCTTATGCAGATGCGAGTTAAACGCTCTCAGGTGCTAGCTATGTGGCTGAACGACCTTAAAAATAAAACAAAACACCTTCAGTCCTTCCTCATATTCCCACAAAGAGGAGCCATTTGGACAGAGTCTTTATTGTTACAGACAATGGTATATCTTTAATAAACAGCATTGAAGAACGAGGTGGGTTGGAGTTAGGTATGAGAAACAGAGGGCGAAAGTTTGATACAAAAAAGAGTATTGGCTTGGGCGTTTTTAATCTAGAAAAAAGTCCTCCATTTAGAAAAGCAGTTTAAAAGTGCCGTTATTTTCTCTCCTTTAGGGTCCTTGAAATGGCGATGGTTGGAATTTGTTTTTTGTAAAGGAATTGCTTATATAAATGCAGCTCAAATATTTGCTAAGTGTGTATTGATTTTCTTTTTAGGCCAATGGGACACTGTACTTTTAGGAGTGTGTGTGTGTACACACATGTGCTTATAGAAGGAACTAAGTAGTGTTCATTCTGGCTAAATGATACAAGAAATAAAAGTTGTTTAGGCTTTTTAATAGAATTCAATCAAGTTTCTTACAATTCTAAGTGGAGGATTGGAATTTAGGTGAGGAGGGGGAATTCATAATCCCAGGCTCAAGGGAATACAAAGTAACCAGGAATTGCCACTTTTTTCCTGACTATTATGTGATATTTCCTTTTCAAAGAGCAAACCTCACAATCCAGCAAATTCCATAGTTGATGTTCTCAGCTGTATTTGTCTTAACATTGCAGCAGTGAAATTGCTGCCTGATTATTCCACCGGCATTTTCTGTAAAAGCATCACCTTCCTGATGAAAAGCTTAATGTGTTAAAAATCACACAGATTTCAAAAATCCAAGTTATTATCCAGGATTAGCTGCAACTAACAATTTTTCATAAGCTCCAGTTATAGGTATTTCTTTTTCCCCCTGAGGGAAATTGGAATTTTAAGTCTTCGGTGAAGCTATAATTAAATATTATATTTTAAGACAAAGAAGAGAAATCATCATGTATGTACAACACCTAATAGCAGCAGAAACCAAGACTAATTTATATTCCAAAGTCAAAAATACCAAATATCAAGAGAAAGTCATAGCATTATTACCAAAAAGGAGATCTCTTTGTTAATCACTTAGTTTTGAAATCTGTGATCGGTATTTCTTTACTTGTGAGTTTCATGATCACCAGGAAGGGGAGGGCACGAGACGAGTTGATCCCTGATGATACTTGAACAGCCATCCAAAGTGTCTGCAGAGCTTGATTTCTTATTTGACACAAGAGTGCTAGCTTATTAAAATACAAGTATGCAGGAGAGACAGATTAAACAGATTGGTAGCGCTTCCCTGGTGGCGCAGTAGTTGAGGGTCCGCCTGCTGTTGCAGGGGACGCGGGTTCGTGCCCTGGTCCAGGAGGATCCCACATGCCGCGGAGCGGCTGGGCCCGTGAGCCGTGGCCGCTGAGCCTGTGCGTCCAGAGCCTATGCTCCGCAACGGGAGAGGCCACAACAGTGAGAGGCCCGTGTACCGAAAAAAAAAAAAAAAAAAAAAAAAAAAAAACAGATTGGTGAAAGCTGGGCAATATCAACAAATTGAGGTCAGTTTGAAGAAAAGAAAACCAGGTAACAAAAGGTCAGAATTGCTTTCTTCTTTGACCCTATTAGTAATAGAGTTAGGATTGTTTAGCTCATGGGGTTGGCATGACATGCTTATGAAGTCAGGTCTTAGAGTCATTCTCTCTGTGGCCTGGTGGTCTTTTGCTCCATATCCTAAGCAGCTATGTTATAAATATTGTGAAAAACCAAGTGAGAGTGTGGAAAAATTAGTGTAAAGCTCCATTATAGTAAGAACCACTCTGAGGACCTGTAATAGTAGCAATAGCTACTCTTTATTCAGTACCTACTGAGTGCCAGGCACTGTACTAGGCACTTTCTCATATAATTGTTATGACAACCCTGTGAGATAGGTCTTATCACCTTCACTTTATGTATGGAAATAAAGTAAGCTCCTATGGGTGGAATTACATGTCCAGGTTTGTACTGTTAAGTAGAGGAATGGGGATTTGAATGCAGGTGTGTCTAACTTCAAAGCACAGGAGTGATCTGGGGAAGAGTATTAAATGCACTCCTCCCCCACAAAAGCCAATTATTAACCCAAGGAGGGGAAAAATTCCTGCATGAGAAAAGAATTATTATATACTGCTTGGCTCAGCTGTAAATGATACATACATTTCCTTTCGGGCCATACCTACTTAACTTCTTTGAACTTGTTTCCTATCATCTAAATGGTTCTTGTTGTAACTTTAGTCAAAGTACCACGAAGAAGGGTGTGTGTGCGTGTAGTATCATGTGCAAATTGGCCAAGTACTTTATCTATGCCTGAAAAGCAGATCAAGTTTCAGAAGTAAATATTAAGGCCTCTGTTGAGAGGCAGTTCTCCATGGATCTCTTGTGTTTTGCATGTTTTGTGAGTAGAGGCACAGATTGCCTTTGTTCTGGACTGTTTTTTCCAGGATGTTTGTGTAGTGAACAGCCTCAAAAGACAGAGATCGTGACTTCCTCTGGAGCAGTCATTCTCAGCTGGAGGTGATTTGCCTCCAAGGGGCTATTTGGCAATTTCTGGAGACATTTTTGATCATTACAAGTGAGGGAGTGCTACTGACATCTAGTGGGTAGTGGCCAGGGAATCTGCTAAATATCTTGTAAAGCACACGACTGTCCTCACAGCAAAAAATTATCCAGTGCAAAATGTCAGTAGTGCTGAGACTGAGAAATCCTGGTGTGGAGCAAAGGCTAGGTTTGTTGATGGTCCAGTATAATAAAGATAATGTCTCCCTAGAGTGCAAAAGTCAGGCACGTTTACTATCCATTATAAAAGATGTGCCATTGAATTGTATACTTAAAACTAGTTAAAATGGTAAAATTTTTTGCTGTGTTTATTTTATCACAATGAAAATATTTGGAGAAAAAAGATTTGGGTTCTCTAAGCATGGGGTCCTTCCCCTGTAATGTAAGCCACCATGTGTATCACCCCCTTCTCATTGCCCTGTGGAAATGGGGCCTCAGGGAGTGGGTGCAAATGCTGATCCTCTGGCTACTGCTATTGCTGTGAGCAGTAAAGTCCTTTGTCTCTGACCCAGTAGTCTCTTGTCTTCTGCCAGCACCCATGAAGAGATGGCAGGCTAATGTGTTAGCTTGTTAAGTATGGAAAAATTTCAGATCTTCCATAGTCTTTCATAGCCTCTACTGATCCCACCTGGCATTGTGTTTATGTGTTTAAGTGTGTGTAATGGGGCACTGTGGACTAATTTCAGCTAAAAACATGTTTGAGCTCTGTCCCAAGGTCTAGACTCTTAATTTTTTAGAGACAAATGAATGATCCTGGATCTAATACTACGTCCAAACCCATGGGAAACTGAAGAGTGTCACATTCTTTTATAGGTTTGGGGAGGCCAGAACAAATACCTTTTCTCAGGGGAGAGTTTAGGTCTCATAAGAATAAAGTACTCCTTTAAAAATTAATTGTTTTGCATGCACATTCTAAATCAATCTGGTTTCCCGTAAGCAGTGAAGCAAGTGCCTGATTAACTAATATCTGTGGCTATACCTGGCACCAATGACTTATGTGTCATTGCGTTCCATTTATAAACTGATGCTTTTCCAAGCTAAGGAGGCAAGAAATGAGACCGTTCCATTATAGTTAAGTAAACTGCCTCTAGTAAGTAAAGATCAGGCAGGAGAAGCCACCATCTCAAAGACACAGGCAAATACATACCTATAAAATAGGCAAAGAAGCAATTATATTTTGGATTTTGTTCCATTTGAGAGAAGAGAGCAGAAGATGTGGATTGTAACTTCAGCGTGGTTTTGGATTGTTTTATAGCTTTTTCCATCCACTTGTAGTTGATTTTGAGTAGTAATAAAATGAGAATTGCAAGATGTTTTTATGCTAAGTAGTTTCATTAAATAGCATTTAAACCAGCGTCATGAACACAGGAGCAGTGAAAGCTTTCTTTTTTGTTTTAAATTGGAGGTTGTGGTATATATTATTTTCTTATTTGTTGATTGATTTAAAACGTAATAAATCCTTAATAACAAAGTTACACATGTACTCTTTTTAAAAGTCAACCAATCCAAGAAAAATTATGACAAAAATTGTAACCACTTGCCCCAGCTTTCCCCACCTGGATTCTTCCTGCTCTATAGACCTAACCGATTTGAGCTATTAGCTGTTTCTCATGGAATAGAGAAATATTCTTGTGTAATATTTTTTCCTCCTCCCTATTTTAGTAATTGCCTATGTTTTTTTCATTTGCTTAGTTTTCTAAGTTTTCATTTGATTAGTTTTCTATTCTCTGTAGTCATTACCAAGCCATCTCCAAACTCTGCCAGAACTGTTGATCTCCTCTTGATGTACTCAGATGTACACAGTGATAATAAATCTCAATTTGATCTTTTTCTCAAGGCTTTCGATCATCTGCCTCAGGCTGGTTGGTTGTTCTTTGGATCTACTTTTCAGAGTCATCCTGGTATTTTTCTTCACCATTATTTTGGGAATTTTTTTGCTTCTCCCGTGGATGGATTCCCTATTTCCTGGTTTCTACATCTTCCTCTTTCTTGGTTATACATTCGTTGTTTTTGTGGAGCTCACCTCTAGCAGCTGCCTCGGAAAAGCTTCATGGGAGGAACTTTTATTTTTTGAGACTCTGCATGTCTGAAAATGTCTTTTTTTTTTCTCTAGCAAACTTGACTGTAAGCATGACTAGATATAAAATTCTAGGTTAGATATAATTTCTCTCAGAATTCTGAATGTGTTGCTCAGTTGGCCTTCCCATCCAGATTTGCAGTTGGGAAGTTTGATGTCATTCTGTTTCCTGATCCTTTGTAAATAATCCTTTTTCTCTCTCTGGAAGCTGTTAGGCTTTTTCCTTTGTTCCTGGTGTTCTGAAAATTTCCAGTTATGTGCCTTGGTGCAGGTCATTTTATTTATTCGACTGGGTACTCATGGGCTTTTTGTGTTTTTTTTAAGATTTATTTATTTATTATTTATTTATTTAATTTATTTTTGGCTGTGTCAGGTCTTAGTTGCAGCCGTGGGATCTTCGTTGAGGCATGTGGGATCTTTTGTTGCAGCGCGTGGGCTTCTCTCTAGTTGTGGTATGCAGGTTTTCTCTTCTCTAGTTGTGGTGCACAGGCTCCAGGACACACGGGCTCTGTAGTTTGTGGCACGTGGCCTCTCTAAGTTGAGGCACGAGCTCAGTAGTTGTGGCTTGTGGGCTTAGTTGCCCTGCAGCATGTGGGATCTTAGTTCCCTGATGAGGAATCGAACCCACGTCCCCTGCATTGTAAGGCAGATTCTTTACCACTGGACTACCAGGGAAGTCCCTCAATGGGCTTTTTTATTCTGAAAATGTTTGTTTTTCAGTTCTGGAAAAAATTGTTGAATTATGTCTTCGATAATTTTCTTCTATTTCTTTACTTTCCTCTGGAACTGCAAGTATTCAGATATAGGACCTCCTAGATTGATCCTCTACTTATCTCTCCTACTTTCCACCTCTATGGATTTTTTTCTATTTTCTCAACTTAAAAAAAAAAATCAACAAGCTTCAGGGTTTATTTTCCATCTATTGATTTTTTTCTAGCCATTGTGGTTTTAATTTTTAAGAGCTCTTTCATATTCTCTGAATGTTCCTTTTTATAGCATCCTATTCTTATTTTATGTATGTGGTCTCTTCCCTTATTTCTCCAAGGATTAACCTATTATTTTAAACTTTCTTTTCCAGAACTATGTTTGTTTCTTCTGTTTCTTTTTTCTTTCTATCTTTCTATCTCCATGATCTCTGTCTCCACGTTAGAGGCTCTCCTTGGTTGTCTGGTTAGATTTTTTTTTAATTGCAATATATTTGACATGTAACATTGTATGAATTTAAGGTGTATGTCTGGTTAGATTTTAGAGGGAAGCATTAAGGAAACTCTGTGTGCACAGGCAGAGCTCATCAGGCTGGGGATGTTTCAGTGTAGAGTGATTCGTTTTGCCATTTCATTGGCGTACGTCCAATTTTCAGTATCTGTGTAGTTCCTTTGGGTTGGTCTATTTCTTTTGAGTGGAGTCTTTCAACCTCTTGCCTTAATGGTGTAAGCCTGGCTGTGAGCACTTTGGGATCTGACTGTGGGAAGGTGGCTTGGGGACCTTAAGTAAAAGACTTGAAGTAGAGAGATGTATCCTTCTGGGTTTCAGTACGGTGCCCTTGTTCTCACTGTGCTTGAGGGCAGCTTCCTTATAGTTCAGTATCTTTAAAGAATAAACCTCATTTATTTCTCCAAGATCAGCAAGGGGATCTTGGGAGTCTGCCTCCTTCATTTAAAGACTCTAAGCCAATCCACCTGTTTTTAGTTATATCGATACCTATGCCCATTCTTCCAGAGACAGGTGGTGCCTCCAATCCCCAAGCCTTCTATAGGTTTTTTCAATGTGCAAAGTTTGCTTCTTGGCTTCCCCTTCCTACAGACTCAAATTTTAGCTTACTTGGTTCTGCTGTTAATCGGCCCCATGTCCAGTGCCTTTACAGTTTCCCAAATTCTGTGGCTGTTTCCAAAATTCCAGTCTTCTGTGTCTCTATAGCTTCATCCCTTTTAAAGTTGCCCTTACCTAAAATTTAGAGGGAAATTGGAAGGAAGCTACAAACCCCCCCCCCCACACACATTTGTTCAGTCTGCTGTGTTTAACCAGAAATCTCTTTCACACTAATTCATCACTGTGAAAATAAACTATCTTCATAGAATCTGCAGTAGGGATGATAAACTGGCAGCCTGTGACCAAATCTCCTATGAGAGAATTTTTTTGGCTGGCCCAGGGCTTACAATATGGAATCTCTTTAGTGAGCGTGTACTCTTCAGTTTACTGCAGACCTCAGCACTCCCTATTACCTCACACCTGTCCTGAATTACACATTTATGTTATTTGCCCAGCCACTGGGGGCATTTAAGTTTGTGATGATTGATCTACACATATAGAACACAATGCCATTTTAAAGAATCTGCAGCCTAGAGGCTATAACCAGAAGCAGGAGGTTTGAAGTCCAAATATGCCCATTGACATATTTTGTCCCTTCTGGAGAACCAGCAGTCACCGACAGCTTCTCTTATGAAGGGTAAGCTCAATGGAGAGCTTGTTTGTGTTACTTGTTCATGTTCATGTGTAAAATACACAGAAAGATAAAGGAGGCTGCTTCTTTTGACCAGACCCCTAAATCTATTTCAGTGAAATGTATTTATTAAAATAAGAATTAGGAAATGTTCAGAACCAGAAAGGAGGCTGGAATGAACTCCTTGCTTTGCCATTGAAGAAACAAATCCCCATACTATAGTGGGGAAAGCCATTTTCCCACAAACACACAGCCTGCTGGGGGCTGGGGAGTCTACACAGGCGCCCAGGGTTCCTGGCTTCCAGTCTGGTGCTCTGTCTCAACACTTCAAGGAAGGGAAATGGGGAGATGAGGGGCTTCTAATTGTCTCACAAACAGATTCCATCTGTGCGGAGGGCTACTCGGCCTCCACTGCCTTCCCTGAAATGAAGGGAATTGCGTGCAAACAGTATTTTCACCATTCTCTACGTTCAGGTCACCTCCTCTTAGTGAATCGTGTTCGTGGCTGGTGCTATAAGCATCACACACAGTGGGAAGAGCTAAGATGAGGATGCTCTGGCTTCTTAACTTCCCTGTGCATCATCAACAAGGCCTTCTGTGACATCACCTTTGTTGATTTGTGTTTAATTGATGGAAATGGTCTTAAACATTAAAACATAGCCTTCAGCGATTTCTGATGTAAGCGAAAGAAAATCAACATTTACTTCTAAAGTGAGAAGACTTAATGGGGCAGGTTTTTTTCTAAGATGACTAAATAGCTATATAAATATAAGTTTTCAAGGTATTATATCTTATTCTATGAGTGTTGTGGGAACTTGTGGAGTTCAGCGGGCCTGGGTGAGCCAGCTCTCAGCAGGTGGCTGGCCAAAGCTTCCCTCTCCCTGTGTCCTTAGAGGGTCATGTCTGTAAATAGAACCACCCTTTTTTGTAGGCCATTGTACTTCAAACCACATTAAACCATTTTTTCCCTTCTGTGAATGTAAGCCTCTGAAAGCTGAAAACGGGAAGCAGTACTTTGCTGTCATGAAAAATTGAAACTAATTATTTCCAAACACCTCATTCAGCTTGGGTAGGAGATGATTTTAGTCTCTATGGGAACAGAAATAAAAACAAGTGTAGTAACTTCTTTACTTTCAACATCTCTGCCTGAATTCTGCCATCAAATCCACAGAAACATCTTCTATCCAAAGCCTATAACAAATCCTACTCCCAAATTTCAAAGATAGCAAATGCTTCATGGAGAAATGGACATTTAAGGTAGTATTTTCATTTGTGTGTGTGTGTATGGGGGTGTTCTGAGCTCTAGGGTATTTCAGGGAGGGAGACCTGACAGGTAAGAATGAGGAGGACAGTTGGGTGGTTAGGTAGGCTCTCTTGCCTAGAAAGTTGTAGCGTGTGCTGTTATCTCACATAGCGAGGGTTTTAAACATTCAAATATACTCCTCAGGGAATTCTGATATAAATATAAGAAAAAGCAACATTTACTTTCTCTTAAATTTTTTTTGATATTTTATTTTTGGCTGCATTGGGTCTTTGTTGCTGCACATGGGCTTTCTCTAGTTGCTGTGAACAGGGGCTACTCATTGCGGTGGCTTCTCTTGTTGTGGAGCACGGGCTCTAGGTGCGTGGGCTTCAGTGGTTGTGGCGCGAGGGCATAGTTGCTCCGCGGCATGTGGAATCTTCCCTGGCCAGGGCTCAGAACCCACGTCCCCTGCATTGGCAGGTGGATTCTTAACCACTGCACCACCAGGGAAGTCCCAACATTTACTTCTAAAGTGGGTGGGGCATCAGCTGTAGTGTCTGTTTAGATGCCTTTTCCCATTTCTAAATTTTGGTGCCGCTGTTACTGTCAAAGGTGTGATGCGAGTTTAAAGTGTAAGTCACTTGAGCAGCCTCATCTGTCTGTGAAAATACCTTCCAAGTAATTGATGCTTCTGATATTTTGTGGCTCATTTCCATATGATTTCCATATTCCATCTTCTTTCCTCTTACCACTCAGGAATCCTGAGTTAACCTTTGTAACTGCATGCATATTCTCTAGAAAACCTGAATACTTATGGTTTCCCCTGAGCCGTCCCTGCTAGGATGCAGACAGCAATAATAACTACCAGACCTTTTCTGTCTTGCCATACAAATCAACCATTTTCCCAGGATGTCCCTTACAAAATAAATAGTAAGATATGCACGTCGGCAAATGCAGGCAAAAAGGCGCTTGGAACATCAATGCTGGTGTCATGTTAGGGAGAAAGTCTGGTGTCACTTTTCTAGTAACAGTATCAAGAGCAATTGCTTATGATAAATAAAGTGCTTTTTAAAAGGTAAAAGTCTCACCTTTCTTATAAACACTTCTATGTTTAAGGGTACGTATTATCTGTAATTGTACATATATGTGTAATATGTCTGTTAATCTAGCCGCACTCCGGACGTTCTTGATGTCAGTGTGGCTTTGAGACTGGAACCATCTAAATGATTTGTGCAATCATTATATACATCAGTTTAGTGAGTATATAGGAGAGAGTATAATTTATACCCTTTCTTGACTCCAGCGAAACATAAGAATTGTGCTTTATACAGAATATAGTATTGCACAATTACTCACAGGAATGAGCTAGTGCTGAAAGTTCAGGATGGAGAAACAGTGTCTACCTGAAAACTGGTTCTCTTAAAATTTTAGTCACAAATTGACTAAATTCAACATAAACACCAGGGGAGAAGACCTTTAAGCACAGGTAAAAATATCTTCCTGGTTTATCGCCTTGGCAATGATGTGTTTCTTTTTTATAAAGTGACTCCTAAGAAAGAGTGGCAGGGTGATGTAATTAGAATAAATCTTGTAGAACTGTCTTTATGGCTAAATATCATTCTGTCAACAGTCAGTACTATTTTCTCCCAGTTTTCAATAAAATTCATACTTTTTAAGTTAAAATATGACCTTCATCTAACGAGGCATAATTACAATTAGAAATTTTAACCGAAGATGTCTTTTAGGGGTGGTGGTGTATTTATGACCATACCTGTGTTACGTGTGGTTTAGAGCCTCACCAAGTGTCACCTGGGGACCAGTAGCATCAGTAGCACCTGAGCTGCTGGAGATGCAGAGGCTCAGAACTGCTGACTCAGAATCTGCATTTAACAGGATGCCCGGTGATGGAGAGGCATTGGCTTAGAAGACACGAGGCTGGGAGTAACTATTTAACATCGTGTTAAGTTTGGGATGTTGCTCTGTACATTATCTTGGGGAAATAGTACAGTCCTGTGGTCAAAAAAGCATTCTTATCCCTCTGTCACTATTGGTGGGCTTTTGGACAAGTTTACCTAACTCTTTATGCTTCAGTTTGTTTATCTGCAAGTTGGGATGAGAATAGTATTTTCCTCAAATGGTGGTGAGGTTAGTTTAAATACGATTAGGCAGGTGAGGTGCATGGAACATAGGACCAGGTCCCTGGAGAGCGCCCAACAGACGTGAGCCTTGTCACCATCATCTGTCCTTTCCTGAAGGCACATACTCTGGTGGCTTTTATCTGTGGGAGGCACATTTGGGTTTAATTCAAGACAGTGAATTACAATCCTGTGGGAGATGTGGTGATGGACACAAAGATGAAGAAGAAAGAGCCCTTGCTTCTAGAAACTTCCAGAAGGCCTCCCTAGAGCCAAGGTTATTTCCCCATTATTCCACAATCATTCCAAACATCGTTTGAGGCATCTACGTACTCGATAGCAATTCACGTTCACAATTTTCCTTTTTTTTTTTAAAATTTTTTTGACATGAGCCATTTTTAAAGTCTTTATTGAATTTGTTCCAATATTGCTTCTGTTTTATGTTTTGGTTTTTTGGCCGAGAGGCACGTGGGATATTAGCTCCCTGACCAGGGATCAAACCCGCACCCCCTGCATTGGAAGGCGAAGCCTTAACCACTGGACTGCCAGGGAAGTGCCCCACGTTCACTATTTTCATATCAAACATAAGTAGGGGATAATGGCACACTGTGATTAGAGTTTGACAGGTGTTCTGAGGGCGCAAATCAGGAGTGACAACTGCCTGAGGGGACCAGGAAGGCTTCGAGAGAAGGTGGGTCTAACGAAGGGAAGGAAGAGCCTTCCGGGTAAAGGTAGGAGAAACAGGATGAATAACCGGCTACTGCCAACCTGTCATGACAACTGAAGACAAAGTCGTGCATTACCTAAATGCATATACTCATTTACGGAGGTCACCCTTTTTTGGTATTTACTGCTGGCACATTTGTATTACTTTTAAGAGTGAATAGAGTTCAGAAAAAATAAAAGCTATTGGATGGTAAATTTGTTGTGAGAAGTGCATACCAGGGAACTCAGAAGCAAAGAATAAACTAAGTAACTAAAAGCAAGGGTGATTAGTTTATGAAAATCACACCTAACCGTCTCATTGGACCAGAAGTTGAACATCAGCCTGCATATTAACTAAGAAGGGCAAGATAATTGCTAAGTGTCTTGATACATTTTGTTTGTTTGTTTTCATGTGAATGAGATTTAGAAGGGACACTGCTCTAAGTGGCCCACTAGAATACGATTTCATGACTGTAGTGCAAATCCTGTATTACACTATTTCATCAGACAACAGCCTCTCAACTCTTTCCATCCAAGGGCAAGAAAAATGGAGTGGTAACGATAATAAACATATATATACACACACACATATATGTATATATATATATTTGTAGCTTTTTCAGTTTATAGTGGTCTTTCATGTGCATGATCTCATTTGGTCCTTACTGCACTTCTGTGAGGTCATTATTATCCTCAGTTTCCAAAGGGTGAGGTGGGTTCACTAGCCTGAAGCTGCAGAGTGACCCCTGCCTTCCCAACAGACCACGGCTGCTTCATTTCGCGCAGCTGACATCACCATTGTAGAAAACATCAGCAGGCAGAAATTTTGTCCAGGAACCCCCACCCCTGCCTGGCGAGCTTCTTCAGTTATGAACACAGTCTCTTGGAATCACATGAGAACTGGCTTCTGCAGGAAGGAGAGGCAGCGTCACATGTGGGAGCTCTGCTTCCCTTCAGTGTAAAAGGGACAGTGTGATTGGACCTGGGAAAGAGGGTTCTTCCCTTCCTGCTTCTCTTCCTCCTTCCTCACTCTCTCAAGTTGAACTTGCGATGTCTAACTCTTACCTTTTCCATCCATGTCCCTGTCCCTTTCTCCCCACACCTTCCACCCTCGCCCTTTTGCCTCCTGTGTCCACTTTTCTCTGTCAACATTGCAAACATCATCGGAATCTTGTAAGGTTCTTTGAGGAGCGGGTGGAACGTGGGTTCTGTGTACACGTCACCCCTGGCTCACTGCACTAACACTGGCGTCTGGCTGGCTGTGACTGTCCCTGCTTAGCTGGGCAATCAGGCAGGGCCAGCTAAACGGGCAGAGGCTGAGAACTACTTGGGAATTTTGAAGAAACTAAATAGTTGCAAAGTTTTGTTTTGTTTTGTTTTTTGGTGGGGTGGAGTGGGAACACATTATTCAAATATAGTGTGGCTATCTAATAATGGACACCCACTCTCTTATGGAAGGAGTGCTGTTTTATTTTTTTTACTTCTTTGTAGGCCCTTGCCACGGTATAGATTTTATCTGTGTGCGTGTGTATGGGTGTAAAACTCAGTGTTCCTTCTGGGGATGATTTGATTGATGTATACACTGGAAACATCTTTAATAATTTAATGCTTGCTTCAAAGGAGATTACACCAAAAAGCGCATTGCTTTTCATTTATTCATTACAGATATGTCATAGAAGCATTTTTTTCTTTCTTTCTTTTTTTTGTCCTGAATTGTGTTGTAGTAATAATAAATTTCGTACTACACTCAGGATATTTTAAAGGATTATAAGCCTTTTAACTAATGTTACCATCTTATTTAAATTGATCAAATTGGTATTTCAGCCCCATAATCCAGCATTTCTTAAAGTTGAGCCAACCAGATGTGGCTTCGTTTGATGGCTACTAAAATAGCTGTGCTGGGAAAGTCTAATAGAAATAATGGGATGAAAGCATAATACTGCTTGTTAGTAGTGGTGGTAATAACAGCGAAGAGAACAGAGCTGAATTTAGGGCTAGGTGTCTCCATCCTTAAAAAGAGATTAGGGTATATCCCAGCCCAGCTCTTTTCATTAAAGGGGGGAAAAATGTATATGCGTTTGGGGATTGGGAGCAAAGAAGGGGGTAGGGTGATAGACTTAAAACTAAAAACTAGAAACCAACACTATCATTCTGTAACTTTTAGGTATAAATCCAGATATCAGTAAAGGAAAACAGACTTTTTCCCATTTAGACAGCCGTAGTCACCTTAGCAGACTTTAGCAAGCTCTTGTAATAGATTCTCAGAGGCAAGGGACATATCTATATTCCTGAATGGTTAAAGTAAAATTTGAATTTTCTGTTATCATTATTAAAGAGTTTGTATTAAAAATGCTGTATAACTTCTCTTTAAAACCAAAACCCAGGGCTTCCCTGATGGAGCAGTGGTTGAGAGTCCGCCTGCCGATGCAGGGGACATGGGTTCGTGCCCTGGTCCGGGAAGATCCCACATGCCGCGGAGCGGCTGGGCCCTTAGCCATGGCTGCTGAGCCTGTGCGTCCGGAGCCTGTGCTCCGCAACGGGAGAGGCCACAACAGTGAGAGGCCCGCGTACTGCAAAAAAACCCCACAAAACCCAAAACCCGAAGTTGCTTTGAATAAGGCAACTTTAGGCACAGTAAGGATTACAATTTCTAGAAGTGCGATACACGATTATCCAATTTTCAGAGGTAACTTGCACAGAAATCTTTTTGCTCTCATTGGCCGTTAGCGCTGTAGTATTTCTGGATTTTCGTTATGTCCTGCTTCAAGTACTCTGCCTAACAATGTTTATAATGTTCCTTCCCTAGATCTACCAGTCTTTAATAGAAATCCAGAAATGTTTTGTTTTCAGGTCAGTAATTCTTTAAACAATAAAAGTCATGTTGCCTACTGCAGACGTCATATTTTCTGGCCATTGAAAGTATACTTGGGTGTGCTTGCAGCAGTGCTAGGTACATTAGCAACTGCTTGTGTTATTACTTTGAGAAAGAATATAGGACTTTGGGACAAGACCACCTTAACCCTGTTGGTTCACCTGGGGTGTGATGCAGGCAGCGTTGAGGGATTTCTCACTTTCCTCATTCATATAAGGGGCATCAGAAGCCTGTTTCGTAGGGTTCTTGTGAGGGTTTTAGGAAATAATGAATGTATGAATGCTGAGAGTGACATTCGGCACATACGGGTGACGGGTGCTTGGTGTATTTGCTGCCTGTCCTTTGCTCTCCACCTATGGACACCATTCACGCAGTGCTGTAAAAACCTCAGTGCCCAGACTGTGTGGGATGTGCCCCAGGCTGCCACACCCCACCCTGAGTTACTGCTCCTTCCTCCTGCCCCACGATCGCTGTGATGTGCTGCCGTACCGCTCTGAGCTCTTTGATGTCACAGTCGTATTTGTCTCTGAATGCCTGGCATCTAGCCCAGCACAAACAGCTGCTCCAGGCCCATTAGCTCGGGTCATGGTGCCTGAGAGCCCTCCAGTGTCTCTTAGAGTCCCCCTGTGAGTATCCCCTAAAAAATCCCTCAGGGTCACCAGCAAGGGAACTTGCTGTCTCTTGGTCCAAGACCCCTGAGCCTTTTCATGGCCTCTTCTGATAGGTTAGTGGGGAGCCACCCGCCGTGTTTCTCTGAGTTGGCTCTTTTTTTTCCTCTGTAAATTTTTTTTAACATCTTTATTGGAGTATAATTGCTTTACAATTATAAAGCAGGTGTGTTATTTTCTGCTGTATAACAAAGTGAATCAGCTATACATATACATATATCCCCATATCCCCTCCCTCTTGCGTCTCCCTCCCACCCCTCTAGGTGGACACAAAGCACCGAGCTGATCTCCCTGTGCTATGTGGCTCCTTCCCACTAGCTATCTATTTTACATATGGCTCTTTATTCTAACTCTCTCCCACCCAGCGCCCCCTCTCTGTCCCAGTGTCTTATTGAGGAAGCCTCTGGACCTCCTGGTGCTGCCGGTTCCTTCTCTGGGTCCCTCAGAAGCCCTTTCTCCTCAGTGACATAAATGTCATCTTTGGCCCCAGACATTTCCTCTGCTCTGTTTTCACAATGACAGTGCCCACCCTGTCCCTTGCCACACTCTCCTGTCATCACTTCTAGTGCGTCTGCGTCAATGCTCTGCCGTCTTTGTTCTCTGCATTGAGAGAGGGTGGGACAAGCGTGTGGAGATGGGAACATAGTGTTTTCCCCTTTGGAAATTGAAAAATTTTCTCACCGTCATTCATTTAGGTCTTATGCATAAAAACCAGAAATCCTTACCAAGCGCTGTGGGTTTCATTTTATAAATCTCTTGCCTTTTCTTTCCACATCATCTGGCAGATCCATCCCCTCCCACCTTTAGTTTCTGTCCAGCATTTGGCCTTCCTAAGGGCCTCCCCCTGGGCAGCATGCTTAGGGATCACTAGGGCTCTACGCAGTTTGACATTAAGCAACTGAATGGAAATTTGAAAGATGTAGAAGCACTGTACTATTATTTAATTTAGTCTTTGATGACATCGTCTTTGATGACAAACACGATGGTTATTGGACTATTTTAAGAATTCATTTTTTTAACCTTCATTTTTTTAAAGGGCATCTTTGATATCATGTAATCAAATCTGAGACTTTATGTTGGACAGAGTATAAGAATTCATGGTTCTGCCTCTTTCCTCTTCGAAATAACGTTGTGTTGAATTTTATCCTGAGTTTTTTAGTCTACTCTGCTCCATTTCCTTCCTTCTTCACTTCCTAAACTGAGAGCATTATGATAACTTTTATAAGAAGACCATTAATAGTCCCATAATAAGAATTTGGGTAGTTAGAGGCGAATGAACTTCCAGAGTTGGAAGGGAGGTCAGAGTTAATTGCACCTCAAACCTTTGTTTTACAGATACCAGGGGATTAACTGACCTGTCCAGTGTCAGATGACTAGAAAGAGGCAGGAGTGGGGTCCTAACATAAAACAAATTCTCTTTCTACCCTATCCTTTAAAAAACTCATGTTTTATTAAGGCCAATGAAGAAATATGGTAGGTCCAGGAAAGATTATAACAAATGGGAAGACACTTTAATTTTTTTTTTTTTTTAGGATCATGATGTGCCAGGTGCTTTGCTAGGCACTGTATGTAACTTATTTAATCTCCGTGGAAGTTTTATTATATTCTCATTTTACAAGTGGGGAATATGAAGTTCAAAGAAGTTAGGTAACAGCCAGTAAGTGCCTGGCCAGGACTTGAACCTGGGTCTTTCTCTCTCCAAAGTCTTGGCTCTGGAACTTGGCCTCCTGTTCTCTTTTAAAACAGACTTACATGTATCTAAATAACAGTAAAAATGCCTAGTTTATAAAATACTTGAGCGTTTCTTATTTTTTATAGAAAGAATATATAGTTTCTTGGCCTTGGATCTGCAAGACAATCACTTTTTTTTTTTTTGCGGTACGCGGGCCTCTCACTGTTGTGGCCTCTCCCGTTGCGGAGCACAGGCTCCGGACGCGCAGGCTGAGCAGCCATGGCTAAGGGCCCAGCCGCTCCGCGGCATGTGGGATCTTCCCGGACCGGGGCACGAACCCGTATCACCTGCATCGGCAAGCGGACTCTCAACCACTGCGCCACCAGAGAAGCCCTCGACAATCACTTTTTGTTATTTAGAGATATACAGTCAACTCTCTTAGGCATTGTATGGAAAGCTGTCCATGTTTATTTTTAGAAAACCAGGCTTCACATCCTGGCCATCGCCATTGCCCTTTTTCATACTTAGAGATTTAAATACATACCAGACACTAGTGGTGGGGATGATAATCTCTCCACAAAGAATTTTTTTTTACCTCCTCCTCTGGGCCACTAGACATTGGCCAAGTATCCTGCAGTTTAGTTTTCTCTTTGCCATGGGGATTAGGAACATTGATTTTGGAGTCACATGGTTCATTTTCATTCTGGCTGTTCCACTTACAAACAGTGGAATCTTGGGCTAGATACTTGGTCTCCCCAGACCTTAGTTTTCTCACCTGTAAAATGGGAATAATACCAACCTCACAGGATGATTGTGAGAATTAAATGAGACAATATTTGTGAAGAGTGGTATATTTGTAAAGGTTAACACAAGATATACTGTATATATGCAAATGTAAGGAAGTTTCACTTGACAGTAATATTATAATTATTACATTATTATAATGTGCCATGGAAAATCTCTGTTATACTTTCTATTTTTATCCATTATTCCTTTTGATCCATCAGAGGCCAGCAGAAATAGTAGATGAGGAAGATAGAGAGAAAGAAAATAAGGAAGTGGGACAGAAGGAAGACTTTTCAGGAATGAATGGTGGAGTTGAAGAGGAAGGAGGCGGGGAGGCTACTGAAGCACCAGAGCAAGCAGAGGAGATCCTGGATCACAGGGAGGAGCAGGCAGGTCCTGCTCGTGTGAGCAGAGGCACCAATGAAGAAAATGGCGAGGAACTGGACCAGGTTAATAATGAGCTGCAAGAAGCAGTGGACGAGGAAATAAAGTCTCAAGGAGCTGGCAGTGGATGTGAAGAGGTATTTCTATTGCTTTTGCTCACTTGTGTGCATGTATGAAGTTTATGTGTGTGTGTGTGTGTGTGTGTGTGTGCATCTGTGCTCACACTTAGGGAATTATTCAAGCACTTAGGACTTGAAAGCTATGGCACTTCCAGGATTCCATGGAACAGAGTTTGAAAACCAGCTAATTCTAATCTTACCCCCTTAGTTTTCAGTCCAGTGGGTAAAAGACAAACTGTAATGAGATATCATTAATGTATGAGAAATCCAAGGGGGCAGGGTTGCTGTTCCAGAAGCTGCCTTTATGTTTTCATTTTCTGTCCTCTTATCTACTCGATGGTGCTTGGTACCATAGTCACAAAGAATTTGTGAATTCTAGTAGAAAACTAATAAAAGACATCTGGTATGGGGCTGGATTATTAATGTGACATGAGAGGAGAACTGCATTTTACTCTTCCCTTTTCTCTGAAAATGCTAAAATGAAAAGTATAGGTATGTTGTTGAAAAGAAAAGCTCAAAAGGAAATAAAGAAAAAAATTGAGAAAAATAACACCTGAAGCTCAAGAGGTGAGTCTGTGCCCTTTAAGCACATGGTAGGTTATGGTCCCAGAAAGGGCTTCTGAACAAGTAAAGTTTGAGATTGTCATGTCCACTGGGTGATGATAGACTAAACAACATAGGGAACCCAAGGAACTATTTTTAGTTGAATATTTATAAGATTAAAGGCAATAGTGAGTCATTTTTCCTTTGTAAATTTTATTGCCTCTGTAACTAAAGAGCTAAATATCTTTGTTTTCATCTGTTTTCCTCCAGGCTGACTTGGACCCTCAAAGACCACCAAAGCCAGAAGTAAAAATCACCAGCTCACAAGAAAATGATAACAATGAACAAAACAAGGATAATCTGTTATAGCATGGATGATTTTTAAAAAGAGAGTATATTGAGTATAAGAAAAATTAAGGGTTATAATACTCGAATAATAAGCATATAGTTATTGCTAAACATAATGTGACAATATGGTTGAATACTACCTACTGAAATTTAAAGTTAGAGGCCAAACTAATGGGAAACACTAGATAACTTTGAATAGCTACTAAAGCAGAGTGACTTTTTATGAGATGTGTTTTAAAAAGTCATTTAGAAAAATTAAACAAGAGTAATAGAGGGGAATTTGCACTGGAAGACAATTGGCCACTTGTCTTTGTAAAGATGAAAAAGAACAAGATCATTCCTGTTCTCGGTAAGTGACATTATTAGATGGCAGCTTATGCTAAAGCACTTATCTAAGAAGGCACAGAATTAAAAAAAAATGATAATAGGAAAGCATGTACTATTTTTTTAAAGCAATAAACTCTTGAATAAACAAATTGCAATTTAGTTTCAGAGATAATTTGAAGATGGCAATAGATTGAAATGTTTCTGTGTCTTGTTGACACTCCTTTCTTTCTTCCTCCTTAGCCAAAATCCACCTTAAGAGAACAAAAAGGAAAATGCAAGGTATTCATTTTGGAAGGAGGAAGTATTCATTCAGTGTATTCCTGACAAATATTGTCATGCCCCTCCCTTAACTGCTGCAGGTTTTAATCCTTATGGCTTTAATGACACATACTCAGGAAGGAATTATAAAGGAACACCCAATTATATCACTGAGCCTGGCTGGGTGTTTTGCAAATTCTGGTATCCTATGGATTTTCGTTGATCCAGTCTACCATTACCAATAATACTCCTCTCTTCTCTGCATTATTGTTCAATATTAGAAAACTCAATATTGGCTATTCCAAAGATTGAATTTTCTCCAAACAGTTTTTTAACAAAAAGAACAAGACAGCATAGTAGAAAAAAAGTGGGCTATATGAAGAGTTTGTTACTCCTCAATTTCTCTTGCCTTTTGTCTTATTTCTATTAGGACCGCCTTGTCATATTTTTTCCCCTAGGGGTATCAGCAAATATTTATTTTCATGGTCAGTTATATTTAGACTTTCAAGCAGATTCCTTTCTATATAATTAGAAGCTATAGGATAGAAATTGTTGAAAAAAGTTTAAAAATTGTCATAATGAAACCAGTTCCTGATTACAGTTTTAGGGGTTAATTAACTCAAATTGCCTTGTTAGGTATATATGGAGAAAAAAATAATCGTATTAGTTTTTTGAATTCTTAAGAGATGATGCAGTTCTTCCTTAAATATAGAAATATGTTTTTCTCATATTAAAGAATATTTTTGTTAGTTATGTATAAGTTATAAATTTGAAATTTTAACTTCTTGTGCTTTCATAGAATTCATTATTAATGATAAGTTTAAAAGATTTTTTTCCCCTCCAGGTTTCGTAACCAATCACTTGGAATCAAAGTAGTTACATAAAGCACTTAATAATACTATAGAAAACTGGTGTATTTTTCCTAGAAGCTATTTTAATGTTTTCCACAAATAGGAAGTATATGCAGAGAATATAATGTAACAGTATTGGAAAGAGATACTGATATAAGGGTATAGTAATCTGGGAGGATGATTATAAATGGGGTCCTGTATTTCTAATATAAGCACGAGATGGTGCTTTCTACTAATAGGCTTATTTTTTCAAATGGGACAATGTAAAGCATTGCAGACTATAAGCAACAATCTTAATAATTCTTGTTGCTAGGGAAATAGACTACCTGGTCTTTTAAATTCCCACACTATTACCGGGCCTGGGGTTAATGATTTCAAATAGTTTATAAAAATGTGGGATTACATATAAGAAATTATAACTGATTATCAAGGTGATTCTTTTTTCTTTCTTTAATGAGGATTTTATCTCTCTCTCTCTCTTTTCCTTCTTCAATAAAGATATTCTGTCTCTTTTTTTTTTCCCTGTTCTTGCTTCATCATATTTAATATTTAGGTTTTCAGGAACTTTTTAATAGTCATCTTAGTGAAGCACAATGTTACTTTAAATGAAAAACAAAGTTTGGTATTTTAAGTATACTTCAAGAAGGTGATAGGCCACAATACCTGTAGCAAAAAATTAAAAAATTGGGACGTAATACTTATCTTTTATGTGCATATTTCACCACCTGTCTGTAGGATATAATTGTGACTTAACTTGAGGGATGAACAGTCACTAATAACTTTAAAACACTTTGCAAACGTATGTTACTAAAATAAAAAAAAAAAAAAGAACTATGTCATCCAACCAAGGAAGAAATCACTGACAGATGATTAAAATTGTAAATGTCATTTTGGAGATGACTTTAACACACATGATGAAAGTTAATTCACCTTCCAAACGTGGACATTTTCCTTGTGGGAATGGTGGCCTCCGTGGCAGAGTAGCTCCACAAATTAAGTGAGACTCACTGACAGATTTGGAGAACATTTATGTGAGTGAGCAGAAGAGATCTTGGTTAGGCTTCAGGTATTGTTTTATAGAGGGTGTTAATAAGAAAAACTCATGGAGCTTTTATGTGGTAACCAATCACAGAATGCTTTCATCTGTTCTTTGTGATAGATTTTCATAGTTTTAATGAAATGCTTTTCTTAAATTTAATTGGGTTTTAACGCATTTGTCAGCAACTGGTTTGTTAGTTGAAATGGAACATTAGGAGTTTTGCAGCGCAAATAAAGAAGATTTTTAACTAAAGTCATTTTCATGCAAAGGACGTATTACCTGGTTTAGCTTCTGTTAAAATTGCATTTGAGCATCCATGGATTTCTAATTATAAAACAAGATACTCTGGCCATAAGATAACTTTTTACTCATTATATTTCTCTATGGACATAGGATGACTTTTTGTTTATTAAGACATTTTGGGGGGGAATATTAGAAAGCCAGACTCATAGGAAGAGTATGATACCCTCTCGTGCCTCCCATTTTAGGATGAGAGTGTTGATTCCTGCTGTCGTCTGTAAGCACAGACCCATCCTATATATATGTGGCTCAGAGTCAGTCAGAGCTCTCTGTAGGCTCACGATCGTGAAGCCGTATTAATGTGAGCTTATTCATGTTAACTCTTTCAGTTATAGCTCAAAAACCAACATCCTCGAAAATTTCACTAAATAACTTACCTTCTACGCAAAAGATAAAGCTAATTCACCTAGTTAAAATTGTGGCCACAGAACAACAGGAAGGCTTCTTTATCTTGTTAACTGACTCTCCTAAAGAATTAGCTCTATCCTTTCATTTTTTGCTCAACAAGGAGCCGAGGCAAAAGTTTATAAAGTAGATTAATTGCTAAGCAGAAAGCATCACATCTGAACTGTTGCCAATCTGAACAGAAATAGACTATGTAGATATACACAGACACATAACAAACACTCACACGGATGCACTCACACACTTTAAAATGTTATTAATGGAATAGGGCTCTTTTGAGAGAAGCAATGGACAAAAACTGTTGGTAAGGAAATGCTAAGAAATGATGTGTATCAATGGTACTTTAAAACATGGTTCCTGAAGACTTTAAGAGGTTTAACATTCTTCTCAAAATAAAAAAGCTACCAGCATTTTAATGGAAAATTTATTCTAGGGAGGGGTGAGATATATATTAATATATAAAATCTTTTTTTCTAAAGTAACTACAGAATACAGTTCTTTAGTCCTTTGTCATCAGTCTTAAGTACCATATACTTTGGCTCAGAATATTTTGTACCAACCAAACACAGGCTCTGTCAAAAGGTCCTTACTGCTTGTGAATGTGTGTGTGATTTCCATGAACATGTAGAGAGGACTCTTTTCGGTACCAAGTAGCCAAGTTCACCACAAACAGAATAAAAGTATGACTTATTAGTCTATTAGTTTATCTAATGTTCAAGTTCAGTGCAGAAGCTTTTTAGCTTCCTTGTATGAGTGTAATAACCTGGAATGGAAGGATTTTTTTTTCAAGGTTAGTCTGTTTTTCTAAGGTGATGAGCACATACAGTTCTTCATTATTAAATATCATTTTTGTAAATAGTGTACGATTTTTGCTTTTCAGAAACTATCCTGGTATTTAGATGGGTCTGATTTTTGTTCTTACCACATGAAATTTGTATATTTCCTACCATGAAGTCTAAGTGACTTGGAGAATGAATATGTGCCCCTACATGTTGATGAGGAAGAAAAATATTATTTTTGAAGAGGCATAGCATACTGTAGGAGATGGGGAATTAAAAAATGTCTGGATAACAATAAAGCATTTATAAAATCAGGAGGTAACTAATGGAGCTCCGCTGACTTAAGCCAACAACGACTTAGCTTTAATCTATGAATGGAACCAAATGTGTTCTCTGTTGCTTAATCCACTTAAACCACATAGTTTAATTGAGGGGTTGAGTTACTGTCACAAATGTAATGGCATATGGGAAGAAGGAATGACAGTAGTCAATTTTAGAAGAAGATTGAAGAAAACCTATTCTGTTTTTTTTGCTTCAGTGTTTTTCTTGTGTCTTAAATCCTTAATATGTACAATGATAATGGGTGATTATTGAAGTTGTAGGTAAAGATTAAGTTGAGCTCATCATTTTTGTATATGTTTAGAACTCTTCTTTTAAGGACAATTATTTGTTTTGATCAAATTACGAGCTTTTAGGTTTTTACTTCTGTATCAGTGCTCACTCTGTAAGTTTGCTGTATTTTTTTTAGCAAATAGATCTGTGTTTTATATAATTAAAATGGGTTTGGATAGTTTATTGTTTATGATGTTGTGTTGCTAATATTTCATGTATTAATTGTTTTTATGACATTTTTTCACAAGCATAATAGATACTTTTGATTTAAACCATGTGGAAATTCAGCACATTAAAAGATATTTGTTTCTATTTGGCATAGATATTAAACTTCATTATGTAAAGAAAATTTTTTTACAGCTTCATATACATGTTGTTTAGTTGATAAAAATTTGAGGGATATTTTAAAAAAACTCAGTTTTTTCTTTTATGAAATGGTATTAGAGAAACACAGGTTCAGAATTTTTGTTATGATAAAGGTAAAAACAAATTATGCACATTTAGTGTAGATATAGCTATAGGAATAAATTCACAGTTTTACAAAGAGATTGGTTAAAATTCTGCTTCAGTTTGTAAGATATTCACTGCCTTCATTCTATTGAATTAAAATAGTTTTGTGTTTTCCTTTCATGTTTGAGAAGCAAAAACAGTTAAGCAAAAGCATTTTGCCTTCTTAATATGTAATAACAAAATGGGTGTGATTCAGGTACCATCACTGAGAACTCATTAATGCATCTCTTGTATAGCTGACCCCTGTATCTTTGTTATTCCATAGGCAAACCTGGGCAACTGAGGAGGCATCTAGATTGCCAAAGTCAAATCTCTTTAGACCACATGGCTAACTGACATTAGAAACTTCCCGTAACCAACAAGGACTGTAATTTCTACAAGGTGCTGTAAAATGGCTAGCATGCATTGGTTATATTTATGAGACTAAACATACAGCTTTTCTGCAGGTTTCTAAGTGTTTTTTTCTCCCCGGAATGTGACCTTAATCTACTAAATCATCGTACAGGTCTCTCAAATGCCCTCACAAACTCAATCTTCCATTAAAGAGACAATGATGCAAGGATGTCCCGCCGTTCTCTTTTCGTTTATTATGGGTTTAGTAATAACAAAAATGATTTTAAATTGCAAAAAATACCCACAGAGTTTAAAATTCAATGAGATACTCCCCTTGGTTTCACTGTATTTGTTCCTGAGGCCGCCGGGTCCTGCGAACTTCGACCCGTGGAGACCCCGGCCACCGTCAGGTCATGGAGGCGGGGATGGGGGATAGGTTAGCCGCCGCCTCAAGGCCTGGGCCCTGGCCAGAGGGTGGCCGTGGCGAGGGCTCTGGAGCTCTGCAGGAACACAGCTCCCAGTCTGTCCCTGGGCCCCCCAGCTCACCCGCCGGCCCGAGGCCAGAGGGCCTGGAGGGCTCTGCGGAGAGGACGGCACTGCGCCTGTCACCGGGAGGAACCCTTCCCCGCTGACCACTGTTGGAGCGGGACCTCGACCCGCCTTGCTCCCGGTCTCGCGCAGACAGTCTCGCGGTATCCAGGTCTCCGGCGGAAGGTCGAGCACTACGCCCGCCCGCCCCACCCGCCATTACACTAGCGGCGTTTATTGAACGTGCGGTTTTCCCGCATTAATTTGTGTTGGGAACTATACCAAATTCTCATGTGTTTTAGGGAAATTCTTGGCCCAAGATTGGAGGACAAGCCTATTATGGACTGAATCACATTCCTCCAAATTTGTAGGTTGAAGCTCCCAACGCACAGTGTGACTGTATTTGGAGACAGGGCCTTTGTGGAGGAAATTCAGGTTAAATGTCGTCATGAGGGTGGGGTTCTATTCTATAAGAATATGCTTATAAGGATGTCCTTATAAGAAGAGGAAGAGACACCGGAGGAGCTCGCTCTCTCTGGACAGGCGCAAAGGAAAGGCTCTGAGAGGACACAGCAAGAAGGTAGGCATCTGTAAGCCAAGAAGAGAGGCCTCACCAGAAACGAAATCTGCCAGCACCTTGATTACGGACGTCTAGCTCCAGAACTGTGAGAAAAATAATTGCCTGTTGTTTAAGCCACTCAGTCTGTGGTATTTTGTTATGGCGGCTGAGCCGACTAATATAAATTCCTTCTCTTTGCTGAGTCCTAAATTACGTAATGGGATTTTTTTTTTTTTTTGGTCAGTGAATATACATGAGAAGATATTAGTTCAGAAGTGTTTTTTTTAAAACAAATTCTGTTTATTTTATACTCAAGATAACATTAAGTTTTTATCTTCTGCTACTGAGTGCCCTTCCTTAGAAGGAAGAATCTTTTAAAATGGCCTCAGCCTGGTGTTGTGTTTGTATGTTTGAAGTGGTGTTTTAAAAGGTTCGATTTCTTTTAAGGTTATATGTCTATTCAGGTTTTCTGTTTATCGAATCAAATTGGCAACTGATATTATTTAGAAAGTTGTTCATTTCTTTCATGTTTTCAAATTTATTTGCCAAAATTATAGTATTCTTTTAGAACTTTAAAAAACTCTTGTCTAAATCTAGTCATAGTCTCTCTTTTTTCATTTCTAACATGGTTTATATGTGTTTTTCTTTTTTGTTCAATATTGCCAGATATTTGTTTTTAATTAATGTTTTAAAAATACTCAATTTCTTTGATCCTCTGCATAATTTTTCTATTTCATTATTGCTCTCTCTTATTACCACTAATATTTCTTTCCTTCTCCTTTCTGTGTGTTTTCTGTAACTCCTTAAGTTGAATGCCTTGCTAATATATTTTGGCTTTATTCATTTCTAACATAAGCGTTTGAGGCTATAAATTTACCAGTATGTATCACATTAGCTATAGCCACAAGTTTTAAGACATATTGTTTCTTTTTGTCATTTGGCTTGTAATTTTCTCTGTTTCTTCATTGACTCTTGGGTAAATGGGTGATGCTGTTGGTGCCCCATCCAGATCCCATTTTACTTGGCCAGGGCACCCTTCCACCAAATGCTATGAGTGCTGACTTCCTTCAGAGAATTCCCCTCAGCCAAACAGAAGCTGCATTTCCCAGGAGGTTACATTCTCACGCTGGTAGCTTACAGTGAATGACTGACTGACATGGGAGGAAAAAATGTCCACCTTCTTTTTCAAGGTAGGGCTAACTCCGTGGTGCAGTTTGTGCTCCAGGACTCCCTGTGGGATCAGCCCACTTTTTAGCTGAGGTATATCCTTGCTCTCCTTTCGCCACTGCCCTCCCCTGTTTTCCGCATTCCTCTTATTCTAAGAACCCTCCATCAATAAATCATATAAAAACCCCCATCTCAGGTCCTGCATCTAGGGGACATAACCCAAGACGGGGGTCCTATAATAGCACAGGCTTTGGAAATAAATTTTTAGGATGGAATTCTGGAGGTGGATAACTCATCAGCCAGATAGCAATACCCCATCACTGGGGTAGGTGGAGTTTTGATGGTCTCTGGCATATTATGTCACTTGTGGTAAATTGGGACAGTATATAAATGGAAGGGGATGCAATAAATGCAGTGTCTCTGGGATTTGAGAGGTATGTGGGGAAATAGTTACCCTAAGGAGGGCTATGGAATTAGGTTGCTTTTGCTAAGTATCCTTTAAACATTGAAGAAAGAAAATGACAGGTTCGGATCTATTAATCAAGAATTTAAAGCTGAGTGTGAAATACAGAGGGCCTCATTGGCAGCATTTAAAAGAATTATTTTTTCTTACATTCAAAGGCAGATAGAGCTGAAGGCCAAACCTAGGTCGAAGAACTCAAAGAAGGCTGAATTCTCAGCCTAGGCAAGTCCCCTGTGGCAATGTCAGGTCCTCAGTGGGGAAGAACTGGGACCCCAAGACTTGGTGTAGGACTATCTCTGGATTCTTTACTTCGTATGAGACACAGATGCCATGAGCAGACAAGTATGAGCTTGGCTTTTTACATGCTGTCCTGAGCCATAATCCCTCATCCGTGGAGGTGCTGGATGACCAGGGCTTGTCCGCCTCCTGCTGCCTTCTCTACTCCCTTCCTCTTGGGTCACTTCCACTGTCCCTCGTGCTTAAATACCCAGGCTTCAGCACCAGGCAGACCTGGTTTGAGTTTTGTCTTTCAACACTTACTGTGTGACTTAGGCAACTTTTTCAACCTCTCTGAGCCTCAGTTTGCTTATTTATGCAAAAGAGAAAATAATAGTAGCTACCTTGTTGACCTGGGAGGCCATAAAGAGAGAACGCATGTACAGTAGTCAGCACAGAGTAAGCATCCGCAGCTGTTAGATATTAGGATTATTAGCTTTCTGACTTGGTTTTTGGCATCTTCTTTTGAGACTCCTGCCAACTTTCCCTGGCTTCTTACCGCCTCTTTACTATCCACCTTTGAGCCAGAATTGGTTCTTTATTGGTGCTTTTCCATTATTGACAAAAATACTCTCCAAAGCTCATACTTTCGGTCTTGCTGTACCTATATTAGCTTGGACCGGCTAGGTTCACAACTTTTGTCTGTTACTAAAGTTGCTGATTAATCTTAAGGAGGAGATGGTGTTGATGGTGATGCTGGTGTGTGAGTATGTGTATGGATGAGAGTGGGGTGGATCAAACCCATACTGCTTGATGTTTTATCATCTTGGCATTAGTTCTGGTAAGTTTTACATTGATCACACAAGCTGTTTACATGTAAAATTCAGGGATTTCGTCTTTGTATTTACCTTAGAGCCTTAATTACTGTTAATCCCAACCCACGCAGCCCAAGTGAAAAGCCACAGATAATCTGGATGCATATTGGAAAGTTTCTATTATGTGAATGTGAAATGACCAAAGTGGTAGACTTTCTATGAAATACTAGTAGGTAACCAGATACTGGTTTGGACATCATGTTAGTGTAAAGTTTTAAAAATTACCATCTTCATCATTAATTAAATGTTTATTTTTATTTATCCTTTTCATTGTGTTTACTATATGCAAATACAGATACAGATATAGATATAAATTATGATGTTGCTCAAGGAGTTTTGTTTTAATGGTGTAAGGACTATTCACAAGGTTAATATTTAAATGAAATGTTTATTGAGCAGTGGAATAAGGGACAAAAATAAGGGACAAAAATAATGCAGGCGTGCACATGCACCGTTGGGGCAGATTATGAACAATAAGATAGAAAAAGGCCCAAAACCACCTGCCACTTCTGAGGTGTGGGGAGCGAAAAACGGTCCTGTGCATGCTCCCTGCACACAGTACCACCAAGGGGGTGGGCAGACTGCCTATGCCACCCCTGCAGCCCCACCCACCTATCTGCCCCCACCCTCACCCCATTTGAGGGACCAGCTCGCCCTCCTTGGGGAGTGAGCAAGCGCACCTGTTACTTGTTTCCACTCCCTCATGCTGCAGCACGAGTCCCAATAAAGCCTTTCCTGAATTCGTCTGGCTTCTTACCAATTTCTATTGATTAAAGTGTCCAAGGCCCCTACGGTGGTAACACCTGCACTTTTAGCACCGTGCCTCCAGGCTCTTCATCCTGGCCTCTCTGCTCATGTACACATAAGTGACCCTGACACCGTGAGGGTGTCGCCAGGGGGCCACCCACTTTCCAACTTGCAGCATCAGATTCTTCTTTGCGTTTATGAAAGGCAGTCTCCAGTTAGAAAATTAACCATAATTGTGATGACAATTTGGGCTATTCAGATGAAGTGGAACTTTGCCCTTCATTTCTAGGAGTGAAACTTTTAAGTCCACTGAGATTATTTCAAGGTCCATGTTCATTATATCCATTTTCTGAAGAAAATGTCCTAGGAAGAGTGTCTGGTTACTTTTGCCACGGAAATTGCTTTACTCTCCTTGGCTGGAGACCATCATCCTCAAACTAATTTCCTGTTTAGTGTTCAATATTTGAAAGCAGGAAATTGTCATAATAAATAGGAAGCTTGAGAAGATGGTGGAAATGCATTCAGAAATTTGGTTGCTAGGGAAATCATTTTTGCCTACTTTATTAAAAACCCAGACCTTATTTGGCATTTTCTCCCCTCATTCTTATCTTCATCAATAGCCATTATCAAAAGAAGTTTATTAAATATCTATCTCTGCTTGGCACTATGACTGGGTGATCTGACCCCTGCCCACTAGCAGGTTGTAACAATAATAACAGCAACAAAACTGCAACAACAAAAATGATAGTATTAATTTGATACATAACTGTCGATAAACACTCTTCTGAGCATCTTATTTGGTTTTTAAAAAATTTAATACAACAGCCGTATGAGGAAGGTACTATTATGACTTTCATGCTTTTGACAAAGTGTGTGAGACATGAATTAAATAATTTGCTCAAAGTCACACAGCTAGTAAAAAGAAGTGTCTGGATTCCTCCCTTCTCAGCTCACATTATTAACTACTATGTTTTACTGCTTCTAATCTAGCCAGAAAACACTAGAAAGAGCAGAGAGGAAGCATATATCCACGAACAATGTAAGCGGGGATTTATTATTGTACACTTGAGTTAAGCACATTTTGTGAGATGGAGGTGAGAAAGAAATTTCAGGAGTTGTGTATTGAAGAGAATTTCTGCTCTCTTCAAAAAAAAAAACAGAAGACATCTGCAACTTGACAGAAGAGGTAGGGTGAGGCAGCTGGGGCAACAGCTGGGGTGGTTTTATTGTTGTAGAAATGGACACAGTCTGATGAGCTAAATGGAGAGTGGGGTGAATTAGCTTGAGTTTGATGGGCTCAGATAGTTGGTCTTCAGGAAGCAAGGTCAGCACATCACAGAGACCCGGCTCTCTGGAACCAGGTTCTTCTGGCCAGTGCAACACTCCATAGCAAGGAGAAGCAGGAGAAAGTTCTAGCCTGACGTGGCCTCACCATGACACATCTACAGCCTTCTGCACGTTACCAGAGGCAGGTGAGTTTTAATCAAGCACCACACTTGTTTAAGCTTTTGATACTCATGTTGGAGAAACATGGTCTAGTGACGCAAATGCCAGCCTAGGAAGTCAACATGGTCAGAATCTATTTTTGGTCTTTCCTGGGAGAAGTCGCTGGCTGGAAAGAGCAGTCATTTTGAGCAGCTGAAAATAACTAACAAGACATGTTAATGAGTTAATAAATCTTTCTTACTGAGCTACATGGAAAGACATGAAACATTTCATGTTAGCTCCTCACCAACCTTAATTAAACTTGATGTTGAAAAGGTCAGTGCCCTGTCTGGCGTGTTCCAAATCACTTTAGACCGACAGTAGGGGTGATTGTAGGGGTGTCTGCAAGTGTGTGCAGGAGACACCTGCCTTCTGTTGTAGCCTTAAGTGGTGCCTTTTAAATGAGCCACACCCTGTAAATAACAACTAGCTTTTATTAAGTGCCAGCTCTGTGTAAGTCACTGCTCTGAATTGCTTTATCTGCATTCACTCATTTAATCCTCAACAACAACCCTTGTGGATGCATGCTGTTATCATTCTTTTTTTTTTTTTTGCGGTACGCGGGCCTCTCACTGTTGTGGCCTTTCGCGTTGCGGAGCACAGGGTCCGGACGCGCAGGCTCAGCGGCCATGGCTCACGGGCCTAGCCGCTCCGCGGCATGTGGGATCTTCCCGGACCAGGGCACGAACCCGTGTCCCCTGCATCGGCAGGCAGACTCTCAACCACTGCGCCACCAGGGAAGCCCGCTGTTATCATTCTTGATAGTGGAGGAAACTGAGGCACAGAGATTTGTAGTGATTTGCCAGAGTTCTGTAGTCTACAAAGTGACAGGACCAAGATTTGACAAGGTCTGTCTCCAGAGCCTGTGTCCAGAACCTTCAGAACCTGTAGGCTCTGCTGCCTCTCGCAACTAGGGGTTGGGCTGTGCTCACATAGTTAAAAATGCACAAGCCTCCTGTGAGTTTTGAGGCACTGATACTTCTGGGAGTTCCAGCAAACGCATTTTAGGACAGATCAAACAATGCGAAGCACTTGGGTGCTGCAGGGGAAACGTGATTCTTACCAATGCCATCTGGAGTGGTGGAGGTCACCAGGAGGTTGGGCTGGAGAAAACAATTTTTGCAGTTTTTTTGAACTAAAACACATAGCTTCAGCAAGCATTTATTGAGTTTCTACTGGGAACCAGATACTGTGCTAGGTGTTGGGGAGAAATACAAGTAAGACAAGGTGTTGACCTCAAGGAGCTCACAGATTAGCAGATTTTCCCTTTATCAAATTTCTGGGGAAACAAATAGCAATCTGGACTGATTTTTTGGTAAACTTTGCACTTGAGTTCAGAGGGAGTCTTGCCTTGCACTGGTTTAGACTGAATTCCCATGTAGTGGTAACATACGTATATAATATTTCCTGCCCATTTTTTAATGCTCCATAGAAGTGCAGAGCTCTGTGATAAAGGACATGTTTAATCTGGGACATTTTGAACAGAGACGAGATGTACCTACTTTCTCATCCTTTCCAGAAGAATCTGTTCATAGGGAGGGAGATCATTGAGGTGCTACCTGAGAGTAACTGCTGTTTTGATCACTTTCTGGCTGCATGTTCTTGGGTGAATTATCAATGCTTCATCTTTCTCAGCCTGGACTTTCTCATCTGTAAAATGGAAGAATTAGTAGTCGTCAGCCTTAGGATTCCTTCAAGAATAGATTAAATAAAATGCAAAAATGCATAAGAATTTTGTCACATCGCATGCAGCAGAGAAAGCTCTCGATAAGCATAAGCTGTTTTCATTATTTTCTGGGCATTGTTTCATTTCTGAGTTCCATGGCATCATGCAGTACTCTGGAAGAGGCTGTCTAGCAAAACAAAGATGATAGATTCTTTCTTCTGTTTTTACCCCCTAGAGCAGATAGTAAATTTATGCAGGGGTAAGATATTGGAGTTTCTTGCTGGCATTTTTCATTTCTCAGAAGGCAAAGGAAGTGACAAGGGAGTGAGTCCTCTGGACTAGACTCTGAGGTTGGGGATGTGCTGCAGACAGGGACCTGGAGAGGAAGCCAGAGCACTCAAGCACTGGGGCACCAGGCATCTCCTCTCCTCCATCAGCTCTGTATTCAGGGTATTCTGATCGACTCCCAGCTGCTGTCCCCACAGTGGCTGCTCTCAGCGGTCCTCTGCTATCCTCAAGCTTCTCTTGTCTCCTCTGGCCTAATCTTTGTCTTCTTTAGAAAACCTTACCCTGCACTATTGCTCACCTTCATCGTCCATACAGCCTGTTGCACAACTCTAGGGGGTGTTGTTCATGTTGGAGGTTGGGGTTGTGCGGCTGGGTGGCCTTGGCATCCCAGACGCTCATCCCAGATGCCTTGGCATCCCAGACGCTCTTCCCAGGGTGTGTGGTCGCTTCATCTAGAAGGTACTAAATACAGTTCCTTCACTGTGTCGTGCTCACTCTTGGCCCCGTGAGTTTGTAGGTGCCATTGCCTCTGCCTTGAAAGCTCATCTCTCTTCCCATAGTCCACTGCCCTCGCCCCCCAACACCAGAAGAACAAATTTCTCCTTAGGCCAGGATCACTCTGGTTAACTTCTACTCATATTTCAAGACACAGATTAACATGATTACTTCAGAGAGTCCTTCCCAGAACCTTAATCTAGGAAAAATCCCTTTGTTTAAGCAAGATCCCTTGATACTCCTTTTTGTAGCTTCTAATACAACAGTGATTTGCTTACAGTCTATATAAAGACCACAGGGGCAGGAACTGCATCTGTCTTGTCTTCATTATGTGAATAAATACAGTCTGACCTTACCCCTGGCCTCCCCCAGCCTTTCTCAGGGCAGCCTCTTTTAATGTTTCCTGTTTGAAATTCTTCCAGTGACTTGTTCCATGACCCTAAATAATGTACTTATTTATAATATCTTGATTTATTAACTGACACAGTAATGATTGATTTCCTGTAATGAAAGATGAGGGATTAATTTACTCTCTCTACATCTCATGTTATTTTCTCTCTCCTTTCCAGTGTTTATGTTTCATTTTTAGTTCTTTAGTTGGGTTATCTTTATAATTGCAAATTATAAACTTAGGCCATTATTTCTTTCCATAAACATTCAACAGTTACTCTTGACTTCTCACTAGATTAGGTGAGGACATTAGTATTCCTACCATTATCTCCTATTATCTTTTCCCTTCTGCTTACAGATTTTTGCTAGCTTTACCTTTACTCTAACATCATCAGATTTATCACATATGCAGTCAGTTTCATAATCATAATTTAGACTTTAATTTGATAATGAAAGTTGAAAACAAGTAAACAGTTTGCATTATTTTGGCTTTGTAAATTTCTAAATTTTCCTTTTGGAGTTTCTATTGCTTATTTTCCCCCTTGTTGATGAGAGTAAATGTATTTTCCATAGACTAAAAGTTACCTTACCATCTGGTGCATGAAATCACAGCCCTTCTCTTTTCCCAGTCTGATTTTTATTTTTTTTATAGATGTTGGTTGTTTTCTCTGGAAGCTTCTTGGATCCTTTTTATCTTTTCTTTTTATCTTTTATCTTTTCTAAAATTTCACAAAAACATGGGACCTTTTTTAACCGTTCACACTGCTGAATCTTCAGCAGGTACTTCCAGTCTGAAGATTTTTGTATTCCATAGCCTTGAGAAATTTTCTTCTGTTAATTCATTTAAAACTTCTAATCTTTTTTCCTGTATTTTTCTCTTTGATTAAGTTTCTATGTCTTTCACCTTTTGTCTCATTTAAAAAAATTTTTTTTAATGGGTGAGGGAGATTTTACGTTCTGAAAAACTTCTTCAACTTATTCTTTTATTCATTTGTTATTTTAAAACGATATGATGTTCCCTTTCATAGTATTCTATTTTTATCTTACAGATGCAATTTCTTCCTGAAGACTAATTGGATTTTTTTTTTAGAATTCTCCTGTGATTTCTGAAATACTTATGTTTCCTATGAAGTCTGTTATACGTATATACTCTTTCAAGGTGCTGGTTTTCCCTCAGATGTCTGATGATTCTGATTTTACTTTCATATTTAAGGATGAAGATCTGGTTGTTTATTTAGGACTGCTGGAGACAACTTCCTTTGCTCATGACTAGGCAGGTCTATCTCTTCCATCAGTTTCTTCCAGGACTGGGAAGTACAGCTGGTAGCTCTGCTCCCCAGAGCAGGGCTGGTTGGCTGGAGAAGTTTGCTTTTACATATAGTAGTGGCCAGCTAGCCATTAGACCAGGCTCCCCCCACCCCAAATGTTAGATTAAGGAGAGCTTTGCTCAGGGGTACTCAAATCTATACTCTCAGTCTTCAGTCCTCTCCCAAAATCCATTTTTTTACACACACACACACACACACACACACACACACACACACACACACACACACTCCTGTTAATCATCTCTTTGTTTTCTGTAGTGCCAGCACAATGCCTGGCTCTAAGTAAAAATGCAATAATTGTTTTAAATGACCATATAATAGCACATAGCTTTTTATATATTCATTTCTGAGGGTTCACCACTCATTAAGATATACTCCCTGTACCCAAACAGCTAATAGTCTAGCTTCTAATGGAAGAAACAGATATGGAAACAAATCACTATAATAAGTGCAATAGAATATGTTTGTACAACATGCTGGCACTTGAGGAAGAGACATTAAGTCTGAACCATGGGGAGAGTAAGAGAGAGAGAGAGAATGAGAGCCAGAGAGAGAGAGAGAGAGAGAGAGAGAGAGAGCGAGAACGCTGCAGACAGAAGGTGACTTTCTAGAGGCAGAAGAGAATATTGGATGAAAGTGTAGCCTGCAGCCCCTGGAGCCAGGCTGCCTAGATTTGAATCCTGCTTCTGTCACTTACTAGTTCTCCTTGGACAAGTTATCCTCTCTTTGCCTGTTTTCTCCCTTGTATCATGGGCATATGATAATAGTCCCAACCTCATAGGGTTTTTGTGAGTGTTGCAGGAAGGGGGACCCCTTCTAGGGCCCAAGAGTGGGCTCTTGTCTAACACTTGGAAATGAATTGTCTGAGGAGACACACGTGCTGAAAAGCAAGATACTGTATTGGGAAGGGGCACCCGGGTGGAGAGCAGGAGGGTAAGGCAACCCAGGAGGACTGCTCTGCCACATGACTCGCAGTCTCAAGTTTTATGGTGATGGGATTAGTTTCCGGGTTGTCTCTGGCCAGTCGTTCTGACTCAGGGTCCTTTCGGGTGGTGAGCAGAACCGTTCAGCCAAGATGGATTCCAGCAAGGAGGATTCTGGGAGGTTGGTAGGAAATGTGGAGTGGTGTCTCCTCTCTCCTTTTGACCTTTCCTGTATTATTCTGCTTGATGGTGGCTTGTTAGTTCCGTGTTCTTTACCAGGATCTCCTGTCATAAAATAACTCATGCAAATTGTTACTGTCTTTGCCTGGCCAGGGCGGGCTGTTTCAGTCAGTGTTTCCCCTAACATGAGGGTTAAATGAGTTACTATACACAAAATTCTTCAGTGGTGCTTCCCATTCAGTACATACTAGTTCTTCCCTTTATTGCTATCGTATCTTGATGTGGCCTTGAATGAAGAGTTCAACAGGCAGAGAATGGGCAGATGGTTATTGCTGGTAAAATAAGCATGCTGAGTGAAGGCACGGTGGCATGAAAGTGCAGGCACATTTAGAGAGGAGAGTGGTTGAGTACAAGTAGGATGCAGGGTTCCGGGGAATGTGTCAGAATAAAACTAGAGAGGAGCTGGACCAGATGACAGGAGGCCTTGGAAGCACACGGAGTTGCTGCTTGCACAATCAGTTTTCTGGCTTGAGGTACTGTGTACATAGTAAGCAAGGCAATTAATGAAGTCAGGGAATCTACAACCTACGTCAAATTGAAAACTTCTAGGTGCTCCATTTAATAGGTGGCATGTGAAGCTGAATCCGGCCTCTGTACCCCGACATTGAATTAAATCTCAGTTTTGGGTGAGGTGGAAATGAATAGCTTTATTGCTTTGCCAGGCAAAGGGGGTCACAGTGGGCTAATGCTCTCAAAACTGTGTGTCCCAACTTGGAAGGGGTAGCGAGAAGTTTTATGGCAAGGGTTCAAAGAGGGTGTGATCAGCTCATGGATATTCTTCTGACTGGTTGGTGGTGAGGTAAGTGGGAGTCAGCATCATCAACCTTCTGGTTCCAACTGGTCTGGGGTCTACCTGCTAGTAGGTGGCATACTGTTAACTTCTCCCACCTGGTGGGGGCTTCAGTATCTGCAAAACAGCTCTAAGATGTTGTGATGTGTATCCCTTGAGGGGGAACCAGGACCCTGCCCCCAAGGCTATGCTATTGTTTTTTGACTGTTCCTCCCTTATCTCTGTATTTCCTCCTTTCTCTGATTACAGAGAAACTGCCCTTTGGAACTCAGGGAAGGGGACACAGGAAGGCTCTTGTGTCCAGGAGCCCCACAGGGTCCTGCTCAGTTTCACATGGACAAATGGGGAACATTGAGATTTTATAGAAATGTCTCCCTGAAGAAGATAATCAAAGAGGTGACAGGATTGAAAGTAATTGAATGGAAACGTTTGTAGCCTGGGGTGGTGGTGATGGACTGGAGGTTAGGTGGTCCTTTGTAAGAGGGATTAGGCTTGTAGGTAACCTTGAATTAGAGAATTTGGCCCAAGACGTGGAAGGGTTAGAAAGCAGATTTTGGGAAGATGTGAAGATAAGCTTTCTAACCATCTAGAGCCATCAGAAGATGTAGTGGCTTGTCCTGTGAGGAAGGAGGGCTTCAGTCACTGGCAGTGCCTGAGCGAATGGAGGTCGCTAGATCAGAGCTGATGTGGGGTGGGCGTGGGGTTTTCTGCCTGGGTTGGTCCTACATCATTCGAGGTTTTACTGACTCCACGTGCCTCAGCTTATGTGATCTCTAGGCCAGAACTCATTTCTGAGTTTATTCTGTTGCAGTCCCAGCATCTTCTGTCCACCTCTTTCCCCAACTGTAGGGTTGTGGTTTTACTTTGCTTTAGAAGTTTCAGTACTGAAGGGATGGATTGGTTCAGTGCCAGCAAGCAGGCTGAGACCAAGGCTCTAGGACTGTTGCAGTTTGCCATACCCCTGACATCTGCCCAAACAGGCCTGGAAATGGCTTTGTGAAGTCTTTAGTTGGCTGCTCCTCACCCTCTGATTGCACAGGCCTGTACTCTTTGCAAAGATCAAGCTGTATTTCCTAATACCATTCAGCCTCCTTCCTCTGCTTTCCTTCAATATCCCTCAATCCCTGCTCCACGGACTGGGAGGGTCCTTACAAGTACCTGTTTCCACAAAGCTTAGGCAGGACAGCAAAGACAGGGCATGCCGAATCCCTCTTTCAGACTCAGCTCTTACTTCCTCCATCTCTGTTCCTTTGAGGCCTTTGTCTGAGGCACAGAGCTGATTTTTTTATGGCTGCTGGCATGCCTGCACCTAAAAATTCCCAAGCCCTACAGTCATTATTTTTCATTCTGGAGGCTTTTGAAAGTCATCTCATTCTCAAAGATTTCTTGGTATACAACACAAGCCAACATGGAAAGCCTCACGATGTTGCCTTGAACAGGTGCCTGGGGACTTGAATAAGGCTTCAAAGAACAAAAGTAAAATGGCATTGCCACAGGAAGGTAAGAACCTGAGGAAACTAGAACAGTTTCTCCTGAACCTAGCTAATGATCCATGTTAAGGATGCTAATTTGCCCCGTGTTTTATGCTGGACGATGCAAAACAAACCATGTGCACAAAAGCACTAATTGCTTCATTTATTCTTCCATTTTGCCAGGGGACCAGCAGAGCTCACTTAGCCTCAGAATGGAAAATTACATGTTGGAGAGAAAACAGCCACACCAAAGGAATGACAATGCAATTCGAGTTCTGCTTGTTCACATATTTTATTTATCCAGTGAAGGAAAGGAAAAAAAAAAAAAGGCAGACTTTGAAGGTGTCACAGATTCTGAGAGGATACCAAGGTCATGTGTTCCATTTCCCTCAGGCTAGTTTAAGTCCACAGATTAAATAAAAGTGTAAAGGGATGAGATGAACATTTTACTGGAGAAGAAAATGTCTTCTCTGAGAAAGAAAACCCTCTTTAAGGTTAATATCTACTCAGGGGTTTCTTTTTGGAGGATGGCTTACTTTTGTTTTTATAAAAATATGACTGCATTGTATAAACTGCTGGAGTTGGATATTTAGAAGTAGGTGGCATCGAGGCTGCTGATTTGGTGACTTTCTGGGAGTCCAGGTCTGGAAGAATCCCACTGTGGTGAGAGCCACAAGAACACTGTAAACATCCTTGGTCGTGGACACACAATGATGCACGGCAAAAACGGAATCTCAGACATCACAGACCAGGATGCCTGTTCTACAGGTGGGGAAACTGAGGCCTGGGAGGTTAAATGCTTTCCCCAAGATCACACAGCTAGTTAGTAATAGGAACTCAAATTTCTTGGCTTCTAATTCAGTGCTTTTGTACACTGCATAAATAGATTCTCCTAATATTAATTTATTTCCCAAGATTCTAAAGTTGGCAATTTGAGCTCTTTAAGTGGGAAAACACTACAGAAAACAGCAAAAGACTTATGGAGAATTCTGATACGTTTGTGTCTGATTTCAAGAACCTCATGTTAAGTTAGAGTTAAAAGACCAAAGTTTGGGTCAAAATCAGGGAACTTGATTTTTCTGTGAACACAGGACAATATCTTACATGTAGTGAGACAAGGAATGGAAGGCAGCACCACACAGGAAAGATTAGAAAAACCAATACTAGAAAGTAAAACGGACCACGTCAGCCATTGGTAGGCTGGTCTAAACTGTTCAGCGCTTTCCAAGAACACAGAAAATGACACAGAGTCACACTATATGAGAGGGGAGTTCCAGAGAGTTCCTGGTGGGCACCCAGCAACACCTTTTAAGCAGCCGGGTGCATGTGCCCAGGCTGACCCATGGCATCAACGGTTCCCAGGGCCACTGAACGGAATGAGTGTGAGCTCACACACCACACTGCCCACAGCCCAGCACAGCCTTGGGGCAGGTCAACACCAAATCTATATCATTTCCCAAACTGGTCTGCTCCCTTGTAACACTGGGCATAAATTACAGAGGGGAGGACCGGGCTGGAAAATGTTTCAGGTTGCCGCTATGGGCTGGACATTTTGAACCCTGGACAAAGTGACTGGTATCTTTGTTTCTCCCGGGCCTGGAGCTCTTGTAATGGGCTGGGTGTGGGCCTTGATGTCTGCGATTCGCTCTTTAAACTTTTGCTGAAGGAATTTCTCTTCTTTGGAGTAGCTTTTTGCGAACACTGACATCAGCAGGCACCCTGCCATGGACGTGCCCCCGATGCAGAAGAGCACGGCGCCCGCCAGCTTGCACATGTCAAGGGCTCCATTAAACTGGACAGCGTGTGTGTCCACCATCACGAAATTGGCCTCACCAAAGGCTTCGATTTTGGGGGGCACAAGAAAGCCCACTGCCAGGACAGTCAATCCGAGAATCACGAAGACTGTGCCCAAGATGAGTCCAACCTAGCGAAAGACACAGTGAAATAAGACAGTAAACCTGGTACTTCAGGTCTCCAGGGCAGGACTGGCCTTGTTTTCTGAGAGAAGAGACTTTCCCCAGTCACTTCTAATTTGTATGAGAAGCCTGCATAATTTTTGTAGTTAAAAAAGAAGGTGAAGGAGGACTTTTCTGATTTTGATGCCAACCAGGAACTGCAGCACTGCCTTGATTTTTCCTTTGAGCTTCCTGTTTGTCCAATGCTTTGCAATCAACAGCGCCCCCTTTGGTTTACTTTGTCTTGTTTGGTCTTGAGCAAGAGAAAAGCAGCCCGATACCCAGGAGCTGGCCTTACTCTATCCACTAGGCTTTGATGTTCTTAGAAGCTGGCCTGGGGCCCCCACTGATACCATGTTGTTTTGTGGGCACAGTCAATCTTGCAGAACCTCAACATCAGACAGGCTCATTCTGCACCCATGATGAAGTGTGACAAACCAAGGCCACTTCATAATTTTGTCTAAGCGCAGACAAAAACAAGGTCATTGTGCAAACCACAAGATTCTGCACACCTCCCACCCCACCCAATATAAATGACTGCTGCTTCTTTACAGTTACAGTCTTAGTCTCACTCTAGTCCGCCCTCCGTATAGATAGGATTTATTAAGATACCCAATCATAGGATCATTCCTGATAATCCAGAGTGAACTCTGGCTCCTGTAGACTTCCCAAACCCCTGCAATCCCAAGTCACCCAACTAAAGCCCACATCCTATAATACATCCTTTCTTACACTCTCTTACTGAAATGCCCAGGAGCCCCTATGGTGTCATTCTGTCTCACTGTGATGAGTAATATACTCAGCTTGTTCAACATAGAGGTGATTTCGGCAGGTGGCCATCGACAGTCTGTGTAACTACTCACCCCTTCCCCAAGCAAGTGAAGAAGGAACCATCATTACCAGTTTATAGGCAAGGAAATGTAGCCTCGTGGAGGGTAGGTCACTGCCCCAAAGATAGACAACTGGCAAGTAGCAGAGGATGGGCTAGAAGCCACAGATCTGACCTCCAGGCCAGTGCTCTTTCTCTTCTAACATGTAGCTGTTTGGGCTTTACTTGTGCAGATGTTGAGAAATGTTAAGAGCAGCAGATGGAGATGAAACTGCATTAGCTCAAGTTCTAATAAAATGTAACCCACTGAAAATGGAAAGTAATATACCATTTGGCAGTTTAAGCTCGGAGGTTTGGAATTAACAGACTCAGCCTTGGATTCTAGCACTGCCAACTAGTACTTGAATCATAGAAGGAAAGTTACTTAAATACTCTCGTTAATTTTCCCATTTATAAAATGATAAATGATAACAGTACCTACCTCATAAAGCTGTGAGGACAAAATGAGAGCACTCAGCCCTGTGCCTGCCTAAGTCATACATTTTAATAAGTAGATATTATTATTTGGAAATGTGCCTCTTGTAAAATTATGCTGCATTGGCAAGAGCATTGCAACAGTCACTCAGTACTTGGAATAAAGAACAGCTAATACAGCTTATTTTTTAAACACATTTTTCATTTCCTCCTGTTCCTAATTGCTTTTAGTTAAAATAACAAGGTTGGAAAAATAACCAAATGTATAACACCATTTAATCTTGAACATCTAAAGTATATTTATCTATTTATTTACTATGTTTCAGGGTAATACACTTTATTAGATACTTCTTTAGTAGAGAGTTTGGATAATAGAAAACATTTGCAAATCCATCACTCTAACAAAGGGGGGGAGAGAGCTCATATTATTGAGCATCGATTATGACCTAGGCACTGTGCTTTCCACTTAATCCTCACCAGCATCTTATGAGATGTAGATATTTTTATCCCCATTTCACCTATAAGAAACTGAGGTTTATTGGATTGAAGAAACATAGTTCAAAGTCCACTCTTTAAGCACGTGGTCTCTAACCCAGGTCTGCATGACTTCTAAGCCCCACTCCCCACTTTCATTCTCCCATGATACTTCACCGATTACTATTTTGTACATTACCTCTATAATTTAAAAAAAATTACAATAAAGTTTTAGTCACCATATACGAACAAATTTCCATTATGTAATAGTGTAAAGAAACTGAAAAACCAACAAAAAGAGTCAGTATAATGTCTTCTGGGAAAAAAAAACTATTGTACATAAGATATAAGTACTGCAGAAAAAATTGGGTCGTAAAATCACACTTTGGATGGCTTTCTACATTTTTTGAAGAATGGTGTCAAATTCACCTTCAAAGACTAACCGTTACAATATTTAAAAGATGACTCACGTTGGAATATTCTGAATGCACAAACTAAATTAACTTAAATATCCATGGTGACATGCTTCGTATGTCACTAAATTACCTCCCTCCTCAAGAACTGGTACAGATTCTCAAAAATTGAGGGCAGCAAAAATGTATCCATCTTCGGTTCTAAGGTTCTTAAGAGCAAGGGAGGCCAGGGTGCTCCATCTTCTATTTCTGTCTTTCTCTCCGCAGCAGTCAGTCCAGCCTGTGTCCAATATATATTCCTGACTGACTCACTTAAACCACCAGACTGCTGAATCCGGAGCCAGGTGATTGATTCTCAGAGCAGTCTGTTCCTCAGTTGAGCAGTGCTTTATAGATTAAAATCCACTCTTGGAATATCACTCAGAAGCTAAAAGGCAAACCCTGCCTTGCAGATGGCAGAACTCCTGCTCATTTCAAGAACTGGAAAGTGGCTGGCCTCCCCAAGCCTTCTCCCTATTCCCTGTTAAATCAGAGGATCAGAGAGAGGCCCGCCATCTGTGGAGGGGAGCATGACGTAATGAATAGTATGTAATGCCCAGGATTCTGAGGGTGCCATCAATGCAAGTCTAATGAGGATCTCCAAAAGATGTGCCCAGAGAGGGACTCCAAACCTGTTCAAACATGTCAGGGAGAGCGTGGGATGGTAGGCATGAAGGGAAAATGCTGGGAATACTTCCCTGAGTGTAGTAGTGGTGAGGAGGGATGCTGGGATATATCAGCTTAATCCTGGTACCATCTTGGAGTACTGAATGGAATAAAAATTTTGGGAGTGATGCCATATGGTATCATAAACTTTGGACACAGCTCTAAGTTGAAGTGGTCCCAGGTCTAAGAGAAAAGGGGTTCTATTAAATAGAGTTTAAGAAATGCAACACAGAGGTTTTTTTAAAAGGTTCTAAGAGAGCAAACCAGCTCTGTTTGGAGCCATGCAAAGAGTTGCAATGCTGCTGGGTGAGGGGCTTCCCAGAGTAGCCTGGTGGTGTGGGATGTTAGATCAGCACCAATAGGGAGAGAGAAGGGCCTCTCCAGGTGATGAAAAGCAAACTTTAAAGAGAGCAGCAAGAGCAGTTTTTGTGCTGTGACTTCTGATGACTCTCTTGACTGTGCGAAGGATGGGTGAAAACCCAGTCCCTGCTGTTGGAAAGGAGGATTGGACAGAGGGGAGAGCTTGGATTCCAGAAATTCTGCTTCTGGGGCCCACAAGCCAGAAGCTGCTGTTTTTTGACCAGCATCCCCTTCGTGGTCTGTCTGTGAGCTGATGAGATCTGAAAATGCAGTTCACTCCAATAAGCGGAGCTGGCAGCAGGAGCAACACAGCTGTTCTGGCAGAGAGGAGGCGGTAATGACTGGTGGAGGCAAGAACCAGCATGGCAGGGAAGAGCGGCGTGTGGGGGGAGATTGCTGGATGGAGCTAAATGGGAAAGAAGCCTTCTGGGTTAGAGGTAAAATTCAGAGGAAGTGCAGCAAGAGTGAAGACTGGCTTTTCTTCTTCTGCATCAGCCCTGAGGGCTGCTACCCACCGCTCCTTAGCAGGACCTGAGCTCGGAGTGCTGTCACCTGCCAGAGTGATGGCAGATTCTAACTCATCTGTCCTGACCCTCTTGCCTGACCTGCTTGTAGGGACACTGAGCTTTGCAAAGCAGTGACCAGTGCCGGGCTGGGATCAGGTCCTTCCACATATGCGTCACCTGGTACAGTCTCCACAGCCCTCCTTCACCTGGGTAGCAGGATCCTGCATTGGCTCCGCTGCCTTACAGAGGCTCTGTCCCTCCAGCCTGTCAGCACATTCAATCACTTCCATCTTCAAAACCTATTCTAGAGCCCTGTGTCCTCCACTAGCTACTGCTTGAACTCATTCCTACCCTTGGTAGCCAAGCCTAGTCCTCCACCATTTCACTGAAGCCCCTCTCTCTGAGGTCACTGATGACTTCCTAATTGTCAAATCCAATTTTTCTTTTCTTCATTTGCATATTCTGCAGTCATTGATTTTAAGTACTTAGGCTTTCTTAAAACTCTCACCAATGATTATCGCTGACACAACTCTCTTCCACTTCTGTCTTTACCAACTCACTCTTAACCTGCTTTGCCAGACACTCTTAAATTATTGGTGTCCCCCAGGGTTCCAGCCCTGACTCACATCTCTTACTCAATATGTTCTCTCTATGGTTTAATTTGTGGCCGCAGTTTCAACTCGCATCTATATACCAGTGACTTCCAAATGTCCAGCTCCAGCCTAGATTTCTCTCCTGGGCTGTAGCCCCACATTTATGACAGCCAATGGGAGGATCTACACAAAAGTGTCCCAAAGGCTCTGCAAAACCCAAATATTCAAAATGGTGTTCCTTTCTTCTTTCCTTCCCAGTTTTTCTGCATTCCTGCCACCTGCCCATTCACTGAGTCCTTCCTCACATTCGTAGTCAATGGATAATTAAATCTTATTGATTCTATCTCAGAATTCTCTTGAATCTTGTCTCTCCATCACTACAGCTACTCTAATGGTAACAGAGCATTATTAACTCTTGGCCAGATCATTGCAACAGCATTCTGATGGTCTCCATGGCTAGTCTCATCCTTTGTCCATTTTTCAAGTGTCATCTGAGAAATTTTTTTTTTTTTAATAATACCACATGGTTTCTCCTCTTAAGGGACTTCCTTATTCATTTCTAGAATAAAACCATCTCCTTAATATCTAGCAAGACTCTGAAGAGAAATCCAAGATGTAAGTTTAAACTCTGACTTAGCTTAAGGGGGAAACTGGAGAGATTGGGACAGGTAGGAGGAGGGTCTTGAGAGAAAAGAGAGGTACCAGCATCATTTTCACTTTTAGTAAGTCTGTGGAGGAAGCGGTCTTGCCTTGTACCTGCCCGTTGCTATTTAACACCCTTTGGGAGATTTCTGATATTGGTTGAGGGAAAGGTAAGGAGGAGGATAACCCTGGGGTGAGGAAAGAACGACTGGGGTAAGAAGACTGCTCCCATTAGTTCATACCTGCAGTACTTCAGCTGTCTGCTGCACCATCAAGTAGCAGCAGTCTTAGTCAAGGTCAAGTGCAAGGGTGAGAAAGAAAAACACCACCACAGCCTGTTAGGCCCTTGGGCAGAGGCGGTGGGTGGCAGGGGGTAGGTGGGACTGTGTCACATAGATTTTTGCAGATGGCAGCAGTTGCAGGTAAATTAGCAGTGGCGGAGGCCACCATGCAGTAATCCAGAAGCTGTGAGGCACAGAGAATGTGTATAATACTGTATATGTGTGTGTGTGTGTGTGTGTGTAGGGGCTGTTTACACCTGATTGTGAGACAACCTTCCCAAGAAAGCCTAGCTTTATTATCTTACCTACTCACTGTACTCAGTCAAGCAGGAAGGTTCTGGAGAAATTTCTACTTCACAACCTTGCTGAGTCTCTGTGATCTGGCTCTTGTATACATTACCGTGTTCATCTCTTGGCCTTTGTCCTCCACGCCTAACTCTTACCCCAGCCACAGTGAACTGTTGGCATCTCCTGAGCATGCCATCTTCTCTCATGACGCAGCTTCTGCGATGCTCTTCTTTCTATAGTGCTTTTCTGTGCCTGTGAACTCTTCTGTGGAGTCACTTCCTCCGCAGGCTGCATCAGATCTGTCCAGTAAGTACTGCAACAACTGGCATGGTGGATTGTAACAATCTCTGTACACATCTACCTTCCTTATTTGACTGTGAACTCCGTCAGGTGAAGAACAGTGTTGTGTTCACAACTGAATCCCGGAGCCCACCACAGAGGTTTGTGCACAGTGGACATATAAACATGTGTAGAAAGAACAGCATTGTGAGAGCGAGGTTACATCGGTCCATGTGGTAGAGCAAAGTTTCTGGCTCAGGCCCATTTGATTCCAATCCCTGTTCTCATTAAGCCCCTCCTTGCTGCCCACCGCTAAGGAGCTGGGTCACCAGCAGAGTCCTCCTGAGGCTCTGTGAGCGTGGCCCACAGTGAGAGACCCACGTGGCCTCAGCAATGCTATAGTGGAAGAGAGGGAAGGGGGAGCCCACATCTTGAACCACTTACAAGATGCAGATTGAAATGAAAGAAAAAACATAAGAAAAGTATCATAATAGAAACACGTGCATAATCAGTGCTTCTCTCTGTGTTGATTCAAAGCACTTCATACGCTCGCTGGCATGAGTTCCCTTATATTCCCTAGGAGGAAACCCAAGAATGGTTGGTTTATTCCCTTGGTAGGGGTGAGGTCTCTAAGACAGTGAATTCTTTGGTTTTTCAAGTTGACTGTAGGCTTCTGAGTGCCCAGTCTAGTGTTTTATGGTTAGGATGTAAGTCTAAGATTTGGATTTTGCTGGAATATAATCTCTGTGAGGCCATGGACTTTTGCCTGGTTTTATTCTCTGAAGTAGGTCCAGCACAACAGGGAACAAATACTTTTGGATCTTGTTTGCGTTAAACAGAAGAGAGAAAATACTGAAATCTGAATTCTAGGCTTGGTAATTTACTGAGAGTTCTTTATTGTAAATCCATACCCATGTATTATTTGATGGAGTTATAGCTTCACAACTCGTATCACTACTAGTGCTTTGGAACCACTAGCATTTGCAGTATTCTGTATGTCAGTGGCATTTTAGGCTCTTGGCACAATAGACCTGTGAGGCAAATATTTGTTTTTTTGACATATAGAGAAGCAACCACCCACTTGCCTGGGTAAATACAAGATGTGCCAAGCTTGGCTATGTATTTCATTGGTCCAGGCCAGTACGGAGTCATCAGAGGTGACACTTGTACAGAATAAGAAGGCTGGCTTGACCAATTCTAATACAGAGTGCCTGACACTAGTAAGATTTTGAATCAACACAGGTCTTGGGTAATCCATAGTAATAATCACATTACCAATATTTTATTTATTAACTAGATTTCCAGTTTTATTTCTATTTCAGAACTCAGTGTTCCATATGACATCTGGTACTAGGAGCTAATATATTAAGTGCTTATTGAGTGCCTACCAGACATTGTTCTAAGCTCTTTGCATCTATTATCTTATTTAATTCTCACAACTTATGTGGTAGGTACTATAAGTATCACCATTAGAGGCTCATTTAAGGTCAATTAAATTACCCAAAGTTACAGAGCTGAGATTTGAACCCATGTAATCTGAGGCCAGAGTCCGTGCTCATAATCATCACTATGTTACACTGCCTCTTGTTAAACTCTATTGCCAGTACATTGTAAATTTATGTCGGTATCAATGTCAAAGTTTCTGGGATCTTTCGGGAGAAAGTTGGGGATGATCAGAAACCTCCAAAACACAGAATATTAGACCTGGAGGGAATCTGAGGCATCATCTAAAGCTGTGCCTTCTCAGTAGCCCTTCCTACATCCTTGTCCTTTTTTTGATTTCTAAATGTTGGAACATTCGATGCCTTCTTCTCTCTTATGTCTATACTCTCTTCCTAGGTGATCTTGTCTAGTCTGGTACCTTATATACACTGTATGTATCAGCGACTCCCAATTCATGAGCTGAAGTATATTTAAATTGCTACTAGAGATCTCCACTTGCATGTTTAATAGGCACCTCCAATGTAGCAATGCCAAAATCAAACTCTTGACTCCCCACCCATCCCACTGCTCTCCTGGTGTTCTCCATCCCAGTGAATTATAACATCATCCACTAAAGAGCTCAGGCTGCGAGTCTAAGTCATGCTTGACTCTTCTTTCTTTCGTTTCTAATATGCCAACATGTCCTGACAGCTTGCCCTTCAAACTTTATGCTAAATCTGACTACTTCTCGCCATCTCCATTAACACCACCGTAATCTAAGCCACTATTATTCTTGCCTGGATACTTTAACAGCCTCTTAAATAATCTAGCTGCTTCTATCCTTGCCTTCCTATAATTTATTTTCTGTACTGTAGCCAGAATGATCTTGTTAAAATACTGGTCGGGTCATGTCACTCATCTGCTTGAAATGTTCAGGTGGCTTCCCATGGATCTCAAGGTAAAAGCCAAAGTCCTCACTGTCACCTACAAGGCTCCACACACATCATCTGTGTCCTGTTATTTTTCTGAATCCATCACCTGTTCTTTCCCCTCTCTCATTCCTCTCCAACCAGATTGGATCTCTTGCTATTTTTCAAACACACCAGTGTTCCCATTTCAGAGCTTTTGGACTTGCTATTTTCCCAGCCTACAGTGACCTTCAGCCAGGTAATTTTATGGTTTACTCCCTGGTATTTGCTCAAAGGTCATCTCCTCTGACAGGCTTTCTGTGATCAGCACAACTAAATACCAGTTCTCCATCCTTCCCTATCCTCTTATTCTGATTTATTTCTCTTCATAGCACTTGCCACTACCATTCTGTTGTGTGGTTTATTTGTTTATGGTCTGTTTCCCACGATAGATTGTAAGTTCCTTGAGGGCAAGGGACTTTTTCTTCTCCCATTTACCACTTTAATTTCTGGTACTTTGCAACTTCTTGGCACAGAGTAGGTGCTCACTAATTATATGCTGAATGACTGAACTTATTGTCTAGTGAGGCTCCTTCCACTTGAGGAAGCTGAAGCTCATAAAGCCTCATGACCACATATCCAGGAGAGGCAGAGCTGGCAGACTGACCACTGTATTATGTCTCAGTATTAACTCTCTCTAGTATCCAACTGTTTCTTCTAATAATTATTGTAATTTGTCAAATGATACTTACCAAACCTTAAGGGAGGCTGAAAGCATGTTTTGCCTTTGGATGGCTGTCATAGTTGGTGAATTTAGTGGCATGTTAATAACAATAGCAAAAATAATAATTAATGATGGCAATTATATCTATTTATGTTTAACCTGCAAATCAACAATTGTGCTGTGTGTAGAGGCTTTCTTCAGCCCACGGGTTATAGTCTCCTTTCCTAAGGAAGAAAACTGAACTTAGTGACACTGAGAGGGATCCACACACAGAGTCCCAGACTTCTCAGTTCTCTATAGCTGAGTTATTTCCCGTATCAAATGACTTCTCCACTTCCTGAGTTAAACACATGCTCTTTACTTACCTTCCAGAATACTGAGCTCCACCTGTTAGGTGATCTCTGGATCTGGAAATCATCCTCATACTCCCAGATCGAGGTGGTACAGTCCTCATAAAACTGGTGCAGGTAGGACCGGACTCCATAGCGCTGGTACCCGCCCTCGGTAGCAGCCTGTGCCTGCTTGGACCCACAAACGTTGCTGCAAGAACTCATCCTTCCCAGCTGGAATGACAGCACCCACAGGCATCAACCACATGAGCTCTGGCCTCAGGATCAAAAGGCAAATTAAAGGTAAGAACCAGGCTGAATAATGTCAGCCTGTTTGAACAATGCTCTTTTCTGGCAAGAAAAGACATGTTTAAAGACCTGCCTTTTTAACCCAAGCCGCTCTTCTCTACTGAGAAGAAGCAAAATTATCCCAAACACTCAATGTCTAGAACTGGTTCTCCATAAATGAAACAAGACATAACAGCACAGCTCACTTAGATGATGCAAAAATTTAAGCAGGAAGCACATGAGAAATGGCAACAAAGAAGCTGAGATTTTCAGTGTCTTGACAAGAAATCTTTAATCTCTTAGAATCTAGTAGTCTTTACACTTCCATGTTAAAGGATTAGGAAGGCACTCTCACTTGGTACAGATGGAATTTGTCCTGGACTGTCCTCTTCAATGCTTAACCATGTTCCCTTGTGGAAACTACATGGTGTTACGTAGCTATTTGAAATTTTGCCTTAGGATCTCATGTATCTTGCTCTAACAATTGTCAAGTTGTACAGAAGCTTTATTAAAAAGTTGCTTCATGGTTTATCACAAATGGCTTGGCCAATAATTGATACCTCACTGACTCTAACTCCAGATATTTCAGGCATTATTTGTGGATACATCTGTCCACGTGGGATGCTAGAGCATAATGCAGAAGGTAGACCTGCCTTTTACTATTTCCCATTAAGTGTCTACTATAAATAAAAAATTCAGAGAATTGTTTAATGACACTAAGCTCTGGGTGGGTTGTTTGGGACTCTGCCTTCTTCAGATGGAAATTTCAACTTGATCTGATCTAATTTGACCTTAGAGGCATGTGGTTAATAATTCATGGTAAAAAAAAAAGGAATTACTGAAGGACAGAAATTTTGGTGAGTCAGAGAATTCTCAGTTATTCTGTTTGTTCTTTGGTTTTTTGATCTCCATATAAGCAGATAAATAGGTAGCTAGAAATATGAAATACTTTTTTAGATTGTTCAGTTATCCTCTAGATGGTTTTCCCTGTGTGGACATAGTTTTAAACTCTAGACAGTTTTCCCTGTCTCAACATGACAAAGCAAGGAACGATATAGAAGGAGGATAATTTTCTCACTGACCCAGGTTCTCAGGACCTGTGCTATAATCCAGGCAATAAGAAGACATATTAAATGTTTTCAATTACTTGCCAAGAAACCAAGTAGTAATGTTTACCTACAAGAAAAACTTAATCTAAAATTCTAGCAGGTGTCCCTATGTGGCCACTTAATTTGGTTGTATAGAATCATGGGGCTAAAGTCAAAGTTGAACCCAGGGACTCACTGTCCCATGGCCACAAAGTGAACCTTAAGAATATCTTGTAAATGTGTGCCCTCAGCCACAAGTGGGTTTTGGTTAGAACATGTGGTCAAATTCAGGAAAATGTGGCCCTGACCTTAGAAAAATGATGCAAACAGGTATAACTGATGGTGACTGATAACCTCATCTTTTAAAGTGTTGGTCAATGTTACATTTAGTGCCTACCTCCTAGTGACTTCTTCCTGTCTCAGGTCCAGCTACCATCTAAAGAAATCACCCAGGAGGAGAGATCAGGAAAGGAAATTTATTTTTGTTTTTTTTCTTTTTAACATTTCAGAAGGATATTATTTCATAAAAAAATCAAGATTTCAGAAGGGACTTTGCCTGATTAGAGCTGCAATGTCTGATGGACCAAATTCTTTTGTTAACCTAGTTTTCATATTTTAAATGCTAGGATGATCTCTTCAGTACCTTTTATTTAATGCTTACACAAAGAAGATGATTAATAAGGGGCCATTACTAGTGATATCCAAGTAGAATAATTTTAAAGGCACTTTCTTTTAAGACATTCTAATAAACTTTCAGTCAAGGGGAAATGGGATTAGTATTACTAAGTCTGCTTTGTCACTGAAGAAACTGAGGCAAAGAAAAATCATCTGCTACAGTTTATATCATGAGTCAGGGAGCAGATGAAAGATGACAATACAGTAAACAGGAGTATAGATTGAATCATATATTTGCATAATCAGAACCAACTCATACAAATATATATGTTCAGGTTTTCAATAAAGCATTGGAGACTTTAACATGAAAAAAGGACAAAAATAGATATGATAGGAATAAAAACAATCCCTCATAGCAACAGTAAGAGTTATCTTCCTTAGATGCTAAAATCATTCTTTCTCAGGATTTAGCTTTGGTGCAGAGCAGGACCTTGTGACATATTGTAGTCATTCCCTGCACTGCTTGTTTCCAGCACACTAGGTTAAATGTTTCTGCTTTATAGGATGAGACTCAGTAGTCCAACTTGGTTAAACACAATATAGGTAAAATCATAAAAGAGATAGAAAATGTCATAAAACAAATGCTTTTGAGCCTGAGTGATAGATGGCTCTACTCTAAGTCAGAATGGATTTTTAGTGATGTTAGATACATTCCAGAAGAGAAATCCCAACAAATCTTATTCTCCCCTCCAGGCGTACAAAGTACAAGAACACGGCCTGCGCTGTGATAACCACACCGAGCAAAGAATGGGCTCTAATGCTAGTTCTTGATCTGCAGCTTACTGGTTTTGACATCTCAGGTAAGCTCAGTAACCTCTCTGGGCTATGGTTGCATCATCCTTAAAATAAGATGGCTGGACCAGATAACCTCTAATTCCTTCTAGACATAGATTTTTCAAGAGTCTTTGGCCATGAATTTACAGAATGAGTCGATTATTTTTGTTTGATAAACAACTGGGTTTAGGGATTTCCCATCTCCTCCCATGCTCTCAATGATTGATTGTCAGATTGCTTTATTATAGTGTGCATGAAGCTTTAGTTTAAAAGAGTATATAAGCTACTAGTTAGGTTAGTTACTTGGTATTCAGTAGACTGAATGGTTGTGTATTGTTTATTTGTTCAATAAGTTATTTTAGTATAGTGTATGTTGCCTAAAATAGTAGTCCCTGGGGGGTCTTAGAGGTTTCATACCTCTTTCCAAACATATAATTTGTTGGAATTCACTGTTAGAGGAGACGGATCACTTGGTAGAACATGTATTTTAAAATATAACATTTTAGAGTAGAAATTTTGCACTTGCAAAAACTCAAGAGAGTTACATTCCTCATAGGTAACTTTTTGTCCCAATATAGAAAATGTTACAGTTATTTGGAATCTACCTGGTTGATATACATGAGGTCATTTAATAAAGTCACTTTAAAAGCTGGGCAATGAGTATATGATACACCAGGGTTGAGAAGAAAGGGAAGTTATGTGCAAAGGCGTTTCAGCTTGCCTCAGCATTTATTTAATGAGTAAGGTTTTATGAGAATTGCGGTGTTTGTGTTTCAATAGGTGTAGTAGTGGCAGCAAAAACAGTAATGTTAAATCTATGGCTGCTGTTAGTGATGGATCCTGAAGGGGCTCCTTTCTTGAGAGAAAGACTTAACATCCTAGGAAGTACATGCATAGGGGGAGGTGAGTGAAAATATTCTCCAGTATAGTATTTAAATGAGTCCTTGTGAGTTTTCATTTTATAAACACTCTGGTGGAGCCTGTTGCATCTTCACTGCCAGCATGGCCATCGTGATGGAGCACAAGCAGCATAAGTGTCTGGTTACTTGGTCATCTATGAAGGGGGAATTGTTTTCATTTTTCCTGAACGACCTTATGGGTGCTGATAAGTGAGGATCCATCCATGGTTTTCTTCTTTTTATTATTTGTTTATGGTATCTATCTCAACCTCATGCACAGTTATACATTAAATGGATATTCAAACCCCCAAACTCTTCTGAGAGGCTTTCTACAATGAGCATAATCAATATCAGCCCTCTATTACTCTCTATCCCCTTGTCTAGATTTGTTCCCCTTCATAGAACTTGTTATTACCTGATCCTCTGTTATGTGGTTTATTTGATGGTCTGATAGAACTTGTACATGATAAACTGTAAACTTCACCAGGGCAAGGACATTTTCTGTCCTGTTTACCACTTTGAAATTTCTTGGCACAGAGTTCCAGATGGGTTGGTGTGGATGATGGCCTGAGTGGTCCTTGATTTTTCATTCCTCCCTTCCTTCGGTGTTTTTAAACCACTGGTTATATGCCAGATTACGTGAGACGGTGCTTACAAAGATGAGTGGGACACACATTTTGCTCTCAGTTGACTCGGGTTAGAAGAAGAAACACTTCTGAAGCAGTAAGTGCAACAAAATGGGCACCAAAACGAGGTATTTGCAGCAGGGAGAAGTATAAATGCTGAGAATCCCTCGAATGATTACTCTATTCAGCAAACAAACTCATGTGTGTGTTACCATGATCTATATGTGTACTACTACACTAAAGTATCAGTTTGTTGGAAATTTGAATTTCAGTCTAATAGAAGCAGTTACTCTTTATTTTACTTGAAAAATGTTCATAGCCATGGAAATAGAAATAAGGCTTTATGCCTCATGAAACCTTAAGAATACCAGAGATTTTATGGTATTTGTCTTCATGGTCTCCTTGAGAGAAGAGAGGCAGAAAACTGAGGCACAAAAAGGATGAGTGTTTTCCCATGGCTCTATGTGTGAGTCAGTTGTGAAGCCAGGCACAGGCCCTGTTCTATTTATTCTCTCTGAAAGATCACTCAAGTTTTTATACTGCGCTTTTCTCTCCCATAAAATCATTCTGAGATAATGAGAGTGAAGTTCCCATTAGAGAAACTTTTCCACAGGGCCAGTGCTGCAAGGTATAGGCGCATAGCTGATTTAGACCATTTATCCAACACTACACCAAAAGGTCAATTCGCTTAAAAGAATCAGTTAGACTCAAGAGTGGATGCAGGAAGGCATGAAAGCCTGCTAACAGCTTTTTCATATTTAAATCAGGCATTCGGGAATTATATAAGCATAACCTTAAAACCTGAAAATGTATTTTTACCAATGAACCATTTCAGAGATATTTTATTGTCCTGGAATAGTGGTAGAGATTGTGGCTCTGCACTGTGAATTTTTATTTCCTCTAAGTCAGTGGCTATGCAGCCACTTTTATAATTTTTAAAAAAGGGGGTAATGATACGCAGTTATCTTATTACTTTGCCCCTTTGAGATGTACTTTTAAGTAAGGTAAAATAAAGTCCAAAACTGCAATGAGAAGAGAAACAGAACCCATATTCTCTTTAAACCTCTTCTTTATCGATGTGCAGACCAGAAGGTGCTTATGAATTTACATGTGACAAGGTTTGAGTCTTACCTTTGAAATCCTCCTCTTCCTCTTCTTGTTGTTTACTCTTTGACCTTTCCTTTTAATGGCTCATTCTTCAAACCTATTTAAGAACAAAAATCTCTGCAGAATGTGATCCAGATAAAAGTCTAAACTTCATAAGTCATTTTTATAACTTGTAAAGAATCATTTAATATTGACAAAAACATTGACAAAGGACTTCCTGTTCAAGAGCAAAGATAGTTTTTTCTTTTTTACAAAAGTATAACATATTTTATAACTTTTTAATGGGCTCTCATGAGAGTTTATAGAGTCAATGAAACAATATAAATGAAAAGGGCTATGTAAACTATAACACATTATACAAATATATTCTTATTTTGATATAATTCTATTCCATGTAGTCAATAATACCAACTAGACTGACCAATTTGTGTTTTACAAATTGTAAAGAAAAAGATGACTTGCTTCCCAGATACTCCAGACTTGATCTCTTTGGTGCCTATCCCATTATAGTGTAAAATAAATTAATCTTATAGCTATTGTATTTTATGATCCATTTACATGCATTTTAGACTTACTAAGGCTCTTTGGATGATTTACTCATTAGGTTGATTTTTACTCCTATATCCATTTTCTTCCTATCACGATCATGTTACTTTCCATCTGCCTAAGAAAAGCAGGTGCCCATGCAAGATTTAATTAAAAAGCCATTGCCAGCTATAGAGCTATTGGTTTCCTACATTACTGTAGTCATGTGAAATAAAATAACTCGGGCTGTATTTTTCAAGAGGCATTAAGAATTCTTTCTGATGAACAGTTCCCCATCCATATGCAGGAGAATCTCAAAGACTTGAGGAGTGTACGCCTAGTTGAGCCCTGAAAAACTGTTTTCAGTATTTTCCAGGTTCAGTCTGTATGTACCATGGCCAAGCCAGCCTTCTTCAAGACTCATTAATTTGTCCTGAAATTTTATTTTGTGGGTGGTATGTGAGCAGATTTGGACAAAGAAGCAAATTATATTAGGATTCTGGGTCTGGATAAGTAAAAGAAAACAAGTCTGTCTGTCTGTCTCTCATCTGTGCCTGTCTCTCTCATTAAATGTCCCTTCTTTTTATCTGTCGCCTTCCCCCTTTTCTTTGAGGGAATTGACTCTACACATGCCCTTCACTAAAGGCTGGCTTGGTCTGGAGCCAAAGGAGCTCTTCAAGGTGCTGAAAACATTTCTGCTACAGAGCCAGGAACCAATTAAGTATACATAAGCTGTTCAACTCCAGCTCTGTTTTCTTTGAGGTCATCAGCTTTGGTAGGACCCCCACCCAAGCCTCCTTTCTAACAACACGAAGAAGTAGGTGCTGAGATCATATCAAAAACTCAGACGTCTTTAGATACGGCAGAGGAGTGGGAAAGGCAAGGAGGGGGTAAATTCAGCCTGGAAAAGAAATCAAATCAGTTTTGCAAACTCCAAATACATACATTTTTACTCTTATCTAATATTACAACTTTTCTTGTCTCACAGGAAAGAAACTCCTGAGTTTTCCCTGTATACCTCCCAAATTCTTACATAACACAAACCACAAACCGCCAAAGCATGGAGTTAGCTACTCCTAATTTGTACGTGTTCGTGGATTTTAATACGCATGGGTTTTGTAGAGATTTGTGTCCATATAATCGTGAACGAGTTAGGGGTGGTGTGTGTGTGTGTGTGTGTGTGTGTGTGTGTGTGTGTGACTGAGAGAGAGAGAGAGACAGAGAGAGAGAGAGAGAGAGACAGAGAAAATATGAATATTTGTGCGTGTGGAGAGAGGAAGGAAAGAAAAAGGAGCGGGAGAAGGACACATCGAGCCTAGAAAACCTCACCCTTGGGCTCCGCAAGGCTTTACCTGCCGCCTGCGATCCCCTGACCCGTGGAGCAAATGCAGCCAGCTAGCCGCAGATCTCTCGCTGGGGTCCCATCGCCGCCACCGCCGCCGCCGCCGCCGCCGCCGCCGCCGCCGCCGCCGCCGCCGCCGCCGCCGCCGCCGCCGCCGCTGCCGCTGCTGCTCCAGCCTAGCTGAGCTCAACCTGCGCGTGATTGACAGCTGGGCGTCCCGCGTGCCCGCGCATCCGAGGCCCGCGCAGCCGCCGCCGCCGAAGGGGCCGGGTCGGCGCTGTGCGGACGTGAGGCGAGTGGGTGGGGCCCGGATTGGCCAGTCCCGCTTCCGGCGCCCCGAGTCTGGTGGTCCGCACAGGAGGGTGGCCGGCCTTCTGGGAGGCTGGTTACTTTGCTCTTCGGAAGCTCCACGGGGACGGGCATCTTCTCTGCCTTCTGCCATGTCCAGTTTTCTTCTGCCCAGCACAGTATCTGGCCGTAGCGGCCTCCATACACGTATTTTTTAGATGGATGGAGAAGGCAGACGGACCTGCTGTTTCTTCCACACACCCCACCCCGGCCCCCCATTTGTAAAGGCTTATCCGGACCCTGTTTTTTGTCCTTGACGAGACCCGAGGTGAGGAACTTCGGCTGGCAGAGCGGTGCCCGACTGAAAGAACCTTTTCACTTTTGTCAGCGTTGGGCACTTTCAGTGTCTCCCCTCACCCCCGATCCCAAGGTCATTTAGACTTACATGGGTGATGTGGAAGAATGATGAAGAAAATGAATTAAATGATGATATTCAAGAAAAACACACAAATGCACGAAGGCAAGAACATACTAGAAAATTACCTGTGAACACCTCAGAAAAATGTGTGTAGGTGTGGGCAGGTTAGCATATAAATACAACGACCCCTGCTTCAGGAGACTTTCTGCAGACCCCTGGTAAGTGGCATAATGCTGAAAATGATTACTAAAATAATTAATATTTGCACAACCATTCTACACATAATAACATCCAATATTTACGTGGTGTTTACTATGTCCCAGGCGTTGCTTTCAGTATTGTACATATATATATTCATTATATGCATATTAAATCATTAAATCCTCACATCAGCCCTATGTGTGGGGGTTATTCTTTATTATTCCAATTTTACAAATGAGGGGGCTGAGGCATAGAGAGAAGTGACCTGCCCCCATGGTGATACAGGCTCACAATCGCTCGTCACGGGTCACACAGCTGCTAAATGGTGGAGGGGCACTGGAATCTACAAGGTTATCTCCTGGAGAGGATTTAGGGTATAAGTGATATTTTGCTTAAAAAAACTAAGAAACAACTCTGTTTTTATTAAACAGTGAATATATCAAAGCAAATGTCGAGCAAATGCTTTGAGGAGAACCAAAAGATGGCTGTGTTTTCCATGTTCCTCTGGTTTGCAACTCATGTCCCAGTTTCAACACCCCTTAAGCCTGTAGGTGCCACTTATTTCTTTCTCCCTTCCCAGTCTTCATGAAAGTGCATCTTTCAGGAGTTTTGACTTGTGGCTTGTTAGCTTGCTTTTTTTCCATATTCAGTGTGTGGATCTGGTGAAGGTTTATTTATTCTTAGGTTGTGACATGGCTACTGTGTTTTCCTATCCTTGAAAGTCCAAAAGAATCAGCACATGTGGAAAAATTCAGGGGCTCGGAGTTGTACATCTATCAGAGGTTAGTCTTTGGGAAGGGCGTGGCTGACTTCTTTTTGGTTTCTACTAAGTGTGATGGTCTCTTTTGACAATGCACGAAGAATCTATCATCCATTAATCCGGAGAGTTAGTCTAAATAGGGCTTGGAATCAGACAGACGTGGGTTTAATCCTGGCTTCTACAACCTCCTGCTGTTTAACCTGGTTAAGTTGCTTCACCACAGTAGGCCCCATTTTCTCCATCTAAAAAATGGTTATAGTAATAGCTACTTCATATGATAGTTATGAGAATTAAATAAAATTATATTTATAAAGCATTTATCACAATGCTTGGTTCTTAGAAATTACTCAATAAATGATAGCCATGGTGATGATGATGATGATGTTGATGATTTAGTTAAACCTTTTGGGAGCCTATGAATATTTTCAGCTTGGAGTCTCAAGCCTTCTGAGTTTCTTAGGCACTATCCACTTGCTTCATCTCCTTTTACCAGATCTGTTTCCAACCTGTGGCATCTCTGGCCTTTCTGTAAGTTTCTGATGAAGTAACACAGGGATGGACATACCTATCCAGGAACCTGGGGGCAATACGGGTCTTCCAGATTCACTAGTGCATCTGCCTTTGGTTTTCTTTCTATCTGAAGTAACATGAATTAGTGAGATAAAGTAAGATATCAGTTACACACCCAAAGATGTCCTTAAAATGTGAGTTATCACCATTATCTTGCATTTTACAAACCGTAGTTTTTATGAGTTTTGCAAACATTAGGGAACAGAGATCACTTTGAAGCAGTTAAGTTTTCACTTCAAACACACTGCACATTTTCCCTGAGTTATATTACATAGAAATATTTACCAGCAAATGCCTTATTAATTCATTATTCAACACACATTTATTTAGTGTCTGCCATTTAGAGCACAAAGGGTGAGATACAAACAGAAGCATTTTGGAAAGTCACAGAGAAGAGAGGTCAGGAGAGATTGCCAGTTCCTGAGTTGTTTTCCAGAGGGATGCTGTTCCCCTTCCAAGTTCATTTCTCATCGCACTGAACATATTCGGTGTTTTTCAAACACAGCTTGTACTTTCTTCCTTGCCTTTATTTACTTCAGTGGTTCTCTATGCTTCTTCCCTCATATCTGTGTCTCCAAGTGCTGGCTGTTTGGTCCTAGCGTGGCGAGTGTCTTTTCCATAAAGCCTTCTTTGATATGCTTGAATATGATTCATTGTTCTTTATTTTGAATATATATGTACATATATATATATGACTATATCTATATTGTCTTGTACTGCCACTTTTATTTTTGCCTTGTATTGGCGTTATTTATATATCTGTTTACTCTCCCTTGTTAGGCTTGTAAACATCGTGAAGGAAGGATTTACCTACAATTCACTGTGTAGTACATCACTTTGTAAAAATTAAGCGCTCATTTATGGTAAATGAATAAATTAGTAAATGAATGATGGGATCTGGAGAGACAGGTGGATAAGTTTTGGATAAAAGGAAGAGAGAAGAGAGTATTATGACAGGCTTAGGGAATAAAAAAGCACAAGATTCAGCTTGCAGGCTCAGTTCTCAGACTTGTTCCTGGAATTTAGGGTCCCTAAGAGGAGGATGGAGAAGGGACTCCATGTTACTCATTTACCACTGTTGAGAGGCAGAGCCTTCAGCCACTGGACACTTTGGTGGTGGCCTCGATTGCTCCTGGGATTACTGCAGCCTGGTCAGCCTCTGCCTGCCTGGCTGTGAGCTTGCCATGCCAAGGCCACAGTGTTCTGTACCAGGCAGTAGCTTGTGATTAGTATGCTCTCTGTGTTCCTGGACAGAACAGATGTCTGTCTGCTTTTTTCTGCTTCATGATGGTGGCAGGTTCCCAATGATCAAGATCCAGTTTCACATTTTCTGAAATCCTGGGCTGAGAAATTCTGTTTGGTCAGTTCTGAGGCCCAGCTTCCCTCTTTGCAGGAAATCTTTGCTTTGCAGATTAGTGTGGACAGAGGGTGCAGTGGGCAGGAGCGGCAGCGGCACTTAGCCTTGCTCGGGTGGAGCAGGCGACTGGAGGGAGTACTTTTTTCTCCTTCAGATATTACACTGTTAGCACACAGCCACACTGGAGATACTGTGGATTTGGTTCCAGCCTGCCACAACAAAGCGAATATTGCAATAGTGGGAATCATATGAATTCTTTGGTTTCTCAGTGCATATAAAAGTTACTGTAATTTATTAAGTACCTTACACTGTAATGTATTAAGTGTGCAATATCATTATATCTAAAAAATGTACATACCTTAATTTAAAAATGCTTTATTGCTGAAAAATTCTAGCCATCATTTGAGCCTTCAGCAAGTTATAAGCTTTTTGTAATGGTAACATCAAAGATCACTGATAACAGATCACCATAACACATATAATAATAATGAAAAAGTTTGAAATATTGCAAGAATTACCAAAGTGTGACACAGAGACACCAAGTGAGCAAATGTTGTTGGAAAATGGTGCTGATAGACTTGCTTGATGCAGGGTGGCCACAGACCTTCAGTTTGTAAAAAATGTAATGTCTGTGAAACGCAGTAAAGCAGAGTACAACAAAATGAGAGGTATACCTATATACAAACACAACTAACTTTTGTGTGTTAATTTTGTCTCCTAAAACTGTACTGAATTTACTGATTAGTTCTTTTTTTTTTTTTGATGGAGTATTTAGGACTTTATGTAAGATCATATCATTCAGAAACAAAGACAACTTTACTTCTTCCTTTCCAATTTGGATACCCTTTCTCCCTCCCTCCCTCCCTCCCTCCCTTCCCTGATTATTTTGGCTAAGACTTCCAGTACTACGGAGATTAGAAGTGGTGAGTGGGCACCCTTGTCTTATTCCTGATCTTAGAGGAAAAGCTTTCAACCTTTCACCATTGAGTATGATGTTAGCTTTGGGCTTGTCATGTATGGCCTTTATCATGCTGAGGTACATTCCTTCAGTACCTAATTTGTTGAAATTTTTATCATGAAATGATGTTGAATTTTGTCAAAAGCTTTTTCTGCATCTATTGAGATGATCATATGATTTTTGTCTTTTATTCTGTTGATGTTGTACATTACATTTACTGATTTGCATTTGTTGAACCATTCTTGAGTCCCAGTGCTAACAATCCCACTTGATCAATTTGTGTGATCCTTTTAATGTGCTGTTGAATTTAGTTTGGTAATATTTTATTGAGAATTTTTGCATCTCTATGCATCAGAGATACTGGTCTGTAATATTTTTCTTGTGCTTTGGAATCAGGGTAATGCTGGCCTCATAGAATGAGTTTGGGAGTGTTCTCTTCAATTTTTTGAACTGTTTGAGAAGGACTGGTGTTAATTCTTTAAAAGTTTGGTAGAATTCACCAATGGAACCATCTGGTCATGGACTTTTCTTTGTTGGGAAGTTTTTGAACACTAATTCAATCTTACTCATATTGGTCTGTTCAGGTTTTCTATTTCTTCGTGATTCAGTCTTGGTAAGTTTTTTTTTTTAATTAATTAATTTATTTATGGCTGTGTTGGGTCTTCGTTTCTGTGTGAGGGCTTTCTCCAGTTGTGGCAAGCGGGGGCCACTCTTCATCGCGGTGCGCGGGCCTCTCACTATCGTGGCCTCTCTTGTTGCGGAGCACAGGCTCCAGACGCGCAGGCTCAGTAATTGTGGCTCACGGACCCAGTTGCTCCGCGGCATGTGGGATCTTCCCAGACCAGGGCTCGAACCCGTGTCCCCTGCATTGGCAGGCAGATTCTTAACCACTGCACCACCAGGGAAGCCCCAGTCTTGGCAAGTTTTATGTTTCTAGGAATTTATCCATTTATTCTGGGTTGTCCAATTTGTTGGCTTATAATTGTTCACAGTAGTCTCTTAAGATCCTTTGTATTTCTGCTGTATTAGTTGTAATGTCTCCTCTTTAACTTTTGATCTTACTTATTTGAGTTTTCTCTTTTTTTTTCTTGATTATTCTAGGTAAAGTTTTGTCAATTTTGTTTATCTTTTCAAAAACCAGCTCTTAGTTTTGTTGATCTTTTCTGGTTTTTTTTTGGTTGTTGTTTCTATTTTATTTATTCTATGATCTTTATTTCCTTCCTTCTGCTAACTTCGGTCTTATTTTGTCATTCTTTCTCTATTCTTTGAGATAATTAAGTTGTTTATATGAGATCTTTCTTTTTTCTTAATGTAAGAATTTATCACTATAACCTTCTTTTTTTTTTTTTTTGCGGTTCGCGGGCCTCTCACTGTTGTGGCCTCTCCCGTTGCGGAGCACAGGCTCCGGATGCACAGGCTCAGCGGCCATGGCTCACGGACCCAGCCGCTCCGCTGCATGTGGAATCTTCCCAGACTGGGGCACGAACCTGCGTCCCCTGCATCGGCAGGCGGACTTTCAACCACTGCGCCACCAGGGAAGCCCTATAACCTTCTTTTTTAGAACTGCTTTTGCTGCATTCCACAGTTTTATGTTGTTTCCAGTTTTGTTTGTTTCAAGGTATTTTTTGATTTTCCTTTTTGTTTTCTTCTTTGACTCGTATTTTCAGAAGTGTGATACTTAATTTCCATATATTTGTACATTTTCAAGCTTCTCTCTTGATTTCTAGTTTCATATTTATTATTATTAATAATAATTTAATAATAATATTAAATTATTGATTTCTAGTTTTATACTATTTCAGTCAGAAAAGATACTTGGTATGATTTCAGTCTTCCTAAATTTCCAAGACTTTTTTTGTGGTCTAACATATGATTTATCCTGGAGAATGTTCCATGTGTGCTTGAAAAGAATGTGTAGTCTGCTGTTGTTGGGTAGAATGTTCTGTACATGTCTGTTAGGTTTATCTGGTCTAAAGTATAGTTTAAGTCTATTGTTTCCTTATTGCTTTTGCTCTGGATGATCTATCCATTGATGAAAGTGGGGTATTGAATCCCCTACTATTATTGTATTGTTGTTTATACTCCTTTCAGATCTGTTACCATTTGCTTAAAATATTTAGGTGCTCTGATGTTGGGTGCATGTATACTTAAGATTGTTGTATCTTTTTTATGAATTGACCCCTTGTCAATGTATAATGACCTTCTTTGTCTCTTGTTACAGTTCTTGACTTAACAGCTATTTAGTCTAATAAAAGTATAGCTACTCCTGCTTTCTTTTGGTTTCCACTTGTATGGAATATCTTTTACCATCCCTTCACTTTGAGCCTATGTGTGTCCTTAAAGCTGAAGTGAGTCTCTTGCAGGCATCATAGAGTTGGATCTTATTTTTGAATGCATCTAGCCACTTGCTGTCTTTGGAGAGACAGTTCGATCTGTTTACATTTAGAGTAATTATTGGAAAGTAAGGACTAACTAATGCCATCTTATTATTTTCTGGCTGTTTTGTATTCCCTCATTCACTTCTTGCTTTCATGCTGCATTCCTTTGTGAATTGATAATTTTCCAGAGTGGTATGCTTTGACTCCCTTCTCTTTATTTTTGTGAATCTATTATACGTTTTTGCTTTGTGGTTGTCATGAGGTTTACATAAAACATTTTATAGATATAATAGTCTATTACATGCTGATAACTTAATTCTGATTACACACGAAATCTATCCTTTGCCTCCTCTCCTTGTATGTCCTATTTCCCCTCCTATTTCATGTCACAATTTACCTCTTTTTTGTATTGTGTATTCATTAACAACTTAGTATAGCTATAGTTATTTGTAACACTTTGTTAACCTTTGTACTAGAGTTAAGTGGTTAACACTCCACCATACTACATTATTATAGTTTTCTGACTATATACTTACCTTTACCAGTGTGTTTCATATTTTCATGTTATCAATTAGCGTCCTTCCATTTCAGCTCAAAGAGCTCCTTCAGCATTTCTTGTAAAGTAGGTCTGCGGGTGACAAATTTTCCCAAGTTTTGTTTGTCTGGGAATGTTTTTAATCTCTTTAATCGCTGTAATGTTTCTGAAGGACAGCTTTGCCAGGTAAGGTATTCTTGGTTGGCAGTTTCTTTCAACACTTTGACTATATTATCCCATCTCTCTTGTCCTGTAAGATTTCTGCTGAAAAATTTCTGATAGCCTTATGGGGGTTTCCCTGTAAGCTTTCTCTTGCTGCTTTTAAGATTCTCTCTTTGTCTTTGATTTTTGATAGTTCTATTATAATGTGTCTTGGAGAGGATCTCTGTAAGTTGATTTTGTTTGGTGAGCTTTGAGCTTCATGAATTTGGATATCCATATCTGTCCCCAGATTTGGGAGGTTCTCAGCTATTATTTCTTCAAGTGTGCTTTCTGCCCCCTCCTCCCTCTCCTCTCCTCTCCTTCTAGACTACCGTTTTTAGTGTTTTGGAGAAGCAAGTCAAGGGGAGGATCTTAAAGGGGTAGCCAGAAACTTTGTTATTGCTTAATTTTATTTGGGTCCCCAAAGTAACTGATTTGTGGGACATAGAAATTAAGATGTGTGTTGCGATGCGTGGCTTGTGGGCTTTCCCTACAGATTACACCTCTCCTGCCCCACCTCGTCCTACTCCTCCCCTACACGGGCCCCACACTCCCACCCGACTCTGTTGTCCACTGCCTTCTGGACACATCCAGCTCCACTTTCATGGGCATATGCAGCCAGTGCAGTTACACGGGGCTCTGCGCTTGAAAGCTGCTCTGTGGTTGCCATCTTGAACTTCTTAATAATTTTATATTTTGATTTGTGTTTTGTAAGTGAAGTCTCATGGGAAAATGGAGCATGTGCTGGGGGTTTGGAGCCTTGGTTTACATGTGGTCCCACCTACTGCTGCTTCCCCACCCACCTTCTCAGGACAGATTGCCAGCCACTCATTCAGCTCTCTCTGGCCTGGGCTTGGTGGGGACACTGGGAGAATTGAGGTCATATGTATATAACTGGGGCCCTGGACTCCTACAAAGGTATGTACTTGCTCTGTGATTATCTTGTGCTCAAGGGAGCACAACATTAAATAGCGAATAAAGAACACACGACAGGTTGGGAGAGAGATCCCACGAGAAAGGAAGAAGACTTTTTCCTGCTTTTTGGACCAGAGGCTCTTCACTTTTATTTTATACCAGGTTCTGCAAATTATGTAGCCAACACAGAACATACCAAAGATCTGCTCCTAAGCCATTCTGTGATTTCATTTTCATGCTCAGAGTGACCTCCCAAAACTCTGCTTATTCAGCTTCTTCTTATTTTTTCAACATTGAGGTCTGGTTCAACTCCTTTTAAAAAGTCCAGTCGCTGAGAACTCATTGCTGTGAATTCTGTTCTGTAGAACTCAGTTTATCATATGCTAAATTAGCATCAGTGTATTGGGGAGAGCAGTAAGACATTTGTTTCTTGTCAGAGCCCTGTAAGTCACTATTTTATGCTCGTGGTGATATTCAAAACATTAATAACTGGTTCAGCAGGAGCATGGAACAATCCAGATGGATGTCAGCAGCAGAACTAGCAGTGTCTTGGAAGTCCCCTGCTCTGCTGGTTATCACTTCTGTAGATGCTGGATGAGGGACCCAAGAGATTCCAAGGGATATTCTGGAACAGCAGGAGGCCACTTGGGATCAGTAGTTACTTATGAACTGACACAGATGTGTTTCAATATTCTGGCATCCTGTAAGGTCGTACTGGAGCTTCCCAGTTGAACATCAGCCCTGATAGTGTGACCCTGGACAAGATATTTAATAGTTTCTCTAGTTCTTACTTCTTTAAACTGTCAAATGAGCAGGTTACAATGAATGATTCACTCCTCAAACATGTATTACCTATATGGCCAATGTTCTCTACTAGGTTATGTTGAGGTTCACAGATACGTAAGATTCTGTCTCCCAGAGGTTTCTAATCTAATCAGGCCCTGGAAATAAGACATGTACATAAATAATTATGATGCAAGGTAGAAGGCACCCTAGGAGAGAAATAGATAAGCTGCTGTTGAGTTAAAAGAGCTGAGAAATTACTTCTGATATGTGGACAAATGGGATAGATCTGGGAAGCCTTTGGGAAAAGTATGGTCAATGGTCAATGACCTGGATCTTTTTTTTTTTTAACATGGAATATAATTGCTTTACGATGGTGTGATAGTTTCTGCTTTATAACAAAGTGAATCAACTATACATACACATATATCCCCATATCTCCTCCCTCTTGCCTCTCCCTCCCACCCCTCTAGGTGGTCATAAAGCACAGAGCTGATCTCCCTGTGCTATGCGGCTGCTTCCCACTAGCTATCTGTTTTTTTGGTTTTTTTTGTTTTTTATTTCTTTTGCGGTACGTGGGCCTCTCACTGTTGTGGCCTCTCCCGTTGTGGAGCACAGGCTCTGGACGCACAGGCTCAGCAGCCATGGCTCACGGGCCTAGCCGCTCTGCGGCATGTGGGATCTTCCCGGACCGGGGCACGAACCCGTGTTGCCTGCATTGGCAGGCGAACTCTCAACCACTGCGCCACCAGGGAAGCCCTAGCTATCTGTTTTACATTTGATAGTGTATATATGTCCATGCCACTCTCTCACTTCATCCCAGCTTACCCTTCCCCATCGCTGTGTCCTCAAGTCCATTCTCTACGTCTGCGAATGACCTGGATCTTGAAACATAAGTGAGATTTTTAAACTCGTGACTATAGGGAGAAAATTCAGAGATGAGACTGGTGAGATGCCCACTGTGGACCCTCATAGCTCTAGAAATTTAAGTGTTTTTACTTCTGGGTTCTTTTTTTTTTTTCTTTTTCTACGTATGTCCTACCTCTTCCAATTTGATTTGAAGCTTCTCAAATTTTTATAATTCCTGTTCCTAGTACATGCTCAATAAATGCTTGGCAATCATGATGATAGCTGCCTTCTGAAGTTTTATGTTCTCTAGGTTAAAGCTGGATGACTTCCCTCTTTGTTGTCATGGCAAATATAAATACCATCAGTAACAATATTAGTGTATTTATACTGTTTTGTAAGATGAATAGAGTACATCAAAGAACTTGATGATGTCCCTGCCTCTTGTGGAGTAAGACTACGGATTTCTTCCATTCTGGGCTCTGTCTAATAGTATAACCTGGTAGTCTAATGAATGCCTTGAATTCTTGAAGAAATGGAAGCGTGATTTTATAATGTAAAATGACTAAGTGTGTGCAATAGCTTCTTTCTCCTAGCTTACCTTGGCTCCAGCTTTGCTGGTTGCATGCACATGCCCTAAAAAATTCCATCTAACTAAGTGGCAGACCTCATATGAAGTAGCTTCTCTAAGTTCCAGAGGAATCAGTGCTGAAGGCTTTCTCTGTTTTAAATTGCTGTCATGGAGACAAAGAAGCATAAGCTGGGTTTTTCTCAGCAGGTATCCAAGTACCTGGGTAGAGTACTTCGTTCTCCAAAATATTCAGACAATGAAAATATAAAACCTATTTCACAATAAATAGCAATTCAATTAGATTGGGGGGACTAGTCAAGAGTCAGTAATATTAAAGTTTAATGGGGACACATTTTAAAGAGGAGGTCATCAATGATGCCACGAGGGACTTTTGTAAGAGTTCATCACTAGCTAGAGACAAAACTTTAACTAAGACCCACGCCTCCTGATTCATAGTCTTCTTCTATTTCCACTGCTTCCTGGTGTGGTGTCTGATTCATTTATGCCACACTGAAGGAGGAGGGGGTGTCATTAGTCATCTTTTGTCCAAGGTCCCCTTGAACCTGATGTAATAACAACAGTACAGGAGAGGTATGTGTCACTATTATGATGCCCGTATGCCCACCAAGACCATAATGGACAGATAGGACTTTGGAGGAATGTTTCTTCTATCAGGAAGCAGCAAATTTGAAGAGCAGTGTGATTTGCACAAGTTAGAAACAGTGTTGTTAACTTGGCCTGTCAGAAATAATGCATGTGGATACATAATGCAATCCAGACAGGGTCCTCTGATTTCACAGGCTCAGAACTTGAACACTCTAGTTTTGAAATAACAAAGAAAGAGTATTGTGGTTTTTAAAAAATTCTTTGAAATTCTATCAACCTAATTTTCCCAATACCGAGGAGTTATTTCAGCTGCTGTAACTACCATTCCACCTTTTGCCAGATGGCTCAGAATGTGGGCATAAGGGCCACATCTTTGGGAGGGGTATTTAAATAGTCTTACAGTTGCCTAGTCAAATATGAGTCAAAGTAATATTGCTGTATGCTGCCTAGAACCTTGACATTAGAGTGAACGTTAGAGGCCTGTTTATCCTTCTACAAAATTTAGGTATCCTTAAGTGGTGGCTTCTAGAAATCCATCTAAACCTCAGATTCATCCCTTCTAGACCTAAGATTCTATGCTCTTTAACATCTTTTAATTAATTCTCCTTTATTCTCAGTTCTAATTTTCCTTCCTTGCACTAATATTTTCCTTTCTATGTTTTTCTTTTCACATTTATTCTTTCTGCCTATTAACCCTCTTCCTTCTACTATGCTTCCTCTCAAAGTTAGCTTAACTCAATTTGAAAGCATTTATTAAACAACAGTGTCTATAAATCATTTATGCAGATTGTGTGGAAAGATATTAAGGAATTAAAGATGCAATCTCTAGCTTATCCTATAAGATCAGAGCTAAGGCAAACTACATTAAACATCCATATAACATTTCTGAAGCATGGATAATCTACTGTAGGGGTGGGATTAACGCAGATACTGAATCTTAACAGAGTGCCCCAAATTCTATAGGTACTCAATGTGCTTGCTGAATGAGAGAAAGAGTGGTTGGATTGAAAGTAAGGAAGAAACCACAGTACAATGTTTGTGCTCATTATTGGTCAAGGGCTAATTTGGAAAAACGCTTTGCAACTTTTTGCAAATTTCCATTGGGTCCTCTCTCCATCTTATGCTCCAGCCATACCAGGCTAATTACAGTTTTCCAAAGACTTGCTTGTGCACCACCTTGTGCTGGTTCCTGAATCATTTCCCCTTCCCATTTGATGAAATTATGGTCACCTTTCAAGGCTCAATTAAAAGGTCACCTCATACGAGAGACCTTGTCTAAACTGCTCCAACTACTATTCCATAAGGGTATCCTGATTATTTCTGTACCTCTCTCTTACATGTCCCTCTATCCTGTGCCAATTTGGGGCTGAAGATGTTCAGATTAAGCTTTTGACAATCTTTCAAAAACAAAAACAAAAGAAAACATTGACTGTATTGAGCATGTACCATGCAAGGTACAAGCTAGGAAGATACACAATTAAAACAATCATGACCCTGAACTTAAGAGCTCATAGTCTGGTATGGAAACCCATACATGTACATAAAACCATGCTTGTACATAAAACAACACATAAAGGCTATAAGAGAATCAGGGTTTATACTCGATAGCTACTTTGAGTAGTCCCAATTTGAGACTCATTATTTTGGGATTAAAAAAGATAATAGGGGGCTTCCCTGGTGGCGCAGTGGTTGAGAGTCCACCTGCCGATGCAGGGAACACGGGTTCGTGCCCCGGTCCGGGAAGATCCCACATACCGCGGAGTGGCTGGGTCCGTGAGCCATGGCCGCTGAGCCTGTGTGTCCGGAGCCTGTGCTCTGCAATGGGAGAGGCCACAACAGTGAGAGGCCCGCGTACCGCAAAAAAAAAAAAATAATAATAAAAAAAGATAATAGGTTACTTGTGAAAAATTATACAGTAATGACTGCAGATTATATTTAGAAATCTCTACATATTAGCAAGGTGAATAGTTTGAAGCTACTTAGTAAGCAACTGACGCCATAAAGTGTGTCCTGTAAAATGGTCATGCCCTGTCCCCCTATCAACAGCCTTGCCCTGTGGCCAGCCTCCTCTGGAGAGGGAGAGAGTCTGAGGCTTGCTGTAGATGGGGAGAGGCATGGAGGGAGGAGGGCAAGTCTGCAGATTCTCATGCCTGTGAATTCCCACCTCACAGTGTTGGGTTTTGAGAGTGGAGGGCTTGGGTGAGGAAGGAAAGGGACAGGAGGGAATATGCATCTTGCCCAGTTGGACCCATCTTAAATTCCAAGGAAGGTCAGCCAAAAGCTTGACAACAGTAAGAGTCCGATCAGGCAATTTATGCAATGTTTAATGTTCCTAAGCTATTGTACTAATTCTGTAGTCCTGAAACAGGAAATGTGTTTGAAACACTGGGAGTAATTGAAGCTAAATGATTTTGCATTAAATCTGTTCTGTGCCAAAGAAGAAGCTCAGGTCAGTGGCCAGACCAACTGTTGGAAGGGAACTAAGGGGCAATGGAGGGGAGATTTTTAACCCTCACAGCATTGAGTTCCTGCTCTGAGTAGAGCAAAGGAGACTCAAGGGGATTGGCCAAGCGGTCAGTCCTGGAGCACCCAGAGCTGACTAATTCTCAACCTCAAGAATTACCTTTCCTGGGGCTTCCCTGGTGGCACAGTGGTTGAGAATCTGCCTGCCAATGCAGGGGACACGGGATCGAGCCCTGGTCTGGGAAGATCCCACATGCCGTGGAGCAACTAGGCCCGTGAGCCACAATTACTGAGCCTGCGCGTCTGGAGCCTGTGCTCCGCAACAAGAGAGGCCGCGATAGTGAGAGGCCCGCGCACCGTGATGAAGAGTGGCCCCCACTTGCTGCAACTAGAGAAAGCCCTCACACAGAAACGAAGACCCAACACAGCCATAAATAAATAAATAAAACTAAAAAAAAAGAATTACCTTTCCTGGAAGTGTGTGAACAGATAAGTCACATAAGAAACTAAGAGGGCCAGTAAACATATAGTGACAAATACTAACTCACTAGTGAGAGAATAAAAGTTTTGTGTTTTCTATTTTTTTTTCCATTTAACAGTATATGGTGAGTTCATTCGTTTCCTAGGGCTGCTGTAACAAAGTACCATAAACTGGGCAGCATAAAGCAATAGAAATTTAGTCTTTGACAGTTTTGTAGACTGTAAATCCAAAATCAAGGTGTCAGCAGGGCCGTGCTCCCTCTGTGACTCTGGATGGAATCCTTCCTTGGCTCTTCCTAGTTTCTGGTGATGGCTGGCAATCCTTGGCTTGCAGCTATATCACTCTAATCTCTGCCTCTCTCATCATATAACATTGTCCCTATGTGTGTCTGTGCCTTCACTGGTATTTTCTTCTTCTTATAAAGACACTTATAATGACTGGAGCCCACCTTAATTGATCTGATCTCAACTTGATTACATCTGCAGTGACCTTATTTCCACACAAGGTCACATTCACAGGTATTGGGGGCTTAGAACATATCTTTTTCTGAAACACAGTTCAAGCTGTAACAGTATCATATTCTGTCATTGTTTTTTAAAATCTGAGCAACAGGTAAGCAGGTGGACCTTCTTTTTCTTTTTTTTTTTTTTGGCTGTGCCGCACGGCATGCGGGATCTTAGTTCCCCGACCACCAGCAGGGATCAAACCCGTGCCCCTTGTGGTGGAAGTGTGGCGTCCTAACCACTGGACTGCCAGGGAATTCCAAGGACCTTTTAATATTAGCTTGCGAGTTCCTCAAGGGCCAGACCTGTGCTATGCTCATTTTTATATATTCAGCATTAGGACAATGATCTACACGTGTTGGTGTCCCAAAACAGAAACTTCTGTGTTGGCCTTTTTAGGAATATTACTTGGAGACTCTAGCAGACAGCTCATGTAGAGACTACTGGAAGGGGCCACCCGGTTTCCTTTTACCTTAGCGATACTCAGCCAGCTCTCCCTCCCTCCTCACTGCCCCCTGCAACCCTATGGCTTTCTGCATTACTATGTATCTTAAGTGCCGTGGGCGGCCTCCACCAATCCTTGCAGGCTATCCCCACGTGAGCTCATTAGAATTCTGGCAGGCTGGTGAGGAGTATACCACAGCTGCTCTTTTTTTATTTTTTGGAAAGAAACAGAAAGCAGAGGCAGTTTTGCTGGGAAGATGCTCAGTTTTTGAGCAGGGGCTGGTGTGGTGTGGGGAGCCACATGATTGTTCTGAAAAGTCTTCCCTTCCTCTTTGCTGCCTGTGCTACTCCATGATATTTCTTAAGATCTTGTATTAGAGGGTTTTAGTGAGAGAGACAGCCCAGCCCAGGCTCTGCCCCTCTGGTGCAGCCTGCTCAGAGTATCGTGGCAACATTGCCAGTGGGAAAAACACAGCTGAGTCCCTGTGATTGGCACTGCTCTGTTAATAACGGGAGTGTGAAGAATCTCTGGTGGGAGATGAGAGTGATAACAGAAAAGCTATTTCTTTTCATTTCCCTCAGTGTTTATAGACTGAAAAAAATTGCTAATGGAGGCATCTCCAATTTGAAGGACTAACACTTTGGTACCATGTTGGAATAGAGACTCTTGATTAACAAATGCGATTGGATCACAAAAGCTTAGCAAATTGTGGCATCACTTTCATTCTTTACAATAATCAGGTAACAAAACATTACTACTTGGGGGGCTGAATGATGGAACAGCAAGCTTCCAATTAGAATGCCTTCTTTCTACAGGAGCCCCGATTGTACCCATGTGTGTGAAAGGATGTTAGAGAGGCCACTCAGGCAGGGGAGAGATGCCTGGGGTGACTCCAACCTTTAGTCTGGGCCTGAGAACTGTCTTAATGGTTTTCCAAAAGGGCATTAACACAGTTTGAGAACCTCACTCTTCAGAGAGCTTATTCAAAATAGCCCTTTCTCTGCTCAGGACCCAGACTCCCCACTCTCCTTAAACACACACATACACACACGAATGTATACACATGCACCATTTGTACACATACGTCTTGGCTTCCTGTGTTCTCTGCAGATTTTCTGTGGCCATACCTTTGATGTTTTTCCTACCATGTCATAATTAGAAACTAATAGCAAACTATTGAGTGTTTGCCAGGTATCAGATGCTGTTCATGATCCCATTAATCCTTCATATACCTGCTGGGTAGCAACTATTAGCATTTCTCTTTTGCAGATGAACAAACAGGCTCAGAGAAGTTACATGATTTGCCTCAGTCCATGAAGGTAGTGAGGGGCAGAGCAGAGATACGAAGTCACGTCTCTGCCGCACTCCACCATGTTTTGATGCAAGAGAGATCAGGGAGTTTGTGGGAGCTAGAACTCACAGTAATGGGAGAGCCCCAGAGACTGCCCTGCTGGCATCTGTTGGCATTGCTAAGCCTGTGCCGCAGACGCTCAGAACTAGGAGCCATTCCTTCTGCCCTAGAGGCTCTCACTACTATAGGAGATGGGAATTAGGCTGCTGGACATTTTGGTTTCTGTTCTTGAGACCTTCTTGTCTCATATTGATCACTTCCTGCCTGCGTACCTCCTGGCCGTGGTGGCATCGAGTGGAAATGAGATAGTCCGGGACCTGGGACCCTTTACTGGAGCACTTACACCTAGATAAGCGTTCCTCGAGCAACAGAATAAAAAGAAACTACAAGGGACTAAAAATAATTGCATGCAAATTATGAACAATAAGATACAAAAAGGCCAAAACCCAAGAGCCACTTCTGAGGTGCTGGGAGCAAAAGCAGGGTACTGCACGTGATCCCCACACACAGCACCACCAAAGGGGTCAGCAGAGCACCTAAGCCATCCCATCGCACCTGCCTAACCCATCGATCTGCCCCCACCCTCATCCCATTAAAGGGACTAGGTTGCACTCTTCGGGGAGTGAGCAAGGGCACCTGTTACTTGTTTTCGCTCCCTTACGCTGCAGCATGAGTCCCAGTAAAGCCTTGCCTGAACTCCTCTTCTGGCCTCTGCTCAATTTCTATTGGTTCAAGAGTCCAAGGCCCCGAGTCGGTAACAGAAAGAGGTTCAATCAACAAACCGAAGACCTTGGGGGCAAATTTGCTCACTTTCACTCACTCATTCAGACATTCATCAAATAAACTTTTGAGTGCCCCCTCACCCTTTTTGTGATGTACTGTGATAGGAGCCTGGGATCCTGTGGGGGAATTGATCAGATTTGATCTGTGGCTTTCTAGAGTTGACATGTGTTATTCATTTAACCTACTGGAAGATTTCCTTGCCACAGCATGAGGATGACAATGCCAACCTCAAGAAATTGATGAGAGTATTAAATTAAATGAGAGAATACATGTGAAAGCACTTCATAAACTCTGATGTACTGAAGAAACAAAAAACACTGCTGTCATTTATATTTTAGTGGATTATCAAGATGGGACCTTGCCTCAACTCCTAGGATTCCTGCCAAGAATCAGCATCTGTCCTCTTTGCTGGTTACTTAAATTACCATTCTTGAAATTAAATTTCAAATCGTATTTGAGTTCCTACTATGCTCAAATACATAATCGTATTCAATACCTGAAAGTCTAGTGAATGAGGAATCATTGCTCAGGGCATAGTTTAGCTCCTGCCTACTTTGCTCTAAAATAAAAATGGCAACATTTTACTTATATTCTGTGCAGCTTGCTTTTTCCACTTATTTATTTATTTATTTATTTATTTTGCGGTATGCGGGCCTCTCACTGTCGTGGCCTCTCCCGTTGCGGAGCACAGGCTCCGGACACGCAGGCTCAGCGGCCATGGCTCACGGGCCCAGCCGCTCCGCGGCATGTGGGATCTTCCCGGACTGGGGCACGAAGCTGTGTCCTCTGCATCGGCAGGCGGACTCTCAACCACTGAGCCACCAGGGAAGCCCCTCCACTTAGTTATTTATCATAGACAACTTTACAAGTATAACCCTTTCTTTGCTACTTTAAGACCACTTGATTCTTTTTAACAGTTGCATAGTATTTTACTATGGTTTAGTGTCATATATTTAATCAGTTCCTCCTTCATGGGCATTTATATTGCTTCTAATTATTCTCATTGCAAACAATGCTTTAATGAAAATCCTTGGACATATGTCTTTGTGGATTTGTATTTCTGTACAATGAAAGTGGGATTGTGAGTTGGGGAGAATTTATGTTTTATATTTTGATAGATACTGCCAAGTTGTCTTCCCAGAAGGCTGTACCAATTTAACTCTCTTACACTACATATATGAATACTCCAAATTCTTGCCAACATAGGATGTTATCAATGATTAAAAACATTTGACAGACTTATGGACAAAATTCATATTTCATTATTTACCTTGTGGTTCTTTAATTGTTAAAAAGATTGAGCATATTTTTTGGCTTTTTTTTTTTTTTTTTTTTTTTTTGTGGTACGCAGGCCTCTCACTGTTGTGGCCTCTCCTGTTGTGGAGCACAGGCTCCGAATGTGCAGGCTCAGCGGCCATGGCTCATGGGCCCAGCTGCTCCACGGCATGTGGGATCTTCCCAGACTGGGGCACGAACCCACGTCACCTGCATCGGCAGGCGGATTCTCAACCACTGCGCCACCAGGGAAGCCCCTGGCTTTTTTATTTCTTCTGTAAATTGCTATTTCAGATCTTTCAGCCATTCTTCAATGGCTTTTCTTCACTGAGTTGTAGGAGGTCTTTATGTCTTTTGGAGGTTAAGATTTGTTTGTTAGACACATTGCAAGGGTTTGCTTTTCCTTGTTCTTGAGTAAATCTCCTCTTATTTCTTGTTAATGGGTATTAATCTCCCCTTCCCTGAGAAACTCCATGGGTCATAAAATTTCCTCCTTCTTTTGGAACACCAGATGCAGAATCTTGGTACTGAATTTTTGGGAAGTATCTACCCTATAGAATGATGTCATAGGGGTATTGAAAAGGACATCAACTTTAAAGACAGGTAGTCTGACATTGAATATTGGTTCTGTCATTTACCAGCTGGGTGACACTGGGAGAGTTGCTTAACTTCTCTGAGCTTCTGTTTCCTATTGTAAAATGGAATAATAATATCTGTCTTCCCCAAAGACCGTATCTATTCTCAAAACCTGGAGATGTTGACAAGTCCCTTTTCTGGGAGGTTTGGGGCATATAAAAGGTTTAAGAAGGAAGGACTTGGTAGTAAAGTATACAGACCAGGAAGATCTGGCAACTCTGAATAGGGCTCCTTTTGCCAAATTGGCAAATTAGGCTTTTTTCTTTTTTTTAATTGATAAATAATTAACATAAAATAAAACATGGATTTAAGACAAATTTGATGAATATTGACAGTTACATACATTTATATAGTTACCACCCAAAATAAGATATGTAAAATTTCCATCCCCCTCAGAAAGTTCTCTGCATCTTTTTGGTAACTTGTACTCTCCACAGCTTTCTGATTTCTCTCACAATGTATTCATTTTTCCTGTATTTGGGTTTCATATAAATGGAATCATACAGTATACACTCATTTGTGTTTGGTTTCTTTCACTCAACATAATATTTTGAGATTCATTCATATATCAGTAGATAACTATGTTTAATCACTGGGTTGCATTCCATTGTAAAGATATACCACGATTTATCCATTCTCCTGTTAGTGGGCATTTGAGGTTGTTTCCAGCTTTGACTACTTGTGAGTAAGAACGCTATAAACATTCTCATACAAGCCTTTTGGTGGACATATATTTTCATGTCTTTTGTGTACCACAGTGGGATCTTTGGGTTAAGTATATGTTTAGTTTTATCAGAAACCACCAAACAGATTTCCAAAGTGGTTGCACCATTTTACAGTCCCACCAGCAGTGTAAGAGAGTACCAACTGGGTGTTCTGAGCCTTTTTGATTTTAGTCCTTCTAGTGGTTGTGAAATGGTATTTCATTGTGGTTTGGCAAGTTGGACTTCAATGTTTTTGTTTTCAACAAAGCTCTCTGTCCGTGGTGTACCTTCCTCTTTTCCATGTGCGTTTGCTCTCCAGTGAGATTTCAGATTCTTTGAGGGCAGAGGCTCTGCCTATTATACTTTCCTTAAATACTGGACTACACCAAACACAAGGCCAGGAACATAATGGGTGCTTAATGTCTTGCTGTTGATTTCTTGCTGCTAAGAAACTTTTGTAGACTGTTTTGTAAGGAGGACAGATGAGGAAGGGCTGTTACCACCAAATGCTTTCAAACCCTTAAAACTGTGCTGTTCCCTTGGAGGCAGTTAGGAACGACTGACTGTGGTTCTCTCTCTCCTTCTCTCTCTCTCTCATTCTGTCTCTCTGACAGTTAGGTAATTAGTCAGGGCTTCTTAGCAGCTGCTGGATGTGGGTGGCACTTTTTCGAATCAAGGTCTGTTCAGCAATAACAAGTTCAAGAGAGCAGAGAAACAGACGAGCTGGGCTCTCTTATTGGCCAGCTTCCCTCTCCTACCTCAGCTGGCCTCCTCCCTGCATTTGCCCTTTGATTGATGCTAGATAGTGTCATGAAAATGGTTCTTTCTTTGATTCTTAGATTTTCTCCTCTCACCTTAATATATTCCCATTAAAAAATGAAATGGACAGTGCTTCCCTGGTGGCGCAGTGGTTGAGAGTCCGCCTGCCGATGCAGGGGACACGGGTTCGTGTCCTGGTCCGGGAGGATCCCACATGCCGTGGAGTGGCTGGGCCTGTGAGCCATGGCCGCTGAGCCTGCGTGTCCGGAGCCTGTGCTCTGCAATGGGAGAGGCCACAACAGTGAAAGGCCCGCGTATAGCAAAAAAAAAAAAAAAAAAATGAAATGAACAAATGAAATTGTCTGCAATGTGATTATTTTTCTTCCAAGAATTTGAAGTTGACAACCTAAAAATTCTCTGAAGATAATCATATATTGCATGGTGACTTCTTTTGCTCTCTAAATGTTGCATACAGGAACCCATTGAGGCTCTTGTCTTTGCCAGAAGTCAGATTTTTTCCTCCCATATGCAGTAATGGGTTGCCTGTGCAGTGGAGGGCATCTAGCGCAGGTTTTAGGAAGACCTGGCACGAGGACTTTAGGCAAGGTGCAGATCTCCCAACTTTCATGGCTTGCTGTTGGAGGAGGCCATCGAGAGGATGTGCCTGCCAGTTGACCCTTGAGCTGGAGCCAGGCAATCACACCCCCTCCTCCATCCTTGGAATATACGGTCTGCCTACTGTTCCCACAGTGGGAGCTGTTTTCAAGGACACAGCCTACAGAGAGTGTGGTTGACTGAATCAACATCTGGACTGAATATGTGACTGAACCCAGTTAAGGGTTCTATGTAAGCTTTTAAGATTCTGGTGGGGAGGGGGTTGCAGAGATCTCCTGGTCTTGCAGCCACCTAGATAAGCCTCACAGGTGAGTCCCCTTGCTTTTAAATCCACCACCTACCAGTCTGGATGGCCTGTCTCTTCTGTCTCTCTTTGCCCCTCTGCATGGGGGCCAGACTTCACCTGGGGTAATTCCTGAGGTTGCAAACTAACACTTGCCTGTCCGCCCCCTAATCTAACACTTGTGATGGCTCAGAGATTTGCACACACACACAAAATCAGGAAAAAAGTTAAGGTTTTATGCAAGTGTTACTATCTTTCTTTAATTTACTTGAGATAATGCGGATGCAGTGTATTATACTTACTCAGTGCTTCTTGTTTTCATTTATATAGTCAGTAGATATTGATTGTACATGTACTCTGTGAAGTAATGTACGTATCCTGTGGCTTTGCTGAATTCTGGCTGACAGTGTGGCCGTGACGACCAGACAAGCAATCAGAGCGTATTACAAAGGAGTGTGTGATAAGGGCTGCGGCAGATGCTGGCCAGCACTGCTGAGTCCCTCACTCAGGCCTTGGGATCAGGACACGCTTCCCAGAGTAAACTGCATCCAACCTGGAAGGAGTGAATCAGACTTAATTAGGCAAAGATGCAAGAGGGTCATTGTTTCAGCCCAAGGGCACAGCAAGTAGGAAGGTCCAGAGACTGAAGAGAGGAAGGGTGCTCCAGGACCTGAAATTTAATGTCTCTGGAGCATGGGGACATGTGGTGAGGACAGTGGTGAAGGATAAAGCTACAGATGAAAGCAGAGACCAGATCATGTTAAGCAGACCTTAACCTGCTTTTAAACAGAGCCATCATATAATCAGATTTGTTCTTTAGAATGATCACTCTGTGTTGCTATGTGGAAGTTGGGAAGGGGTGAGATTGGATGTGGGAAGACCTCCAGGAAAGGACAGGGGTCAGAGCTGGGGGGTGTCAGGGGGCTGGGGAGAAGTGAGGGCTTTGAGAAATGGTTAGATCCTTAGATTCTTGCCTAATTTCCTCAGCAATGGTGTGTTGGCCAGAAGACTCAGGAGGACGTGGAAACGCTGGGAATCCAAATGACCTCTTTCAGCCCCCTGTGGTGCCATTTCTGAGCTCAGAATCAGTAATTTAGAGCTGAGTGAGACTTAATAAAATCACCAAGATGAATTCCAGGGTGTATCTGACTGTGTGAGATTTTCTGAGTGTGCAAGTGGCATGCTAATTGCCAAACTCCTTCTCTTCTGAGCTGCATGGGGCTAAAGACCAAAAGAATTTATTCCTATGGGAAAAAAATGTGCAAGCGTTTCAAAATAATCAGCCCTCTCATAGGTCTGTTGCTCCTTTAGTTCATTGTTCTCTGTGCAAAGGGGGACAAAAAGGACTCCACGTAGCCAGACGTGACAGTCCTGGTCTACGTTACAGCTGCTATGGGGCTCCTGGGGTATTTGGTGTTCACTAATGCTTTCTGGTTTTTATTTTGTTGATGGTCAAGTTTTCCATTAAAATATTCCCGTCCTCTCACCAAAGCTGTTATATTGTGTTTTCCTTTATGGTTTCCAAAGGTGAATGATAGTTGCCCAGTTAGAGTCAGCAGGCTCATTACAAGGGATGAACTAAACTTCAACTGGCAGGAGCCTCTCCTTAAGAATTGGCTTCGCACAGAGAGGAAAAAAAAACGGCAAAAGATGACGACTGGTCATCCGCCTGTAGTTGAATCAAAGAAGTTGTGGCCTACAGTGTTACCACGTGCCCTGCGAGCAGAGCTGAGAGATCATTAAAAGCACCAGAGGAGACTGTCAGCTGTAGGTAGCCTCAGGCTGTGATCCCACCTCTTTCTAACAGACCTCAGCCACAACCTGGCTCACCCACGTGGAGGAGGGGACCCCACGCCTGGGCACAGAGCATCTGCTGCTGTTTTTTTTTTTTTTTTTGCGGTACGTGGGCCTCTCACTGTTGTGGCCTCTCCCATTGAGGAGCACAGGCCCCGGACGCGCAGCGGCCATGGCTCACGGGCCCAGCTGCTCCGCGGCATGTGGGATCTTCCCAGACCAGGGCACGAACCCGTGTCCTCTGCATCGGCAGGCGGACTCTCAACCACTGCGCCACCAGGGAAGCCCTCTGCTGCTGTTTTGATGATCAGCATCCAGCCACCTGGGGAAAGCTGCCCCTTTAGCTTCTGAGCCATCTGTTGGGATGCCAGCCTCTCTCTTCTGCTTCTGCTGAGTCCCTGGTCCTGGAGGTGCTGCTCATTTATCTTTGGCTCACTCAGTGTTTGTCCTACTCAACTGTATTGACTTTCTAGACACAGAACGTTACTTGCCTGTTTGGAAAACCCTTCCCTCCTATTCCTCCCTCACCCATGCTTGCCTTCTGGACTTTGGTTCAGATCTGTCGTTCTACTTAAGATTTCTTGGCCACATACTTTGCTCATGACCAACTTTATTTTCTACTAGGCTCACATCAACTGACACTGGGACTGACTCTTCCAGTCTGCCCTATTTTTATTTCATTTTATTTTATTTTTTGGTGTCTAAGACATGACACATAAGGGCAAAACGTGAAAGAAAGCAATTTAATTTGACTCTGTAATACAGATGTTCACTGGGGTCACACTGGCTTTTGAAAGTCAAATGGAATTCACTTGAACCTTTATTCTTCTGGCAGTGGGATGCTCCCAGTCTCTTTGGGAGGCTTTTGATTGAATAGGATGAGATGGATTGTTTTCCTTCATTAACTCTATTTTCTTGCTTCTACTGAATTCATCCAGTTTATTGGGATTGTCTCAGCCTCAGCACCCTGTTGAATTAATGAATATTATTCCATGCTAGAAACCCTCTGGTGTGCTTTTGCTCCCAAGAATACTGTCTCCACAGGGTTGAGAGGGAGCCTGCTCGTACCAAGAGCTTCAGAGTTACAGAGGGAATTTATATTACAACATTGCAAATCACTTAAATCAAATGAACATAACCTGCCTGATTTAAAAGTCCTCAGAGGAGATCATCACAAGTTTCTCATTGGCTTCCTCTCCTCCTCAAACTCCTCCTTTCACTGCTTTAGTTGCTTGAGTCAACTGCCAGCTTCAGTGAACAGATAGATAATTCAGTTGCTGTTTGTCTTTATGCCTTTGGGCTTACCTTACCTAGGAAAAGAATCCAGTCAGAGTCTTCTGTGTGATGGAGTCTGCCAGTGCTGGCTTGAAAAAAATTTTCCTTCTTATCCTTCTACCCCTCTATTGAGAGGTAATTACTCTTGCCATTTTTTGGTGTATCTTTCCTGGTCTTTTGCTGTGTATTGAAATATATAAAATTTCTTTTTTTGCCCCAGAGATAGTACATATCAATAGTATTATTCCAGCTTTTTTTCCTCCTCACTATGTTTTCAAAATCTATCCAAGTTAATAGATGTAAAATAACTTTATTATTTTTAACTACTGCAGAGTCCCTTATTAAGTGTGCATGATGTGTTTTAAAGCCATTTCCCTATTGATGGATATCTAGGTAAATTCTAGTGTTTCACTTACAAAAGCACTGTTGCAATAAATACCTTTCCAGCTCTCTTGTGCAAGTATTTCTCTAGGGGAAGCCATCAGGAATTAGATATGTAGGATCATAAGGTGCACACAGTTTTAGCTTCAACTACTTCTGCACAATGACCAGCAAAATGACTCTACCAGTTTAGATTTCAAACCACAACACACAAGAGTAGTTCTTTTCCCTATCCTCTTGTCAGACTTGTCAACACTTTTAACAGTTTTGCTAATCTTGTGGATAAAAAAAGAAAAGATACATCATTTGTGGTTTTAATGTGCTAATGACCAGTGGGATTGAGTAGCCTTTCACATCTGTATTGGACATTTATATTTCCTTTTCTGTGAACTGCCTGGTAATATATGTTGCCCATTTTTCTACTATTAATAGGGGATACTGATCCTTTGTACTCTATGTTGCAAATATTTTCTTCCAATTTTTCCATATGTTTCAATTAGTCTATGATGTCATTTGATAAATAGTTTAAATTTTGATGTGCCTATATTTATCATTCTCTTTGTGATTTTGTGTTTGTTTTTACACTTTTTTTGCATCTTGTTTAAGGAGAACTTTCCCTATCCTCAGAGTCACAGAGATATTCCCTAATTTTTTTTAGCACTTTTATAGCTATATGTATATTTTTTATATTTAGTTCTTTAATTCATATAGAATCTCCATATGAAAAAATGTTTTTTGCTTCAAAAAAAGTCCATTATTCCCAACATCACTTACTGAATAATCTTTTTCTTCATAGATTTACAGTGTCATCTTTATCAAATAAATTCCTACATATACAGAGCTCTGTTTTATTTTTGATTCTCTTCAAATAATCCATTTGTTCAGACACTGATACTATATAATTGCTATAGTGTTTAATGTCTTGACATGTGGGAGGGCTGGTTCCAATTCTGCCCTTTTATAAAATTATCTTGGCTCTTCTTGCCCATTTGCTCTTCCAAATGAATTAGAGAATCAGTTTGAATGTTTCGTGAAGAAATTTACCGGGCTTTTATTGAAATCATATTGAATGCATAGCTTTATTCTGGGGGAAGTGATGATGATAATGACACTGTTGACGAGGAAGACAAAGATGGATTTCTGATTTCTGTCAGAGCATTTCCTGGATTTCCAAATAGGATCAGCTGGGACAAGTGAAGATGATCGTGATGGTGATGAGCCATCGTCTCTCTTTACTGTTTCTCTCCTTAGATGAGCCCTTTTCCCTGATTGAAGTCTCTTTAGAACAAAGCACAGATGAGATCTGAAGAGACCTTTGATTAAGGAGGTCAAGCATCATTCAGCAGTAGCTGATGCTTATGGTATGTTCTCCAGTATGGCATCTGAGCTGTTCACACTTGTCCCGAGGGTCATCTGGGGCTCAGGAACCCAGGGTCCATTCCAAGATATTACACCGGCTCTTGGGCAGTAAGACCATCTACTGTGTGAAGACCCCATATGATGGCTCTCATGTGAAAGCAGTTATTCTTCTAGGAATTGTTGTTTGAGAATACATATATGATAAAAGGCTACTGTGAGTGAAATAATTCTTGAGTATGATTGCATCACTTATAAAATGGGTATGTATGTATAAGACATATTACTTATTCAGCTGTAGATGGTGGTTGGTGTCCACAAGGTTTGGAGAACCCGTTGTGCTGACAGATAAAGAACTTCTCTTCCAGGGAATTCTGCAAGCCTCTCAGCTGGATGTACTTGAAGACCAAGGCCTATCTTATGTAATCTCATTTTTTTGTCACATCCTTTTATACTCCTGGGAGGTATTCAAAACTAAAGCCTATATTTAAAATTCTCCAAGCCTTTAACTTGTATATAGTTTGTCTTTCACAAAATGGTGCATGTTTTCCTCTTCTCTCTATGTATGTTATAGGTACCCAGTATATAAAGTGTATATATATATATATATATTAGCCTCTTAACAAAATGGACTAATCATCCACAGATAAAGCAGCATTCATGTGTGCACTGACCACATAAAATAAGGATAATAAGAGTTCCCACCTCTCAGGGTTATGATGAAGAACAAATGTGCTGATGTACAAGAAGCCATCTGTAAGCTAGAAAGCATTATACAAACGTTCTTTTGCTGCCCAGCCCTGTAGAAAGTTATAAATGAAATGGCCACCTTGGTTCCTGCCCTTGAGACATTTAAAACCAGCTGGAGGCTCAGATCTAGGTGGAACAATTAAGGAGAAATTGCAAGGTAACTTGGAAGCAAGCTCCTGCAAATATAATGAAAATGTAGCCCTAAGTGCTAATAGAACACAGGGAGCTGGTGTTCGCAGAACCAGCTCTGACACCCTGTGCAGGTGGGGCCTCCCCTTGTTCTATCTCCCATTAGGGTAGGCAGCTTCTCCTGCTTCACCTTCTCTTTCTCCTCCATCTTTTAAAAGCTCTCGCTCTCCGGGAGAACTTTCCAGGCTGAGCCTCCCAGTTACTAGGGGCCTCTCTCCTTCTAACAGCTCCTTTGCCCCTGTGGCTTTTCCTTCCTCCCACGTGGCAATATTAAATCTATTCTGCTGGCATTCCTCGGACTTGTGCTCTGTGGTACTTGATGCTGAGGAAAACAATGTCGAAAAGAACCCTCAGCAGGCTCTCTGTCCTTGGCTCCAGGTCAGAGCCTTGTGTTTTGATCACTTCATTTATTATGCTCTTGTTTTGAAATGGTGAGCACGGACAGGGTACCCACTGTTCTTTCATCTAAGAGAGAATGGGGCTGCTAGGACGTATTCACAGGTAATTAATTTGTCAGGGTAGGGGAAGCAGTCTTGCCAGATACAAGCAAAGGAGCCCAAATTCACACCTCATCCAGCAGTTGATTAGTTCTACAAAAGACCATGAAATACATAAAAAGGTGCGGGGAGGTTGGGGTGGGAGATGGTAGGACAGATAGACCTGCAAATGCACGAGGCTTTACTGCTAAGCCTGATGTACTCATAATTTTTGCCTCTTTGAGGGTTGTAGTTTCCCCTTGTGAATGAATCCCTTGTGGCTGTAACGTCAATCTCCTGGATAAATGTGTGTGCTGCTTGCCTAATGTGGTCCATGTGTGGGTGAAGGGAAAGCTTCCTTCCTTCCTTCATTCCCCTTTCTTTCTTTCTTTCTTTCTTTCTCTTTCTTTCTTTCTTTCTTTCTTTCTTTCTTTCTTTCTTTCTTTCTTTCTTTCTTTCTCTCTCTCTCTCTCTCTCTTTTCTCTCTCTCTCTCTTTCTTTCTCTCTCTCTCTCTCTCTTTCTTCCTCCCTCCCTCCGTTCCTTCCTTCCTGAAGAATCCATACTTTAAATAGGCTCTAAATTAAAGATACCATGAACACATTTTTTTTTTTCTTGCGGTACACAGGCCTCTCACCGTTGTGGCCTCTCCTGTTGCGGAGCACAGGCTCCGGACGCGCAGGCTCAGCGGCCATGGCTCACGGGCCCAGCCGCTCCGCGGCATGTGGGATCCTCCCGGACCGGGGCACGAACCCGTGTCCCCTGCATCGGCAGGCGGACTCTCAACCACTGCGCCACCAGGGAAGCCCTATAAACTAAATTATATTTTACACACATTAAGAATATCCTTCTGTAAATGGTATCCTAGAGGAATCCTTTTCTTTGGAAATGGAAATATGAGTTTGGTTAACTCTAATTTTGGCGTATTAGTTTTGGTTTCCTAAAGTGAAATATACTTGGTTACTCAGTTCAACTTGCTTTAAATGAGAATCTGTTATGTGCTATGTATTGTTCTGGCACTTTTGTAACGTGAAATGAGATATACTAATTCTCTCAAGAACCACTTCCATTCTGCACATAAGGTCCATGTGTTTAGTGACTTGCTTAAGGCTCACAGAGTCAGCAAGTGGCACACCCAAGATCTGAATCCAGGTCTCTTGCATTGTTATCTTGTTCAGCCACCAGTTACCATGTCCGAGATGGCAATCTCTTCCCTTACTCTGAGCAATATGAGCCTTTTGGAGGAGGCATTTAACGGTGGGCTTTCGAGTTAATCTGGGTTTCAAGTTAGTCTGGGTTTTCTACTTACTAGCTGTGTCATTTTGGGAAAGTTTCTAAACTTCTCTGAGTCTTGGTTAACTTACCTGTAAAATGAAGTTAATAATACCTGCCTCAGAGTATGTGTAAGGATTAGAGAAAATAAAGATAAAGCACTGGGCACATAAAAGACAGTCCTTACATGTTAGCTACTATTATTACCATTAGTAGTAACAGTAGTGCCTATTTACATGTTTTCCTATCAAGTTTGACTATGGAACCCACAGGAAAAGGGGGCACATCTTGTTCACCCAGTGAGCTTTTCCTGGGGCAAATAGAGTGTGCACAAGTGGTGTAATCGTGCTTTGTCATACAATCATAGAAAATGTAGTAAGTTTTCAAATTTATTAAAACTGCAGTAGATTTTCTAATCACTTTCCTTCCATCTACATAACCTCTCATCGTGTTTACCAGGCTCAAAGAAGGCTCATTAACATTTGGTCTATACCTGGGTTCAATTTCTGACTCTGCTCCCTAGCCTGCACCATGAGCTCACCTCTTCATATTTCCAGCCTGGAATTTCCTCATCATAAGTGCGCTCCATGGAAACGTCATACTCTCTCTGTCAACTCACTTTTGGATCACATTTCACATTCATAGTCTAGGTTAAACTAGAGCCCTAATTATTTTTCAAATTTATTAGTTTGGACACTGACACAGTTTTGCTTCTCCTGAAAATAAAATTAATCTTCATAACCTGTATTCTGTTATTTGAAATAGTCAATCTTAGAGTAACAGGAATTATGCTCTAATCAGAAACATTTTATACCTGCTTTCTATGCCAGGGTGGGAGGACAACTACACATGCATTGTGAGACCAGAAGAAAAGGGATAAAGAGTGAGCTAACCAGGACTTCCTTGGTGGTCCAGTGGTTAAGACTCAGCGCTTCCAATGCAGGGGGCATGGGTTTGATCCCTGGTTGGGGAACCAAGATGCCCACATGCTGTGCAGCGCAGCCAAGAAAAAAAGAGTGAGCTAACCTAGTCAGCTCCTTCCTCGAGGAAGATCCTTGGAGGCAGAGTGTGCTTTGGAATATTCTTTGTATCCATGACAGTGCCTAATGTGGTGCCTTATCCAGAGTAGTTGCTCGATAAATACTACTGGAGTGAACAGATCAAGTGAACAGATCAACTGTCCCAAACAAGGAAGTGGAAAGTATTGGATTTAAATAGCTATCAGAGCTCATTTGATCCTCATCACTCAAACCCCAGTAGGAGATTGCTCCTTAGATTGAAATGCCTCTTTTCCTCCCTACCCTCTCTTCTTTTTGAAATCCTCTCTGCTCAAGTGTTACCTCCTCTCTGAAACTTACACTGGTTTCCCCAGGTACATTTAGTTCTACCTTGCTCTTTTTTTACCTTGCCCAAGCTATTGAACCACAAGTCTACTGTAGCTATGGCAACCGTGCATCCTACACTGTGAGCTATAGCTCTGATTTGGTTTGGACAGACCTGTTTTTTTTAATTAATTTATTTTATTTTATTTTATCTATTATTAAAAACACCTTTATTGGAGTATAATTGCTTTACAATGGTGTGTTAGTTTCTGATTTATAATAAAGTGAATCAGCTATACGTATATCCCCATATCCCCTTCCTCTTGCTTCTCCCTCCCACCCTCCCTATCTCACCCCTCTAGGTGGTCACAAAGCACCAAGCTGATCTCCCTGTGCTATGCGGCTGCTTCCCACTAGCTATCTATTTTACATTTGGTAGTATATATAAGACCATGCCACTCTCTCACTTTGTTCTAGATTACACTTCCCCCTCCCCATGTCCTCAAGTCCATTCTCTACGTCTGCGTCTTTATTCCTGTCCTGCCCCGAGGTTCTTCAGAACCATTTTTTTTTATAGATTCCATATATATGTATTAGCATACGGTATTTGTTTTTCTCTTTCTGACTTCACTCTGTATGACAGTCTCTAGGTCCATCCACCTCACTACAGATAACTCAATTTCGTTTCTTTTTATGGTTGAGTAATATTCCATTGTATATATGTGCCACATCTTCTTTATCCATTCATTTGTCGATGGACACTTAGGGTATTCCCATGTCCTGGCTGTTGTAAATAGAGCTGCAGTGAACATTGTGGTACATGACTCTTTTTGAATTATGGTTTTCTCAGGGTATATGCCCAGTAGTGGGATTGCTGGGTCATAGGGTAGTTCTATTTTTAGAGTTTTAAGGAACCTCCATACTGTTCTCCATAGTGGCTGTATCAATTTACATTCCCACCAACAATGCCAGAGGGTTCCCTTTTCTCCACACCCTCTCCAGCATTTATTGTTTGTAGACTTTTTGATGATGGCCATTCTGGCTGGTGTGAGGTGATACCTCATTGTGGTTTTTGTTTTCTTTTTTTAAACATCTTTATTGGAGTATAATTACTTTACAGTGGTGTGTTTCTGCTTTATAACAAAGTGAATCAGTTATACATATACATATGTTCCCATATCTCTTCCCTCTTGGGTCTCCCTCCCTCCCACCCTTCTATCCCACCCCTCTAGGTGGTCATAAACCACGGAGCTGATCTCCCTGTGCTATGCGGCTGCTTTCCACTAGCTATCTGTTTTCCGTTTGGTAGTGTATATATGTCCATGCCACTCTCTCACTTTGTCACAGCTCCCCTTCCCCCTCCCCATATCCTCAAGTCCATTCTCTAGTAGGTCTGTGTGTTTATTCCCGTCTTACCCCTAGGTTCTTCATGACCCTTTTTTTTCCCTTAGATTCTGTATTATATATGTGTTAGCATACGGTATTTGTATTTCTCTCTCTGACTTCACTCTGTATGACAGACTCTAGGTCCATCCACCTCACTACAAATAACTCAATTTCGTTTCTTTTTATGGCTAATATTCCATTGTATATATGTGCCACATCTTCTTTATCCATTCATCTGTTGATGGACACTTAGGTTGCTTCCATGAGGTTGCTTCCATGTCCTGGCTATTGTAAATAGTGCTGCAATGAACATTGTGGTACATGACTCCTTTTGAATTATGGTCTTCTCAGGGTATATGCCTAGTAGTGGGATTGCTGGGTCGTATGGTAGTTCTCTCTGTAGTTTTCTAAGGAACCTCCATACTGTTCTCCATAGTGGCTGTATCAATTTACATTCCCACCAACAGTGCAAGAGTGTTCCGTTTTCTCCAAACCCTCTCCAGCATTTATTGTTTGTAGATATTTTGATGATGGCCATTATGACCAGTGTGAGATGATATCTCATTGTAGTTTTGATTTGCATCTCTAATGATTAATGAGGTTGAGCATTCTTCATGTGTTTGTTGGCAATCTGTATATCTTCTTCGGAGAAATGTCTATTTAGGTCTTCTGCCCATTTTTGGATTGGGTTGTTTGTTTTTTTGTTATTGAGCTGCATGAGCTGCTTGTAAATTTTGGAGATTAATCCTTTGTCAGTTTCTTCATTTGCAAATATTTTCTCCCATTCTGAGGGTTGTCTTTTGGTCTTGTTTATGGTTTCCTTTGCTCTGCAAAAGCTTTTAAGTTTCATTAGGTCCCATTTGTTTATTTTCGTTTTTATTTCCGTTTCTGTAGGAGGTGGGTCAAAAAGGATCTTGCTGTGATTTATGTCATAGAGTGTTCTGCCTTTGTTTTCCTCTACGAGTTTTACAGTATCTGCCCTTACATTTAGGTCTTTAATCCATTTTGAGTTTACTTTTGTGTATGGAGTTAGGGAGTGTTCTAATTTTATTCTTCTAGATGTAGCAGTCCAGTTTTCCCAGCACCACTTGTTGAAGAGGCTGTCTTTTCTCCATTGTATATTCTTGCCTCCTTTATGAAAACTAAGGTGACCATATGTGTGTGTGTTTATCTCTGGGGTCTCTATCCTATTCCATTGATCTATATTTCTGTTTTTGTGCCAATACCATACTGTCTTGATTACTGTAGCTCTGTAGTATAGTCTGAAGTCAGGGAGCCTAATTCCTCCAGCTCTGTTTTTCTTTCTCAAGATTGCTTTGGCTCTTTGGGGTCTTTTGTGTTCCCATACAAATTGTGAAACTTTTTGTTCTAGTTCTGTGAAAAATGCCATTGGTAGATTGATATGGATTGCACTGAATCTGTAGATTGCTTCAGGGAGTCTAGTCATTTTCACAATGTTGATTCTTCCAATCCATGAACAAGCTGTATCTCTCCACCTGTTTGTATCATCTTTAATTTCTTTCATCAGTGTCTTATAGTTTTCTACATACAGGCCTTTTGTCTCCTTAGGTAGGTTTATTCCTAGGTATTTTATTCTTTTTGTTGCAATGATAAATGAGAGTGTTTCCTTAATTTCTCTTTCAGATTTTTTATCATTAGGAATGATGTAGGAATGCAAGAGATTTCTGTGCATTAATTTTGTATCCTGCTACTTTACCAATTTTGTTGATTAGCTCTAGTAGTTTTCTGGGGGCATCTTTAGGATTCTCTATGTAAAGTATCATGTCATCTGCAAACAGTGACAGCTTTACTTCTTCGTTACCAATTTGGATTCCTTTTATTTCTTTTTCTTCTCTGATGCTTTGAGTAAAACTTCCAAAACTATGTTGAATAAGAGTGGTGAGAGTGGACAACCTTGTCTTGTTCTTGAACTTAGAGGAAATGATTTCAGTTTTTCACAATGAGAACAATGTTGGCTGTGGGTTTGTCACATATTGCCTTTATTATGTTGAGGTAAGTTCCCTCTGTGCCTGCTTTCTGGAGGGTTTTTATCAACATGGGTGTTGAATTTTGTCGAAAGCTTGTTCTGCATCTATTGAGATGATCATATGGTTTTTCTCCTTCAATTTGTTAATATGGTTTATCACACTGATTGATTTGCGTATATTGAAGAATTCTTGCTTCCTGGGATAAATCCCACTTGATCATGGTGTATGATCCTTTTAATGTGCTGTTGGAATCTGTTTGCTAGTATTTTCTTGAGGATTTTTGCATCTATGTTCATCAGAGATATTGGCCTGCAGTTTTCTTTACTTGTGACATGGTTGTCTGGTTTTGGTGTCAGGGTGATGGTGGCCTCGTAGAATGAGTTTGGGAGTGTTCCTCCCTCTGCTATATTTTGGAAGAGTTTGAGAAGGATAGGTGTTAGCTCTTCTCTAAACGTTTGATAGAATTTGCCTGTGAAGCCATCTGGTCCTGGACTTTTGTTTGTTGAAAGATTTTTAATCACAGTCTCAATTTCAGTGCTTGTGATTGGTCTGTTTATATATTCTATTTCTCCCTGGTTCAGTCTCAGAAGGTTGTGCTTTTCTAAGAATGTGTCCATTTCTTCCAGGTTGTCCGTTTTATTGGCATATAATTGCTTGTAGTAATCTTTCATGATCCTTTGTATTTCTGTAGTGTCAGTTGTAACTTCTCCATATTTCCAATTCTGTTGATTTGAGCCTTCTCCCTTTATTTCTTGATGAGTTTGGCTAATGGTTTATCAATTTTGTTTACCTTCTCAAAGAACCAGCTTTTAGTGTTATTGATCTTTGCTATTGTTTCCTTCATCTCTTCTTCATTTATTTCTGATCTGATCTTTATAATTGGTTTCCTTCTAACTTTGGGGTTTTTTTGTTCTTCTTTCTCCAATTGCTTTAGGTGTAAGGTTAGGTTGTTTATTTGACATGTGACTTGTTTCTTAAGGTAGGATTGTATGCCTATAAACTTCCCTCTTAGAACTGCTTTTCCTGCATCGAATAGGTTTTGGGTCATTGTGTTTTCATTATCATTTGTTGGTTCTAGGTATTTTTTGATTTCCTCTTTTATTTTTTCATTGATCTCTTGGTTATTTAGTAGCATATTGTTTAGCCTCCATGTGTTTGTATTTTTTTCATATTTTTTCCTGTAATTGATATCTAGTCTCATAGCGTTGTGGTCAGAAAAGATACTTGATATGATTTCAATTTTCTTAAATTTAACAAGGCTTGATTTGTGAACCAAGATATGATCTATCCTGGAGAATGTTCCATGAGCACTTGAGAAGAAAGTGTATTCTGTTGTTTTTGGATGGAATGTCCTATAAATATCAGTTAAGTCCATCTTGTTTAATGTATCATTTAAAGCTTGTGTTTCCATATTTATTTTCATTTTGGATGATCTGTCCATTGGTGAAAGTGGGGTGCTAAAGTCCCCTACTATGATTTTGTTACTGTCAATTTCCCCTTTTATGGCTGTTAGCATTTGCCTTATGTATCGAGGTGGTCCTATGTTGGATGCATAACTATTTACAATTGTTATATCTTCTTCCTGGATCGATCCCTTGATCATTATGTAGTGTCCTTCTTTGTCTCTTGTAATAGTCTTTGTGTTAAAGTCTATTTTGTGTGATATGAGAATTGCTACTTCAGCTTTCTTTTGATTTCCATTTTCATGGAATGTCTTTTTCCATCCCCTCACTTTCAGTCTGAATGTGTCCCTAGGTCTCAAATGGGTCTCTTTTAGACCGCATATATATGGGTCTTGTTTTTTTTAATCCATTCAGCCAGTCTATGTCTTTTGGTTGGAGCATTTAATCCATTTACATTTAAGGTAGTTATTGATATGTATGTTCCTATGACCATTTTCTTAATTGTTTTGGGTTTATTATTGTAGGTCTTTTCCTTCTCTTGTGTTTCCTGCCTAGCGAAGTTCCTTTAGCATTTGTCGCAAAGCTGGTTTGGTGGTGCTGAATTCTCTTAGCCTTTGCTTGACTGTAAAGGTTTAATTTCTCCATCGAATCTGAATGAGGTCCTTGCTGGGTAGAGTTATCTTGGTTGTAGGTTTTTCCCTTTCATCACTTTAAATATGTCCTGCCACTCCCTTCTGACTTGTAGTGTTTCTGCTGAAAGATCAGCTGTTAACCTTATGGGGATTCCTTTGTATGTTATTTGTTCTTTTTCCCTTGCTGCTTTTAATATTGTTTCTTTGTATTTAATTTTTGATAGTTTGATTAATATGTGTCTTGGCGTGTTTCTCCTTGGATTTATCCTGTATGGGGCTGTCTGCACTTCCTGCACTTGATTGACTATTTCCTTTCCCATATTAGGGAAGTTTTCAACTATAATCTCTTCAAATATTTTCTCAGTCCCTTTCTTTTTCTCTTCTTCTTCTGGGACCCCTATAATTCGAATGTTGGTTCATTTAATTTTGTCCCAGAGGTCTCTGAGACTGTCCTCAATTCTTTTCATTCTTTTTTGTTTATTCTTCTGTGGCAGTTATTTCCACTATTTTATCTTACAGTTCACTTATCCATTCTTCTGCCTCAGTTATTCTGCTATTGATTCCTTCTAGAGAATTTTTAATTTCATATATTGTGTTGTTCATTATTGTTCGTTTATCTTTAGTCCTTCTAGATCCTTGTTAAACGTTTCTTGTATTTTCTCCATTCTATTTCCTAGATTTTGGATCACCTTTACTATCATTACTCTGAATTCTTTTCCAGGTAGACTGCCTATTTCCTCTTCATTTGTTTGGTCTGGTTGGTTTTTACCTTGCTTCTTCATCTGCTGTGTGTTTTTCTGTCTTCTCATTTTGCTTAACTTACTGTGTTTGGGGTCTCCTTTTTGCAGGCTACAGGTTCGTAGTTCTCATTGTTTTTGGTGTGTGCCCTCAGTGGGTAAGGTTGGTTCAGTGGGTTGTGTAGACTTCCTGGTGGAGTGGACTCGTACCTGTGTTCTGGTGGATGAGGCTGGATCTTGTCTTTCTGGTGGGCAGGACCACGTCCAATGGTGTCTTTTGTGGTGTCTGTGATCTTACTATGATTTTAGGCAGCCTCTCTGCTAATGGGTGGGGTGATGTTCCTGTCTTGCTAGTTGTTTGGCGTAGGGTGTCCAGCACTGTAGCTTGCTGGTCGTTGAGTGGAGCTTGGTCTTAGTGTTGTGATGGAGATCTCTGGGACAGCTTTTGCCCTTTGATATTACGTGGAGCCGGGAGATGACTGGTGTACTAATGTCCTGAACTAAGCTCTCCCATCTGAGAGGCACAGGCATGACACCCCGCCGGAGCACCAAGACCACCGTGTCAGCCATACGGCTCAAAAGAAAAGGGAGACAGAGGGCAGATAGCAGAAGCAAGAAGAGCTACAATCCTGCAGCCTGTGGAACAAAAACCACATTCACAGAAAGATAGACACGATGAAAAGGCAGATGGCTATGTACCAGATGAAGGAACAAGATAAAACCTCAGAAAAACAACTAAATGAAGTGGAGATAGGCAACCTTCCAGAAAAATAATTCAGAATAATGATAGTGAAGATGATCCAGGACCTCGGAAAAAGAATGGAGGCAAAGATCGAGAAGATGCAAGAAATGTTTAACAAAGACCTAGAAGAATTAAAGAACAAACAAACAGAGATGAACAATACAGTAACTGAAATGAAAACTACCCTAGAAGGAATCAATAGCGGAATAACTGAGGCAGAAGAATGGATAAGTGACCTGGAAGACAGAATGGTGGAATTCACTCCCGCGCAACAGAATAAAGAAAAAAGAATGAAAAGAAATGAAGACAGCCTAAGAGACCTCTGGGACAACATTAAACACAACAACATTCACATTATAGGGGTCCCAGAAGAAGAAGAGAGAGAGAAAGGACTCAAGAAAATATTTGAAGAGATTATAGTTGAAAACTTCCCTAACATGGGAAAGGAATTAGCCACACAAGTCCAGGAAGCGCAGAGAGTCCCATACAGGATAAACCCAAGGAGAAACACTCCGAGACACATAGTAATCAAATTGGCAAAAATTAAAGACAAACAAAAGTTACTAAAAGCGGCAAGGGAAAAATGACAAATATCATGCAAGAGAAGTCCCATAAGGTTAACAGCTGATTTCTTAGCAGAAACTCTACAAGCCAGAAGGGAATGGCGTGATATACTTGAAGTGATGAAAGGGAAGAACCTACAACCAAGATTACTCTATCCAGCAAGGATCTTATTCAGATTCGCTGGAGAAATCAGAAGCTTTACTGACAAGCAAAAGCTATGAGAATTCAGCACCACCAAACCAGCTCTACAGCAAATGCTAAAGGAACTTCTCTAAGTGGGAAACACAGCAGGAGAAAAGGACCTACAAAAACAAACCCAAAACAATTATAATAGAAAATGGTTATAGGATCATACATATTGATAATTACCTTAAACGTGAATGGATTAAATGCTCCAACCAAAAGACACAGTCTTGCTGAATGGCTACAAAAACAAGGCCCATATATATGCTGTGTACAAGAGACCCACTTGAGACCTAGGGACACATTCAGACTGAAAGTGAGGGGATGGAAAAAGATATTCCATGAAAATGGAAATAAAAGGAAAGCTGGAGTAGCAATACTCATATCACATAAAATAGACTTTAAAATAAAGACTATTACAAGAGACAAGGAAGGACACTACATAATGATCAGGGGATCAATCTAAGAAGAAGATATAACAATTATAAATATATATGCACCCAGCATAGGAGCATCTCAATACATAAGGCAACTGCTAACAGCTATAAAAGAGGAAATTGACAGTAACACAATAATAGTGGGAGACTTTTAACACCTCACTTATACCAATGGACAGATCATCCAAACAGAAAATTATAAAGAAACACAAGCTTTAAATGACACAATAGACCAGATAGATTTAATTGACATTTATAGGACATTCCATCCAAAAGCAGCAGATTACACTTTCTTCTCAAGTGCGCACAGAGCATTCTCCAGGATAGATCACATTTTGGGTCACAAATCAAGCCGCAGTAAATTTAAGAAAATTGAAATCATATCAAGCATCTTTGCTGACCACAACGCTATGAGATTAGAAATCAATTGCAGGGAAAAAAATGTAAAAAATCACAAACACACGGAGGCTAAACAATACAGTACTAAATAACCAAGAGATCTCTGAAGAAATCAATGAGGAAATCAAAAAATACCTAGAGATAAATGACAATGAAAACACGATCATCCAAAACCTACGGGATGCAGCAAAAGCAGTTCTAAGAGGGAAGTTTATAGCTCTACAAGCCTACCTCAAGAAACAAGAAAAGTCTCAAACAATATAAGTTTACACCTAAAGGAACTAGAGAAAGAAGAACACAAAAAACCCAAAGTTGGCAGAAGGAAAGAAGTCATAAAGATCAGAGCAGAAAAAAATGAAATAGAAACAAAGAAAACAATAGCAAAGATCAATGAAACTAAAAGTTGGTTCTTTGAGAAGATAAAGAAAATTGATAAACCATTAGCCAGACTCATCAAGAAAACTAGGGAGAGGACTCAAATCAATAAAATTAGAAATGAAAAAGGAGAAGTTACCACAGACACGGTAGAAATACAAAGCATCCGAAGAGACTACTACAAGCAACTGTAAGTCAAGAAAATGGACAACCTGGAAGAAATGGGCAAATTCTTAGCAAGGTATAACCTTCCAAGACTGAACCAGGTTGAAATAGAAAATATGAATAGACCAATCACAAGCAATGAAAATGAAACTGTGATTAAAAATCTTCTAACAAACAAAAGTCCAGGACCAGATGGCTGCACAGGTGAATTGTATCAAACATTTAGAGAAGAGCTAATACCCATCCTTCTCAAGCTCTTCCAAAAAATTGCAGCGGAAGGAACACTCCCAAACTCATTCTATGAGGCCACCATCACCCTGATACTGAAACCACACAAAGATACTACAAAAAAGGAAAATTACAGACCAATATCACTGTTGTATATAGATGCAAAAATCCTCAACAAAGTTCTAGCAAACAGAATCCAACAACACATTAAAAGGATCATACACCATGACCAAGTGGGATGTATCCCAGGGATGCAAGGATTCTTCAATATACACGAATCAATCAATGTGATACACCATATTAACAAATTGAAGAATAAAAGCCATATGATCATCTCAATAGATGCAGAAAAAGCTTTTGACAAAATTCAACACCGATTTATGATAAAAACTCTCTAGAAAGGGGGCATAGAGGGAACCTACCTCAAAATAATAAAGGGCATATACGACAAACCCACAGCAAACATCATTCTCAATGGTGAAAAACTGAAAGCATTTCCTCTAAGATCAGGAACAAGACAAGGATGTCCACTCTCACCACTGTTATTCAACATAGTTTTGGAAGTCCTAGCCACAGCAATCAGAGAAGAAAAAGAAATAAAAGGAATACAAATTGGAAAAGAAGAAGTGAAACTGTCCCTGTTTGCAGATGACATGATACTATACATAGAGAATCCTAAAGATGGTACCAGAAAACTACTAGAGCTAACCAATGAATTGGTAAAGTAGCAGGATAAAAAATTAATGCACAGAAATCTCTTGCATTCCTATACACTTATGATGAAAAATCTGAAAGAGAAATTAAGGAAACACACTCCCATTTACCATTGCAGCAAAAAGAATAAAATACCTAGGAATAAACCTACCTAGGGAGACCAAAGACCTGTATGCAGAAAACTATAAGACACTGATGAAAGAAATTAAAGATGATACCCACAGATGGAGACATATACCATGTTCTTGGATTGGAAGAATCAATATTGTGAAAATGACTATACTACCCAAAGCAATCTACATATTCAATGCAATCCCTATCAAATTACCAATGGCCTTTTATACAGAACTATAACAAAAAATCTTAAAATCTGTGTGGAGACACAAGACTGTGAATAGCCAAAGCGTTCTTGAGGGAAAAAAACGGAGCTGGAGGAATCAGACTCCCTGACCTCAGACTATACTATAAAGCTACAGGAATCAAGACAATATGGTACTGGCACAAAAACAGAAACATAGGTCAATGGAAGAAGATAGAAAGCCCAGAGATAAACCCACGCATCTATGGTCAACTAATCTGTGACAAAGGAGGCAAGGATATACAATGGAGAAAAAGTCTCTTCAATAAGTGGTGCTGGGAAAATTGGACAGCTTCACGTAAAAGAATGAAATTAGAACACTCCCTAACACCATACACAAAAATAAACTCAAAATGGATTAAAGGTCTAAATATAAGACCGGACACTATAAAACTCTTAGAGGAAAACATAGGAAGAACACTCTTTGACATAAATAAAGCAAGATCTTTTTTGATCCACCTCCTAGAGTAATGGAAATAAACACAAAAATAAACAAATGGGACCTAATGAAACTTAAAAGCTTTTGCACAGCAAAGGAAACCATAAACAAGACGGAAGGATGACCCTCAGAATGGGAGAAAATATTTGCAAATGAATCAATGGACAAAGGATTAATCTCCAAAATATATAAACAGCTCACGCAGCTCAATATCAAAAAAACAAACAACCAAATCCAAAAATGGGCAGAAGACCTAAATAGACATTTCTTCAAAGAAGACATACAGATGACCAGGAAACAGATGAAAAGCTGCTCAACATCACTAATTATTAGAGAAATGGAAATGGAAACTACAACGAGGTATCCCCTGACACCAGTTAGAATGGGCATAATCAGAAAATCTACAAACAACAAATGCTGGGGAGGGTGTGGAGAAAGGGGTACCCTCTTGTAGTGTTGGTGGGAATGTAAATTGATACAGCTACAATGGAGAATAGTATGGAGGTTCCTTAAAAAACTAAATATAGAATTACTTATGATCCAGCAATCCCACTACTCTGTATATACCCAGAGAAAACCATAATTCAGAAAGACACATGCACCGCAATGTTCATTGCAGCACTATTTACAATAGCCAGGTCATGGAAGCAACCTAAATGCCCATCAACAGATGAATGGTTAAAGAAGAGGTGGTACATATATACAATGGAATATTACTCAGGCATAAAAAGGAACGAAATTGGGTCATTTGTTGAGATATGGATGGATCTAGAGAGTGTCCTACAGAGTGAAGTAAGTCAGATAGAGAAAAACAGACATCGTTTATTAACATATATATGTGGAACCTAGAAAAATGGTACAGATGAACTGGTTTGCAGGGCAGAAATTGAGACACAGATGTAGAGAACAAAGGTATGGATACCAAGCGGGGAAAGCGGCAGGGTGGTGGTGGTGGTGGTGTGATGAATTTGGCGATTGGGATTGACATGTATACACTGATGTGTATAAAATTGATGACTAATAAGAACCTGCTGTATAAAATATATAAATATAAATATATATATATATATATATTATTCAAGTCTTCCAATGATGGAATGACCCAGTGGATTGTATGACTGATTTGACCAACAACAGAGTGTTGTGAGTATCAAAGAGATGTGTAAGTCATTTTATTTATAGGCAATTTTTAAATTCTAAGAACTATTCTGGAGACTGATCATGAAGTTATCTTGCTTACTTGGTGAGTTTAGATCTATTTTTAACAAATCACAAACCTGTATAGTGATAGTACACATTCTGAGGGCTTTAAAAAGTGACGAAGAGTGGCCCCCGATCGCCGCAACTAGAGAAAGCCCTCGCGCAGAAAAGAAGACCTAACACAGCCAAAAATAAATAAATTTATTTAAAAAAAGATCGTTCTTATGTGATTATTTAGGTGATTTTCCCCTTTACTTATTGAATGTTTGTATGTGCATCTGTATGTGAGCATGCACATGTGTTTGGAAATATAAGTAAAAATTTAATACATTTATTTTACAGGAAGCTTTGAAGAGACAGAGCATGTCAAGTTTTCGATTTCTAACATAAATACATTTTATAGATAATATATTGTTTCAGGGAGTAGAACAGATATTCTTCTTTGGTGATTACGTATTGATTTTCTTTTGTCTATAACAATTTAAAGTACTTTATTGCTTACATTTAAATAAATGCTAAATCAGTAGTAAGTTATAGAACCATACAGTGGATATATGTATGGAGACATTATCCAGAATACATGCCCTGGTCAGAATGGAGACTTGTAGAAATACTCACTTTAGATGAATCTTATAAGAGCAGAAATGTGAAGAAATAAAGTGATCTTAGATTTCATCCTCAATGCTCAATTTTTACAAGTCACTTTTGTGATCTAACTTTGAAATAGGACAACCTAAGGCAATTGTATTTTTTCAAATTTTATAATGGATAACATTCATGGTCAAATTTTGAGATAGAGAATTAGTAATGTTAATTATGAGTCCTGACTCTGGTATTGACCTGTTTCTTTTTGAAAATTATTTGACCTTTCTAACTTTCAAAATTCAAAATAGAAATATGTCTGTTTTTGACCATATCATGATATGTAATTTGAATCAAAGAAGACAAAATGGGCTTCCCTGGTGGCTCAGTGGTTGAGAATCTGCCTGCCAATGCAGGGGACACGGGTTCGAGCCCTGGTCTGGGAAGATCCCACATGCCGCGGAGCAACTGGGTCCGTGAGCCACAATTACTGAGCCTGCGCGTCTGGAGCCTGTGCTCCGCAACAAGAGAGGCCGTGATAGTGAGAGGCCCAAGCACCGCGATGAAGAGTGGCCCCCGCCTGCCACAACTAGAGAAAGCCCTTGCACAGAAATGAAGACCCAATACAGCCATAAATAAATAAAGTAAAAAAAAAAAAAAAAAGACAAAATGCCTCGAGAACATAATATATATAGGAACGAAAATATCTACTACTTAAGTGTTTTTAGAGTATTTTTTCTGATTTGGACAGAAACAGAATAGTTACTAAAGAACAGAAATATTAGACCATATTTGATGGCTTTTCTTCCTTTTTATGTTTATGTGCATTTCATCTCTTTGAAAATCCCAGTGACTCTGATCCTTATTTTTCTCAGTGACTTTTATGCACAATAAAGGATGCTCTTCGTAAAGTGTGAAAAAATAAGAAGAAAAGGGAGAAAAGCAGAATGAAAGAAAGAAAAAAAATTAAAAAGTTATTAAAATAAAAAAATTATTAAAAATAAAAAAGTAATAAAAAAAGAAAAAAAAGAAGAAAGAAAGAAGAGAGCAACCAAGCTAAAAAATAAATCCACCAATGATAACCAGCGCTAAAAACTATACTAAAAAAAAAAGAAATTGGACAGAGAGAACCCTAGGACAAATGGTAAAAGCAAAGCTATACAGACAAAATCACACAAAGAAGCATACACATACACACTCACAGAAAAAAAAAAAGAAAAAAAAATATTTTGGGGGAGGTCTGAGGTCTTCTGCCAGCGTTCAGTAGGTGTTCTGTAGGAGTTGTTCCACATGTAGATGTATTTCTGATGTATTTGTGGGGAGGAAGGTGATCTCCACATCTTAGTCCTCTGCCATCATGAAGGTCTCTCCGATAGACCTGGTTTTACCTTCTGATTTCATGAATGTGGATTCATAAGACACTTCTATGAATTGCAAATTCTTCATGAGTATGATGGGAATAATAACACTTGACTCATAAGGTTGTCAGAAGGATTTGAGCACCACTCCTGTTTTCATGTATTTTCATCACAGCAAGATCTTCAAAATCAGGAATCATATTTAGTTTCCCTTACTTCTATAGCACCTACTTTAGTGCTAGGCATTTAGGAAATTGTCAGTAATTTTTTTGGAAAAATATATAAATAGATGGACATAGTGATAATAAATGCTAATAACGTTTACCTAGTACTTACCATATATGTGGAACAATTCTAAATGCTTTGCATACATTAACTCATTAACCACATAGCAATAGCAATCATGGTCATGAAGTAGAATATTATCTCTCCTCTGAATATGGGGCTAAAATTACAGGAATGTTGTGTGAGCATTTGTTTTGTGTGTGTGCGTGTGTGTGTCGGAGGGAGAGACAGAGAGGGTGGGGTGGGGTCGGGGTGGGGACAGGGGGAGAGAGAGAGAGAGAAGGATGAAGACAGTATTTCAGAGGTCAGATCTCACCCCAGGTCACTAAGGAAAACTTCTTCCTGGAGCCCTATTATGACTGTTTTGCTTTTTGCCTCTAGTGTTTTCCTGACACTGCTCCCTGAGCTTGCTTAGCTATGCTTGCCTTCTCTGAGAGCACCCATGATGTAGACATTTTTTAATCAAAATTTATCCCTCCTATGTCCCTCCCTTGGTGCCCTGTTAGGTTACTGGCAGCTCAACCTGATAAACAAATTAAAGCTCCAGTAGTAATGGCTGATAATACACAATTCATAAATTTCCCTTGCCATTTTACATGTGCATTAATATAGGTCATCAGTGCTTAAGTCTAAAACAAGGAATAAGTTGGGAATATTTTCCAGAGAGACTCTCAGAACCTTTTATAGTGAAGGGAATTGAAAAGCTTAAAGTGGGAATGGGACTGGGAAAGTATGTGTTTGATTGGTATTCTTCTTGAAAGCTTAATAAATTAAGCCCAAGAAATAACACCAGAAACAAGAATGGAAGAAAGAGATGAGAGAGCCTGAAAGAGGTGAAGTGAACCCTAGGTAGGAGACCCTGCAGTAGAAGATAGAGTGATATTTCTACGGCTGAGCACTGGATTGCTTCTTGTTGGCCACAGTAATTAGAGAAGAACTTCTTAATACTTTGTAAGAGTATTTGAAGATCTATGAATATTACTTCTCGTACAGTTATATCAGAAGGAGTTCTATTTCATTTTTATTTGAGTTTGTTATATACTAAACAAGCATCGTATGCAGTGTCCCTGAGGCGAATGTTCTAATAATCGGCACTTTTTTTGCAATGAAACAGAATATATTGTACAAACTAAGATCCAGTTAGATCAGAAGTCTGGATTTGATTTGAAAGGTTCAGTGTAACTTTCAGGTATTACCAATTGAAGCAGCCATAACTCCTAAAGATTAGGATAAGATGATGTAACAGCTTTTGGGCATAGGAAGTAAATTTACATTTGTCTTTCCGAAGGACTCACTAAAACCTAAGAACAGGCAGCATGGCATAATAGAAAAAGCTACATGCTATCTAGAATATTGAGTTCTCAATATACTTTAAATACAGTCTTGCACAGATCACTTAATTTTTTTTGTCTTTCAATTTTCTAAGTCTGTAAAACCAAGAATTTAACATTTAAATACCCTTCATTTTTCAATTTTAATATTCTAAGTCATTTCTTCATACTCTGAAAAACTGTAAAATTTCCCCCCAAAAGGTGCTTATTGAAAAAAAAAAAAACACAATGGTTGCTTTTGGTTGACATTGCAATGGTTGACAAATAGAACGTGTTTTCTAGGGTACAAAAGACAGTTTCTTTGTTGAGCAGGATGACCAGGGCATAGTTTGCTGTCCCTCAAATTCCAGAGAACTCTACAGTGTGAAAAGAGCAATTAATCTTCTACAAAAGTGTTTGTCTGAAGCCTGTGGAACTGCCCCAAGTGTCTCCCTCATTTTTTATTACATTTCACCAATTCTAGTGTGCTCTGATGCTGTTGCTTTTTTGATCTTTTCAGAAATTGTCACGGGAAGATTTTCACAATACTTTGGCATTACATTTACCTCATGATCATAAAACTTTATCAATTGTATGATGCATTCTGATTTCAGAGAGTGGTCTGTGAAGGAATGTCTTAGGAATGAGGAAATAGGGTGTTTTTATATTCCCCTCTTTTCCCCTTTCTCCTTATATACTACCCTAATTTCTCCTCTCTCTTCAGGTACCCTAATATGACCTGAAAAATTTTATAATGTAGAGTTAAATCTTTTGCCTTTATTTTAAAAGCATTGAAGTCCTGTCTTTCTCTAAAATACCTACAAAATAAATTTGTGTTTGTGTGTATGTGTGTTATATGTTGTGTGTGAGTCCTTCTTCAACTTTCCTGAGGGTTAGTGTAATTCAATAGCAAAAATATTCAATTCAGTTTTATAGAATAAAAATCAGTGTGTTTCTTGGAGGGTGCATATATACTGTTTGATCACAGGTTGGTGGAGTGTCATGGAAAAGTGATAGTATCTAGCAGCTTGGGTATATGGACTTTGAGGTCTAATTTGGCAGTTCCAGCAGAGGAACGCAGATACTCAAATACGCTGGCCAAGGAATTGTCAGTAAGAACAATGCCTGTATTGTTAATACAGGATGTAACATAAATATCATTGCTTATGTGGAAAGCCCTCCAAGCCTTTCCTAGGCAGATTTAAGTGCTCTGTCTTGTAGGTTTCCACCATCTTTTTTTTTTTTTTAATGATTTTGTTATACTTATTACTGTTTTGAAAACCTTTGCCTCCTCTCTCAGTGTTCCATATTAGACTTCTGTATCAGAGCTTCTCAAGGGTAGGACCTGTGTTTTAGTCATCATTCTATCCCTAGAAGTTATCCCACTTACATACTGAGAAAATGGCTTTTTTGAATACTGAAAGGATTAGGAAATTTATCATCCCACCCCCCAAAAGCAAAGGTGGTGAATCACTAACATTGCTTTGTACCGTATGTGAAGGAAAATCTAGGTTTGGAATCTCAGACAGTATTTTCTGCTATATTCATGATTGCTGGTTATAAAAGGCATTTTAGAAGGAAATCTTGGATTAAATTATCCACATCTTGTTTGGCTAGAATCTGCTGAACTGCAGGCTGATCCAGAAAAGGGATGACGTTTCACTGATTAACTAGAGTAATACTCTGCATCTCTTGCACTGGATAGCCAGTGCCTGTTAAATGATTGAATCTGTTGCTTAGTAGCATCAAACATTTCCTGTGTAGCTTGGAGGTTGCAGTTCACAATAATCTAGTCTGGACTCCACTGAGAAGTGATAATTAGGTGCTAAATGTTAACTGGATTACAGCAGGGACTGCTCCCACCCATCATTTAACACCTCATCAGGGGTTGGACCTTGAATGTTGTTTCCGACTTACTCTTCCTGTGCAGCTGCCTCCTCCTGACCTTTCTTCAATAGTCAGTCTGTATTTTATCTTTCTGTCCAATTTTGGGACAGCCACATCTGTTCACCTATTTGGTAGAATCAGCATCCATAACACACAAGTAGAGATATGTGATTCTTCTAAGAGGATGGAAGGAGCCAAGAGGCTCAGAGTGTCTCTAAATTTTTCCCAGAAGAGAGAGAATTCACTATAATCATAATGACAACCATATATTGCTGACTTGTGTGTGCATGATAACCTGTAAGTTCTGTATAAAGATTATTTGGTTTATGGTCTGTTTTGTACTATTACCATCCCTATGCTACAGGGGTGGAAACTAGAACAATAATAGATGTGTTGTTTGCATGTAGGCTGGATGGACTCAGAGGCCCTGTTCTTAACCAGTGTGCTGTGCTTTGGCCTCTAACTTATGTTATCCTGGCCTCTTCCTCATTCTCATTTGGCACTGAGGATGGACAGGGAATCACCATTCCACTGTTCCCATTCAGTGCTTCAGGATCAAGGGGGTGTATGTCTGGGAAGGAGTGTTTCCATGAAGCCAACTTGGGAAATTTCTCAGGCAGAAGGCCATGTTGGGGAAGAAGAAATTTTCCTCTACCCTTCGAGGTTCTTATGGCTGGTCTAAGAATTAAATTGCCATGAGACAGATTAACAGGAGAAAATTAAACAAAATTTATTAACATGTATACATGGGAGAGATACCCCCCTGCCCTCCCCCACAAAAAGTGAGTAACTCACCAAAATGGCAGTAACCCTCACCTTAAATACTATCTTCAGCTGAAAACAAGAGAGAACGTTGTGGGTAGTGGTTTGGGACTTCACGGGGGAGGAGGAAGGCAATTCACATGGAGATGGAAGAGCAAATGTTTGGTAAATAAATGTTTCCTGGGCCACCACAGACAATGGGACACAGAGCGGACTCTGTCCTCTGGGCTATGGCCAGCTTCCCCCACCACACTTGGCCCATATGCTTTGCAGAAAGCTCTGGTCATAGCTGTCTTCCAGGAACAGGCCCTCTATCTAAATTCTTTTAGGCAGTTAGGGGTCAAGGTTTCTTCCTGAGTCTTTTGGGCCTTGGTTGTTTTTAGCTCAAAATAATCTATATGCCAAAGGGACACATTTTGGCATGCCAAATTTTGCTCCCCTATGTCTGCCACCTGGAATTTATACAGATGCCAGTCTATTGCTGCCCTTCTTGTTCTCTTCGAAGATCCAAAAATGCAGGTTGTAGCAAAGGCCTGCAGATCAATGGGGTAGAAATTCCATGGAATGTGAGCTGATTTAGAGAAGGTTAGAAATCCATGGACAGGGAGGTTGGAGGGGGATCACTTCAAACATCATACTTACAGTTGTCGCTGGGTATCTGAGGGGGTGTGGTTCCAGGACCCCTGTGGATACCAAAAAATACACATGCTCAAGTCCCTTATATAAAATGGCAGAGTATTTGCATGTAACCTACATATATCCTTCTGTATACTTTAAATCATCTCATTACTTATAACACCTAATACAATGTAAATGCTATAGAAATAGATGTAGATACAATGTAAATGCTATTTAAATAGTTGCAGCTGCACAGCAATATCCAGTTTTGCTTTTTGGAACTTTTTGGAATTTTTAAAAAAATATTTTTGATCTATAGTTGGTTGAATCCAAGGATGCAGAACCTGCAGATATGGAGGGCTGACTGTGTGTTAATTAATCAGTGTCTCAGGTCACTTTAAATGTCACTGGAAAGGGATTTGTGATTTTATTTCTGTTTTCGTTACACAACAAAAATTTAAGACATTGTTCATATAGTGGTTACAGATTTTTTCTAATGGTGTTTTCTTTTTTTATTCTATCTATTACAATAATATTTGGTAAATAATAAATTTCCATTCATTTTGGCTTTCAGTTGTGGATTCTGGGAGAGAAAAGCTCTGTAAGACTCAAAGCATTTTTATTCTTTTGAAGTAATAAATCTAGCAGTTCTTAATTTTTGGTTTCCAACTTATATTTTGTTCTGAAATTTGTTTATCAACATTTATTGTATCAATAAAATGGACTTTATTATTGTACCTTCTTTTTGAACCAGATCTACTTACTGTGAATATACCTGTTGTTTATTTGGCTGCATTTTTTTTTCCTAAATACTGCTGAGCAATTGTACTTTCAAAAAGGTAATTTCAGCCGCCACTGACTGACTTGCCATTCAAGATGCTTTCTCTGGTGCAGTTGGTTATTCTGAAGTTCTCTCTAGGTGGTGGTTTTTACACTTCTTCTTCAGCACGTATTTTCTTAGTGTTAACTATATATCTGGCTTGATCTTGGTACAAACTCCCGTAGCATTTTAATCTGAATCTCGCTTAATCCTTGCCGCTCAGTTCATATAGACTGCACATTTACAGTGCCAGTTTAATCACTCTGGAAACATTTGGTCATGAATAAAAGAACACTGCAGATGTTCCAACTTGCAGGCAGGACAAGACCCTTCTTTACAGAGCTGTTCCAGGGGCTACTGTAAATTCACATTGACCTTGGTTCCTTCCTTGTGAGACAGACAAATATAAAATAGGGTGATTTTATTTTAAGCTGCTGCATCTCCCAAGCTCATCAAACATTTTATTAAAATACTGTTTATTTGCTGAGCCTCACTAGTCAACCCCAGGAAACTTTTGGGGTCTTTTAGGGTCATTTTTTCTTTCCTTATTTTCCTCATCCTAAGAAAGAAGCAATTTGCATTTGCTGAGTATTTGAGGAGCAAAATGGTGGGGATGGAAGGACATACAAATTTAATCAAACTTTTTTTCCTCTGATTCAAATGTATTTGCTGTTGAGACCATTACAAGTGAGCCCTGCTAATGGTATATATTTTCTGAGGTTCAGGGGTGAATAGTTGGACTAAATCAGTACTAAACAATACTCTGTGGGTTTCCGCTAACCCATCATATCTTTGTGTGGGAGTCTTCTTCCCCATTATCAGACATTGTCACCATTCACGCTGCTTCTTCTCCCAGGCTGTCTCTAAGTATTGCAAAGGATGCTTTGAGAATCTGTTTATGACCCTCTGCATCCATCAGGATAGGCTAAGTTATGGGAGAAAATAATGCCCCAATCTCAGTGGCTTAAAACCACAAAGGTTTATTCTGTTCACAGAACGTGTTTACTACAGGTTTTCTGGGGGCTCTGTCTTTATTGGGGACTGGTTGAGGGAAGCTCCATCTTGATGACCCAGGGAGGAGAAAGGCAATGTGGTGAATGGAGCACTGGCCTCTGCACCTTTTGCCCAGATGTGACATCATCATTTCCTCCTCACATTTCATCAACAACAGGTTTTGGTTCAATCCTACCTGTGTCTGGAAGGAGAACCCAAAATATTTGGTCGACAGTAACTAATGACTAGCACACCCATGGGGTACACAATCCCTGTAGAGGTTACAGGGTGCTGCAGTATTTCCTCATATCCCAGGTTTGGCTCAAAACATACATCCAGGGATGGCTACGTGATTTGTGGGACCCAGTGTAAAATGAAAATATGTGGCCCTTTCTTCAGAAATTATTAAGAGTTCTAGGAGAATGACATCAGAACATTAAACCAAACATGGGGCAGTTCTAAGTGTGGTGCCCTGTGCTATTGTCCAGGGCACTGGACCTGCGTACATCCCAGGAAGGGATATGGAAGACAAGACCTCCAGGGGAAGTACCAGAGGATGCTAAATTAAATGTGTGTTCTTGCCCAGAGAGGCCTCATAGAGCAAAGCAGATTGTCTGCCTGTCTCACAGGAGGTGCTGTCAGGATGAGTAAGACAATGTAAGGGTGAGGATTTTTCCTTTGTGAATCCCTACAGGGAGGTGACCTCTAAATTTAAGGCATAATCATTCCCCAACAGTGGTTTAATGGCATTAATTACACTCCTGTAACTGAACTGTCTCACTCTTGTAATTTCCTTAGAGAAAGGAGGTTGGTAACACCCTCCCCTGCCCTGACTTTCTCTGAGGTAGGAAATATGGTAGCCTGCCAGTAAGCGTCAGGAATGATTTCCATTTGCCTGGGTCCATTTTGGCAAAACTAAGTCAGAGGAACAGATTTATTCAGGGGCTGGGCAAGAGGTCCGTTAACTGGAACTTCTCGTTGGAGCCCCAGCCTATTTCATCCCCTCCTAAAACAAAGAGTCTTGGAGAATCTGCCTGGCTTGGGTAGATCTTTAGGATTCAGAGACTTTATTTTGATTTTTTTTTTAAGTAAGAAGGCAAATTTGTCATTTAATCTATTGGATTAAGCTCTTTATGGAGTCATGTGCCTGTATAAAGGGTGTGAGGGGCAGTAACTTTGTTTTTATAGTCCTACTGCCTGATAGGACAACAGTAGATGCTGTTGGTGCTCTGCCCAGATCCTCCAGGTCATGTGGGGATTGGCTACTCTGGGCTCACCACCTGCATCCTCTGCCTGTCCTGGAGTTGCCTTTGGCTGATTGCAGCTGCTTCACCCTGGAAGCATCTCATGGCCAATGACTCACTAATAGGAGGATACCAAAAAAACAACAAAAAACCCCAAAAAAGGTACCAGATTCCTTGCCTCAAGGTGGGAATAGCTTTCTGGTGTGATTTTTGTTATAGAGTCCTCCATGGATCAGGCTAAGGCTACAGTTTACCTGAGACCACATCCTTGCTTAATTCTTTTCCTTTCCCTATCCTGATTCTCTCTTTCCCTTTCAGATTTTTCCTGAGGAGCACCCCGTCAATAAATCATGTTCACTAAATCCCTGTCTCAGGCTCTGCTTCTAGGGAACCCCACTTAAAACAAGAACTATACTTACTTTAGTCTGAGGGAGATTCATCCTGAATAGACAACTGCCACTGGGTCAGAATTTGTACTTAAGGACTAGAACTGTGGGTGCATTCTTTTCCTAGAAACAGTGATCTGATTTTAGTGATAACAGAGGAATAGCATCTTCTTGCCTTTTCCTGGTATGTAGATGGATAAACAAGCAGCAGATGGAAGGATGAAGATGTTTGTTAACATCATCCCTGATGAGGGCTGCCCCTAAGTGTCAACCATCCTTGCTAGCAGTGCTGCTTTGAGCTGGATCTCCAGGGAGCTATTGTATCACACCTCACGTGCCCTTCCCAGCTCTGTGGCTTCTAACCATTGGCGTTATGGAAATAATCATAGCTAGCCTGCACATTATTTTCCATAAGTCAATTCCTTGAATCATCCAAACCACTCCATGGGGTAGGAACAAGATGATACAGCTAATGGGTAGCAGAGCCAGATATGAACCTAAGCAATTGGCTCTAGATTCCATCACCACTTTGCTCAACTGCCTCACAGGTAAGAATAGAGGATCATTCTTACCTGCTTCCTGGGGTTGCAAGGATTAAATGAGATGATGTGATTAAAACTAGTATAATGCCTAACCCATAGTAAGGGCTCCACAAATAATAATCATTGCTATTATTATTTTGTGGAAGGGTTTACAGAGGTACCAACATTTTGAAACCTGGAATCAGTGGCATCTTAGACGATTCCTTTTAAAATACAAATGTTCCTTGTCCAGAGTCCATTCCTTGCCTCACTGACCTCAGCTCCTCTCTGTATGAGTACACACAGCTTAGAAACAGTTGCAGTTTCTGTCAGTATCACATCTCAGCCAGGTGGTGGTAATGAGCACAGTGTCACTGTGCTTCAAGTGTGTTAGTGGTTCTAGTACCACTTCCTTATAATCATTGCCCTTTATGGTCTTGGAGTAACATCAAAAAAGACACAGGTCAGGACATACCTGGTGGCGCAGTGGGTGAGAATCCGCCTGCCAACGCAGGGGACACGGGCTCGAGCCCTGGTCCGGGAAGATCCCACATGGCGCGGAGCAACTAAGCCCATGTGCCACAACTACTTAGCCTGTGCTCTAGAGCCTGAGTGCCACAATTACTGAGCCTGTGTGCCACATCTGCTGAAGCCTGCGTGCCTAGAACCTGTGCTCCGCAACAAGAGAAGCCACCTCAACGAGAAGCATGGGCATCACGGCAGAGTAGACCCCGTTCTCAGCAACTAGGGAAAGCCCGCGTGCAGCAACAAAGACCCAGCGCAGCCAAAAATAAATAAATAAATAAATAAATGTAAATATATAAAAATGGAACATAATTGGCCAACACAGACAATAGTCTTTTTTTTTTGCGGTACGCAGGCCTCTCACTGTTGTGGCCTCTCCCGTTGTGGAGCACAGGCTCCGGACGCGCAGGCTCAGCGGCCGTGGCTCACGGGCCCAGCCACTCCGCAGCATGTGGGATCTTCCCGGACCGGGGCACGAACCCGTGTCCCCTGCATCGGCAGGCGGACTCTCAACCACTGCGCCACCAGGGAAGCCCCAGACAGTAGTCTTTAAAAAAAAAAAAAAAAAAAAACACACAGGTCAGCCTGGCTAGAAGTGACTTGGATATTTTTATCGTTTTCAGGCAGAAAAAAGAACCACACAGGAAATGGGCAATACAGCCTCCCAATCTTATAACTAAGTTGGCAGATTGGAAAGACATCACTAGACAGAGTCATTTTCATCGGTGGTATCTTTGGATTTCACAGTGAGTCATCTGCATCCTTAACCAAGTGAGTCAGCTGTGCCCTGACTAGCACTGAGCATCTATAATCTATATTTTGGTTGAGTGTGGAGACCATGTGACACCTGGCCTAGTAGATTGCAAACTTTCCATTTATATCACTTATAGTGACATCTCATTGAATTTTGGGTGAATCGATTAGCAGCTAGTTAGGGCTCTTTTAAAGGACCATGAAAGTCATAGAGAAGTTGTGGGAGAAATTTCCTTTCTGGGAAGTGGTTAACAATAAAGTCATACTGACTAGTGAGAGACAGGGCATTCATGAGGACACAGAAATACACCCTGTTCGCTTAATTATTCATGGATGCAAATTAATTCAAGTGAGAAATAGCTGGGCAGTGGGCTAATTTTAAGGTGGTGTACATTTTGAAATGTACATTCTCTCTTTGAACATATGCACTTTATAGTAGGCTAAGAGTGAGTGGGGGGTTGTGAACTGTGAATTAATTAATTAAAATATAGGTAAATAAAACCCGTGGTGTAAAGTGTTCACATCCCACACAGGCCAGTTTAACATCTTTCTATTTTATTGTCACAATCAGAAGACCTAGTTTGGATTATAGAACAAGAGACAGAGTGTGGGTGGAGCAACTGAAAGTGATCTCAGGAGCTAGGGGAAAAGACCAATCAGATATCTCTGCAGTTTGCTGATGAGATTCATGTTCATTCACGCTAGGAGAGAAGACGGTTACATGGAAAGGTTAAGAGATCAAGTATGGATTGGGTCAATGACTGGTTGAAAATTTTGTGAGGCTCTTAGATTTTTGTTTTTAATTTGTTTGTTTGCTTTTCTTTAACTGCATATGTCTGAGCAAGTGATGGGTAGTTTGTTTTGATGATCTAGGAGTGTTTCTTTGTTGGTAGTTTAGAAGAATTAGTTGTTTGTTATTAAGGCACCCAATACAGTGATAAGTTATAGGACATATTATTTCACTCTATGCAAGTTGGAACGTTGGTGGAGGGGGCATTATCGGTAGGGGATAAAAGCGTGAGGTTTGTAATAAAGCTGGTTAAAATATAGCTGGAGTTCCTCATCTGCTGTGTGACCTTCGAAGTGTTATTCAGTCCCTTCAATTTTCAGTTTCTTAATCTGTAAAATGGAGATTATACTTCAGGGTTTTGTTAACTGATTAGTCTTGACAACATGTAAGTTTCCTGTCTGGTGTGTGTTTATAAATATTCACTGAACAGTAGCTGTTAGGGTATGATGACAACCAGGATGATGGTGAGAATCCTCATCTCCGTTCAACTGTGAGCCCAATTACAGCATGTTTCTATCTCTTTCTTCTCTCTGAGTGGCAGATTCCAGTAATGATAGGCTCTAACATCTGTCATATTCTTTACGACTTCATTGTGGTCTCAAGATCCCTCTTTACTGTGATGGTGGAGCCCTCCCTAGTCTGAGGGTGAATGTCTACAATGAATGCTGACCTTGATACTTACGCTGGGCTCTTTCCTTTCCAAAATGGTAGGACTATTTAGAATCTAGAAACTAGAACTACTAGTATACTGTTTTCTAAATTCGCAGTAATCATGACAGCTAATATTTATTGATCTCTTTTTTATCAATATTTATTGATGTACCAAGCGCTTATGGTAAGCCTTGAACAATTCTTTTCTCAGTTGAAATCTTGCTCATAACCTCAACATATAAAACAGGTAGACAGAGCTATTCTGGTGGAAACCAGTAGGTGTGTTTTGGGGAGGGGGGTTGCTGGGAGGACTGTTGTTACCTGACTTCACCTCCCTCATGACGTCCTCAAGGTCCCTCCATGGAACTCTTTTATTAAGGAGCTTCCAGGTATAGTAGTGTTCAGTCAGGACAAGTCAAATGGAATGTAACAATTAAGCCTTTATTCACTACCGTGATGGTGTAAGCAAGAAGACAAAAAGAAAGGGTGCTTGTTTCCCCAATGTCCCATTTTTCCCCATGGTCTAGCACTGGACAAAGATCAGATGGATTGGTGCAGATAGGAGAGAGGGTGGTCTCATTGCTAAGGGAGCCCCAAATCAAAGGCTCTTGCCATTTTATGGACCTGGGGCCTAGGAGAATGGAGGCACTGCCCCCCCGCCCGCAACATACACAAAGAGGCTTCTGAAAGGAGATGCCTAGGCTAGGAATGCAAATATGAGCATGGCCAGTGCGTGGGTGGGGTGGGTGGAAGGCAACTCACAGTAGAGACTGCAGGGCACTGGCTCTGCACCAAGTCTAAGGTGGGAATGGCAGCTTTGTCAACATGAGGCCTGCCAGGCAAAGCCTATGGTTGGGCCCGAAAGATCACATGTAGGATTCTGGCCTAGAGCAGGATGCCTCAGGCCCTTTTGAACACAGTTTGAAACCTACCATAATACTTGATAGAATATAGGTTGAAGGAAAGATGTAGTCATTTAGCTTTTAGGGAGAATGGAGTTTAATACATTCTGTGCTAATAAATAGTTTATACCTAATTGGCTTAGTAAACTCATTTTAATATACCAGTTGATCATGTTTTTGAAGGCATGCTATTTATCTTGCTTGTGGAAGCCAAGGTTTTAGTTGCTAGAAAATATTTTTGCTATTCAATGTACATGTCTAAACTTTTGTGACTCCCCATGAGGTGGACTAAATAAGAACTGTCAATATAAGCATAAATATTATAGCCTGAAAATATGAAAGTTCTTGTAAATAAGGTGTCAGTCATTTGTAGTCATTTTCATGGTTGCTGAGTAATTAGGATTAGAGGAACAAGTCTTTGCCGAACAAATGCTTTGCCTCACAAATCAGATTTGAAATAATGACTTATAATTATTCAGCATTTACCTGGCATTTTTATATGAATAAAATGCATCTCAAACCCAGTCATTTTTATTAGTGATGATCGTGTACGTTTTGGGATTTCAGTGAATTTGTGTTGGTTGATGTGTGAATTGCTCTGTCTCTATAAAACAAAACAGAAACAACCTTAGGATATAACATTCCATTTTCCAATTTTTTGATGCAAGCTTAGATTTAAGTTGAAGATCCTGACTTTAGAATTCACTTGTATATTATTGTCAGTGGATTCAAATAAAACTTTACTGATTTGTTTGCATATTTCAGAAATAAAATTGGCATATTGATTAAAACTGGTTTTCATGAATTTTGTTACAGGACAATTGAAATCAAAATGGCATACAAAAATAGGTTAGACAAGGTTTTTATGTTCAGTGGAAGTAAGTCTAAGTAGCTGTGAATATAATTTTTTGTAGTATGCCCTTTAGTACCTACTGTTACATGTTTTTGGTGGGTACAATTCTGCACCCATCTACAGTATGTTGTTTTTTCTCCCCCAAACCAAGCAGTTCTCTGACACCAGCTGGGTGTCCTACAATTCAACTGAATTCTGACACTATCTACCTGGAGGTACCTTCAGAACCCACAGTTTAAAAGCTCAGTCCTATAAGACTCCCCCATTCCCACCCCACTTCAGAGACCAGTTGAAAATCCAGGTTATCACCTGTGCTTCTGACCCACTGTCTATAGATTGGAGATTCCAATAGCTTGCTTCTTGGGTTCCATTAATTTGCTAGCGTGGCTCACAGAACTTGGAGAAACATTTTACTTACCATATTAAGTTTATTTTAAAAGGTTATAGCTCAGGAACAGCCAGATAGAAGAGATGCATAAGGCAGGTATGGGGAAAGGGCTCAGAACTTCCATGACCTCTCTGAGTACACCCCTCTCCCCAAATCTCTATGTATTCACCAACCCAGAAGTTCTCTGAACCCTGTCCTTTCTTGGTTTTTATGGAGGCTTCCTTATAGAGTCATGATTGATGACCATTGACCACTGGGGATTGATTCAACTTCCAGCCCCTCTCCCTTCCCTGGAGGTTGGTGTGAGAGGGTGGGACTGAAAGTTCTGACCACACGGGTTGGTCCTTCTGACAACCAGCCCCCATCCTTAGGTTACCTAGGGGCTTTCCAAATTCATCTCATTAACATAACTGAAGAACATCATTATTGCTCTCATCACTTAGAAAATTCCAAAAGTTTTAGAGCTCTGTGCCAGGAGTGGGGAAGAAGGCCAAATATGTATTTCTTATTATAAATTATAATATCACAGCGAGGGTATTGTAAATGATAATGCATATTAATGGTACCTTTCAAGGATCTCTTTCTAAAGAGGGGAACCCGTATTAGAATTGTGGGCTTCTGTGGAATACTTAGAAACCACTGACAAAGTTTTGATTTCTCTTAGGTCATTGTATCACAGGCTGGAGTCATGGGCATAATAGGTCATGCCCAGAAAATGGTAATTGATGAAGCACTTTCAGCTTGGGAGGAGATAATAACTACTCTGCTGGTCTAGAAGCAGTTAAAATGTTAGAAAAAAACCAGTAGTTTGATATTGTATTTCTTAAATAACTGGCTCTTTGATTTCCACATTGCTTTTCTCTTTTATAGGCACAGCCAAAGAGGAGGGTTCAGAGTTCTCTCTTGGGTCCTTTCTTATTTATCTAGTTGGTTGGAGAACATGAGAAAGGGAAGAGAAAGTACACTATAAGTTGGCTGAGGACACCAGCCCTCTGAAGGATAGGATTAGCATTTAATTAGAGGTTAGAAACAAATAGAGCTAAGTTCAGTTCCTGCCAAGTTTATCTTATTCGTATGGGGAGGATCAGCAAGATCTTTACAAAACGAAGTTCAAAAATACTCAGAAAAGACGGAGAGGTTGAACCGTTCACCATTTTAGAAAAGCAAATGTGAGTTTATGTTGGAAGGTACTTTAGCAGGAAAACAGAATATAGGCAGCTGTTATCTAGTTCTGCTTATAATTATTGGTCACACCTGGATTCAGGGCTGGTTTCTATAAGAGATTCTACAACTGTGAAGTCCAAAAGAATTTGGAGTATTCAGAGAAGGTCAAGAGTGCTTTAATGTTGGATGATAATACCATCAGTAAGGGCAAAAGAAGTCACAATTTTTGGTCTGGAAAAGAAGCTAAGCATTAAATGAACAAATCTTCAAATGTAGGATAGAAACTTGACTTACTCCACTCCTCCTAATGGCAGTAGAATTATAGAATCATATTTGAATGGACCCCTGGGACCTGTTACCTAACCTGTTACTTTATGCACGTATCTCACACATAACCTCCTTTATCCAAATATGGTTTCAGAGATTAGGATGTGGATATCTTTGCGGGGGCGGGGGGCATTTTCTAGCCTACAATAAATACCATCGTGTTCAACCTCTTTTTCTACAAAGAAAGAAAAAGAAGCCCTGAGAAAGTAAATCAGTCTCCAGAAATGGTTTTATATTTTTTGAATGAATAGCTGGAGCAAGAAGACTCGTTCCATCCCCTACTGTAGTGGAAGGAAGGGACTCTAATACCTTGCCCATGATTTATACAGTTGATATAGGGAGGCAGTAAATATAGTATGTTATAATGATCTTATTTATTTTGCTACATTTGAATTCTTGTTCTAATCTGTTCATTTATATCAGGTTTTATCAACATTGGTACTATTGATATTTGGAATGGGTAATTCTTTCCTGGTTGATGGGGGCAGAGGTGGGGCTGTCCTCTACATCCTGTAGACGTTTATCAGCATCTCTGGCCTCTACCCACTAGATGTCAGTAACACCACTTCACCCCTTTCCTCCCTTCCCCCTAGTAATGAAAACAAAAAATGTCTCCAGAAATTACCAGATATCTTTGGGAGGGGGTGCAAAATCAGCACCAGTTGATAAACTACTGACTTCTCTGGAAACATTAGGATTCAGGGTTTGTTTATTTTAAATTTTAACCTTATCATCTGCCTATTTGATCAATATCATTCTCACAGCCAATGTTTAAATGTAATAATGTTAGTAAAAGGACAGCACTGTAGTAAAAGCACTGCAGATCACCATTGCCCTCTTCTTGATGGACCACAAATCTACCTTTGGAGCCAACTCTCTAGCACCTATCAATGTCATCATCTAGCTTGTTCTTTGTTTATAAGAGTATTTTAAGAGTGTTTGTCAAATGCCTTGCTGAAATCCAGACCCTAAGTCTGACACATTTTAATGATAATTCTTTAAACAAAAGGATTAGAATGAGTTTGCCTAATCTTTGGCCTCTTCTGGCACCTAGTGATTATGGTTTTCTTTCTGAAGAGCTCACAAATAATCCTCTTATTCATCTGTTCTAGGGTCCTTTGGTGCTTAACTTTGAACTCACCAGTTTATGTTTGTGGAATCAGCCTTTCTCCCTTCAAAATATTTGTCCATTTGCATTCTTTTGGTATTTGATACTTTAACGCATAATTCTTAAAGTATTTGGAACCATAAATACAAGGTTATTTCTATAATTTCTCTTAAAACCTGAATATATGTCTCTATCTCTCTGTATCTCTAGATCTACAACTATATCTATGTGGGAGACTTTAACATCTTTGAATCAGCAAAAGGCTTTCTTAGAATCTCTTCTCTGATTGAAACCTTGCCTCTGGGTGCCAGAATTACATATCCAACTGTCAATTTGGTATCTCCACTTGGATGTCTCAAACATAATTCAAACTATCTTGAACTTATGATTTCCAGCCCCAGCTGGGGTCTTCACTGTTTCTTAGCTTGTTGAAGGGCACCACCATCTGGTCAGTTCTGCAAACTGGGACACTAGAAAATAGTCATATGGATACCTTCTTACTCCATATCTAATCCATCAAAAAATTCAATGGATTATACCTTCTTTTTTTTTTTTTTTTTTTTTTTTTTGCGGTATGCGGGCCTCTCACTGTTGTGGCCTCTCCCGTTACGGAGCACAGGCTCCCGACGCGCAGGCTCAGCGGCCATAGCTCACGGGCCCAGCCGCTCTGCGGCATGTGGGATCTTCCAGGACCGGGCCACGAAGCCGTGTCCCCTGCATCGGCAGGCGGACTCTCAACCACTGCGCCACCAGGGAAGACTGGAGTATACCTTCTAAAAATACTTTTCGCATTTTCCCCTTCTTGTTAATTCCATTTCTCCCACACCAGTTCAAAATACATCGTTTCTCCCCTGGCCTAATGCAGTATTTCCTAATTGGGTACCACGAGTCTAATCCTGATAAACATGGTGGTGTTTTTGAGAGATAAGTCTTATTATACCGTCCCATCAACAAATGCCCTTTGTTCTGGGATAAAATCTCGACCATGGCTTAGAAAGTGAAGTCTGGGGGGCCTTGCCTACCTCTGCAGCTATACTGCACTCTGCCTTCTTCTTTACAGCACTTGAGCAGGCACGCCTTGCTTCCCTATTAAGAGGCTCCTGCATTCATAATTCGTCTGCCAGGCAGGCTCTTCTCTGCCATGCTGTTTTCCTAATTTAACACCCGTGCATCTTCAGATCCCAGCTCAGTCATCTGTTCCTAAGGAGACCTTCCCCAACCACTTCCTCACACAATCCTTTGTTCCTCTAAATCAAATCTTCCTAATATATGCTGTCATGGCCCTGTAAGCTTCTTCTTCATCACACTTTGGAAATATAATTTTACATTTGTTTGGGTGACAATTGAATTAACACATCTCCTACACTAAATTGGTAAACTTTTTGAGGAAACAGATGCCACCTGGTTTTGCTCACTTTTAGACCCTTGTCACATTTTTATTTCTGTACCATGTTTATGTCACTTTTGTACCTCTTGCAAAATACCAAGCATATTGCATGAGCCTAGTATTTTATTTGATGAATCAGTGAAGGAATGGATGAATATTAGGCCCTGTTTCTTTGTAACATGTTTGTTCTACCCTTTTAAAATGAAAGATGCGTTTTTTCAAAAGAGAAGAAGGAATGAAATCTGAGCTGATTTTGCTTCCTCTGGTCCAATTAATATAAAACCATCTGTACAGTGAAGGAAATTATCAACAAAATGAAAAGCAACCCACTGAATGGGAGAAGATATTTGCAAATTATATGTCTGATAAGGCGTTAATATACAAAGTATATAAAGGACTCATACAACTCAATATAAACAAACAAACAAACAACCTGATTAAAAAATGGGCAAAGGAACTCCATTGCTTGCCTGCCATGTTATTGAAATTTGGCTTACCTCATCTTCCTAGCAGAAACTGGGAAGTTTTGCTTCCTTATTTTTACTCTATGAATGAAGCTGTCACTTCTCTCCTTTATGCCTAAGCAGATCCTACCATACTTCATGAACTCACTTAGGAAAGTCCTGTCTTTGACTTGTAGCTCCAGACCATACTTTTCTCTACTGCTATGAATTCCTATGGTACGTATTTTCTAGATTATTAAGCGACAATGCCTTTTTTAAAAATAATTTTTTTATTTTGAAAAAAATTGTTAGATTTATGTTCAGTTGTAAGAAATAATACAGAGAGATCCCTTGTAACCTTCACCTAGTTTCCTCCAGTGATAATATCTTGCATTACTATGGTATAATAGCACAACCAGGAAATTGACACTGATATAATCCATCCATCTTAGATTTCACCAGTTTTACCTGTCTTCCTGTGTGTATGTGTATTTAATTCTATTCATTTTTCCACATTTGTAGATTCATATGATCACCACCATGGTCAAGCTACAGAACAATTCCATCACCTCAGGAATCTCTCTTCTTGCTCTCTTACAGCCATCCTCATCTCCCCCTCTACCTGTCTCTAACTCCTGACAGCCACTAATCTGTTCTCCATCTCTAATTTTTTCATTTCAAGAATGACATACAAATGGAATACTGTATGTAACCTTTTGAGTTTGGCTTTTTTTTTCCACTCTCAATGAATTTCCCTTGAGATTCATTCAAGATTTTATGAGCATAAATAGTTTGTTCCTACTTACTGCTGAGTAGTATTCCATGGTATAGATGTACCATAGGTTTTTTTTCAGCTTTATTGAGATACAATTGATAAATAAAATTGTAATATATTTAAAGTATACAGTATAATGATTTGATATACATATACATTATGAAAATTCCCACAATCGAGTTAACACATCCGTCACCTGACATATTTACCTTTTGTATTTTTTCACAATTTGTTTAATCATTCTCCTCTTGAAAGACATTTGGGTTTTCTCCAGTTTTTGACTATAATAAATTAAGCTGCTATTACATAAGTTTCTGTGTAAACAGAAGTTTTTATTTCTCTGGGATAGATGCCTAAGAATGCAACTGCTGGGTCATATGGTCACTGCATGTTTAGTTTTTTTGTGTGTGTTTGTTTTTGTTTTCAAATTGAAATATAGTTGATTTACAATGTTCTGTTAGTTTCTGGTGTACAGCAAAGTGATTCAGATACATAAATCTGGATATATATATTCATTTGTGTATATACTGTATATTTAAATACAGTATATATACATTCTTTTTTAGATTCTTTTCCATTATAGGTTATTACAAGATATTGATTATAGTTCCCTGTGCTATATAGTAGGACACTGTTGTTTACACGCATGTTTAGTGTTTATAAGAAATTACCCAGCTGTATTCCAGAATGGCTGTACAATTTTATAATCCCGTCACCAATGTATGAAAGATTGATTTTCTTTGCATCCTTGCCAGCACTTGGTGTTATCATGAGTTTCTATTTTAGCTGTTCTGGTGGGTATGTAGTGATATCCCATCATGGTCTTAATTTGTATTTCTTTAATGGCTGGCGATAGTGTACATGTTTTTCATGTGCTTACTAGCCATCTGTATCCTCTCTTCAGTAAAATATTTCTTTATCTCTTTTGTCTTTTTCTAACCGGATTGCTTGTTTGTTTTGTTGTGGTTAAGTTTTGAGAATCCTTTATATATTTTAAGTACTAGTCCTTTGTCTGATATGCAGTTTGCAAATATTTTCTCATCTTTTCATCCTTTTAACAGGGTCTTTCACAGAACAAATATTTTTAAATTTTGATGAAGTCTAGTTAATTCATTTTTTCTTTTATGAATATCGTTGGTTGTGTCAAGTGTAAAAACTCTTTGCTTAACCCTAGGTCCTAAAGATTTGCTCATATGTATTTTCTAATACATTTTATAGTTATTGTTTCACATTTAAGTCTGTGATGATTTTGAGTTAATATTAGCATAAGGTTTGAGGTTTAGGTTGATATTCATTTTTTGCCTATGGATATCCAATTACTCCAGCACCATTTGTTGAAAAGACTATACTTTTTCCATTGAACTGCTTTTGCACCTTTGTCAAAAATGAGTTGAGCATAATTGTGTGGATCTATTTCTGAGTTCTCTATTCTATTCCATTGATCTATGTGATTATCTCTGTGTCAATACCACACTCCCTTGATTACTGTAGCTATATACTAAGCCTTAACATTGGATAAAATGATTCGTCCTATTTTATTCCTCTTTTTCAAGATTATTTCAGCTATTCCAGCCTGTCTTTTCATATAAATTTTAGAATACTTGTCTATGTCTACAAAGTATGTTTCTGAGATTTAGATGGAAATTGCATTAAATCTATAGATCAATTTAGGAAGGGTTGACATCATTACTATGTTGAATCTTCCAATCTATGAACAATATTTCTCTCCTTTTATGTAGGCCTTCTTTGATTTCTTTCATCAGCATTTTGTAATTTTCTCCATATAGATCCTGTATTTGTTTTGTTAGGTTTATACCTAAGCATTTCATCTTCTTTGAAGAGATTTTAAATGACATTGTGTTTTTTTTTGTTTTTTTTTTTTTTGCTGTACGCGGGCCTCTCACTGTTGTGGCCTCTCCCGTTGTGGAGCACAGGCTCTGGACGCGCAGGCTCAGCGGCCATGGCTCACAGGACCAGCCGCTCCGCAGCATGTGGGATCTTCCTGGACCGGGGCACGAACCCGCGTCCCCTGCATCGGCAGGTGGACTCTTAACCACTGAGCCACCAGGGAAGCCCCTGACATTGTGTTTTTAAATTTTGTTTTCTGCATGGTCGTTATAAGTGAATAGAAATGTAATTGATTTTTGTGTGTTGATCTTGTATCCTGTGACCTTGCTAACCCCATGTATTAGTTCTAGAGCTTTTTTGGGGGTATATCCCTTGTGATTTTCTATGTGGACAATCAAGACAATGCTTTTTTCTGTGTTTATGTGTTTTTTAATCAACTGGATTATGAAGGCCTTTGGGCACTGTATGTTTGTATGATGCACAAATAGTAGGGGCTTAATATGTATTTATGTATGAGAGGCCCACCAATGGTAGCATTGTGATCTGTGAATTTCAGTGATGTTAATAATATCTCACTTTTGTTTTTCTTTATTTCCTTTTGCTTTTTCCTAAAAGAGCTAATTCACAATGCATTTATCTACATGCTGAAACTCCTGTTTTTCTTTGGAGTGCAGTGTACTTAATCTGTTTAGAACAGTTCTAATTTATTTACAACTTTAAGAGAACAGTGCCTTAGCACAGACTGAAACTGGATTTAATTAACATCTTTATGAAGTACTTGGATACTAACCTCTTTTAACTATCAGAGGAATGCCTATATATCTGATTCCATTTAGTCTTTAGCAGGTTCACAAAGTGCTGGAAACAGGATTTTTTGTTTTTTCTTGTGTAAGACAGGCAATAAGCTGTGCATTGGCTCTTTTTCTTAGTTCACTTGGCATTAATTGTCTTTCTATCTTTATGGCTTGGTTGAGGACTTTCGTATAGTATTTTTTATTACTTGTGCCATGTTTTTGTACCTATAACATATTTTTCAAGCATGCACCATCATTCTACACAAAAAAACACCCTCCTTTTCCAGTCTTTACAAAAGATACTTAATACCTGGCAGAATGTTAAAATGAAAAAGAGAACAGATGTAAGTAAAGAAACTCTATGGTTTAAAGTTAATAAACAAAGGAAGCAGTAGTAACAATCTCTTCAGAATACCTAGGACACCAGTTTGCAAATGATTAATAAAACTTAATAATATTATCTTCAACTTTATTAAAGCTTAATATTCTGCAAATATGTGCGATCAAAAGTTAATATCTACTTTTGTCAAAAGTAGGACTGGTGGCACTAGATGATAAAATCTGAAATGTTCTTATGGTTTGCTAAGACTCTATTAATGTAATTTATATATGTGAAGAAATGTAATAGAAAAGCCAGGAAGTCATAACCCAGAGATTGAGGGGGAACAGAATATGCCACCCCAAAATATGCCACTTTGGCATGTGGATTATTTTGAGTTGAAGGCAATAAAGGCCCAGCAGACTCAGGAAGAACTTTATACCTTCCCCTTAACTGCCTAAAAATTTTTTTGTTTTTTAGATAGGGAGCCTGTACCAAGAAGAGAGCTATTACCAGAAATAACTTTTTATATCAGGAAGACTTATCTGCATGGCAAGGCAAACATTTGTTTACCAAGTATTTGCTCTTCTCATCTTCCTGTGAATTGTCTTCTTCCCCTTTGAAGCCCCAGACCCTTACCCTCTTCTTCTTCACTCAGGATGGCATAGAAGCCTCAATTGCCTGAATGCCTTTGAGCCTCATGTCTTTATGGAGATCGTGTACCCACATAATTAAAGTGTTTTTCTTCTGTTAATCTCTTTTATGTCAATTTAATTATTAGGTCAGCAAAATAAACTAGAAGGGAAAGCGGGAAAAAAATCTTCTGCCCCTACAAGATTGTGCTCCCTAAAATAAGCCCTTCTCCCTCCAAATAAGACCAAGTAATACTGACAGTTATTCAAATATCAGTCACTCAAGATAGAATGTAAGTCAATTCAATTTGGCAAATGTATACTGAGTCCTTAGTGTATGACAGGATCTGTAGTATATACTGAAAGAGAAAGAGGCGTAAGACACAACCCTTCCTCTAGGTGTGTTGATACTATGCTTTCCCATCAGATTGCCTGGGAAGAAAGAAACCTTCAAGGCGTGGTATGCAAGTTCCAACAATTTGTAATATGCAATATCCAAACAACGGAAAACAACTAGGCTAAACAGAATCAGATATTCCTGAGGTGAACTGGCATTAATAATGAATGAAGGGAAGTTAAAATAATAATCACTGTAAATGTTGTGATTCTGATCATGAATCAGATTTGTAATATTGGGTTGACCAAAAAGTTTGTTCGGGTTTTTCCACAAGATGTTACGGAAAAACCCGAACAAACTTTTTGGTCAGCTCAGTACTTTTGAAACCTTTGTCATGAGCAACAGAATCAATCAGCGTGAGATGAACTTGACAATGCAAGTAGCAGTTCTGTGTTAATTTCTGGATGTAATAAATGAGACAATTTTTTTCATATTATTAAGAGGTACTGTAATTGATATTTGGACAGATTTGAATCAGGTCGATCTTGGTATGACATTGTTGAAGTTTATTAAATTTGGACCTTTTAAGATTTGATAGATAAGACAACCAGAGCAAGCATATTCCATACCCAGTTTCCCAATTGGAGCCAAGTAAATATGTGCAGGTGAAACAGTTATTCATTCAATGGACAGAATCTTTGTGTGGTTGAACATCTCCTTTGAATTGAGAAACAAAGACAAGTAGGTCATAACTGATGCCTTCAAGAAGTCAAAACTCAGTAGAGCAGATAGATTGATGTATGAGGTGTCTGATTTCAGGTTAAAATCCTAGGTGTGATTTTTCAGAACACTGTGAAAGAACCTCCAAGCATTGTTGACGTGAAATAAAGATAAATTCTACAGCACAGATGGGTTTATTTGGAATTAGCAGAGAATTGCAGTTTGGGGTTTTCCATCATGGTGGTCCATGTACAAGTTTCCACATAGCAAGGGAAAAGGAAACTTTTATAAAGGGGAAAAGGAAGTTGGGAGGACTGTAGTAGCCAAAGAGTCCATGGCCTTTCATTGGCTGAGTCCTTGCCAGGAAAGAAGCCTTTTTTCTTCCTATTGGGCTCTGCTGTCATCACAGCGTGTTAGAGTTCCCTTTTCTGGTTACCAGACTCTCTTTAATTGAGGTTTCAGTTTATTTATTTTTTACATTTCCCCCTCGCGATCAAGATCTTTCTCTAAAAGCCATCACTGATCAAGAGTCAGATTTTCTATTTTCAGCAGCTTTTTGTCCCTCAATGTTGAGAAGGATCTTTCCTAGGTGTAGTGTTTCATGTCATAGGTAAAGTACAGATTACAAACCTATTGAGATCACACGTGAGTAACACAGGGATAGGAGGAAGAACTCTCAGGCACTTTTTATCTAAAGTCCATATGTTATTAAGATCATAGACATTGGCGATCATCTGAAGTGTTACATCATCACCAAGGGTTGGCAACAAACTTCCAACAGGCCTGGTCCAGGTATCTTGGGAAAGCTGTCTCATCAGATGCTGTTTGCTTCAATTCTGAGAAATCTTTACTTTTAGGTCATCAGATGATGTGAGGGTCCAGTCAGTGTTTGATGCTTTCTTTAGGTGTGTTATATGCATCCAAGAGTCTATCCCTTGGAGTTTGGTGGCATAAAGCTTGGTTAGAAGTACCTGATACGGGGCTTTCTGGTGACATTAATGAGAGTTCTTTTGGAGATATCTTTTCCAGTAGACAAAATCTCTAGGTTGCAAGATGTGATGTTTAAGGCCTTTGTTTCATGAGAATGCACTGTAAAAATATTGCTCTACCAAAACATGGTTACTTTTATTAAAGGCAGTTTTTATTTTAATAAAAACAATATTGGCAATATTCCTTTTTATCGGTAGTTGGTCAAAAGAAGCAGGAGCCAAGTGCATTGAGCATCCTGTGACTATCTCAAAGGGTGAGAGTTTATGAGTTTCACAAGGGGTGGATCTGAGATTTGGAAGGACCAATCACAATGCTTTGGCCAAGGTATTTGGAGGACCTCTACAAATTTTTCCAGTTGAGTTTTAATAATGCTGTCATGTGTTCAATTAAATCAGAGGATGAGGGTGATAAGCACAGTGAAAGTGTTGTGAAACCAGCCAAACAGCACAGACTTTCTGAAGTACTTGTCCTGTAAATGAGGAGTTCCCCAGGTAGGCATAATCTTTTCCAAAAGGACTTTAGCCACAAAACAGGCAGCAGCCTGTCTTCAAGGGAAGGCTTCAGCTCACTATGAAAACATGCAGACCATGGCTAAAACATATTTATATCCATGAGATGGAGGAAACTGTATGAAATCCATGTGTCAGACCTCAAATGGTCCATTAGGTAGTTTAAAATGTCTGAGAGAACAAACAGGCTTCCTTGGATTGTAGTTTGGACAAGTGGGACAAGTGAGGTAGGCACTTTTTATGGCCTTGTTAATGTTTCTGCACCAGTACTGATTTATGAATGTTGTAATTTTGTCAGTGACCAGTGGTTTAATGCATGTACAGTGGTGATGAGTGGGAATTTTAGAGTCTTCTGTAGGACTGGGTTGTTATTTGGTCCAAAGCAAACTATTTTTATTGAACCAAAAATTGTTGAATTTTCAATCTTGTTTTTCCTTTTCTGAGGCCAATTGTTGGGCTTCCCTAGCCAGTTTTTCTAGGTTATTACTTGGGAAAAAATCCCTTTGGACCGTGACAGATGTTTGGCTGCTGTTGGTCCCTTTAAGGCCATCATTCCTTGAGGAAATATCAGCAAGGTGGTTTCCTTTAGTTTGCAGAGAGTCAAGTTTTAGAATGCCCCAGACTCTTAATAACAGGTAAAGCAGCAGGCAAAAGTATTGCATCCAATAATTTCTGAATATAGGGGCCATTTAACATTTTTTTTCCACTGGAATTAAGGAATCCAAATTGCTTTCACAATATTCCAAAATCATGAATTACTTCAAAAGCATATCTACTGTTAGTATAGATATTGTCAGTTTTGTCCTTGGCTAAAGTACAAGACCACGTAAGGGTGTATAATTCAGCCTGTTAGGCTGAAGTAGCCATAGGTAAAGATGCTGCTTCAACAACATCAAACAGAGTTGCAATAGCATACCCAGCACAATATTTGCCACTGCTGCCTTTTAAATAAGACCCATCAGTGAACCTTGAGAAGTCAACATTACCCAAGGGAGCTTCTTGCAGATCATCAAGAGGAGTTAGGAGGTAGTCCATCAGTCATCAGTGTTAAGCAGTCGTGAAGGACTTTGTCCGTGATGGAGGGGAGAGGAGCAGCAGGGTTAAGGTTACTACAGTGTAAAAGAGTTATGTGAGGAGCAGTTAACAAAAGGACTTTCTAGGAGGTGAGGCATCTGGCTAAGAAATGTTGAGTGTCAGGAGAATTCAGGAGAACCTCAACTTCATGAGGTATAAAAATGGCTATAGGGGTCCCCACAATGATTTTCTCAATAGTATTAACCCAAAAGGCAGTGGCCATAATGGCTGTAAGGCAAAGGGGGTATCCCAGTGCCACTGGGCCAGTTGCTGGTTCTAATACCCCATGAGTAGATGGGGTGCCCTTGTTTTTGGCTGAGTACCTCAAGGACATTCCCTTCCTTTTCATATACAAAAAGCAAAAAGGGAATCTGCTGAGATGCTGAAGGGCAGGTGGATTTATCGAACTCTCTTTTCAGGCCTTGAAGGCTGTGTCTTCTGGTTCTTCCTATAAAGTTGGGTCAGGATTGTTATTGTTTAGTAAAACATATAGAGGTTTGGCCATAAGAGATAAATTTAGAATCCAGTTTTGGTAATAACCAACTAGTCTGAGAAAACCTTGCAATTGGTACTTAGTCTTGGGTTTGGGGAAACTTAGGATACCGTGAAGTCTTATCTGGATGTAGGTGTAGCCCTTATTCTGATATCAGATGCCCTAAGTATTGAACCTGGGTTTGGACAAACTGCAAGTTTTCTTTGGCAACCTTACATTCCTTTAAGACTAAAAGCTTTAGCAAGTGGATGCTGCTTTCCTGTGAGGAGCCTTGAGAAGGAGAGCAAAGAAGCAAATCATCCATGTATTGCAGCAAAATAGAACCTCTAGGGGACTTTACGTTATCCAGATCGGCCGTCAGGATTTGTGGAAAATAAGAACTCTCAGTAAAACCCTGAGGCATTATTGTCCAGGTGAATTGTTTTTCTTCCTGAGTGAAGGCAAAAAAGGTATTGGCTAGCTTCATTAGCTGGAATACTAAAGAATGCACTGCATAAATCAGTTACAGTAAATAATTCACTTCTGTGGGAATGGATGTTGGTAAGGTATGAAGGTTATGAAAAGCAGGGTGTTGAGGGATTACAGTGTCATTTATTGCTGGGAGGTCCAGGACAAATCTCCAACCTTGGCCCTTAGATTTTCTTATGGGTAAAATTGGAGTCTTACGGGGGCTAGTACAGAGAGATAATGAGGCCTTGAGCCTTGTAATCTCTGTTACAGGTTTTATGCGTTGAAGGGCTTCTTTACTTATAGGGTATTGGTTAACGCTGGGAAGAGGATTTGAAGGATCTGTTTGAATCTTGATGAGAGGTGTGCTGTGAATTTTGCCAGCATAAGTTGGAGATTTTACCCATAAGAAAGGTGGCAGCTGATTCAATAAGGACAAATGATCAGTGTTTCCAAAATCAGCTCTAGTACCATCAGAAATGGAACAAATAAAAGATGTCAGAAGGTCATTTAATTCATCTTCTTGGGTACTTTTATGACTACTGTCAAATTCTACAATTATTTCCTTTTTTGGGGAGAAAGAAATTCTGGCATGATACTTCTCTAGGAAGTCTCGGCTTAATAAATGAGTAGGAGCTGAGGGACTAAGGAGAAAATGGTGTGTATCGCTCAAAGGGCCTAATCAAAAGGGAACAGGTTCAGAGATAGGAACCTCTTGAGGTTCATTGGAAATCCCCATTATTTGAACTGTTTTAGTACTCTGAGGCAGGGGCTGTTTTACAGCAGTGAGGTTGAGCACTGAGAGAGGCTCCAGCGTCACTTAGGACTGGAAGAGATTCATCCCCAAACTGGAGAAATGTTTCTCCAAGCTGAGTAAGAGGGAGGATTGGGAAAACCTCCTGCAGTTCCTTGGAGCCCTGTCACTGAGAGCTGGGAGCAGTTGGAAGGCAGGTTAGAGGACTGAAGGGTCTAAAAGTATTTACATTTGTAACAATCTCTTTTCCAGTGTCCTGGATCTTTGCAAAAATAGCAGAAACTAGGAGGATTTTGGTTTCATTTAGGAGCCTTTATTTTCTGGAGGTGAAGATTAAGAATCTTCGCAGTCTTACTCTTAGGTGACTTATCTAGATTGTGAGAGAGCTGGTTTGCCAGATTAACTAAATCTGGAATGGACATTTTCCAATTCCATCCTGGTCCTTTTTACTAGAAAGGAAAGATCCCAGTTCAGTCCATTAATAAATGTAGAGTTAAAAACTACCTGGCAGAATCAACGTCTGAAGGAAGACCAAGATTTTCTTTAAAAATAATCTGAGTGGGAAGAACGGCAGCCTGGAAAGGGCATGGGAGCTCCGAGCCCTCTCCCCATACCTTGCCCTCTGGATCTCTGCCACCTGGCTGTTCCTGAGTTTTATCTTTCGTAATGAGCCGGTGATTCTAGAACTTATGGGGACAGAAGACAGGGGCCCTAGGCCCTAAGGACAAAGTGTGTGTCTTTCATTTGCGCACTGAGAACCATCCATCCCTCCCTGGCTGAGTCCAAAACAGAAAAGACCTGCCGCACCGTGGGTAAGCAGGAAAGTAGAGGTGAAATACGAGAGCCGAAGACCATCCAAAGAAGAGCATGGCTGACCGCATGGCACAGACATGCGTGGAAAGCTGGTGTGATGAGAGAGGAAGCCTGCAGCCTGGAGGACTCTAGGAAATTCCCAGTACAGAGGAACAACTCCACTTCAAAGTGTCACGTGAAAAACTGCATCACTGTAATAGGAGAATCTTCCTTAAAAAAGGGACCCAGGCCCAAGGGATTAGAAGAAGCACAGCAAGGATTGAGGTGTCTCATTGGAAACCAGATGTGGACACATCTGGAGAAAAGAGATCATCCAGAGCAATGCTCAGAGAAAGCTGAACAATGAATCTGAGACTCCAAACAAAGCATTTCAGAAAAATATCAGAGTTACCGTTTGCGCCCTTAAAATTGCTGTAATAGACCTCGGCATTTTTGAATCTTTGTTCTACTAAAAGGTCTCCAGCTTGATGGACATCCACCCAGCATCTCGATTAGCCAGCTCTGCATGGGCACACGTGCTTCTGTGGTTCTGAGTGCACAGTCCAGAACACTGAGGACCAAACAAACCTTCCAGTACATACGGGAAATTGCTAGTGAACCACTTCTGTGACTGAAGATTTAAGCCATATGAAGGCAAGAGATGCCTATTCATCATCCCCACCCCTGCATCCTGCAGAGGCAACGCAACAACTGAAGAGAACTTTTCAGTGCACGTGCTGAAGACGTGAATTTCTCTTTTCATTCTCTGTAGGGTTAATTTCCAAAGATACAACAGAATGTAACAGAACAATGAATCAGTGCCTGGCGGATCCATAAGTCTTAACCAAGAGGCCTGACTGGTCATCTGCCAGATGACAGAGGAATCCCTCTTCCAATCATTGCCTTAACTCGATTTACAAAGAGCTATTAAAAGTACTGAAGGGAGGTTCCAAATCACCGGCTTTAAAAGGGAATATCCGGAACACTCATAATCCTGTTTTTTTCTAGCCAGTACCTTGTTTTGACCATATATTAACTGAGTATCTAGTTGAGTCCTTCTGTGTCTTTTCTATCAACACACCATGGTTTTGCACTTCTTAATCTGTGTCCAGTCAATAAATTTGTTTTTCATTGGGGAAAAAAAAAAAAAATCTGAAGTCAATTGTAATATTCATGAACAGGTTCATTAGAATTTTGTGGGCAAGGCTGAATTTTGTTCCAGTCAACAGACTTTGAAAAAGCCCTGGGAATTGCTCCATGAAGTTGCCTAGCAATTGCCTGAGCCTGATCACACAATAAGTTAGCAGGCTGGTCTCTCAGCTGTAATTCTAGAGATCTTTCAGGATTCTCCCAGGTAGTGGTTTTCACCCAGTGCTGGCCTGGCCTTCACTGAGAAGCATATAAACTAGCTGGTATATGTCAGAGGAACGAGTTTGATAAGTGTGAATGGCTATGTTGAATTCCTCAGCAAATCTGTGAGAATCTTCAATTACTTAGGGGAAAATCCTTGACTATGGCTTGCAGTTCAGCTTTAGTCCAAGGAATATAAGAAATTAAGGGTTTAGCTTCTGGATCCTCAGGCTTCATTTTATAGGGACAGGTTCTGACAAGTTCAGAGGAAAAGAGAGTGGGGAGAGTTTCAGTGAAAAGGGGAAGTTTGTGTGGGGGAATTGAGGGTACAGAGGAGGTATAGGCAACACAGAAGGGAAGGAGGAAGAGTACACTGGAGGTGGAGTTTGGTCTACAGGAGCCAAAAGAGAGAGATAAGATGGCGCAAAGAGACAGAGTCTGAGACAAAGTAGCCAGAGAAGAAGAGCCTGAGGCTCTGGGAGCCATTTTATCTTTCCTCAATTGTTTGTTTGCCTCAGTTAATCTTAAAATCTTCTTTGGCAGGGACACAATTTTATACCGCTGATAATGTTGGGAGGGAGACCTCAAAATACCAATTGAAGTAATAAGCATTCCACTCAATTTTGGAAAATTTTGAGCTGTTGTAGTCTAATTCAGTTTTAAGGAAATTAAGTTTGGGATTTCAAAACTTCCCTATGATGGCCATTGATATTCTAAATTGCCTTTGGTCAGGTCTGTTCATTTAGTTAGAAATGTGCCTGAGGAAGGACTGTGGTTTTTAAACATAAAATTGTCCAGAGCAGCTGTATGTGTGTGTGTGTGTGAAGATTTAGATAACCAGGGTCCCATTTCTCAGAGGTTTTTCTCTGGAGTAAAAGAACAATTTTCAAACAACTCAAACAGCTCAAGCAACTCAATTCAAACTGCTTGTAGGCTAATCCCAGCCGGTTCTAAGGAGACAGCTTGGTCCTGGAGGAGCCACACCAAAGCCTTTTTTAGCCAGTTTCCCAAGAATATCCCTTCCAGAGGAATAGGCTGAAGGCTGAAAAACTGGCAGCTTCAGAGATGCAACCTCTGTTTCTGAAAAAATGGGCTGAAGACATTTTCAGCCAGCTTTGATTAAAACAGTCTAATCTCAAAATCAGACCAAAGTGTCAATTGAGTATTCACATACAGAACAAGGCCTTACTCAGAAGGACAAAGCCTTTAAGCAGATCCGGAATAAAACCTGGAGAGCTTCAAATGCAAAGAGAGTGTGATCTTGGATTCAGGAGAAAGAGGTACCTTCAAACTCCAAGGCTGGCGAGAAAAGCAGTGAGCTCAAGGAACTCAATTTGTGGGTAAAGCATTTGTTTGCTCACCAGCCCTGGAGCCTTCGGGGATCTTCTCTGGTTCCTGTAAGGGCCACCAAAATGTTGACCTGAAATAAATAGACTGCCAGATATTTCTCTAGCAAATGTGAGTTTATTTGGGATCAGTAGAGAATTACAGTTTGGAGTCTGCAACCATGGCGAGATATGTGCAAGTCCCTGCATGGCAAGGGACGGAGAACACTTTTATAGGGAGACAAAGGAAGTTGGGAGGGTTTTAAAAAACAGAGTCCATGGTTTTTCGTTGGCTGAGTCCTTGCCAGGAAAGAAGAGGAGCCTTTCTTCTTCCTGTTGGGTTCTGCTGTCATCACAGGGCATGAAAGCGCACCCTTCTGGTCTCCAGACTCTACTTAATTGAGGTTTCTGTTTATTAATTTTTTACAGTCCTGAATGTACTTATCTCCTTGTGGCATTCATTGTAAATCACACACACAGGCTTGTGGAGAAGAAGGAGTCCTATGCTAACCTCCAATAAAAGGCATTTGGCATGACAGTCAAGCACATGGGCAAAAGGCCAGAATGCCCAGGCTGTCAGCCCCACCAGTTACCAGCTGTGTGGCCATGGACACGTTATTCAACCTTCCTCAGCCTCAATTTTTCCCTTTTCTAAAATGGGGATAATAATAGTACATACCTCATAGGATTGTTAGGATGATTATGATTATGTGAGTTAATAAATGTAAATAAAGCATTTAGAATGGCCTAGAAGAGAAGAGACGGTGGCTGCAGAAAGAGACAGAGAGGCAGACTTCTGTTTGTGTAAAGGTTAGTCCTGTAGCACCTTAGATTTTTAGAATTGCAAAGTGGTGAGAGAGCAGAAATCACATTGCCAGGGGTGAGAGGAAATGGGGGGGATAAGGAGTGAATGCAATTTTGGGAAAGGCAGAAGTGATCTGGACTCCTTTCTTAAAATTTCAGGGTTTCAAGAAAGATAGGGAGATAGTTATAGCTTCCGGAAACAGTACTATTCAGAGAAGGTTAGGACAGAAGAGGCCAGCTTGTTTGAAGGCGGAGGGTGGGTGAACAACCAAACAGAAGGAGATTTAAGAGGTTAGAAAAAAAGAATGAGTTTTAAATAATGATTTAAAAAAGATTTTTAGTTGCTTTTGTCTGAGAGGAATACATTTTCCTCTGCCTTTCTAGGTTCTTCTGACTATTCTAAGAATTAAATTGACATGAGACAGGTTAGCAGGAGAAAGGCAAACAAAAGTTTAATGACGTGGGTACATGGGAGACACCCAGGAAAACTTAGTAATTCACCAAAATGGCCAAAGCCCTCACCTTAAATACCCTCTTCAGCTAAAGACAAAAGAGGATGTTGTGGGTAGTGGTTTGGGACTTTAAAGGGGAGGAAGGCAATTCACATGGAGATGGAAAAGCAAATGTTTGGTAAAAAAATGTTTTCTGGGCCATGCAAAGACAATGGGACACAGAGTGGACTCTGCTCTTTAGGCCCTGCTGAGTTTCCTCCTCCCCACGGAACCCATATTCTTTGCAGATACCTCTGGTGGTAGCTGTATTTAGGGAACAGGCCCTTTATCTAAATTCTTTAGGCAGCTAAGGGGAGTGTGAAAAGAAAGGCTTTCTGTGTAGTTTGTTTCCTAAAACTAATCAGCCTAAAATAATACTTATGCCAAAGAGACACATTTTGGGGTGGCAGATTTTGCTCCCCTACACTTTGTTTTCTGTTCAAAATTTTCAATATATATATTCTCAAACATACACAAGAGTAGAGTCAATCTATAATTCCCCAGGTACCCATCATCCAGCTTTGACAACTGTCAACATTTTCAAAAATTTGTTTCATCTATTCCCCCCACACTGGAAAAAAAGTCACCAAAGTCTTTTGAAACACATTGCAAGTAACATGTATCATTTCACTCATAATAATTTTGTATGTGTCTCTAAACTAATAAGGACCTTTGTTTTCACACCCATAATGCTATTATCAGACCTAAAAATTAACATCAATTTCTCACTGTCATCTAATACCCAGCCCCTATTTAATTGTCGTCAGTTGTCTCCAAGTGTCTTTTTATATACACCTTGTTTGCATCGGCATCAATGTAAGGTCTATCCATTGCATTGGTAATTATTTCTTTTAAGCCTCTTTCAATTTCTAACATTCTTTCCCCCATAATCCTTTTCTCCCATGCCGTTTAAAAATGTGGAGCCATTTATATTGTAGAATGTCTCATATTCTGCATTTGACTGATTATTTTCTTCTTGTGTCACTTAGTTTGTTGAAAGGCGATACATGATGGTTGAGATTCTGAGATGAATCATTTTTCTCCCTCTAAGGTGGAAGAAAGAGAAAAAAAAAAGATTGAGATGAAGAGGAGAAAGCTGTGCATTTTGTGTTAAAGGGCTTCAGTCACGTTGGTAAAATGGAATGTGAACTTATTGTTAAGATAAAGATATGAGGGACTGTGGCTAGCAGTTTGAGGGCAAAAGTTTTGGAATAGAGTTTGAGGAATGTGACTGGGGATCAAATTGAGATGTAGTAAAGGCTTACCAAGGAATGATTAGAACTAAACTGGGGTTGATTAGCATTGCTTTATGTGAAAACAATCCACTTTTTCTTCTTGCCTTTATCCATTGCTGGCCAGTGACCTCCAGGTGTAGGATTTACTCAGGGTGGATAAGTGCCAAGGTGCGTACAGTTGAAGAATTGGAAACAGATTTGTAGGAATCAAGTGTGCAGCTGAACAAAAGGCTGAACTGGTTGAGCTAGGACGGATTTTGTGCTAATGATGTTGATGGATTATGACGAAGAAGGGATAATGGGCCAAAGAACTCAGTGGAAGACATGTAAAGATAAGAAATACGGTGGTTAGAAGGAGGGCTCACAGTCAGGGGAATATCTTCAAATGCCAGTGAAGTGCTGCAGCTCTGGGTAATTGATTTGAAACTGGAAGAAGAGAGTGTGAGCGGGCACAGGGTCTTCATCTCACTCCCACTTTGCTACTACTTCGCTGTGTGACCCAGGGACGGAAAATCCATACCACAAAAGGTTGTGGGGAGAATGAATGAGCTATTGTATGTATATAAAGCTTGGGGGGCTTAATAGGCTCTTACAAAACATCTATTGCTAGAATTGAGGTGGTCAAGGAAACATGAGGTCAGTGTGTCTTGCATACTAAAGAGATAAGCTGTTTGCTTAAGGATTTTGTCCATTAGAAAGTCATCAGTATTTTGTAGAGAAAGCCCATAAAAAATAATGAAGAACTCTAAATAATAATCATCAGTGCCAAATCAGGGAATTGGAGATACAATAAAGCTTAAAAAAAAAAGACTATTGTTTTCACACCTATCTTCAAACATACATACAGTGTGCCCATCCACACTGCATTCATACCTACAAACTCTCCATGTATTAGTGTGTTCCAGACAGATGATCATAATTTTGTAATCTCCTCCGATTTATGGCAATGCAATAAAAAATTAGGTATTCTGGCTGGGTGAACCAGATATTCATGAGTCTAATCAAGGCTGTTTTTAAGTAAAACACATTGAACCAAGCCTGTTTTCAGATTCCATTCTCCTATCTTTCACTATTCATAATCTAGCAGAAAATTCAGAAGAGCCTCTTTGAGGTAAAATGTCATTGAATACCCAGTCTATATGGGAGGCCAGAAGGAGTGCTATTTAAAATCACCTCTGATTAAGGTAAATAATGAACAGATCATCTCACAGAAAAGCTCATTTCTGGCTAATTCCTAGTTCTTAGGAAAGGGTTAATAGGGAAGGGTGAGGCAAATCCAACCATTTCCAGCTCAAGCATTTTTTTAAACATTGAAAGACTGATCTGCAAGTTTATGAATACAAATGTACCAGACAGTCATCTCCTAAGCTTCACAAATGGCCTTGGCTGCCACTAAGTGGGTGGGAAATGAATGGGGAAGAATGAGAAGGGTGCTGCTTTGTTTGTGTGGTACACAGTATTACCCTGATGAAAAATGCTGGCAAGCTTCCGCCTTTCAAGATGCTTGTGAGACTCTGCTGCCTGTGTTTTATCTTTGGGTGTTACCATGGCTACTGATGAAAGAAATGAAAACTCAAAGGTGGAGGGAAGTAGACAGATTAGTGGGTGGAAGAAACAGGGAAAACAATCTCACCAGCCAAGCATCTGGGAAGATTTATTGTTGAAGGTCTTGATTGCAGATCCCACTGCGTATACTGTATATTCAAACATCCACTCTGAAGCCAATTATCTTTTTGAATAAAGCTCCGTAAAGGACTACACTAGAAATCAATTGACTTGCTCTTGTGCAACTTCCTTTTATTTCGTACTGGGGACTGTAAGAAAGTAAGGAATTTACCTTCGAACCTCAGCTCTGCACTTTCCAGCTATTTGGCTTTGGCCAAGGTATTTAACTTCTTGGAATTCCAGTTTACCTGTAAAATGCGTATAACATACTAAACTCTTTGTGTTTTTAGAGACTAACGTGTGTACTATGATTGGTAAGGCCCACTTTGGGTTAGTTTTTATTCTGTTCCTTATAGAGTAAGAACTGGTTGTGACAACACAATCCGCTTGTCTGTTTTTTCCCAGTCTTCCTTCAGAGAAGTGCATATGTGGAATCTGTTTCACTAAAGTGATGTATTGGGTTGGCCAAAAAGTTCATTCGGGTTTTTCGTAACATCTTATGGAAAAACCCAAACTTTTTGGCCAACCCAGTATTATGGCTGATAAAAGCTAGTGAGTGAACAAACTATACCCCCAGCTTATCCATGGACAATTCTTACCCTCTGGCCAGGCCTAGCTGAGGAGCAAGGCATACTCTATCACTGCTGGCTGCAACATCCCTGCCTTAAAAAGTTGGGTATAAAGAACAGTTTTATAAATGGAGACATCTTTCCTTAGAACATATTTCCTGTTTCAATGCTCTATTTTCTTCTTTGATTAAAAGGAAATTGACAGTGGTATTTAACCTAGTTTCCCTTTAGCTGGTTCTGTCAAGTAGTTAGTTAATTTTATTAGCGACTTAAGTACATTAGGAAAATTATTTCTGTTTAAACTTATTGAAATAATTCCTTCATAGGGTGAAGGTTGCCTTTGAAATGTAATGCTCAGCTTCCCCCATCTCAATTTTTTTAGGTTATAAGTATGTGTTTTCATATACAGTACTAAGTTTTCATAAGGTACACAAATGAGCAGTGTCTAATACTTTGAGCATCTTGTTAAATTAGACACAGAATATAGTCCTCTGTATGGGGAATAGTTGTCCATTATTTTAAACCTTGATAGTTATAGGTATCTTATACTTGTGGGCAAGTAATGTAAAATATTCTGGAGAGTAAGAAGAATGCATTCCATCTACATATGTTTTCCCCTTATATGGTAGAAGTTGCTCTTCCCTTTCAATACCATCTACATAATTGCTGAATCTTACAGCTTATGACAGTGTTTTTTTAGATTTTGGGATGCAACCCATTAATGAGCCATGGAATCAATTTGGTGATTACAAGGACTATTTTTAAAAAGTGAAATGGAACAGGATAGAAAATATCAGAGTGCATTATATGTGCGAAGGTTAAGTACAAGTACTTCTTGACATTTTGCTTTGGTTATGTATTTACACTCTCACATGTGAATTGAGGTAAAAAAATTGATAGCCATTGACTACAGGGCTGTAGTCCAAGGCAAGTGGGGCTGAATAATGGAACCAGGCAAGGTTAGGATTTTATAACAAAATTTTCATCTCACTTATGGTGTGAGAATCTGTGATACCCATAAAGTACAGCTATTCTCTTAGCATTGGAATATTTCTCAGAACTTTCCACATTCCTGTTGAATATGCTACCATTTGACTAGTCACTAAGTTTCAAAACATTAGGGTCCTTTTTTTCTCATCTCTCTGTCTCTCATTCTTGACCTCAAATCTGGGTAGTGATGATTCTACCCTACATTATCCATTACAGCTTTCCCCTGCTCTCTCCTTATTGCCCCACCCTGGTTTCTTACCACCTCCAAACTAATTTATGCTGCCCAATAAATTATCCTAAAATATGATTCCAAATGATCACTTCTATACTCAAAAACTTTCAGAGCTCTCCTGATACCTAGTCAATTCCAAACTCGTTTGCTGCTATTTAAGGGCCTCATGATCTAACACTAGCTTACCTTTCTAGTCTTCCTGAACTCCAGCCAACTGGAACTTCTTGTTGTTCTTCTATATATGTCCTACCCTCATCGGTATAACTTTTTTCACATGGTTATCTCTTCCTGGGCACATATTTTTCTTCTGTCATTTCCCCTTTTTACTCCCAATTCCTTATCTCTTAGTCAGGTTTATGCCCAAATGTTGCTTTTTTCTTGACTTGTTTCTCCAGGTTGAGAGCATCCTTCCCACCTTTAAACTCTTGTTGCATTTTACCTGTATCAGTCTTAGAATGTGTTTAGGATACTTTGACTTCAGTTATTCATATACGTGACTGCTCTGCCTTTAGAGGAAATCATTTTCTACCCCCCACCCCACACCTCCTATTTATCACAGGGTCTTACAAGTAGTAGTCACTTAATCCATACTTGCTGAGTAAGCTGTAAAATGACACCTTTCAAGAGTGTGTCTGTGGTCTAAAAGGGTTAAATCAGCTCCTAAAATTATCTCAGATAGTCCCAGAAATTGTTCCTTATAGTGTAAGAAGAATAATAAAAATCTGGGAAGAATTATTAATCCTTTTACCTGCTTTCAGACATCTCAAAACACTGGAAAAGGCTTGACATAGTGGTCCTTCCCAACCCATTCACTCGTATCATTAGCAGTCGGTCAGTGACACGACATCCTTAGGCATCATGATAATGTACAACCAGCCCAGCCAACAGCAGTGCCTGCTGCAAGATTTTAGTGTTGTTTCTGGTTTGAACCTTCTGTGTTTTGACTTTTTTGTTTTCAAAGTGTTGTTCCTGGATTGGCAGCATCAACATTACCTGGGAACTTGTTAGAAATGAAAATTCTCTGCCCAGTCCCAGACCTATTGATCACACGATCTGGCATGAGGCACAGAAATCTGTGTTTTGGCAAGTCCACCAAGGAATTCTGATGCATGCTAAACTTTGAGAACTTCTGATTTAGACCTCTTTCTTTTTCACACACCACCCTCTTCCCACTCTCTCTATACCATGTATGAGTTCTCAACACCATCACAACCTTGAAAAGAGCCCCGAGTCAACCATCTCTATGGGTGGTTATGCCTCAGTAAAAACAAAACAAAACAAAACAAAAACAAAAAATCCCCACCAACAACAGTATTGTAGCTATACTAAGAATAAGAAGAAGAACCAAAATTTATGAACTAAAATTAGACAATAGCTAATTAACCTATTCTATCATCCATCAGAATTTTTAAAGTTACCAGAAAGCCTCTTCAAAATCTTCCTTATTAATGATCCTTCTTAAACCTTGCTTTCTTTATGCAATGCCATTCAAGATAAATTACTTCTTACTCAACATTTAAAAACATTTATTCCCTAGTTGTGTGACAGGATTCTGTTTTCCATTGCTAGTTCACAGAGTATCAGCAGCATTTTAAATTGGGCAGGCTTTTGTAGACTTGCTTAGGGGTCTAATTTGCAATTAATATCATTGTTACTACAGGGAAATGTAGTCTCAGTTCCAAAATCCAACTCACAAAGCATTGGAATGTGGCAGATTGGTGCATTGGTAACTTCCTGTGCTGGAAAGATATTGTGCCTTATGAAGTTCTTCAGTTCCTATTTCAGATATGAAAAATTGGCACCAAAGTATAAGTCTTTCACTGAGAATCTTGAGGAAGCATGGGTAGAGTTGAGTGAGGAATAGCCTATGACAGAATTTTTTTCCTTAGCGGCAGAGGGATGCTCACTAATTCTTGAATCCTTCCTCTGGAGGAATTTCACTCTTGGAGTTTCCCCCTTTATATAAATATAAATAAATAAATAAATAAATATATATCTAAAATATATTTATATATATTTTAGATATTATAAATATATATATATTTTAACATTTTTATTGGAGTATAATTGCTTTACAATGGTGTGTTAGTTTCTGCCTTATAACAAAGTGAATCAGCTATACATCTACATATATCCCCATATCTCCTCCCTCTTGCGTTTCCTTCCCATCGTCCCTATCCCACCCCTCTAGGAGGTCACAAAGCACCGAGCTGATCTCCCTGTGCTATGAGGCTGCTTCCCACTAGGTAGCTGTTTTACATTTGATAGTATATATAAGAACATGCCACTCTCTCACTTCTTCCCAGCTTACCCTTCCCCCTCCCCATGTCCTCAAGTCCATTTTCTACCTCTGCATCTTTACTCCTGTCTTGCCCCTACGGTCTTCAGAACCATTTATTTTTTAGATTCCATGTATATATGTTAGCATATGGTATTTGTTTTTCTCTTTCTGACTGACTTCACTCTGTATGACAGACTCTAGGTCCAGCCACCTCACTCCAAATAACTCAATTTCATTTCTTTTTATGGCTGAGTAATATTCCATTGTATATATGTGCTATATCTTCTTTATCCATTCATTTGTCGATGAACACTTAGGATGCTTCCATGTCCTGCCTATTGTAAATAGTGCTGCAATGCACATTGTAGTACATAACTCTTTTTGAATTCTGGTTTCCTCAGGGTATATGCCCAGTAGTGGGATTGCTGGGTCATATGGTAATTCTATTTGTAGTTTTTTAAGGAACCTCCATACTGTTCTCCATAGTGGCTATATCAATTTACATTCCCACCAACAGTGCAAGAGGGTTCTCTTTTCTCCACACCCTTTCCAGCATTTATTGTTTTCAGACTTTTTGATGATGACCATTCTGACCGGTGTGAGGTGATACCTCATTGTAGTTTTGATTTGCATTACTCTAATGATTAGTGATGTTGAGCATCCTTTCATGTGTTTATTGGCAGTCTGTGTATCTTCTTTGGAGAAATGTCTATTTAGGTCGTCTGCCCATTTTTGGATTGGGTTGTTTTTTTTTTTTGATATTGAGCTGCATGAGCTGCTTATAAATTTTAGAGATTAATCCTTTGTCAGTTGCTTCACTTGCAAATATTTTCTCTCATTCTGGGGGTTGTCTTTTCGTCTTGTTTATTGTTTCCATTGCTGTGCAAAAGCTTTTAAGTTTCATTAGGTCCCATTTGTTTATTTTTGTGTTTATTTCCATTTCTCTGAGAGGTGGGTCAAAAAGGATCTTGCTGTAATTTATGTCATAGAGTGTTCTGCCTATGTTTTCCTCTAAGAGTTTTATAGTGTCTGGCCTTACATTTAGGTCTCTAATCCACTTTGAGTTTATTTTTGTGTGTGGTGTTAGGGAGTGTTCTAATTTCATTCTTTTACATGTAGCTGTCCAGTTTTCCCAGCACCACTTATTGAAGAGACTGTCTTTTCTCCATTTTATATCCTTGCCTCCTTTGTCATAGATTAGTTGACCATAGGTGCATGCGTTTATCTCTGGGCTTTCTATCCTGTTCCATTGATCAATGTTTCTGTTTTTGTGCAGGACCATACTGTCTTGATTACTGTAGCTTTGTAGTATAGTCTGAAGTCTGGGAGCCTGATTCCTCCAGCTCCGTTTTTCTTTCTCAAGATTGCTTTGGCTATTCGGGGTCTTTTGTGTTTCCATACAAATTGTGAAATTTTTTGTTTTAGTTCTGTGAAAAATACCATTGGTAGTTTGATAGGCATTGCATTGAATCTGTAGATTGCTTTGGGTAGTATAGTCATTTTCACAATGTTGATTCTTCCAATCAAAGAATATGGTATATCTCTCCATCTGTTTGTATCATCTTTAATTTCTTTCATCAGTGTCTTATACTTTTCTGCACACAGGTCTTTTGTCTCCTTAGGTAGGTTTAGTCATAGCTATTTTATTCTTTTTGTTGCAGTGATAAATGGGAGTGTTTCTTTAATTTCTCTTTCAGATTTTTCATCATTAGTGTATAGGAATGCAAGCGATTTCTGTGCATTAATTTTGTATCCTGCTAGTTTACCAAATTTATTAATTAGTTCTAGTAGTTTTCTGGTAGGATCTTTAGTTTTCTGGTAGCATCTTTAGACATGTATAGTATCATGTCATCTGCAAACAGTGACAACTTTACTTCTTCTTTTCCGATTTGGATTCCTTTAATTTCTTTTTCTTCTCTGATTGCCATGGCTAAAACTTCCGAAACTTGTTGAATAATAGTGGTGAGAGTGGACAACCTTGTCTTGTTCCTGATCTTAGAGGAAATGGTTTCAGTTTTTCACCATTGAGAACGATGTTGGCTGTGGGTTTGTCACATATGGCCTTTATTATGTTGAGGTAAGTTCCCTCTACGCCTACTTTCTGGAGGGTTTTTATACTAAATGGGTGTTGAATTTTGTCAAAAGCTTTTTCTGCATCTATTGAGATGATCATATGGTTTTTCTCCTTCAGTTGGTTAATATGGTTTATCACATTGATTGATTTGTGTATATTGAAGTATCCTTGTATTTCTTGATCATGGTGTATGATCCTTTTAATGTGCTGTTGGATTCTGTTTGCTAGTATTTTGTTGAGGATTTTTGCATGTATGTTCATCAGTGATATGGGCCTGTAGTTTTCTTTCTTTGTGACGTCTTTGTCTGGTTTTGGTATCAGGGTGATGATGGCCTCGTAGAATGAGTTTGGGTGTGTTCCTCCCTCTGCTATATTTTGGAAGAGTTTGAGAAGGATAGATGTTAGCTCTTCTCTAAATGTTTGATAGAATTCGCCTGTGAAGCCATCTGGTCCTGGGCTTTTGTTTGTTGGAAAATTTTTAATACAGTCTCAATTTCAGTGCTTGTGATTGGTCTGTTTACATTTTCTATTTCTCCCTGGTTCAGTCTCGGAAGGTTGTGCTTTTCTGAGAATGTGTCCATTTCTTCCAGGTTGTCCATTTTATTGGCATATAGTTGCTTGTAGTAATCTCTCATGATCCTTTGTATTTCTGCAGTGTCAGTTTTTATTTCTCCTTTTTCATTTCTAATTCTATTGATTGGAGTCTTCTCCCTTTTTTTCTCAATGAGTCTGGCTAATGGTTTATCAATTTTGTTTATCCTCTCAAAGAACCAGCTTGTAATTTTATTGATCTTTGCTATCGTTTCCTTCATTTCTTCTTCATTTATTTCTGACCTGATCTTTATAATTGCTTTCCTTCTGCTAACTTTGGGTTTTTTTGTTCTTCTTCCTCTAATTGCTAGGTGTAAGGTTATGTTGTTTATTTGAGATGTTTCTTGTTTCTTGAGGTAGGATTGTATTGCTATAAGCTTCCCTCTTAGAACTGCTTTTGCTGCATCCCATAGATTTTTGGGTCATCGTGTTCTCATTGTCATTTGTTTCTAGGTATTTTTGATTTCCTCTTTGACTTCTTCATTGATCTTTGGTTATTTAGTAGCATATTGTTTAGCCTCCACGTGTTTTTATTTTTTACATGTTTTTTCATGTAATTCATATCTAGTCTCCTAGCATTGTGGTCAGGAAAGATACTTGATACGATTTCAATTTTCTTAAATTTACCAAGGCTTGATTTGTGACCCAAGATATGATCTGTCCTGGAAAATGTTCCATGAGCACTTGAGACGAAAGTGTAATCTGTTGTTTTTGGATGAAATGTCTGATAAATATCAGTGAAGTCCATCTTGTTTAATGTGTCATTTAAAGCTTGTGTCTCCTTGTTTATTTTCAGTTGGGATGATCTGTCCATTGGTGAAAGTGGGGTGTTAAAGTCCCCTAGTATGGTTGTGTTACTGTCGATTTCCCCCTTTATGGGTGTTAGCATTTGCTTTATGTATTGAGGTGCTCCTATGTTTGGTGCATAAATATTTACAATTGTTATATCTTCTTCTTGGGTTGATCCCTTGATCGTTATGTAGTGTCCTTCTTTGTCTCTTGTTAACAGTCTTTATGTTAAAGTCTATTTTGTCTGATATGAGAATTGCTACTCCAGTGTTCTTTTGATTTCCATTTGCATGGAATATCTTTTTCCATCCCCTCACTTTCAGTCTTTATGTGTCCCTCAGTCTGAAGTGGGTCTCTTGGAGACAGCATATATACGGTCTTGTTTTTTTTATCCATTCAACCAGTCTATGTCTTTTGGTTGGAGGATTTAATCCATTTACTTTTAAGGTAGTTATCGATATGTATGTTCCTATTACCATTTTCTTAATTGTTTTGGGTTTGTTATTGTAGGTCTTTTCCTTCTCTTGTCTTTCCTACCTAGAGAAGTTCCTTTAGCATTTGTTGTAAAGCTGGTTTGGTGGTGCTGAATCCTCTTAGCTTTTGCTTCTCTTTAAGGTTTTAATTTCTCCGTCGAATCTGAATGAGATCCTTGCTGGGTAGAGTAATCTTGGTTGTAGGTTTTCTGCTTTCATCACTTTAAATATGTCCTGCCACTCCCTTCTGGCTTGCAGAGTTTCTGCTGAAGATCAGCTGTTAACCTTATGGGGATTCCCTTGTGTGTTATTTGTTGCTTTTCCCCTGCTGCTTTCAACATATTTTCTTTATATTTAATTTTTTGATGGTTTGATTAATATGTGTCTTGGTTTGTTTCTCCTTGGATTTATCCTGTATGGGACTCTCTGCACTTCCTGGACCTGACTGAGTTTTCCTTTCCCATATTAGGGAAGTTTTCAACTATAATCTCTTCAAATAATTTCTCAGTCCCTTTCTTTTTCTCTTCTTCTTCTGGAACCCCTATAATTCGAATGTTGGTGCGTTTAATGTTGTCCCAGATGTCTCTGAGACTGTCCTCAGTTCTTTTCATTCTTTTTTCTTTATTCTTCTCTGAGGTAGTTATTTCTGCTATTTTATCTTCCAGGTCACTTATCCGTTCTTCTGCCTCAGTTATTCTGCTATTGACTCCTTCTAGAGAATTTTTAATTTCATTTATTGTGTTGTTCATCATTGTTTCTTTGCTCTTTAGTTCTTCTAGGTCCTTGTTAAATGTTTCTTGTATTTTCTCCATTCTATTTCCAAGATTTTGGATCATCTTATCATTACTCTGAATTCTTTTTCAGGCAGACTGCCTATTTCCTCTTCATTTGTTTTGTCTGGTGGGTTTTTACCTTGCTCCTTCATCTGCTGTGTGTTTCTCTGTCTTCTCATTTTGCTTAACTTACTGTGTTTGAGATCTCCTTTTTGCAGGCTGCAGGTTTGTAGTTCCCGTTGTTTTTGGTGTCTGTCCCCAGTGGCTAAGGTTGGTTCAGTGGGCTGTGTAGGCTTCCTGGTGGAGGGGACTAGTGCCTGTGTTCTGGTGGATGAGGCTGGATCTTGTCTTTCTTGGGCAGGACTGTGTCCGGTGGTGTGTTTTTTTTTTTTTTTTTTTTTTTAAACATCTTTATTGGAGCATAATTGCTTTACAATGGTATGTTAGTTTCAGCTTCACAACAAAATGAATCAGTTATATATATACATATGTTCCCATATCTCTTCCCGCTTGCGTCACCCTCCCTCCCACCCTCCCTATCCCACCCCTCCAGGCGGTCACAAAGCACCGAGCTGATCTCCCTGTGCTATGCGGCTGCTTCCCACTAGCTATCTACCTTACGTTTGGTAGTGTATACATGTCCATGCCTCTTTATTGCTTTGTCACCGTTTACCCTTCCCCCTCCCCATAGCCTCAAGTCCATTCTCTAGTAAGTCTGTGTCTTTATTCCTGTTTCACCCCTAGGTTTTTCATGACATTTTTTTTTTTCTTAAATTCCATATATATGTGTTAGCATACGGGTCTCTTGTAGACAGCAAATATATGCGTCTTGTTTTTGTATCCATTCAGCCAATCTGTGTCTTTTGGTGGGAGCATTTAGTCCATTTACATTTAAGGTAATTATCGATATGTGTGTTCCCATTCCCATTTTCTTAATTGTTTTGGGTTTGTTATTGTAGGTCTTTTCCTTCTTTTGTGTTTCTTGCCTAGAGAAGTTCCTTTAGCAGTTGTTGTAGAGCTGGTTTGGTGGTGCTGAACTCTCTCAGCTTTTGCTTGTCTCTAAAGGTTTTAATTTCTCCATCAAATCTGAATGAGATCCTTGCTGGGTAGAGTAATCTTGGTTGCAGGTTTTTCTCCTTCAACACTTTCAATATGTCCTGCCACTCCCTTCTGGCTTGCAGAGTTTCTGCTGAAAGATCAGCTGTTAACCTTATGGGGATTCCCTTGTGTGTTATTTGTTGTTTTTCCCTTGCTGCTTTTAATATGTTTTCTTTGTATTTAATTTTTGACAGTTTGATTAATATGTGTCTTGGCGTATTTCTCCTTGGATTTATCCTGTATGGGACTCTCTGTGCTTCCTGGACTTGATTAACTATTTCCTTTCCCATATTAGGGAAGTTTTCAACTATAATCTCTTCAAATATTTTCTCAGTCCCTTTCTTTTTCTCTTCTTCTTCTGGAACCCCTATAATTCGAATGTTGGTACGTTTAATGTTGTCCCAGAGGTCTCTGAGACTGTCCTCAGTTCTTTTCATTCTTTTTTCTTTATTCTGCTCTGCAGTAGTTATTTCCACTATTTTATCTTCCAGGTCACTCCGGTGGTGTGTTTTGTGGTGTCTGTGACCTTATTATGATTTAGCAGCCTCTCTGCTAATGGGTGGGGTGATGTTCCTGTCTTGCTAGTTGTTTGGCATAGTGTGTCCAGCACTGTAGCTTGCTGGTCATTGAGTGGAACTGGTTCTTAGTGTTGAGATGGAGATATCTGGGAGAATTTTCACCATTTGATATTACGTGGAGCCGGGAGGTGTCAGGTGGACCAATGTCCTGTACTCGGCTCTCCCATCTCAGCTGCACAGGCTTGACACCTGGCCAGAGCACGAAGACTCTGTCAGGCACACGGCTCAGAAGAAAAGGAGGAAAAAAAGAAAGAAAGAAAAAAATAAAGTAAAATAAATTTTAAAAAGTTATTAAAATAAAAAAATTATTAAACAGAAAAAAAATTAAAAATTAATAAAAAAAGAAAAAAAAAGAAATAAAGAATGAAAGAAGAGGGCAACCAAACCCCCAAACAAGTCCACGAATGACAACAAGTGCTAAAAACTGTACTAAAAAAAAGAAAAATCAGACAGAGAGAATCCTAGGACAAATGGTAGAAGCAAAGCTATACAAACAAAATGAGACAAAGAAGCATACATATACACACTTACAAAAAGAGAACGACGAAAACAAAATATATCTTTTGGGAAGTCTGATGTCTTCTTCCAGCGTTCAGTAGGTGTTCTGTAGTAGTTGTTCCACCTGTAGATGTATTTCTGATGTATTTGTGGTGAGGAAGGTGATCTCCATCTCTTACTCCTCCGCCATCTTGAAGGTTTCTTCCCCCTTTATATTTCATCTTTTAATTTTATTTGTCAGGGTTGCTGACAGGGGTGATATTTTCAGGTCGTTTTACTTACTTTCACCTGAGGTTTTTAAAAGAGGGATAAAATGGGAAGGAAGTGGACATCAGAGGTAGAAGATGTGTTACCTTAGAGTCTTTGTACCTGTTCCCCCTGCTGGGAAGTCTTTTCCCTTGTCTTTTCTTGGCTGGGTCCTATTTCATCATTTTAGAGCCAGATTAAAAGTTGTCCTGTAGAAATGTCTTCCCTAACTACTTTATCTCAACTAGCTCTCACTTCCCATTTTATTTTCCTCATAACATTTATCTCTATCAAATAATTGTATTTGCTAACTTGTTTATTGTTTCTCTTCTACACTATAATGTAAAGTTTATGAGCACAAGAACCATGTCTATGTCATTTTCTGCAGCTTTTCTAGCATGTAGAATATGCCAGACCCATAGTAGATGATCAATAAGTATTTTTTAATGAATGGAATATAGAGTTGAGAAGAAATAGGAGGTTGTGTCCTGGAAGGGGCACTTTCTGACCTCAGAGACTTTAGGAAGGCAGTTCCATCACAGAGAAGTAACTTGGAGAACTGGCTTGAATTCTGTCTTGACATTGCTTTGCACTTTTGAACTTGTTTCCTTATCTGAGGATAATTATAGCTACTTTGCAAGGTTGTTTCCAGACTAGAAATAGCATATATAAGATGTTTAGTACAGTGCTAATATCAGCTACTAGTTGTTTGGCCTGAGGCGTCTAGCACTGGAGCTTGCAGGCGGCTGGGTGGAGCCGGGTCTTGGTGCCAGCTGATTAAGACCTCCCAGAGAGCTCACACCAATTAATAATATTCCTTGGGGGCTGAAGTTCTCTGTTAGTCCAGTGGCTTGGACTCAGCGTTCCCACCACAGGGACTCAAGCCTGAGCCCCGGCCTGTGAGGAGCTGCGAACTCCACGTCCTCCTACTCTGCCATCTTGACTCCCACACACACACTTTTAAACAAAAGACTGTAAATAATTCTTTTCTTTTTTCTATTCTCTTTTCTTTTCTTTATTCATTTCTAAATCCATATCATGTTGGTGACTACTTGGTTTATCCACACAAGATGCAAACTGCAGAGACCTGCTCTTGCCTTTTTTGGTGTGTGCTCAGTCCAGCTTCACTTGCTCTTAGGGTACTGTGTGCAGAGACCTTGCACTTGGCAATTCAGACCAGAGTTCCTAGTGTGAAATGGCTGTGCCGACACCTCCAGCTATTGGCATTAAATGTTTGTTTCTTATTTCTTCTAAGACACAAACAAGTTGGACAAAGATGGCATTATCTGAATTTTTATCTTGAGGGTTGTAGGTGACATTCATTTATCATTCTGGTCCCATTTTTTAAAGAAATTTATTCGAAAATATCTCTTAACATGTGGTCTAGAAGTTGGTGATAGGATGTCAGAGTACTATAGTCTTACCCTATTCCCTTTACTATATCCAAACCAGGTTTGGGTATTCCAGAAGGCCTGTAAAAGTTCTGTTTTGTTTTATTTTTTAATGCAAAAGCTCTGCTTGAGTTAGATATAAATTTCATGACATGCATATACTGTATCTGGGCAACAAAAATGTTCCCCCATAGAACTGGTAATAGTCATGGCTCTAGAATTTCATTTTTAGGAGGAGTTTGGAACAATAATATGGTTGAAATTGAGGGCTAGGGGATTGTTTTGAAGTTCCATTTGCATAAGAAGCACATCATTTTTGTACTAAGATCTTCTTGATTGAGGGTAACAAGTCAAGAGTTGGTAGATACTATGAGGGTAGATTAAAACCACCTGCTAAGCAACCCTTTGTCTCTACTCCTAGGAGTAGTCAGATCAACTTATTTGTTGCCTGTAAGAGAGCATGTGTTCTAATTACTCAAACAGAATAAGATATACAAGATCTTAAGTTCTCCATAATGCAGCTTAAATGCTACAGAGAGCAAGCATATAAAATGCTCCTAACTTAAATGCAACATTGGAATGCAGAATCACCGAGTGTGATTTTTCTTACTTAGGCAAATTTTATGATCTAGCCTAAGGAACAAGGGAAACCCCAAAGGCCTAACCTTTCTTTTTTCTTGTTTTTTTTTTGGCTGTGCAGCATGGCATGTGGGATCTTAGTTCCCTGACCGGGGATCAAACCCATGCCTCCTGTGGTGGAAGTGTGGAGTCTTAACCACTGGATGGTCAGGGAAATCTCAAGGCTTAATCTTTCTTTATGTTGATTTTGAAGATCTCATTCAAATGATCATAGTATTCAACTTATATATTGCTAAGCTGGGAAAAAAATAGAACTTGCTTAACAACCTAAAATATATGTACATGTAAATAACTTCTTAATTTTAACTTTCTTGTAAATCAGTGAAGGTAAATAATGTTTGCTAGAGCAGAGTAGGTAAATCAAAACAATGCTGTCATGACAACAATCAGAAAAGTTGGGTAATATGTAAAAAAAAAAAATCTTCTAAAAAGGCACTGGAAGATTACCAAAGAGATATCAAGGCAAGATCTTGTAGAAGACAGAAATGCAGAGAAGTGAATCTAGTATTTTGGGCTCTTTTTAGTCTTGGGATATTTGCTAATCCAGAAGATTTAAGTGAAAGTCTGAGAAACACTTTTTTATAGCTTCATGGGGCTAACAGAATGTAACTTTTAGTTAAGAGCTTACAAAGAGCATTCTGGCAAACTCCCTATGGTTTGGAGTGGGAGCCTGATGGATCTGCCCCTTGGATTGAAAGAAAATCAGAGGTCAAACAGCTTTTGCATGTGCTGCAACCCAACTTCGAGTCACATAGGTGGTCCAGGAAAAATCACAGTCTTTAAAATTGTGATAAAGGCGATCCCAGCCTGCTAACACCCATAGGAATCTGGTAAGAGGAAATAAAAAACTTCTTAGGGAGGAACTTTGTATCCTTCTAATTATCAAAAGCAGAGTTATTTCTACAGGTAAATTTAAAACCACAATGACAAGCACTCAATAAAAAATAAAGAGCTATACAAGGAGATAAGACAATGTAATCCTTCAGACACAATAGACTATAGAAACAGACCCAGAGGTGTTGCAGATATCTGCATTAGAAGAGTCAACTATTAAAAACTTAACATATCAAATGTGTGAGATCTAATTAAATAAGTTCTTAGATATATATATGAAGCATAAATACACTTTTTAATAAAATAAAGGGCTTAGAATTAGAGAGCTAAGCATCTCTTTCAAAAAGCTAGAAAACAGGATTGTGACGAGTTGCAGCGGGAATAGGGGAGGATGGGGGGTGACAGCTGCTTCTTCTACATGCTAGGGAATGTAACTGAACCTGGATCCAAGGCAGGCTCTCCATATCAACCAGGCCTGGAGGACAAGACGCGGCTGGAGGACTGAGCAGACTGCAGAAGGCTGGCCACCTTGTGCCTTTGGATTGGAGACTTTAACCCATTTACATGTAAGCCATGTGGCTGACAGGGTCTTGGTGCTCCGGCCGGGTGTCAGGCCTGAGTCTCTGACGTGGGAGACCCGAGTTTAGGACATTGGACCACCAGAGACCTCCCGGCCCCAAGTAATATCACTCAGTGAGAGCTCTCCCAGGGATCTCCATCTCAATGCTAAGACCCAGCTCCACTAAACGACCAGCAAGCTCCAGTGCTGGACACCCCATGCCAAACAACTAGCAAGACAGGAATACAACCACACCCAATAGCAGAGGGGCTGCCTAAAATCATAATAAGTTCACAGACACCCCAAGACGCACCACCAGACGTGGTCCTGCCCACCAGAAAGACAAGATCCAGCCTCATCCATCAGAACACAGGCACCAGTCCCCTCCACCAGGAAGCCTACACAAACCAATGAACCAACCTTACGTACTGGGGGCAGACACCAAAAACAATGAGAACTATGAACCAGCAGTCTGCGAAAAGGAGACCCCAGACACAGTAACTTAAGCACAATGAGAAGACAGAGAAATACACAGCAGCTGAAGGAGCAAAGTGGAAACCCACCAGACCAAACAAATGAAGAGGAAATAGGCAGTCTGCCTGAAAAAGAATTCAGAGTAATGATAAGATGATCCAAAATCTTGGAAATAGAATGGAGAAAATACAAGAAACATTTAACAAGGACCTAGAAGAACTAAACAAACACTGATGAACAACACAATAAATGAAATTAAAAATTCTCTAGAAGGAGTCAATAGCAGAATAACTGAGGCAGAAGAACGGATAAGTGACCTGGAAGACAAAATAGTGGAAATAACTACCGCAGAGCAGAATAAAGAAAAAGAATGAAAAGAATTGAGGACAGTCTCAGAGACCTCTGGGACAAAATTAAATGCACCAACATTCGAATTATAGGGGTCCCAGAAGAAGAAGAGAAAAAGAAAGGGACTGAGAAAATATTTGAAGAGATTATAGTTGAAAACTTCCCTAATATGGGAAAGGAAATAGTTAATCAAGTCCAGGAAGCACAGAGAGTCCCATACAGGATAAATCCAAGGAGAAACAGGCCCAGACACATATTAATCAAGCTATCAAAAATTAAATACAAAGAAAAATACTAAAAGCTGCAAGGGAAAAACAACAAATAACATACAAGGGAATCCCCATAAGGTTAACAGCTGATCTTTCAGCAGAAACTCTGCAAGCCAGAAGGGAGTGGCAGGACATATTTAAAGTGATGAAAGCAGAAAACCTACAACCAAGATTACTCTACCCAGCAAGGATCTCATTCAGATTCGATGGAGAAATTAAAACCTTTACAGACAAGCAAAAGCTAAGAGAAGTCAGCACCACCAAACCAGCTTTGCAACAAATGCTAAAAGAACTTCTCTAGGCAGGAAACACAAGAGAAGGAAAATACCTACAATAACAAACTCAAAACAATTAAGAAAATGGTAATAGGAGCATACATATCGATAACTACCTTAAGTGTAAATGGATTAAATGCTCCAACCAAAAGATATAGATTGGCTGAATGGTTACAAAAATAAGACCCATATATATGCTGTCTAAAAGAGACCCACTTGAGACCTAGGGACACATGCAGACTGAAAGTGAGAGGATGGAAAAGATATTCCATGCAAATGGTAATCAAAAGAACACTGGAGTAGCAAGTCTCATATCAGACAATATAGACTTTAAAATAAAGAGTATTATAAGAGACAAAGAAGGACACTACATAATGATCAAGGGATCAATCCAAGAAGATGTAACAATTTTAAATATTTATGCACCCAACATAGGAGCACCTCAACACATAAGGCACATACTAACAACCATAAAAGGGGAGATCAACAGTAACACAGTAATAGTCGGGGGCTTTAACACCCCACTTTCACCAATGGACCGATCATCCAAAATTAAAATAAATAAGGAGACACAAGCTATAAATGATGCATTAAACAAGGTGGACTTAATTGATATTTATCGGACATTCCATCCCAAAACAACAGAATACACTTTCTTCTCAAGTGCTCATGGAACATTCTGCAGGATAGATCATATCTTGGGTCACCAATCAAGCCTTAGTAAAATTAAGAAAATTGGAGTCATATCAAGTATCATTTCTGACCTCAATGCTATGGGACTAGATTATCAATTACAGGAAAAATTCTGTAAAAAAATACAAACACATGGCAGCTAAACAATACGTTACTAAATAACCAATACGTAACTAAATAACTAAGTAAATAAATAAGCAGTACGTTACTAAATAACCAAGGGTTCAGTGAAGAAGTCAAAGAGGAAATCACAAAATACCTAGAAACAAATGACAATGCAAACACGATGACCCAAAACCTATGGGATGCAGCAAAAGCAGTTCTAAGAGGGAAGTTCATAGCGATACAATCCTACCTCAAGAAACAAGAAACATCTCAAATAAACAACCTGACCTTACCCCTAAAGCAATTAGAGGAAGAAGAACAAAAAACCCCCAGAGTTAGCAGAAGGAAAGCAATTATAAAGATCAGATCAGAAATAAATGAAAAAGAAATGAAGGAAACAATAGCAAAGATCAATAAAACTAAAGGCTGGTTCTTTGAATAGATAAACAAAATTGAAAACCATTAACCAGACTCATCAAGAAAAAAAGGGAGAAGACTCCAATCAACAGAATTAGAAATGAAAAAGAAGTAACAACTGACACTGCAGAAATACAAAGGATCATGAGAGATTACTACTAGCAACCATATGCCAATAAAATGGACAACCTGGAAGAAATGGACAAATTCTTAGAAAAGTGAAACATCGTTCCTGAATGGTGAAAAACTGAAACTGTTATCTCTAAGATCAGGAACAAAACAGCGTTGTCCACTGTCACCACTCTTATTCAACATAGTTTTGGAAGTTTTAGCCACAGCAGTTAGAGAAGAAAAAGAAATAAAAGGAATACAAATTGGAAAAGAAGAAGTAAAACTGTCACTGTTTGCTGATGACATGATACATAGATGGCATGATACATAGAGAATCCTAAAGATGATACCAGAAAACTGCTAGAGCTATTCAATGAATTTGGTAAAGTAGCAGGATACAAAATTAATACACAGAAATTTTTTGCATTCCTACACACTAGTGATGAAAAATCTGAAAGAGAAATTAAGGAAACACTCCCATTTACCATTGCAATAAAAAGAATAAAAAACCTAGGAATAAACCTATCTAAGGAGACAAAAGGACCTATATGCAGAAAACTATAAGACACTGATGAAAGAAATTAAAGATGATACAAACAGATGGAGAGATATACTGTCTTCTTGGATTGGAAGAATCAACACTGTGAAAATGACTATACTACCCAAAGAAGTATACAGATTCAGTGCAATCCCTATCAAACCACCAACGGCATTTTTCACAGAACTAGGATAAAAGAATTTCACAATTTGTATAGAAACACAGAAGACCCCAAATAGCCAAAGCAATCTTGAGAAAGCACAATGGAGCTGGAGGAATCAGGCTTCCAGACTTCAGACTATACTACAAAGCTACAGTAATCAAGACAGTATGGTACTGGCACAAAAACAGAAATATAGATCAATGGAACAGGATAGAAAGCTCAGAGGTAAACCCACACACATATGGTCATCTCTCTTTGATAAAGGAGGCAAGAATATACAGTGGAGAAAAGACAGCCTCTTCAATAAGTGGTGCTGGGAAAACTGGACAGCTACATGTAAAAGAATGAAAATAGAACACTCCCTAACACCACACACAAAAATAAACTCAAAGTGGATTAAAGACCTAAATGTAAGGCCAGACACTATAAAACTCTTAGAGGAAAACATAGGGAGAACAGTCTATGACATAAATCACAGCAAGAGCCTTTTTGACCCACCTCTCAGAGAAATCGAAATAAAAACTAAACAAATGGGACCTAATGAAACTTAGAAGCTTTTGCACAGCAAAGGAAACCTTAAACAAGATGAAAAGACAACCCTCAGAATGGGAGAGAAGATTTGCAAACGAATCAACTGACAAAGGATTATTTTCCAAAATATACAAGCAGCTCATGCAACTCAATATCAAAAATCAAATAACCCAATCCAAAAATGAGCAGAAGACCTAAATAGACATTTCTCCAAAGAAGGTATACAGATTACCAATAAACACATGAAAGGATGCTCAACATCACTAATCATTAGAGAAATGCAAGTCAAAACTTCAATGAGGTATCACCTCACACTGGTCAGCATGGCCATCATTCAAAAATTTACAAACAATAAATGCTGGAGAGGTTGTGGAGAAAAGGGAACCCTCTTGCACTGTTGGTGGGAATATAAATTGATACAGCCACTATGGAGAACCCTATGGAGGTTCCTTAAAAAACTAAAAATAGAACTACTGTATGAGTCAGATATCCCACTACTGGGCATATACCCTGAGGAAACCAGAATTCGAAAAAAGTCATGTACCACAATGTTCACTGCAGCACTATTTACAATAGCCAGGACATGGAAGCATCCTAAATGTGCATTGACAGATGAATGGATAAAGAAGATGTGACACATATATTCAGGGGAATATTACTCAGCCATAAAAAGAAACGAAATTGAATTATTTGTAGTGAGGTGGATGGACATAGAGTCTGTCACACACAGTGAAGTAAGTCAGAAAGAGAAAAACAAATACCATATGCTAACACATATATATGGAATATAGGGGGAAAATATGGTTCTGAAGAATCTAGGAGCAGCACAGAAATAAAGACACAGATGTGGAGAATGGAGTTGAGGACGCGGGGATGGGGAAGGGGAAGTTGGGACGAAGTGAGAGAGTGGTATGGACATATATACACTACCAAATGTAAAATCGATTGCTAGTGGGAAGAAGCTGCATAGCACAGGGAGATCAGCTCGGTGCTTTCTGTCCACCTAGAGGGTTGGGATAGGGAGGGTGGAAGGGAGATGCAAGAGGGAGGGCATATGGGGATATATGTATACGTAAAGCTGATTCACTTTGTTATACAGCAGATACTAACACACCATTGTAAGACAATTATAATCCAATAAAGATGTTAAAAAAAGTTAGAAAATATAGGAAAATAAACTCAACAAAAGTTGATGGAAGGAAATAAAATTGTAACAGTAGAAATTTAAAATGTGTAATACACACTAGAGATGATCAACAAGGCCAAAACTGGTTGTTTGATGGGACTAATAAAATTGATAAACTTTTAGTGAGACTGAGTTTAAAAAAAAGAGGAGAGAAAGGACACAGTAGAAATAACAAAGGGGACATTAGTACAAATCTTGATGTAATGATGATGTGAAGGTATGATCAATAACACATTATTTGTGCCAGTAAATTAAAAAATTTAAATCACATGGGCAAATACCTAGGGAATTTCAACTTTATAAAATATAAAGAAGCTGTGGAAAATTTGAAGTCTTCTAACTATTCAAGATATTGAATGTACAATTAAAAATGTTTCTACAAGGAATATTTTAGGTACTCATTGCTTTAAACATGAATTCTGTCAAATATTAACAGAAAATCCAGCAGAAATAAAGAAAAAGAGAAGCAATCTCCAACTCATGAGAATGAATGAATCCAGCATCACTTTATCAATAAAACCGAGTAAGGGTATTATAAGAAAGGAATACTACTAGCAAACTTCACAAATATGGATGGAAATATCCTGAATAACACAGAGAACACCAAATATGATATAAAAATGATAATATATTATATAAAATAAAAGATGATAGTACATTAAGCTAAGCTTGTTTTATTCCCGGAATCCAAGGTTCATTTAATATTATTAACACAGTGTAACTCACCGTATTAATAAAATAAAAGAAAAAACGTGCAGTTTATTAAATAGATGCAGAAAAGTGTATAATTAAATCCTGTTTGTGATAAATGTCTTGGCAATGTATCAATAAAGGGAAAGCTTTAATCTGATGAAGCGTGCCTAACAAGCCCTACAGCAAACATCATAATGGCAAGCTGTTGAAAACATTTCTTTGAATATGAAGCATAAGAAGATACCAGATATCACCACCTCTATTCAACATTTTACCGCAGAACATAGCTAGTGAAATAAATCATGAAAAAGAAATAGAAGTTGTAGGGATTAGGAAGGAAACTTTCTATATTGCAAAGAAATAAAATAGTACCTTAAATTCTAAAAATAGCATAGTCCAGTGTAGATCGACAGTAACAGCGTTTGGGAAACTCTTCTCTACAAGTTACTCTGGGTTTCAGGCATCTTACATCATAAGGATCTACCACCTTAAAGGGCCCATCTTTCTCTGCATGTACCTGACAGATGGAGAAAGAGAGTAAGATCACAGGTGGGAGGTCTTCATGGGCCAGATCTGAAACTGACCACATTCCATCGGCTAGAAAACAATGACATCTAATTATAAGTGGGGAGGCTGGTAAATTTTGCCTGATTCTTTGGCCAGGAGGGAAAAGCAGTTTTTACTGTGACTTCTGTTGGTAGTTTTATTATTAGATATATTACTTGTGGATATCAGGGAAAAAAAGTATTGCCCCTGTATGCTTAGAAGAAATAGAAACTTTATCCAGCTGACTATGTCTGTATCAATTCTTCCATAAGACTCTGGTTCTAATTCCAACAGTAGCCGAGTTTTCATGAGAAAATGAATTAATTTGTAGGCCAAGTTGTCTATTTTGGAAAGAAATGAAAGCTACTTTTGTGTGACAGTTACCATGTATAGATTTTGTTTGTTGGACATTATTTCCACAGTGGCAAAGACATAGATAAATGTGTTGCTTTGTTTTGTTTTGTTTTGTTTTTTAATGTATTGAGAGCACATTTGCAGAATGAAACCATATGCTATCTGTTCTTACCTCTGCTTCTGAATGAATTAGCTTGTGACAGTGTTTCCTGAGCTAATGAGGCAAACATTTTCTTGGATTCAGCTGAAGAAGAAATCCTTATTACTGTCACTTCAAGGATAGGGAGAGCAGTGAGCATAACATTATCAAAATTTGCTTAAGCAACCAACATACTTAGGGAGATAAGTTTTTCAAGAATAACCATATTGAACAGTGAGGATGTAGAATTGTCACTTTGTGGTAGTAACTAGAAAAATTCGTGATCAATTTAAAAAGCCTTATTATAACGAGAGGGAGAGAGACTTCCCTGGTGGCGCAGGGGTTAAGAATCCACCTGCCAGTGCAGGGGACATGGGTTCGAGCCCTGGTCCAGGAAGATCCCACATGCCTGGAGCAACTAATCCCATGCGCCACAACTAGTGAGCCTGCACTCTAGAGCCCGCAAGCCACAACTAGTGAGCCTATGCGCTGAGAGCCCGTGCTCCCCAACGAGAAGCCACCGCAATGAAGAGTAGCCCCTGCTCGCCACAACTAGAGAACGCCCGTGTGCAGCAACAAAGACCCAATTCAGCCAAAAATAAGTAAATTTTAAAAAAATTTAAAAAAGGAAAGAATGCGAGGGAGAGAAGAAAATGGTAAGATGTAGCACAATGAGAGAATCTATATAAAGCTTTGGAAGTAGGAGTTTATTTGTTTAATAGAATATTAGAGATTTTGGACCTATTATTTAATCTCTGGGTGTAGCTTATTTTTCTCATATTTGAAATGAAGGTGTTGGATGAAAAAAATCTATGTAATCCTTTCTAGTTTTAGCATTGCATGATTCTAGGTCAGTGTTCCAGTTAATAAAGTGACTGAGGAACAAAAATACATGGGATGTTGTGTTACTTATGAATAGATTGATTCATTAAGGCTATAAGATTGGGGGATGGTAACTTATCACATCTACAAATCCTCTATTTGGTAATGAATCAGAATGTGGCAGTTTGCTCTGCTGGCACAGAGGTAAGAGTTCAGGGCCACGAAGCAGCTGGCAATACCTTAGAGAGGGGAAAAATCTCAGCGATGAGGGAAATATAGAAAAGGAGACCCCAAATCTGTTTACAACTTCCCTTTAAGTAGTCAACCAACTTTTAAGGTGCACTTGTAAGGTGTGAGTCTCAAAGAGACCCAGCAGAAAATAGCAGCTAGGAGTCAGAAGATCTGAGTAGAGATTTGAGCAATAATTAGGTACTGAGAAAAAAATAGATTCAAGTTTGTGTCCCTCAAGATAAACATCTTGGTAAATCTTCTGGGCTTAATATTGGGACTACGGAGGCTCTAGAAGTAATAGCCACACTCCAAAAGCAAAGCGAATGATTTAGGAGTGAGTGTTGCACTCCAGTAGTAAGGGGAAACTAAAGTAGCCCAGTGGTAATATAACCTAAAACAAAGGCTTGGCAGAATCAAACGATCTGCTCCTGTGCTACCTTCCTGTAAAAGAAAATGAAACAGAACCAACTAGAACAAACAACAGCAAACAAGTAAATGAACAAAAACCCAACATATAAATGCAAAATTTTAACCCTTTTTGGAAGATTATATAACATCATCCAGATCCTGCACAGTATTTTATCCACAAGGTCAAGCAGCCAATACAAAGTTATGAGGCATGTTAAAGTAACAGCGGGTGGCAGGGAAGGTGGGAAGGAAGGGGTGGAAAACAGATAACAGAAAAGACATATGGGTGGTAAAGTTATTGGAGGTATCAGATATGGTTAAAATAACTGAGTAATACGTTTAAGAATATGGAGGAAAAGATGAACAAAATAGATAAAAATATGGAGAATTTCAATAGAGAATTGGAATCCATTAAGAGAATCAATTAAATATTCCAGAATTGAAAAATAAAATACTTGTAGTTAAGAATTCATCTGATGGGTGTAACAACAGACTGGAAACAGCAGAAGATAAGATTAGTGAATTGGAAGGTATGTTCCATCTAAACCCTAGTAGGTGTTTCTTTGTGGAAATTTACAAGCTAGTTCTAAAATATTTATGGAAATAGAAAGGCCATGGATAGCCATGACAATTTTGGAAGGACACCTCTAACAGACAGCAAAACTAATTACAAAGCTAGAGTAATTATTATTGTATATTGGTATAAAGAGAGATCTATATGTAATGGACACTTGATTTACTATAAAAGTGGCACTTCAGAGGAATGGGTAGAGGATGATCTTTCCATTGGATAGTGCCAGGCCAGTTTGAAATTCACATGGAAAAGAAATGAAACTTTATCCTTAATGACATCATGGCAAAATCTAATACCATGTGGAAGGCATATGTAAATGTGAAATATAAAATAATAATTTAGAAAAAGAATAAGAGATTATTTTTATTACTTTGGGATAGACAAAGTTTTCTTAAACAGGAAACAAAATCACTAAAGAGAAAGATACATTAAAATTAAGAACTTCTTTTCACCAAAAGACACCATTAAGGGAGTGAAAAGGCAAGTCACAGACTGGGAGAAGAGATTTATGATACGAACAGGTGCAAAAGGTTTATATCAGAATACATAGAAAACTCCTACAAATCCATAAGGCAAGGTAATTGAAGAAAAAAATGTTTAGAGACTTGAACCAACACTTTACAAAGAGGCTGTCCAAAAGCGAAACAAACCTTTGTGCTCAACCGCAAATGAGAACGTGAATTAAATGTAAATTAAAGCTGGCACAATACCATCGTTTATCCACTATAATGGTTATAATTTAGGACTGTCACTTCTAAATATTGATAAGAATGTAGAGTAATTGGAAGCCTCATCACTGTAGGTGAAATAAAATTGTGAAGTTACTTTGGATGAGTCTTTGGTATCATACATGTTGAACATAAATATGCCCTATGACTCAGAAATTTTACTCCTGGCTTAGGATAATGGCAGTGTAGTAATATATAAGCACCCAGATATAAGACAGGAAGAAGACCACAATTACAAGGATCACAAGTAACATTTGAAATCCACTCTACATTCAGGTCTTTAGTTCCCATATACCCAAGACATTAGACCTCATAGTTTAGTTTGGTCAACCAAAGAGCTCAGCTGACTAACTGATTATCCCATTTTTCTTGAAGTGCTTCCCCAGGTATGAGTTACCTTCCAAACTCCATTTTGCTTAATGACTACATAATTAAAGGCAATTTTATTGTCTAGGAATATTCTAGCTCAGGTATTTATGTTGATTTTTTTTTTTTGGTCTCTAAAATTTGAACTGTTTTGTTTGTTACTTGGGGCATAGTGAGAGATTAATTGCAGATCATATATCTTAATGTAGAGTTGGAATCTTTACAGGAACTGATGAAATTTGGTGTCTTGGATCCCTGTGGTGAGTAACTATATCAGACTTTTAATAATTCATTTTGAATACTTGAAAAGGTTGGATAAATGTGTCAAAGTCTAGGACACACTTCGGGTAAGAATGGGAAGGCTCTGTGATCGCACAAAAAGAATGATCATAAGGGTGCACATTGAGCAGACTGAGAGGTTGTTAGGAATCACTATTACATTTTAATTGGTTTCACCCTTGGTATAATTAAACATAAACATAATGTAATGGTTTCTGAATATATAGATTTTATGAGAAAATAATTGGATCATAGTTTGTATTATTAGTTCTATGTCCCTTTCTACCCCTGACATTCTTTGAGTTTCTTTGAGATTCTATGACAAATAAATAGAAGCAGCTAATTATTGAGACTTAGGTCCAATTAAGGCATGTTGATGTATTAAGGTTCATCCTAATAGTGGGAGTTAGGGTCAAATGGCAAACTCAACAGTTGGAAAGATTGTCATCCATTCAGTTGTTTGATAATGGCAAATTAAGGAGTTTTAAAAGACAGAAAGGAAGTCTGTCTAGAGAAGGGCAAAAAGGATTAGCCATTTTAATAATCCAGTAACTCAAACAAACCCAACGGAGAGAACATGGCCATCAGTGTCAGAAAAAGAGACAAAATGTAAGACTGGATATAAGTCCATTGACTTATTATGGATCTTGCTGCAAAAGTCTTAGAAAGAAGTAATGTACAGCTGATATCTTTATGATCTCCAAATTCTTGAGTTAGATGTCTACCTCCAGAAGCCTTTCACTTCTATTGGCTTTTTAGTAAGCTGAAGTGTTAGATCTTAAGTGTACTTGTATTTCCAGTTGCAGGATCCTTAGCACATTTACCCATGGTGTATACCTTGGAATTCAAGAGCCACATTTGTGTTTATAAATATTCGATATGGTCCTTTCCTAAGTGATGCTAAGTCTGCCCTTTATTGGTGTCTTTCCAATACATTCAATCTTCTGGAAGTATATCATGTATGTGTATGTCTAATGGGGTCTTTTTTTTTGAAATGTAACTTGTACTTTCCAAGCATATGTCTGTGTATATGACATTAATTTCAACAATATGTGATATAATCATAATGTGACAATGTATAGTCTGTCAGTGGGTAAATATATTCAAGATTCATAGGTTTTCTTGCAACAAATTTATAAGAACTCATATGAGAATTTATTTTATGTAAACTGTATATCATTAGGACTATGGGTAGAATTTAGGCTAAGTAGCTTAAATTTATCTGAAAATTTGGATTGTTTTGATTTAAAATACTATTAGTTTATTCTTTCCTTCCAGACCTTTTGGGGTGATATTCTGTTTTAGTATTCTGTTTGTAACTGCTTCAGTAGTTCATTTATAAGGTGGATTTCTCTATCTCTCGTGAGCATTGAAAGTTCTCCCAGGTTATGAAAACATAATTCATAATCATTCTGTAAAACTTAGAATATTAACCAATCTCACCAGACTATTTTAAGCTATTTCTAAGACATATATACATATATGTATTTTAAATAACCACAATAATTTGTTAATGGATACAGTGAGTAAAAGATATAAATTGTGACATCAAAAACATAATATGCAGGGATGGGAGTATATAAATGTAAAGCTTTTGTATACATTCAAAGTTAAAATTATTAGCTTAAAATAGACTATTATAAATATAAGTTGATTTACATAAGCTGCATGGTAACTACAAAGCAAAAACCTATAGTAGATACACAAAAGAGAAAGAAATCTACACATGCCATTACAGAAAATCATCAAATCACAAAGTTAGAGAACAAGAGAGGAAGAAAGGAAAAAATAAATTACATATCTGCCTGAAAACAGTTAATAAAATGGGAATAGTGTATCCATATCTATCGATAATTACTTTGAATGTAAATGTACAAAATTCTGTGATCAAAGTGGCTGAATGGATAAAAAACAAAACAAAACAAAAAACAAGACCCAGCTGCATGCTGCATACAAGAGACTCACTTTAGCTTCAGCTTTAAGGAAATGGATAGACTGAAAGTACAGGGATGGAAAAAGATATACCAGGCAAATGGAAGACAAAAGAAAGCAGGTGTAGCCAGTTATGTCAGACAAAGCAGACTTTTATCAAAGACAGTACAAAGCAGTGAAGAAGGTCATTATATAATGATAAAGAGGTCAATTCATCAGGAGAAGACAACCTTTGTAAAAATTTGTGCACCCAGCATAGGCGCATCTATAGGCATATCTAAATATATAAAGCAAATGTTAACAGACCTGAAGGGAGAAATGGACAGCAACATAATAGTAGGTGACTTCAAAACTCCACTCTAAACCATGGATAGATCATCCAGATAGAAAATCAATAAGAAAACATTGGACTTAAACTACACGTTTTCCAGATGTACTTAACAGACATTTAACTCTAGTTTCATTTGAAATCTAGAAAACTTTGTATCTCTAGTTATCTTTGTACTTGTACTTCTTTTAAATATTAAAAAAATCTCTTTTTCCCTGTTTCATTTAACCCTTTATAAAAATAATAATTGCAAAATTCTATTTTGTCAGAACATATATTACTTATATTACTCTATCACTCTTGTTTCTATCTTTATTATTAGATCTACTATTAAATCTATATGGTCTTTTTACCAATGTAATTAATTTATATACATTGTTTTATTTGTAGAAGTGTTTTAGGCTATGAATTTCCCTCTGATCATTGCTTTAAATGTAATCAGAGTCTGATATATAGAATATTCATTATTCTCATTCTTTAAAAATTTGGAGACTTTGGACTAGGTTTCTTCAGGCATTTTTTGCTTGGATGAAACTCATCTGTAAGAAGGGCTCATGGATATTGCATTTTCTGAGTTCTTTCAAATGTAAATTCTAATTCTGTAGTCTTGATACTTAAAAGATAGCATGGTTGAATACAAAATTATTGGTTCAAACTTTCTTTTCTTGATCTTCTTATAAAGGTTACTTTATTCTGTCCTTGCTTTGCATATTGATTTTGGGAAATATGAAGCTAGTCAAATTCTCTTGCCCTTGTAAATTATTTTTTTCTGGAGGCCCTGAGGATTTTTTAATTTCTAAATTTGAATAGTTTTACTAGGATAAATTTTAGAATTAATCTTTCTAGGTCAAATTTCTCAGAACTTAGTTAGCTCTTATAATATGTAGATTCAGGTCTTCTTTTATTTTTGGAAGGTTTTCTTGAATTATAGTAAAAAATAATAGTTCTGTTTTACTGTATGGTTTTCCTTCTTTAGGATCTCCACTTATACCTATGTTGACTTTTCATTGCCAATTTTTAAACTTTAGCCAATTTCTGCCTGACTCCTTTTACTTCTTTTTTTAAAACTTTCAAATTCTCTTTGTTGTTTTCTTAGTTTTCTTTAATGCTTCTCATTAAATTTTCATTCAAATCCGTTTTGAGTATGACATAGGCACCATATAATTGAACTTACTTTATGATATGGTATTACCTTCTGTTGCTTTCCTGAAATCAGCTAACTCTTGTTTCATTTCTTCTTGTTTTAGTCTCCATTTTGGTTCTTAGATTTTGGGTTTTTAATTTTATGTGTCTTTTTGTATATCCAATAGTTTGAGGATAAATAATTCAGTTTTGCTTGTTATGTTACACTTTTCTTCAAATTCATGATCATTTATTTGGGAGAATTTTATCAGCTGAAATTTTAAATTTAAATTGCTGTTTTCTTTTTATAGTAGCTTTGTATAGAAGAAAACTGCACATATCTATATATTTGTTTGATTGACTTGACAGATTATATTTAGCTTTTTTCCCAGATTTCTTGTCCAAGTTTGCCATCTTCTGTCAGAGTAGAAGATTGCAGTTTCTTTAATAGGTGGCTTGGGGGCATGGCTGGGAGGGGCTGTAGGGTGAAGAGTTGTGTGTAAGATTTCTTCTTTTAAAATATTGTCTGGAAGGATCCTAAAGTAACCGTCTTCTTTTTTTTTTTCCCTGTCAGTCTCCAGTGGGCATGTCTTTCCTTCCCTTTTATTGTTTTCTTCTAGAATGTTTCTTTTCAAGATTGTCTCCTTAAGCACTGTATCCAATTTTAAGTCCTTTCCCTGTAGTTTGGACTGTGATCTTCCAGTAGTCTTTATCAGTATTTTATCACTTAGGATGATTTTAGCTTAATTAATCGCCTCTTCTATGCTCTGCATACTTTTTCTCAATATTATTCTCTCTCTCCTTCTGCTGCCCCCAAACTCCCAGTTTTCTGAATAGGTGGGAGTTTTAGAGAAAACTTTGCTGGAAATTGGTATTTATTTTTCTAAATACAGACAGTTTAAATTTATAGTGATTTTTATCTTTTATATATGCTGAAAGTGTGATAATTGTAAGGATTTATTTGTGTTTGTTGATATGTGTAGTTTTCTTAGAGGATGTGTGGTAGGATTCATATTTAGGTAGCTGTGATTACCGTGACTTCCAGAACCAGCACTCTTAACCACTGTGTCCCTCATTAATGTTGTCCCTTTGGATTTTCCCTGCAGTTTCTCTTTTGATGGGCTCTGAAATAATTTTTTTGAGCTCTGTTTATGAAACTGGAGAAATTACTCAGATGCCAAGTTGTATTTGCTTTCCCCATCATCTCCTTTCAGGGATATATACAAATTTGCTTCCTTTGTAAGCTTCAGACAAAACACTGCACCAAAACATACAAGCACAGCACAACAAAGCAGACAACAACAATTAAAGAAACCCCTCCAATTCAAAAGCCACATGACAGTCTCACCCACAAGTTCAGAAATACTCAGATATCTGTGGATGCTAGTTTAGGCTGATGCTGGGCCCCATGCAGTATAGAACATGGACCTCACCCTGACTGTGTGACAGACTTTGCTAGGATGTGTGGGGATCAGTGAAAGTCTCCTAGAGAAGGTGACATTTGACATCAAACTTAAAAAATAAGCTGGATTTTTTCAAAGTAAACAGGAGAGGGAGAGGAAAAGTCCTTTAAAGCAGAAGTATCACTTGATCAAAATCATGAAGGTATTAAACGCCTGAGCTGTTTGCACAGGTAATCTTAAGTGGCTTTAACACATGTGGTTGAGAGTGTGGTGGCAAGGTGTGGGTCTGGGGGAAAGAAGTGATGCAAGATGGGGCTGAGACAGTGGCTGGAGTCAAATTTGAAAGGCTTTGCTTGCCTGCCACGCCACTCATTCACAAAGAACAGTATGATCCAGATTGCCTTTTTTACTAAGAAAAATGAAGAAAATTAAACACCTGCTGGTAAAGCTGATCGATCGTTAGGAAGATACATTTGTCACCTGTAATGCAAACTGGTTTTCGGGGGAAAACCAAAACTGTATCAAATAAGTTTATTTTAAGAACTAAGTAAACAGTTTTTATAGTCAGTGGCTGTTAGTTCATTGTTTTCAAAAGCTAGTTGATAAAGTTCAAGAATTTATTTTAAATATTGGTTTAAGGATATTGGAATGACCAGACACCTGAGTAGAGGAGCTTTCTCATTTCAATAACAATCCTCCATTGAATGGTTCTGCACGTTCTCCAGTGTTGACCTCTTCAACTTTGTTTCAATGCCTAGCATGATGTAGACACTAAAAGAATGCTAAACATGTGTTGAAAAAAAGAGAGAAAAAAGAGAAAGAAAGAAAAGAGGGAAGACCTTCTCTTGGTAGAGCAAGATAAGTTGATTGTTCAATCCATGGTTCAATCTCCAATCACATGGAGATTTTTGCTTAAGATCTTTCCAGTGTTCATACTTAAGAACATACCATAGGTGGTTTACTTCAGTGAGGCAACATTCCTCTACCTCCAACTAAAATGTAAACACTCCTGAGAGCTGTGAAGCCTTATCAACCAATAAAATTTAGAGATAATTAGTAGATAGATAATAACAAAATGGGGCATGACATAGGTGCCAAAGGCTACCTTCAGATCCTCTACCTCAAGGATGGGGCATTTCATTCCACAAGGGCACTGAAGAGGGAGGCCAAAAGGATCCAAGGGCAGACATCTGTGTGTTTTTCTTAGCATTTGTCCATATTGGGCATGGTTAAAATAATGGGCCTTGTTCAAGCTCTGAAATAACCTCAAAAACAATTTAAAAAGATAAAAGTCCTGTGCTCAATTCTTTCTAGAGTATACTCTGGGAAAAAAGTTAGAAATAAGGGAAAGTTTGTTAATTTTGTCAGGATACCCAGAGTTAAATGATGACCTTATTCAAAGAGGGTTAAGAAATAGTCTTTTTTTTTTTTTTTTTTTTTGCTATGCGCCGGCCTCTCACTGTTGTGGCCTCTCCCGTTGTGGAGCACAGGCTCCGGACCCACAGGCCCAGTGGCCATGGCTCACGGGCCCAGCTGCTCTGCGGCACGTGGGATCTTCCTGGACCGGGGCACAAACCCGTGTCCCCTGCATCGGCAGGCGGACTCTCAACCACTGCGCCACCAGGGAAGCCCAAGAAATAGTTTTGATGCTTACTAGCTACCCATAAACATGAAACTTGGGGTTTATATTTGAAACAGAACAAGTCAGGCCCTACTAAGAAGAAGGCAATAATTAACTTGGTGTTTGACATATTTTTCCAAACTTAGTCCATACAAATACCCCTTGTTTCAGTTTTATTAGATGTTAAGACTATTCCTGAAAATGCAAAGTTCAGTCTCTCCAAAGTAGGATATGTGATTTTTAAATATTGGACCATACGGAATTTTGTCTAGTTAACTGTGTGTGTCTGGAAGCAGAGTAGCTCTGTGAAGGGATGTCACCCATAGCTGATAGACATAGAATTCAGAACTGTGGCCTGAACATCAGAGCACATGTGAGTAAATTGTGGAGGGGATTGGTAGTGGTGGTAGTCCGTGGCCAGCAACTTTCTTAGTGCTGCTGTAAAAGCACCATTGCTGGGCTACACGCTGAGAAAAAACCCCAATATATGTACTGCATTTAGTTGTTGATTGGGAGAGGCCCGTAACTCCTCTGTCTATCCCTTTCCCAGCCCCACTCCTGGTACCCCTTCCTAAGGTAGAGAAGTAGGATGTAGCCTGGTGATGTTCAGTAAAAATTCATTGTGTTCTTTACTACTTAAGATCAGATAGTACAAATTGTCACTTCAGTTCTTGACTAAAGCAGATTGATTGGGGGGGATGAGGGAAACCTAGGGCACAAAAAAGATATAGGGGTTGTGTTGTTTCCTTCCAAATTCCCTTTTCAGTTATTCATAAAGGTTGACAAAAACGATATTCCAAATGAATTTTACATAATTTAAAATATTATGAAGCAATCAACAAAATAGTCACCAAATAACTCTGGTTGATGGTGATGCAGCATTCCATTTGTGTGTGTGTGTGTGTGTGTGTGTGAGAGAGAGAGAGAGAGAGAGAGAGAAAGAGAGAGGGAGGGAGAGAGAAAGAGGCAAGAGATGTATATCTGGGCTATAAGGATAATGTTTGCCACTCAGAAATTGAAGGCTGCTCTTATGTTGCCTGCACTGCAGATTTGGCACTTAACAGTGTTCCAACACTTTGGCTGCTTGCAACTGTGCATTCACTTCAGAGATAAAATCCCATTAGGTTCAAACCTACTTTCCCCTTTGACCACCATGGAGGAGCTTTTTAGCTTCTTCATAGACTGTTTTATTGCTCTGGATAGTCTCTTTAATGGGATGTAACCCAGTTTTCGTGACATTATTTTGTTCTGTTTACTCAGAAAATCATGGTATGGTTTGTGTTCTCTCTCTCTCCTTTTCCTTTCCTTATCTCTCCCAATGCAGGGAAAAATTATGAAATTATAGAATTAATTGGCACTGAAAAGTTGGAGAGACTGAGATCATAAGTTACTAAACTGATTTTCTTGCCCAAATGGTATAATTTAGTGATACTTTTTATAAATGTGATTCAAGCTGTGGCTTTTCTGAAAGATCAGAAGTCACATTATAAAAAAAAGGAGGGGAGGGTCATAACTTCATAACTACGAATCAGCAAGATGACCCTACTTTCACTGGTAAGATTTATATAATTTCAGTGACTCTAAATCTTGAGAGAGATTTATTTATAAAATACCTAGCTGGAAAACAAAACAAAAGATGAACCCAGGACAGTTAAACAAATGAGACATTTACCTAAGTCTGTCTTTGAATGTCAAAAACAATAGGAGGGCTCCCCTGGTGGCGCAGTGGTTGGGAGTCTGCCTGCCGATGCAGGGGACACAGGTTCGTGCCCCGGTCCGGGAAGATCCCGCATGCCGAGGAGCGGCTGGGCCCGTGAGCCATGGTCACTGAGCCTGTGCGTCCGGAGCCTGTGCTCCACAACAGGAGAGGCCACAACAGTGAGAGGCCCTCGTACCACAAACAACAACAACAACAAAAAAAAACAATAGGAAATCTCTGTAACATAGATGTGTGTGTTCTGACTGGAATACTGGGCTTTGAGTTGGAAAAACCTGATTTGACTGTGTGACCTTTAGATGTGGAATGTAACCTCTTTTGGTTTTAAGGTTAATTGGCTTTATGTTAATTTGGTCAAAAATCAATCATGTTGGTGTAAAAAAAAAACTTTAAAATGATAAATGACAAGTTTATGTTACATTTTTGAAGTTAAGCAAGGTAAGAGTTGGCTGCTTTGGGTTTGCAAGGTGGTCTTATATCTGAGTGGGCCCCTGCTAACATCGCAGAACATATCTCTTTTTCAAAAGACCTGGGTTTAAAAACTGGCCAACTTTGTATTTAAATAAATTATCTAATTTCTCTGAATCTCTGTATTGTTATCTGTAAAAAAAAAAAAATAGGGCTTCCCTGGTGGCGCAGTGGTTGAGAGTCCGCCTGCCGATGCAGGAGACGCAGGTTCGTGCCCCGGTCCGGGAACATCCCACATGCCGCGGAGCGGCTGGGCCCATGAGCCATGGCCGCTGAGCCTGTGCTCCGCAACGGGAGAGGCCACAACAGTGAGAGGCCCGTGTACCGCAAAAAAAAAAAAAAAAAAAGAAAAGAAAATAATTGGCACTACTGCTGCCCATAACAGTGTTAATCTCATGGTCACTACATGGATTTGCAGTTAGACAATTGAGCTTAGCATAAAATTAGATTCTGGTTTTGAACACATCGGTATACATTTTTAGGTTTCAGTGTTATTAACTACAAAATTAAGTATTAAGTGCGTGGTGCCTAAGACCAGTTTGGCATAAACATTTGTGTGATATGGCTTCCTGTGCAGACTTCTATAGCCCTTTTCTCAGTGAGCTGTTTTGAGAAAACCTTTTCCTTCTGATGAATGCTTCCAGTGCCAGTTCATGCATCTGTAAGAAAAAAGCAGGCCAGACACTCTTATTATTCACACTGCAGGAAACCCTGAGAAGAGCTCAATGAAAGGAATGGCAGCCTAAAATTAAAGATCCATTTGTTGTGCGTGGTGTGTGTTTCTAACATGTGGTTCTTTCCCCCCTGCTATCAGTAAACTTGATGACTAATGGTGTATCCAGTTGCACAAATATAGAGAGAAAAGTTGGAATTAGTGTAAAACAAGATGGTAAAAAAACCATTCATAAATCCAGAGATTCTATAAATAATGAAGATGCTGCAATAGTTTGTAAAGGAGGTTACTCTGCTCTTTCCAGGTACCATCTTTTGAGCTACTACTGGGCTTACTGATGTTCTGTTTGAGACTGTTAATACCAGTGTCAAAAATAATCCTAAATAGCTCTTCAGACTCTGGTTTTAGCTTTTTGATTTATCTTCCTTTTTTTTGTATGGGTAGTCAGTGTTTGGGTTGTGTGAACAAACAATGAGGGAAAATCCTGAACAGCTAAATCTTTTAATATTAAAACCTGTATGTTCCACACTTTACAGTTTGCTAACACTTTTGAGTGCCAGTCTTTCTGTAGGACACAGTAATAGATTTATTTATTTTTTTATGGATGGCAAAATGAAAAATGGGAGAATTCAGGTGACTTTTTAAAATTATGTTGCAAAAAATAAGACAATAATAACAGTAATAAAGTACATTAACTGAGTGCTTCCTTGTGTGTTAGATGTTCTTCTAAGCCCTCAATCCTCACAATACTTAATCCTCACCACAACCTGTAAGTGTTCATCAGAAGCAATAGGTGAGAACTGGGGCACTCCAAACACAGGGAGAAGAGTGTGAAAAGAGCCTTTAAACAAGTAGGCAGGTGCTGAGAATGAGAATAGTGTTCAAAGTGGAGGAGGGATGAGGCTGAAACAGAAGCAGGACCAGATCATGGAGGGTCTCATATGCCTACTGCAGGGATAAAACAGGGATAGACAAATGCTTTTTGTAAAGAGCCAGATGGTAAATGTTTTTGGCTTTGTTGGCCACTTGGTCTTTGTTGCAACTTCTCAGCTTTGCTGCGTAGCACAAAAGCAGCCACAGACAATACGTAAATGTGGGCATGGCTGTGTTCCAATAAAACTTTATTTACAAAAACAGGTGGCAAGTGAGCAGAATTTGGACAATGGGCTATTATTTGCTGACCCTTATTCTAGAAAATGGTGAACCATTAAACTTTGAAGGCAAATAGAGCATGAGACATGCATTGCTTCTTCCAAAAGGTCTTCCTCACCTGATGATTAAATTGAGGCATATAGCAATTATTTTCCCCACTCTGTCAAGGAAGAATGATTCCATGGGAATAATTAGGGCACTTTCTCTAGAGAGAGTGAACATAGGTCCCTGGCTTACGTGGGATAGGCTGCTTTATATCTGTTGCTCAACATTATAACTAATAGCATCCCTTTCATCCTCACAAGTTTCCCTATTGGGATAAGTTATATATGGCCGTCTTATTTTAAAGCTAAAAATGGGTTCATTTTAGAACTTCCACATAGGGATAGGCAACAATCTAATCTTTTGTAGATGGTGTGATGGGTTGAGAACACCACCATCTGGAGTGGAATCCTGCCTTTGCTCCTTATTAGCCATGTGGACTTGGGCTAATTGTCCATTTTCTCCAAGTTAAGATTTCTTTCCTTGAAAGTTGAGAGTAATAGGTCCTTCCTATATAATAAGGGCTATGTGAGTATAATACAATAATGTTTATAAAAGTTCACGGGGAAAATTGTCAAGTGTTATCCAAGTGGAAGTGAAGAAGAATTGCAAGGTGGTAGGGCTTTGTACCCAGACGGAAAGGACTTAACCCAGCTTCCACGATTATCATTTATGGGGCCTTGCAGAATTCATTACTTCTCTTTGAGTCTCAGAGCTTCTTTGGGGCTAATAACACCACCTCTTCAGAATTGTAATTGTTAAAGATAATGTGTGTAAAGTGTCAAGCACAGTGCCTGATCCATAGTTAGCATTTAGTAAAAAATGCAGTTATTATTTTTTTGAACAATCACATGCCATGTCAAAGCTTCTATTCATCTTTACTTTGACACATGCCTCAGATTATTTACCTCCATTCACCTCCTGTAGTGTCAAAATTCTGGGTTTTTTGTGTGTTTTTTTTTACAGTTTTTAAGCCATATCCACTCAGCAGTGTTCCAAAATTGTAATGAAGATATTGGTGTTGATGAAGATGATGATGATGATGATAGTAACTTATTGAACAGTTTTTAGGTTATAGGCATCTCTAGATGAAGCATATTTCCTGTGTGGTCTAATATGGTTAATGCTAACTTCATCTGACTTTCGAGACTCTAATGCACTTTTGAATCCTTGATTTCTGGGACCATTCTTGGGTCATGGCAGAGCTCCCTGTGATGTTTCTTCAATAGGAAAGGCCAGATGAGATCACAGCCTGAGAAAGGAGGGCTGTGAACACCATGTTATTTCTCTCCTAATGCTTTTCCTATACCTTTCTATCACGTTTGCTTGAAGACCTGAAAATTATTGATTGAAACTGCTACTCACTTTTAGCTTTCTATCCACATTTGACAAATATGTTGCTCCATGTAACATGCATTATAAATGGCTTGAATCTAATAAGTAGTTCTTTTTGGACATGAAATCTGTTTTTCCTTCTTCCTTCCTTGAGAGGGAAATTACAATCTTCCAAGACTCTCCTTCCATTTCTATAGAATGTGGGTGCTAATTTGAAAGCAGTCTCATAAAATGGAAGCAAACAGGCTAATTAGAAATATTTATGGGCCTGTTAGTGAATATATGTGTAATTGAAATAAAAAGGCTCTCCCTGAAGGGGAAAACATTACTTTGGTTGTAGGAATAATTAGGTTGTGCTGTTACATTGAAAGAGGATAAAACCCTTTCCCTCCTGATCAGATCCATTTTTACTTCATCAGACCAAGGTGTCTCCAGAAGGACTCATTAGTATTTTTATTATTAAATTTTAATTTTTAAAATCAAAGCTACACTTGCACATTTCTTATTCCCCTGAGATAATCACTTTCACTAATCACTTATTTTGGTACTTATCACCATATCTCTAATAATAGGTTTATATTACTCTTTTAAAATAAGTTCTTTAAGTTTTTTAAATCAAAGCTGCATATGTATGTACAGTTAAAAGAGTCAATTATTTCTACATTGCCTGTTAGTAAAACCAGCATATCCATGGCACACCTTCTGTTTCTCACCTTCCTAGAGGACATCACTTTTTGCATTTACTATCATAATTCTATTTAACATGATATTATTACTACTTCTTGACTTTTAGCTTTGAAAATGATCTATTGACTTTGCACTCTGGAAGATGAGAATTTAGTTTTCTAAATTCCAGTCCCATTCTGTACATGTATCCTTCCTATTTTCCATCCCCCCAATATAGTTTAATCATAATTTTGGATAGATCAATATTCTATATTTACATTATCATGACTATATTAAAACTATTCATGCCTGAGACATGTAACATACTTTGATTATTTTTGCTATCCTGCATAACATTTAAAAAATAGTTTTAGATTATCTTTTACAAATACATTTGCCGATTTTCTTTGGACTCCGCACTAATTCCATCCCAAACTCTGCCACACCAGTATGTAAATCTATGCTGTATATGTTTTTCACATCTGGTATTTTTCAGTTTGCTTCTGGAACAAACATCTCCTAGAGCCCTCAGGTACCTACTCATCTGGATTAATTACTATTTCTAGTGTCATCCAGAAATTTTACTTTACCTCCCTCATTTTCACCTTTCACTTTCTCATGTATTGAATTCCCTGTTCCCTGGATCCAAGATCTTCCTCTTTATTGATTTATACCCTCATTTTGACTGGGTATAGCCTCCAGTAGCTTCCTGAAAAAGGTAGAAAACTGTATGAAAGATGCTTTATTTTATATCTTGCATGACTGAAAATGTCTTTATTTTATTGTTGCACTTAATAAAAATATTGGCCAGGTTAGAATTCTCAGTTGGATATAATTTCCTTCACAACTTTAGACAAAAATTTATTATGAAAATTTCTGAACATATGAAAAAGCAGAGTTCAGGGAAATTCCATGTACTCATCAAAAAACTAACAGCTTCAGCAGTTGTCAACATGTTGCCTACTTGTTCCATTCATCTCTCCACCTACTTTTTTGTTTGTTTTGCTGGAGTATTTTAAAACAAGTCCCAGACATTATCTCACTTCACCTCTAACTGATTCAAAATGAATCTTCAAAATAAAATAAAGGGCATTTCCTTACAATGTCATTATCACACTTAACAAAATTACCAGTAATTCCTTTATATCACACTAAAACAATCTATAATCAATGTTTTCTTGTTGTCTATAAATACCTTTTATAGATACTTTGTTTGAATCAAGATCCAAAATATTTCTCATTGTATTTGGTGGTTATATTTTTGAAGTCTCTTTTGATCCCCAAAGTCTCCTCTTCTCCCATATCCCTCCCTTTTCCTCCCACCCTCCCATACCACTGACTTTTATTAAAATAACAAGAATGTCCCATGTTCTGGATTTGGTTGATTGCCTTCTTGTAGTAGGTTTCTCTATTTCTTATATTTCTTATAGACCAGAAGTTAGGTTTAAATCCTTGATTAGATTCTGGATCAATTATTTTTCCAACAGTGTTCCAAAAGTGATAAGAGTTTGCCACTTTTAGTTATTCTAAGGCGGAGCAGTGACTGAAGTAGTGAAAGTACCCTCTCTTCTTTGTAAAGTTCTTCATAATTTTTCACCTAGAGTTTTTAATATCCATTAATGATGATTGTCTAAATCAGTATTCTCATTATAGAAGTTGTAAGATGGTGATTTTTCTAATTCTATTGTTCCTACTCCTATATTAGTTGAAAATCTGATTGGTGAACTCTTCCTCATTCAGGAGGGCTATACAGTTCATACCAGAAGAATAAGATAATCGTTTCCACTTAATTACTACAGATTTTTCTCAATTTACAATGGGGTTATGTCCTGATAAACCCATTGTACTTGGAAAACGTCATATGTCTAAATGTACTTACTACAACTAAGGTACTAAAGATCATAGCATAGCACAGCCTACCTGAAAGATGCTCAAAAGACTTACATTAATCTACAGTTGGGCAAGGCCTATTTTTATAATAAAATATTGTATTTCTCATGTAAATTATTGAATACTGTACTGAAAGTGAAAAACAGAATGGTTGTAAGTGTATTGGTTATATACCCTCATGATCACGTGGTTGACTTTGGGCTGACTCCTGCTGACCAGCCTCGTGAGAGAGTATTGTACCACATATTGCCAGCCTAGGACAAGGTCAAAATAAAAAATTTGAAGTACGGTTTCTACTGAATGCTTACTGCTTTCACACCAGTGTAAAGTCAAGAAATTGTAAATCGAACCATCTTTAGTTGAGAACCATCTGTAGTTTTCATAGTCATGAGTGGTGCCTTGGAAACCTCTTCTGTTATCAAATGTTATCTCTCTCCTTTTATTTGAGTATCATTATGAAATAATGAAATTTTTATAGCTAATTGTTTGGCAATTGCAGTCATTATGTGTATGATGCTTTAAATGGCCTTATTGACTAGTAGAAGACCCTTTCCCAAAGAAACTTAAAGGCTTCTTAAAACTGCTGATTTATAATTTTAATGAAAACTACTTCTTTTCACTCTGAAAGTTTGTAGAATCATTTTTTTCTTGTTCCCAGTGTTCTGAAATTTCATATGATGTAACTATTTTCATCCATATTCCTCAACTGCTTGTTTCCTTAGTTAGTTCTTTCAGTCTGAAAATGTATGCCTTCCCTTTCACTTTGGTGATGATTTCCCCTCCATCTTCTCTGTCTCTCCTTCTAGTAATTTTATTATTTAGATGTTTAATCCTTTACTTTTCTTATTTTTCCTCTCCTATCTTTTTCAGTCTTTGTCTTTTTGCTTTACTTTCTGGGAATTTTCCTCAAAGCAATCTCTTCTACTGGAATTTTCTTTTATTGGGATTTTCTATTTTTATGTCATTAATTTTAATTTCAAAAATCATATTATATGTTCTTTGAATACTCCTTTTATGGATCGTTTTACTCTTTCATGGGTACAATATCTTCTTTACCTCTCTGAGGGATTAATAAGAGGGTTTTTAAAAAAATGTATTTTTCCTGTGTAAGGTTAGGTACTTAACACAAGACGTACCTCACATTTTTTAAAAAATTTTATCTATTTTTCTTTTTTGGCCACACTGTGCAGCATGCAGGATCTTAATTCCCTGACCAGGGATCAAACCCATGCCCCCTGCACTGGAAGCACAGAGCCCTAACCACTGGACCACCAGGGAATTCCCAGACCTACCTCACTTTTGATAGCAGCTTCAAATTTGAGTGTTCACAAGGCCAGCCTCAGGTTTGATACTCTGCTAGAAGGACTCACAGAACTCACTGAAAGCTATTATACTCACAGTTACAGTTTATTACAACGAAAGGATACAGAATGTAGTCACCCAAGGGAAGAGATACATGGGACAGAGTCCCAGTCAGTTGAGAGCATGAGGTGCTGTCACAGTCAAGGGTACAAGTAGGCACAGATAGGAGAGCTCATGGACACTTTGCTCCCACTATATTCTCAAGTTCCCTTAACAGGGACCTGGGGACCTATCTTTTGTATTTTTCTGTTGGTTCTGGGAAAGGGAGCCCTGTGATGTAACTGTTTTAGTTCAATTAAATATTCAGTCTTGTTCTGTATTTACTGACAGGGAGGCCACAGTTGCTGTGGCAATGGTCAGATGTGGCCAGAGCCCTTGAGTGTAAGATAGGGGTATAGAAAGGAGGAGGGGTTTGAAGATGCTGAGGAGGCCAAAAGCAGAGGCACTTTTTTTAAAGCAACAATGTTTTGCCATCACCTCTATCTATTTCCAGACCTTTTCATCATCCCCCAAAGACACTCTGTACCCATTCGGCAATAACCCTCCCATATTGTCTTTCCCCCAATCCCTGTTAACTTCTTTCTGTCTCTATGAATTTGTCTGTTCTAGATACCTTATATAAGTGGAGTCATACAATATTTGTCCTTTCATGTCTGGCTTCTTTCACTTAGCATAACGTTTTTAAGGTTTATCTGTGTTGTACCATGTATCAAAACTTTATTCCTTTTTTATGGATGAATACTATCCCATTGTATAGATATACCACATTTTGTTTATCCATTCATCTGTTGATGAACACCTGCGTTGTTTCCACCTCTTGACTGTTGTTAATAATGCTGCTATAAAAATTGGGGTACAAATACCTATCTGAGTTCCTGCTTTCAAATTTTTTGAGTATAAACCTGGGAACAAAATGGCTGGGTCATCTGGAAATTCTGTTTTGAGAAACAGAGAAGAGCTTTTGAGAATGAAGTTTATCTTTTTCTCATTGGGACACTAAAACGATGAGATTTTGTGAAGTTGTCTTGGCAGGCATTCCTCAGCTTTCAAAAAGTTTCTTTTTGAACACATGGCTATTGTTAGGTTTTGGTGAAATGGCATTAATTATATAGAATATAATTGGAATTGACAAGAAGGTCTCAGCTGAGCAAGGTCTGTCATAATGACCTTTATTTAAGATGGTGAGAAAAGGTACCGGGACACAGGCTGAGAGGGGCTGCCATTGTATTTCCTGGTCCCACCTGGTATTTGCCTTTCATGCCTGGTCATTTACTGCCATGTTGTGCAGGAGCAGAAGAATGTGCTCGTCATCTGGAAATCTTGTGGTATAAGTATATCTTTTTTTATTCCTGCACTCTTTGAGCATTATCTTAATTTTCTGACTCAGTTTTTTCCACACTATTTCTGAGCCATGATTCTGTTGATTTGGTGGTGGGAACAACTATAATTACTATTCTCTTTGGAACAGAGTGTGATGGCTGCATTGATGGCCATGGAATGGAGACCTTCTTTATCAAGATGCTGTCAATTATGGCTGACATAATTTAGCGATCAACTTAGGTTAGTTGGTATTAGAACTAGAGTTGCCAGATAAAATACAGGATTTTAAAAATATTTATATTTAGATAAACAGTGAATACTTCTTTTAGTATGAGTATGCCCCAAGTATTGCAAGGGACACACTTATACTAAAAACTTATTCATTGTTTGTCTGAAATTCATATTTAACTATGCATTCTGTGCTTTTATTTGTTAAAAATCTGGCAGCCTTCCTCAGAACACCAAATGCTTGTGAGACCCTTTCTTTTCTTCAGAGCATTGTTCAGTGAATGCACTGCCTGTCTGTGTGGCTTTGTTCCATGCATGATGCAGCTGGCTCCTGTCTCTCACACCAGTGCCCTGCAGGATACAGACGGCAAGTGTATCTAGTGATGAGCCATGGTGGATAACACTGGCAAGTCAAGGATGCAATTGCCTGTATATTCTCCGTGAGGCTGGAATGCATATTAGACAGGGAGGTGATTTTCAGATTTGGGAAAAGCATGCCTGAATGGAATGTCTCAGCTGAAGTCCTGAATGAATGGAGACTATGGTTGTCTTGCCCTTGGATGGGTGGGGAATTGGGAGATGGGGATGGAGTGCTAAGATAGGGAAGCAGGAGTCAGACCAACCACCTTTTTCACATTTGTGTTCAAAAGGACTGTAAGCCCAGGCATTAGCTGATAATGAGCCATTGCCTTTAGTTCTACTGCTCAGCTCCAAGTCAGAAAGGACTGCCACCCAAAGTTGAGTCCTTTTACCTTTAAGCCTTCTGCTCTCTAGTGAAATTTTCTCCTGCTGTTCTTTCTGCTCCAGGCTTTCGTATACCTGAATCTTCTCCTGTTTTTATATTTTAAGCTTGACGACTATAACCACTACAGCTGCTAGTGAAGTTAGGCAAATTTTCTGTCTGTGTCCAGATTGGCTTTGAAATGAGGTTTGATAAATTAAATTATGGTCATCCATAGAGGAGTGAATGAGAAATAATGATTTGGATTCATGTCATAATGTTACAGCAGCACAGAGCTCTCTGGATCATTTTTCTTTCCTTCTTTCTTTCTTTCTCTCTCTCTCTTTTTTCCAGATGAAAGAATTCTTTATCTCTTTTCCCCACCCAAGCCACCACAAGCCAATGTCCAGTATATCACAGGAAAGAGTTACTTTTTTAAACCAGGGGGGTGCTGTAAAAGGCATTTGAGGGCCTCATCTAGATAGTTTTTCAGCTTATTTTCCTTTTGACAGCTTTAAACAGCCTTTTAAAATTGCCAGGAGAGTAGATTCATATTTTTATCATTCCACCTGCATAGCATTTTAGACACATTTATATTCCTGAAAGCATAATAATACATAACATTTAGCATTTAATTTATGACTCCTGCCACATCTGGTAAAAAACTCCTTCTGAAGCAATAAATCAACTTCTTCATGTCAAATTGCCATTCATTCTTTGACCTCTTCCATAATTTATGGTTTGTGAGTGCAAAATGGGAGAAGCAGCTTAAATCAAGTGGATTTTAATTAACAATCTTAGAAAATTCAGAAGAATATTTGCAGTTTATTCATGAGGGGAGAGGACTTGGTTGCTAGAAAGAAGAAAAAAAAAGCAGCTCATTTCCATGGGTACAAATTGAAATCTATTCTGGGTGCTTCGAAACCACAACATGAAGATTTTTCTCTGCTTTGAGTTAGAAAGACAAAGTGATTCTGATAGAAAAAGCTGTCCAAGCTCCCAGGGCAGAATCCATTTTCTAGGAGAGATTTTGAGGGGAAAGAGTAGGGGGAGACATATAACCATCTTCTGCTTATGCAGCCTTTAACAGAGTTGCCTGGCTGCTGACACAGTGCCTTTCATGTCAAACAATTTTATTTCTAAGCTTTTCACACTGTGTCCTAAGTAGCTTCTATTAGCATTGTCCTGTCCGTTTCCTTGGCAACAGAGCTGGTCAATTTAGACACCATTAAAGAGCTGCGGAAAAAGCAACAGCCAGCAGTGTGATGGGCAAAATTACAGAGAACAAGCTGAATACAATCCTTGCTGGAGGAGATGCTTTTTCTTCCAGGGCCCATTTTATTGTAATTAAAATTGAAAAGCTCTTTTTAAACGGGGCCCTAGAGTAAGCACAAACCAGAGACATCTACTGTACAACCATTGCAGCTGCATTCCTTAATGTTATCTCTTTAACCTTAATGGATTGCTTGCACTTTTTTAAATAAACAAGGAGGGAAAACCTAGGGGCAATATGGTAGCTTCTTGTTATCCATCTTTAGAGTCAATATAGGATAGAGAGAGACAACTCTTTTCATATCTGAAGTCATGTTTAAACGGAGCACGAGATCCTCCAGCTGTACATACAATGATTCCAGTTTATCTTGCATGAGAAAATAAACTTTTATTTCAGATATCACAGGTAGTCTCATTTGCTGTTTATCTCACTTCATTAGTTGTGGTGACTTTATGTAGCCATTTTCCTCCAATAACTACATGGGCCATTTTGAACGTGGAATCAACTAGAACTTTGAAGTTTTCGGGACTGAGTTTTATGTTGGTAGTTGGCTTTGCACTTACCGTTTCACTCACAGCTTTTTGTATGTAGGATAGGATGGGACATAATTTGAGGTAGGGGAGATCTTTTCTCCCAGTACAGAATATGTTAAAAATTCCTTGTCCTCTGGGATGAAAGTAAGTTAATTTATATATTGTGTATATTTGAAAATGAGACAAGAAGATTGATTACTTCTATAGGGACTTGAAGGTAGCTTCAGTATCATTTTCACTTTAAGAAGTTGGACAGAGAGTTTGTATTTAGGAATTGGGAAATTTTGATACTATTGTCTATACTATGGTGGGTGCACTGGGATACTTCAGTGTTTGCATCTTTTATGCTTTTAAGTTAGTCTCATCTAAATGGAACCTTGTAAGGCAGTGGATGCCTGTTCATAGAAAATATCAAAGCAGAGACAATGCTTACTGTTGGAGACATCTTAAGTGGGAATCATGCCCCAGTAGAATGCTCAATTTGATGACTTCTAAAATCCATTCTTACACTGATATTTCATGATCTTGTCCCTGAAGATAGACAAAATGTATGTTCCGCAAAGTAGCCCAGTAATTAGTGGGAGAAAATGACCCCTGCACTTCATTTTCTACAGTTATCTGGGAATATGCTTCATCTCTTTCTATAGGGCTCCTCTGTTTTGGGGGGGGGGGGGCAGGGTAATACAGAAATGTTCATTTCCAAGCCTTTTGGATTCCTCTCTTACCTGGTCAACAAATATAATACAGGACTCTGTGTTCGTGAAAGTTCTTGATCAAATGTTACTAGGGTCATAAAGTTTCTGAGATTTCTCTGTGTTTTTTTTTCATTCAGTTAGAATCAGCCTGAATCACCGTTTCCTGTTGAAAGGGTTACTAGAGCCTTAAAATCGTTCCAATCAGGATCTCCATGGCTAGATAACAAAGATGCCAATTAATGTTGGTTGTAAAGGGGAACAGCAGGGCCCACCAGTCATTTTCCCATATGGCACACAAGAACAATTAGATACATAGGCTGACATTTCATCTTTGGAATTTACATAATGTATACTACGGTGATTGATAGGAAAGAGGTCCATAGACGTGACAGACTGACAGAGGATAAGGGCAGAAGCCGTCCATCTTTTTCATTATGATGACTATTTTAACGAACAGACCAACTCATTTCTGCAGTCTGTTAAATCATTTGACAGTATAAACATCTGGAGAATAGCCCTGGGAATTGGGTTTGTCAAGTGAGGGCTCTTTGGCTGGCAGGGAGGGGTTGGGGGATTCTTCTGGGGCTGCTGATTCGGGGGAGAACCACTAGCTGCCCATCACAGGAGACCCTGCCTTTCTTGACACCAGGTGCTCAGGGTGTGGAAAAAAATTTGTGCCACCAAGACAGTCTCCAGCGGAAAGTACTTTTCTGTCCTTTTACATTCTTTCAGAATTCTCTCCAATGTCAAGTCTCTCTTAGTTTCCTGAGCTCTGAACCTGATTCATTGAATAACTTTGAGCAAATGACGACCTCTCCTAACCTCCTGTTTTCTCATCTGTGAAATGAGGATTCCCTCTGACACCCAGTTCCCTCTCCCGGTAGAATAACTCTTTCTGAAAAGCATTTTGATCTCCATAGGGAAAGGTGTCATACAGCAGCACAGAATTATATTTGACTCTGTACCACCCACAAGTTCAATGTGTGTGGTCCCAGCCTGGCTGATAAGCAAGCTAAGTGTTTCTTGGTGTGTGTAGGTAATAACACCTGAGAGAGGAAGCCACTTCAATTTCAGAGTTTGAAGCATTAGATACCATTTCTTTCATGCCCTTGTCCCACTAGAACAGGGTGTCTAGCTTTGGCACTATTGACATTTGGGGATGAATAATTCTTTGCTGTGAGGAGCTGTCCTGTGCATTGTAGACTATTTACGAGATACCAGTATCACCTTCCCCTCCTTCCCTGAGTTGTAACAAGCAAAAATGTCTCCAGACATTGCCATATATCCTCTAGGGTGCAAAATTGCCCAGTTGAGAAACTCTCCTCTCAAATGTGCTTGGGTAGTCATCCCAGCAACTTGAGATGGGGGTTGTGCTTGAATCTGGCCTAGGCTGGTGCTTATATAAAGTAGCTGGTAGCTTCCAAGGTGTGAAGCAAATTCAAGAAAGCAAAAAAAAAAAGTCCCATTTTTAATATTTGAGTACAGCTAGTTACATGATAGTCTGCTGGCATTTTCCCCCACTGGATTGCTGCTGCCTCTCATAGTGATAGAACAAACAAGGGATGATGGCCTCTGCACCCTGAGCTTCTCTTAGTTGAAGACTAAGGGAGTCGTTGGGTCTATTTAAAGTCTGTGGATTGAAAAGCAGACACCCAGCCTTGCTGTATGAGATACAGTCTCCTCTACTAATGATGTTATTTATATGTTTTCTTGGAAAAGCTTCCTGCTTCACAGTTGCAGCCCATTAGCTGGTTTTGTATCCAACAAGCATACCCATTGGTTCTTCGTATATGCAGGATGTGATAGAAAAAGTTTGCACTGTGCTGGGCTGGCATAGTCTATAAACATGATGTAATCACTGTTCCATAAAACAATCAGGAAGGACCCTGACTGAAATAACTAAGAGATGAAATACTACATCTACCACAGGAGGCCAGAGAACAGAAAGGTATTTGGAGATTTGGTTAATTATTCTGTCTGCCACTTGAAAATGCTGGGTATATTTTTTGAAAAGCAAAATTAAACGTTATTGGAAGAGGATCTTTTTTCCTGAAAGAAACCAAGTGTTTAAGAATTTAAAATCCTTTTTGTTTTCTCAAAGAAAATGCCACTGTCACAAACCTGTGTCCATTGACTGCAATTTTCTGTAGTGTAATTTATCAGACACCTTACCTAACTGGAATTTAACTGACAGCTTCACCTTTCTAGGAAACGAATATGAAATCAGGAGGTTAAAAAAATTCTCTTGGCAATCAGAAGAGATCTCCAAAAACCCATGCGTTAAGGTTTCTGTGTTAATTGATCAATTAAATCATTAATTTCTTCACATCCATTTCAACACATCCATTCAGTGACGACCCGTTCCCAGGCAAGAGGAAGCTCAGTTCTGGGAAGGAGGCTCCATGCTGTCTAGGCTGAGAGTCTAAAGTCTCAACACCAGGAGTGCTGTCTAGAGGGGGAGTGTGGGCTCCAGGTGGGCATATTCTCTTGGCCCTTTGGATTCTGTGGCCTAAATGGGGAGGGGCACTGCTGAAAGAGGGACAGAGTAAAGCCCTTTAAAGGCCAGAGACCAGAGAGGAGGGACTCTTTTACCTACTTGTCTTAACAATCAACCCAGTGCCAGAATGTGGTTGAAATGAGACAGATGTAGTTGGCATGAGTTAAACATACACAAACCACTGAGAAGAGTACCTGGCACATGTAGACACTCTATAGGTGTTAGCTATCTATACTGTTATGAGCGCTGGGAAAACCAACCCAAGTTTTGGCTCTTGGTATGTTTTGGGTACACTTCAAAAAACAGAGATCACTTGAAAAAAAAAAAAAAAAATTCTACCCTGTTGGGGGTCTGGTGTGCAATGGCTACAAACAGCAACCTCCTCAGTAGTGTATGCAGCCTGTTGCCTTTATGGGTTGCCCTTAGGGACCTTGGAGACAGCCTTTTCCAGTGGATATTCATGTATGGCCTCACGCTGTCCCCAGTGTAGGCTCCAGACAGGTATGCACGGTGCGTTTGGAAAACCCTAGGGCACAGTGGCCAGGGTCCACATTGGCCAAGGTGTAGTGTCCATCCGCACCAAGCTACAGAACAAGGAGCATGGTGATTGAGGCCCTACACAAGGGCTAAGTTCAAGTTCCCTGGCCACAGGAAGATCCACATCTCTAAGAAATGGGGATTTACTGAATGTAATGTTGATGAATTTGAAAACATGGTGGCAGAAAGGCAGCTCATCCCAGATGGCTATGGGGTCAAATACATTCCTAATTGTGACCCCCTGGACAGATGTTGGGCCCTGCACTCATGAGAGCTTTGGTGATGTCCCCTCCTTACTCATGTTCACCAATAAATCCTACTCTGCTGTTAAATAAATAATGTTTTATTCAAACAAATAAAATTTCCAGCACTGCTGTCTTCAGAGGGCATTTAAATGGTGCTGCGAACTTGGAGGTTTGGGCTTACAGGTTTGGTGGCACACTGAGGAATTGTTGAGGGCTTATAATCACACCTGTGGTCTGTGGATTAGTGCTTCTGTCAATCAGTTCATGGTGGCCAACACCTTATACTGGGTCTTGTTTTACCATCTTATAAATATTCAGGTTGGTCAAGGGAAGACACTGTTGACAGTATGGACAAAACAGTCTGAAGTCACCAGTACTGCTGGAAGAACTACTCAAACTATATCCTGTAAGTGGTTGATCAGTTTTTTCCCTTTAAGGATTGACTATGATATTGACCTTATAGCTCTGTTGTTTGGTCAGGTGCTCACTGATCTATCATTCAGACTTCACTTTCAGAGGAATGGTTGGCTTGCCTATTTTTTAAATGTGTAATAAATTAAAAGAAATTCTGGCTATATGAGTTACTGATTCTATTATTCTTAGTAATCTGCTTTGGGAATCCTTTAAGAATATTGCTGGGCTAGCTGTGTCAAAGCACAGATGATAAATTGGCTTATAAAACTTTAAAAGTGATGTGGCAACTTTTTTACCTCTTGATCACCTTTGCATCATTGAATTCCACATGAATCCAGAGTGGGACTGACTGTGGATTTTTCTGAGTTACCAAATCAAGGTGTCAAGTCAGGCTGGCTTATTACTTCTGAATGCCAGCCTTTCTGTCCAAAAGCCCGAAAATAGCAAGGGGCTCCAGAATGAATCATCTCAATTCATTTTAGACTTTCAGTTTCCACTGAGTAATTTTTACAATTCAGTTCATCTAGCTGGGGAGAAGCCTAACCAGCGGGACTGTGACAAATCAGGGCCGGAAACTTGATAATGAAAAGGAGGACTTGGTACTATCAAACTTTAAACGTTTGGGCAAAACGTGCTGCCATTCACACAGTAAGAGGCTGGATGTAAGTCCGAGAGAGTGGTCCAAAGCTAGTTAAAAGCTGCAGGATTTATTTTATGCCATGTTGATCATTTCAGGTTATCAGAATTAGTTCTCTAGAAAGATAACTGTGTAGCAGCATAAAATACATTCAAAACATGAGCATATTACTTTCTGAAATAATAAGGTCATCTGGTAGGGAAACACTTGTTTCTTTTCCTCCTGTCCTTGGTTCATTCCTCTTAAAACTGGCTCTGCCTTTCTCCTTCCTCACTAATAAATCTCTTTGTTTCCTACAGAGGAGAATACATAAATCCTTCCTTTCTCCTCACAGAAAAGCCTGTTATTTATGTGTATGTTTTCTACTCTCTCTCATTTGTGATGAATTTGTGAGTAGAAAGAACCCGACATTGCCCTGTTCTGTCAATCAACTGAAGGGGAGCTGGGAGTTCACTCATGTAAACATGCAGGAGAATGGCCACATATTTTTAATATCTGCATTTTATAGGAATATTAATAGGATGATCACTCTCAGTAGGTTCTTGAGAAAGTAAGTCACTAAAAAAAAAAACCCTCATATCATACAGTGGTCTCTTGAGATTAGATATTAAACTGAGGCTTGTGACTTAGTGTCAAGACTGAATCAGAAAAAAAATTTAAGTGGGTAGAGTTTTTCTTTGGAGAGATGATCTCCTTTGGGGGCATGTGGTAGGGTCTAGTTTTCTTTCTTTTAAAAAAATGTTTATTTATTTATTTGGCTGTGCCAGGTCTTAGTTGCGGCACGCAGGACTTTGATGCTGCATGAGGGATCTTTAGTTGTGGCATGCAAACTCTTAGTTGTGGCATGTGGGATCTAGTTCCCTGACCAGGGATCGGACCTGGGCCCCCTGCATTGGGAGTGTGGATCTTAGCCACTGGACCACCAGAGAAGTCCCAGGTCTAGTTTTCTTGTGCTGACCAGGATCCTCAGAAATATCCCAGGCTCCTGAATCTTTCTTTTTCCCTCTATTCCCCTCTTGAACACGTGTCCATCTTCTTATCTTTTCCCTCAGTACTGGTCTTTGTTTTTTCAAGGTGACAGCCATCTAAACTGAGAAATTATGCTGACAGAATTTAGATCTATGACATCTCATAAGGAATTCTAAGCTCACCCCTTCATTTTACAGAAGTGGGAATTGGTTCCAAATGTAGTCAAAGATTGCACGCAAGATTTCACTACGACTTAGAGAAAGTCTTGGCATGGTAGTGGGGGTCTAGGTCTGGGGTCTTTGCATGGCAACTTCAACCTTTCTGATTTACCAGTGGCTGCTAGTCCCAGTCCCAAGGTCATTTTGATTAAAATGGCAATTCCAGAGAACACAGTGCAAGAAGCTGAAGAAATGACTCTAATGGTAAGAACTCGAGAGACAGTAGCAGGCTGGTGTGGGTGCTCTTTTAGGAAATAACAGATAATTTGGAGACCAGTCTTTTGGATGCCTTCAAATCCACACTGTTTGGTGATGCTGAGATCTGCCTAACAATGAAGGCTGGCCACGTGTAGATGCTTCTTAGTTGTTGCCATTTGTCTCCAATAAGCTTTGCGGGATCTGTCTACCCAGCTTTCTTCCAGTTAAATAATTACAGTCTTTCCCTTGATTTCCAGGTAACTAAAATTGAATAAGGCAACATTTTCTTTCCAGATTTTCTTTGTTCCTCAAAGTACTTTTTAATTAAAAATACTTATTCTTCGTAGAAAATTTGAAAAATACCAGAAGAGTTGAAAGAAAAAAGAAAAAGTCATCACTTACTTTCTTGTTGAAGCCAATCACTGTTAACACTGGTATTTTGCCTTTCTGTTTTAATCTCATTCCTTTTTCAAGGTAAAGACTAATGGTAATATTTTTCTTTCTTTCTCTTTTCTTCACCACTTGTTTTGAAAAGTAATATATGCCCTTTAAAGAAAAATTGGAGAATGACGGCAACTATAAAGAAGAACATGGATCATTATTAAGCTTGCATCCAGAGCTAGCCTGAGTGACACGTTTCATTACAGCCTTTTAACAAAACAAAATAAAAAAATCCATATTTCCCCATTTCACTTCTTAACCATAAATTAACCAGTATAAAGGTAAAAGGAGTTACTGATGTTTTTCGCTGGGGTAAGATGAAGACCTTTCAATTAGTTGCTAAAATCTGTTTGAATTTGGGGCAAAGATGGATACAGGTGAGCTCTTCTTTCAAAAGAAGACCTCAGGCCAGACTTTCTCCTACATACTAGTTCACATTTTAAAGCCTATGACGTAACATTCTGAACTCAGCAGAGGTGCATTCTAAAATGTCAAGAATAATTGTAACTTCTTTCAGCTAGGTCTTTTTTTTGTCCTTTTCAGAATGCCTAGAGACATGGCAAGCAGAACTTGTGGTCATAGGTGGGACTCTTGGTGATATATAACATGAAGGGATCTCTCATAGAAAGGACGCTCATAGCTTAAGTGCACTCCAGGGACTGTAGCTCATTACTGCTAGCTGTCTCTGAGTGAGCACACTTTATTGTTAATGCCAGAACACCAATGTCTTATGTGTTCCCTCACTTTTCCTCTGCCTACGTCTCTTCCTTCCAACCAAAGGGACAAAGTACAGTCTGAGAACACAGACTCTCTGATGGGGCCAGACTGATTGGCTCACTCTTCTCCAAATGTACCTTTTGCTCAGCTTGTGCCTCCAAACTGCAGTACCCTTGTTTATCTAATGGAATCATTTACAGCCTTCAAGACTATGTGAAACCCTTCTTGCTCATGCCCCACATAAGGGGTGCTCTTTCCGAGCTCCAGTGGCAATTGCTATCTCTATGTTTGGCCCTGATTTTTACTGGGGGAAATGAAGCTTAGGATATGTGGGCATTACTCTTATACCTGTCCCTTCTCTGTGGAACATCATAGGTCCTGTGCATATTTTCCCCACCTTCCTAAATTCCCAAAGACTGCTTTGCAGTGGAGAGGAATCTCTATTTTATTCTCTTCCTACTCAGTATCATAGGGACGCCTGCAAAATTTAACCCAACTCAGTGACAATCAAAACTCCCCTTCCTCTATAAGTAGCTCTCTGGTTGCATCTTTCAGGCTGCAGAAATGAAGAAATGCTCATCCAAGTATCAGAGAGACCCCTGGTTGGGCACAGCCAGATACGTCTCCCCTGGATGGGATGTCACAGGCTTTCGAGTTGTTTCCAAGTTAGGGGAAGGAGTGAGTCCTCTCTGAATCACGCTAGGATAATAATAACCTGTCCCAAATGTTCTGAACAGTGAGTGTATGGACTCAGTGGGGGCAATCCATCACCTTGAAAATGTGTATCTTTTCCCATCATTCCCCTGACAGCCCCACCTCCTCTACTGAGTTGACTTTCTCTTTGGTGAAGAAAGAAAAACACTGTGGTCAAGTGTCAGTGACAGATAAAGTGGAGGTCAACATTTTCTGACATTTGCTGCCAGGATCACCAGACGAGTGACTTAGTCTAAGTCAACGGTGAATATTCCCTTATTGTTAAGAAAGGATTGATGGGTCCCAGTACATTTGACATATAGTGTCTTTGACACACATCTCTCCTCCCCAAGAGTCAGTGACATGAGCAGCCCTGGCTTTGGATGGTTGACTTTCAACTGATCTTGCATTTCACCTTTAATATGTTTTTTTTCAAGTCTTAGTTACTTATCTATTTCTCCATCTATTTTTAAATGCACTACTGGATTTATATAAATTCACCCCCAAAATTAAAGTATAGTAAACAAGTAGGCTTGATCTGAGTGCTTTTTAAAATTGTTTTCTTATTAAAAGAAGTTGAGGCAGGAGCCTTAATTTCTAGTTTCACAGAACAGTAAATTCTTCGCTCAGGCCCTCTGTGACTTCGCTCCCCTGACTCATAAATGAAACAGATGATGCCTGAACGATTTATCAAGAGGAATAAAACTGACTTCTGTGAGTTGTTCCCTGTCACCTGTGGCCTACGTTGGATTGGGGACCAGCTGGTAAAACCAGCTCCCGGATCTGTTCGTAGGTGTTTCATTTAACTTTGTTTTGTATTTTCTAGACACAATTCTCTGATATGAGTGAAAGATCCGTCCTTTTGAGTTCTTTAGTTTTATTTCAGTTGTGTGTTGAATTGTAAATCTCTGTTTTTATAAATGCAATGAGATGGGCAGGGAGAGTATCCACACAACACATGCCAGAATGTGTTGTTAGTTTATTGCCATGTGTCTGAGGACCTAGAAACAAATTGATGTTTAGGATCACAGAGAGCTAGCCAGAGAGATGAGCAATAGTTGAGTCCTTATGATCAATCCGAAATGGACAATCTGATCAAGGGGATAATCTGTTTAATGTAGATGCTAAGCAGCTGTCTTGCCTTTGCAACAGCAGGATGCAAAGGTAATTGTTTAGGATTTAGGTAATTATTTCCACTATTCAACTTCACCTTTCCTGGGACAGTGCATAAGATGGTCACCTCCTCTTTAAAAAATAAATTCTAAATGTTAGTAACTCAAGTCTGTGTGACTAATCTAAAGAGGTTTAAAAAGGGAATTCATTGACCATTACTGTCAAGGATCCTGATACAAGGTGATTGTTTCCCTATTCATAGCAGAGATTAACACTGAATTTTGTGAGGTTTCTTTTTTAATATAACAGCTTTATTGATATATATTTTAAATACTATACAATTCACCCACTTTAAGTGTACAATTCAGTTGCTTTTAGTATATTTGCAGAGTTGTGGAACCATTACCACCATAGATTTTAGAATGTTTTCTTCACCCTGAAAAGTAACCCTGTGTCCATTAGCAGTTACTCTCCATTTGCCCCATTCTACCACCACCCCAGCCCCTGGCAACACTCATCTGCTTTCTGTCTCTATGGATTTGCCTATTCTGGACATCTGTAATAAATGGAATCATATAGAATGTGATCTTTTGTGACTTTTTTCACATGGTATAATGTTTTCAAGGTTCACCTATTTTGTAGCACGTATTTATACCTTTTACTTAATTTTCACTGGATCATCTTAAATATTCACATTAAATTTTTAGTTCCATACAATCTCATATAAATAATCCTGTCTATACTAGCCTTCTCTAAGATTTTTTAGCTCTTTTTAAAAATGCTTGAAAACATTATTTATCTTGAAAATTTTGAAAGCAAGATTAAAAAGAAATCATACTGATTCCAGAGTTACCCTTAGATATTCAATATGAAAATAATAATTAAAAATTTTTTTGTGGATTTATTCCCCCATTGTCATTTTTTCCTCTTGCATGTCTATATATTCTTTTTAAGGTTAAAATTTGAGTTAGAAACACTTAACTTCCCAGAGGAGTGTTTATATGCTTTGGTTACTTTAGAAGCATCACTGGTTTAGGTAAAATTGAATAGTTTTCCAAATTTGGATAGGTTACCTTAACAGAGCAGACTCCTGGAACCATTTAAAACCTATTCATTTGAAAGTTTTGGGGGGCTCTCTTTTCAAAGAAAGAAAGACAGATATGCCAAAAGCATAGTTTGGAGCTAAGAATAATGTCCTCTTCTAGTGGCAGATCTCTTTTTGTGGATTCCTTGACTTCTTCCCTCACCTGGAGGATGGCTGTGGTGCACAAAGGACTTGATAATTTTGATGACCTCAGACCTTGAAGAAAGACCTAAATTGTTTGGGTGTATTGGTACATTTACCAATTTTGGAAGACTGTTATGTCACTTTTCAACAGTGCGATTAAATGACTGTAGATAACAAATAACCAACATACTAATGCTGATAGTGTATGAGAACAAATGCAATCTGTTTATTTGTAGTTGCATCCACTTTTATCTGTGTTCTTCCCAGGCACATACCTGAGACAAATAATGAATAGGTAGAACTTTCTAGAAGAGAATAAAGGCTCTTTAGCCACACCTAATCACAGCTAAATCTAAAATTAGAGCTGTGAAGAGCAGGCCAATTAAATGGAAATCACAGAAATAGAAAGGAAATTTCTGATCTTAAAGCCAGGTAAGCTCAAATGGGGCTTTCTTTGAGCTTATTACAGGATGTAGAACTGTAATTAAAATAAGGACCCAACATATTAGGACCAGTCCTTAATTACATTAGCATTAAAGAAGTAATTAATGGGAATATGTGCAAACTATGCAAGTCATCTTGTATGTAGTGATTTGCGGGACTGTTTAATGCATGGTGAGCCAGAGTTCATGGATCCACAGAAGGCTAAATTATATTGCTTGATATAAAATCTAATTGGGCAGTTTTAAAGTTTATGACCTTCAGCACAATATGCTTCTAGGAAATGAAAGTGGAGTGTTCTGTTACTCAAGAGTCATTTTATAGGATACCTGGTATATCCTCCATATATTTATAGTAACTTTCCTTCTTATATTAGTCTTCTTTTCCTTTAATACAGAATATAGAAAGAATAAATTAATCATTGCCATTGTTTTTTGAACTCTACAATTAACAGGTAGGTTTAGTATAAAGAGTACACAATGAACAAATGCATTTTTGGTATGAAATCTTAGAAGTGTCAGTTGTATTTATTTTGGAACCAAAGGATTTGCACAGTGGACACTATTTCTTTTTTCATATTGTTATTATATCAAAGGCTTTTGATATTAAGAAATGAAAATTTTGTTTATTGTCTTCTTTGTTAATAGCCTACATTTAAGAAAAGAGATATAATTGGAATCTTGGACTAAAGAGGAATGCTGATTGAGGGTTTGGTTTTGGTGCATGTTTTATTTTGCTACACATCAGTAACCTTTGCAAAAATATTCTCCTGGCAGTGACAACATTAAATCTCAAGCAGCATATGATGCAATTTGTGTCAACTGCCTCACTCCAGATGCTGTGCTAAGGCAACATTGCCCTAAGTGCTTTGAGCAATCATCCTTAACTGGAAAGGCTATGCTAACCATACTGTAAAATGAGTTGGTTCAAAATGAGCAGGCTGAAATAAGAGATGATTTAGTTCCATGATCCACTCGGAACCCGGGGTATATTCAAAATCAGCTGTGGACTGCTGGATGTTATTAGGAGCATGCAGCTTGCTAGGTTAAACTTTAAAGTCATATTTTTACAAATAAGCCTGCTGGGAGTGGACTGCCATTAGTGGCTCAGTGATGCTACAAATGGCTTTTCAATTGCGAGTCACTTCCTATGCTGTTTCCAAAATACTGTAAAAAGGCATAAAGAGCAGGAAGAGAGGGGTGACTTTTATCTCCTTTAAAGAGTATTATATCGTATAAGACAAAGTTTTGGGACTTTGCTTTGAAGCATCTCCAGTCTGTAGGCCTCCCGAGAAGGCAGCCCCGTCTTATCATAACTGCTAGGACAGTCTTCTGGAATTCGCTAGTGATTGAACTGAAATTTGGTTCCTGTGCTTTTTTTAGTTGTATAGTCTGACTCTGTGATACATTTCTGAGTGTCCTTTCTTTATCTATGTTGTATTAGATGCTAATGGGATGGGGGGAGAAATTTAAAAAACCATGGTCATTGTCCTCCGGAAACTTATAGTGTGGTTCTCTTAGTCAAGAGACACTGAGGCCCAATGTCTTCAAATTATACTGGATTTTTTCCTTACCTGCTGCATAGTTGTTTACCCAGAACTATAGTGGGTGGAAGAGAAAAGGCAAATTGGGAGTCCAGAGTTTGCAGTCAAGGTGGAACAAAGGACAGAACCTATCTTTTCACTTTCTGTCATCTGCTACCATAAGTTCTGGTTGAGTCTATGAAAATAATGATTATTGTTGTAGTTCCTACAAAGTAAAGTGTGAATGGATTAATCAGTAACACCTCTATGGCTGTGGCGGATTGATGTTTCTTGGTGTTACACAGGAATTGTCAAATTTTTCATGTTTCTGCCAAATGTTTTTGCTGGGTGAGAATTAATTTCTAGCTTGGATGCCAGTTAGGGAGTTATTCTTTTTACTAAAGTGGATGAAATATATCTTCCCTTTAATTAGATTATTCATACATGTTTATTGTGCATCTATTAGCTGTTGGGCTGCCTGGTAAACTAGATGAAACAGTCCCTTCTCTTGGAGCTTATGATCTGAACTTGCTTGATGACAAAGAACAAGGATGTAAAATAAAATTAGAGGGAAACCATTCCCAGTTATTAAGTAAAATGGTGGGTAGCCTACTTTGCAGAGCATGTGGGAATGGATATATATATATCATTAGTACTGCATATTCAGATAAACTGGAAGGGATTTGATGCTTGATGGGGTTTTCCTTAAAAAGCATATTACATTTCATTTATATTGTATATTATTATGGTATAAAACAAAACTAAAAATGCTAATTATTGAAATTGTGTAAAATTTCCAAATAATTTCTGCTCAAAAATTTTAATGATAAATTTGAGCTTGCTTCTCTGAATATTACCACTTCATATCAGGTTTTATGTTAACTGAAGGTTTAACTCCTTCAGTGTTCCCTGTCCACAATGGTAGCGGTGCGATCTCAGCTGGCTACAGAGCTGCATATCCATATGGTTATCTTGTCCAGAGCCAGAACGCTGTGGGGTGAGTAGCATGTCTGGGATGGCTCTCGTTGTATGTTGCCTGCAAGGACTGTCGTCTGACCATCAGTCCTTTTGCATTCGGGATGTCGTCTGAGAATCCCAGACAAGGCTTCCCACAGCTACAGGGGAGTTGGTCTGGGGGCTTCCACCAACCCAGGCCCTGGCAGGCTGCCCTGAGAGCTGATGAAAGCAGTATGTCTCATTTAATTCTAATGCACTCTCAGCTCATCAGTAAAACAGTACTTGGAAAGCTCTGCTCTGCGCAGGGACTTTTGAACATTTAAAATCATGACCCACAGATCTACTCAGGACCTACTTACCCACCAGCACACGTGCTGAAACAAATGTTTTAGAAATTATATTTACTCTTACATTATGTAATGCCTTCTAATATTTTCCATTCAATTCTATTTCAGATTTTAAAACACCAGTTGTGATACACTAAATCTATTTTACTATTTACTGAAAGGTCATGATAGGCAGTGTGAGAAACACTGCACTAAACTAGTAATGAAAGATGGATTCTTACATGTGTGATTGCAAGGGTATTTACCAAAACAATGGCTACAAAGTCATGGTTGATTTTTTTACTCCTTCTCTTTGGGCTTTCAGGTATCATACACACCTTCTAACGTAAACAGTTATTTGACAATCAGTGCACTTCATTCAGTGTGTCAATTAATTTTCTTTCTCTGTTCAGTGAGTTTAAACTTTATTCCTGATTTTTTTCCTCTCTTGAAAATTCTTCAAATGTTGGCTAATTCCATAAAATTATTTTTTTCCAATAATGCTTTAATATTTGTTTGCTATTTTTTCATTCCAATGACATAAAACAGAATTAACAGGGAAACTTACCTTTCAGCAACAAAATAGGGTTTACCTGAACAAAGGCCATATGTGAGCTGGTGATCATTTTGCCCATTTTACTGGATGGTATTCCAGAGAAAGACAGCATGGAAGAAATTAAATCCACATGCTATTAAAAGTAGAAAGCTTTTGTCTTTATGGAGTAAAACAAAGGATCCATTTGGAGTTAGTTATCTTTAATCTGCAGTGAGTCTTGCCAAATAAGCTGTCCCCACAAAGAGTCTTGCCAAGAAGGACATAATGGTTAATGAAGCATGTTGGTTATTCCTCAGTATAGAAAAAAAATGATACTCTATGCCAAGCTGACCACTTTTTTCTTTTGCCTTTCGATTTGGAAAAAGCTAAATTAAAATTTCTAGTGGTCAGTAGTCATAGCATATTACTAAGCAAAATAATTAAGACACAAAACATCTATGTAATGATTACAATTTTGAAAAAAATGCAAATGAATAGAAAAGTAAGAAGAAAACACTTATCAAAATAATGACTGCAGTAAGAGTCATGGGTACTTTTTATTCTTTTTCTTTGGGCTTTCCAGTGTTTTCCACACCTTCTACCATAAACATTTAGTTATCCAATAATCAAAAGACTAAAACATTTAGTTATCTGATAATCAAAAGACTAGTTATCCGGGCTTCCCTGGTGGTGCAGTGGTTGAGAGTCCGCCTGCCAATGCAGGGGACACGGGTTCGTGCCCCGGTCCAGGAAAATCCCACATGCCGTGGAGCGGCTGGGCCCATGAGCCATGGCCGCTGAGCCTGCGCGTCCCGAGCCTGTGCTCCGCAACGGGAGAGGCCACAGCAGTGAGAGGCCCGCGTACTGCAAAAAAAAAAAAAAAAAAAAAGGAAAAAGAAAAAGACTAGTTATCTGATAATCAAACTTTGGCTTTTTGACAAGCTTTGACAATAATTCGCTTATTTTTTTGAGAAGATCTAGTAAAATCACTAAAAGTATAGCATGAGATAAAACCTCACAAATAATTCTAGAAAAAGTTGGAAATATTTTTTTCTTTGCCTGTAAGCTGTAGTTAATAGTTTGAGATCGAAGGAAAGATGTGCTCCTATTTCTAATAGTTTCCACTGTTTAACCTAACACTACAGACTTATCTCTTCATAGTAATTTGAAGTCAGGATTTTGTTAACTTCTGCTTTTGAAAAATCACTAATTCTTTAGTTGAACAATAAATAAGGAGCTTGGATTGAAAGAAGTTAAGATTAATTTTTAAACACACCAAAATATATGTATTGAAGAGAGCTTTATACTCTAAGTAATTATTTGCATTGCTATTTTTCAAATCTGTAAATTCTATCTTAGATACTCCCCAAGAGCAAGTTCATGACCCACACTTACGCTCAAATGGTTTTATCAAGAGTTTATCGATTATTCTATCTATTGCAAAGATCGTTGACAAATTCAAAACAAATAAGTTTAAAATAATATGAGGGTAATGAAATGAGAGGATTATTATGCATGTATTAAATAATAGAAATATCTTTAATTACGTGCGTAACACTCAAGTTTACCACCCTAAAGGGATACAATATTCATGACAAAGTTTATGTTTTAAAATGTCGCTTAAAAAATTACTACTTTATGCTTAAACTTCTTCACCTGTGTCTATTCTGGGCAAAGCACGGCCTTGTGTGTCGTGGGACAAAATTTAGCTCCTGTTCCCAAGGAATTTATAATGTAGTTTAAGAAATTAATAATTGTTTGCACGAAAATCATGTTGCGTGCATTAAGTGCCAACAAGCACGGGGGCACGCGCGCGCTGTGGAGAACTGGGCGGAGCACCGCCGCGCCGGCGCCTCGAGGGGGAGACACAGCCACCGAGAAAATTAAAAAATAATAATAAGATTTGATATGTATGTGTGTGTGTGTGTGTGTTTGTGTATAAGGGTGAATCTTCCTTTTAGGCACGAGCCCTGTCTCCTCGATCTTGAGGGAGCTGAACTGCTCTATGCCACAGCTCTGGTGGCTGCCCTATTGTTCATCCCTGAATGTGAAGGAGGAGGCTAGGTCCCTCATTGATACATTCACATTCTTCCTACCAGTTCTTGCTAAACCAGTATAAGACATATTGGTGAAAAGAGGGAATTCCTAATGAGTTGTGAGAGAAATCTAAAAAACTTACAATCTTCCTTTTAGAAAGCCTGATTGATGTTGAGAAGGTGCGTATGAAAAGAGAGGAAGTCAGATACCGGAGACCTACAAACTTGAAGTGCTGTGCAGAGCAGGTCTGCTTGAGATTAGACTCTTTTCCCCTCCTGCTTTTCTAAAATAGTCATCCTCCAGGAAGAGTCCATGCCCTGGAGACATACCTGAATTCCTTCAAAGAAGGTTGGGCTTCAGAGGAGCTGAGATACTGTGGCTGAAACAGAAAGGCAACTGGCTAGAAGATAGCTTCTCATCCTTCCTTTAGATTGGAGAGTAGTGAACGTTTCAAGACACAAGGAGGTGGGGGTGATGGGTGAGACACAGAGAACCCTTGCTCTTTGCCAGATGACTCAGTGAGGTAGAATGATGTTACATGTGGGAAGTGAGTGATTGTATGACCCACCAACACCATTTATAGACCTCAGTTATGTCTGATGCTACTTTGATTTGTTGACTTTTTTGGTAAATAATTCCATTCCAAGTACTTACAAGGAGATCTTGTAGGACAAGGAGTCAGAATGACCTGAGTTCCCTTCTGGCTCTACCAGGTAATCTTAATAGGTCGCTTAATCTTTCTGAGCTTTAATTTCTCTTCATTTAAAAAGTAGAGATTACATTTGTCTTCTAAGGTCATTGTGATGGTTAGAAAAAAATGTGTGCAAAATGCTCACTGGTGTGGATGGCACAAAGAAGCACACAACATCTGTTAGAAAATAACGACAATGAAGATGATGGTAGTAATGCCATCAAGTGGGTCATGCAGGGCTGTTGATGATGTTCTATTTTTCTAGGGCTGCAGACTTTGAACTAGTGTTGTGTGCTCTCTCACAGAGAATCTCAGGTCCTGTAAGTTAGAGGTCCCTCAGTATCAGAGCCCCACCATGCACTCTCTCATCTGTGGCACATGGTGTGCATGTGGATTCTGAATAGCAGAACCGTGGTGGGCATTCAGGAGTTGCTCACAGGAACCTTCCTTTCTCCTTCTACAATTAAGTTCTGGTTCAGCTGTTTAGAGGGCATGTGCCCACGTATGGGAGGAAATATAAAAATGTCCTCTCACTCATCTAACTTCTATGAGGCATCTCCCACATTAACGGAGAAGTTAAGTTGTCGTATGTGGCTGCTACACAGGTGGCTGCCTCCCACACATACAGTTCAGAGCTGATGGAGGAGATTCTGTCCCACCTTTCACTGAAGTTGAGTCATCCTCTTACATTTATTCACACTCACAAATTTAGGGCCTCTGCAGGCTTTGCAAATTATTTCCCTTCACTTCAAAAACAATTTGAATTTCAGATACATTAAAAATTTACCTCTCAAGTGAGGGAATGCTACCACTGACAGAAGAACACATTCTTCCACCAGTTCCTGTTCTTTAGAAATGTTGAGGGCATCTGGGAAGGCAATGGATTAAAGTATTTCTTAAAAACGGAAACCAAAATAAAAATTGAATAGGCTGTGTAGGTATAACATACAAATCCAATGGGGTTTGCTGACATTTACAGATTAATGAAATTATATTATTTTTATATTTAAAAGAAATTTAGCCCATTTAATATGCACCAGGCAATGCTTGGTGAGCAGTTGGGAAGGAATAGGACTGAGCAGTTGGGAAGTGGGTATAATACCAGCAATTACTTTTGAGTCTAAACTGGCTAGTATAGAGGCCTTTTTAAACAGTCAGTGCAGTGTCTCTTTTGTTTATTTATTTTAAAATTACATTTACATTTTGAATAAGGAAACATTTACATGGTTTAATATTCAAAAATTGTAAAAGTTATTCAGTAGAAACATTTCCCTCCTAACCCCTTTCCCCAGTCTCCCATGTTCTCTTTCTTGTATTTTTTCAGCTATGTTTTATATGTATATAAGAATATTTGTGTGTTGATGTGTATAATTTTGTTAGACATTGCCAAAGCACTCTCTAAAGCATGTACCAATTTACAATAGCACCCTTACCAAATTTATATTACCCTTTGGCTGGCCAGCATAGCATTCTGCCTTTGTTGTTCCCTTACTAGCCGGCCCCCACTTAACCCCCAGACAGCAGATCTTACCCAAGTCTTCCCTCTAGAAGTCCTATGCCTTTGCCTATATTTTTGCTCCTTTAGGATATTTTTACACAGTAGAAAAGTAGGGGTTTTCAAAATCAGAGCTACTTAAAAGTTCTAAACAGTACATAACATTTAAAAATCTGGGCTCTTAAGGCAAGTTGCATGGATTTAAATCCCAACTCCAGTACTTTTTATCTGTGTGAGCTTATGATAGTTACTTCACCTCTTTGAACCTCAATTTGCTCATGCGAAGTGGGGAAAATAACTTACCTTGCTGACATGGCGTTAGGAATAAATGAGATAATGTGTGTGAAGTGTCTGGAGCTTGGAAGGTGCATAAAAGGTGGTTTGTACTATTGTTAGTGCTATTATTAATAAAATCTGTGCCATTCAGAGAAGTATATGTATAAATAGCCTTAGGCTAGATGTCAACGGCAACGAATGAAGTTCACATTTTAAAGGGAAACTTTTATTCTTGAATACAAAAAACCATATGATGAAGAATCAGGGTGGTAGAGTAAACAAAAAAACAAACACCGAATTTGGGGTCACTTTGTGTCTGTTGGTTGTGGAAAAGCCATCAGAAAAAGTTTTTTACCAAGCAAAGCTAAGTTTATTAGACTTATTTCAAGTCTAAAGTGGGATGCTACGCAAGATTGTTTCTTAGTTATGTCTCACTAGGAGCAAATCAGGGAAGGATATTTATAGGGATTTGGGGGCATGGGCTGGGTACTTTTACCAGTTGGGATTGGACAGAGTTTATGACCTAAGACTTTGGATTGGTGGGCACAGTGAGGTAATGATCTTGAAGTCAGCATTAATATGTGGGATGCTAGTTTTGACAAGTTAGTTGGTTGACAGTCTTACCACTCAGGAATGAGTATTTCCTAGAACAAATACTGTTATTTTTCCCTGGACCAGTTATTGTTTAGGAAATTGGAAATAGGAAATTATTTAAGAAATTAGGACCTTTAGGAAATTGGAAAGAATGTTTGGTCCCAGAATGGTTTCACACAGGGACAGGAGAGTCTGCTTTGTCTTAGAATTGGTTAGCACAGAACTATGTTGATTTTGGTTCTAAATCCCAGCTTTGCTGCAAATGACATGTAACTTTGGGCAAGACACTCAATATGCCATGTACTTGTTCCCTCTTCAACTCCTGAAAAGTCTAGTGGAAGCTCTGTCTCCTGAGGAAGATGAGATTCAGGGCAGGGAGGCCAAATGCAGAGCATTCTGGAGGAAATGAGAAGAGTAAATAAGTCTACATAACTTGAGTGGAGATCCAGAAATAGTGCTGCACATTAAAATGGAGATTCTGAAGGCAATAAAATGAAAAAGTGAGGAGTCCATTGGCAGTCGAAGTGCCAGAAAGAGGTTGGAGTCAGGTGAGAGAAACAGGGGAGAACAGTTCAGAACCAAAGACTGAATGGAGAGTTTACTGGACCAACCTTTTTTGTGCTGCCATTCTGATATTTTGGAGGTTGGTTTGGTGGTTAAAGGAGCCGTTCAGCCTGGATACAACCTCAGATGTCATTTCACTCAGCTGAACAATGGGTACAAAAAAACTTGACCTACCTAACTAACATGATTGAAGAGATCAAGTAAGGTAAGAAGTGGAACCTGCTTTATATATTATAATGTTCTGTCAACCTACGATGTGGATGCTAACATTTTAATTTTGCATCACCATTATAAAGGAGAGGTTTCAGAATTAGGGAATTCATTTTATATGCATCAGGCAACATTACACAGGTAGCTTCCTTTTCTCAGTATATGTAAGACCGATCCAGGTTGTAGGATAGTGTATAAGAATGGGGAGAGATAAAAATTCTTGGCTATACATCAGGTAATGCATGGTTGACAGAACAAGCAGGCAGTTGGCCAAAGCATTTCCTGCAATGGATACCACTTAATTTGGTTTAAATTTCACCCTCGTCCATCAGGGATAATAATACATTTCAATAAATTCTGATTCAACTAAGGTTTATTGAAAATCTGCTGTACGTGTTTGAGTATTGTGTTTTTTCACGTCCATTATCTCATTAGATTCTTACAACCGTATGTGAGGTAGGCATGATTGTCATTTTATGAAACAGTATCTTGAAGTGTTTGCTTTGACAGGGATATATCAGTTGTTAAGATTCACTGCCAGGAACTGTACGTGATGTTTTATTCTGTCTTAAAACATTTGTCTTGTATTATGTAGTCACAGGCTTAACGTCATGCCCTGGACTTGGTTCGTAGAGCAGCAAATGGCAGAACTGAACTGAGATCAACTGTGGAGCATTTGACGATTTACTTTAAAATAATGATCTCAGACTCTAAAGGGAAATGGTCTCAGATACAAACAATTTTGCTTGGTGAAGGCCAAGGACAAGATAATGTTTATTCAGTTACTTTTGGTCCTCCAGAGTGTAAAGATAGATGATCAAGAGAAAGGAGAGAGGCATTCAGACAGGTCAGCATTCCTTAGATCCTGGCAAGGGTGTTTTTTGTTTGTTTGTTTTCTTTTTTTCCTCATATCTCCAGCAGTACTTAAATAAATAACCGTCTATTTAGCTAGTACTCTAAATTCAATAAAAAAGAGGTGAGTCACGTCGACAGAGCCTAATACAGGAATTTGGTTGTATTAATGGGTATCTAAAGGTGGCCAGTGTTGGGATGACTCAATACTATTGCTTTTTTGTATTCTAAAAGAGGAATAATGTTACACTCCTTGTTCCCCAACCCAGTGTGTGTGTGTGTGTGTGTGTGTGTGTGTGTGTAAAGAGAGAGAAAAAAACTTGTATGATTCTTCTTATCTATGGATAGGGCATTAGCCCAGTGTTTGTGAGAAGCAGCATTTTGGAAATGCACATGGTTAAGACTTTTAACTCCATGTTCTCTGAAAGTGAGTCCTACTAATTTGGCTACTATTAAGGACTGGTGCTTTGGACTTTGGTTGTATTTTATATATGAAGGGCAAACCTATCTGTGAGTTATCACATTGATTTGTATGTGTGTTTTCTATTTTCCCTTCTAAAGTTCCACTCTTACTAAATGGCACCTCAGTAGTGTTTCCCAAAGCATATTCCATGACCCCAACTAGATGCTGCATGGGAAAAGGGCGTCTGTCGTCAAATACCATTGAAAAATTGGGTTAAAGTTGAACAGATTTCTTACTGTGAAATTACTCAAAATGTATTTGTTCATTTGCAGTTTAAGTCTCCAAAAGAGGGCATTATGTGCAGTCTTTTTGACCTAAGAAATCTGTCCTTTGTTCTCCTAACAAAATTTCTTCAAGAGTCATTGTTTATGAGTCATCTCTTCAGAAAATGTTGCCGTAAAACGAAAGTCAGCTGAATAAATCCATTTGGGTGTTCTGTTTAATTTTGTAGAAAAAATAGCTTGTTTTCTTAACATTTGAAAAAAATTATTGGTGACTTTTCATGCACTGTGCTACAGGCTTACATTTTATGTATTGTTTTTTCAAAGGCTATTGCTTCCTATATTCTGGAATTATCCTAAATTTCCTCCAGATGGAGGTGGTGCCTTGGTTATTTATTCATGATTGATGTTGTTATTATGAGAGAAAAGAAAGTATCACATATTTTTACCCAATGATTGTTTTTCCTATAAATAAGAATACTTTATTGAAATATGTTTGCTTATAAAACTTACATTAATGTAAGTATTATGCAAATAGATAATACATAGATTATGATATAACTACAGATCAACAACTACAAAAGGTAAATGCTTTTCATTAAAAAACTTAAGCTCTACTTTAACTCTGATTTTGGTTCCTAGGCTTAGGGGGTTGATTAGTTGTTTTCTCTGGACCCTTCAGTGTTAATCCATATTTGATGAATTAATGATTGAATGGAAATGCTGACCACGTAAGAAATCTAGCCTGCGTCTGTCTCTCTTAGTTGAAAAGAGACCAATTAGGTTAGAAAAGAGAGTCTACAAATCATAAGCGAGCACTGTGAATACATAACATATAAACACATTTGGAAGCTTGGATAAATGGGCATTTTTAAATGAAATATATACTTACCAAAACAAGCTCAAGAAGAAATAGAAAAATATGAATCAAAAAATCCACAGCAAAGAAATTAATTTGCTAGTCAAAAATCTCCCCCATAAAAAAAAGAGTTCTGGTCCAGGAAGTTTTATAGGTGAATTTTGCTAGAGTTTTAAGAAATAGATATTTCCTGTTTTGAAAATGGGAAGAGGGTGAAGATATACCTAATTTATTTTATTAGGTTAGTATAAATTTGATAACACAAGTGATTAAGGACAATACATGAAAGTTATACTGCAATATTACTTATAAACATATATGCAGAAATCTTAAATAAAATATTAGCTACAAAATATAGAAGTTTAAAAGAAATGAACAAAAAGTAAAATAGGATTTATACTAAAAATGGAAGTCTAGTTCACCTTCACAAAAATTTACTAATTTAATCCACCCGATTTACAGATTAAAGGAAAAAAATACAGTAAATTTCTGTGGTTATAGAATAAGCAGTGATCAATGAAATTTAGCATGTATTTATGTTAAAAAATTTTGCATATTAGACTTACAAGGGGATATTCAGAAAACTATGGCAAAGTATTTAATGGAAAAACTTTAGAAGCATTCCAGGAGCACTGTAAATATTTCTGCCATAATATTGTGCTAGAGCAAAGTGTTAATCTACATTAACATTTTAGTCTCAGAATAAATAGAACAGATAGAGAGCCCTCAAATAGACCCAAGCCTGCATAGGACCATAGTCATTTCAACCAGTGGTTTTGAGGTGCTTGACTTTCCATAATAAAAAATAAAATAACATTTTCAAAATATTAGAATAAAATACAGTAAAATATTATGACTACAAGATAGGAAAGGATTTCTTTAACCAGATACCTTAAGAAGTTATAAAGAAAGAAAAAAATTTATGAAATTTATTTGTTCTAACTATACATTAAATAAATACATTAAAACCCCAAACAGTAAAACTATCTTGATATTTTAATGTGAAATACATTAATATATAATATTTAATGTTATTTAAATATTTGTAAAATTTAATTTGTATAAGTTGATACTTTACAAAATTTATGGAAGTCGTAAATATACATTAAAAACTTTAATATATGTTAAAGTCTAAACATTCAAAATGTTAGAATAAAATATCACAAATATATTTACGGTCACAAGATAGGAAAGGATTTCTTAAACCAGATACCTCAAGAAGCTACAAAGAAAGATAAACTTTGATACATTTTATAAAGATTAAAAGCTTCAGCTCAAAAAATATACCACATTGTTAAAAGATGAGCAACAGAAGCTATCTGCAACATACACAACAGATCAGTAATCATGAGCCACAAAAATATAATTATGTGCTACAAATTTGAAAGAAAAATTTAAATAACTCAATAGAAAAGTGGACAAAATATATGAACAGGTAACCGTAGAAGAGGAAATTGAAAGAGACAACAAACAAATGAGAAGATTGTTGACTTCACTAATAATCTATGAAAGCAAAGAACCAATGAGATTTTATTTTAAACCCAGTCAGAGCAACACATTATAGAAGTACAAAAATCAAGTGTTGGGGAATGTGTAGGAAACAGGAAGTCTCGAAAAATGCTAGTGATAGTGTAAACTGGAACGAGTACTTTGTAAAGCCTCATGACAATGTCTATTATAGTTGAAAATGCATATACACTATGACCTGACAATTCCATTTCTGGGTATATGTCCTAGAATATTCTAGGGTACAAACTGCGCAAATGACAGCATTATTTGTAAGAAGAAAAAAAATCTTCAAATTCTCATCCATAGGGAAATGGAAAAATCAATTGTTTATTCAGGATATAATACAGCAAAGTGAATGAAATATATTAATGTATATGGATGGATTTCATAACACCTAAGGTCGAGTAAAAACAAGAGCAAATTGTATAAAGTTGCACAAAATATAACCTTTAGGTAAATTAAAGATGCAACACTATAATGTATGTATATATTATTTTCAAATGCATATTAATTACAAATACATAAAAATATAAAATGCATACTCAACAAATATAGGATAGTGATTGAGGCTGGGGATAGAGGGAGAAGTATAGGATTGAGGAGGTGTTCAGGGGAGAGTATTATAACGGCAGTATTTTTGATCTTTTATAAAAACAAAGATCTGGATTAACTCTGAGTGATGGGTACACATATACTTGTATTAGCTTTGCTAATATTCAGGAAAAAAATTTCAAAAAAGAATTACAAAGAGGAGACATTCACACAGCATGATTACACAGCTGGTTGAGCCTTTAAAAAAATACATTAAAAAAAAAAATCACCTTCCACTACTTTACTTCCCACCCAGTTTTCCTGTATGTTAGCATCTAGGTCTTTTAAAGCCAAGACTGCAGCTTTTACTAATTGGGTAACAGTTGTTAGATTTACACATTCAACACTCCTTGACTGGTTCCCCAAATCAGTCTCCTGTTATCCTAACTGGAATATGGCTCCAGTTACCTTTCAAATGCTGTCTCTTTCCAAACTTGCACATACCTCAACATGCTTTATCTTATGATCCAGGATTACCAGAACATAATTTTAGAAATATATTTCAAAAATGCATTAGATTTTTGAAAAAGAAACACAGTATTGTTTCTTTATGGAAGTACATATCAAAGGAACTATAAAAAGCTTTCTTTGAGTGATTCAAAACAAAGTTAGGAAATATTGCTTGGGTGTTGTGAAAAGGAAAAGGATTATTATTGATTGCTCAATGTGGTTGTTCAAATTTCCTGTGAGGCCAAAGAATGACATATCATAACTCTAAGAAATTTAACACGTATGAAGTGGCTTGGAAGTGTGCAGCTTTGAAGTGAAATAGACCAGTGTTTTTTTTTTTTTTTTTTTTTCTGGGCTGTATTTTATAAAATTCCAGAGTCTGAACAATTCTACTTTTCTCACTCCAAGGGATACACCTGTGTGGCAATCAGGGTTTCAGGAGAGAAAGGACTATTTCTGCATCAAGAGCTAGAACTCTCCCAATCCTGAATAAAACTTCTTTTCATCAGTTGTATTTCAATATCTGATCAGTGAATTTCTGAAGTGTGATTCCTTCTCTGTCTCATTTTATCCCAACCAGTTTTTATAGTTTGCCTAGCAGGTGCAAAGCATTGTGCATTGATATGGAGGTAAGAACTCTCATCTTCTGCATTTCAGAAATAAAAATTATAAAAGATTAGTTTTGAGGATGTTGTTAATGAATAGAAAGTAGTAAACCAACAAGACTTCAAAGTCTTGACTCTTCAATATATACCCATTAATCCAACTTAAGGAAATGGTACCAAAAAATATGGTAGCAAAAGAAAAAAGTAGCATTTGCTTCCTTAATATCTATTTTATGGGAATCTTCCCCAAACTTCCTTATGTGGAAAGCCATAGAATTATACAGGAAGAAGGTTTACAGAGTCCCATCAAACTTCTAAGTGTAATCCAGGGACTTTTAGTATCATATACCATTTCATTCTCCTGTAATGCTTTGTAAGTGAAGCCCTCCATCCCGCTGGAAGGAACAAAGAGAGAAATGGAGTATCAGGGATTGTTGCCTAAGAAAGAACTGCAGAATTTGACTTTGGTTTTTCTTTTTTTAAAGGTAACACTTAGCCTTCTCTGATATTTTGTAACAGTAAAGCCCTAAGTTTTATATTAGGAAAGGACCTTCAGTTCTGTGCCACCTGGGGCTCCATCCATTCACTCCCTATTCTGATGAGAGACCGGGGCTCTCCTTACTGTGCTAAGCTAAACAAAAGGTGCTTCTCCCATCATCAACTATAGAAAAAAACCGAGCCACATAAAAAAATCCCACTTGAATGAAAGCAACAATAAGCATTTGTGGTTTCTACTACTATAAGCCAACAGTAATTTACAATCATGCACATCCAAATCTAGGCCAGCAGTCCACTGGTGCCTGGCATACTTTTTCAAAAGACTGAAAAGCCTCATGAATGGAGAGGGCACAAACCCCAGTCTTTATTCTTGCTTTGGAACCTTTGTGGATTTCATTCAAACTGATAGTGCTTTTTGGAAATTTCTTTATGGTTTAATTTTCCTGAGTTTTTATTGATAAGGATAAACTATATGAAGAGCTATATTAGTGCAGAATATTTTTTCCAAAGAAGCATGTCAAAAGTCATTATGCAGGAGACAAAGAGAGAAGTGTCTGCAAAGTCTCTGTTTACTTCATAGTAGAAAGTGTTCTGTTACCATTCTAGGCCCAAAGACGCCCCCGCTCTGTTGCCATTTACAGCCTAGAGAAGCTGTGTAAGTCATGCGGCAAGACTAGCATCTGGAGGGGGTTGAATAGTGTCCTCCCAAAATTCATGTCTACACGGAAACTCAGAATGTGACCATATTTGGAAATAGAGTCTTTGGCAGATGTTAAGGATCTCAAGATGAAATCATCCTCAATTTAGAGTCCTTATAAGAAAACTGATGTCTTTATAAGAAGGAAAGAAGACACAGAGAAGGCAATGTGGAGATGCAGGCAGATAAGAATGATGCATCTTCAAGCCTAGGAATGCCAAGGATCCCTGGCAGCCATCAGAAGCTAAGGAAGAGAGGCCTAGGGCACTTTCTCCCTCAGAGCCTCCAGAAGGAACCAGTCCCTTGATTTGGGGCCTCTGGTCTCCTGAAATGTGAGAATAAATTTTTTCTTGTTTAAAATCACCCAGTCTGTGGCAATTTCTTATGGCAGCCCTAGAGAAAAAGTATAGCATCCTACATCCAGGCATGCTCTTCTAAGGAAATGTCTTGGCCTTCCTCCTTCCTTTTTTTTTTTTTTTTTTTGGCTGTAGTATTTAAGTGTTCTAGGATATACAAGGCTAGAATATCACAATATAGAAAAAAATCTTTATTTTAGCTTTAATTCTTTAAAGCTATAGCCACCAAATTTAAGAGGGTAGTGGAAAGATGGGTACATCAACCATCTAGTGCCATAGGATCCCGACAGCTCAAAGTTATACCCCCTGGGCTTTCCATTGAGAAAGCTCTTTACAGTGTCATACATCTTTAAAATTGGGTAATGGCTGTATTGCGTGCGCGTGTGCACACACACACAGATGAAAAGAGAGTGAGGATTATTATTATTAAGCACTCAGTAAATAACTTTTAATTTTGGTGTTGCTATTGTCAGTTGGCCTGTATTATCTAGGTGGGCCCAATGTGTTCCTTAAAAGTGGAGGAGGGAAGCAGAAGAGAAGAATCAGTCAGAGGAAGATGACTACAGAAGGAAGGCACAGAAAGATGTGCTGTTTATAGTATTAAGATGGAGGAAGGGGCCATGAGGCAAGGAATGTGGGTGGCCCCCAGAAGCTGGAAAAGGCAAGGAAACAGACCTACAGAGTCTCCCAAAAGGAACACAGTTCTTCCAGTATCTTGATTTTAGCGGGTTGAACCATTTTCGACTTTTTATTATTAGAACTGTAAGGTAAGCAATTTGTAATAGAAAATTTCTATAGGGAAGAAAGAAAATAAACATATAAATAAATTGATAGATAATAAATGAAATAGGATTAGTTTAGCTTCTATAAATTCTAAGAAGAGGATAAAATAAGTAAGATAATGTGGTAAGAGTTTTACTTGCTCCCTGAAGTCTTCCTTCACTCCTTGCTTTCTCCACTCCAGGGAAAGTACAATTCCTGTGCAAAGGCTTCCATTGCACTTGTGGTCCTCTGTTATTACACTCAGCATTCTGTTCTGTGTTGGTCTCTAAATAACCTGTGAGTTTCTGAAGACGGGGACTCTATCTTCCGTATCTCTGTCTTCCTGGGTTGCTCTACACATTGCTGATGCTCAGCACCCGGTCACTGAGTGAACTAGGCATCCAAAGAGAGCTTCTTAAGGAATCCGAATACGTGATCAAGGAAGAAACACGTCAGACAATCTCTGAGCAATGTTTATTCTCTTCTTTCTGTGTCTTTGAAGGGAAGGAGGACTTTGGATGATGAATGAATGGAGAAAGCAAGTGTAGCACATGATTCCAGCAACTCAAGGAATAGTATCTCCAAAGACAGCTCTTGTGGGTTTGAAAAGAGAGTTGAGTATGAGTTTGCCTGTGATCAATTTTGTTCGGTTAGTCACCTTTTGCTCCCATTACACAGAGAACTACATGATGTCAGGGACTGGTATTCATTCTTGTTTCCTTGGTAGAGTGCCACTTCTGTGTTCGAATGATGGCCCAGTTCAGCTCCTTTAGTATGCCAATGAGGAAACTGAGGCTTGGTGAGGGTTAAGTAACTTGTGGCAGGGCCAGTATCAGAACTCAGATATCCTGAATCCAGACCACCATTTTTTTCATGGATACTAAGTAATAATTTAAAAATGAAACAAATTCTTAAACTTCTCAATAATTATTGGTTTGGCCAAAAAGTTCGTTCGGGTTTTTCTCTAAGATGTTATGGAAAAACCCAAACAAATTTTTTGGCCAACCCAATAATTATAGTTGCCAACCCAGTACTTGTAGTTGTCCACTGACTGTCCCTGTGTGGTTAGTAAGGTCTAATAACTTAAGCTTCAGTGTCATCAAAGTGTGCCTCACATTGCTTAACTGTTGGTATATCATAAACCACTGACTTCATGCACTTCCCTAGGATGGCTGGTCATGAACGGATGCTGGTGTCAGCATCAGTGACCTCTGTGACTTTTTTTTTTTTTTTTTTTTTGTGGTACGCGGGCCTCTCACTGTTGTGGCCTCTCCCGTTGTGGAGCACAGGCTCCGGACGCGCAGGCCCAGCGGCCATGGCTCACGGGCCCAGCTGCTCCGCGGCATGTGGGATCCTCCCGGACCGGGGCACAAACCCACGTCCCCTGCATCGGCAGGCAGACTCTCAACCACTGCGCCACCAGGGAAGCCCTGTGACTTTTTTTTTTAATGGCTTTTTAAGAAACAGCTAATCCTGGATATGGAATTAGCTTCTTAATTCACTGAAATGAAATAAAAGTCCTAATAACTTCATGAGGAAGGAGAAGGAAGGTTGCCACACACTTGCATTATATCAGGCTCAGTGTCAGGGATAAAGTCGCAGAATAGGTATAACTAATAATTTGTGGGATTCTTGTTGTTGAGACAGCCAGCCCTCTTTTCCAGGAAGATGCAGAAGCTTCAGTTTCCTCTCCTTGATGAACACAGATGTACTTCCTCAATTCCCAGTTCACCATGGAATCATCAGAGTAAACCTACTGCCCAACTGCTCCACCCCATCCAGTAGAAGAGCTATGAACTGGACTTGACTGGATTCTGTTTGATTTAGAAAGAAATTATTTATTTGAGTGAGCAGAAAACTATGGGAGCTGTCAAGTTGCCTTCAAAAACCAAACATTTTTGAAGGCTGGGATGGGATAAAAGTAAAACTATTTGAGTTCAGGTCATTTAATAAATAAGTTCTATTGATGTTCTTTGGAAGGACATCATTACCCTGTCTCTGGCTGTCATAAGGGAGGTGACTGTACACCATGAAGAGTTGGGTAATGTGCATTTTAATTTCAAATTTATTGACTTTACTGAACCTCTTGTTTTTAATCTGCTTTTCTGTTTATCAAAAGCACATCTAATATGTTTCTTAGTTTCATCATCTGAAAAATTAGGCTAATAATAGGTCTTACTTCACAGTCTTATTATAAGGATTAATGCGTTAATGTATGAAAGTGCTTAGGATAATGCCTGATATGTGTCATCATCATCATCATCATGATCCTTCAATATCTAGCTCAGATCCCTTTTACTTGGCTAGCCTTTCTAAACACCGTAGTGGGAAATAATATTTCTCTACTTCAACTACTATGGTATGTATTGTTTGTGCTTATTTGGGTTAGTGTTGTTTGGTATTTTTATCATGTGCACGGTATTTCGTTCAACAGCTATTAATTGAGCACCTACTGTGAGCCAAACACTATGCTAATCTTGATGAACAAACCATGTGATCCCTGTTCTCATAGAGTTTTCAGTTTAGTGGCTTAATTTACTTCCGGACAGACTGTGCTAATGTTAATCTCACCTGTTAGCACTAACCTACTCAAAAGGTAATGCAAATTTCTTTGGTACAGTCTAGGGTGGGGAAGGGGGCAGGTCAAAAATGGCAGCTTCTTCTTTGTGGTCCCATTAGTTGGGTGGTCTTTTACATAGCTGCATCACCTGAGGACAGTTGTGTGTTTTTTGTGATGTCTGTTGGGACACCCCACTCTTCTGGTGAGGGAAAGCATGAACTTCCTGATGTTTTGGGGTTGAGGACTCCAGAAGCAAGCATTCAGTGACTTGTGTAGCTCATCTCCCTCTCCTGCCCCAGGGATTCCCACCTTTTGATTTCATCCTTGGTCTGACTATCTAGCCAGGCAGGTGGCAGTCCAGTATCTTGAGCACTTGGCTAGCAATTCCTGATCTACACAATTGAACACATCTTTGACTTGGGTTGACAGTAAATATTTATTTCTGATCATAGCAGTCTTTGATAGCATTAGAGTTGTTTAACTGGGCTGTGGAGAGGATTTGTTTGTGTGTAAAAGAACCTTAGCTTCTCAATACAGTTTTCTGTGAAATCTCCAGTTGCAAAGACCACATGTGTAGACTTAATAATCTTATTTTTCTCTTGGCAATTCCATTAAGGCCTGGCTCAAATATTACTTTGGATGCTTTTTGTACCATACTACTCTTCTCTTTCAGTAGAACTACTTGCTATCTTTTTGCGCTGCTACTTACCTGATTGTACTAAAATTTCACTCTTTAATTTAGAGTGAAAAAATATTCTTTCCTTGACTGTGGGGACTTACAGGATCTATTGCCTAATTTACTACTCCACCCTTGTCTCATAGTTCTCTCCCCATTGCTCACTAAGTCCCAGCCCTGCTGCCTTCTTCCATAGTTTCCACCAGAGGAAGCTCTTCCATCCATAAGGCCGTTTGCCCTGGTCTTTCCCTGTGCCTGGAATACATTTTCTCTTGGCACTATCTCATCCTTGAAGCATCAGCTTCCCTAACTCCATTATATAAAACAGGCTTTTGTCCATTACAAAATCTTGCCTATTTTTCATAATATTTAATTATGATCTTTGTTTGATGAATGTGCCTCTCAATTAGCATACAGTTCCATAAGGATATGGACTCTTTCTTGTTTCCTATTATATTCCCAACACAGTACATGGCACACGTAAGCAATCAAGAACTTGTGATGTTGTTGACAAGTAGAGAATATGGGATATGGATCAAATATTTCTACTAATACATGGTTGTCAACTGTGCTACATGCTTTAAAGCAAAAATCTCAGAGCTTTGAGGACATATAACAGAGAATTAGGGATGGCTTCCCTGAGAAAGCAATGTTTATTCTGACACCTGAAGAATGAGTAATGTGTACCACAGTGAAGGCAGAGAGCACTTTTCAAGTGAGAGGGAGGAGCATGTGCTCAAGCCCTGGGATAGGCAGTACCATGATTCATTCAGCGATCTAAAAGAAGCCCAATGTGTTGGCATTCAGGGCACCAGCAGAAGACAGCCAACAAAGGAGAAGGACAGACTACATATATTACTGGGATTTAATCCAGGATCCCATAAAGCACTTAATTGTCATTCTCCTTAAACGTGGGACAATTCCTCATTCTATTTTTTTTTTAATATCTTTATTGGAGTATAATTGCTTTACAATGTTCTGTTAGTTTCTGCTGTATAACAAAGTGGATCAGCTATATGTATATGTATATCCCCATATCCCCTCCCTCTTGTGTCACCCTCCTACCCTCCCTATCCCACCCCTCTAAGTGGTCACAAAGCACAGAGTTGATCTCCCTGTGCTATGAAGCTGCTTCCCATTAGCTATCTATTTTACATTTGGTAGCATATATAAGTCCATGCCACTCTCTCACTTTGTCCCAGCTTACCCTTTCCCCCTCCCGTATCCTCAAGTCCACTCTCTACGTCTGCATCTTTACTCCTGTCCTGCCCCTAGGTTCATCAGAACCATTTTTCTTTTCTTTTTTAGATTCCATATACATGTGTTAGCATATGGTATTTGTTTATCTCTTTCTGACTTCCTTCACTCTGTATGACAGACTCTAGGTCCATCCACCTCACTACAAATAACTCAATTTCATTTCTTTTATGGCTGAGTAATATTCCATTGTATATATGTGCCACATCTTTATACATTCATATGTCAATGGACACTGAGGCTGCTTCCATGTCCTTGCTACTGTAAATAGTGCTGCAATACACATTGTGGTACATGACTCTTTTTGAATTATGGTTTTCTCAGGGTATATGCCCAGTAGTGGGATTGCTGGGTCATATGGTAGTTCTCTTTTTAGTTTTTTAAGGACTCCATACTGTTCTCCATAGTGGCTGTATCAGTTTACATTCCCACCAACAGTGCAAGAGGGTTCCTTTTCCTCCAGACCCTCTCCAGCATTTATTGTTTGTAGATTTTTGATGATGGCCATTCTCACTGGTGTGAGGTGATACCTCATTGTAGTTTTGATTTGGATTTCTCTAATGATTAGTGATGTTGAGCATTCTTTCATGCGTTTGTTGGCAATCTCTATATCTTCTTTGGAGAAATGTCTATATAGGTCGTCTGCCCATTTTTGGATTGGGTTGTTTGTTTTTTTGATATTGAGCTGCATGAGCTGCTTGTAAATTTTGGAGATTAATCCTTTGTCAGTTGCTTCGTTTGCAAACATTTTCTCCCTTTCTGAGGGTTGTCTTTTCATCTTGTTTATGTTTTCCATTGCTGTGCAAAAGCTTTGAAGTTTCATTAGGTCCCATTTGTTTATTTTTGCTTTTATTTCCATTTCTCTAGGAGGTGGGTCAAAAACGATCTTGCTGTGTTGTATGTCATAGAGTGTTCTTCCTATGTTTTCCTCTAAGAGTTCTATAGTGTCTGGCCTTACATTTAGGTCTTTAATCCATTTTGAGTTTATTTTTGTGTATGGTGTTAGGGAGTGTTCTGATTTTGTTCTTTTACATGTAGCTGTCCAGTGTTGCCAGCACCACTTACTGAAGAGGTTGTTTTTTCTCCATTGTATATCCTTGCCTCCTTTATCAAAAATAAGGTGACCGTATGTGCATTGGTTTACCTCTGGGTTTTCTATCCTGTTCCATTGATCTATATTTCTGTTTTTGTGCCAGTACCATACTGTCTTGATTACTGTAGCTTTGTAGTATAGTCTGAAGTCTGGGAGCCTGATTCCTCCAGCTCTGTTTTTCTTTCTCAAGATTTCTTTGGTTATTTGGGGCCTTTTGTGTTTCCATGCAAATTATGAAAATTTCTTTCTAGTTCTGTGAAAAATGCCATTTGTAGTTTAATAGGGATTTCATTGAATCTGTAGATTACTTTGGGTAATACAGTCATTTTCACAATGCTGATTCAGATGCTTTCCTTTTAAGTCATGCATTGCATTTTATTTGTGAGTTTGTAGTTCTTTGAACATGTTCTTGGTGATTTAAAGATTTAAGAAGAATGGGGGAAAATCCAATAGGTTTAGGTACCAGTAGTAAGTAGGGACATGCAACTGATTTTTTTTTATTTCAGTAGTAGTGAGACTTAAGCATTTTGTAAGAAAGTTTGCTCTAGAAGCTAGTCCCTAGTGATTTGAAAGCAGAAGGTATTAAAATTCACCAAGTAAAGCCTTGTTACACATTTATTTTAAAACTTGTTTCACTTGGTCATTGCTATGAAGGTCAGATTAACTATAGTGAAGAAATGCATTCTAACAAGGTAAAGTGGAATCGCATGCTCCTGTTGCCATTTTGAATTTGTACTTTACTTCTTAACATTCAGTATGATAGAATTTCATTAAACTGTGAAACTGGCTTTAATGAGGTCACCTGGTTTATACCAGGCTTTTGCATGACATTTATTGATTTGATTGACTTTAGAAATTATACTCTGTATAATATTTTAAATGAAAGGTAGAAGTGGTAAGAAATGTCCTCATTTGTCGTCTTGAACATGGAGTTTCAAGAGTTTAAAAAGCCCTCTATCGCATTTTTATTTTAGACAATTTTTCTCTTTATTTAACATACTCTATCAAGTACTCATGAAAATTTTATTTATTTTTTAATTTTTAGTTTTGAAAATTTTTAACATCTTTGTTGGAGCATAATTGCTTTACAATGGTGTGTTAGTTTCTGCTGTATCACAAAGTGAATCAGCTATACATATCTCATGAACATTTTTAAACGTAAATTCTTTCAGTTATTTCATGGTGTTATTTTATTATACAAATTGTATTTTTTAAAAGTGCTGATAGTGATCAGAATGTAGTTAATGTAATTATAAAATTCTTATGAAAATTTTCCTAATAACTACTGACTGTTACTGATATCTAAGTTTGGATTAACACCAAAATAGAGAATGTTGAAAAAATACTTTTATTATGAGCTTTATTTCCCGACCTGTTACTTATCTCCCTCCCCTGTGTTCCTTTTTTATTTAGGTATGACAAATCGTTTGGCACATAAATCTTGGAGGGTAGGGTAGAGTATTATTTAACCCCCAAAGCATACTAATAGATAAAAAAATCTGTTTATTAAGTACAATGACTGACTCAGAATTGACTAGGATTGATTAAAAAAATATGTATGTAACTGCAAATCATTTTCTTGCCCAGGAGATTATGTCCATAGTAGCCAACTTTTTAGAACCGAATGACAATATTTATGACTGACTTAGAAATATGGCTTTTGAATCTGGAGAGCAAGATCAGTGCTTTTCAATGAACTAAATATCGTAGGTGTACACAATGGCTGACTCATGGCGGGTGCCTAATAGGTAATCAGCTCTCGCTACTTTTGCTATAGGTGTAGCTCTCAATATGTAGTCCCCAGACCAGCAGCTTAAGCATCATCTGGGAACTTGTTAGAAATGCAAAGTCTCAGGCTCCACCCTAGATTTACTAAATTAGGTACTCTGGAGCTAGGGTCCAGCAATCCAAGTTTTAACAAGCCTTCCAGAAAATTATGATGCATGCTAAATTTGGAGAATATCTGCTCTAGAAATTTAAATGTATCGAGCTTTCAGTAATTTTCTAGGATATATGTTAAGAAAAATGAAGCTGAATTCTGCTTATTTTCTCTTTAACACTTTACTAACACAGCTAACGTTTGCTGAGTTCTTAACAATGTATCTGCATTGTGCCTGCCTTTTAAGAGATTATCTCATTTAATCATTACACGATATACTATTATTATGGTCATTTTAGAGATGGGAAAACAGACTTTAAGAAGTTAAATAGGTGCTGAAGTTCACATAGGTGGTAAAGGATGTTGGGATTGAAATCTATGTTGTCTGATAGTTGATCTTCATCATTACTCTATAAAGCTCTTCATTATTGGAGGTGATTGGTTCAAGATGGTGGAGTAGAAGGACGTGCTCTCACTGCCTATTGCGAGAACACCAGAATTACAACCAACTGCCGAACAGTCAGGAAGACACTGGAACTCACCAAAAAATATACCCTACATCTAAAGACAAAGGAGAAGCCACAATGAGATGGTAGGAGGGGCACAATCACAATAAAATCAAATCCCATAACTGCTGGGTGGGTGACTCACAAACTGGAGAACACTTATACCACAGAAGTCCTCCCACTGGAGTGAAGATTCTGAGCCCCACATCAGGCTTCCCAACCTGGGAGTCCAGCAACGGAGGGAGGAATTCCTAGAGAATCAGACTTTGAAGGCTAGTGGGATTTGATTGCAGGACTTCAACAGGACTGGGGGAAACAGAGACTCCACTCTTGGAGGGCACACACAAAGTAGTGTGCACATCGGGACACGGGGGAAGGAACGTTGACCCCATAGGAGACTGAACCAGACCTACCTGCGAGTGTTGAAGGGTCTCCTGCAGAGGCGGGGGATGGCTGTGTCTCACTATGAGGACAAGGAAACTGGCAGCAGAAGTTCTGGGAAGTACTCCTTGACGTGAGCCCTCCCAGAGTCCGCCATTAGCCCCACCAAAGAGCCCAAGTAGGCTCCAGTTTTGGGTCACCTCAGGCCAAACAACCAACATGGAGGGAACCCAGCCCCACCCATCAGCAGACAAGTGGATTAAAGTTTTACTGAGCTCTGCCCACCAAAGCAACAGCCAGCTCTACCCACCACCGGACTCTCCCATCATGAAACTTGCACAAGCCTCTTAGATAGCCTCATCCACTAGAGGGAAGATAGCAGAAGCAAGAAGTAAATTCCTGCAACCTGTGGAACAAAAACCACATTCACAGACAGATAGACAAGATGAAAAGGCAGAAGGCTATGTACCAGATAAAGGAACAAAATAAAACCCCAGAAAAACAACTAAATGAAGTGGAGATAGGCAACCTTCCAGAAAAAGACTTAAGAATAATGATAGTGAAGATGATCTAGGACCTTGGAAAAAGAATGGAGGCAAAGATCGAGAAGATGCAAGAAATGTTTAACAAAGATCTAGAAGAATTAAAGAACAAACAAACAGAGATGAACAACACAATAACTGAAGTGAAAGATACACTAGAAGGAATCAATAGCAGAAGAACTGAGGCAGAAGAACGGATAAGTGACCTGGAAGACAGAATGGTGGAATTCACTGCTTCAGAACAGAATAAATAAAAAAGTATGAAAAGAAATGAAGACAGCCTAAGAGATCTCTAGGACAACATTAAATGCAACAATATTCACATTATAGGGGTCCCAGAAGGAGAAGAGAGAGAGAAAAGACCCGAGAAAATGTTTGAAGAGATTATAGTCGAAAACTTCCCTAACATGGAAAAGGAGATAGCCACCCAAGTCCAGGAAGTGCATAGAGTCCCATACAGGATAAACGCAAGGAGAAACATGCCGAGAAACATAGTAATCAAATTGGCAAAAATTAAAGAAAAAGAAAAATTACTGAAAGCAGCAAGGGAAAAATGAAAAATAATATACAAGGGAGCTCCCATAAGGTTAACAGCTGATTTCTCAGCAGAAACTCTACAAGCCAGAAGGGACTGGCATGATATACTTAAAGTGATGAAAGGGAAGAACCTACAGCCAAGATTACTCTACCCAGCAAGGATCTCATTCAGATTCGATGGAGAAATTAAAAGCTTTACAGACAAGCAAAAGCTAACAGAATTCAGCGCCACCAAACCAGCTCTACAACAAATGCTAAAGGAACTTCTCTAAGTGGGAAACACAAGAGAAGAAAAGGACCTACAAAAACAAACCCAAAACAATTAAGAAAATGGTCATAGGAACATACGTATTGATAATTACCTTAAACGTGAATGGATTAAATGCTCCCACCAAAAGACACAGGCTTGCTGAATGGATACAAACACAAGACCCATCTATATTCTGTCTACAAGAGACCCACTTCAGACCTAGGGACGCATTCAGACTGAAAGTGAGGGGATGGAAAAAGATATTCCATGCAAATGGAACTCAAAAGAAAGCTGGCATAGCAATACTCATATCAGATAAAATAGACTTTAAAATAAAGAATGTTACAAGAGGCAAGGAAGGACACTACATAGTGATCAAGGGATCAATCCAAAAAGAAGATATAACAATTATAAATATATATGTACCCAACATGGGAGCACCTCAATACATAAAGCAACTGCTAACAGCTATAAAAGAGGAAATCGACAGTAACACAATAGTAGTGGGGGACTTTAACACCTCACTTACACCAATGGACAGATCATCCAAACAGAAGATTAATAAGGAAACACAGGCTTTAAATGACACAATAGACCAGATAGATTTAATTGATATTTATAGGACATTCCATCCAAAAACAGCAGATTATACTTTCTTCTCTAGTGCGCATGGAACATTCTCCAGGACAGATCACATCTTGGGTCACAAATCAAGCCTCAGTAAATTTAAGAAAATTGAAATCATATCAAGCATCTTTTCTGATCAAAATGCTATGAGATTAGAAATCAGTCACAGGGAAGAAAACGTAAAAGACACAAACACATAGAGGCTAAACAATACGTTACTAAATAACCACGAGATCACTGAAGAAACCAAAGAGGAAATCACAAAATACCTAGAGAGGAATGATAATGAAAACACGTCGATCCAAAACCTATGGGTTGCAGCAAAAGCAGTTCTAAGAGGGAAGTTTATAGCTCTACAGGCCTACCTCAAGAAACAAGAAAAATCACAAATAAACAATCTAACCTTGCACCTAAAGGAACTGGAGAAAGAAAAACACACAAAACCCAAAGTTAGCAGAAGGAAAGAAATCATAAAGATCAGAGCAGAAATAAATAGAAACTAAGAAAACAATAGCAAAGATCAATAAAACTAAAATATGGTTCTTTGAGAAGATAAACAAAATTGATAAACCGTTAGCCAGACTCATCAAGAAAAAGAGGGAGAGGACTCAAATCAATAAAATTAGAAGTGAAAAAGAAGTTACAGCAGACACCACAGAAATACAAAGCGCCCTAAGAGACTACTACAAGCGACTCTGCCAGTAAAATGGACAACCTGGAAGAAATGGATACATTCTTAGAAAGGCATAAACTTCCAAGACTGAACCAGGAAGAAATAGAAAATATGAACAGACCAATCACAAGTAATGAAATTGAAACTGTGGTTAAAAATCTTCCAACAAACAAAAGCCCAGGACCAGATGGCTTCACAGGTGAATTTATCAAACATTTAAAGAAGAGCTAACACCCATCCTTCTCAAACTCCTGCAAAAAATTGCAGAGGAAGAAACACTCCAAAATTCATTCTATGAGGCCACCATCACCCTGATACAAATACCAGATAAAGATACTACAAAAAAAGAAAATTACAGACCAATATCACTGATGAATATAGATGCAAAAATCCTCAACAAAATTCTAGCAAATAGAATCCAACAACACATTAAAAGGATCATACACCATGACCAAGTGGGATTTATCCCAGGGATTCAAGGATTCTTTAATATACACAAATCAATCAGTGTGATATACCATATTAACAAATTGAAGAATAAAAACCATACGATCATCTCAATAGATGCAGAAAAAGTTTTTGACAAAATTCAACACTCGTTTATGATAAATACTCTCCAGAAAGTGGGCATAGAGGAAACGTACCTCAACATAATAAAGGCCATATATGACAAACCCCAGCAAACATCATTCTCAATGGTGAAAAATTGAAAGCATTTCCTCTAAGATCATGAACAAGACAAGGATGTCCACTCTCACCACTATTATTCAACATAGTGTTGGAAGTCCTAGCCATGGCAATCAGAGAAGAAAAAGAAATAAAAGGAATACAAATTGGAAAACAAGAAATAAAACTGTCCGTGTTTGCAGATGGCATGATACTATACATAGAGAATCCTAAAGATGCCCCCAGAAAACTACTAGAGCTAATCAATGAATTTGGTAAAGTTGCAGGATGCAAAATTAATGCACAGAAATCTCTTGCATTCCTATACACTAATGATGAAAAATGTGAAAGAGAATTAAGGAAACACTCCCCTTTACCATTGCAGCAAAAAGAATAAAATACCTAGGAATAAACCTACCTAGGCAGACAAAAGACCTGTATGCAGAAAACTATAAGACACTGTTGAAAGAAAATAAAGATGATACCAACAGATGGAGACATATACCATGTTCTTGGATTGGAAGAATCAATATTGTGAAAATGACTATACTACCCAAAGCAATCTACAGAGTCAATGCAATCCCTATCAAATTACCAATGGCATGTTTTACAGAACTAGAACAAAAAAATCTTAAAATTCTTATGGAGATGCCAAAGCCCCTGAATAGCCAAAGCAGTCTTTATGGAAAATAACGGAGCTGGAGGAATGAGACTCCCTGACTTCAGACTATACTACAAAGCTACAGTAATCAAGACAATATGGTACTGGCACAAAAACGGAATTATAAATCAATGGAACAGGATAGAAAGCCCAGAGATAAACCCACGCACCTATGGTCAACTAATCAGTGACAAAGGAGGCAAGGATATACAATGGAGAAAAGACAGTCTCTTCAATAAGTGGTGCTGGGAAAACTGGATAGCTACATGTAAAAGAATGAAATTAGAACACTTCCTAACACCATACACAAAAATAAACTCAAAATGGATTACAGACCTAAATTGAAGACTTGACACTGTAAAACTCGTAGAGGGGACAGAGGCAGAACACTTTATGACATAAATCAAAGCAAGATCTTTTTTGACCCACCTCCTAGAGTAATGGAAATAAACACAAAAATAAACAAATGGGACCTAATGAAGCTTAAACGCTTTTGCACAGCAAAGGAAACTACAAACAAGACACAAAGACAACCCTCAGAATGGGAGAAAATATTTGCAAACGAATCAATGGACAAAGCATTAATCTCCAAAATATATAAACAGCTCATGCTGCTCAGTATTCAAAAAAAAACAACCCAGTCAAAAAATGGGCAGAAGACCTAAATAGACATTTCTCCAAGGAGGACATACAGATGGCTAAAATGCACTTGAAAAGCTGCTCCACATCCCTAATCATTAGAGAAATGCAAATCAAAACTATAATGAGGTATCACCTCACACCAGTTAGAATGGGCATCAGCAGAAAATCTACAAACAACAAATGCTTGAGAGGGTCTGGAGAAAAGGGAACCCTCTTGTACTGTTGGTGGGAATGTAAATTGATACAGCCAGTATGGAGAACTGTATGGAGGTTTCTTAAAAAACTAAAAATAGAATTACCATATGACCCAGCAATCCCACTCCTGGGCATATACCAAGAGAAAACCATAATTCAAAAAGACACATGCACCCCAATGTTCATTGCAGCACTATTTACAATAGCCAGGTCATGGAAGCAACCTAAATGCCCATCGACAGATGAATGTATAAAGAAGATGTGGTACATATGTATATACAATGGAATATTACTCAGCCATAAAAAGGAATGAAATTGGGTCATTTTAGAGATGTGGATGAATCTAGAGAGTGTCATACCCAGTGAAGTAAGTCTGAAAGAGAAAAACAAATATCGCATATTAACGCACATATGTGGAACCTAGAAAAATGGTACAGATGAACTGGTTTGCAGGGCAGAAATTGAAACACAGATGTAGAGAACAAACGTATGGACACCAAAGAGGGAAAGCAGTGGCGCGTGGGGGTGTGTGTGATGAATTGGGAGATTGGGATTGACATATATACACTGATGTGTATAAAATGCTCGACTAATAAGAACCTGCTGTATAAAAAAAAATGCTCTTTGTTATTGAATGATTATAGCATAGCTAAAACTACTAAGAAAACCTGTGCTGATACATCTATTAGATTCCCCCTTACACTTGATCTGTCCAACCACAATCTAAAATGAAAGATGACATTCTGGAACTGCATTCGTTTTAGTTTCCATTTGTGCTAGCAGTAGTAATTCAAATTGACATGCCTGCAAAAGTTGGAACTGGTAATAATCTTAAAAATGTACCAGCCAATGGAATTTTGCTTTGGCTCCATGCTCAGAACAAATGTGCATGGAATACAGATATTTTACTTCTTAGAGAACAGTAGCATGTGTTGACTTAGCAGATTAGTAGAACATAAAACAGAGAGGAGAAAACAGTGATTCAGGGAAACCTGGGAGCTTGGAAATGGGGGCAAATAAGAGAGCAAATAATGCCAATACATACTCCAGGGAATAAGAATACCAAGTACAGCATCCTTGTTAGAATGGTGGCATTCATGACCGGAGTTTCCAATTGTAAAGCCCCAAGTGAGACGTATCAGTAAACATTCTGACCACTAGATCCTGGATTTTATTTAATGGCTCAAATGTGAAAAAACTATGGAGTGAGAGGCTTCAGCTGATAGCGAAGAGTGCCATAAGGAAAACAGATGATTGGAAGGTTAATATTGAGTCAGGCAATGTCTCTGCCATTCACCTCTCTTTTTTTCTTTACCTTCCCTCATCCTTCATATTTTAGAATCAACTCTCCTCAACTTATTTATGTGTCCTTGGAATTTCTGTACAACGTTGAGTTTGTCCTCTGTTTGTCACTTGTCAGTGACGGGCAATAATGTTGGAATTCAGATGGGGAAAACTACCCAGTTATATTTGGGGGCACTTCAGGTCTGCAATAAGCAGCAGAGTTTGGCTGTTACCATTCTGTAATGAAGCTGTCCTCTGCCATCAGTGGCTTGGCTTGTGGAATCTCATCAGATATCCCTAGTAGGTCAACTCCTCAACTGCATATTTACAGAACAGGACCTTACACGGCACAAGACAAGGCTTTGAATAGTTGAGTGTAATCTTCTTTTTAATGTTATGTTTTCCCTAGGATAATACCTAATTGCTTTGTAAATGGTCCTGGTTTTTGCCTTTAACAATCTTGCATGGAAGGCAATTAAGGATTTTTTTTTTAATGTGTAAAATACTTTCTTGGGTCTGTTTCTTTCAACTTGTATTTATGCTGCCTGTTTATAAAACCTGTATAGCTTGCAGTTATTATTCCTTGTAATCTTCTAAGCTATGTCCTTCATTCTTTAAGATTTTCGTTCTCTCTGATGAAGAGGTGAATTATTGGGTGACCACATCATCTGTACTTACGTGGCTTGCTATCAAGGTGGAAAAGGGACTCGCTCACTTTTAATATACTTGATGTGACTCTTAGATGCTCAGATCTCTGTTTCTAAGATTGAACAGCAGCCTTGGGTAGAGAATTTGGGAGCTGTGAAGGCAAGTTCTTCTTGGGAAGACAAGCAAGATGCCGAAGTGACCTTCCTAGAAGCTATTAAATCTTAATTGCGGCTCGAATTTCAGAACTGGGGTTATTCCTTAAATGCAGAGTGCACCTTTCCTGTCAGCAGCATGGCAATCTGTAGTGGAGGAGTGGGCTCTGCACATCAAATCTATAGGCAGAATTGTTTTGCTCTTCAGCGACCGAAGCCATTAGACCTCAGTCCTTTCTCTCTCCCTTCCAGGGCACTGTCCCTGTTTTTTCACAGTTACTCTATTAGTCCTCACTGCTAGAAGACCGGGTCCTTCCTACCTCTTTATAGTCATGAATCTTAATTATTCTGCCCACATTGGCGTGTCTGTCTGCCTATGAGCCTATCTTTTATTATTTGAAAAGTTCATGAAAAGGGGATTTGGAGTTCTTACATTTGTAATTAAAAAAAAAATCTCTGAGGTTATGCAAGTTTTATTACTTTGGCCTTCAGAAAAATGTAATTGTTATGTGAAACAATATTTATCCTCTTTCCATCACTATTTTTTGATGACTGAATGGCACTATGGATATTTGTGACCTTCAAAGATAAGAATGTAATTGTTACCTATGCATAAACTGCATTATAAGGGATTTGGTTTCTTTGGTTGTTTGGTTTTTTTTTTGTTTTGTTTTAAATATTGCTTTCATTTGAATAGAAAGGCAAAGCAACTTTGATGATTTATTGCAAAACTATTCTGGATTTAAATACCTTGTTTTGGGTCCCTATGCTGAAACCTGTATCCTTTTCCCCATTAATTTATGGTTAAGGTGATTTTGGCTGAATACATCAGTGTACCTCCACTTGACATCAGGATGCTTGGGGAAATTCAGGGGCTTGCAAACTGCAAGATTTGGACTCTTGACCAGCCTGTGCCTTAGCCAGCTGCTGGACCATGTCCAGTCACGTAACTTCTAGGGACCTCTGTTCTCTCAGTCATACATTGAAGAAATCCTATAAGGTGCTTTTAAAGTTGTGTTTCAGTTCTCAAGTCTTGATTTCTTGTTTCACATATCCAGTGATCATAGAAGTGCTAATAGGACATAAACTAATAAAGAACCCTTTGAGTGGCATGGTGTTCTTGTAATGGCTGAGCAGTTTGCAGAGTTCACTAATTAAGCACACTCATCCCTTCACGATGCCCAGGCTAGGTCAGCTCGTTCTTAAAGTGTGAGGCAAAAAACTTAAGGTGATTTACAGTATTTCCGTGGTTAAATAAATGAGATGAATTGCCAGAAGGGCTCATCTTTTCTGGCAAGGTCCTTGAAGTAGGAAATCAGTATTCATCAATATATCATCAGTAATTTCTCCAGAAAGGGAATGAGTATTGCAAATACTTAGAAGTTATCTTTCTAATCTTTTCATCATTTATGTTGTTTATAAACAAAATAATACTCATTGTAGATTTATGTGTCTCATCTTATTATGTAGATTTATGTATCTCATCTTTGGATTATGTTATTAAAATTTTTCAAAAATATTTCTTCTTTGAACCTCATTGTACATATGTTAAAATGTATATTTCAGGTCTGTTTTAGTCCATTTTTTAGATGTTTTTCTTCATACTCAATGGTTTGGATTCACTGAGTACTTTCTACCTGCCAGTTACTTTAAATGTGTGATCTCTTTCATATTCACAATAATGTTATGAAGTAGGTATTATGATTATTGCCATTTTACAGACCTGGCAACTAAGTGTTAAAAAACTTAAGTAACTTGCCTAAAGCCACCCAGCTAGTAAGTGGGGAAGCCAGGATCCACACGCAGGATATCTGAATCTAGATCATAGGTCCTTAGCAACTACTCTAAGCAATGACTGTATAGTATTCAGGCCATTGTCTATGTAAGTTGTGTTATAGAGACTCATATGAAATATAAAAGCATATTTAAGAAATGTTAATTAAGGCATAATTAAGAACATGGCCATATGACCTTCTATATAAGTCATTTCACTTCTCTGAGCCTTGAATTTCTCATCTATACAATGGGTAGTTTGTTAACAATTCTTAATTCAAACGACTGTAGTGAAGATTGAAATAAGGAATGTGAGAATGCCTTAGAAACCAACAGCAAAGCACATTGCCTTACAAGCAGGGATTCTAAGCAAGTGGCGTGTTTTTTTGTTTTTTTGTTTTTTTGCGGTACGCGGGCTTCTCACTGCTGCGGCCTCTCCGGCCTCTCACTGCTGCGGCCTCGCCCGTTGCGGAGCACAGGCTCCGGACGCGCAGGCTCAGCGGATCACGGATCCATGGATCACGGGCCCAGCCGCTCCGCGGCATGTGGGATCTTCCTGGACCGGGGCACGAACCCATGTCCCCTGCATCGGCAGGTGGACTCTCAACCACTGCGCCACCAGGGAAGCCCTAAGCAAGTGGCTTTTAAATGATCCTGAACTTTGAGGTATTTTGGCAAGAAACACCCTGACAGCTAAAATCAGTTTTCTCTCTTGAATAAATCATAAGTAAGATCTTTCCTTGACTGCCAGATTTCAATTTGAAAATATATCTCTGAAACTGTAAAGACTTTTTCAAAAGGAATTTGAACAAGGAATGAACTGAATGTGTCACAGCATTCAAGCACGCATTCAATGGATAATAAATGTATCCTTAGTGTGCTAAGTACCCAAGATGCTCAGGCACTGGCATATGCTGGGACCACCACAACAAAGAGGAGTCTCAACTCTGACAAAGCTCTCCATGACCATTTGTCAGAAAGGTTGGCTAAGAGGTCCACCAATAAATGTGAGGGAAGTCAATCAGTTTATCTTATCATTTTAGAGATGAGAAAATTGAGGCCTAGAGATATGAAGAGACTGACCAAGGTTGACCCAACTGGCCAGTGACAGAAATAGAATTAAAACCAGCCCCATAACCGCATGCTCCTTTTTAGTACCAAATAAATGGTACCTGCACATGACTGATGAATTAGATGGAGAAGCCAGTGCCTTTGTGCTTGGAAGGTATTAGGTGGATGTTTGTGTACAAGGTGCAGCAGATTTTCCCTTCCATCCTAATTTGCACGGAAACATTTCTGGCTTTCTTGGGGGTGGCAAGCCTGTGTTTGGTTCACTCCCTGATCATTATGCTACAGCACTGTTCCCCTGATCTCAAATTCACTTTCTGTATTTCTTGGCCACCGGGCACATTATTTGACATTTATTTACACTTATCTGCGTTTTCCATCTTCTAAGCCCACATATATAACACATAATAATGTAAATCCTTGGCTGCTGCTTGGCATTTGGGTACCTTATTATTTACTGTGCTGTGCCTCCCTCCCTGTTTAATGTAATCTGCAGATCTTGTCCGCAGTACCGAGTCATTTGTATACATAATTAAAATATGCTGTCCCTTCCAATACTGATCCTTGTCATATGTCTTTCTAGTAATTTTTTTCCCAGACGGTGAATGTTTTGCTTTCATTTATTCATTTCGCTCCTTGGAAAAAGATGGGGCCGAATAGGCTCAGCGACACTGCAGAAGCCTAACCCTATTCTTTAAAGTTCTAAAAAATCACAACATCCTTAGCCTTGACTCATTTTTCTGACTGATTTCTTTACAACTTTTTTTTTTTTTTTTCTCGGTACGCGGGCCTCTCACCGTTGTGGCCTCTCCCGTTGCGGAGCACAGGCTCCAGACGCGCAGACTCAGCGGCCATGGCTCACGGACCCAGCCGCTCCGTGGCATGTGGGATCTTCCCAGACCGGGGCACGAACCCGTGTCCCCTGCATCGGCAGGTGGACTCTCAACCACTGCGCCACCAGGGAAGCCCCTGACTGATTTCTGACATGTTTCTTTTTAATGAAAAGTTCTGACTATTAATTGCGGTAAACGTATATTAATGGCCCACTTATGATGGGGAATCATTTCTCCCATTTAGAGGCTTTACAGTTGGAGATAAGATTTGAGTTTATTAGCACCATGTGCCAGGGCGCTCATTGTTTTCCTGTCTGGTGTCATACAGGAACTGTTTCTGGATGAAGGCTGTTGCACCAGACAACTAATACTAAGATTTTAATGGCTCTGAAGCTGTTACCTAGGGTCCTGATTGCATAGGGACCTGAAGTGAGTTAACTCTCACAGACATCTGGCGAATTGCTTCCCATACAGCCTTTGCATGGCTGGGAAATTCTCTGATGTTTGAAACTTTCTGCTACTTAAATAAGGAGTATTTAACGGTGTGAACCAACAAAGCTGTCCTCATTTTTAAGGAAAATTGTCCATGTGGAGTTGTCTATAAGCACCCCTGGCACCCACAGTGCATTCCCAAACTTCTTAAACTTCTCTCACCAGCTTAGATGTTTAACAGGTCTCACATATCTGCCATTTCTTAATTAGATGAGGTTATAACATGTATGGGCCTTTGGGATAGTAATAGATTGATTTAAATGAACACTGATGTATATAAGAACTAATTTCTAAAGTGGAGGGCTGTCAGGGAGGGTTGAGGGGAGAAGGATGCTGCGCAGAGAGAAGGAAGCCAGTGGGGTGAGGCGGGAGGGAGCAGAATGTAGTATGTGGTAGTTTTCCTAATTGCAGGTTTCCTGATCAGGGAACTTTGAGGCTCTAAAAGCTGCTGCGTCGTTGCACTGTGTTGCTTGAGATTTAACCCTCTACATTTGCAGAATTTACCCACACTCAGGGTTATAAGGTCAGCCAGCCTCCTGAGAGCAAATTTCTCCAGAGGTTCTGACCTGCAAGGGGCAAGTGTGAAACGCAGGGACTGAAGATTAAAAGATAGATGAGGTTCCATTTCTCCTCAGCAACTCCCCTTTTCTCTCTCTGAGAAGTGAAAAGCCATGCAATGTGTCTCTGGATATCTGGGGACAAGAGATGTTTATTTTTTAGTCAACACAGGCTCTGTGATCCCTTTAGAAATTTTAACCTTGGTTTTCTGTCAATGCCAATGTCTCTACCTAGGGGGCTATCACCCTATGACATATTGAAGGTAGTACGTTTTCTCTGGAGACTAACTCAGTTCATTTCCAGAATTTCTCCTGGAAGTGCCACAGCCCTAAAGAGATAAGACAGCTAAGAAATCAAGCATTTCCCCAATTAGACAATAGCCTTAAAACCATGGTTTATTTGACTAGTTAAATTTTTTCCTCATGAGTATTGGTCTTAATCAGAGCTGTTGTTCAGCTGGTATGTATCCAAATAGCTGAACCAGTAGTTAAAACTGTTGTCGGCTCACATCATCTTTTTCTTCTTTACTTTTAAATTTACATACACTGAAATTCATTCCTTTTGATGTAAGTCTGTGAGTTTTGACAAATACACACAGTTGTGTAGCTATCACCATAACCAAGATAAAGCATACTAGTTCCATTAGCCTAAAAAAAGCTCTCATGTTGCCCTTTTGTAGTTGTACTCTCCCCTGACCCTTAAACCCTTGGTACAATTGCTTTGTCAGATATATAATTTGCAAATATTTCCTCCCAGTCTGTGACTTTACAAAAAATTCTTTCACAGAACAAAAATTTTGAATTTTGATGAAATCAGTTTATCAATTTTTTCTTTCATAGATCACGCTTTCAGTGTCAAATATGAGATCTTTTATTAACCCAAGGTTATAAAAATTTTCTCTCATAATTTCTTCTAAAAGATTTATGATTTCAAGACTTTACATTTAGAACTATAATCTATTTTTAAATTAAGTTTTGTAAACTAGGTGAGGCATAGGTTGAGATTCTTGTTTTGAAAATGGATGTCCAGTTATTCTAATGGCATTTGTTAAAAACACTATTCTCTCTCCATTTAATTGCCTTTGCACCTGGGTCAGAAATCGATTGACCATCATTTTGAGTTTCTTGGTCTAGACTCTATTCTATCCCATTGATTTATTTATCTCTTCTTTCACCAAAAACTAAACTGTTTTGATTACTGTAGCTTTATAGTAAGTCTTGGGGTAGGATATTATGAGTATTCTAATTTGTTCATCTTTTTGAAATTGTTTTTGGTATTTGAGTTCCTTTGGAATCAATTTGCCAATATCTGCAAAATTTGCTGATTTAGGTTGAGATTGCATTAGATCTATACACCGAGTGGGAGCCATTGACATCTTAATAATATTTTAATAATAATATTTTCCAATCTATCAATATGATCCCTCCTTTTATTTAGATCTTCTTTCATTTGTTTCATCAGCATTTGATAGTTTTCAGCATATAGATCCTGTGCATATTTTGTTGGATTTATACCTAAGCTTCATTTTTGGAGTGCTATTTTAAGTGTTTTTTTTAAAATTCATATTCCAATTATTTATTACTGATATATAGGATATGGTAAACTTTTGTTTATTGACCTGGTATCCTGCAACCTTTCTAAACTCACTAATTTGATCAGGGTATAAAGATATATAAAAGATATATTGTATCTTTTACATACACAATTATGTTTGTGAATACAGGATTTTATTTCTTTCCAATCTGTATGCCTTTTATTTCTTTTTACTATTTTATTGTATTGGCTAGGACTTACAGTATGATGTTGAATAGCAGTGGTGAGAGACGACAAATCTTTGGTGGAAATCATTGAGTATGCTGTTAGCTGTATTTTTTCTTTTTTTTTTTTGGTATATCCTTTTTTAAGTTCTCTTTTATTTCTAGTTTGGTGATAGTGTTTATCATAAAGGGATGTTGAATTTTATCAAATGCTTTTTATGCATCTGTTGAGATGTTAATACAGTTTTTCTCAGTCTGCTAATATAGTGAGTTACACTGACTGATTTTTGAATGTTGAATCAGACTTTTCTTCCTTAGATGAATTGCACTTGGTTGTGATGTGATCCGTCTTTATATAATGCTGGATTTTGATTTGCTAATATTTTCTTGAGGATTATTGTCTCTAGATTCACAAGGGATATTGCTCTAGAGTTTTCTTATAATGTGTTTGTCTGCGTTTGGTACTAGAGTAATGCAAGTCTCATAAAATTAGTTGGGAAAAGTTGTTCCTCTTATATTTTCTGGAAGAGATTGTAGAATTGTTATAATTTTTTCATTAAATGTTCAGTTTTCTCCCCTTCACGTAAAGCATGGAAACCTTACTACATACGTTCCAACTTAGCTTTACTTGCTTGAAAGGAATTGTTGCCTTTGATGTTTTTTCCCTTTCCAGTCCATCTGAGCTAGAGCATGGCCATGCCTACAATCCAGTTTTGAGTGTGCAGAAATGGACAACAGTCTGGAATAGTGAAGAAATGAGAAGGAAGAAATCTATATCCTTGAATGACCATCGGGAGTGGAGCCACCCTACCAACTAAGACTCTTCATCTTTGTATGAGTAAGGAAAAAAATTCTATTTCTTAAGCCACTACATTTTGGGGTCTTTTTGTTAGAGTGGCTTAGCCCTTACCCTATTTACCCCAACTGAAAAGAAGGTCCTTTTGTTTCAACATTATTGAGATTCATCTGCAAGAAGTCTAATAGGATCAAACACTGGAGGAGGCTATGAATACTGTTAATTTCTGTGATGTGAAAGGTTATACAATGGAGTGAAGGGCACACCCTCACTTTTCCTGGAGCAGCAGCCTATGCTTCCTTCATATTGAAATTTCTTGCATCATCTCCCTCTCTTGGGCCAATTTAGAGATCTGGATTGCTTGGACTACATTTTTCCAACTATTGGCAATGAGCAGAAAGGAACGTATTATTTGGGCATATTTGATAGGGACTAAGAGGACATCTAAAACCCTTTGGTAGGATTCTTTCACAGTGTCCTGAAATTTCTACTTCATTACAATTAAAGGAATTAAAGTATGAACAAACACAGAGAAGGCAGTCTTCCCTGATTTGGGACAGATCCTAAAACATGGTACCTGCAAAAAGCTTAGTTAGAGTATGTAGACATTTTAAAAGATTAGAGAATGTATGCTTTTGTGTCTTGGGCTTGAATAGTTTGAATATCAAGAGACCATAACTAATAAATAAATTCATTTGACTCCAATAGACTTGAATCCCTGGATACATGGGAGTGGACCAGTTGTAGGAGGAACTGCTCTCATTTGGATTGCTAATAATAGTGGGCAGTTAAAAAAACCAGCAATTCACACACACTCCAAACCCCAAACCAGGATTTTTTTTAACCATCGGAGTTTCATTACCAGAAAATATAAATGAATCGCTCCTGTCATTCTTCTCTTCTTTCTCTTCTTGCTCCCTCTAAATCCACCATGGCACTGGTACTACCCCTTTGGCAAACAAAGCCTTAGGGCATTTTGTAATACTGGGGAGATAAGTACATTCTATAACTTGGCTATTTCACAAATAACTAGATGTGTGCACATATGTTTCAGAACACATATACATGTACATCAGTCTTGATAGCATCATTGTTGTAGTGGGCCCAAATTGAAAACAATCCAAATGTCCATCAACAGTAGAATGGGTAAAAAGTTATATTATATTCTCACAGAAATATAGAGCAATGAAAATGAATAAATCTCTGGTACACACAACAACTTGGATTTATCTTGCAAATATAATGTGGCGCAAAAGGAACAAGACTTAAAAGAGTAATACAGTAATATTTCATTCATATGAAGGTCCCAAACTCAGCCACACTATGTCATTTAGGATGCATTCATGAATGGGTAGTACGACTATAAAGAAAAGCAAGGAAGTGATTGTCTTCTAAATATAGTGATTATCTCTGGTGGGGATGGAGGAATTTGTAATTGGAAAGGGACAAAGATGAGGCTTCTGGGGGTGCTGCCAATGTTCTATTTCTTGACTTTTTGCAGTTTCTGGTGTATTACTTGTCTATTGCTGTATAACAAATTATTTCAAAACTTAGTGATTTAAAACAACACAAATTTATTAGCTAACAGCTTGTGTGGGTCAGAAATACAGCCACAACTCAATTAGGTCCTCGGCTTCAGGTTTTCCACAGGCTGAAATCAGAGTGTTGGCTGGGGCTGTAGCCGTCTATCTCAAGGTTCAACTAGGGTAAGATCTTCTTCCAAGTTCACTTAGTGATAATTGAGAAAATTCAGTTCCTTGGTGGCTCTTGATCTATGCCACTCTCAGATGGTCCTGTCCATCAAAGCAAACGTGCAAAAAGAGACACAGAATATTAGCAGGATGGAAGTTATAGTTATTTATAACCTAACTTCAGAATTGATATCCTATTACTTTTGCTATGATATATTTATTAGAAGCAAGTCACTAGATCCACCTCACACCCAAGGTAAGGGGATTACTCAAGAGTGTGGGTACCAGGAGATGGGGATCACTGGGAGCCATTTTAAAAGCTGTCGGTCACACTGGGTGTTGGCTTTATAATTACTTGTGAAATGGTACTTTCATGTTTCATGTACTTTGCTGTTGGCTTGTTTTATTTCATAATACTGATGTTAAAGGAAATCTCAGAAACAAGCAGCTACAGAAACTCAAGTGGCTCCTTTCTTGTGAATATATCCTCTTCTATCCCCAAGTGGCACAAGTGGTGTCTAGCACATACAGACACTAAAAATTATTTGCTAAATAAGTGAGTGAGCTAAATTTTAGAACCATGGGAGTAGATAACAATTTTTATTGAATGAATCACAGAACAGTTCCAGTGAGTATAAAATTTAAAAGATAAGGACATAGAAAGTATACTTGACTGTGGTAAAAATTCTCTACAAAGAGACAAGAAATGTATGTTAAATATTAAGGGAAAAAAGTTACATAGAAGAAAAGAGTAAATAAAGACTATATACAGAAAACGATTTAGGATGGTTGGAACTGGGATACCACTTTGGGGACGTATCTTGCAGTCTAATTTTAAGTAACTCCTGAAAAAGTGTCTTCCTTTAACATTGGATTATTAATTCATGATCTAGCTTACTTTACCCCTGAAGATTTAGTTCTGGGAGATATTTACAGGCCTCAGAAAGTTGGCTTCAAACTGTTTGATTCCACCATCACAGACTTGAGTATGTGCATATTTGCCCATCTGTATCCTTTTTAGAATGCATCTTTCAGTAGAATGTGAGATTCAACTGAACAATTCAAGTTTACTATATTATGGCCATGATATAAAGGGCTTAGAAGTTAAACTGAGTTGGGATGACTTGGGAGGGGCAGGTGGTAGAAAGGGAATTAGAAGTATCCATGGGTCACCTACAAAATTGAGTACTTTTTACTGTCCTGGTCTCAGTGATGAGCCCTGAAAGGATGATGTTTCAGGGGTCCTGTCCACTGGGCTTTGCTTCTCAGAGACTTGAAATGTATCCTTTGCGAAGGAGCAGCTGGAGACCAGGGAAGGTCATGTATACATGTTCAACATCAAAGAATTAGGGCTCTGGCCTGGGCTTTAGAGATCACTGAATGTGATCATGCCATTTACAGAGGCAGTCGGAGTCCCAGGAAGTCATGACCAGTTGAAGCAAATGGCCAATTAGTATTTTTCTTTATTAAGCTGTGATGTGTCACATGAGTTTTAATACTTCATTTTACTTAAGAAACAAGTTATTTGATGTAGATATTAAATTTGATATAGATATTGTTTAAATATCTCCCTTAGGTCCTGAAATGGACTACATTAGTTTGATTGATGTAATGAGTTTGGAGAAAATACTTAATTGTTTTAAATACCCACAGTTTTAGTGAAGGTGTGAAAGGATATCATTCTAAATTGGGATTGAAATGAATAATGTCAATATTTTACACAGCAGATTCAGTCATTTTGGTCTCTTCTACATCTTGACCTTCAGAAGCCTCCTTTCTTCTCTTGTGGAATCTGGTCTCAGTGAAAATTCCTTAGTTCTGAATGCAAATTGAAGAACCTACCCACTCCAAACTACTTTTCTTTTTCTCACATGTCTTGTGTTGTGAATCCAAATTCTGTACGAAAAGATTAGCTTCCCAACAGCTGTTGGTCTTCTATCCATATTATGTACCCTGATCTATAGCTCCTTTCTGAAATTCTTGTGTTTACTCTCCTGCCCGCAAAGCAGTGCATTTTAGCTTTTTCACACTCAGATCAAAATACTGAGTAGAGAAATTGCTCCCATGTGCATAACTGTGGGAATTGGCTTCTAATAGGAAAACTCAATCAAAGAGAGAGGGCTTTATTCACTGAGCCTTAGGATTTCTGGCAACACAATAAAAACCTCCAAAGGAAAAACAGGCAATGATATAATCCATATTTCACTTGCCAAAGTGAGTACTATTACTGTTCTGCTATGAAATGTTACTCTTGTGTAGGTTCTTACCCTTTTGTTGGAGGAGAGGAGAAAGTGAATATGAGTTTACTCAAGATTACAGATAACTCCTTTCTCTCTCTACTTAGAGTTTGCATCTCTCGACCTAGTCAATAATAATAACATGATAATGATAATAACAATAGAATTTGAATTTTGACCATATTTCAGCACCTTCATCATTATCTCATTATTCCATACAATAAACGCCTCCCTCACACACCTCTGTTTCCTATAGCACTCTGGCTTCCTGTTCCACCCTTTATTCCTCCCTACCAAGGTGGAACTATTTGTGTAAGTGGTGAGCAGCAGTTATTGGCACACATTTTGCTATTTGGTGGATTTAATTTCCCAAACATCACTCTGTATCTCCCTCTACCCCAGATTAGAGTGAAGCAAGTACGAATGAGTTTGTTCCCCAGACAGGGTCCCCTTGGGGCAGGCTGATACGAGACTCAGACTTCCTCGGGAAATGAGAAGGGCAGGGATAAGCAGGTCCCCTGGCCTCTCACATATTGCAACTGCCTTCCTCTTTTGTCTGATTTCTCATTTTACTCACAATTCGGGCTGTTATTTACTAAGCCTTCTTGTAGCTCAATCGTTTGTACCTTTTGGGAACCTTTAGGAATTGAGATAGACTGGGATTTAGGGAGTACAGTACAACTTAAAGATTGAGATTTTTGTGGGGACCAGACTATGTGAAGTTAAATCTTGATGGTTTGCAGTATAGCTGGTTTTGCATCCATCCTTGGCCGTTTTTTTTTTAAATTTTTTTAACATCTTTATTGGAGTATAATTGCTTTACAATGTTGTGTTAGTTTCTGCTTTATAACAAAGTGAATCAGCTATACATATACATATATCCCCATATCCCCTCCCTCTTGCGTCTCCCTCACACCCTCCCTATCCCACCCATCTACGTGGTCAGAAAGCACCGAGCTGGTATCCCTGTGCTATGAGGCTGCTTCCCACTAGCTATCTATTTTATGTTTAGTAGTATATACATGTCCATGCCTCTCTCTTGCTTTGTCACAGCTTACCCTTCCCCCTCCGCGTGTCCTCAAGTCCATTTTCTATGTCTGCATCTTTATTCCTGTCCTGCCCCTAGGTTCTCCATAACCATTTGTTTTGTTGTTAGATTCCATATATATGTGTTAGCATACGGTATTTGTTTTTCTCCTTCTGACTTACTTCAGTCTGTATGACAGACTCTAGGTCCATCCACCTCACAACAAATAACTCAATTTTGTTTCTTTTTATGGCTGAGTAATATTCCATTGTATATATGTGCCACATCTTCTTTATCCATTCATCAGTTGATGGACACTTAGGTTGCTTCCATGTCCTGGCTATTGTAAATAGAGCTGCAATGAACATTGTAGTACATGACTCTTTTTGAATTACGGTTTTCTCAGGGTATATGCCCAGTAGTGGGATTGCTGGGTCGTATGGTAGTTCTATTTTTAGTTTTTTAAGGAACCTCCATACTGTTCTCCATAGTGGCTGTATCAGTTTACATTCCCACCAACAGTGCAAGAGGGTTCCTTTTCCTCCAGACCCTCTCCAGCATTTATCGTTTGTAGATTTTTTGATGATGGCCATGCTGACTGATGTGAGGTGATACCTCATTGTAATTTTGATTTGCATCTCTCTAGTGATTAGTGATGTTGAGCATGCCTTCATATGTTTGTTAGCAATCTATATATCTTGTTTGGAGAAATGTCTATTTAAGTCTTCTGCCCATTTTTGTATAGGGTTGTTTGTTTTTTTGATAATGAGCTGCATGAGCTGCTTGTAAATTTTGGAGATTAATCCTTTGTCAGTTGCTTCATTTGCAAATATTTTCTCCCATTCTGAGGGTTGTCTTTTCGTGTTGTTTATGTTTTCCTTTGCTTTGCAAAAACGTTTAAGTTTCATTAGGTCCCATTTGTTTATTTTTGTGTTTATTTCCATTTCTCTAGGAGGTGGGTCAGAAAGGATCTTGCTGTGATTTATGTTATAAAGTATTCTTCCTATGTTTTCCTCTAAGAGTTTTAGAGTGTCTGGCCTAACATTTAGGTCCTTAATCCATTTTGAGTTTATTTTTGTGTATGGCGTTAGGGAGTTTTCTAATTGCGTTCTTTTACATGTAGCTGTCCAGTTTTCCCTGAACCACTTATTGAAGAGGCTGTCTTTTCTCCATTATATATTCTTCCCTCCTTTATCAAAAATGATGTGACCATATGTGCATGGGTTTATCTCTGGGCTTTCTATCCTGTTCCACTGATCTATATTTCTGTTTCTGTGCCAGTACCATACTGTCTTGATTACTGTAGCTTTGTAGCATAGTCTGAAGTTCAGGAGCCTGATTCTTCCAGCTCTGTTTTTCTCTCTCAAGATTGCTTTGGCTATTTGGGGTCTTTTGTGTTTCCATACAAATTGTGAAATTTTTTGTTCTAGTTCTGTGAAAAATGCCATAGGTAGTAGGATAATGATTGCATTGAATCTGTAGATTGCTTTTGGTAGTAGAGTCATTTTCCCAATGTTGATTCTTCCAATCCAAGAACATGCTATATCTCTCCATCTGTTTGTATCATTTTTAATTTCTTTCATCAGTGTCTTATAGTTTTCTGCATACAGGTCTTTTGGCTCCTTAGGTAACTTTATCCTAGGTATTTTATTCTTTTTGTTGCAGTGGTAAATGGAAGTGTTTCCTTAATTTCTCTTTCAGATTTTTCATCATTAGTGTATAGGAATGCCAGACATTTCTGTGCATTAATTGTGTATCCTGCTAATGTACCAAATGCATTGATTAGCTCTAGTAGTTTTCTGGTAGCCTCTTAAGGATTCTCTGTGTATAGCATCATGTCATCTGCAAACAGTGACAGCTTTACTTCTTCTTTTCCAATTTGTATTCGTTTTATTTCTTTTCCTTCTCTGAGTGCTGTGGCTAAAACTTCCAAAACTATGTTGAATAATAGTGGTGAGAGTGGACAACCTTGTTTTGTTCCTGATCTTAGTGGAAATGGTTTCAGGTTTTCACCATTGAGAATGATGTTGGCTTTTGGGTGTGCCATATATGGCCTTTATTATGTTGAGGTAAGTTCCCTCTATGCCTACTTTCTGGAGAGTTTCTATCATAAATGGGTGTTGAATTTTGTGAAAAGCTTTTTCTGCATCTATTGAGATGATCATATGGTTTCTCTCCTTCAATTTATTAACATGGTTTATCACATTGATTGATTTGCATATATTGAAGAATCCTTGCATTCCTGGAATAAACCCCACTTGATCATGGTGTATGATCCTTTTAATGTGCTCTTGGATTCTGTTTGCTAGTATTTTGTTGAGGGTTTTTGCATCTATGTTCATCAGTGATATTGGCCTGTAGTTTTCTTTCTTTGTGACATCTTTCTCTGGTTTTGGTATCAGGGTGATGGTGGCCTCCTAGAATGAATTTGCGAGTGTTCCTCCCTCTGCCATATTTTGGAAGAATTTGAGAAGGATAAGTGTTAGCTCTTCTCTAAATGTTTGATAGAATTCGCCTGTGAAGCCATCTGGTCCTGAGCTTTTGTTTGTGGGAACATTTTTAATCACAGTCTCAGTTTCAGTGCTTGTGATTGGTCTGTTTATATTTTCTATTTCTTCCTGGTTCAGTTTCAGAAGGTTGTGCTTTTCTAAGAATGTGTCCATTTCTTCCAGGTTGTCCATTTTATTGGCATAGAGTTGCTTGTAGTAATCTCTCATGATCCTTTTATTGCTGCAGTGTCAGTTGTTACCTCTACATTTTCATTTCTAGTTATATTTATTTGAGTGTTCTCCCTTTTTTTCTTGATGAGTCTGGCTACTGGTTTATCAATTTTGTTTATCTTCTCAAAGAACCATCTTTTAGTTTTATTGACCTTTCCTATCATTTCCTTCATTTCTTTTTGATTTATTTCTGATCTGATCTTTATGATTTCTTTCCTTCTGCTAACTTTGGGGGGTTTTTTGTTGTTCTTCCTCTAATTGCTTTAGGTGTAAGGTTAGTTTGTTTATTTGAGATGTTTTTTGTTTCTTGAGGTAGGATTGTATTGCTATGAACTTCCCTCTTAGAACTGCTTTTGCTGCATCCCATAGTTTTTGGGTCATCGTGTTTTTATTGTCATTTGTTTCTAGGTATTTTTTGATTTCCTCTTTGATTTCTTCAGTGATCTCTTGGTTATTTAGTAGTGTATTGTTTAGCTTCCATGTGTTTGTATTTTTTACACTTCTTTTCTTGTAATTCATATCTAGTCTCATAGCATTGTGGTTGGTAAAGATAATTGATATGATTTCAATTTTCTTAAATTTACCACAGCTTGATTTGTGACCCAAGATATGATCCATCCTGGAGAATGTTCCATGAGCACTTGAGAAGAAACTGTATTCTGTTGTTTTTGGATGGAATGTCCTATAAATGTCAATTAAGTCCATCTTGTTTAATGTGTCATTTAAAGCTTGTGTTTCCTTATTTATTTTCATTTTGGTTGACTGTCCTTTAGTGAAAGTGGGTGTTAAAGTCCCCTACTATTATTGTGTTACTGTCGATTTCCCCTTTTATCGCTGTTAGTATTTGCCTTATGTATTGAGGTGCTCCTATGTTGGTTGCATAAATGTTTATAATTGTTATATCTTCTTCTTGGATTGATTTTCTTGATTATTATGTAGTGTCCTTGTTTGTCTCTTGTAATAGTCTTTATTTTAAAGTGTATTTTGTCTGATATGACAATTGCTACTGATTTCCATTGCAAATGATTTCCATTTGCATGGAATATCTTTTTCCATCCCCTCACTTTCAGTCTGTATGTGTCCCTAGGTCTGCTGTGAGTCTGTTGTAGACAGCCTATATATGGGTCTTGTTTATGTATCCGTTCAGCCAGTCTGTGTCTTTAGGTGGGGACATTTAATCCATTTATATTTAAGGGAGCTATTGATATGTATGTTCGTATTACCATTTTCTTAATTCCTTTGTGTTTGTTGTAGGTCTTTTCCTTCTCTTGTGTTTCCTGCCTAGAGAAGTTCCTTTAGCATTTGTTGTAAAGCTGGTTTGGTGGTGTTGAATTTTCTTAGCTTTTGCTGTCTGTAAAAGTTTTAATTTCTCTGTTGAATCTGTATGAGATCTTTGCTGGGTAGAGTAATGTTGGTTGTAGTTTTTTCTCTTTCATCATTTAAATATGTCCTGCCACTCCTTTCTGGCTTGCAGAGTTTCTGCTGAAAGATCAGCTGTTAACCTTATGGGGATTCCCTTGTATGTTATTTATTGTTTTTCCCTTGCTGCTTTTAAAATTTTTTCTTTGTATTTAATTTTTGATAGTTTGATTAATATGTGTCTTGGCGTGTTTCTCCTTGGATTTATCCTGTGTGCGACTCTGTGCTTCCTGGACTTGATTGATTATTTCCTTACCTGTATTAGGGAATTTTCCAACTATAATCTCTTTAAATATTTTCTCAGTCCCTTTCTTTTTCTTTTCTTCTTCTGGGACCCCTATAATTCGAATGTTGGTGCGTTTAATGTTGTCCCAGGGTTCTCTAAGACTGTCCTCAATTGTTTTCTTTCTTTTTTCTTTATTCTGTTCTGCAGTAGTTAATACACTATTTTATATTCCAGGTCACTTATCTGTTCTTCTGCCTCAGTTATTCTGCTATTGATTCCTTGTAGAGAATTTTTAATTTCATTTATTGTGTTGTTCATCATTGTTTGTTTGCTCTTTAGTTCTTCTAGTTCCTTGTTAAACATTTCTTGTATTTTCTCCGTTCTATTTCGAAGGTTTTGGATCATCTTTACTATCATTACTCTGAATTCTTTTTCTGATAGGCTGCCTATTTCCTCTTCATTTGTTTGGTCTGGTGGGTTTTTACCTTGCTCTTCCATCTGCTGTGTGTTTCTCTGTCTTCTCATTTTGCTTAACTTGCTGTGTTTGTGGTCTCCTTTTCACAGGCTACATGTTCGCAGTTCCCGTTGTTTTTGGTGTCTGCCCCCAGTAATTAAGGTTTTTTCAGTGGTTGTGTAGGCTTCCTGGTGGAGGGGACTAGAGCCTGTGTTCTGGTGAATGAGGCTGGATCTTGTCTTTTTGTTGGGAAAGTCCACGTCTGGTGGTGTGTTTTGAGGTGTCTGTGGCCTTACTATGATTTTAGGCAGCCTCTCTGCTAATGGATGGGGTTGTGTTCCTGTCTTGCTAGTTGTTTGGCATAGGGTGTCCAGCACTGTAGCTTGCTGGTCGTTGAGTGGAACTGGGTCTTGGCGTTGAGATGGAGATCTCTGGGAGGTTTTCGCCGTTTGATATTACGTGTTCAGCTTTGGATTTGGCCCCGCTGCTGCATGTAGGTCGCCTGAGGGTGTCTGTTCCGACTCAGACAGGATGGGGTTAAAGGAGCAGCTTATTAGGGGGCTCTGGCTCACTGAGGCCGGGGGTGGGGTGGGGTGGGAGGAGGGTACGAAATGTGGGGCGAGCCTGCGGCGGCAGAGGCCAGCGGGACATTGCACCATCCTGAGGCGCTATGTGTTCTCCCGGGGAAGTTGTCCCTGGGTCACGGGACCCTGGCAGTGGCTGGTTGCACATGCTCCCGGGAGGGGAGGTGTGGATAGTGACCTGTGCTCGCACGCAGGCTTTTTGGTGGCTGCAGCAGCAGCCTTAGTGTCTCATGGCCGTCTCTGGGGTCCCTGCTGGTAGCCGTGGCTCACGCCCATCTCTGGAGCTCGTTTAGACGATGCTCTGAATCCCCTCTCCTCGCACACCCCACAACAATGGTCTCTTGCCTCTTCGGCAGCTGCACACTTTTCCCGGACGCCCTCCTGGCTAGCTGTGGCGCACTAGCCCCCTTCAGGCTGTGTTCACGCCGCCAACCCCAGTCCTCTCCCTGCACTCCAATTGAAGCCCGAGCCTCAGCTCCCAGTCCCGCCCGCCCCAGCGGGTGAGCAGACAAGGCTCTCGGACTGGTGAGTGCTGGTTGGCACCCATCCTCTGTGCGGGAATCTCCCCGCTTTGCCCTCCGCACCCCTGTTGCTGTGCTCTCCTCCATGGCTCCGAAGCTTCCCCTCCGTCACACCCCGTCTCCGCCCGCAAAGGGGCTTCCTTTGCCAGTGTGTGGAAACTTTTCCTCCTTCACAGCTCCTTCCCACTGGTGCAGGTCCTGTCCCTATTCTTTTGTCTCTGTTTTTTCTTTTTTCTTTTATTGCCTTCTGGGAAGCTTGAGGTCTTCTGCCAGCGTTCAGTGGGTGTTCTGTAGTTGTTCCACATGTAGATTTATTTCTGATGTATTTGTGGGGAAGACGGTGATCTCCACATCTTACTCCTCCGCCATTTTGAAGGTCTCTTCCTTGGCCTTTTATAGTTACAGCCTGACTGGAAGATTGAACGTCTCAGGCCATGATGTATTTTCCTTGGGTGATGACTGCAGCTTAGGACTGCTGAGTTCACAGGTGGGTGTCTGTTTTTATATGGGCCTTGATTGAGTTCTCACGGACCTGAGCCTATACAGAGTTCGGGTGGTGGTGGTTGTGGAAGCCTTCTGTAAGCACAGGGGCCTCGGCGAGCATCATGGCTAGGTTGTGTGACAGTAGACAGGATTCGTTTGAACAGCTGATTCCTTTGACGTTCTTAGAAATTACTGACTTTTTTCACTATGGGGAGATCCCGCAGAACAGATTTGAGGAGACTGTATTAGGAAAGCAATGGCTGGGGAAGAGATCCAATTCAAATAAAAGGAAGAAAGGTACCACAGAGGGTGCTAGCCCTAGATGTGTTAGGAAGGAAAGTATTCAGTTTAAGGCGTAGTTTGTACATTCTGTTTAGCCTTTCTGAAAAGAATAGGGGACCAGCGTTGTACACTGAAAGACTGCAGATGAAGCTGTAGCAAAAGCAAATGCTATTCAGGGTAGAGATTTTCCAAAGCTAGGGAAAACCTTGAGCAGAATGAGCCAGAAGTATTAGTCCTGACTGTTAGCCCCAGGGGAACACAATAAAGAAAGTCAGAAGTTTACTTAGGATAATTCTCCAGAAAATAATAAGTGCAGGGAGGGAGGCGACCTCACAGGCTAACACTAAGTCATAGTAAAGAGCGGTTCAAGTTAGTCCTAGTAAGGTACTGTGAGACAGAACTGAAAACGGGCTGCTATGGCAGATTGAGCAGCCTGGTCACTAGACAGAGCCAACCTGCATGCAGTACTGGTGTGCCAGAATATGGAGCTCAGAAGCAAAGTAAAAATTAAGAAGGTTTAAATATGCGACTCTGGGAAGACACACTAAATAAGGTCGTATGACTGGGGTTGCTAGCTACTGAAATTTCTAAAAACTTCTAATAATGGTTGAATGTCTCAAAGTCCCCTAAGACAGAAGACAGTACGCGTAGGGAGATTTTTATACCTCAGATGGAGAATTTAAAAATGTCAAAATTAGTGTCTTGATGAGTAATTTAAGTGGCAGAGTAGAAGACCCTAGCCTTGGACACGCCACAATGATCAACAATTAGACATCTAGCCATGAATAAAAGCAGCTCTGGGAGAGCTTTGGAGTCCACTTAAGAAGCATCAGCAACACATTGGGACCAAAAAAAACTGAGAATAACCACACTAAAAGGGAAGGAAGAACAGCATTTGCCTGCATCATCCCATTCCCCAAACCAGCACTGCTCGGTGCCGAAAAGGAACTCTAGCTAGAAAGAGTTCCCATCTCCAGGAGAGAAAGCAGCGTAAGCCAGCAGCTTCCCCAACCTTTCAGCGAACTGCAGGAAGGATCTGCTTCATTTTCACGCCACCCAGAGACTGGCCACATGGAGACTTGCAGAGATAGCTAAGAACAAGGAAGAAAAGCAGGAGCTACCAGTAACAGCCACACAGCAAGAGTGGCCTCAGTTCCCAGTGACCTGCTCTGCAGACGAGCCCAGCAGCTTTTGACACTGGAGAAACCAAGGGCCAGCACAGCCAGCAGGGACCTGCTGCAGACTTCACCAGCCTTCACACGGCAGCTATTCACATTGGCTGATGTCAGTTGCCCGAGTGCCTCCCCATGTCCTCCCACATGACTCCTGCTGGGGCCCAGGAACCACCCCAGCAGCCAGCTCAGGTCTCTGTGGCTGTGCAAGTGCAAGAAGCCAGCCTAGACCTCCATAGCTGACTTCATCAACATGTGTGCGCTCGGGGTGAACCCCTCCGGTTGTCCACCTGCATGCCCCGGCCCAGCCCCACACACCAGCCTCCAGTGCCACGCACAGGCTTAGAGGAGACTATGTCGTGGGAGACCGTGTTCACAGTCAGGGCCTCCACCCTGCTCGTGGGCCCAGATGAGCCCATGTCTTCTGTCGCTGGCTTGCACCATTGTGCTCACCTGTAGCTAGCCTCTCCTGTGCACCTGCATGCCCCTGACCTGAGCCTTGTCACGGGCCTCCACTGCCATGTTCCCAAAGGGAGACCCAGTAGCCACGGTGGTGCAAACTGACAGCCAGAGTCCCCATAGCTACCAGTGGGCATTCAGCTGGTTCTGGCACTTGTTGCCTTTCCTGGCTCCCACCACCACCTGTGTGATCAGCTGGCCCCTGCCGCTACAAGGCGCCTGCTGCTGGCCCCCCATGGCTAAGCATGTACTCCTAGAAGTGTACATGACCTTGTTTGCCAGTTGGTGAGGTTACAAAGGAAGATGAAGACATAGCAGAAATAAAAAAGAAACTGTATGGTTGATATGGAACTGAAGTAGAAGAATGAGTTGGTGGTAATTCCAAGATTTTGAAAGGTAGGGGCATTGTTTGGGGGGAACTTTTTAGATAGTGGAGGAGTGTGTGTGTCTGATGAGTTATTTATAATAAGGGTTTGAGGCAAATAAAAGTCCTGTAGGCATCTGATGATACAGAACAGATGATTGAGAGAGCACAAAAGAACAAACAGGGAGATTTGGGGCTTTGGGATTCAATTTAGCCAATACCACTGGATATTATTTCAGAAAAAAAGTGTTTTTTTGTTTTTTTTTAATTGTGCTGAAGACTGAGGCTTTGGGAGTCTTGAGTATGCTGGCTGTCATTCAGTGGAAGAAGGTTAAAGGGCCAGAAAAGTCATTTTTGGAAATTGTGGGAAAGGAATCAGATGACTGTAGAGTATCACAGAAACCAAAGGAAGAGAGTATTTCTTGAGGAGTATTCAATAGTGTAATTTCTGTAATCAGTATTCTTTTAGTATCAAGAGTAAGACTTGGCTTGACATGTGCACAGCCTGTGCAGCTGTGGTTCAGGAAATAGCAATCACTGGACTGAAGGGGTAGAGGTAGGGATGCATATCTAGAGGTGACATGGAGGAGGAGAAAGAGAATTCACATTGATGCCACACTGAAAGTGAGAGCCACAGAGTTGGGGAACAGGGCCCAGGAAGTAAAGACAAGAAAAGCTACAAAGGAAAATTTTCTGAATATTTTTTTCCTCTCTTTCTGGCTCTTTTCTGTTTCCTTGATTTGGATCACCACTTCTCCAACTGGCAAGGTAACTCTCACTTATTCCAGACCAGGCAAAACTTCTGCGTTTCTCTGAAGCCTTCTCCTGTCGCTGCAAACAGAACTAATATTGTCTTTTTTTTTTGTAATTCTGTCATATTTGCTATAAATCTTGTTACCAACTGCAACAACATTATATTAAGAATGTTTGCATGTCTGCTCTCCCAATAAACATGGCTTGTCTCTTTGGGCACTAAGGCCTTAGTCCAAGTACAAGGTGAAAAGATGGTCTGAGAAACGGGCTGACTGACTTCTGTAGGCATATATACCTAGGCTGTGAACTGCCCGCACAAGCTCTACTAACTCATAATCAGTGAAATTTGGCATCTGAGGCTCCTCCTTTTAGTACAGTTTTGCAGCAGTGCTTCTCAAATTATAATGAGGATCTTGCTAAATGAAGATTCTGATTCAGTGGGCCTGGGGTGGCGTGCTGAGATCCTTTATTGATTGTTAGCATGCGCCCAGGTGATGTGAGTGCTGTTGGGCTGAGAACTACCTGAGCACCAGGCTCCAGGCCAGACTGAGTAGCTGTGGTGCAGTGGCTCTGTCCCGATTCGGAGTATCTGAACCACGCTTACATTTGTTGCAGAGTAATAGGAGATCTGACCGTATGATTTGGGAACTAGAACTTTAAGCCCTTCTTTTACTACTGGCTTGTTAATTAATATTTGACATCTTGTTTATTTTAGAATCTTTTTGGTTAAGACATGATGAATCCAGTAACTCCATATTAAGATATCAGTACTCCTGGAATGGTGGGTATCATAGTGACTAGAAACTAACCATTGAGTTGCTTGTGACATTCAGTGGTAGATAATATGGGCCTGAGAAAATAGTAGACAAGCTCCTCCAATTTTAATGGAAAAAAGAAGAGATTTTCAGGAAGTCTCATATTCTGCTGGTGAAAGTATAAATTGAAAGAACCATTTTGGAAACTGACAGTATTTACTAAGGATGAACATAAGTATATGTTATGACCCAAATTTTTAGAATATATTAATATATTTTAGTAAACATAGTTAACAAATATATATAAAACTAAATATATACATATGTTTACTAAAAGACATGAATTAGAGTGTCCATAGCAGGGCAAGTCATAATAACCCCAAGCTGGAAGCTCTCCACGTGTCCATCTGGATGAATAAATTGTAGCATATTCTCCCAATGAGATGTGTGTTTATAAAAATGAAAATAAATGATCTGCAATCATGCAACAACATAAATGAATGTCACTAACAAAATGTTGAACTCAAGAAGCCAGACACAAAAGAGTTCATGCTATATGATTCCATTCATACAAAGTACAAAAGAGCAATCTATGTTGTTAGAAGCCAGAATACTGTTTACCATGGTGAGTTGTATTTTCTGGAAGAAAGTACAAAAGGAGCTTCTGGGGTAATAGGATTCTGCTTCACAATCTAAGTGCTCATTGTAGGGGAGTGTCTGGTTTGGGAAAATTCATTGAGCTAACTGTGCAGTTTTCTGTATGAGTGTTGTACTATCATAAAAGATTAAAGAATGCACATACAAAAAGAGTGGTCAGGGTGGGACCTAGGGTTGCTGGGGGAGATGGGATTATGCAAAAAGGAAGTAGCTGTGGGATATACCCAAGATACATTTGGGGCCAGTTATGTATATAGCAAACTCTATTTTCTGGGGGTGATTTTATGGGCATATCGGTCTATGTTATATGACCTTTATTCTCTGACATGATTCAAATATAATATTCAAGATATCCTGGTTTTCATCTTTACAAAAGATTTGGTGCAACTTAAATGAAGTGTGGGTCAACTACCTGGTGACCAGGTCCTTTGAGAAAAGTCAAGTGACACAATTTAGAGCTAAACATCAATAACAATTACTATTGATAATTTTGTAATGATTAGAAAAGCCATCTGCACTGCCCAATATCCCAAATAATTATCAACTTTACATTTTTGTGCACTATGTTCTGTTCTTGATTCTTACTAATTAACTATGCATGACCTTGAGCAAGTCATAAAATCTCTCCGGACAACTCGAACCCCAAACTTGATTACCTTGACTTTTTGTTACAGTTAAAGCACTTGTTACTATCTGAGATTATCTTTTTTTCTTCTTCTTCTTGTTTATTTATTTTCAGATTCCCTCTGTCTCAAAAGTTCCTTAACTCTCTGTTTTATTCATTGCTGTTTTTCTAGTGCTAGAACAGTGCATGGCACGTGGTGGAAAAATAATTTATTTAATGAATGAAAGAGCTGGACTAGATTACCAGGCTCTTTCTAGCTGTAGTTTTCTGGAACTCTAACATTGCACGAGTGACTTTTCAGGTCCAGAAGGGACTCATGAGTTACGAAATTTCTGATTCCAGAATCAGAATAAAGATAAAGTATAAGACAGTGGTTCTCAAAGCATGGAACACCTGGGGGTTCCAACTGCTCTTTTAGGAGTCCATGAGGTCAAAACTATTATTATAATAATGCTAAGACATTATTTGTAGTTATGACTCATTATCTCATGAGTATACAGTGGAGATTTCCAGAGGCCACATGACATATGATACTGTAACAGACTGAATATAGAAGCATATATTAGAATCCTGCTATCTTCTATTATGCTAAATATTAAAGAGATTTGCAAAAATGTAAATTATTGCCACTCTTCTTGCTATTTTTTGTTTAGGAAAATAATGATTTTTTCTTAAATATACTTTTTTAACATGTGAGTTTAGTGTTGTTATTTTTAAATGAATTAAAAACTAAATATATTAAAATGCTGTAATTTCTAATGTTAAATGTAAACTGATATAACCCACATAAACTGAAGCTCATTGCAGGTCCTCAATAATTTTTGAGAGTTTAAATGTAGCCTGAGACAAAAAGTTTGAACACAGGGCTTCCCTGGTGGCGCAGTGGTTGAGAGTCCATCTGCCGATGCAGGGAACATGGGTTCGTGCCCGGGTCCGGAAGGATCCCACATGCCGTGGAGCGGCTAGGCCCGTGAGCCATGGCTGCTGAGCCTGTGCGTCCGGAGCCTGTGCTCCGCAACGGGAGAGGCCACAACAGTGAGAGACCTGCGTACCACAAAAAAAAAAAAAAAAAAAAATTTGAACACAGCTGATGTAGGGAGCCATTCACAGGAAAGAATAGGAAAGGTTGGATGGCCCAGGATAGGCTGACAAGCTGGGAATAATTCTTTTTGACTTACCCTTTCCTCCTCCGGGCTGTGACCCTGCTCTGTAGTCTGCCCCGTTAACAATGCATCCTACCCAATTCTGTTTTCTAGAAATCTCCATCACTGTAGTTCTCTTCCTGTATGTCAGTTGCTGAGATAGCAACAGTATGAATAGAAAATTATTCCATTTCTGTTTAGCAAACGTCCACAGAACCTATGTATCAAATGTCACTGTTTGGCCAGGAGAGTTTCTCTTGCCTGGCTTTCACATTGCTTTCCATTTTCCAGGGCTGAGAGTTGTATTTTCTCTGGTGAGTTGACTCCAACAGTTTAGCTACTTTTTATCTAGTGCAATTCAGCACATTTCAGTAGTGCCAGGGCAGCATTTTTTCATCTGTCCACACCATTTCTTACTCTGAGCAAGGAGCCCCAGGAAAGGATAAACACAGTTGGCGGAACAGCTGCTCCCAATGATTTTAGTTGGACATGTGTGTCTGCCATCCACTTCAGAGCCACGGTCCCCGAGGAGGTGCTGGCTCTGTTCAGATGAATGCAAGGTTGGAGGAGGACCAGGATTTTAAAAAAGAAAGTCACCCCAATTCCTCCTTCTTCTTTTCCTGCTATTCTTATTCACTAACATAATGTTTCACTCTTAAGATGCACATATGTTTAGGAATTTTTTAAATGAGAATTGGATACTAAAACTAAAATTATTTTGTGATCCTGGATTTTTGGGTCACACTGAAAAATGAAGGGCTGCCCCCATAGGGTCTCACCCTGTTGGTGCACAATGAATGAGGCCAGCTGGGACCAAGTTCATGTTGCATATTGACGACAGGTTTATCTTTACACAACCTGTTGCCTTATAAAGTTTCAGCTGATTTTGAAGACAACTCTGAAGTCACTTAACAATCATATTTTCTTTTCCTCAGTGCTATAGGTTGACACCGTAGAAATAGTATGGGGTCTAGAGGTTAGGAACCTTGATTAAAGTCTTATGTTGGTTATGTGCTAGTGACTTTGGACAAGCCACTTAACAGTTTTGAGCCTCTCCCTCTCTCTTTTTTTTTCCCTCAGTAGCAAACCTGGGATAATACTTTCTATTTCATAGAATGATTGTAAATTGTATTAGATATATTTGAAATAATTTCTCAGTGATAAAGCATTCATGGGCTTAAAATTTTTTAAAGTCATATTACTGTCATTTGTGAGTTTTGATTTAGCCACTGCTATTACTGTTAACTCTACATGATAAATTTCATTTTTATTCTGAGGTTAATAGCTCTCAAGTTTTCCACATCTGACTGCTCTTGAAGTGAAAATTAGCAAGTATCATCATTCCTTCTAGAAGCTCAAGTGAACTCCAACACTCTAAAATTAAGTTTATAATTTTCAAAATTCCCCTAAGGGGCTTCCCTGGTGGCACAGTGGTTGAGAGTCCGCCTGCCGATGCAGGGGACACGGGTTCGTGCCCCGGTCTGGGAAGATCCCACATGCTGCGGAGTGGCTGGGCCCGTGAGCCATGGCTGCTGAGCCTGCATGTCCGGAGCCTGTGCTCTGCAACGGGAAAGGCCACAACAGTGAGAGGCCCACGTACCGCAGGAAAAAAAAAAAAAAAATTCCCCTAAGAAGTCAAATGGTAGAAAAAGCTCACTTTTTTGGTGTTTCATTACTTACTAAGGGAAGACACAAAAGAGAGAAGAGTCAAGGCTCTTGCTCTGAGGAGTGCAGTATGTCAGTTTGAGTCCTTCTCACATGGTTCCTCCTTTTCCAAACAGCTCCACACACAATGGCAAATTGGCTTCTGTTGTCTTAAATATTGCTTTTGTGATTTTGTTCAGCTAGAAATGTGATAGCATAACAGTTAAAGAGAAGGATTTTGGAGTTTGATGTACCCGAGTTTGAGTTACAGTTTGGTCCTTCATCAGTGCTATGACCTTGGTCAAGTTGTGTAACCTAAATGTATTAGGTTCCTATCGCTGCTGTAACAAACAGCAAACATTTAGTGGCTTAAAACAACACAGATTTATTATCTCACAGTTTTGTAGGTAGGGACTGGTTCCTCCAGCTCATCTGGTTTCTCTGCTCCAGGTCTAACAAGTTTAAAATCAAAGTGCTGGCTGGACTCTTACGGCAGGTTCTGGGAAGAATCAGGTTCCAAGCTCATTCAGGCTGTTGGCAGAATCTTGTTCCTTGTGGCTATAAGACTGAGGTCCTATTTCCTTGTTGGCCGTCAGCTGGGTGTGCCCTTAAACTCCTAGAGGGCTCTCTGTGGTCCTTGCATATCAGCCCCTACACCTCAAAGCCAGCAGTGGTGCATCACATCTTTCTCAGGCTTGTAATCTCTTTGACTTCCTCTTCTGCCATGACTTTTCTCTTTCTAGTCAGAGAAAATTGCCTGCTTTTAAGGACTCAGATGATTAGATTGGGCTCCCCTGGATGATCCAGGATAATCTATTTTGAGGTCTATAACCTTAATTACATTTGCATGGTAAATGTAATTACAAAGTACATTACCATGTAATGTAAAATAATCGCAAATTCCAGGGATTAGGATGGGGACATCTTTGGGGCCTGCTATTCCATTTGCCACACTGATTTTTTGTGCAGGCACACCTTGAGATATTATGGGTTCAGTTCTAGACCACTGCAATAAAGTGAATATTGCAATAAAGAAAGTCACATGAATTTCTTTGGTGTCCCAGTGCATGTAAAAGTTATGTTTACACTATACTATAGACTATTAAGTGTGCAATAGCATTGTTTAAAAAAAACCATGTATTGAATACATACCTTAATTAAAAAATATATTATTGCTGAAACATGCTAACCATCATCTGAGGCTTTAGTAAATTGTAGTAGTAACATCAAAGATCACTAACCACAGATCACCATAATAAATATAATAATAACAAAAAGTTTGAAATATTGCGAGAATTACCAAAATGTGACACAGAGACATGAAGTGAACAAATGCTGTTGGAAAAATGGCATCGATAAACTTGCTCAATGCAGGGTTGTCACAAACCTTCAACTGGTAAAAAACACAATATCTGTGAAGCACTATAAAGCAAAGCACAATAAAACAATGTAAGCCTGTATTTAAAATCTTGATATTCATGCCTTCCCCACAGGGCAATTGTGAGGATTAAGTGGAAGAAGTTTTCTAAAGTCCAGTGTGCTAGTAAATCTCATTGGCTTTCTAAAAGCTGCCATGTCACATTTAAACCTTGATCACAATATTCTCTATAATCTAAGTGTATTAGTGATCCTATCCATTTCTTCTCTCCAATATGCCACACCAGTCTCTTCTGATCTCGTAAGGCAGGTTTTCTCTTAGAGTCTTGTGACTATTCTCTTTTCTTTAATTTCACTCATGCTTTGCCTTGTGTGGAAGGCACTCTCCCTCTTTTCTTCTATGTCCTAAAACCTTCAGCTCAAACCCCACCTATTTTCTTGGAGTCTACCGTGATTATCCCAAATCATGCTGTTCTGTCTCTGCTAAATACGTAGAATGCTTCCATTATGGATCACACCATTCTGTTTTAGATCTGGAAGAGTTTGTTCCCTCTCCTTTCCCTGCCATTAATTCTCAGTGTGTCTGACCTGCTCTTAAGGGCTCATCATAATGCCATGTTTCCCACCTATCAGTGGTGTTTGGAGTGACCACTTCAGGTGCAAGAATACAACATTAGACAACAAAAATTCACATAGTCAGAAAGTGATTCTCTTTTCTGTTCTCTTTCAATTCTTCTGAATGTGTAAAAGATTGTTTCAATTTGGTCTTCAACACTTCTCTAATACTTGTTTTCTCTTTAAGACAAAGAAAAAGAGAGCTTTCTGGAGGCAATAATGGTTAGCTAAATGTAATACTTATTTTGTTTATATCATATATTTATATATTAATGTACTTAATTATGTTACTTAACATATGTACACAATTAATTGTATATATATAATTGTACAATATATAATACATGTAATATATATTTTATATCAAATTATATTGAAATCGCTCTCTATATATACTGTACAGTTGATACTGTTCAGGTGGTGATACAGGAAAATTCCTGGAAGTGGTAAATGAATGACTGATCAAAGTTGAGTGCATTGACTATTGTAGAAAGTTGGATCTGAGTTCTGTCATTTATGTGTACTTAGGCCAGAGACTGGACTTCTTTGAGCTTTGGTTTCCTCACCTGTCAAATGAGACTATTACTACCTGTTTCATAGGGTAGTTGTGAAGTTGGAAAGAGGTAAATTACGTAAGGCATTTGTCACAGTGGCCAGGACATCGTGACTTCTCAGCAACGCCAGCCATTATACCTCTTCCTGATTGGTGTTCTTCCTGAGGCCGATCTTTACATACTGTTCATTCTAGGTCAGATTGTCCTTGAGACGAAGGTATTCAAATATATCTCTAATTTCCCATTTCCCAAACATGCATTTTCATGTGTATTCTTTTTCTTCCCATCTTGTAATTGAAAACAAGGAAGATATTGCTGGAAACAGTCTTATAACACTTCTTTTTGTTGGTTGTTGTGTCTTCATAGTGATCTCAGGATAGGATATAACATTTTTCACTGAGATTGGAAATGTATTAAAATGTTTGCATAATAAATATCTGCTTGGATCTGAGAATTCCTTCTCAGATGCTTTCTTGAAACAAATGGTACTCAACATGAAAGCCCTTGTAGTGAAAGATAGAGCCCTATCTGGTTATTAGAGGTCACAGCCCACACCAGGGTCTGTCTGACAACTCAGGTGCATTGACTACCTAGAGAGCAGAGATGAGTGTGAGATAGTCCCTGGGGAAGTGAAGCAAGGTTGCCTGTGCACTGTTTTGTGGTTCTGCTTTTGCTAACTGGTAACATATAAATGTCTTATTCACGAATGCCATCATTTAACTTCTGTAAGTGATTTTCGGAAAAAAAAATATTTTACAACTCAGAGAAAAAGAAGAAATTGTTGCCTTCACATTTCGTTCTGATATCTAGTCTGTTGGGTTTAGGAAGACCTGACCTCTGACCACAGGTAGTGTACCTGACCTCCGGTAGTGTACTTGATATTCAAGGCCCTCCCCTACCCCCCCCAAAAAAACACCTCAAACAAAACACAACAAAACAAAAAAACCCAAAAGGGCAAGAAAAATTCTCTTTAAATGGTCTGCTATGGTCTTCTAATTTCAATGATTAGAAATCCAAGAATATTTAGTAAAACCATTGTTTTCTGTTAAAATACAATAAAAAGAGCTTATATTTTGGGGTCAGATTTACCTGGGTTGGAATCCCAGCAGTAGCATTGGATCTTGAGTGGTCTCCTCACCTCTGTGAGGCTCAGCTTCTTCAACTGTGAAAAGAATGAATAGTCCCTGCATTGCAGTACCTACTTACACTCTTTTAAAGCATTAAACGAGATTCTGTGATAGAGTACCTAGCACAGCGTACCTAGTGCGTATTAGGCCCTCAGTAATTAACAGTTACCACTGCTGCTGTCTTGAAGGGGATTGGCTCAGTTACTATTACATTTTGTATATCAGTATGTCAAACTTTTCCATGGTGGTGGTTGAGGAGAGTGCTTTAAAGCCAGAAAAATGAAAGTTTGGTTAGAGAATGAAAGAAAAATCTCTAAGACAAGGGGTACTCCTTAAGGGAAGGCTTCAAGGTGGACTGTAAGGGTCACTGGTAGAGAACACTTTGTCCCCCCATAAATTTGGTTTGATCTAGCTTGGGGCAGGGTTGCAGAAAAAGTCCCAGGTCAGGGAATATCTGGCCATTATACTTATCTGCATCTGAAGAAACATGTGAAGAGGAGGACGGAGAGACTAGGAGGGGAGGAAGATCAGGGATATTCATTTTTCGTACTGATGTGCCATCTTTGTAAATCAACTCAGTAGTTCTTTTCCTCCTAGATTTAAAATGTCAATATATTAATGCTGTTATCAAAGGGCAGATTAAATCACTGTTGGCAGAGGTGGCAGTCTAAAGGGAGATAAATCTTCAGCTGTAAATATTCTATCCTGGCAAAGGAAAAAAAGGTTAATATCTGAACTTTCTCAATAACTTCTGTAATTTTTAAGATTATAGTTCATCGTTCAAGCAAAAACTGTGTTTGAACCTACTTATAATTCTCTAACAATTAAATCATTCCTACTGAAAATTTCTATAATTTTTCATTGAAGAATATTTACTTATAAATTGATAATATGTTTAATATTATACATGCTCCTGAATAATATAATAATATACATAAAATGTAAATATATATAAAATTCAGGAGCAGATATATAACTTATGCTCAGCTGAGGTCTTATACTATATAAATCCTATGTAAGAAGATATTATGGCAACTTAGGTGATAAATTATTTCTGGTTTTGATCAAAGTATATTTCCCGAAGGAATAGATTTTTGGAGATCAGAATAATGACATAATCGAAAAATAGAAATCTCCAATATTCTTTACTTGCTATTGCCTTTTCTCCAAATGTGTTTAGTGTCATGTGCTTCCCAGAATGTGCCTAATCGAATCTTTCATGTCACTGTTAAGTATGATGCTGTCTATTATCACAAGGTTGCTTCTAAAGGAGAAGACTCTGAAACAATGCTTCCAAATTTCAATTGACTGAACACAAAACAGTTTTGATGTACTACTTGATATGCCCATAATCAAAGTGAGATATCTATTCAACATATTATCCATTCTTATTTTGGAGGGTAACATCCATAGTCTGATAGCACACCTGGAACCTCCATCCATCACAGCCCTTGCCACACTATACAGAAGTTTTGCTTGGAGGTGCAGCCTCCTTATCTTTTATCTCCTTAGTCTAAATATATAGCACAGAAAAGGCATGTAGTCAAGGCTCCATGAATGTTTGGGACATGTTGGGTATATAGTTCCTGTGGGACATCCAAGAGAATCTATCCAGTAGGCAGTATGATATATAGGTTGGAGCCCAAGAGAAGATTAATTTCGAAATCATCAGGCAAAAGTTTGTATCTGAAGCCATGTGTGTGCCTGCAAATATCAACTGAGAATTGTTAGGGTGGAAAAAGTCAAAGGAAAAGATGGAATCCTGAGGGACATGAAGGTGTAAGGAATGGGTAAAATAAATTAGTTCGGCAAAGCTGACCAAGTGGAGAAGCCGAAAAAGAAGGGGTGAGATGGCGAGAATGCAATGTCCTGAAAATCATGGGAAAAAAGCTTTTAAGGAAGGAAGGAATGTTCATAATTGTCAAGTGCCACAGATAAATAAAAAAAGAACTGCAAATCGCTTATTATATTTATCAACAAGAAGTTGTGTGTGTGTGTGTGTGTGTGTGTGTGTGTGTATGTGTGTATGAGAGAGAGGGAGAGAGGCAGAGGGAGAGAGAATCTGGTGGCTGTGTGATCTAGTGGGATGATGTGGTAAAAGCCATACTGTAGTAGATTGAGGAACTAATGGCAAGTGAGAAGTGGAGACAATTATTTCAAGAAGCTTAATTTTGAGAAAGGAGATAAGATTGGGGTTGTAACTGGAGGGAGAATGAGGTAGAGGGAAGTACCTGATCACAACTTTATGGTTTGGTAAGAAACCACTTAGAAATGGAGAGATCAATGGTGTAGAAAAATAACAGAGTAGATTGATGGGCTTAGCTCTATGAGAATCTAAGAAAGAACGGAAAGTAGAGGAGAGATGGAGATGTTGGCCTAGTACAGGTAGAATTTGGGGGGGACAGCACACTTCTTTCATTGTCACAGGAGGAGGGGAGGAAAGGATGAGTTTATAGGAAGGCTTGGTGTCAGAATTTGAGGGAATTCGTATCTGATTATTTTTTATTTTCTTTATGAACTAGGAAGTTAGGTCGTCTACTGGGAGTATAAGACAGGAGTTATGGGATAAGAGGTTTGGTAAAAACATGGAAGGTATAGATAGGCTTCTGTGCAGAAGAGGGAGCTGACCGAGGAAATCTAAGATTGCCAAGAAACATTGATGACCAGCTGGAGTTGGAAACTGAATTTGTAGAAGCAATGAAGAGCTTGGCTCTACATGTTTTTTCTCTAGCAGCACTCAGCAGTTTGGTACAGAAGTGGAAAGAATAAATAGCTGGATTGATCGAGGTTTAGAATTTGCTAGAAAGGTGCGGTAAAAAAGTATAACTGAACAATAAAGTTAAAGGAAGTGTGTCAGTAAAGTTCTGTCTATCTTGTATAGTGCTTCTATAGCTGAGGCATCATTTGATAGAACTTTCGAGTTTATAAAATGTTTTCCACATTTATTATATTTCTTCTCTGGACAAGAAGTCTGTCTCCATAAAAGCCCCATTTTCCATTTGGAGGAGTGGACTTGGGAAAGTTAAGTATGTTGTTCAATATGCCATCTATGTCTGGTGAAGTTGGTACTGGAGCTCAGATCTTCTGGCACCAAATCTATCTTCTTTCTACCAGATCTCATTTTCTCCATGCATAAAAAAGAAATTAGAAGTAAATCCTAATAGAACTCAATTTAATTAAAGTTCATTTCTTTTCTACCTCATCATGGACAATTGAGAGAATGGGATCAGGGACCAGATTGCTTGGGTTCAAATTCTGACTCTGCCTCTTGTTAGCTGTGTAAACCTTGGTCAAATTACTCTACCTCTTTGTTTCACATTTCTTATTGGTAATATGTGGATAATAATATTACTTTTGTCATATAACTGTTGTAAAGCATGAATGATTTAATACAGGCAAAACAGAACAATACATGGCACTTTTCAAGTATTTATTTCAAGTATTCAATAAATGTTAGCTATTATTATTGATGAATTCTTGGCAACCTCCATGAATTCAGTCTCCCAGTAAGCTTGTCTCAGGTATATGGCTGTTTGTTTCTTGAACCTCAGGTTAATTTCCTTAATCGTCCACTTCCCTTATTTTATTGCAGCTGAGGTAGGTGATCACCCAACATTCCATCTATTCATCCACATTTCCCAGCTATCTTGCAGGCATTTGGGGCTACATGGCTAGATTTGTCCAATGAGTGAGAGCTGGACGTGATGTCTTTCACTCCTGGATCAAAAGATAGAAGAACTGCTGCTCAATCCTCCGTTTCTCTTTTGTTTCCTGCCATAGCAACAGAAGAAGCCATGTATTCTACATAGAAAAGCTAGAGAATGGGACACCACCATTAATCCAAGATCTCTGAGTTTCTGCATGAAAGGCTGTTGCTCTGGAGAGCTCCCTAGCACTACAGTAGACCTCTTGTGCATGAGAAATAAATCCTTGTTATGTTTAAGCTACTGAGGTTTTGGGGTTGTTGATTATTGTGGCATAATTTAATCTAATAGGATTAATACACCTCTGTTCTTGCTTGAGTCAAATTGAAAGAAAAATACTTAGTTCACTGTTAATGACAATTCAGGGGTGAATTGTTATATAAGATAACAGTGTAGCAATATGTTGTCAAGGAATGCTTGTGGTGCTTGATAATAAGTCAGTGCTACGGTATTATACATGCAGTCCTTTCTAGAGGCAAAATTCAGTCCTCTACTCTTTTATATAAAATTTCTAAAAGGTGAAGAGAAGTTTAAAATTTTCTTTGAGGAGCTTCAACCATCCACTGAGGTTATTGGCAAAAGTACTTGAAGTGGATAACATAGTAATAGTTGTTCATAGACAGTGTCTGAACACGACCTTGACTTTGAATAAGAAAATCGAAGAACCATTGACTCTCAAAGAAGAAGGAGGTTTTATAGGTGTCTACCAAATCATGTTTTTTCTCTTCTAAAGGGTCATCCACCCTTGGACATCTCACCTGGTGGATCACTGCAGATGGCACTATTTTTAAGACAGTTCTGCTTTGAAGAGAGGGTCCATTAAATGTTTTCTTCTGGTAGATCTGGCTCCGTGTTTCTTTAACTTAACCTTTTCTTTTATGTTCTCTTTTCTTCTTTCTTCCCTCCTTCCCTCCCTCCCTCCCTCCCTCCCTCCCTTCCTCCCTTCCTTCCTCCCTTCCTTCCTTCCTTCCCTTCTCTCTCTCCCTCTGTCTGTCTGTCTTTTTTTTTTTTTAAGGCTTTTCTTTTAGGTTTCTGTACTATGTTCCCTTTAACCAGACAGAGTGTCTGACCATGGTAGGCCTGGCTTCATGTGGCTGCCCATGCTTTTTGCTCAAGGTATACTAAAAATTCCCATGAGAATGGTGCAGTTACACACATTCATGCTTTTCAAGTGCTTAAACATTTTTGCGTTCGGAAGCAGAGAGACCCCTGAGGTCTGGGTGACAAAAACCACACAGATGAAGAGAAACAAAGATAGATCTATTGGGGAGAACTTAGATAAAAGGACCCTTCTGCTCTACATGCCTGACTGGATTCAGTCATTTCAGTGGCATAACTGGGACGAGGCTGGGTTTTGTCCCTACAGAATCATAGGGAGTGACACACATTCCAGGGGGCACCAGTCAAGGACAGCAGGCAACGGTGAAGGAGAAATGATCTATGTGTAGAGTGAGGGTGTAGGATTACAATTTTTTATCATACTTTGTAAAAAATATACTAGTTGTATTAATGGTTATAAGATGTTTCTGTGGGAAAAAAACATATTTCTATAAAAAATGTTTTTAAGCAATACTATTTATGTATGCTGGCTATTTCTTATTAGCTTTTGAAATGTGGTATCATTAGTTCTCATATCCAGGATGATTTGGAGTGCTTTATTAGTGAGCTTTTGTTATTACTAGGTGACATGCTAGTAAAATTGTCATGCTTTCTTGAAATCTGGATAAAAATAAATTTTAAATTGCTAAATTCAGACCAGTTCTCTTAGGTAAATCACAAATGCATAGATTTAAGTGGATCTTTATTCTTGTGCTTAATAATTGAAGTTGGGAAAACTAGTTCTTTTAATGATTTTCTTTTGCTTAAATCTGAGAATGCTTATTAGGGACTTGGTGCAGTTGTTCCCTTTATTCTTTTCTTATTGAGCTATCAAACAGTTTTGCCAAAGGCTTCTCTGTTTCCCTTGCTACTGTTTTTTTTCTTATGAATTATGGTGGAATTCAACTGGGTCCGGTGCTTTGTCGAATTGAATAGTTTTAATTGCCTTATTTGCAATGGGAAAATCTTTTAATATTTCACTTTGCCCCTCAAGAAATTATATTTTCATCCATATGACACATTTCTCTCTCCTTCATTAATGAAAAGCAAAATAAAGCTACATGCTTAGACCTTCATTTATAGATCTTGTCATCCCCTCCCACCCATCTCTTTAATTGTGATTGAAAAAAGAAATAGAGATTTAACTCAATGAATCCATTTTATCTTTCCTCTTTTGGTAGATAATCTTCATTATATTTTCTCTAACCAGTGTCTTTCTGCACTGAGAAAAGAGGTGACTGGTTAAATCACTATCTAGTAGCTTCTTTTCGTGGCCTCAGAAACCTTTTCTGCTCACTTGTCAGGGTCTACATCACCCTCCTGTGGTCTGGCTAGGGGCCATCCTTCACTTGCTTTTGCATAAACCAGCCTACAAGAAGAAAGTCCTTAAGACCAGAAATATCGTGAGGGCAAACGTGCTAGGCTTTGCTGACCGCTGGAATAAGAGGATGGAGAATTTTCTGTTTCCATTATCCACGCTCTGTTGATTTCCTTTGAATATTGCTCCTTGCCATCCGATATCCCTGCCATCATACAGTTATGTTTCACTTTTTGTTGCTGTAACTGGCTTCAAATAAAATTTGCTCTTTGAAATATGCTTTTCAGTCTTCATGCACAAATCTTATTTTGGTTTAAATCATGAATTTTCCCCACCAAAGAATCTTGCTTATGTTTCATGTAACTGAATGAAAAAAATTCTCATCGTACAACTATGCCCAAAGCATTCTCTTTTCTTCCCCCTTTTTAATCATTTCTTTTTCATTTTTTATTTGAAAACTTCAAATGTACACAAAGAGTGGAAAGGAAAAGTATAATGATCCCTCATTACCCATCATCCAGTGGCAAAAATTATCAATATGTTGCCAAACTTGATTCATCTATACCTCCCACTTTCCATTCTATGCTGGTTATTTGTATTTAACAGCTTTATTGAAGTATAAGGTTCATAGAATTCACCCATCGTAAGAGTACAAGACGATGATTTTTAGTAAATTTATACAGATGTTCAAAAATTACCACAATCTTGTTTTAAAACATTTTTTATTACCCCAATAAGTCCCCATGGACCCCCTCCTCCCCACTCCCATTGCCTGTTTATAATCAATTCCTGCTCCCAACCTGAGCTCCAGGCAACCATTGATCTGCTTTGTATCTCCGTAGACTGGCCTCTTCTGGATGTTTCATATATGGAAAATTATACTATATGTAATCTTTTGTTTCTTCCACTTAGCATAATATTTTTGAGGTTCATCCATATTGTAGCATATATAAGTACTTCAATTATTTTTAAAACTGAAGAGTATTCCAGTATATAGATAGGTGACATTTTGTGTATGTACTCATAAATTGATGCATATTTGAATGTAGGTTGGGGCTTTTGTGGTATAAAAATGCTATGAACATTCATTTAAAAGTTCTTTTGTGTACGTATTTTCATTTTTCTTGGGTAAATACATAGGTATGGAATTGCTGGGATATATGGTAGTTTGTTTTTTTTGTTTTTTGCGGTACGCGGACCTCTCACTGTTGTGGCCTCTCCCGTTGCGGAGCACAGGCTCCGGACGCGCAGGCTCAGCGGCCATGGCTCACGGGCCCAGCCGCTCCGCGGCATGTGGGATCTTCCCGGACCGGGGCACGAACCCGTGTCCCTTGCATCGACAGGCGGGCTCTCAACCACCGCGCCACCAGGGAAGCCCTATGGTAGTTTTTTAAGAAACTGAAAACCTGTGTTCTGAAGCAGTTGCACCAGTTTACATCTCTACCAGCAATGTGTGAGTTCCAGTTTCTCCACATTCTCCCCAACACTTGCATTTCTCTCCATTTTATTATAGCCGTTCGACTGCATAGGAAGTGGTATCTCTTGTGGTTTTAATTTGCATATCCCTAATGACTAATGATGTGGAGCATCTTTTCATTTACTCATTAGCCCTTCATATATCTTCTCTAGTGAAAAGTCTATTCAAGTATTGTGTTCGTGTATTAACTGCGTTTATCTTATGATTGAGACACAAGAGTTTTGTTTGTTTTCATGTTCTAGACATAAATCCCTTATGAGATATATAACTTGCGAATTTTTCTCAATCCAATCTGTGGTTGTCCTTTCATTTGATTACTGATATATATTTTTTAACATCTTTATTGGAATATAATTGCTTTACAATGGTGTGTTAGTGTCTGCTGTATAACAAAGTGAATCAGCTATATGTATACGTATATCCCCATATCCCCTCCGTCTTGCACCTCCCTCCCACTCTCCCTATCCCACCCCTCTAGGTGGTCACAAAGCACCGAGCTGATCTCCCTGTGCTATATAGCTGCTTCCCACTAGCTATCGATTTTACATTTGGTATTGTATATATGTCAATGCCATTCTCGCACTTCGTCCCAGCTTACCCTTACTCCTCCCCATGTCCTCAAGTCTATTCTCTGCATCTGCGTGTTTATTCCTGTCCTGCCAGGAGGTTCTTCAGAACCCTTTTTTTTTTTTTTTTTTTTGATTCCATATATATGTGTTAGCACACAGTATTTGTTTTTCTCTTTCTGACCTACTTCACTCTGTATGACAGACTAGGTCCATACACCTCACTACAAATAACTCAATTTCGTTTCTCTTTCTGGCCGAGTAATATCCCATTGTATATATGTGCCACATCTTCTTTATCCATTCATCTGTTCATGGACACTTAGCTTGCTTCCATGTCCTGTCTATTGTAAATAGAGCTGCAATGAACATGTGGTACATGACTCCTTTTGAATTATGGTTTTCTCAGGGTATATGCCCAGTAGTGGGATTGCTGGGCCATAGGGTAGTTCTCTTTTTAGTTTAAGGACTCCATACTGTTCTCCATTGTGGCTGTATCAATTTACATTCCCACAAACAGTGCAAGAGGGTTCCCTTTTCTCCACACCCTCTCCAGCATTTATTGTTTGTAGATTTTGGGATGATGGCCATTCTGACTGGTATGAGGTGATACCTGATTGTACTTTTGATTTGCATTTCTCTAATGATTAGTGATGTTGAGCATCCTTTCATGTGTTTGTTGGCAATCTGTATATCTTCTTTGGAGAAATGTCTATTTAGGTCTTCTGCTCATTTTTGGATTAGGTTGTTTGTTTTTAGATATTGAGCTGCATGAGCTGCTTGTATATTTTGAAGATTAATCCTTTGCCAGTTGCTTCGTTTGCAACTATTTTCTCCCATTCTGAGGGCTGTCTTTTCATCTTGTTTATGGTTTCGTTTGCTGTGCAAAAGCTTTTAAGTTTCATTAGGTCCCACTTGTTTATTTTTGCTTTTATTTTCATTTCTCTAGGAGGCGGGTCAAAAAGGATCTTGCTATGCTTTGTATCATAGAGTGTTCTGCCTGTGTTTTCCTCTAAGAGTTTGATAGTGTCTGGCCTTACATTTAGGTCTTTAATCCATTTTGAGTTTATTTTTGTGTATGGTGTTAGGGAGTGTTCTAATTTCATTCTTTTACATGTAGCTGTCCAGTGTTCCCAGCACCACTTATTGAAGAGGCTGTTTTTTCTCCACTGTATGCTCTTGCCTCCTCTATCAAAGATAAGGTGACAATATGTGCGTGGTTATACCTCTGGGCTTTCTGTCCTGTTGCACTGATCTGTATTTCTGTTTTTGTGCCAGTACCGTACTCTCTTGATTACTGTAGCTTCATAGTATAGTCTGAAGTATGGGAGCCTGATGTGTCCAGCTACATTGTTCTTTCTCAAGATTGCTTTGCCTATGTCTTTTGTGTTTCTGTACAAATTGTGAAATTTTTTGTTCTAGTTCTGTGAAAAATGCCATTTGTAGTTTGATAGGGATTGCATTGAATCTGTAGATTACTTTGGGTAGTAGAGTCATTTTCACAATGTTGATTCTTCCAATCCAACAGCATAGTATATCTCTCCATCTGTTTGTATCATCTTTAATTTCTTTCATCAGTGTCTTATTGTTTTCTGCATACAGGTCTTTTGTCTCCTTAGGTAGATTTATTCCTAGGTATTTTATTCTTTTTGTTGCAGTGTTAAATGGGAGTGCTTCCTTAATTTCTCTTTCAGGTTTTTCATCATTAGTGCATAGGAATGCAAGAGATTTCTGTGCCTTAAGTTTGTATTCTGCTACTTTACCAAATTCATTGATTAGCTCTAGTAGTTTTCTGATAGCATCTTTAGGATTCTCTATGTATAGTATCATGTCATCTACAAAGAGTGACAGTTTTACTTCATCTTTTCTTATTTGGATTCCTTTTATTTCTTTTTCTTCTCTGATTGCTGTGGCTAAAACTTCCAAAACTATGTTGAATAATAGTGGTGAGAGTGGGCAACCTTGTCTTGTTCCTGATCTTAGTGAAAATGGTTTCAGTTTTTCACCATTGAGAAGGATGTTGGCTGTGGGTTTGTCATATATAGCCTTTATCATGTTGAGGTAATTTCCTTCTATGCCTACTTTCTGGAGAGTTTTTATCATAAATGGGTGTTGAATTTTGTCAAAAGCTTTTTCTGCATCTATTGAGATGATCATATGGTTTTTATTCTTCAGTTTGTTAATATGGTGTATCACATTGATTGATTTGTGTATATTGAAGAATCTTTGCATTCCTGGGATAAACCCCACTTAATCATGGTGTATGATCCTTTGAATGTGCTGTTGGATTCTCTTTTGTTGAGGATTTTTGCATCTGTGTTCATCAGTGATAATGGCCTGTAGTTTTCCTTTTCTGTGACATCTTTGTCTGATTTTGGTATCAGGGTGATGGTGGCCTCGTAGAATGAGTTTGGGAGTGTTCCTCCTTCTGCTATGTTTTGGAAGAGTTTGAGAAGGATAGATGTTGTCTGTTCTCTAAATGTTTGATAGAGTTCGCCTGTGAAGCCATCAGTTCCTGGGCTTTTGTTGGAAGATTTTTAATCATAGTTTCAATTTCAGTGCTTGTGATTGGTCTGTTTATATTTTCTATTTCTTCCTGGTTCTGTCTGGGAAAGTTGTTCTTTTCTAAGAATTTGTCCATTTCTTCCAGGTTGTCCATTTTATTGGCATATGGTTCCTTGTAGTAATCCTTTGTATTTCTGCAGTGTCAGTTGTTACTTCTTTTTCATTTCTAATTCTGTTGGTTAGTCTTCTCCCTCTTTTTCTTTATGAGTCTGGCTTATAGTTTTTCAATTTTGCTTATCTTCTCAAAGAACCAGCTTTTAGTTTTATTGATCTTTGCTATCATTTCCTTCATTTCTTTTTCATTTATTTCTCATCTGATCTTTATGATTTCTTTCCTTCTGCTAACTCTGGTTTTTTTTTTTTTGTTTTTCTTCCTCTGATTGCTTTAGATGTAAGGTTAGGTTGTTATACTTGAGATTTTTCTTATTTCTTGAGGCAGCATTGTATTGCTATAAACTTCCCTCTTAGAACTGCCTTTGCTACATCACATAGGTTTTGGGTCATCGTGTTTCCATTGTCATTTGTTTCTAGGTATTTTTTGACTTCCTCTTTGATTTATTCAATGATGTCTTGGTTATTTAGTAGTGTATTGTTTAGCCTCCATGTGTTTGTGTTTTTTACAGTTTTTTTTCCTGTAATTGATATCTAGTCTCATAGTGTTGTGTTTAGAAAAGGTACTTGGTACAATTTCAATTTTCTTAAATTTACCACAGCTTGATTTGTGACCCAAGTTATGATCTATCCTGGGGAATATTCCATGAGCACTTGAGAAGAAGGTGTATTCTGTTGTTTTTGGATGGAATGTCCTGTAAATATCAATTAAGTCCATCTTGTTTAATGTACCATTTAAAGCTTGTGTTTCCTTACTCATTTTCATTTTGGTTGATCTGTCCTTTGGTGAAAGTGGGTGTTAACGTCCCTTACTATTATTGTGTTACTGTCGATTTCCCCTTTTATGGCTGTTAGCATTTGCCTTATGTATTGAGGTGCTCCTATGTTGCGTGCATAAATATTTACAATCGTTATATCTTCTTCTTGGATTGATCCCTTGATCATTATGTAGTGTCCTTCTTTGTCTCTTGTCATAGTCTTTATTTAAAGTCTATTTTGTCTGATATGGGAATTGCTACTCCAGCTTTCTTTTGATTTCCATTTGCATGGAATACCTTTTTCCATCCCCTCACTTTCAGTCTGTATGTGTTCCTAGGTCTGAAGTGGGTCTCTTTTAGACAGCATACATATGGGTGTTGTTTTGTATCCATTCAAAACAACAAAACAAGATCCATTGTGTCTTTTGGTGGGAGCATTTAATCCATTTACCTTTAAGGTAGATATCGATATGTATGTTCCTAGTACCATTTTCTTAAGTGTTTTGGGTTTATTATGGTAGGTCTTTTCCCTCTGTTGTGTTTCCTGCCTACAAAAGTTCCTTTAGCATTTGTTGTAAAGCTGGTTTGGTGGTGCTGAATTCTCTTAGCTTTTGCTTGTCTGTAAAGGTTTTAATTTCTCTGTCGAATCTGAATGAGATCCTTGCTGGGTAGAGTAATCTTGGTTGTAGGTTTTTCCCTTTCATCACTTTAAATATGTCTTGCCACTCCCTTCTGGCTTGCAGAGTTTCTGCTGAAAGATCAGCTGTTAACCTTATGGGGATTCCCTTGTATGTTATTTGTTGATTTTCCCTTGCTGCTTTTACTACTTCTTCTCTCTATTTAATTTTTGATAGTTTGATTAATATGTGTCTTGGCATGTTTCTCCTTGGATTTATACTGTGTGGGACTCTCTGGACTTGATTGACTATTTCTTTTACCATATTAGGGAAGTTTTCAACTATGATCTCTTTAAATATTTTCTCAGTCTCTTTCTTTTTCTCTTCTTCTGAGACCCCTATAATTCGAATGTTGGTGTGTTTAATGTCGTCCCAGAGGTCTCTTGAGACTGTCCTCAATTCTTTTCATTCTTTTTTCATTCTTCTGCTCTGCGGTATTTATTTCTCCTATTTTGTCTTCCAGGTCACTTATCCGTTCTTTCTGCCTCAGTTGTTCTGCTATTGATTCCTTCTAGAGAATTTTAAATTTCATTTATTGTGTTGTTCATCATTGTTTGTTTGCTTTTTAGTTCTTCAAGATCCTTGTTAAACGTTTTTTTGTATTTTTTCCATTCTGTTTCCAAGATTTTGGGTCATCTTTACTATCATTACTCTGGATTGTTTTTCAGGTAGACTGCCTATTTCCTCTTCATTTTTTTGGTCTGGTGGGTTTTTACCTTGCTCATTCATCTGCTGCGTATTTCTCTGTCTTCTCATTTTGCTTAATTACTGTGTGTGGGATCTCCTTTACGCAGGCTGCAGGTTTGTAGTTCCTGTCGTTTTTGGTGTCTGCCGCCAGTGGGTAAGATTCAGTGGGTTGTGTAAGCTTCCTGGTGTAGGAGACTGATGCCTGTGTTCTGGTGGATGAGGTTGGATCTTGCTTTCTGGTGGGTAGGACCACATCCAGTGGTGTGCTTTGGGGTGTCTGTGACCTTATTATGATTTTAAGCAGCCTCTCTGATTTTTAACAGCCTCTCTGTTGCTGTCTTGCCAGTTGTTTGGCACGGTGTGTCCAGCACTGGAGCTTGCTGGTCATTGAGTGGAGCTGGGTCTTAGTGTTGAGATGGATATCTCTGGGAGAGCTCTCGCAGATTAATATTATGTGGGGTCAGGAGCCTGTGGTGGTGCAATGTCCTGAACTTGGCTCTCTCACCTCAGAGGCTCAAGCCTGACACCTGGCCGGAGCACCGAGACCCTGTCAGCCACACGGTTGCTTGAATGGCCCTTCAGATGTTCTCTTTATATGGTTAAGAGGGCAGTCTTCTGGAGGCACATGTCTCCTTTCTTTATGCATCAAGTCCAAAGTGATACAAGCAGCTCTGGAATTTACTGCCTTCTGCAGGATTCTTTTCCCTGTCTGCTTATAGCACTCCCAACACACCCTTCTAATCAAAATGAAACTAAATAAAGCCATACCATGTATATTAGTTTCCTAGGTCTGCCATAACAAAGTACCACAAATATGGTGGCTTAAAACAACAGAAATTTATTCTCCCACAGTTCTGGAGATCAGAAATCTGAATCAAAGTATCAGCAGGGCCATACTCCTTGTGTGAAGGATATAGGGAGGGGGCAGAAGGATCTAGGGAAGATTCCTTCTGGCTTCTGGTAACTCCAAGTGTTGTTTTCTTTGTGGCAGCCTGACACCAATCTCTGCCTCTGTCTTCAAAAGGACTCTCTCTTTGTCTCTGTGCCTCAAATCTCCTTCTGCTTTTCTCTTGTAAGGACATCTGCCATTGGATTTAGGGTCCACCCCAAATTCTGAATGATCACCACATCTCGAGAGCCTTAATTTAATGAAACTTGCAAAAACTCTTTTTCCAAATAAGGTCATATACACAGGCTTAAGGCATTAGGGTGTGGACATATCGTTTTGGGAAACACAGCTCCCCAGTACATCATGGCAACACCACATCCCATGTCATCACTACATCATGACAACTCATTATCTCCTTCACTTTCAATTTTTACATTTGATTTTCAACTTATTAGTTGAAAGTCTTAAAATTGAGGATATCAGCCACAAGAGTTGGGGTCAAGGCCTCAAATCTCTCATAATGAGATTTGGTCAAACCCTTTGGTGGGACTATTTATATCTGTGGTGAACTGAACTGAGTCCATCAAGGTCTCGGAGGACAGATTTGGACTAGAAATGCCTTCCTTGCATCCCTGGTATAAGTTTTTCCTTCATCTCACACCAACTCAGAGAATGGGAAAGGGAAGTTGGTTGAGACTTGAGAATGACCTTGTTAAGGTGATTGAAGTTTGAGTTGACTGAGTTTAAATCCTAAACAGACCGAATAATTTCCCCAAAGATTGTTTTCAACTGAAAGATACTTAGTTAACTTGAAGTGGCAAGATGAAGTGTTTTCAGCTACTGAGAGGGACTGGAGGGAGGTTTGTGAGCAAGTTGAGTTCAGTAAGAAAATAACATTTCTGTACATCTGAGTGGGACACATGTTAGAGTGGCTAGAAGTACAGTATTTTATTTATTTTTTGATACATTTTCAACTTTCTGTTGTCTGTTTTATTTTAACTCCCTGTGCAACTATGGCTCATGTAAGGCTGATATTTACACAGAATTGCAAAAGTTGTAGGGATAGATGAGAACTTAAAGAAAAATGCCAGTAACTGTCAAAGTATAATTTTCAAAATATTTAAATCCTGACTTTCATACAGATACAGAGTAAACATATCAAAGATTTATTTAATTCATTTTCAAGGAAACCAGTATGATGATAAGCCTGATTCAGAAGATAAATAGAAGAAAAGTATTAGTGATTCCCTCAGGGAAGTTATACTGAGATAAACTTACTAAGTTGGGGCCTAAACTGGTTAATGTCTTACAGGAAGATAAAACCATAACCTTTGAGTTTATTTTTTCCTACTGGAAATAAATAATTTGTATTTCCATCAGACAAAAATCTATAACCTAATATGTAACTTCATAGAATATTGGCTCTAATAAATAATAAATGGCAAGTCAAACACTGCTATATCCCCTCATATAGTTAAAGAATCAGTGGGTAGATCTGTTAGTTCATGCTCCTGTATCACATTAAAAGAACATAAAATGCTCCCTTTGCCTTATTTTCAAGATTTGCTTTTTTTTTTTTTTTTTTCCTTAACAGATACTTCATTATGATCTTTAAAGCTAGGGCCTTATTTCATTGCTATATACTCTATTGGAATTCAGAGCAAAAAATAAAAACATAGCTGTAGATTTTGTTCTATTTAGGAGCAATGAGAGATAAGAAATTTAAGAGCAGCAGAATATGCCACCCCCAAATATGCCACTTGGCATAAGGATTATTTGAGCCAAAGGTATTTGAGAAGAAGTAGATAGAAGAAAAGCTCTCTGCCCCCTCCCTATATGCCTAAGAGCAGGATTTGTAAAGGTATCCCTCTCACCCTTCTCTACCAGAAAGGACAGAAGTTAATCACCAGAGATAAGTCTAGATGCTTATTAGCCCACATACAGCACCAGAGGAATCTACATAACAAACCTTGCTAGTTAGCCCTTATCTACCATTACTTTCCCTATACATTTGCCTTCCCACAATTTGCCACCCCTGGAAGTTCAAAGTTCTTTTCCTTTATCTCATCACTTCTCTAAAAAATTTATTGTTATTTTGTTAAGATGCCCTACTTCTAAACACCCCTTTGAGCACAGCATTGAGTTCTCCCATGTGTGAGTGTGATGCCTATGTTAAAACTACGGAAAAACTTCTGTAGTTTTTCTCATGTTAAGCTGTCTTTCATCAGTGTAATTTATTGGGTCCTAGCTGGAGAACCTAGGAGGGTGGAGGGAAAAATAATTTTTTCCTCCCCTACAAAATCAAAGGAAAAGGTTTGGAGAAACTTAAATTAAAAATTACCTTTTGGTATCTCAAGTCATCAATTTTAGGGCTGAATCTTTCTAAAACAGAGCCCTCCCTTTGGATACTCCACCAAAAAAGGTGCTGTTGAACTTTGTACTTCTCTGTTTTCTATGAGCTTTAGTTACGTACTTCAGATTTAGAAGCATTAGTTTGATCACAGTTCTCAAGGGCAGAAAGTACCTTAATCATTAGCGGTCAGCAAGCTGGTCCTATTAATGCTTCTACTAACTTCCTGGGTCCAGTATCTCAGTGGTTTTCAAACTTGGCTTCACATTAGCATCACTGTGGAGCTTCTAAACATCTGAATGCCCAGGTCTGACCAGTTAAGAACCTCTGTTTTGGGGATCCAGGCACTGGCGGGGGGGTGGGGTGGGGGGAACCTCTCCAAATGATTCCAGGGCATTGCCAAGTTTGGAAACCACTTCTACATTTTAATGTTTTGTTATGCTTATGCTTTTCGCCCCCTACAAACAGCCATTAGAGAGATGTATCTGGCCAGTGTCAGAAAGAACCTTTGTTATAATGGTATCTCCAACCCTCCTTTCCAATTTCTTTTTCCTAGACTGAAAATAATGAAGAATCTGGAGAATACTTGGAGGCATTCTATGCTTACAGCGTTGCTGTTTATCGTGGCAGCCAGACCATTTCCTAGTAAATTTCTAGAGCTTTGCATAGGAAAAGACACTGCTGCTTTTACTTGGAAACCAGCAATCCCAGGAGACATCAGTCAGTTCAACACCAGGGCAAAAATCTAGGGTAGTGCTGTCCACTCCCTAAAAATCTTTGTTGTTGTGTGTTATGTGTGATATGACATTGAGATGGGCAGTACTTTTCTGAGCGTACCCCCTCCTTTCTTTCCAATTCAAACTGCTCACTGGAATGTAGTTTTCAAGGTATTGTTATAGGACAATCTTAAATCTATTCTTATTTAATTTTAAAAAAAAGGATTTCTCAAAATTTCAGACTTTAATATTAGTAATAGGTTACACGCAATGAAACTTACAGATGATTTGAGCCACACACACCAGCATCCCTGAGAAAAGCTGAGATATAGAAACACAGATGGAACACAAACTCTTTGCAGTTCTGGGACCTCTCTAATTAATCTGTTAGAATAGATTGTTCACTGAAGTTTGCCCTGACCTCCAAGAAAACCTCCTCCCCTCTACCAACCCTATGTCCATGCTGAAAAATTTCTAAAACAAACCCCAATTTTTATTCTTTCCAAGAGTTGAATAACCATTCAAAACTCAAAAGATACCTCATTTCTAGACTGGTTGTATAAATTATGACATAGCAATATGATGAAATTTTGTAGTACCATTAAAACAATACTCATGGAAGCAATGCAGGGGTGTGGAATAATGTCTGATAATAAATATGGGGGAAAAGCATAAATAAAAATAGGCCTATACAACTATTAAATATTTGTGTGCCAATGGGTGAGAATTAGAGGAAAACATACAACAGTGAAAATTATTCAGTTTTTTAATATTGAAACAGAAAACAGTATTTAAAATAGATCTACTGCCCCTGCCCCCAGTGCATTTGTTCTAGAAATGTCATGATTCCAGGGTCCTAGATTTTGGCTGCGTGTCCATTTTCAGGGCTGGCTTAGTTTAAAGAGAAATTTTTTTCCCCTTGGGTTTTAAGATCTGAAAATACCTTTTTGGGGATGTTATGACTCTTTGTATATAAATTATGATTTTAGAAATTATTAGAAAAAATACAGGTATTTTTATCTTTGCCTTGAACTATTTTGTGGTATTATATATCCCCTATCTCATGTTTCTAATGACCACCCTGCCTTTTAGTAATATGGTGATTTCCTGCACCAAGCTTCTAGGGGAAATAGTGAAAATTTCTATGTTCTCTTTCTGCTCCTTTGTTGCATAATGTCCATTAATTCAGTAGGGCTCAAGATAGCCAGTAAATGGCAGGCAGGGTTCAGCACTCTTAGCAGTAAAGATGTCAACCTTAAAAATATATCAGCATTTCACACTCCAGCAGGATTTTAAAAACCCGACTCATAGCCTCTTACCTTAGTAACCAGTGACATTAATAGAGACAGTCCTCTTGTTTGGATATTATATTATAAAGCTTTTCATTGGAATCGGCTGCCCACTTCATTGCATCTTCAGCCTTGGCTTTGAGCTTGGCCAACATCTACAATGACAACAGAAGATTTGTTTTGCCTTTGTTTATGTGATCAACTTGGCGCCATCTGACAGCTAATTTCTCTTCCATTCTCTAGAGATTTAAGCTCTACCTTTTGTAGCTGGAGGTCAGTAATGTGTCTTGCACCTAACCTTCCTAAGCCCCATTTTCTAGTAGGTCATAACTTCCCCATTCTCTGACCCAGTACGGCTGGATCAAGATATAAATTATATTTAAACAGGTGAGAAACCTACATGAGTAGGTAGCTAAGAGGTACAGGAGCAGAGATGAATGTTGGCCTTTCACATTTGAAAGATAACTCAGTTTGTATATTCCTGGGAGATCTCTCAGTCTGGATATTTGTGTTTAAGTCTGTAAGGCCAGTAATTCTTTGTTCATGATTTCTTGGCTTCCTGAGAAATCTGCTATCAGTTTCTCTTGATTTGAGCTACTTTGGTTGTGCTTTTGTTTTATGCTGGTCTCAGCCTATTGGTAACCAGTGTTGTGACTGCACTGGCCCTTGTGTTTCTTATTATGATTGCAAGATACCCTCAGCAATAACCATCAGGAAACCGTTGAAAATATATATGTATTGCAGGTCCTGGAAATTACATGGATAGAAAGAGAGAGTGCACATGGGCCTGGGGTTTGCTTTCACTGGGGTAGAGGGTGGGGTCCTAGGTTTCACGGTCTCACTCTTTATTGGTGAATTTAAAACATAAGAGTGGGAAGAGAATAAACAAGTGGCCCAAATGGTCAGTTTTAGAAATCAACCAACATCTCTAAAACAAAAGAGCCCAGGGGTGGGAGTGGAAGGGGTTGGCTGGGCCTTTGTCTGCTCTGTGGCTGGCAACGTGTTTATTCAAGACAGTAGGCTTTAAGTGGATGCCTCTGTAGTCAGGCACTTGCATTACAAAAAAGAGAAACCAACTGGCAGCGTTTACAGTACAGCTTTTCATCGTCAAAGTATTCCCACTGTAAATGTTTTCCTTCTCTCTAAACTCTTTTTCCTCCCTTTTTTAGTCTGAAACCCAAGGTCTTTTTTGTTTGTTTTATTTTTATGTTTTTCCCAAACCAGAGTCACTTAACCACTTTGGGGCATACAGAGATTCATTAGGAGACCAACAATTACCCCTTTTGTTTGGGGTTGGTTTATGGGGAAGAGAAGGGTCATGTAAGTAAGGCAAAGCCTCAGTGCAAAGCAGAAGAGATCTGGACTAATAGGAGGGTAAGAAAGAACCAATGTTAACAGAAAAAATTATTTCTAAATGCTGAAATTAACTGCAGGAGTTATGTAGTGGGATATACTATTGAAATCTGTACAAAGAGCATGGAGATGAGATTGAGAGGCATATAACTAGGCTCCTGGGCTCACGGTAATGTCTCACAGACGTATGACACATTTGAGCTGTTATGCTCTATGAGTATTATAGACTCTAGATTGTTACAGTAATAAGAGGACTGGGAAAGGTTGGTGTATGAGCACAGAGGAAGGCATTGGACATATGTGGACCTGTACAGTCCCTGAGAAAATAGGCAGTTTGATGCTCTAGTACATATAGACAACTCTTTTGGAAATCTCAGGTGAATTACAGTGGTGAATACAGTTGCTTTGATGCATTTTAAAAATGTTTTGAAGGTTTTGTTGTTTGGGAGTCCAAAGGGAGCTATGCGATCTGGAAAGTGATTAAAAACACCATTATATCAGAAGTCTTTCTATACCTTCTCTACAATTGGGAATGGATAGTGGGAAGGTGGAATACAAATTTGGTATTGCCATTATTTGTATGGTGGGCCTTTCCCACCACCAGAAGTTACCATATGACCCTTAATAACTTTGAATCCCAGTGTCCTGGAGATTTTAGATATATGAGGGAGAAAATTTATACTGTTGGGGAACTAATGTCCTTCCCTGTCCCTGAGATATCCCCAGATTGTCTGTAGGTGGGCATGAGGTCAAGATACTTTTTTTTTTTTTTTTTTTTGGTTGAGTTGGGTCTTTGTTGCTGCGCTGGGCTTTCTCTAGTTGCGGCGAGTAGGGGCTACTCTTCTTTGTGGTGCGCGGGCTTCTCTTTGCAGTGGCTTCTCTTGTTGTGGAGCACGGGCTCTAGGCATGCAGAAGATACTTTTATTTCTAACCCAGAAGAATCAGCATGCTGATTCTTTAAATATGGTTCATCATCAAATATGAAAATACTTGGCCTTCAAGTTAGGAGACTTAGATTCTAAGCTTGGTTTGGCCTTATATCCTTGGGCAAATCACTTCTGTTCTCCATGCCTCAGCTTTATTGGAACATAAAATAAATGATAAATAAATTTGAAAAGCCTTTCCATTCCGCTATTCTGAGATTAACATTCAAGAACAAGATTGGGGGATATTGCCTTTTTGTGCCTGTAGGGTTTTTTTATCGTCGCTGTCGTTTTAAATTCTGGGTCTATTTCTTGCCAGATATCTCTTAAAGTGATGTTCCTGTTAACAAGTGGAGACCTCACTTCCCTTAAATAATTTGAATGGCCACTTACAAGCCACAATGTCTGTCCCTGGGAGCGTGACAGCTGGTGAAGCTAGGCTGGGGATAGTGTATTTTTATTCTTCAACCATAATGTTTTCTTAATGATCTTAATGTTAATGGACCTGGGTGGGCTGCTTTATAGCTTTGCCCACATCTCACTTGGAGGTCTCTGAGACACCCACGTTCATCTCACTTGTTACTTTTATCTCAAGGGCCTGTACAGTATCCCCAAGATGCCAAGGGTGTGTTACCTTACTCTTCGGTTTCTTTCCCTCCTCAGCTGATAGAGAGTGTCACCTGGGGTTACAATACACTGTTTAGACTGACCAAGCTCTGGTTACAACTTCTTCTTCCATTGTGATGCCATTGTGATGGAGATTGCCTTAGCAACGTGGAATCTTAAAAGCCCTTAAAAGGCAAAATGATAGTGAAAGATCCCCTGCTTTTACATGTAGCTATTACTACTGCTGATTTTTGTCTGGATTAAGTGCAAATGCCCAGGCATATGGAAACAGGCTTTAAAACTTTCATTTTAAACATCCTGCCTCTTCATAACATCCTTATTACACTTGTAAAATCTTCATTAAGAAGCCTTCAAAGAATGGGGAAAAAAAGCAAGATATAAAAAGAAAACTTACAGAGAGAAAGAGATAGGTGTCTAAACAGAGAGAAAATTAGTGTGGTGAGCCACTGCTAGCTGACCGGCACCTAGCAGCTGGCTACTGGGACAATTTCTGCTTGTATTATTAATAACATTGGTATTATTAATATTTGTATTTTTATACAATAAGACTCCAATGGATATTTGAAAACAGGCAGTGGATAGCTTAACTTATTTCAAGGTCCTGTTTGATAACTGCTTGAAGGACTCATTGAACTATTCTTTCTGGGTGCACTTAAAAGTAAATGGTAAGTCTTGCGTCCAAATTTATATCTCACTGTGGGTCTTTGGCTGGTTCATATTTGTGTTAATTTAGCACAGGACCTCTTCTAAAGCCCAGCTTGGTCACATTTTTCAACTCCGTTGTCATCTGCCAGGCTTCAGAGGAAATAGTGAAATCTGAGGGGAAAAGGTTGTATATGTGTGTATGTGTATAGATAGATAGACAGACTGATAGATAGATAGATAAGTAGACAGAGAGGGAGGGAGGAAGAGAGAGAGAACAGCACAATAACATAGCAGTCTCAGTGTGATAAACTGCTGCTAACAAGCCTCAGTGTGTCCTACATTTCCATATAAATGTGGAATTTGACATTTTCCAGGGGTCAGTGATGAAACCAATTCATTAAAATTCTGGAATAGTAATCTTTATCTCAGAATCTCTTGGTTGAAAAGGTTCTCCTTTTATTCAGTCTTTATCTTTGTTCTATTCCTTTGTCATTTGTAAGCTGATAGTTTTGTACGTAGTGTCCTGAAAAGCCATATCCACTAGCCTTCCACTGTGTTGAAAGAGGAACAGGGCTTAAATGACAGCGTGTACTGTTCTCTGCAGAAGGGTACATTGTTTTTAAGAATGTGAAAGACAAAAAGAAATATGTACAACCTAAAATTGGCTCATGAATCATTCCTTGTCTTCTGAGTGAAAGAGGCTACAAGGTTTGTTAGATCTGTTTATTGCAAGTCTTGGCCATAGAACAAACCTACCAGGCTCACTTCTCTGCTTTGCCATAGCTGGGTGCCCTGTGCAAACAACAGAATTAGAACTGCCTCATCTGACATTCTCTGTCCTCATCTAACATACTCTGAACTAAACTCTGGTGCTGTAAAATATCTTATGTTCCTTGGGGAAATATGCTGGACCAGAGTGCCATGTCTTACAGTCTGCCTTGGGAGTTGGGGTGGGTAGGAGCATGGAATTTAGTCTTTGAAACCTTAGTAATCTACTTCTTAAAGTTAGTTTGGTGAATAGCTATATGAATTCAGTTACTTATGAACTTGAAAAATGGAGAACCTCTTGAGAAATTAGGTGAATAAGGTTGATTTAAAGGTCTCTTAAGGGTTCCTGGGGATTAAAGAATTTTGAGTTGCAGACATTCAGAAATATTAGATAAAAAGAGAATGTATCAAGGCCACTGAGGCAGGTAGAACAATATAAGGAATATCCAGGGCCATTAAAGAAAGATTGATCTTTTATTTAAGGGAGGAATTATATTCTGATAAAGGATAACATCTTTTAAGAATGTAAGGTCAGGCATGTTTGGAAACTAAACAACATACGCTAAATAAGCCATGAGTCAAAGAAGAAATCTCAAGAAAAATGTAAAAATATTGTGAACTAAATGAAAATAAAAATCTAACTTATCAAAAATTGTGGGATGCAGTGAAATCAGTGCTTAGAATTTTATAGTGTTAAATGCGTATATTAGAAAAGCAGAAAGATCTAAAGCCAATAACCTACTAGGAAACTACAGAGATAAAAGCAAGTTAAGCCTAACTCAAGCCGAAGAAAAATAAATAATAGAGCAGAAATAAATGAAATTGAAAACAGAAAAATAATAGAAAAAAATCAACAAAACCAAAATTGACTCTTTAAAAAGATCAATAAAATTGATAATCCTCTAGCCAGACTAATCAAGAAAAAGTAGAATAGACATTAGAAACATCAGAAATGAAAGAGAGTCATCACTACTGATCCCATGGACATTAAAAGGGTAATAAATAATATGAACAACTTTATGCCCAGAAATTTGATAACTTAGATTAAATGCACAGATTCCTTGAGAGTGTCATTGAGAGTGTCAAACTGCCAATACTTACAAAAGGAGGAAGAGATAACCTAAATAGCCCTACATCAACTAAAGAAATTTAATCAATAATTACTAAATTTCCAAAAAGGAAATCTCAAGGCCCAGATGGTATCACTGATGAATTTTGCCAAACATTTAAGGAAGAAACCATACCAGTTCTCCATAATCTCCTCCAAAAAATAGAAACAGAAGGAAAACCTCCCAGTTCCTTCCATGAAACCAGCATTCTTCTAATACCAAAACCAGATAAAAATATGAGAAAGAGAAACTAAAAACAAATAGATCTAATGAACATGGACATAAAAATCCTGAGCAAAATATTAGCAAATTATATCCAATAATGTATTAAAAGAATTATATGCTGCTACTAAGTGGGATTTATTTCAGGTATGTATGGCTGGGCTGGATCAATGTTTGAAAATCAGTAATCCACCAAATGAACAGGCTAAAGAAGAAAAGTCATGATCATTTCAGTTAACACAGAACATTTGACAAAATGCAACACATTCATGATAAGAAAAATCTTAGCAAACTAGGAATAGCAGGGCACTTCCTCAAATTGATACAGATTATAGATTCAATGTTTTCTGCCTAAGATTGGGAAGAAAGCAAGTATGTTCTGTCTCCCTACTCCCATTCAACATAGTACTGCAAGTCATAGATGGAATAGCAAGACAAAAAATAAAAAATAAAAGAAGAAGAGGAGGAGGAGGAGGAGGAAGAGTAGAAGAAGGGGAAAAAGAAGTAAAATATAGATTGGAAGGGAAGAAACAAGATAAGGAAATAAACCATCTTTTGTACACATGACGTCTGATTGTCTATGTAGAAAAATCTCAAAGAATCTTTTTAAAAGCTTCTAGAACTAATAATTATAGGAAGGTCATAGAATACAAGGTCTATATACAAGTGTTGATTGCTTTTCGATATTTTAGCACTAAAATATTTGAATAAAAATGACTATTTACAATAATACCTAAAAAAATGAAATATTTAGGTATAAATCTAACATAATACCGAGATTTGTTTGCAGAAAACTACAAGACACTAACGAAAGAAACCAAAAAGATCTAAATAAATGGAGAGATATATTGTCTTCATTGATGGGATGAATCAATACTGTAAAGATGACAGTTATTCCCAACTTGATTTATTGATTCAATATAATCCTAAACGAAATCCTGGCAGACTATTTTGTGAATATCAACAAATTGATTCTAAAGTGGATATGAAAAGGAAAAAGATCTACAACAGTTAAGACAATGTATAGCCACACAAAAATGTTCACATGAATGTTTATACTAACTTTATTAATAATTGTTAAAAACTGGAGCAACCAGGATATCCTTCAATATGTAAATGGGAAAACAAACTGTGGTACACTTATACAGTGGAATACAGTCAGCAGTAAAAAGGAATGAGGTATCAAATATTGGTCATCAGGAGAATGGGTTACCAAATTATGTTATAGTCACACAATGGAAGACACTGATCAATAAAATGGGTATATGGGAACTCTCCGTACTATCTTCTCATTTTTTTTTCGGTAAGTCTAGAACTATTCTAAATAATCAATTCTATTTGAAAATTTAAAAATAAGTGGATGATTTCAGTTAGTGATACAAGTAATAAAGAACATTAAATAAGGTAATGCAATAAGATGTCCTGGGTTGGGAGGGTGGCCAGGAAAGGTGCTTAGCAAAGAAAAGGAAAAAAAAAAACCAAAAGAATTAACTACTGTTGTGCTCAACAAAATTGAAGAATCTCAAAAACATGAATTGAAAATAGTTTATATATAACCAGGAAAGTCTAAAACAATCAACACTAAAATAACACAGACGTTAAAGGTATCTGATAAAGACTTTAAAGTAACTATTTTATAAATGCTTCAACAAACACTCTTGAAACACCTGAAAAGAATAGAAAGGCTTAGCAAAGAAATACAAAGAAGAATTAAATGAAAATTTTAGACCTGAAAAAAAATATAATAACAAATAAAAACTCATTAGATATGCTCAATAGCAGAATGGAAATGACAAAGAAAATGTCAGTGACCTTGAAGATAGATCAATACAATGATCTAATCTGAACAACAGGGTCCTGTGGGAAAATAACAACAGGTATAACATTCATGAGATTGGAATCCCAGAAGGAAAGGAGAAAGATTTTATTGCTGGAAAAAATATATATAAAGAAATAAAGGCTGAAAAAATTCCAAATTTGAAGAAAGGCATACATCTACAGGTTCAAGAAACTGAATGAACCCCAATCAGGTTAATCTACAAAAATCCATACCCAGCCACATTATAACCAAACTTCTAAAAACTAAAGATAATAAAAAATGTTGAAAGCAGCCAGAGGAAAAAATGATACATTATCTGTAGGCATGAACAGCAATTTAAATAATTATAGACTTCTTATTGGAAACCATGGAAGCCAGAGGAAGTGTTGCAGAAGTTTTCTAAAAGGCTGAAAGAAAAGAACAGTTAACGTAGAATTTTATGTTCAGTGAAAATGTCCTTTAGGGATTGAGAGGAAATAAAGACATTCTCAGATGAGGAGAAACTAATAGAGTTTGTTGCCTGCTGACCTACTTTAAAGAATTGCTAAGTAAGATTCAGATGGAAGAGATGTGATACCAGAAAGAAACTTGGAACATCAGGAATGAAGAAAGAACAATAGGAATGACAATTATTTAGGTTAATATAATAGATTCTTCTTCTTTTAAGTTCTTTAAAATACATATGATTACTGAAAGCAAAATTGAAAGCATGGGTTGACTGGTTTTTGAATATATGTAGATATAATCTATAAGATAACTATAGCAGAAGATGGAGAATAAAAGGATACACATATATAATGGTAATGTCTCTACATTTCATATGACGTGTTAAACTACTGATTCTAAGTTTTTTGTTAAAAAAAATAATAATAATCCCAGAGGGACCACTAAACAAAAGTATGCACAGAGATATAGTTAAAATTACAATAGATAAATTAAAATGAATTACAATAAATGTTCCAGTAACCCAATAGGATGTAAGAAAAACAATGAAAAGCAGAGGAAACAAGCAAAAAACAAACAACAAAATGATAGCCCTAGTCCAACATATCAATAACTATATGAAATGTAAATAGTATAAGAACACTAGGAATTGTCACAATGGACTTAAAGAAAAAAAATAACCAAAGCATATGTTGTACACAAGAAACTCATTTATAATGTAAAGACGCAAAAATTAAAAATAAAAGGATATGTCAAGAAAACCCTAATCTTAAGAAAGCTGACATGATTATATTATTGTTATACAGAGTAGATTTCAGAAAAAAGAAAATTACTAGACTTAAAGTAGGACATTATATAATGATAAAGGGATCAGTTCATCAAGAAGACATAATCCTAAGTGTGTATACATCTAACAACATAGAGTAAAAATACATGAAGCAAAGACTGACAGCACTGGAAGGAGAAATGGGCAAATCCTTAATCATGTTTTGGTACTTTACTACTCTCTAAGTAGCAGATAGACCTAATAGACATAAAATCAGGAATGATATGAGAGAACTGAACAACACCATCAACCAGTTTGATCTAATTGAAATATACAGAACACGTCACTCAACAACAACATTCTTTCAAGTGCAGGTGGAATTCACCAATATCCTGGGTCACAAAAGAAGCCCTCATAAATTTAAAAGAATTGAAATGAAAATTTTCTTTCAGACAATAAAGGAATTAAACTAGAAATTAATAACAGAATAACAGGAAAATCTCAAAACACTTGGAAATTAACAAACTTTAAAATAATCATAAAGTCAAGGAGGAAGTCTTAAGGGGAATTAGAAAATATTTTGAACTGATCAAAAATAAAAATACAACTTACCAAAACATGTGGGATGCAGCTAAAGGAGTGTGCAGAGGGAAATGTGTAGTAATAAATATTTATATTAGAAAAAAGAAAAGCCTAAAATAAATAATTTATGCCTCCATCAAAAAAAAGTAAAAAGAAATGCAAAATAAACCCAAGCAGAAGGAAGGAAATAATAAAAGTAGGAGTAGAAATAAATGAAATTGAAAGCTAAAAACAAGAGAGAATTTCAATGAAAGGAAAAACTGGTTCTTTGAAAAGATCAATAAAATTGATTAACCTCTAGGAATGCTGAGAGAAACTGAGAGAAGTCACAAATTACCAACAGTGGGAATGAGAGGATATCATTATAGACACCAAAGATATTAAAGGGAGAAATATTGGAGTACGATGAGTAATGCTGCATGTGTAAATTCAAAAACTTTGATGTAATATACTAAACTACCAAAACTCTTCCTAGATAAAGTAGATAAACTGTATAGTTTTATAACTATTACAGTAATTGTTCATAGTTTTAAAACTTCTGAAAAATCTTTATGAACAGGTGGTTTTATTGGTGAATTCTATCATTTCAAGAGGAAATAACACCAATTTTACATTATCTCTTTGAAAAAGTAGAAGAGGAGGTCACTGTTCTCAAGTTGTTTTATTATGAGGCTAGTGTCATCCTACTACTCAAACTAGACAAAGATAGTACAGTAAAAGAAAGCTACAGACCAAACAGACCAATGTTCCTTGTGAACACAGACCCAAGAATTCTCAACAAAATATTAGTAAATCAAATCTAGCAATATGTGAAAAACTAGTTATAGAAGAGAATATTCTCAATCTTATAAAGGGCACTAAAAAACTCAGACAGCTAACATCATACTCAGTGGTGAATGACTGAATGCCTAGAAGATTGGGTATAAGACAAAGATGTCCACTTTCACCAGTCCTGTGCAAAATTATACTGGAAATTCTAGCTAGAGCATAACACACTCTAGATTGGATCCTGTAAACAGAAAATCCTAAGTAATTTACACACACACACATACACACACATCTAAGAGTTTAACAAATAATAACAATACATGCCACATACTTCGACATCCTAAAGTAAGGACTACCTATTCAAGACATGCTAAGAAATTATAAAACAGACTCTGAAAACATGAGCCAGTCATCCACTTCCAACATACATAATCTTTAAGGTCTTTTATATAAAATTGACTTAAGAGGTCAAGATAAGAGAATTAAATTGGACATACTTACTTGAGTGCTGCATTTCCCTTCTCCTCTCCATAGCAAGAAACTATTTTCTCTTCTTTTTTAAAATCCAAGCTGTAGTCAGAAGAACGGGGTTGAAAGAGAGGATTTCTTTGAAAAGCACTGCTGTGTTTCTTCTTCTTCTTCATCATGGTTGGGGCAAATAGGCTTTCTCTTTTATTTCAAGCCATTGTATTAATCTGCTTTGACAAACCCCACATCTCAGTGGGTTGATATAAGCAAGTTTATTTTTCACTCACACAAGAATTCAATGCAGATGTGTCTAATCAGATGCTCTCTCTCAAGCCAGGGGTACAGGACGAATCCATGCTCATAGTTCCATCATAGTTAGCACATGACCTCAAAGGTCTTTCTGAAAGAGAAAGAGGATTATAAGTGACTTTTTAGGGGCCCAGCCTAGAAGTGGCTTGCATCTCTTTCACCCACATTTTATCGGCCAGAACTCAATAATATGCATAGCCCATCTAACTACAGTGGATTCTGGGACATGTTGGCTATTTATTTGGAAGGAGAATGAAATATTTTGGTGATCATGCAGCCTCAAATTTGTCAAAATATGTTCATATGTTCACTAATTCTTGGCTTTGCTGTTTCTTCCACCAGGGAGCACACTCACTTCCCAAGGAAAACAACCCCATATCCCATCATCCCATCCACTTCCTGCTTCAGGAATGAAGTCCAGGATTCTTGGGTGACATGTAGCCTCCTCCTTTAGATCTGGATGTGGGTCCTTATGGTGTGACCTCAGAACTAAAATTACAGGTCACATTATCCTCAGTCTTCACTATGTAAGGATGGAATTAGGGACAGAATAACTCCAATAAACACACTAATTTGGAAGGTGAAGAATGAGACACATAACTGTCAGTGAACTTAGCAGTACTGAAATGCTACTGGGTAGCTCTTATGAAGGTCCTCGCATTTGGGGGTGGGAAATTCTTTTAATTAGACTCCACTACCACTCTCTAAGAGGAATTGTTTTGTTCATTGTTCTTTGCAGCCCCTAACTCTACCCTTTGCTTTGTTCTTACCCATCTATCATTCTTCTTAGGGGTTGGAGTGTATGACCTATCTAGGGATTGCATCACTCTTGCTGCCTGCTTGCTGGTAGAGAAACCTTGGAGGGCTGAAGTTGTCTGCAGTTTAAACAAACAAAAGCTTTTAAAAATCTAAGCATGTGGTATCCTTGGCAATGTAATTTCCTCAAAAACATACTTGGTTCTGATCTCTTTATAAGTAGCCAGTTACATGTGCTGATAACTACACCCAAAGTTCTTTCAAAGACACAGTTTGCAAACCTACTTGATTTCCTTGTCTTTTCCTCATGTCCCTTTCTCAACTAAGTGGCAGCTACTTTGAGGCTATGTAAAATGACGTGTGGCAGTAAGTTAAGCAAAATGAAAAGACAGAGAAACACATAGCAGATGAAGGAGCAAGATAAAAACCCACCAGACCAAAAAAATGAAGAGGAAATAGGTGGTCTACCTGAAAAAGAATTCAGAGTAAAGATAGTAAAGATGAACCAAAATCTTGGAAATAGAATAGAGAAAATACAAGAAAGGTTTAACAAGGACCTAGAAGAACTAAAGAGCAAACAATGATGAACAACACAGTAAATGAAATAAAAAATTCTCTAGAGGAAATCAATAGCAGAATAACTGAGGCAGAAGAATGGATAAGTGACCTGGAAGATAAAATAGTGGAAATAACTACTGCAGAGCAGAATAAAGAAAAAGAGTGAAAAGAATTGAGGACAGTCTCAGGGACCTCTGGGACAATGTTAAACGCACAAACATTTGAATTACAAGGGTCCCAGATGAAGAAGAGAAAAAGAAAGGGACTGAGAAAATATTTAAAGAGATTATAGTTGAAAACTTCCGTAATATGGGAAAGGAAATAGTTAATCAAGTCCAGAAAGCACAGACTCCCATACAGGATAAATCCAAGGAGAAACTCTGCAAGCCAGAAGGGAGTGGCAGGCCATATTTAAAGTGATGAAAGGGAAAAACCTACAACCAAGATTATTCTACACAGCAAGGATCTCATTCAGATTCGATGGAGAAATTGAAACCTTTACAGACAAGCAAAAGCTAAGAGAATTCAGCACCACTAAACCAACTTTACAAAAAATGCTAAAGGAACTTCTCTAGGCAGGAAACACAAGAGAAGGAAAATACCTACAATAACAAACCCAAAACAATTAAGAAAATGGTAATAGGAACATACATATCAATAATTACCTTAAATGTAAATGGATTAAATACTCCCAACAAAAGACATAGACTGGCTGAATGAATACAAAAACAAGACCCGTATATATGCTGTCTACAAGAGATCCAGTTGAGACCTAGGGACACATACAGACTGAAAGTGAGGGGATGGAAAAAGATATTCCATGCAAATGGAAATTCAAAGAAAGCTGGAGTAGCAATTCTCATATCAGACAAAATAGACTTTAAAATAAAGACTATTACAAGAGACAAAGAAGGACACTACATAATGATCAAGGGATCAATCCAAGAAGAAGATACAACGATTGTAAATATTTATGCACCCAGCATAGGACCACCTCAATACATAAAGCAAATGCTAACAGCCATAAAAGGGGAAATTGACAGTAACACAATCATAGTAGGGGACTTTAACACCCCACTTTCACCAATGGACAGATCATCCAACATGAAAATAAAGAAACACAAACTTTAAATGGTACATTAAACAAGATGGACTTAATTGATATTTATAGGACATTCCATCAAAAAACAACAGAATGCACTTTCTTCTCAAGCGCTCATGGAACATTCTCCAGGATAGATCATATCTTGGGTCAAAAATCAAGCCTTGATAAATTTAAGAAAATTGAAATCGTATCAAATATGTTTTCTGACCGCAATGCTATGAGACTAGATAACTACAGGAAAAAGTCTGTAAAAAATACAAACACGGGCTTCCCTGGTGGCGCAGTGGTTGAGAGTCCACCTGCTGATGCAGGGGACATGGGTTTGTGCCCCAGTCCGGGAAGATCCCACATGCTGCAGAGCGGCTGGGCCCGTGAGCCATGGCCACTAAGCCTGCGCGTCCGGCGCCTGTGCTCCGCAACAGGAGAGGCCGCAACAGTGAGAGGCCCACGTACTGCAAAAAACAAACAAACAAAATACAAACACATGGAGGCTAGACAGTACACTACTTAATAACCAAGAGATCACTGAAGAAATGAAAGAAGAAATCAAAAATACCTAGAAACAAATGACAATGAAAACACAGTGACCCAAAACCTTTGGGATGCAGCAAAAGCAGTTCTTAGAGGGATTTTTATAGCAATACAATCCTACCTTAAGAAACAAGAAACATCTCAAACAGTCTAACCTTACACCTAAAGCAATTAGAGAAAGAAGGAAAAAAAACCCAAAGTTAGCAGAAGGAAAGAAATCATAAAGATCAGATCAGAACTAAATGAAAAAGGGCTCCCCTGATGGCCCACTGGTTAAGAATCTGCCTGCCAATGCAGGGGACATGGGTTCGAGCCCTGGTCCAGGATGATCCCACATGCCGTGGAGCAACTAATCCTGTGCACCATAACTACTGAGCCTGTGCTCTAGAGCCTGTGAGCCACAACTACTGAAGCCCATGCGCCTACAGCCCATGCTCTGCAGCAAGAGAAGCCACCGCAATGAGAAGGCCACGCATCACAATAAAGAGTACCCCTTGCTCACTGCAACTAGAGAAAGGCCGTGCGCACTAACAAAGACCCAAGGCAGCCAAAAATAAATAAATAAAATAAATAAATTTATAAAAAAAGAATGAAATGAAAAAGAAATGAAGGAAACAGTAGCAAAGATCAATAAAACTAAAAGCTGGTTCTTGGAGAAGATAAACAAAATTGATAAACCATTAGCCAGACTCATCAAGAAAAACAGGGAGAAGACCCAAATCAATGGAATTAGAAATGAAAAAGGAGAAGTAACAACTGACACTGCAGAAGTACAAAGGATCATGAGCGATTACTACAAGCAACTATATGCCAATAAAATGGACAACCTGGAAGAAATGGAGAAATTCTTAGAAAAGCAAAACCTTCAGAGACTGAGCCAATCACAAGCACTGAGATTGAGACTGTGATTAAAAATCTTCCTACAAGCAAAAGCCCAGGACCAGATGGCTTCACAGGTGAATTCTATCAAACATTTAGAGAAGAGCTAATACCCATCCTTCTCAAACTCTTCCAAAAAATTGCGGCGAAAGGAACACGCCCAAACTCATTCTATGAGGCCATCATCACCCTGATTCCAAAACCAGACAAAGATACTACAAAAAAAGATAATTACAGAGCAATATCACTGATGAATATAGATGCAAAAATGCTCAACAAAATACTAGCAAACAGAATCCAACAACACATTAAAAGGATCATACACCATGACCAAGTGGGATTTACCCAGGGATGCAAGGATTCTTCAATATACGCGAATCAATCAATGTGATACACCATATTAACAAATTGAAGAATGAAAAACATACGATCATCTCGATAGATGCAGAAAAAGCTTTTGACAAAATTGAACACCCATTTATGATAAAAATTGTACAGAAAGTGGGCATAGAGGAAACCTACCTCAACATAATAAATGGCATGTACGACAAACTCACAGCAAACATCATTCTCAATGGTGAAAAACTGAAAGCATTTCCTCTAAGATCAGACAAGGATGTCCACTCTCACCACTGTTATTCAACATAGTTTTGGAAGTCCTAGCCACGGCAATCAGAGAAGAAAAAGAAACAAAAGGAATACAAATTGGAAAAGAAGAAGTAAAACTGTCCCTGTTTGCAGATGACATGATACTATACATAGAGAATCCTAAAGATGGTACCAGGAAACTACTAGAGCTAATCAGTGAATTTGGTAAAGTAGCAGGATACAAAATTAATGCACAGAAATCTCTTGCATTCCTATACACTAATGATGAAAAACCTGAAAGAGAAATTAAGGAAATACTCCCTTTTAACATTGCAACAAAAAGAATAAAATACCTAGGAATAAACCTACCTAAGGAGATAGAAGACCTATATGCAGAAAACTACAAGAGACTGATGAAAGAAGTTAAAGACGATAAAAACAGCTGGAGAGATATACCATGTTCTTGGATTGGGAAAATCAACATTGTGAAAATGTCTATACTACCCAAAGCAATCTACAGATTCAGTGCAATCCCTATCAAAGTATGAATGGCATTTTTCACAGAACTAGAACACAAAATTTCACAATTTGTATGGAAACACAAAAGACACCAAATAGCCAAAACAATCTTGAGAAAGAAAAATGGAGCTGGAGGAATCAGGCTCCCTGACCTCAGACTATACTACAAAGCTACAGTAATCAAGACAGTATGATACTGGCACAAAAAACAGAAATATAGATCAATGGAACAAGATAGAAAGCCCAGAGATAAAGCCACGCACATATGGTCACCATATTTTTGATAAAGGAAGCAAGAATATACAATGGAGAAAAGACAGCCTCTTTAATAAGTGGTGCTGGGAACACTGGACTGCTACATGTAAAAGAATGAAATTAGAACACTCCTTACAGCATACACAAAAATAAACTCAAAATGGATTAAAGACCTAAATGTAAGGCCAGATACTCTAAAACTCTTAGAGGAAAACATAAGCAGAACACTGTATGACATAAATCACTGCAAGATCCTTTTTGATCCACCCCCTAGAGAAATGGAACTAAAAGCAAAAATAAACAAATGGGACCTAATGAAATTTAAAAGCTTTTGCAGAGCAAAGGAAACCATAAACAGGACGAAAAGACAACCCTCAGAATGGGAGAAAATATTTGTAAACGAAGCAACTGAAAAAGGATTAATCTCCAAAATTTACAGGCAGCTCATGCAGCTCAATATTGAAAAAACAAACAACCCAATCCAAAAATGGGTCGAATACCTGAGTAGACATTTCTCCAAAGAAGATATACAAATTGCCAACAAACACATGAAAGTATGCTCAACATCACCAATCATTAGAGAAATGCAAATCTAAACTACAATGAGGTATTACCTCAACCAGTCACAATGGCCATCATCAAAAAATCTACAAACAATAAATGCTGGAGAGGGTGTGGAGAAAAGGTAACCCTCTTGCACTGTTGGTGGGAATGTAAATTGATATAGCCACTATGGAGAACAGTATGGACGTTCCTTAAAAAACTAAAAAAGGAAGTACCATACGACCCAGCAATCCCAGTACTGGGCATATACCCTGAGAAAACCATAATTCAAAATGAGTCATGTACCACAATGTTCATTGCAGCTCCGTTTACAATAGCCAGGACATGGAAGCAAGCTAAGTGTTCATCAACAGATGAATGGATAAAGAAGATGTGGCACATATATACAATGGAATATTACTCAGCCATAAAAAGGAATGAAATTTAGTTATTTGTAGTGAGGTGGATGGACCTAGAGTCTGTCGTATAGAGTGAAGTAGGTCAGAAAGAGAAAAACAAATGCCGTGTGCTAACACATATATATGGAATAAAAAAAAAATGGTTCTGAAGAACCTACTGGCAGGACAGGAGTAAAGACACAGATGCAGAGAATGGACTTGAGAACATGGGGAGGGGTAAGGGCAAGCTGGGATGAAGTGCGAAAATGGCATTGACATATATACACTATGAAATGTAAAATCGATAGCTAGTGGGAAGCAGCTATATAGCACAGGGAGATCAGCTCGGTGCTTTGTGACCACCTAGAGCGGTGGGATAGGGAGAGTGGGAGGAAGCCGCAAGAGGGAGGAGATATGGGGATATATGTATATGTATAGCTGATTCACTTTGTTATAAAGCGGAAACTAACACACCATTGTAAAGCAATTATATTCCAATAAAGATGTTAAAAAATAAAATAAAATAATGCCTGGGAAGATCATACTTTTAATCTGAGGTTTACAGGTAGGTTGAATCATTCTGTTCTACTAAAAATCTGAGACCTATTCACTCAAAGCTTTTAAAAATTCCATTCCTTGTTTGAGCCCTAAAATTAGATTTTTCAGTGATGCAAAGATGTAAATTTCTTGATTGTATTTCCTTTCTCCTTTCAAAGAACCCATTTGTTTTATAGGGCTTACCCTTTTCATGAAATACTTGCTATAAACAACCAATACCAATCAGTAAACCCTTATTATTTTCTCTTGTATGTCTACTTGACCTAGAGATGCAAGCTCAGTAGGCACATAGTGTGCCTTTTAAGGTATCTTAAGCAACATTTTTTACCAACTTTTTTGTCACTGCATAACTTAAACAATCACTTTTATATCCCTTCTATCAGTAGTCTTGCCTCCCTTCTGAGTGCCTAATAAACGAAAGCCACTAGTCTCAGGTTTTTCTTACAGCATCTTTCTACTTCTGGGTATAGGTCTGTATTAGTATGGGTAGATTACCTGCTCATTAACAAATACTAAAATTGTACGTTTCACCCATATAGAGTCTAACGTGCATGTTCATAATGGACTGGTTATCCTGGGTGATTCCTCTGCAAGTGATGACTTAGGAAACCAGGATTCTTCCATCATGTAGTTCTGTCTCCTATAAAATGTGGCCTGTGTATTCAGGGGTGAAAGGGAAGAGAGACTATGATGGAATGTGGAAGATAGTTTAAGGTCTTGAAATGCAAAAGGCAAAGATTTTCACTCATATTCCGCTGTCCAGAACAAGTAGCATTTTCTTAACCAATGCAAGTGAGAGGAGTTTCAAGGGGACTATTTGGAGGACTGGATATATTTCTCCTGGATGTTGGGCTTGAAGCAGCAGAGCAAAGAAAAGAGAACTGTGCTTCTACTGATAATGGTGTAAGGGTGTGTGAATTTTCTCATGGGTTTAAAGCACTTCCAAATGGGAACTTCCTGGGATAATTTGAAAAGGAATCCTTTCCAAGGGGATTACCTGGAGAGGAAAAAGCTAGCCTAACACAAAAGGTCTGGGGTTGACCACCCAAACCTGGTAACTAAGTTGATTTTAAGCAACCACTGGATGGGAAGAATCACCAAAGTATTCAGGGGTGCTTTTTTCAGGAGTCTCCAGCAAGGAGAAACTCTAGGGAGAAAAGAGTCCCACTAAAGAAAAAGCTAACAGTTGCACATCTGACATGTCCAGAGGGAACTAATGCCAGATTGCAATTGTGCTCACCATTTTGTAAGCTGCAAAAATGCTTTAGAAGTGTAAGCTATTTTATAATGCTAATTTCTGGATGTGTTTGGACACTTAGCAGTGCTGCTATAAATCTTTCTCATTTGGGATTTTATACATCTTTTTTTAAAAATTGGAACAACCTAGATAAGTTTTGTATGGCACATGTGTAGCGAGCATATTTGTAATTGTAGGCAAGTTAAAAAAACTTACGGTCTGCCAATATGTTCTAAAGAAAAAATTATACTCAACTTCATTCCTGCCTTTGCCAGTGTTTTTCTTAATATAACTAGACTGGAAATGTCATTAGCTCAGATCCAAGTATACATGTAGGCTTATTTACTGACACAAGTTTATATGACAGCCATTAAATGAATATGAGAACAGAGCCATGGAGATTTAGAACTAAAAGACAAGATAAGTAGAGATCCTGTAATGTGAAATTGGAGGGAAAAAGGAGATTAAAAAAAGAAAGGAGAGGGAAATATAAGCAACACACACACAATTTAACAACAAAATTTCATCTAAAGTTAAAATATTAGCTGAAATTATAATCAGCTAAACATTGGAGGAACAGTGGTTTATCTTCTTTGAATTTTGAAGTGTTTATTGAAGGGGATGATTCAATGATTTCAGGTTTTTTAACTGGTATGGCTCCTATAGGTTTAAAAGGACTCATGTTGATCCCTCTGTAAGAGTGAAGGTGCTCAGGACCTGCCAGGATGCCACATATTCTTGAATTTAAGAGGAAAACACTCTTAACAAAATATCTCAATATTGTGGAGAAAACCGGAGATGGTTTTAGTCCATGATCCTTTAAAAAGCCTAAATTCAGAATCTAAAAAAATTGTTCTCCTCTTCCATTCTGTCTCCTCTTCCATCAGTCAACAGTCTGATTTTTGGTTGCTTTAGAGAGGAAAGTAGCTACTTTAAACTAAATGTCAATTAAAATAAAGGAGGCATTTATCACAACATAATGTAGTTATATTGATTGTGTAACAGGTTGAGACTTTGGGGATGCTGGGATAAGGTGAATGCATTTTGCTTCTGAATCTTGAAAACCAAAGGGTAAATTGGAGTAGGCAGAATAATGGCCCCCCCAGATGTCCATGTCCTAATCCCTGGAAACCATGAATAAGTAGGACATGTTACATGACCTGATGATCTCACGCTAGAGGCTGAGCAATAGAGTTTTTCAATAAAAGAAATCTTGTTTGTTTTCTCAGGAGTCTGAATTTTATACTTTGTATGTTCCTCCCCAGTTCTGTCCGTATTCATGATTATACTCCCTTGAAGTTTTTGGTCTGCTCTAGGATGGTGGCCTCTGAAATAGATCTGAGGCTCTGGACTCCTCTAAATCTTTCCTACTTGAAATGTGACTCCTGGATCAGCAGCATCATATGAATGCTGGTTGAAAATGAAGAATCTCAAATTTTAACACAGAGTAATGCTTCAGATTCATTTGCATGTTCAAGTTCGAGAAACACTGCTTTAGGCAACATTTCCTGGGTCAAAGGAATCTTAGGAGAACGTCCTTGTCTCAAAGACTGATGCTGTTTAAGCTAACTCGTTGCGGTGGTGGATGCTGTGGTGGTTTTGTTAATGGTGGTGATGGTTGTAATGGTGGTGTTTGTGGTGGTGTGGATAGTTTTGGTAGTAGTCATGTGGGGCAAGTAGCTACAGTGAGAAAACATTTTCTCCAATATGACAGACATACCCCTGGCCTTGCCTACCTTTTTAAAACTAGCACCTAGCATAGTTCCTGGCCTGTTGAATGTGTTTAATAAATATTTGTTGAATGAAAAGAAGATTAAAAAAAATACCTATATGTACAATCAGCCATAAAGTTCTGGAAATCACATCTCACCTCTACTCCTCCAAGAAGAAGTAAAAAAAAAACCTATTTCTACAAATTCTACATAAACCCATCCAACCATCTGTCCATCTGTCCATCCATCCACCCATCTACCCATCCATCCATCTGTGAACAGCATTCATTCATTTATTGTCAAGAAACATTTATTTGGCATTTACTGTTGTGTTAGATTCTGGGGAATTAATGATGAAAAGGACACAATTCTGCCTTGAGGAGTTCAAAGTCTAGTGATAGAGAGATACAGACAATTATAATGACATGTAAATATTCAGTGGAAGATATGTAAAGGTATTACATTAATGAGGAAAAGGTAATTAAAACAAGGGTTTTAAAGAGTGAAGGATTTGATGGGTAAGTAGACTTTTATTAGGCAAAATGGAGACAGTGGCATCCTGGGGAGATGGGAAATCCTGAGTTACTTTTATGCATTTAGATAACTTTTGACATTCTGAGCCTTATAATGTCTAATTGTTATGTTTGAGGCATGAAATATGGAATGTGACAAATGGAGTTGACCCAAGAGGAAGGGAAGGCCCATTCTTCTCTGTGTCCCTAGGTCCTAAGAGCTACGAGAAGTTTGCCACCCTGCTCTTTCCTCTAAAAAAGAACTCCAGAAATGTGCCCATGATATTTATGACAACTGAGGCCTCCAGTGTCAACATGACTTTAGAATGTGTTACAAGAAATTCTTGCCCAGGAAGAAAAGGATGAAACCAATAAATATATTTACTATGTGTTTTGGGAACTACCTGAAAACCAACTTATCTGAGCAAATACTTTTCTTATCTGGGTAAACAGCCCATGCACAGGACACTAGATTACTCACCTGGGCAAATAACTCACTTAACAAACAACTATTTACACATCAAGACCCTAACCTCACTGTGTCCACCAATCCTAAAATATTGCATCATGAGTTTATCCCAATCCCAGATAGAGCCAGGTCCCACATTGAAAGACCTGCCTTAAATAATGAGTCCAGATCTAAAAATCCTGTAAAAATCTTCTCCTGACAAGAGCTTTCTGAGACATTATTGAGTAAAGGTGTTCTCTGTTACTGCAGCAGGTTTAATAAACTTACTTTGCTGGATAAACAGGTGATTTGGTGGAGTTTCGGGAGCAGATTTGAAACAGTTGACAATGTCTGAAAATAAAGGAATAGGAAAACAGGAAATTCTAAGGTTATTCTGTGTGCCACATGTGGTTATGGGCTGAATAGAGTTAGGTGTGGGCAAATCATTTCTTGATTTATTAGATTAAGCTTACTTAAAGGAGGACAATATAAATATAGACACTGATTGTTATTCTAGGAAATAAAAGATGTTTCAAATATTTATGACAGAATGCCTAACAGCAAATAATTGAAAGTACATCTTGGAAGATATGTTTACAGTGTTTCTCAAAAAATTGTGTAGCTGCCACTGCTGTTTATCTTCCAACTTTGTTTGTAAAACAGACAAGTTAATTTTTCTTCTTTTCCATTACCTGTTTCTAAGTGTATGTTTATACAATGTAATAAATGTCTATTGTGAACATTGGCCAAAAAAACTAAGGGTTAACTTAAGAAGAGTTAATCAAATAGTGTCAAGATTTTCATTTAAAAATGTATATGCAGTTTGAGGTTGGGCTGTTAATAATGTAAACTTTACAACAAGTAATTTCCATTTCTGTTTCTAAGTACAGTTGGTGTTGCTAAACGTATCTTATTGGTTTCTTTTACTTGAACTGATGGTATCAGCAAGCAGCACTGAATTCGCTTCAGCACCTCATTACAAGAGGAGGTGGTATGGAGGACTAGGGAGAGCCACACACCATGTTTTTTTCTAGGCTGGTTGCATAAAGCCCTCTGTTTTCTGCTACATGGACAAAATTCTAACCTTTTCTTTTTTTAATTAACAATATGAAAATAGAGGATGTATTTTGATGCATCCTCATACTGACCCAAATATTTGTGGATTAAATGATAGTTTTAATTAATGTGAACCAGCAGTACAATCACTAAGGATGCTGTGTTTTAACACTGTTGACTTAATTCTGCCCCTCATCATTCCTTACTTGCATTATTACCATTGACTCTTTACAGCTCTCTGTTCTAGTCTGCTGCATGCCCCCAACCTGATAATTTATCTTCTATATTATATTGCATGACTTTTTTCCCTAAAATGTTTATGTTATATTACCCCTGCTTATGAATCTCTTAGTAGCTCCATATGTCTTGAGGAAAAAGTTTAAGCACTTTAACAATAACAATATATATGACCCTGCCTACTTCTCCATCATTCTCTCTTGTAACTACCATATGAAAGCATTTTGCTCAAAGACATTTGAACTAATTGGTACATAAACTTCTGATAAGCTAATTCTTCATGTTTAAGAATGTAACTCAATCACCTTCTTCAATTTACCATCCATTACCCACCTCCAGACCGGTAAACCCCGGACCTTGGGGGAGCTCGGATGATGAGGCAGCTACCTGCCAACCCCATGGGAGTGGCTTGTGCCTCCTCATTTAACAGGCCAGAATCTGCATACTCTTAATTTAATACACCAGCTATGGGTCTCTCAACACAATGATATATATACAAAGGAACACTGATATATGTTTTGCAAACATCTTTCTGATTTATAATTTACCTTTTGATTCCATTTATGGCTTTTTAGGTAAACATTTTCATTTTTGCATAAATCTATCAAAATTTTAATTTGGATTTGGAGTTAGAAAGTAACTTCTACAACTTTCCTTTTAATATATATTTACAAACACTTAAAAGTAATAATCCATCTGGGAATTATTCAGTATAAGAAGTGAGGTAGAGATATAACCATATTTGGTTTTAAATGTATAGTCATTAATCTCAGTGCCATTTATTGTATAGCCATATACTTCCCTTTGATTAAAAGTGCCACTTTCATCCCTGTTTCTTTCCTGAATTCAATTAGCTCTAATTTCATTTCTCCCAGTTTATTGTCTGTTTTGGTCTTTGTTTTTGTATTTCTGATGCAACATGTTTTCATTTTATCATAGAATGCTTATACTTTATATAATTAACTTGAAGAGTTGCATTTCAGTTTTCTACATGGTTGGTTCTTTTGGGAGAAATTTTTATCAGGTGTAATGTTTTGATCCTGATTTTTCATTTTCCTCTTCTAGCAGCATTGTTTAGTGAATGATGCTTTCTTACATTTTTCTATTTGTGGATGGGCTTGTAGTTCAAGATTGTCCTCTTCTCAGTTTGGGAAAAAGTTCTGTGTTTTCAGTGGATTGTTCTTTTGGGAGGAGAGGGGAGAATTGTTCATCCTATTTTATGGTTCCTTTTTTTTCCTGCTTCATACATTTCCCCCTTTTTCTTTTTTCCCCTTCACCACCTAGATTCCTAAATACTTCTTTTTTATCCTTTTCAATCTCAGAAACATTCCTTTTTAAGGCTGCCTGCTTGAGTCCTGCACACTTTTAAGTCCCTTCCTTGAAGTCAGTGTGCTGATCTACTGGGACTTTCTTTCAGTATTGTTAGACCTAGGATTAACTTCCTCCTTCTGAGGGTGATTTTAGGTTCATCTTATGTTTTCTGTTCCCCTCATAGCTCTTCACAGTTTGTCTAGATTCCTTCCTGCTCTCTGCAAGGTTTGAATGGGGTCTCAGAACATAGATATTCTGATAATTCCTGTTTATTTTTCTGCTCACAGGTATTTATGAGTTTGTTTATGATGTTCATCATTTATTTATGATGTTCTCTATTTTTTAGTCATGCTGAAGATCTGGGATCCTTCTTCCTTTAGTTGATCTGTAAGGTTTTTTTGGAGCATGTGTGGTGAGGGTCAGTTTTAGATAGTCACTACTGAACTGGCTTGTTTGTATTTATAATAAAGTTTCATACTCTAGTTTCATAATAAATTTTAAGTATTCTTTAAAAATAATATCTGGTTTCTTTCACCTATTTATCATTCCATATGAACTATGGAACTTATGTTAAAATTTTTCATTGAAAGATAATCATATTACAGTTTATCATTTGAAAAATAATATTTTTACAATATTAAATCTTTGTGTGTAGGAACGTGAATGGCTCATCATTTGTTTAATTTTTATTTCCATTGTAAAGGGATATATATGTTATTGATAGTGATCACATGTGAAATGTCACATATGTGATATTTGATAGCAATTTACAGTAAATATTGATATTCGTTGATTTCAAAACAACATAGAGAGATACTCATTCACTTTTTTTAAAAATACAATGCACTATAGGTGGGAGAGGTATTTTTATCATCCCATTTTACAATTATAGATCAAATGCCAGAAAATTTAAATGACTTGCTTAAATTCATGTAGTTATTTGGCATTACATTTGGGTCCAGGTTCTGTATTAAGTGATTTTCTAGCTCAATTCTTTCTTTCTACAATAAGTTCATGATTTTAAATTTCTATATACTAAATAACCACAGTGAGACATTTGCCATTGTATGTTCTATGGTCATTTTATTTCTAGATATTGTTTGATCTTTTCCCAATGTACAGCTTATATATACATATATTTGTCTCTCTGTGTGTTTCCATAACCTAAATTCTTACCCTAATGCATTGTCTAATTTTTTTTGGATGAACAAATGAAGTTAATATTCATTTAGTTTCAGAGCTTGGTAACTAATATATAAAAAGAGAATTTATCTAAGTAATGTTGAGTAATTGTGCCATTTTTTGTCTAAAAGACGATGTAAATATTTTTTACTATATATCAGTCCATCTTTTATCTTTGTCTGCTCTTTACCTTCTACCAATCCCTCTCCCATTCTCTTCTCCTTCCTCCTTTCCTCACTTCTCATCTCCTCCCCTTCTCTGGGGTCCCTTCTTGTCTTTTTATTTTCAAACAGAAATATTCTTAATGATTAAAAGTAAATAAATCTTGAAGTTTTGGGTGAACTCTGGGCTCAGTAGAAATTATAAGCCCTCTCAGATCATTTCATGTTTATGTAGTATAAACACTGTAACTTGAAAATTTCAGTTGAGGACTGATTACAAAATACAATAGGTATTGAAAAAGGATGCAATTTTCTCTTCTGAAATGGAAGAACAGGCTATACAAATGCAGTAACAGCCAACACTCAAGTATGGTTAATATTAATAGAGAGAAGAAAAAATTTAAAACTCTTATATTTACTGAATACCTACTCTGCATTAGGTAAGGAATCAGTCAATTTCACATTACCAAATTTAATCCTTGCAATAATTCCCTGTTTTGCATGTGAAAAAGCTCAAGTTAGGAGAGATTAATCACCTTTCAGGAGGTCACCTGGGGGGTCATGAAGGACCTAGGGATTGGGAGAAGGTGTCTCTCATACTAAACCTATTCTCTTTCCATCAAAGTGTGCAGAAAGGAGTAACTGTTCTGATAAGATCTCTAATTATAGTGTTTGGGAAAAAAAAGAGGTCATCGTCTATATGTGTCTGTCTGTGCATATTAAAAGAATGTTCTCAGATAACTTTAGATACTATTTCATATAATCCTTTCTCCTAGTAAAAGGGGAAACAGTCCTTTGAGCGCATCTTTATTGAAGTATTTCTTATCTTGTCTGCTGCAGGCTACAGCATCTAAATCCCTGAAAGTCCCCGATAGATTTTAGGTCCAAATGAATAATGTTTGTCTTCTGTGTTACTACTTTTAGAAAGCAATTCGTGGTGCAAATGTGGCTGGGGCCTGTGGGTAACAAAACGTCCTACGTTGAGGGAGAACATTGCCTGTTACTTGATTTGGTATCTTAAAGCCCAATTTTTAATAAGGAGATCACTTCTCTGCTTTTCTTTATATATCTCTCTAAGATGACCTATTATTGAATACATCATTGCTGATGAAATTTTCCACATTTAAAATATATACACTATATATAGTTAAATGAGCTAGCAGTTACCATTTAGAGGGAAGGACACAATCTCATTAGCAAGAAGGCAGGCAAATCATAGAGATAATAATGAACATTAGTAAATCAACATCCCATAGGTGGGGAGATGAAGATTTAGGTCTGTTATCATCAACTGTACTTAAGTTTCAGTAAGATATATTGTCTGCTCATTTAACATAATTTCTTATAGCAAAATGGAAATAATTATAATAAACCGTCATGGTGAATAATTAATATAAATTAGATGTTGTGGACAGACATATATGCATATAAATAAATGCAAATGAGTGAAGTAATGCATATGAAAGCAATTAGTTTAACAAATGGATTGTTTCTGAGAAGTTTGTAACCATTTGAGGTGATTATTAGGATTTGTTAGTGCTAAAATAGTGTTAAAGCTCAGTTGATCAGGAGATCACTAGAGAGCTTTTATTAAACAAATTTCTTAAGTTACACCTGATGTACTGATTCAGTAAATGTGAGTGGGGCAGGAAGAAAGTTTCCAAAGGTCCTTGGTGATTCTGGTGACTAACTAGATTAGGGAATAATAGTGATGACTTGAATTTATTGAGCTTTATTGAGTGTATACTATGGTCTAGACACTGCATAACACTTAACAAATACTGACTGGATTAATATCCATAAAACCCTGTGAAACAAACATTATCTTATAATGCCCAATTTATAGATGTGGAAACTGAGGCACAGAGAGGCTAAGTAACATGCCTAAACTTATAAAGCTAGTAAGAGGTAGTGATGGGATTTAAGACCAGGAAATTTGACTCCAGATTCTGAGCTACTAAACAGCACATTCTACTTTAGTTTAGAGCATGTCACTGTGAAAAAAGTCTTCCTTTACTTGGGGTCCACCATGTTGACCTTCTGAGACCTTGGGCAAATCGTCAGCTACTGCTGGGATTTTACTTTGCCTTGTGGCAAAGCCTGTAAGAATTGTGATAGAGTCTGGGGTTTTTCAAATGAACACCTGGTTGCTTTAGTCATGTAAGAAGACAAAATACAGCCTAATAATTTAGTTGAAATTCATGAGTTTTCACTTTTTTCCCCTAGCCTTCACACATTTGAAAGTAGCTGTTGATAATTCAGTATGTATACTGTATAAATTCCTATTATTCCAGCTCTAATGCCACCCTTTTCCCTTAAGGGGAGATATCAGATATTCAGTGAGTGACAGGGTCAGTGTTAAAGAGAATCTGAATCTGCCCTAATTAATGAAAAAAGCAAATCATTTTATATCTTTTATATTTTAATTCTTGTAAGTAACAAATTTCTTGCAATACTTCTCACAAATGATGATGACACATCCCTGTATGTCTTTACCAGGACCAAGAACTGATTTACTAACAGTCATCACATAGATTTGATTCGGCCGACATGGCAATTCAACTGCTTGCTTCATTGAACTGACCAGGCAATGCTGCCAAAACAGTTGGATCAGTCCCAAACAGCCCAGACCCCCCTTTTACCTTGATGTAAATTGGAATGGCAATAATCCCACCCATCCTTCCTAAAGGAATGTGGGAAGAACTTGGGAGAATATATTTGGACGTACTATGAATTTTTCTGGAAGGATTCAAAGATGAAATATTTTCATAATGGGTTCATCTTATCTGACATATTAAAAATAACTCTGATGGTAATAGGGCAAAGCTATCTCATGACTGGATATTTAATATAAGCCTTTAGCAGCCTATTGGTAAAAGAGCATATTAGCTCAGTGTGACACTGGTGGAGAATTGTTTAATTACAACAGAACATAGCACAAAATATGATTATTGCACAGGAACAGTTTGAGATTCAGTTCATTTCACAGTTTTCCAAAGCTGCTTTTAGTTGCTCTACTCACAAGGGCACTCACTGTGGAATGAATAGTGAGGGTTTTAGTTTATCTGACATCATTGTTAAAGAGAAAACGTGTCAGAGGATGGGGGGGATGTTCACTGCAGAATTCCTGAAGTCTGCCATAGTGGTGGTCTTCACGAATGCTCACTTTGCTGTTCGGTACTTCGTTGCACTTCACAGCCTTCCTGTTTTCCCTTGGAGCTTTTTCTCACTTAGGTGATTTGTACCAGACCTTCTCCCTCTGATAAAAAGAACTTTGGAGATCATCTCCTCTGGGCTTGGATGCCATTTAGTAATGGCCACAGAGAGACCCAGTGCTCTCCATGGATATTCTTTGAATTATTTGAGATAGTGATGGTGATGTATCAATTTATTGTATTGGAGGTCAAAAGAAGAAAGCGGATATGTGTTAAAATGTTCAGGGTTAAACCACATGAGCCATGGGTGCTACAGTTCATGATTGCTGTGTTATCTATGTGAGCAGCTCTTTTGCCAGCTTTCTTTGTAGCACTGCCTCTGCCACCTTCATTGATGAATTAGAGCATCCTGTTAACCAATCAGCACTCGGGATTGGGTTTTGTTTATGGTATACACAGTAAACCAAAAAGGCTGTCTGTATTGTCTCCACACAGTGAAATTAATTTTTATAGTACAAGGTAAGAATAAATGCTTCTTAGATTGTGTAATGACATGGAGAATCACTAGGAAACTGATTATTTAGTTTTAGTGTTTCTTTAGGAGAGGTCATTTCTTATTTTATAAACATATATTAAAGTTCCTCCACAAATTTTACAAATTTAGGGTAGACTTTATTTATTTATTTATATTAAAATACCACTGGATTTGTCTCATTGAGAGATAGTACTCATCATTTCCTAGCTGATAGATTATTTTCATTATGTGGTTTCTTTTAAGACTAGGGGGTCATCTTCGACTAATGAGCTTCCAGTGACCAGAACGGCATTCTTTGTTAAAGTGCTTTAGAATTTGATTAATTGGGAGGCCAGCCCAGGTCTTTTCTGCAGGCATCATTCATGAATCACTCCCTATGGTCTGCAGCAAAATTATCCACACTCTATTATTGGCAAAGGCTCTGCAATACCTTTATAACCCATTGGAAATGAACTTTATCCCCACATATTAAATAGTTTCTTCATAACTCTGCCCGCCTAGAATTAGACAAAGCACAGGGCATCCAAATGCTTCTACTTGATGTATAATAGAGATTGTTTCATCTGGTAAATAATTGGTTGGAGGGGAGAGGATAATAAGAGATGATAATGACCAACCCACATGGTTAGCCAAGCTGAGCAGGAAGCATTGATTTGGGCAATTGGAATATCCTTTGAAATCTTGCCTACTACTTTTTTTTTCCCTAGATTGCTTTGCAGTTTTGCATTTTGTTTTTGTTTTTGAATGAAATCAGTAGGCTCAGGAACAACTTTGAATTTTTTCCGTCATTGTTAGGTGTTAACATTTCCAGAGAGAAGGCTATCGTACTGATGACAGTCCTTGAAATAAATTTTCTAATGCTGTAAATATTTGATGCTATACATCTTTTTAAGAAAGTCATTCTTCATAAATATCTTTACTCTCCTGCTTAAGATTTACTGGCATCTAACCTAGTCCTAATCTGTAATTGGCATAGCATTTTCCTCTGCATGATGGAATATAGCAATTATAATAAAAGAATTTGCACACCACTCCTGAGAGATGACCCTTATTATAGTCATTTTGCAGCTAGTTAAGTAGAGAGGTCAAGTTCATTTCTCAGGATAAAATAGCAAGTCAGTGGCCCAGCCAGACATAAAACCTAGAGTACTAATTTAGAGTCTACAATAAAAAACAGTGGATTTAAAAAGAAAAGGAATTAACTGGTAGCAGACTCCCTGGCTTTCTGAGCACCTGGGAAGTACAGTCCCCCAAAGGGTTCCTTATTATCTTGGCCTAGGAGATCGAGGTGACCACCATGTAGGGCATTAGAGAGGTATAGTTTGACTACTGAGTTTCTCCATGCTTTAAGGAGACTGGGGTGATTGGAGCCCTCTACTCCTCTAAATTGAGCTCCATCCTGCTAGGAAGCCATGTGGTATCAATATGATCAAGGAGCAAAGAGTAGGTGCCCCATGTTGTGTCTCCTGTCCTCTCCTCCACAACTTGGTTGAATAAATAGACAAGTCATTAACATCACTAAGCTTCAGTTCTTCAACTGCGGAATGAGATCATACCACCTGTCCTTTCTGTCCCATAAAGTTGCTGGACGGATCCTGTAAGGCAATAGATGCTTCATAAAACATTAAACACTATACCTGACATACTATTTTAAGGCCTTCTAAACTAACATGAGATTGAAAATATGCATTTTTAACGGAAGATTTGGACTCCAAATTTGCTAATACAAAGAAGATCTGAGAAGGGTGTAACAATGGAACCAGGGAACATTTTTCTGGTGATTCTCAATCATATATGCTAGAATAATTGCAGCTAAAAATGATACTGCATTTCAAAATTAGTTGTTACAGGGGAGTTAACAAATTCCTATAAATTGTTTTCCTTTACCATCTTGACTTGGGAAACTACACAGGGATTTGTATCAAGAGAAACAAGTCCAAAAGGAAAGACATTGGATTGTGAATAATAATTTGAAAATTAAAAATGGATGTTTTCTACTCAGAGGGAGTTTATAAAAAATAACTATGGATATGTATTGTGGGGGTAACAAATTATACTGCTGTGGATTTTCTATAGGCCCTCAGAGTAGAAGAGAACATTGGCACATTAGTCTTCAAATTTTCTCTCAAAGATCTATCAGAAAAGATCTCAGCATCTTAGGGCATATCTAAATCCAGAGGGAAAAAAAAGCAACAACAAATACGTCCTTGGAAAAGCTCTAAGTCCCCCAGGTATATTTAATGTTTTGTTTCTCAAAAGTTGCCACTTTCACTTTTATTATGCATTTCAATCCACAAAAATTCTTCACTTATGCACCACGTTTTAAATGTTTTCGCTAAAGGCATCATGGGGCGCTGAATTGTGTCAAATGCATCCTTGACACCTGCATAAATGTTTCAGGAGACAATTATGAAATGGCAACATAATTACTTTTTCTATTGCAGGAAGCCTAATGGATCATAGAAAATGTCCTAGTTGGCATGTGTAACTTCAATGCATCGTTCTTAGTGTTTCCCAGAAGGTGTTCGCCTAATGAAGTAAGTAATATTACAAATAGCAATTTGCTTTGTTTTGTTTATTTTCCCAGCTTTGTTGCTTCATGCACTGTGTTTCTCAGTTTACCAATGAAAACTAACTTTGGGCCATTCTCAAGATTAAAAAAGAATAGCCTGATATGATCAAATAAGGTGACATTATTTTTTCTTAATCTATTGCTGTTGAGGATATTCTAGAAGTACACTACTTAATTGAATACCTGTCCCAGGGACTGATTTATTGCTTCTTTTAACTTAAAATGTTAGAACTACTAAGCAAAAACTAAATACCGATTTGAACTAGTTTTAAATCTTTTGAAAATGGGAGCACTATTTTAATATTAATTGACTTGAATCTTGGTGGACCAATTCCTAAAACATTCTTTTGTCATTCTCATTTGGTTTATCTTTGTCTCTAGAGTATCAAGGGATTCTCACTCAATCAAGTCACAATTGATAAGCATCACTTTCTTTAGTCTGCTTATAACATAAATCCTCCCTCTTAGCTTCTACCAACCCACACCTCCTTGTACAACTTTTTATATCCTCATAGCCTTCATGTTTCTGCTATGATTGCATCACTATATCCCACATATTTTTGTAGAGCTAGATTTCTGGGGATTCTGAAACATGAAAAATGGGTGAGTTCCATAGGGAAATGTGGAACCAATGTACACAGCCAGTATCAGGAAGAACACAGACCAATGACTATAGGGTGACAGTTTCAAGGGAGGAAGAGTCCTTCTGCTGTAAGCAGATTTTTGATTTTTCTGAAATAATGCTAACCTGTGGCATTTGGCAAACATAAGGGCATACCTAAGGGGGCAGAAATTGTGTAGGGCAGTAGGGTATGGTAATTTTTAAAGGCCACAAACTGAAAAGTGATAACTGCTTTTGCTTATTTATCAGGTTAGTTTCAGACTTTTAACCTTGATGTCAGTCTCAGCATGGTCTCCAGATCCTTTATAACAAGTGTTTGGTGTGGCTCCCTGGATTCATCCTCTCCTGTCTGTGCTGTGTTCCTTGGCTTCTAAAGACTGTATCATCTGGGCTCTCTTGCTGAATGGCTCTCAGTTGGGTCTGCCAATGGGAAGCACTGGCAAATATTGGAAAAAGGAAGGGGAGGTGTCAGTGTATTTTGTCCCTTCTCATTCCCTGTTCTAGTGCCTTGACCTTATTATACAGTGCAACTCCTCTGTGGTTTTCCTTTTCGTTGGCTCCACTAATACTGTTTTCTTCCCATCTTCTTTTGGCCTTGGTTTTCCTTTGTTGCTAATCTCTGTGAACATCAACCTACCTCCTTTCTCTCTCCATTAACCTTGCCAACACCTCTGCAAACAATCTCTTCATTCAAGTCTCTTTGTCTGGGCTCAATACTGTTTCCTGTTGCTAACTGTGTCTGATACAAGAGTTGTATGATGTCGAGATTGCAGGATTTGTTCTGTGCCACTCCTCTGTGACTACAGAATTATCTGTTACTGACTAGTCCCTGACTAACAAATATAATTAAGCAGAATGCAGGGTTTAAGAGCAAATGGAAGGGAATAAGAGAGACTTGGGTTTGATTTTGTGCAAGTAACTTCACCACTGCGATCGCCACTTTCCTCCTCTGTAAGATGGGGATTGTAATTGTGTTAATATCACTGGTTCTTTTGAGACTAAATGGGATAATACATGTAGAACTCTTAGCACGTCACATAGTACTGTGTGCACAGTCTGCAGTTAGCTAGTACATAATAAGCACTCAATACATTTTATCGTCATGATTATGTATTTCCCAGCTACAAATACAGTGGTACTTAGAGGGAATGTGTATAGTCAGTGGATCGGTAGAATAGACAGAATTTGCCCATCATCATCATATATAATGTGGATGGTATGGCTTTGTTAGCAGAAAGTGTGGATGAAGATGAACTAGGTGTGAAATGTTAGAAATGGATGCTGCTCTGATCATAGCCTCTTTCCTTGTGGTAGCTAGTTCCGCTTTGTTTAGGATGGTCTGGAGGACATGCGGCACGCTGTTTTGTCTGTCTCCGATAAGAGGCTACCATCTGGTGTTTGATCATCAGGATTACTGATGTTATCAGTTGTTCCTTTATTTCTGTTTTAATCAACCTTCTTCAAGGCATGCTTCCCAAATGTGAAGAGCCAATTTGCTGAGAAAGCTATCTACTTGCGCATAGCAAAGCTGAAGAATTTGTTTACTTGATAAGTCTCAAAAAATGTTCTTATTAGTGAAACAAAATCTACATTTTTGGTTATGTTTTCTAGGTTGATGGTTCTCTTAGGAATTAAAAATGCTTATGCCAGCAATACCTGACTTTCATGGGTTGCTTGCAGGGTTAATGGCTCTGTGGAGAAAAATCTAGGCCTAAAGTCATTAGCTTTCTACTTCCTGTCATTCTCAATGATGATACTAGGCAGTTGTCAACAGTTACTGTTGTATCCAAGATGTGCAGCTATTCTGGAAGGATTTAATTATGTAGATGCTAGTGGTGTGTCTGGACAGCTGGTGAACGTATATTGCCCTTTATGTTATCCAGAGTGTGAAGGTTAGTATCTTATTAGGCTAGGATTGATGTTCGCATGGCACCACTCACAAGCTTCATAACCTTTTTCTAAGCCTCAGTTTCCTAATGTATAAATGGGGATAATAGCCCTCATAGCATTCATGTGAAAGATAAAATAAAATAATGTAAGGAAAACATTTATTACATTACCTGGCCCCTAGTAAGTTCTTTTGAAATGTTAGGTATTTAGCCGTTATGTGGCAGAATTGAAGATCCAGTGCCAGAACCTGAAGCTAGGGTGATAAACTCAGTAGTCCCTGTACTCATGGAGCTTTAAGTTTGTTCTTTGGCTAGTTGCTTCCATGATGTTTGCTAGCAAAGAGTAAGCTTTACTCATGCTAGCAATGACCCTTAGCCTATTTTCTGGTGTTAATGTTTCAAACCAGAAAGGGAACACTTTGAGTATAATTTAATTGTGAATCCACACTTGTTGTAAGAGTTGCTATGCAAGTGGTTAAATTTTCATTATCTTCCAATTTCAGTACATTCTATTTCCCCTTCTTTTTTTGGCTATACTTGGCACTGTGACTGACTAGACAAATACAGAACTATCTAGTGGTAGTTAAAAACACAAACTTTGCAATCAGACAGATTTGTGTTGAAACTAAGCTCCCCCACTTGTTAGCTGTATGATCTCAGGATAGTTGTCTCACTAATCTATCAGGTTTTTGCTATTACAGACAGACTAAAATACAAAGAAGAGATACAGACTCATATACACACACAGGGAGAACACTGTGTAACAACAGAGACTAGGTTCTGTTGCTGTTAACCAAGGAACACCAAGGCTTGCCAATAAACAATAGAAGCTAGGAGAGACTCATGGGACAGATTCACCTTCTGAGTGAATTCACCCAAGTAGGAAACAACCCTGCTGACATGTTAATTTCAGACTTTCTGACTTTCTGTCTTTATAACTGTGAGAAAATATATTTCTGTTGTTGTAACTACAAGGTTTGTGGTACTTTGTTATGAAAGCCCTAGGAAACGGATACAATCATAATTTTTTATTATTTGTAAGTAAGAGAACTAATCAGTTCTTTCACCTGATGTAAAGGGGTTTAGTGTCTTCAGGTATAAATATCTAAGCTTTAAAATCACTTACTGTCCCCACATTGAGAAAAAGATCAATTTCATTAATATATAACTATATATAATAATTTATAATATTAAATGATACATATATTTATAGATTATATGACAGTATCCCTCATGTTGTTTTGAAATGCATGCAGTAAGCCTCAGTGATGAAACAACTTGCCCAACATCATACAAAGAATATGATTTCCTGATTGCTAGTCTGATTTCCGACTGAAGGTGAGACTTGAGTAACCATGTCCATGGTTTCATCTCCCTGACTAATTCATTTCCTCCTTGAAGATTGAGTTGGCAGTCATGAGTGCCCTTCTTTAATATTTTTCCTCATACCACTAATTCTTTAATACTTGAAATTGTCATCTCTCTTCGCTGTTCTGTATCTTATTCTTTTTTGTTATGTAATGTAAAATATAATTTTTTTCAGTTGCTCCATGGAGATAAGGACCAATACTAAAAATGGAATGCTCTAACATTGACACACCACATTCTAATCATGTAGGCTATTGCAGCAGAGCGCTAGTGTTTCTTTCCATGCCAATTATCCTTACTTTCAGAGAGAGTGAGCACTAAATTATGGGGAGAAAATAGTCATTAGAACATAAAGATTCCATAATTTTCTGAAAGAAATCTCCCCAATAACCAGGCTTGCTATAAATACACAGTAATTTTTGATTTTGTAACTAAAACAATTAATTGATCTAATTACTTTTTTAATTAGTAAGAAAATAAGAGAGAGTGTGAAAGGGAGGTGTAGATGTGCGCCTTGATTAGAAAGAACCTGATAAACTCATTCAAATGGGGCTATAAATGACCAGTTAACTTTAACATATTACCTATATAAAGTGTTCTTTTTTGGGGGGGGAGTGTTGTATGGGACAAACCCTGAAACTATAGTCGTGGAATATCATTCATTAATGTGAATATATGTATTAGTAGTGGTGGTGGAGTTTTTGGTAGTATGACAAAAATATTTGTATACATTGGAGTCACTAATAACTGGAATGGGTTGTAGTTTGGAGGTTATCTAGTTAAACTCTCAGTTTTACAGGAAATATCAAGGCATGGGGAATTTCATGGCTTGCTAAAGGATAGTACAAACTTAGCATTAGAAATCAGGACTTCTGACCCTATCCCAGGGCTCTTTTCATTATAATAGGAAGGGAAAATGCGTTTCAACTGTGTACCAATCTGGACCATTGACAGTAGTTGCCCGGCCATACTTTCCCTGATTGTTTAGTGATGTTTGTCATGGGTTCTGGAAGAGGCAGTGGTTGACACTTACTATGAATTATCATCTCTGATCTACACGGAACTGTGACCTCGAACCTATTTTTGACAGTCATATAGTAGATATCTCCAGAATGAAATGTGAGATGTATCATATGTAGGGGGAAATAAAGCTAAGTTGGGTGCATGTGTGTGTGTATGCGTGTGTGTGTGTGTGTGTGTGTGTGTGTGTGTGTACGTGTACGGTAAAGAAAGCAAGCTTTTGCCCACGGTGACGTATTTTCTTCAATTAAAAACTTCTTAGGACATTATGCTAAGTGGAATAAGTCAGACAGAGAAAGACAAATACTGTATCATATCACTCATATGTGGAATCTAAAAAATACAACAAACTAGTGAAAAAACAAAAAAGAAGCAGACTCACAGATATAGAGAACAAATCAGTGGTTACCAGGGGGGAGGGGGGAGGGGCAAAGATGGGTGGGGGGAAAAGGAGTTACTGACGGGATTATATGAAATCATGTGTGTGAAACTTTTGAAAATTGTAAAGCACTACAGAATTAAAAGAATCTTTCATTCAATTAAAAAAATTAAAATTAAAATATATCTTAAAAAATAAAAACCTCTTAAAGCTCAAAAGCCTAGTAAAATCCATTTGCAAAAAAAAAGTCTCCATTCCAGTGTAAGAAATTTTGGGATTTGTGTGCTTCCCTTTGTTTTTCTCTAATGTCTGAAGCTCTGCTGTTGCCTTATTTGTGATTTATAAAATTAAAATTCTTTACCTTCACTTTTGATTTCCTCTCTACAAAAGCGTACGTGTTGTCTCTGCTTAAAGCCTCAGTTCACAGAACATTCTCAGAAAAAGTAAACCACACACTTCTTCCTTCTGAACCTTTCCAGTTGACTGCTAAGCTGTCATTCTGCTTTTCATGTTATTTTTGTACTTAGAGATTTACTGTTCTGAAAGATCTCAAAGGGCTCCATGAAATGGAATTTGCTATTTGATATGATTTCCTATTGAGTTTGGAAAGCATTAGGCCACAGCATATCCTTTATTTTATAAATGGGGAAATGCTAACAGAGAAGGCGAGTGAATGCTGTAAGTCACACAGCAAGCAAGTGTTGTAACCTTCCGTTTTGACTATTATGGTATATTGTTTCTATCTCTATCCTTTTGCCCTTTTCTTGGAAGACCAACGATTCCAGTGGTAGTGTGCATTTCACTTTACCAAAGCTTTGAACTTGTGTCTTCAGAGGAGCTGCACAGGTGGGAAGAAAAGAGCCATGCTCTATCTGCATGGGTCTATGCTCTTTCACAGAAGCTGACTTAAGGCTTCGTTTTTGGAGAATGAATCTTTGGGAAATAGACCACTTTATTCTGAAAATCAGTTTGAAGATTTGCGGCATTTGTTGGCTGCAGGCAGCGGTTGTGTGGATTTTTTTTTTTCCTGAGATACAACGGATCAGTGCTCTACCTACGGAAAATGACAGCTAGCAAAAGAAAATAATGTCTAGAGCAATGAAAAAAACTTTCAGCTGTCTTTAAGTGATACAATGCTGAAAAATGCAAGGATTTCAATTTCTTTATGAGTGACACCAAGACTTTCAAAGTTATTATTCTGCCTCTTCGTAAGCTTACTAAAGAACTCTGTTTAGAAGTTGCTCGGCCTGTTAAAAAAAAATAAGAGGTTTTCTTTCTTTTTCCTTTTGTCTCTCTCTTTTTTTTAATTTTAATTTTATTTTTTTACAATCAATTAGTGTGATAATGGAGCTGTTATTGGAAACAGTTGACTGCTCTGCTGCTTTTTAGCGAGAATTTTTTCTGTGCATCTCTTTGGCAGTTTTTCTTCAAGATCTCTCTATTGAGGGTATGGATTATTGAGGGCATTTGCTGACAGCCTCAGGAAAAAGAAAGAACAATTCCATTCAAAGCAGTGATTGCTCTTCAAACCTCTTTGCATCCAAGTGACTAAAAGTTCAGTACTTAAAAAATATGTTCTCAGATGACTAACGTCTGGAAAGTCCACAGGAATGATGCTCTGTGTAATGTGGGTGATGCTCATTGTTGCTTTCTCTTCTCTTTCAAACGTGATGATTATAATATGGTTATTGGTAAAATCCAATGACAAATTTTACCTGTATCTCATTCATTTTTACAATTCTTTAATCTTTATGATTCTCTTATCAAAATGGTAAGGGTTTAGGGTATTATCCTCATTTACAGCTTGAGAGCTCCAGATATCAAATGAAAAGAATTCTTACCCAAGATCAGCACTCAAGGGACTTTGCAGCATCCTCTACTGCGCTCTAAACATACCAACCACTATCGCCAAATGTCCCTAAGAACAGTAAACAAGGTGAAAAAGAAAGAAAAAATCAATATGAGTTAGGGAGAATTGGTTTTACATAGAATTTTGGAAAGTTTTTCTGTGACTTTTCAGTGGCTCTTTGAAAGTGACTTTTTTTTTTCCCCAGTAATAAGGAAAATGTCAATATGACCTGGATATAATGAATATCTTGTTTTTTGAAGGTCATTAGCAGTCACAATCCCACTTCTACGGTAAGGCAAGCGTTCAAAGTCTATGCAGTGTGCATTCATTTACGAGAGCTCACATTTCTCTATTACAGTGTGTCCGACTTCTGAAAGCATGCTATCTGGAGACAGTCTTTCTCTAGCTGATAAGACAGAATTGAAGACCCTGGCACCGTTCATTTCAGTGATTAGGGTCAGAAACAAGGTGTAACTAAGAATATGTTTGCACAAAACCTTTGGAATGACCTTTTTCAATGATGGATGAATGGATAGATGGATGGATTAGTTCACCTTAGCAATCTGCTAATTCATTTGAAATATACTATTTTTATTATTAAACCTGACACACAATTATTGGAGAATATAGAAAGAGGAAAAATACAATTTACCCACAAAACTGTTTTCCAGTGATAATCACCATATCATTTTGTTATATTCTATTTCATTCTTTTTAGTATGCATATTTGTAATATTTAAAAAGAAAATTGTTCATAAAATTTTATATTCTGATTTACTTCCTTAATGATAATGATATTTTCCCTAGGCAATTAAGCATTCTTTGATTGGCTTGTTTTTTTCCACTTCATCATATTTTATTCAAGCATTCCTGTATAGTTGAATATTTGGGTTATTTCCAATTTTAATATTATTAGTGAGACTGAAATAACACTTATCTACTTATATCTTTGTCTTCTCACTGGTCATATTTTCAGTTAGAGAGGGAGCATTCAAGAGAAAGAGGAAAAGAAATCAACTAGCATGTGCATTTTCATGCGACACTTCCAAATTGCCTTCCAGTGAGATCATGCCAATTTATACTCCCACCAGCAGTGCGTGAGAGTACCTGTCTCCCCATAGCTTCAGTAATTCTGAATTCTATTATGTATTTGAAAAGTCAGTTTTATATGTAAGACATGAGAGTACAGAAGGAGTTTGGGGGATAGGCAACTGATCAAGGAAGTCTTCCCTAGAGAGATGACATTTGAGCTGAATCTTGAAAGGGAAAGGGAAATCTCTGGGCACATAAGGAGTAAGGTGCTGAGGCTGAGAAAACAAATGGCATGTGAAAAAAGGAGGGTCTGGAGAAATCATGGAATTTGGGGGGTATGTATCAGAGTATGTAGATTCTTGGGGTAAAGGGAGGGAATGGAAAGGGATGCAATAGAGACCAATACTAGAGAATAAAAGGCCATTTGTTTCATCACAAGGCTTTTTGTCTTGTAGATCAGTCTCTTCTAAGGTTTCCCCCAGATCACCAGGCTTTGGAATTACCCAGGGCTTTGTAAAGGAATTCCTTTTGGCTGTTCTTCACTTTTATGAGCCTGCACAGAGGGAGGCTTTGTGGGAACACAGAGGGACTCTCTAAATGTGCCTGAGGATTATAAGGACATACACTAGTGTCATACTCATTATATACTCAGCATCTATAGGTGTAGAGTAGTATAAGTCTCAGTAAGTATTGATTTAATAAATGCACCAATGAATAGAAGGATCTTAGCAGAGAAATAATATGATACGTATATTTTTTTCAGTTTAGAAGGAGACTGGAGAGTAATATGGAGAATGAATTTGTAAAGGACAAATTTGGAGGTGAGGAGAACAGTTCGGAGACTATTTTATTTGAGAGAGAGAGAGAGAGAGAGAGAGAGAGAGAGAGAGACTAAAACCTGAATCAAGACAATGGTGGGGGACTTCCCTATTGGTCCAGTGGTTAAGACTTCACCTTCCAATGCAGGGGGTGCCGGTTCTATCCCTGTGTTGGGGAGCTAAGATCCCACATACCTCTCGGCAAAGAAAACAAAACATAAAACAGAAGCAGTATTGTAGCAAATTCAATAAAGACTTTAAAAATGGTCCATATCAAAAAAAAATCTTTAAAACAAAAGACAATGGGAACAGGAAATGGAGAGAAAGTGACAGAAGAAAACCTTTAAGGCATTTGTGACCCACTGGATGTATGTTATATGTGTGAGATAGGGTGGTTAGATAGAAGAAATCATTTCTAAATTCTGGCTTAAATGGGTAGGTGAGGTTCCCTAAATTAATAAGGAAATACCACAAGAGTAACAGGTTTAATGGGAAAGATAATGGTATGGTTATACGGATTTGAGGTGCTTTGACATCTTCCACTGTAAGATATTCAGGTGAAGAGTTCCACAGGTGTTTTTTTCTATTAAACACTTCTTCTTGTTGTTTGTCCCAGTATTATCATGTGAACTTTACACTCCTCAGAGGTGGATGTAGAATTTATTTTACAAGATGTATATTAGATACTGAAAACATTAATTTATTCTTGTTTTTAATTTATATTACATCATTGTTACAAAAGTATATGATTATTTGGATAATTTATTAACCAAATTTAAATGGATTACAAATGGATAAAAATCACTGTAAAATTAATTTCCTCATAAACAGGTTATTTGTTGACATTTAGGATTGTTTTCTTCTGTTAAATTGGTATAACTATCATAAGGCTTAAGTATATTTAAATTTTTTCTATTTTTATTTTAATAACTTTTTATACTGTAAATATAAGCATTTAAAATGTCTATAGATATAAAATACGGAATTCAAAAACAAATTAATTTTTTAAATTTCAAATAAATTGATGTGAGAATTCAAAATATTGTGTGGAAACTAGAAAAAAGACAAGCTTTATTGATTCTTTCCTACTGTCTCATATACTATATAGTTAGAAACTATACATTGCTTTCTAGGAAAAACTGTACCATTGTAATGGTTTGCATACACTTTTAAAAATTGTTACAGTAAAATAACTTGGAAAATATTTACATTTAAATCTTATTTTAATAGTACAATGCATTAAAATTTACTATGAACATGACCTTGGATCCAGAAGAATACAGATTTATGTTTATAAGGGTAACAATATATTATATTTTAAAAACAAAAACGAGGGAGAGAGAAAGCATTTTAGCTGTATTTTAGACTGAGCTAGTCAAAGGTAAAAATACTGCAAATTCTGAGACTTAATTAGATTAAAAAACTTCAGTGGTTTAATAAGAGGTGAGTTGATTTTATTTGCAGTAAGATTTAATTCATCTAGCATATTCTCTTAATTTATTTAGAGCAAAAGCATTTTTACATAATGTAACAATCTCTGCTATGGAGTCTAATGCATTCAGGACAGAGTTAATTAGTAACTATGGTAACTCTTAGGCCTACTAAGTCCAAATGTGGTGGAAATGCTTGACAGACTAGAGCTCCATAATGTGCTTTCAGCTTTCATGAAAAATAATAAGCTAATAAGTTTTCTAAAGAAAATGGTGTTCAGGGATTGAAGATATGATGCTGAATTTACTTAGATTGTTGGCTTTTCCCCTCTTCCTAAAATCTCCATATGAGCAAGCAAATGGCCCAGATAAATGTTTCTCACTGAGGTGTTAAAAGGGAAAAAAACAACAGATAATGAAGAACAAAATGATAGAGGTGTTTTGGGACAGTTACACAATAGCATTGTGTTCTGTAGCTTTGAGAAGTCTTTTATCCAAGCATAAGGCATTATCAAATAGGATTATCTCTCTAAATAATAATTAAAAAATAGATTTACAGATGTTTTTAAAATTTCATTTCACAAAGTTACTAAAAAGAGGAAAGCATCTTTTTAAGGTCTTTTTAATGGACCTGCTGTTCTAGGTAAGACTGCATACCTTTCTCAGGAGAAACAAACAAAACACTATAGAATTGCTCAATTTGGGCATCAGGAAACAGCTCTTTGTTTTTGAGAAGTATTCAAAAGGTTTTCAAATCATAAAGCTTGTTAATTTTTTTCCCCATCAAACCACTGAAATGGCGAGAGCCTGACCTTCTGCCGAAATGCACATTTTCTCTAGGTTGGTACTTTTGTTATTGAACATTTTAATTATTTGGGGAAGGCTTAAATGAATTGAACTCCTGTATCTGAAGCAATATGAGTTTTTTATACTTAGTTCATGAAATTTTTATTCTTTTGAATAGAAACTATTTTGTTTTAGTTATACAAATTTTATTTCTTAATTGAATTTTTTGAGATAATTGTAGATTCACATTCAGTTGTAAGAAATAATACAAAGAAATCTCATGTACCCCTTACCCCGTGATTCCTAATAGAACACATCCAGCAAAACTATATTATAATATCACAACTGGGGTATTGACCTTGATACAATGAAGATGCAGAACATTTCCATCACTGCAAGTATCCCTCATGCTGCCCTTTTATAATAACCACATCTACTTCTCTCCCATCCCTAACCCCTCCTTAACCACTGGCAACCACTAATCTGTCCTCCTTTTATGTAATTCTTTAAATTTCAAAAATGTTATATATGATTTAAATATTAACAATACTAAATATTTATTTAAATATTAATAATATTAAATGTTATAAATATTATATATGGTTCAAGAATCATATAGTATGTAATGTTTGGGGATTAACTTTTTTTCACTCAACGTAATTCTCTGGAGATTAATCCAAGTTATTACATGTAATAATAGTTTTTTATTGTTAAATATTATTCCATGGTATAAGTGTACCATAGTTTAACAGTTTATCCATTGAAGGACATCTTTGTTGTTTCCAGTTTTTGGCTATTAAGAATAAGGTTTCTACTTTATTTACAATAGCCAGGACATGAAAGCAACCTAAGTGTCCATCAACAGATGAATGGATAAAGAAGATGTGGCACATATAGACAATGGAATATTACTCAGCCATAAAAAGAAACGAAATTGAGTTATTTGGAGTGAGGTGGATGGACCTAGAGTCTGTCATACAGAGTGAAGTAAGTCAGAAAGAGAAAAACAAATACCGTATGCTAACACATATATATGGAATCTAAGAAGAAAAAAAAGTCATGAAGAACCTAGGGGCAAGACGGGAATAAAGACACAGACCTACTAGAGAATGGACTTGAGGATACGGGGAGGGGGAAGGGTAAGCTGTGACAAAGTGAGAGAGTGGCATGGACATATATACACTGCCAAACGTAAAATAGACAGCTAGTGGGAAGGAGCCACATAGCACAGCGAGATCAGCTCAATGCTTTGTGACCACCTAGAGGAGTGGGATAGGGAGGGTGGGAGGGAGGGAGACGCAAGAGGGAAGAGATACGGGGACATATGTATATGTATAACTGATTCACTTTGTTATAAAGCAGAAACTAACACACCATGGTAAAGCAATTATACTCCAATAAAGATGTTAAAAAAAAAAGAATAAAGTTTCTATAAACATTCATGTACAGGTTCTTGTGTGAACATAAGTCTTCATTTCTCTAGGATAAATGCTCAGGAGTATAACTGCTGAATTACCTGTTTAGTTTTGTGAAAAACTGCCAAACTGTTTCCAGAGTGATGTTACTATTTTACATTCCACCAACAATGTATGATATTGCTAGCATTGGATATGTTCTCCATATCCTTGCTAGCATTTGATGTTACTATTTTTTTTTAGCCATTTTGATAGTGGTATTAAATTGTAGTTTTAATTTGCATTCCCTTATGGTTATCTTGAAAATCTTTTCATATGCTTATTTGCCATCTGTATATCTTCTTCAGAGAAATGTCACTTCATGCTTTTTGCCGGTGTTTTAATTGGATTGCATGTTGGGTTTTTTTGTTTTGTTTTTGTTTTTGTCTTTTGCTATTGAGTTCTGAGACTTTCTATACTCTAGATACGAGTTCTTTGTCAAATGTATGGTTTGCAAATACCTTCTTCCAATCCATAACTTGTCTTTTCATTCTCTTAACAGAGTCTTTCACAGAGAAAAAAATTTATTTTAATAAACTTCAATTTATCAATTTTTCCTCTTATGGATTATGTCTTTGCTGTCAAGAGTCTAAGAACTCTTTACTTAGCCCTAGATCCCAAGGATTTTTATCCTGCATTTTTTTTCTAAAAATTTTAGGGCTTTACACCTTCTATTTAAGTTTGTTATCCATTTAGAATTAATTTTTGCATGAGGTGTAAGACTTAGTTTGAGGTCCAATTTTTTCTGTTGTTTGTTTATGGATATCTAATTGCTACAGCATCACTTGTTTTCTCAAGGGAAGTTTTCTTTCCTCCCTTGAATTGATTTTGTGTCTTTATCAAAAATAAGTTGTACACAAAAGTATTCATGTGGATGTACTTTTGGGTTCTCTGTTCTGTCCCACTGATCTAAGTATCTATCCCTCTGACAGTACACTTAGTGTTTCAGTCACTATAGCTATTATATAATAAACCTTTAAGTTGGGTAGACTGATTTCTCCCATTTTATTCTCCTTTTTCAGAATTATTTTAGCGGTTCTAGCTTCTCTTCCTTTCCATACAACTTTTAAATAATTTTCTCAATATCTACAAAAATCTTATTGTTATTTTGATAGAAAGTGCATTAAATCTGTATGTCAATTTGGGGAGAATTGACATCTTTTCTATGTTGGGTCTTCTAATGCATGAATGTGGTATGTCTTTCTGTTTATTTAGACCTTAATTTCCTTCAACAATGTTGTTTAATTTTTAACATAAAAGTCTTGTACATGTTTTGTTAGATTTACTCCTATTTAATTTTTAAAATAATTGTAAATAGTATTGTATTTTTAATTTCTGTGTCCATATATTCACTGCTAGTATATGGAAATACATATATTTTTGTATGTGTGTCTTATATATCTTGTAATCTTGCTGAACTTACTGATTCTAAAAGAATTTTTTTGTAGACTCTTTGGGATTTTTCTATCTAGGCAATTATGTCATCTGCAGATAGGGTTAGTTTTACTTTTTCCTTTCCAATTTCTATTCTTCTTATTTCCTTTTCTTGCCCTCTTGCATTGGTTAGAGCTTCCAGCAGTGTTGAATAAGAATGTTGAGAGTGGACAACCTTGCTTTATTCCCATTTTGGGGGAGGGGGAAGGCATTCAGCCGTTTTTTATTAAGAATATTGTTGCCATTAGGTTTTTAAAAAATGATCTTTAATTAGTTGAGGAAATTTCTCTCTATTTCAGTTTTTTTGAGAGTTCTTATCACGAATGCATGCTGAATTTTATCAGATACTATTTCCTGTATTGATTGATCATATACATTTTTTTCTTTATCCATTTAATATGCTGGGTTAAATTGATTGATTTTCAAATATTAAACCAACTTTGCGTCCCTGGAATAAACCTCACTTTGCATGGTGATTGGTAATTTGTGTCTTCTCTCTCTCTCTTTTTTTTTCTTTCTCAATCTTACTAAAGGTTTGTTAATTTTATTCATCATTTTTTTCCCACTTGGGTCCTAAGTTCTGTAGCCAGTCTACCTTCTCTCTAACTTTCAGAGTTTCTTACATTTGTTTTATATATAATGCCCTGAGTTTGTGCTTGTGCTTAGCAGGAGGAATATAAAAAGTATTTCTACTATATCTTCTCAGAGTGGAATAGCAAATTTGATTTTTATAATACATTTCTGAGTCCTACAAGTTGTGTGGGATTCTGGTTTTCTGTTTGTCATTGAAGCCAGGGTGAACACTCAGTTTTCGTGGTTCAATAAAGGGAAGCCATAGGAAAAAAATGTTTGCTCTCAATCCTTGTGTCATTTCTGCAACCGTTGTGAGGCTCTGAGTTTCAAATCAGATCCTTTGTGGAATTGGGCAGTGAGAACTACCTAAAATCATGGTGTGACTTTAGGAAGACATGTGGCCTCTCTCTGTCTCTCTCCTATCTGTCTATCGATCTATCTAATTATATGGTATAATTTCCATAGAATGTTAAAGGGACTCTGAAAGGCTTAACAGAAAATGTGTATGTATAATACCCATAATTCTACTGAGTTATATCAGTAGAATTTTAGTGGTCAACTTGTAAAGTTGCCTAAGTTCTTAATAAACAGGTACATTAGGGAATATTTAAATAGTGAAGCAAATAATTGAGAGGAGAAAGAATAGAGTGAAAATTGTGAGGAAGATTCAGAAGAGGTAAGACGATTAAGAGGAGCCTTGATTAAAAATGACAAACAAATAACGGTGTGGGACTCGAGGGACATTGTTCCAGCTAATGATTAAGAACTCTCCAGACAATAGGGGCTTCTTAGACAATGGGTGAATTTCCAGGATGTCCGGCCCCCTTCCGAGAAGGAGGGAGATAACAAAATGTAAAAAAGGTGTCTGTCAAAGACCAATCAGGCAGCTGGGGAGAAGGAGAGAGATAACAAAATGTAAAAAAGGTGTCTGTCAAAGACCAATCAGGCAGCTGGGGACAAGTTCCCTCTCTGGTCCGAGCCTAAGCCAGGACCAATCAGCAGGAGAACACAACCAAATCTATAATTTACATACGGGGAAGTGGGAACCTATAAAACTGACATATTCGCGCCCAAAAGGGTTCCTTCTTCGACCTCCTGCGTGAGGACCAAGGAACCCCGGTGCACCGGCCTTCAATAAACCTCTTGCGTTTTGCATGGACTTCCGACTCTTGTTGTTTCCTGGGCGAGTCGAAACTCCTAGGAGACCGCGCAGGTCTAACATTTGGGGGCTCGTCCGGGATTCCACTCGCCCCGGACCACAAGAACATCGGGAGTTGGAGGTACCAGGTAAGCTCGAGCTTGATTGTCTGTTTGTCCCTTGTTCTTTGTGGGCCATTATCGGAGGAAAGCCGTAAGAATCGGCTTATTATGGAATCTGTATCGGACCTCTGGCTAGGCAGACGTGCTAATAGCCGGCGTCCATGAGCCCTAGGGGACGCCCTGGTGGCTCATCTGGAAGGAGAGGCAAAGTCTGTCTCCCCTTCACTCGGTTTCGGCAGTTCCCTTGGTGATAACTGCCATCTGAAGAAGTTTCGGTTTTGAAGCGAGCTCGCGGTGGCCCATACGTATATGTGTTTCGTGGAGTTTTAACTGTTTCTGTATTGTGGTCTATTCTTCTTCTCTGACGGACGACAATGGGACAAACTATGACGACTTCTCTTTCCCTTACCCTAAGCTATTGGACCGAAGTTCGGGCCAGAGCCCATAATTTTTCGGTAGAGGTAAAGAAAGGAAAGTGGCAGACTTTGTGTGCCTCTGAATGGCCAACATTTCAGATAGGATGGCCCCCCGAAGGATCCTTTTTATTAGACAAGATTAAGCTGCTGAAGTCTTAAGATATTTAATATAGATCCCCACGGACATCCAGACCAAGTACCATATGTCTTGGTCTGGGAAGATTTAATTCTCTCCCCACCTCCGTGGGTCCGGCCCTTTGTTTCCTCAACAGGTACGTCCGCGCATACATCAGCAGCATCGGAAATATTAGCCTTAAAGAAAAACCCCAACACGGAGAAGCTACCCGACGCCCCGGATCTACCGAAGGCGATTTATCCTGACCCGCAGTCCGATTTGCTTCTTTTGGATTCCCCACCCCCTTATCCTCCGGCCCCGAATCCCCTACCACCTAGAGGACCCCCAGCTCCACTGCCCTCGGCACCAAGGGAACCATCCATGATGGAAGAAGAAAGGGGTCCCTCAGTGGGCACTAGGAGCCGGAGGGCTATCTCCCCGGACTCCACTGCCCTACCTCTTAGAGAATATGGCCCCCCCGATGGCCAAGGGAATAGACCTCTCCAATATTGGCCCTTTTCCTCTGCAGATCTTTATAATTGGAAAATGCATAACCCAACTTTTTCCGAAAATCCACAGGCCCTTACCGCTTTAATAGAATCTCGTTTTCTCCCACCAGCCCACATGGGATGATTGTCAGCAGCTGCTCCAGACTCTCCTAACGACTGAGGAGAGGCAACGGGTTCTTTTAGAAGCCAGAAAAAAATGTATTAGGCGCCAATGGGCAACCTACCCAGCTGCCTAACGAGGTTGATGCTGGTTTCCCACTCGTCAGGCCAAACTGGGATTTCAATGCCCCGGAAGGTAGGGAGCGCCTGAAAATGTATCGCCAGGCTCTGGTGGCGGGTCTCCATGGAGCGGCCAGACGGCCCACTAATTTGGCTAAGGTAAGGGAAGTAACTCAGGGGCCCCAGGAATCGCCAACTGTGTTCCTGGAACGTTTAATGGAAGCCTTTAGACGCTTTACCCCTTATGATCCAACTTCGGAGGGACATAGGGCTACTATAGCAATGGCTTTCATAGATCAAGTGGCCCCTGATATTAAGAAGAAATTACAGAGGCTAGATGGCTTGCAGGGATTTTCGCTTCAGGAGTTAGTAAAAGAGGCAGATAAAGTATATAACAAAAGAGAAACAGAGGAAGAGAAGGAAGAAAGAAAGCAGAAAGAGCAGGAAGCCTGTGAAATAAGACGGGATAAGAGACAGGAGAGGAATTTAAGTAAGATACTGGCCACTGTGGTTGGAGGAAGAAATATAGGGGATAGAAATAGGCAGGAAGGGCGAACGGCAGACAGAAGGCGGCCATTAGACAAGGACCAATGTGCCTACTGTAAAGAAAAAGGACATTGGGCGAGAGAATGCCCTAAGAAAAAGAATGGAGGAAGGCCAACCAAAAACAAAATCTTAACATTGAAAGAAGAAGACTAGGAAAGTCAGGGCTCGAACCCTCTCCCCGAGCCCCGGGTAACTCTTAAAGTGGAGGGGGAACCTGTTCAATTTTTGGTAGATACTGGAGCCCAGCACTCCGTCCTTCTCCACTCAAAAGGTCCTATCTCAGCTAAAAGGTCATGGGTACAAGGAGCCACTGGGAATAAACAATATTCATGGACCACACGAAGGACAGTAGATCTTGGGATTGGACGAGTAACCCATTCATTTTTGATTATTCCGGAATGCCCCTATCCTTTGCTGGGAAGAGATTTACTCTCCAAAGTAGGGGCTCAAATCCACTTTCAGCCAGAAGGTCCCACCATAACTGATAATAAGGGAAGGTTACTTCAAATATTGACTATGAAATTAGAAGATGAATATAAATTATACGAGCAGCCTTCATCCTCACGAGTTAATGTTACTGATTGGGTAACTCGGTTCCCTCAAGCCTGGGCAGAAACTGCCGGAATGGGGATGGCCAAAAATCGGTCCCCAGTGCTAGTGGAACTCAAGGCAACTGCCACCCCAATAACGGTCCGTCAATACCCCATGAGTAGAGAAGCCAAAGACGGTATCCGTCCCCATATACAGAGGCTACTAGACTTGGGCATCTTAATAAGATGTCAGTCAGCATGGAACACCCCTCTCCTGCCGGTAAAGAAACCAGGAACAAATGATTATCGGCCGGTGCAGGATCTACGAGAGGTAAACAAACGGGTGGCAGACCTCCACCCCACAGTTCCAAACCCTTACAACTTCCTGAGCACTCTTCCACCTCAACATACGTGGTATACTGTTTTGGACCTTAAAGATGCTTTTTTCTGTTTAAGACTCTCTCCCCTGAGCCAACCCTACTTTGCCTTCGAATGGAAAGATCCAACATCGGGAATGTCTGGTCAGCTGACATGGACACGGCTACCTCAGGGATTTAAGAACTCCCCGACCATCTTTGATGAAGCCCTCCATCAGGATTTGGCATTATATAGAGAATCAAATCCCCAGGTAACATTATTTCAATACGTTGATGATATTTTATTAGCTGCTGAGACCCAAGAAGATTGTATCAAGGGTACTGAAAAACTGTTAACGGAACTTGGAACCCTGGGATATAGAGCCTCAGCCAAGAAAGCACAAATATGCCAACAACAGGTCAGTTACCTGGGGTATCTATTAAAAGGGGGGCAAAGATGGCTCACGGAGAGCAGAAAGGATACGGTGGCCCAAATTCCGGCTCCCAAAAACGCCAGGCAGGTTAGAGAATTTTTGGGGACGGCCGGATTCTGTAGACTATGGATTCCAGGGTTTGCTGAGCTGGCAGCCCCATTGTACCCCCTAACCAAAAACAGCACTCTTTTTGTTTGGGGCGATAAGGAACAACGGGCTTTTGACCAAATCAAACGAGCTTTACTTTCAGCTCCAGCCCTAGGACTGCCAGATGTAACCAAACCTTTTCATTTATATGTGGCCAAAAATAAGGGCATTGCAAAAGGAGTATTGACTCAGAAATTGGGTCCCTGGAATCGCCCAGTTGCTTATTTGTCAAAAAAATTGGACCCTGTGGCATCAGGATGGCCCACCTGTTTAAAGATAATCGCTGCAGTGGCCGTTCTAGTCAAAGATGCTGACAAACTAACTTTAGGACAAAATCTAACGATAACAGCTCCTCATGCCCTGGAAAATGTAGTCCGTCAACCACCGGATAGGTGGCTAACTAATGCCAGGATGACCCACTACCAAACCCTGTTGCTAAACTCAGATCGCATCAAGTTTGCTCCAGCCACAGGACTCAATCCAGCCACCTTGCTACCTGATCCTGACTTGGAAGGCTCCACCATCATACATGATTGTCAGGAAGTACTAGCCGCAGCACACGGCAGTAGGCCAGATCTGATGGACCTGCCCCTCCCTGATGCTGATTTCACCTGGTTCACGGATGGGAGCAGTTTCCTGGAGGAAGGTAAGCGTCGAACTGGGGCAGCCGTGGTAGACGGAAAACAAGTCATATGGGCAGCGGCGCTACCACAAGGGACCTCAGCCCAACGAGCTGAATTAATTGCCCTGACGAGGGCATTAGAGATGGCAGAGAATAAAAAAGTAAACATCTACACAGACAGTAGATATGCGTTTGCTACCGCTCATATCCACGGTGCCATTTACCAACAGAGAGGGCTACTAACTTCAGGTGGCAAAGAAATTAAAAACAAAGACGAAATCGTGGCTTTGTTGACTGCACTCATGCTTCCTACTAAAGTCAGTATCATCCACTGCCCTGGACATCAAAAAGGAAATACCCCAATAATTAGGGGAAATAATATGGCTGACCAAGTGGCCCGAGAAATAGCATCGGGAGAAGTCATTTTAGGACTGTCAGATAAAGTTCCTGAAAAACCAGGCCGCGATGAAGAAATCATCCCGGCCACAACAAAAGGAACTTTGTCCCCTCAGCAAGCAGAATCCATGTTTCAACAGATGCACAGATGGACACATTTGGGGACTAAAAAGATGGTAGCCTTGTTACAAAAAGCCGGGTACGAAACCCCTGGAATGACAAAATTAGCTGAACAAATTGTGCAGGAATGCGTCCCATGTCAACAGGTAAATGCTCACAAAGGGAAACTTGAAACTGGAAAGAGACTCCGGGGGGACCGCCCAGGAACTTACTGGGAAGTGGACTTTACCGAAGTGCGTCCTGGAAGGTACGGTAATGAATACCTTTTAGTTTTTGTAGACACTTTTTCAGGATGGATAGAGGCTTTCCCAACAAAGAAAGAAACAGCTGCTGTAGTAGCCAAGAAGATTTTAGAAGAAATTTTTCCTCGATTTGGAGCATCAAAGGTAATAGAGTCTGATAATGGTCCAGCCTTCGTCGCCCAGGTAAGTCAGGATGTGGCCAGATATTTGGGGACTGATTGGAAATTACATTGTGCCTATAGACCCCAAAGTTTAGGTCAGGTAGAAAGAATGAATAGGACTCTAAAAGAGACCCTAAATAAATTGTCCTTGGAGACTGGCGGTACCGATTGGACGGTGCTCCTTCCTTTGGCCCTATTCCGGGTTAGAAATACACCTTCCCGATACCATCTTACTCCTTTTGAAATATTATATGGTGCCCCGCCTCCCCTCCTCACTTTAGGAAAAGAAATAAAACCTGATTGTCAAAATAACACTGACTTATATGCTAGGCTACTGGGACTCCAATTGGTCCAGAAAGAAATATGGTCCCAACTCGCCAAGGCCTACCAACCGGGAACACCGGGAGAAACTCATCCTTTCCAAGTCGGAGACTCCGTATACGTCCGTCGGCATCGAACCCAGACGTTGGAACGTCGATGGAAAGGACCATACACCGTCCTCCTCACCACCCCAATGGCCATAAAAGTGGACGGCATCGCTGCCTGGATCCATGCTTCACATGTGAAGGCTGCACCAGCGACGGCATCATCAGGATGGCGGGCCCACAGAACCGACAACCCGCTCAAACTCAAGCTTCTACGAACCTAAGACTTATAATTTTGGTTTTACTGCCTTTACTGACTGTAAGTGATTTTAGCCCTCACCTCCCCCAACGTTTAACTTGGCAGGTAATTTCTCAGACTGGAGATGTAACCTGGTCCATTAGTCATACTGCACCCCCCTGGACCTGGTGGCCAGATCTTTTTCCTGATGTTTGTAAATTGGCTATAGGAGCACCTTATTGGGATACAGAAGATTCTCATGATATGAACACTGCCCCTTCCAAAGTTTCGGAAACTGTTTGGTTTGGGCCGGGTTGCAAAAATGCAGGCAAAAGAATGATGCTTGGTATCCTCACTTTCTACGTATGCCCCGGGTTCCACCGCCCTTGATCTCTGAATTATAAATGTGGTGGAACTGAAAACTTTTATTGCAAAAGCTGGGGATGTGAAACTACCGGGGATACTAATTGGAAACCCACCTCAACTTGGGATTTTATTACTGTAACGGCTAATTATTCTCATAATGAGGATACCGGACACCGGAGTAAATGTTCAGGATGGTGTCATCCCCTTAAAATTTCCTTTAGTAATCCCGGAAAAAGAGATAAAAAATGGATAAATGGTCATTCTTCGGGCGTTAGATTTTACATGAGGGGATATGATTTAGGAATATTAATGACCCTTAAGCTAAAGATTGAGACTCCTGCTCCTATATCAATAGGCCCAAATCCCATACTTGGCCCCCCTTTGCTTCCCCCGGCCCCTTCAACTACGTCAACAAAGAATGAGACTAATGAAACCTCTGGATCCAAAGAACCCACAGTTAAGCCTGGGACTCCTCAGGATAGGATGCTTTCTTTGGTGCAGGCAGCCTTTACGGTTCTCAATGCTACAAACCCAGAGGCTACAAAATCATGTTGGCTTTGCTATGCTGCCCCTCCCCCTTATTATGATGCTATAGGATATAGCTCCAACTATACTAATTCTACCTCCTCAGACCAATGTCGATGGAAGCGAGAAGGGAACAGTAAATTAACCCTGTCCTCGGTTTTTGGAAATGGTACTTGTATAGGAACACCTCCCCAGTCCCATAGACACCTTTGTCATGATTTTAGCCTCCCTTCAGGCTCAGGATATCTTGTACTTCCTCAAGATGGATGGTGGACATGTAACACGGGGCTCACCCCTTGTGTCTCTTTAGAGGTTCTTAATACTTCAGCTGACTTTTGTGTGTTAGTGCAATTAGTCCCTAGACTTATCTACCATTCAGACTCATCCTTTTTAGATGAATATGTAGGAAAAACAAAAAACAAAAGAGAACCTGTAACCCTCACATTGGCTGTCCTTCTAGGACTAGGAATATCTGCCGAGATAGGAACAGGAACCACAGCCCTCATACAACAACCCCAGTATTATGCAAGTTTAAGACAGGCTGTAGACATCGACCTTCGAGCATTAGAAAGTTCCATAACTCAACTAAAGGAATCACTCACCTCACTTTCAGAAATGGTGTTGCAGCCTAGATTTGCTGTTTCTTAAGGAAGGGGGATTATGCGCCGCTCTAAAAGAAGAATGTTGCTTTTATATTGATCATTCAGGAACCATTACCAAAACCATGGATAAACTAAGGGAACGCTTAGATAAAAGGCAAAGGGAGAGAGAGAACGAAAAAGGATGGTTTCAATCATGGTTTGATAAGTCCCCCTGGTTTACCACCTTAATCTCTACTCTGTTGGGACCTCTTATTGTTTTATTGTTGATTTTAACTTTTGGACCATGTGTTCTAAATCGCCTGATAGCATTTATCAGAGAACGTATCAGTACTGTACAAGTTCTAATGTTAAGACAACAGTACCAAAGTTTACGAACAGAAGGTTGAGATTCCATGATTGGAATCAATAGTCACAAGAAAAAGGGGGGAATGTGGGACTCGAGGGACATTGTTCCAGCTAATGATTAAGAACTCTCCAGACAATAGGGGCTTCTTAGACAATGGGTGAATTTCCAGGATGTCCGGCCCCCTTCCGAGAAGGAGGGAGATAACAAAATGTAAAAAAGGTGTCTGTCAAAGACCAATCAGGCAGCTGGGGAGAAGGAGAGAGATAACAAAATGTAAAAAAGGTGTCTGTCAAAGACCAATCAGGCAGCTGGGGACAAGTTCCCTCTCTGGTCCGAGCCTAAGCCAGGACCAATCAGCAGGAGAACACAACCAAATCTATAATTTACATACGGGGAAGTGGGAACCTATAAAACTGACATATTCGCGCCCAAAAGGGTTCCTTCTTCGACCTCCTGCGTGAGGACCAAGGAACCCCGGTGCACCGGCCTTCAATAAACCTCTTGCGTTTTGCATCGACTTCCGACTCTTGTTGTTTCCTGGGCGAGTCGAAACTCCTAGGAGACCGCGCAGGTCTAACAACGGAAGGCTCAAAGGGAAGGCAGGTGAGAGGAGCAGGAGGCACGTACGTAAGGCAGGCGGGGATGTGGGTGGTGACAGGTAGTGAAGAGAGAGGGACACCAACTCGCGGAGAGGGAAGTGTTTAATGAGTAAAGAAGAGACATACTAGTGGGACAGAAATGAAGATTATGTCAGGGTTTCTAAAAAAGAGTGACAGAAATGACATTAATTTGGCAAAAACACAGGATACCTTAGGAAATTGAGAGAAGAGCTATTAGACGAGTGAACAAGAGCAACAGCAAAACACCCCAAAGTATTGTGGAGTGGAGTCATCAAAAGTGAAGAAAACATTTGGGATTTTAAATAGGGGAAGATAGCAGTTTCAAAGTAACTTAAAAAGCATGTGGCTTAGGATATTAGAAATTAGGATAAGAGAAACTACATAAAGGACAAAAACAAGTTCTATTCCATTGAGTAACTCTTTGAGTTTATTTATACATATGCTTGTAAGATACTATAGGAGATGCAAGAATGTCATAGCTTCCTGTGCAAGAAACTTTATAATGAGATAAGGACATAATAATTATAAAAAAAGCAGAATATGAAAGTACCATAAAAGGAATAACGGGAGAGAGAACTCAAGGAAGAGAGAAATCCAACCCTGTTGGAAGGAATTCATGATGGAGGAGATATTTGGGGAGAAGTCTTAAAATGAGAGTAGACTGTGAATAGGAGGAAATGGGGGAGACACTCCAGGCATGGGGTAAGTCTGTGAAAAGGCACAGAGGCAAGGGGTATGGGGATGTTTAGAAAGTGATAATTAGTCAACTAGAGACAAGTTATATACTTGAGGGCTAGGCTAAGAAAGATGTAGACCAAGGAGGATCTTAGTAGATGTCTTTTTCCTGTTTTTTTTTTTTCTTTAGATGGATTCCCAGATGACTCAAATTTTGAGAAACATTGACTGGACAGCAGCCAAACAAAAGAGTGAGACACAACTGAGAGTCTGTATGATACAATAGTGATCAATGATTAGAAAGCAAATGTAGCTTGATACATGACTATGATAGGCAAAATGTGAATCATGTCAAAAAATTTTTAAAAGAGAAAAATGACAACACACAGACAAATATGTTAAGTAAAATGAGCAAAAAATGAATAAGACCATGACAGGAAGTATAGAAGTACCAAAAATTTGAATAACAACTGAATTTTTAAGAGATGACGTTTATTCAATTTAAAGCTTACTTGGCATCAATAAATTTCTCATACAAAACAAATGAGAAGAATCACTTTTCTTGTATCTTAGAGAACAAGCCCAGAGTTGAGCATATTTATTGAAAACATAAAAATGAATGTCTCCAAAAACAGGGAAACAAGCCATATAAGTGAATTCATTTTTTTTAGAAGGAAGCAGAGACTGTACAATGTTTCAGTTGTTTAAATATTAAAGGTGTTTTCTCACCACTCATGTGTCAAGAGTGCCTGAATTTTCACTTGGCCTCTATCTACCAGCCATTTCCACTCTCCTTTCTGGCATATTCTTGGCTGGCTTCTAATTGGCAGATATACCTTCCAACTTTCCTACTGCCTTGAAAGTTTTCTCTTGGAATCAAGTGCTGAAGCTGCAGTTTCCTAGGGACACAGCCAAGCCAGTTCCCTGTTGATGAAAGCTTATACCTCCCATTATAGCTCATGGGGACTCCAGGAGGTACTTTAAAATAGAATAGGTTCCCAAAGGAGTGTTTGTTTCTCGCTCCTTTATCCCTTGAATGTCCTATTTAAGAGTAAAGTAAGAAACACTTAAAAAACTTTTTTTTTTCTCTCGAATCTCTTAAAGATCCATGCCTTTCATTTATACTTTGATAGTCTCTAAGTGAGAGCATTGCAGAAATCTTGGAGAAAAACAGATTGCTGTCTGATTAGCAAGAAATATGGCTTTGAATTTCTTTTAACATCTTAACTCTCAAATTGGTAAGTATTTATGCAGCTTCTGTCTCTGGAGAGCAACACAAAACATCAATCCTCAGCATCCCTGTAACATTTGCAGTGCGCAAGTGGTGTCAGAGTGTTAGCGGCTGGAAATCTGTTACTATGGTTACCACCTATAAAAAGGTCACCTTCAGGAAATTCTTTCTGTGTGCAAGATAATACAGGGATAATGAAACTTCCTTTGGAGGGGATAAAGAACAGAGTTTGTTATGCGGGCCTATAATTACCTACTTGGTTTTGGAAATCTGTATATTATAATCAGTGCTCTGTATTTCAGTCAGATGAACATCAATCATATTATCTAAGGTAGGACTCCATAATAATACCAGCAATAATGTTCTGATGGGGAAGTAAGCTGTGACGTCGGAGGGACTGTAGTTTGTTTCTTCAATGCTCAGTTGATTTTCTCCACTGCAAATTGCTTGATTGGGTTAAGTCAACTAATAAGCATCCAAAGAAAGGAACTCTTTCTCGAGGATTAGGCTTCTTGTAACTACTAAAAAGAGTGTTTGGCTGCATGTGCAGTGTGTTCTCAATCAGATGTGACAAGTCTCTGAAGTAGTAGTGAAACTTTAACTTCTAAAATCTGGGAACCCTTTACATTTTCATCCTCTGATGAATCTGCATAGTCTCTGTCTGTCATTAGAGATTTAATCTCGTATTTCCCACTGAGAGCTTTATTATCACCTTTTAACTTCTTCCTAGTATTTCCATCTGGTTTGCTTTTGGCCATGATAAAGTTTGGTATCTATGAGTTCATGAACTGAAGGAAGACGCTTAACTCCCCTGTGCATGGACACAGAACCTCTCTGTTGAATTATGGCCTTTGTGCATCTGCCTGGGCTGCTCTCTGTAGTCTGTCTCTATGAAATACATCCTCTGCAAAAGCTGCTTTTACTTAGCACCTCCACATGGCATCATGGGAAGAGGCCTGAGAGGCATGAACAGGTGAAGGCATCTCTGGGGGAATGAGTGATGAACATGTGCCTTTTCTTTTTGCAACTACAGTTGAATAAGCATAAAAGTCACTTTTGGAGAGTAACTTTTCCCTGTGTCATTTTTTAAAAATCTTAGGTTGTCAAATATGTGAAAGATTCCATATTCATAGGTGAATTACTTTTGTTGAGTTTTAAGATAATTCTGTTCTTGCCCAGAAAGCAATACAGACCTTGACAATTCTTTAAAATCATAGACTGGTGTCTGAATGTAAAACTACACTCTTATCATTGGGCAGTGTTTCATTTAGTGCGTAAACCTCTGAAATACATGAAGTATACATATTATTTTACTGTTTTCTGACTCCAGAATTTCAAGAAGGGCCTTTCTTCCCAGCATAAGTTCAAAGATTTCTATTTTTTAAAAATTTCTCATTTCCATACCTCCAGAGATTCCACCAAAGAATATCCTTGTAACCTGAAGACAGGATAAGTCCTAGGGGACTAGATGTAATATATGGGGAGAAACACATTTGCAAAGGCCTGCCACCAGCTGTCTTTTTGCTCATGAGCTTGGATAACAGTGGGATGATAGGGTAAGAGGAAAGGATCTCAAAGGAATGACTTAAAACCACATATCCTTAGAAGTTGAATCTAATGTTTGGGCCAGCCATTTCTTCCTTAAATCTTTACACAACAGCTTGGTAATATAGTTAAAGGAACTGGTATTGCTGCATACTCAATGCTTGTCTGGAAAGTTTTTGCAGTTCCTAATACAAACATCACTGCTTTACTTTCTTCTCCTCTTTCCTCCTCATCACAGAATTTTATTCTAATTCAGTAGACTTTTATTAATTTAGACGTCACTAATTAGTAATTTCAACCATTTAGAACCACTGGGAACATAATTGAGAATCGATAAATGAGTTTAAAATATGTATGGAAACAATGGATATCATAAACCCCAGGCATTAAAGCAAACCCTCAAGTTCTTGCTCAGACTCTGTTCTCCATTTATGCTTTCTGAAAACCCAGATGGCTTAGTCATTTTTGATCAGAAGCAGACAATTTAGACACATGAAATGATAGATGGTAGAAACAAATATGAAAAGACTAACGGCTAGTTAAGAACTGGTATCTGAATGGTGAGGGAATCAAAGAGAGGTTACAAAAAACATCAGTCACCAACAGAAGCAATCTGAGATCATTTAGTACAGGGACAAATGACTCGAAACAATGCAACACCTCTTGAGGACACTACTTTTTTTTTTTTTTTTTTTTTTTTGCGGTACGCGGGCCTCTCACTGTTGTGGCCTCTCCCGTTGCGGAGCACAGGCTCCGGACGCGCAGGCTTAGCAGCCATGGCTCACGGGCCCAGCCGCTCCGCGGCATCTGGGATCTTCCCAGACCGGGGCACGAACCCGCATCCCCTGCATCGGCAGGTGGACTCTCAACCACTGCGCCACCAGGGAAGCCCGAGGACATTACTTTTTAATGCACAGAATAATAACAGGTGGATCATGATGATTTCATAATGATAATTTTGAATTAAGAAAATAACAATTTTATTTCTTCTGTGTAAAACATGTTACTTATGTTTACTAGGTTCTACTTAAGAATTTAAACAATGAAATATATATATGTAATTTATTTTTTAAATTCCGTTAAAATATCACACACAGAGATAAATCTTATTTATTTGAAGACATTTTCTCATTTGAATTATTTATGCATTTGTCCTGGGTACCTAAGTTTCCCACCCAAAAAATTAGAATCAGTGAAGAAGTAATTCTTTAAGAAGTGTGGCACTATCAGCTCTCCCTTACCCTGAAGTCCCTAAATAATAAAATTTACCATATTTTATAAGATTTCAGGTTCATTTTAACCAAGACCCCTATGCTAGTGTTCGGGAAACAATCGTTTGGGTAAAATAGGACAAACACTTAGATTCTGTTCCTCTTCTTACGTTTGCCTTGTAGTCGCTCTTACCTGTCCATGGCACTGTCCTTGCCTCACAAAACTAGTAGAAATAAGTGAAGGCTGTCTCTGTCGTAGCAGGTTGAGTATGTGGCTGTGGCTACACACATGGTCCTGAGAACAATGGCAGACACTGTCAGCAGCAACTTGATGGAACAATCACCTCCAGCCACAAAACACACAGCCCAGCCTCTGCTCCCCTAGGTTTCTGAGTTCTACATGGCCGACTTTGGAAACTTCCTGTGCTTTGGAAAGTTCCCCAGCCTCACCACAGCTATTAGATTTGCACCTGACTCTTTTTTTTCTTTTTCTTTTGCTGTACGCGGGCCTCTCACTGTTGTGGCCTCTCCCATTGCGGAGCACAGGCTCCAGACGCGCAGGCTCAGCGGCCATGGCTCACGGGCCCAGCCGCTCCGCGGCATGTGGGAACTTCCCGGACTGGGGCACGAACTTGTGTCCCTTGCATCGGCAGGTGGACTCTCAACCACTGCGCCACCAGGGAAGCCCTGCACCTGACTCTTTACAGCTGCTGTCATGCTCCTTGATGTTGGTGCCAACCTGAATTGCTCTGTTCTGTTATCTTTTATGACCCATACTAGTATTTAGAGATTAAATGGTTCTCAGTTACGTTAGTTCATACTTGTCTGAATGCCCATTTCATCCAATTTGTGCTTTCTTAAGGCATGGGGTGGAGGAGAAGACAGATGACTATTCATACTCACAGCGAGGGCATTTCTAACATGATAAGATAGTAATAATAGAAACAATATAAAATAAATATGAAAAATTCAATAACAAAAGGGAAACAAATGAAAATTCTACTGAGTGTTAAACAAAACATCCTAAACAGTACACAAGTCACTCTATTTCTGATACTTTTTCTTTTTTAACATCTTTATTGGAGTTTAATTGCTTTACAATGGTGTGTTAGTTTCTGCTTTATAACAAAGTGAATCAGCTGTACATATACATATATCCCTATATCTCTTCCCTCTGGCATCTCCCACCCTCCCACACTCCCTATCCCACCCCGCTAAGTGGTCATAAAGCACCAAGCTGATCTCCCTGTGCTATGCGGCAACTTCCCACTAGCTATCTACCTTACGTTTGGTAGTGTATATATGTCCATGCCACTCTCTCACTTTGTCCCAGCTTACCCTTCCCCCTCCCCATATGCTCAAGTCCATTCTCTAGTAGGTCTGTGTCTTTATTCCCATCTTGCCCTAGGTTCTTCATGACCATTTTTTTTTTTTAGATTACATATATATGTGTTAGCATATGATATTTGTTTTTCTCTTTCTGACTTACTTCATTCACCCTGTATGACAGACTCTAGGTACATCCACCTCACTCCAAATAACTCAATTTCGTTTCTTTTTATGGCTGAGTAATATTCCATTATGTGTGTATATATATATATATATATATATATATATATATATATACACACATATATATATATACACATATATATATGCCACATCTTCTTTATCCATTCATCTGTTGATGGACACTTAGGTTGCTTCCATGTCCTGGCTATTGTAAATAGAGCTGCAATGAACATTTTGGTACATGGCTCTTTTTGAATTATGGTTTTCTCAGCGTATATGCCCAGTAGTGGGATTGCTGGGTCGTATGGTAGTTCTATTTGTAGTTTTTTAAGGAACCTCCATACTGTTCTCCATAGTGGCTGTATCAATTTACATTCCACCAACAGTGCAAGAGGGTTCCCTTTTCTCCACACCCTCTCCAGCATTTATTGTTTTGATGATGGCCATTCTGACCTGTGTGAGATGATATCTCAATGTAGTTTTGATTTGTATTTCTTTAATGATTAATGATGTTGAGCATTCTTTCACGTGTTTGTTCGCAATCTGTGTATCTTCTTTGGAGAAATGTCTATTTAGGTCTTCTGCTCATTTTTGGATTGGGTTGTTTGTTTTTTTGATATTGAGCTGCATGAGCTGCTTATAAGTTTTGGAGATTAATCCTTTGTCAGGTGCTTCATTTGCAAATCTTTTCTCCCATTCTGAGGGTTGTCTTTTCATCTTGTTTATGGTTTCCTTTGCTGTGCAAAAGCTTTTAAGTTTCATTAGGTCCCATTTGTTTATTTTTATTTCCATTTCTCTAGGAGGTGGGTCAGAAAGGATCTTGCTGTGTTGTATGTCATAGAGTGTTCTGCTTATGTTTTCCTCTAAGAGTTTTATAGCGTCTGGCCTTACATTTAGGTGTTTAATCCATTTTGAGTTTATTTTTGTGTATGGTGTTAGGGAGTGTTCTAATTTCATTCTTTTCCCAGCACCACTTATTGAAGAGGCTGTCTTTTCTCCATTGTATATTCTTGCCTCCTTTATCATAGATAAGATGACCATATGTGTGTGGGTTTATCTCTGGGCTTTCTAACGTGTTCCATTGATCTATATTTCTGTTTTTGTGCCAGTACCATACTGTCTTGATTACTGTAGCTTTGTAGTATAGTCTGAAGTCTGGGAGCCTGATTCCTCCTGCTCCATTGTTCTTTCTCAAGATTGTTTTAGCTATTCGGGGTCTCCTGTGTTTCTATACAAATCATGAAATTTTTTTCTCCTAGTTCTGTGAAAAATGCCATTGGTAGTTTGATAGGGATTGCATTGAATCTGTATACTGCTTTGGGTAGTATAGTCATTTTCACAGTGTTGATTCTTCCAATTCAAGAACATGGTATATCTCCCCATCTATTTGTATCATCTTTGATTTCTTTCATTAGTGTCCTATAATTTTCTGCAAACAGGTCTTTTGTCTCCTTAGGTAGGTTTATTCCTAGGTATTTTATTCTTTTTGTTGCAATGGTAAAAGGTAGTGTTTTCTTAATTTCACTTTTGGATTTTTCATCATTAGTGTATAAGAATGCAAGAGATTTCTGTGCATTAATTTTGTATCCTGCTACTTTACCAAATTCATTGATTAGCTCTAATAGTTTTCTGGTAGCATCTTTAGCATTTTCTATGTATAGTATCATGTCATCTCTGAACAGTGACTGCTTTACTTCTTCTTTTCTGATTTGGATTCCTTTTATTTCTTTTTCTTCTCTGATTGCTGTGGCTAAAACTTCCAAAACTACGTTGAATAATAATGGTGAGAGTGGGCAACCTTGTCTTGTTCCTGATCTTAGTGGAAATGGTTTCAGTTTTTCACCATTGAGGATGATGTTGGCTCTGGATTTGTCATATATGGCCTTTATTATGTTGAGGTAGGTTCCCTCTATGCCTACTTTCTCAAGGGTTTTTATCATAAATGGGTGTTGAATTTTTTTGAAAGCTTTCTCTGCATCTATTTAGATGATCATATGGTTTTTCTCCTTCAATTTGTTAATATGGTGTATCACGTTGATTGATTTGCATATATTGAAGAATCCCTGCATTCCTCGGATAAACCCCACTTGATCATGATGTATGATCCTTTTAATGTGCTGTTGGATTCTGTTTGCTAGTATTTTGTTGAGGATATTTGCATCTATGTTCATCTGATACTAACTCTTGTACATCCATTATCTCATTTACTATTAATACTCTTACATTCGTATGAACTATTCTTGTTGTTATCATCACCCTCTTAGATGATCCAGAAGCTTTTCAAGGAGAGATTAAGCAACTTGCCCAAGGTTGTACAACTAAATAGCACAATTAGGATTATAACCTATGATCACCTAACTCCAAAATTCATACTTTCAATGTAGTGCTCTATTGCCTCCCATTTCTATATACTATGTAAGTATTTAGGTTATTTATTTGCACATATATTTTCTCCTATACTAGACCATGAAGTTAGGGACTATGTAATTTCTTTTCTTATACCCTGTTTATGCTTTGCTAGGTAAGTTATTGAGAACATGCTAATTATACTTAGCTATTTGAGAGAAGATAGTGGTTAAACAGATGTGCTTTGAAATCATACATAGCACAGTTTGAATGAAGTATCTACCATTTAATAACCCTGTGTCTTTTGGCAAGATATTTAACCTGAGACATAGTTTTCTCAACTTGATAATGGAAATAATAATGCCTACCTCATAGACTTTGCAAAATGACATACATGAAGTGGTGAGCATGATGCTTGGTATGAAATTAATGGTGCTCAGTTAGTGGTGGTTATAATTGTGCTTACAGTGCTTCAAAGTGTTATTACAAATGCATATGATATTTCTGATATTTTTTGTCACAATTTTATTAACCATCTATTTCTGACTATAAAAATAAAGCACGTTTATTGTAGAAAAGCTTAGAAAAGATTGACAAGTGTAAAGAAAATGCAGATCACGTATAATTTCAATGCCCAGAGATAAGCAGGGAAACTTTGCTACCATTTTGATTATTTCCTTCACATACACATGGTCAGAAATCCCTATAGCTGGATTCTTACAATAGAGAAAAAAGACCTCAATATAGAACCAGGCTTAATTCTGAATACAACCTGGGCAAGTGCGAACATATAGCCAAGGAGCAGGGTGGGGATCAGTGGAAAATTACTAAGAGGAAGCATCGAATATAAAGGGGATTCTGGCTCAACTGACCTAACAGTATTCTTTGCTGAAGACCAGCCAGGGTGATCAGCCATCACCTGGGGGATGTTGGAGGATGAAGAACCTGATCAGATATTAAGGGAGATCAGATATCAAGGGTCGGGGGTTCTGGTTATACTATTTAGCAGGGTTCTTGCTAAAACTAGATTTTACAAGGAAATGGTCAGATGGAGTTAGAAGAAGGTTTAGAAGACTGACTAACTCAAGTTTGATCAAGCAAAGAATCTTTCTCAACACACACATGAACTCGCGCACACACACGTTTATAATTACAATGCATATTTATGATGGTGTTGTAAATCCAGTTTCCTATTTTGCTTTTTTCACCTATTATTATGCACGTTTGTGATAATATCATTAATTTTCAAGGATGTGATTTTTTAATCACTGGATGACAATGATTAGACTATTTTTTTTTTTTTTGGTAATTTAGATTGTTTCCAAGTTTATTTACTTGCTTATTTGTTTTTGCTATTTTTTATCAGCGAATTTGCCATCATGACCTTACGTGTACACCTTCTGCCACATCTTTGATTATTTCTTTAGGATGGAATCTTAGAAGTGTAGTTGTTAAATCAAAGGCCATGATATATGTTTAAGGCACTTGCTGCACATTTAAAATCACTTTTTGTATACCTTATACCACTTAATATTTCTACCAGTAGTGTTTAGTGGATAAAAAACTAATACTTTTGTATTCCGCACTTTACAAAGTACTTTTATAGCTATTATCAGATTTTATTCTCAAAACAATCTTTTGAAGAATGTTAGCAATATTTTTCTCCATGCTACAGATGAAAGGATTTTAAAAAGTAATAAAAATAAACCTGAAGTTTCTTATATAAAATGACAGAGACAAAACTGGAACCAAGTTTCCCAAAATTCTACAAGGGAGGCATTAAGATTTTTCATAAATCGTATTCAGTGCCTGAAGTTTGATAATAGGAAGATCTTATTTCACAGAAAACTTTAACAATGGCACCTTTGCCCTGGGTTTGCTGCTAAATAACAGCAAAGGGAAGCAAGCCTGAATGGGACTTTACCATTTTTTAATACTGGTTATTCCAGAAGTAACTGAGTCTGGAGACCACTTGACTAAATTCGCAGACCAGAAGCTTACAGAACACCTTTCCAGCTTCTTTAGATATTTCTTTTAATAAAAAATGATCTTTATAGCAAATTTGTATCTACTTACTGATATTTAGACTTTGTGCTTCACTGTAAAGACTTTACAAATATAATCTTTTAAAATACTTTCCAATTGTATGAATATTAAAATTTGCATTACTAAAGAGAACTATTTCATAATGAAAATACTAAACATACATAGTTTGTGTTATACTTTTACTAAAAATTGTTTTTGTACTTACTGAAAGAATGACTTTCCACATGATTCGATCTGCCTTCTAATATTAATAATTGATTTCAGTCTTCTCAGTGTACTCATGAGGTAAAAGTTTTGATAGGAAGACAGTCGCAGCTAACCCTTTTATATATTGTATATTTTCTTTCCCTTTTAAAAAAAAATATAAATGGGAAAGTAAATGCCACCACACCACCTAAAATAGGCTGCAGCATGGAGAATTGTTGTCTTCTTGTTTTTGATGCAGGAGAAAATTTTTCATGCTTAAGAGAAAAGATATATAGGAATCATTGGCATGATGCTAATTTGACTGGAGCATGAAGGCATCAAGATTATAGACAGCTGAACACTACACTGCCCATGTTGATAGAAAGCAAAAAAAAAAAGGAATGTTTAAATTTATGACTACTTTTACAGAAAGCAAGTGTTTGGGTGGCGTATCAAGTGGTCATGAACAGATTGCAAATGTTTGAGAATAAGAAGTTTTTCTAACAAGTCCTCATCAACTCTTGGAGAAAGGACTGGCAGGATTTGTAAAAACTGGATTCTGGTCCTGTTCTTGTCTCTACCACAGACAAATTAAGTGACCAAGGGCAAATCTCACATTTTTATGGCTTCATTTTTCTTTTTAGTAAAAGTAGGGATAGTTTTGCAAATTTATTCTCATTATAAAATTCTACAGTTAAGACAAAAGATAACTTTAAATATTTGCTAAAAACTAATATAGTTGACACAAATAGAGTAGAACCATAAATATTTTTAAAGTTTACTTTAAGATACTATAGTTTTGAAAAAAAAATTCTAAAGAGTTTAAACAAGTGGATGTCAGTATAGGAGGAAGGAAGGAAGCGCAGCACTGTGTTTAAGGTTACAGCTTGTGGGGTCAGATAGACTTGAGTTTGCCTGCCCTTACTCGGTGCTTTGATAGCCATGTGACTTTGGAAAATGTAATTTTTCTAAGCTTTAGTAAAAAATGAAGAGAATACATTTCTCTTGGTGTTGTGAGGGATGATTGAGATATTCCGATTAGAGATTAAACCTAGTGACAATTCTTTCAGCGATCTTAATGAACATTAACTAGAATCTAAAAGGCTTCCTTCTATTATGTAGATCAAAATTAGTTCTACAAAGTGGTTACTTAATATATTTTTCAGTCAGGTATGGCCATAACAATAAAAATGCTGGCAACTGTACTTCCTTTTGATTCCTTTCAAAACATGCCTGTGTGTGTCACATCGACAGGTATCAAAAGTGTGTGTTACAGGCAGGATGTTGTCAGAGTAATTGTTATTGATGGATGGCACATAAAGCTGGGATTCATGTAACAAGAATTATTGTCTCCATACTATTCTAGGCAAGCCCAACGAGTCTAAGTACAATTGGTTGAATGACAACATTCAGAATTGCTTTCTCCCTTTGAAAAAAGAACATGATAGTATTTCAGAAGACAGCCGTCAAGTAAACAATGTTTGTCTCTCTTGAAAATATGAGATTGACAACTATGAAGGCTAGCATCATAGTTGCATTACCAGAACAACTAAGGTTTGGTAAGAATAAGCATCAGTATTGCTTTGCTAACACGCTTTATACGTGAATGACTAAATGGTCTAAGTTGACTAAAATGGCCAAGGTCTGGAAGTGTTTTACCTTTCCGAAATTTTTCTATTTCTCTTTTCTTCTGGAATATACTATTTGTACAAAGGTCATAGCTCTGTGGACTGTTTTAGACAACCGTTTCCTTGTATGAAAAGCCTTTTAACATCTGCCTAACTAAAATATCATGCTCAGCCTGGCCAAGAACTCCTAAATGGGTGAGCTCCATTCCATGGAACTTTAAAATTTCACTTTTAAATTTCAAACTATGTGTGAAAATATGTTTATCTTGATATGGCATTTTTATGCATTGTCATTATCCTAACTTGTTTTAATTCTGATCCAGAAATCTTTAGAGGAACCAAACTGGTATTAATTCATTCAAACAATATATGCAAAAGTACGTGAAGTCCTGTACTTAAAAAGTTATGATCAGTGCCTCCACTGAATCTAGACCCAGCCAGGGACTCCACAATAGTGAATTGTACCCTCTTGAATCATAAATTGAGAAAAATATTTTTTGTTTCATATTCAAATATGTGCCAAATTAAAATTTTATTTTAATTTCATCTTTAAGCTCATTTATGTTTATTGGTATCTTTGTATATATAATTTTGTATTTATTTCTGTAATTATCTGGTCATATTCATGTCAGTTCGTTTTATTGCTATTTTGCAGCATTTTCTTAATTCTCTTTTATTTTTTATAAACCATGTTTTCTTTGATTTTTTCCCCAATGTTTTGGAATGTCTATTTGCTATCCTTAAAAGCCTCTTTTAGTCCACATTTTTCTCATTGTCAAGAATAAAATACATATTTTTTGAGTCTTCACTATTTAGAGCAAGAAATATCCATTCATACTGTTTTATTTTTAATCTTAAGTTTTAAAATTCAGATTATTACTCTTAAATATTTTACTTAATAAATTTTCTTTTTGAGAAATCATTTTCAATATTTTCATTTCATTTAGTCATCAAATTAAATAATTATTTTGACTTAACTTATTGTTTAACCAGCTTTTGTGCTCACTGTCCTTTCACACTCTAACTTCCCCTTCTTGAATGTAATTCTTTCCTTCGTTCCCAGATCAAAGTACATATTCAGTTTTAAAACTTTTCACCGCTGAATAATTTCTGAGTTTTGAAAATATCTTCCTTTGCCTTTATGCATTGTCTGGATATAGTTTATTAATTCCAATCCTTCCTCTGAACACTCTTTAGAATTGTTCCAACATTTGTAGACACTTTTATTTTCATTTGCTTGGTTGCTTGTAGTATTTTTTTTATATCCATGTAATTTCAAACATTTATTATCTAGGAGGTAGCTAATTATTTGGAGCAAGAATTTCTGGTCTATGATTATAGGTCTTTTCTAAGTTCAGGAAGGCACTTTCCTTTGTATGGACCCCAGCTCTCTGAATCATAAAGAGTTTTCCTACCTCTTTATAGACTCTTTCAGAAGAACTATGTGGCTACACATTGTGACCTACTTTCTATAAGTTTCTTTCTGTCCCACTCCATTTGTTTTTGGAATCATTTTATTTATTTATCATTTATTAATGTTAACAAATAAATTAATTACATATTGTTTATTAATATTGATTTTCAGTGGTATTTTAACTCTTGTTTTTACTGTGTTTTCATAAGCATTTCAGTGGGCTTTTAGGAGCTGATAGGTGGAAGTGATTTTCTAAGAAAGAAGCCTACAAATAACAAATATGAGTGGTTTGTCAAAGGGCAATCAGGATTAAACAAATGAAAATTGTTGCATCTTCTTATCTTAAGATATTACTTTTCTAATCAAAGATCCAATATTCATCATAGTTTAGAATAAGTTCAGCATAAGTAATATACTGAGCAAAATGAACAGCAGAAGGATGCAAGTGTAAATTAGTTCATCCCTCTATTCCTCCATGTACCCTAATTAAAACCACACAGGAGACCCTCCCTCTATTTACCATTCCCTGAGTCAATGCAAGTTTTCACATTCCCATCAACCCCTATTATTCCTTAAAGGTGGTATATCTCTACCAGTGACTAGTAAACTTTTAAGAGTCACTAAAAAGTTAAAAATAATTGTATTTCCTATGAATCCCAAGATGGACAATAACATTTTATTTTTGTTGTATTAAATTTTCTTAAAAGATCAAAAACTTTGAATGCAAAAACAATCACATTTTTTCTAGGTGGAAAGTAAGTAGATGAATATTCATATTATCATTAATTAGGGAGCTACTTCTTTAGGTTCACAGTAATGCCAAGAATAATAAAAGAAATTGGTAAAACAATTAATCTCATGTAAAATAAATCTGTACCTTTACTCTTACGGTTAGTCCTGACTCTTTTAGTGTGGATTCTCAGCCCAAAACACAGGTGTTTGTGAACGCCTCTCCTAGCTGGCCGAGTCTGAACATCAACTGTCCTCAGGCAAAATATGGCATCTGAAATCTCTGTGCTGCTCTCCAGGCAACCAGTGGCCATTCTCTGCTGGTCCAGTTAGCATCTTATCCTGTTCGTGTGCAGCTTTGATGGTGGTCTTAGACACCAGAGGGATTTTTATGCCAATATTAATGGGTCCTTTTCTGCAGTTCTTTCCCTTTATCCTCTCCTTCAAATCTCAGCTGTCTGCAGCCCTTAACTCTGATCTATGTTTCTTCCGTTGACTGAGAATATCTCTGTTTGCCCTCAGGGAGTAAGCTGGGTGAATGAGATTTGGGAATCATCTCCTGTATGTCTCTTCTCTTAAGGATCTTAGTCCTGCTCAATGCCTGCAAACTGTTGTTTTATGTGTATTGTTCAGTTTTTATGGTTGTTTACGGAGTAGTTAAGTTCCATATCAACTATTTCTGAAAACTTTCCTTGAGTATGGACTTCTAATATTACCATAACCCTGCCCACCATTTTCATCATTATATTATTATATTATTTTGGTTTATTTTGTCTTAGTAACCCACATCACTATCTCAAATTATCTCAATTATTTACTTGTTTGTTTGTTTCCTTATTCATTATCTGTCTTCCCCACTAGAAGCTTTATGAGCTCCATCTCCATGGATTATGAGATCTAATCTTTCTTGTTAAATGCCATAGCTCCAGCAGCTAACAGAATGTCTGGCATGTAGGACACACTAAAGAAATATTTGTTGGGCTTCCCTGGTGGTGCAGTGGTTGAGAGTCTGCCTGCCGATGCAGGGCACGCGGGTTCGTGCCCCGGTCCGGGAACATCCCACATGCCGCGGAGCGGCTGGGTCCGTGAGCCATGGCTGCTGAGCCTGCGCGTCTGGAGCCTGTGCTCTGTAACGGGAGAGGCCACAACAGTGAGAGGCCCGCGTAGCGCAAAAAAGAAAAAAAAAAATTGTTGATTGTTCATTATTTTATTTTGACTACTAAAGTACTGTCCAAAGTTGCATAAATTTGAGTTCCAAGCTGGATAGATAGCTAACTTCAAGATCTGTCATATCCATATATTGAAGACAAAGCAAAAATACTTGTTTTTATCTCCTTTTCAATCCACATTAAAGCATAGCATTTTATATGAGGGATTAAATCTTCTTGAGATACATAAGCAGTTATATTTTTATTTCTTTTTCTTTTTTTTTTTTTTTGTCCGATACGCGGGCCTCTCACCTCTGTGGCCTCTCCCGTTGCGGAGCACAGGCTCGGATGCGCAGGCCCAGCGGCCATGGCCCACGGGCCCAGCCGCTCTGCGGCATGTGGGATCCTCCCGGACCGGGGCACGAACCTGTGTCCTCTGCATCGGCAGGCGGACTCTCAACCACTGCGCCACCAGGGAAGCCCCTATATTTTTATTTCTTATAAAAAATGGATTAAAGGTCATTTCCTTGCAGAGCTAGACTGTATCTATTGGGTTGGCCAAAAAGTTTGTTTGGGTCTTTCCGTAAGATCTTATGGAGAAACCCAAATGAACTTTTTGGCCAGCCCAATATTTTGCAATCGGAAGTATTTCTTTAACTTCATAACTAATGCTTTGTATTTTAGTTTTTCTTACTCCCCTCAAATTTGAGGGGACATGAAAATAGCTTTGTGAGGACCGTTTGGAAATTCAATGTCACGATTCTCCCCTGTGCTTGGTTTGTTATATCTTTGCACATGTGTAAAGATTTGTAGATGAAATACTGTACAGATAGTTTGGCTGAAAACATAAAACCTCACTGGCTGGCAGGGGAGAATAATAAATCAGTGATATTAAAATCTTCTTACAATGTTTTATGTTAGAAAGATAAAAGTCAGAATAAAGACTCTTTCCATTGAGAGAACGCTCCTACATCAGTATGCAGCTAGAAATTTTAATAGAGGACATGCATCTTTTGGTAATAAAAGTTTTTAATAAAGAACAAAATAGCACAGATTGGTTTGTTCTGTTCTTTTTCTGGAAGAAAAAGTTCCTGGAACAGAGTCCTTATGAATAGGCTACCTGGAATTGCTGACAAAGGCTGGATAAGTGCAAATGAATGATAAGGAATATAAACCTTTTTAGAGGAGCAATTCGTTAAGTGAAGGGGGACCATGGATACTGAATGGATGATAAGGTATTGAGATATAATATTATGGGATGTAATATAATGTAATGCTTATAAATTATAGATTATGGTATGGAATGGCTGGTTTTGGTGGCATTGAAGAACCTATGAAAGAAAAAGATGGCTTAAGATCTTGAACTTCCAACTCAAGACTAAGATGGGGAAAGAAAAAGCCTTATGGTGAGCATAGAGGAAAAGGCAAATATGAATGACTGAGATCAGAAAGACATGATTTTATTTTTTCTTTTTAACTATTGCACTCAGTGTTGACAAAGATTGGGTGAGGTAAGTACCTCTGAGTGTGATTTCCTATAATATTTAAGAAAATATTTTTAATATCTACTCAGAGTATAAATTTTTCATATCCAGCAATTACGCTTGTTTCTCATATATCCTAGGGAATTAATCATGAATATGGTCAAATTTATATACAAACTTGTGTAATGCTAAAGTGTGTATAAGAGAATGATCAGAGGAAACCTTAGTGTTTAACAATAGAGGACATATTCATCAGTTCCTTGAAATGCCAGACAGGTATTAATAATGCATGTGTGTGTATATACACACATAGAAAGAAAGGAATAAACCATACATGGCTGGTGCAACTTCATTTCTGTATCTGATGATGAGGCCTTTGAATATGCTTACAGTTTTCTTCTTCCACTACCCATTTTATGTTTTCTTCACCGTCAACCAAGGACCTCAGCTAAATGGTTTCTTTTACTTAGCTGAATGACCCAGACTTCATTTCTGGAGAGTCTGAATCCTCAGGAGGTGTTCTTTTTCGGGAAAAGCAGTTGTTCTGAAACTCCATTTACTTTTACTCTTGGATGTGGAAGTACTAAGAGGTAACTCAGAGAAGACCTTGGATTCTATATATAGTTCTCTTGCCCAATTTCCTTGGTCACTGGGATCAATCATCCTACCAGTAATATAAAACCCCCTTTTTGTCTGTGGGTTCAGTGGCATGGGGAACCCAAATGACCAGATAGCAGCTTTAACTTTCAATTTATAGAAGCCTTCTTGCTGTTCCACAGAAGGAGCATTGCCTTGCTGGAAGAATATACAGCCAAAGCAGAAGAGTTCAAAATCCCATGGAGAGGAATAAAAAACTCTGTGAATGGGTTTTTAGGTGTAAGGATGAGAGGAACCACTTCTATTCCTTGATTCTTGGACCCATGAATTCAGCAATAGGAGAGACAGCACTCTCCTAATAATAGGAGTATTTAAAGAATAAATCAATCTATTTGGAGTATGTTGGCACATCTCTGCTCAGGATGCATGTGCCACCTGAAGCTTCTACAATATGGAGAGGTAGCCATCACTGTGTGCAGAATAATTTGAAGGGTTTTGATAGAAAGTAGGAAAGAGATTTTGATAGGAATACATAACTAAGGAGAAAGCCTTTATTTCTATGAAAGTGATTTTCCTATTCTCTTCTCTGTACATAGATACAGAAACCTCCATTTAGGTTAAACCCAGGTCTACTTCCTTTGCCTGGCTCAAGAACTAATAGATTGCACCTGTCCTAAGTTCACCATTTCTCTCCCTCTCTATCAACTATTTAATATTCTCTTTTCCTAATATGTGGACTACCATTCAGAAGTGCTGGAGTTGGATTTAATATCAACAGACCAGATAACTTTTGTGTCATAAATGAGCCCTAGGCATCTGTATAATCTCTGAGATAAAGTACTACTTTTCTCTCTAAATTCCTTCTTCCTGTTTATAAAATGACATCATATATGAGATAATGATCCTGTTTCCATTTCTACTCTGCGTAGAATTTGCCTGATCTGGTACTTCAATTTTTCTCTTGTGGTTGAACTCAATTCTGAACCTAGTTCTGATATAGCTTAGCAACTGCCAGGTCTTCATCCAAATTATTGGATCCATTGCTTCATTTCTCTCCAGCTGGAGTACTGCAGTGAGTGAACAGGTTTCCCAAAAACCTGTTCATAACCTGCTTAACTTCCAACAGTTCTTATAACCTGGAATTTTCCAATGCTGTCTGCATTGGCTAGATATGTAGCATTTGCCTTACCATACTTGAGTTTAGCTCATCAACAAGACACTTTACATTAGAAATGTATCTTCCGGTAGGCAGCCTGTAGGAACAGAGAGCAACTCCCAGCTCCCAGCCAGCCGGGAAACAGGACCTTGGAGCCATAGCCACAAGAAACTGGATTCTGCCAACAACCTGAATGAGTTTAGAAGCAGGTTCTTCCCAAGAGCCTCCAGTTCCCTGACCAGGGATCAAACCTGCGCCCTTGGGACTGAAAACTCAGAGTTTTAACCACTGGACCATCAGGAAATACCCCAGAATCCCCCACTTCTTACCACCTCTGCCAAGCTCGTCCAAGCCACCATCATCTCAGGTTCACCACTGAGAGAGACTGGGGGCAGCAACATTCCAAAGCAAGGGGCCCACTTAGCAACTGGATCTTAGATTCTGAGTGCTAAGAAATCTGGCAGAGATGATCTTCATCAAATGAATCAAGTAAACAAAGTTAACATCACAAGGATTGCAACAATTTGAAATTGTGCACCCCCGCAAGAGGATGCAGTAGGAAGAACACAGCATCACTTGGTGATGTTCCTGCCAAAATGCATCACTTAAGACTTGCACGAGTGGCACCTCCAGTGGAATCCTGTGCGACATAATTCATTTTCCATGTGGATAAGAATTATCAAAGCAAAAACGGCACTGGGCAGAGTTATAGAGCTGTGTGGCTAACAGGGTCCTTTTGCTCCAGCGAGATGTCAGGCTTGAGCCTCTGAGGTGGGAGAGCCGAGTTCAGGACATTGGTCCACCAGAGACCACCCAGCCCCATGTAATATCAATCAGCGAGAGCTCTCCCAGAGATCTCCACCTCAATGCTAAGACCTAACACTCACCGACCAGCAAACTGCAGTGCTGGACACCCCATGCCAAACAACCAGCAAGACAGGAACACAAGCCCACCCATTAGGAGAGGGACTACCTAAAATCATAATAAGTTCACAGACACCCCAAAACACACCATCGGACACGGTCCTGCCCACCAAGAAGACAAGATCCAGCCTCATTCACCAGAACACAGGCACCAATCCTACACCAGGAAGCCTAAACAACCCACTGAACCAACCTTAGCCACTGGGGGCAGACACCAAAAACAACGGGAACTACGAACCTGCAGCCTGTGAAAAGGAGACCCCAAACACAGTAAGTTAAGCAAAATGAGAAGACAGAAACACACAACAGATGAAGGAGCAAGGTAAAACCCCACCAGAAAAAAAAATGAACAGAAAATAAGCAGTCTACCTGAAAAAGAATTCAGAGTAATGATAGTAAAGATGATCCAAAAGCTTGGAAAAAGAATGGAGAAAATACAAGACACGTTTAACGAGGACCTAGAAGAACTAAAGAGCAAACAAACAATGATGAACAACACAATAATTGAAATTAAAAATTCTCTGGAAGGAATCAGTAGCAGAATAACTGAGGCAGAAGAACGGAAAAGTGACCTGGAAGATAAAATAGTGGAAATAACTACTGCAGAGCAGAATAAAGAAAAAAGAAAGAAGAGAATTGAGGACAGTCTCAGAGACCTTTGGAACATTAAATGCACCAACATTTGAATTACAGGGGTCCCAGAAGAAGAAGAGAAAAAGGAACTGAAAAAATATTTAAAGAGATTATAGTTGAAAACTACTTTAATATGGGAAAGGAAAGAGTCAGTCAAGTCAGGGAAGTGCAGAGAGTCCCATACAGGAAATATCCAAGGAGAAACACAACAAGACACATATTAATCAAACTATCAAAAATTAAATGCAAAGAAAAAATATTGAAAGCAGCAAGGGAAAAGCAACAAATAACATACAAGAGAATCCCTATAAGGTTAACAGCTGAACTTTCAGCAGAAACTCTGCAAGCCAGAGGGTGTGGCAGGACATATTTAAAGTGATGAAAGAGAGAAACCTACAACCAAGATTACTCTACCCAGAAAGGATCTTATTCAGATTCGACAGAGAAATGAAAACCTTTACAGACAAGGAAAATCTAAGAGAATTCAGCATTACCAAACCAGCTTTACAAAAAATGCTAAATGAACTTTTCTAGGCAGGAAACACAAGAAAAGACCTACAATAACAAACCCAAAAACAATTAAGAAAATGGTAATAGGAACATACATATCGATAATCACCTTAAATGTAAGTGGATTAAATGCTCCAACCAAAAGACATAGACTGGCTAAATGGATACAAAAACAAGACCAGTATATATGCTGTCTACAAGAGGCCCACTTCAGACCTAGGGACACATACAGACTGAAAGTGAGGAGATGGAAAAAGATATTCCATGTAAATGGAAATCAAAAGAAAGCTGGAGTAGCAATTCTCCTATCAGACAAACAGACTTAAAAATAAAGACTCTTACAAGAGACAAAGAAGGACACTGCATAATGATCAAGGGGGTCAATCCAAGAAGAAGATATAACAATTGTAAATATTTATGCACCCAGTGTAGGAACACCTCAATACATAAGGCAAATGCTAACAGTGATAAAAGGGGAAATTGACAGTAACACAATAATAGTTGGGGACTTTTAACACCCCACTTTCACTAATGGACAGATCATCCAAAATGAAAATAAATCAGGAAACACAAGCTTTAAAAGACACATTAAACAAGATGAACTTAATGGATATTTATAGGACATTCCATCCAAAAACAACAGAATACACTGTCTTAAATGCTCATGGAACATTCTCCAGGATAGATCATATCTTGGGTGACAAATCAAGCCTTGGTAAATTTAAGGAAATTAAAAACGTACCAAGTATCTTTTCCAACCACAACACTATGAAACTACATATCGATTACAGGAAAAATACTGTAAAAAATACAAATGCATGGAGGCTAAACAATACACTACTAAATAGCCAAGAGATCACTGAAGAAATCAAAGAGTAAATCAAAAAATACTAAGAAAAAAATGACAATGAAAACACGACGACCCAAAACCTATGGGATGCATCAAAAGCAGTTCTAAGAGGGAAGTTTAAAACAATACAATACTATCTCAAGAAACAAGAAGAATCTCAAACAACCTAACCTTATACCTAAAGTAATTAGACAAAGAAGACAAAGAAGAACAGAAAAACTCCAAATTTAGCAGAAGGAAAGAAATCATAAAGATGAGATTAGAAATAAATGAAAAAGAAATGAAGGAAACGATAGCAAAGATCAATAAAACTAAAAGCTGGTTCTTTGGGAAGATAAAAAAAATTGATAAACCAGTAGCCAGACTCATCCAGAAAAAAGTGAGAAGACTCAAATCAATAGAATTAGAAATGAAAAAGGAGAAGTAACAACTGACGCTGCAGAAATATAAAGGATCTTGAGAGATTACTACAAGCAGCTATATGCCAATAAAATGGACAACCAGGAATAAATGGAAAAATTCTTAGAAAAGCATAACCTTACGAGGCTGAACCATAAAGAAATAGAAAACATAAACAGACCAATCACAAGCACTGAAGTTGAAACTGTGATTAAAAATCTTCCAACAAACAAAAACCCAGGACCAGATGGCTTCACAGGCGAATTCTGCCAAACATTTAGAGAAGAGCTAACACCTATCCTTCTCAAATTCTTCCAAAATATAGCAGAGGGAGGAACACTCCCAAACTCATGCTATGAGGGCACCATCACTCTGATACCAAAAACCAGACAAAGATGGCGCAAAAAAAGAAAACTACAGACCAATTTCACTGATGAACAGAGATGCCTAAATCCTCAAGAAAATACTAGCAAACAGAATCCAAGAGCACATTAAAAGCATCATACACAATGATCAAGTGGGGTTTATCCCAGGAATGCAAGGATTCTTCAATATACACAAATCAATCAATGTGATACACCATATTAACAAATTGAAGGAGAAAAACCATATGATCATCTCAATAGATGCAGAGAAAGCTTTTGACAAAATTCAACAACCATTTATGATAAAGACCCTCCAGAGTGTAGGCATAGAGTGAACTTACCTCAACATAATAAAGGCCATATATGACAAACCCACTGCCAACATATTTCTCAATGGTGAAATCTGAAATCATTTCCACTAATATCAGGAACAAGACAAGGTTGCCCCCTCTCACCACTATTATTGAACATAGTTTTGGAAGTTTTAGCCACAGCAATCAGAGAAGAAAAAGAAATAAAAGGAATCCAAGCCAGAAAAGAAGAAGTAAAGCTGTCACTGTTTGGAGATGATGTGATACTATAAATAGAGAATCCTAAAGAGGCTACCAGAAAACTGCTGTAGCTAATCAATGAATTTGGTAAAGTAGCAGGGTGCAAATTTAATGCACAGAAATCTCTTGCATTCGTATACATTAATGATGAAAAATCTGAAAGAGAAAATAAGGAAACACTCCCATGTACCATTTCAACAAAAAGAATAAAATACTTAGGAATAAATCTACCTAAGGAGACAAAAGACCTGTTTGCAGAAAACTATAAGACACTGATGAAAGAAATTAAAGATGATACAAAGAGATGGAGAGATATACCATGTTCTTGGATTGGATGAATCAACATTGTGAAAACGACTCTACTACCCAAAGCAATCTACAGATTCAATGCAATCCCTATCAAACTACCACTGGCATTTTTCACAGAATTAGAACAAAAAATTTCACAATTTGTATGGAAACACAAAAGACTCCAAATAGCCAAGCAATCTTGAGAAAGAAAACAGGAGCTGGAGAAATCAGGCTCCCTGACTTCAGACTATACTAGAAAGCTACAGTAATCAAGACAGTATGGTACTGGCACAAAAACAGAAATATAAATCAATGTAACAGCATAGAAAGCCCAGAGATAAACCCACGCATATATGGTCACCTTATCTTTGATAAAGTAGGCAAGAGTATACAATGGGGAAAAGACAGCCTCTTAAATAAGTGGTGCTGGGAATACTGGACAACTACATGTTAAAGAATGAAATTAGAACACTCCCTAACACCGTACACAAAAGTAAACTCAAAATGGATTAAAGACCTAAATGTAAGGCCAGACACTATCAAACTCTTAGACGAAAACACAGGCAGAACACTCTGTGATATAAATGACAGCAAGATCTTTTTTGACCCACCTCCTAGAGAAATGGTAATAAAACCAAAAATAAATGGGAGCTAATGAAACTCAAAAACTTTTGCACAGCAAAGGAAACCATAAACAAGACTAAAAGAAAACCCTCAGAATGGGAGAAAATATTTGTAAATGAAGCAATTGACAAAAGATTAATCTCCAAAATATACAAGTGGCTCATGCAGCTCAATACCAAAAAGCGAACAACCCGATCCTAAAATGGGCAGATGACCTAAATAGGCATTTCTCCAAAGATGTTATACAGATTGCCAACAAACACTTGAAAGGATGCTCAACATCACTAGTCATTAGAGAAATGCAAATCAAAACTACAATGAGGTATCACCTCACAGCTATCAGAATGGCCATCATCCCAAAATCTACAAACAATAAATGCTGGAGAGGGTGTGGAGAAAAGGGAACCCTCTTGCACTGTTGGTGGGAATGTAAATTGATACAGCCACTATGGGGAACTGTATGGATATTCCTTAAAAAACTAAAAAAGGAAGTACCATACGACCCAGCAATCCCACTACTCTGCATGTATGCTAAAAAAAACATAATTCAGTAAGAGTCCTGTGCCACAGTGTTCATTGCCACACTATTTATAATTAACAGGATATGGAAGCAACCTAAGTGTCCATCAACAGGTGAATGGATACAGAAGATGTGGCACATATATGCAATGGAATATTACCCAGCCACAAATAGAAATGAAATTGAGTTATTTGGAGTGAGGTGGATGGACCTAGAATGTGTCATGCAGAGTGAAGTAAGTCAGAAAGAGAAAAACAAATACCATGTGCTAACACATATATATGGAATCTAAAAAAAAAAAAAGGTTCTGGAGAACCTAGGGGCAGGATAGCAATAAAGACGCAGACGTAGAGAATGGACTTGGGGACACGGGGAGGGGGAAGGGAAGCTGGGATGAAGTGAGAGAGTGCCATGGACATATATACACTACCAAATTTAAAATAGATAGCTTGTGGGAAGCAGCCGCATAGCACAGGGAGATCAGCTCGGTGCTTTGTGACCACATAGAGGGGTTGGATAGGGAGGATGGGAGAGAGATGCAAGAGGGAGGGGATATGGGGATATATGTATATGTATAGCTGATTCACTTTGTTATACAGCAGAAACTAACACACCATTGTAAAGCAATTATACTCCAATAAATATGTTATAAAAAAAATAGTAATAGACCTTCCACATCCCATTTTGCTTCTCTGATCTGAGGTTTCTTCCCAAAAGCAAAACACAATTAACCAATGAAATAATTTACTTAACGTACAACTTTTTCTTCACCTAGATGTGTTTATTAAATACTTCATCTGGTTTCAAAATTAAAGAATCCTGGGATTATAATATCTTTCTAAGTCTTAATTTTTAGCTCTTAAATTTGTTCAACCATTTTATGTTCTCTTTTGCCCAAATATAGCTATGCCATATGACTTGACATAATGTCTCTTTACAACACAATCTTTGAAATATTTTCTGGCTGGTACACAGTCAGTGTTTTCCCATCATTTGTGAGATAATATATGGAGCTGCTAAAACTAATTATCTGTTAGGTGATGTCTCATATTGCCTACTTGAAAAGTGCAAAAAGATTAGCATGTTTAAATTAAGCCAGGTCTACTCATGGAAGATTAATTATTTGACTTGCCAACAAGAAGTCATTACATTATGAATGTAATGAACAAAAAATGTGCTTCTGTAAGAACGAATGATAATGAATGATACTTTGCCAAAACATCAAAATATAGTAGAAGGTAGTGATGACAATATTCATAGATGTTATCCAGATACAAATTTTAAAAAAGAGTTGGTCTCAATTATTATTTAATTTTAACAATTATTAATTTTAACAATTCTGGAAAGAGCTCATATTCAGATATCATTGATATATGTAAATGATGTCAGAAGACTAAGTCTACATTGAGAGTACGCCAAACATTTGTCATCACTTTCATTAGAATACAGTACAGGCTGTGAGTTGTCATGACCCAGAAGGTGAGGTGCTTGTAACCTTTCCCAGAGCTTAAATATTCATCATGAGTTCATCCTTGTGATTGTACTTAGATATATGAAAAGATATAAGATGCATTTCTAAAGAAAATGTAACAGTCTAACAGCCGTGAAAACAAATATGTCAGTAACACAGGTGAGAGTAAGGAGGAAAAAGAACATTACAACTGTATTGGAGAAAGGGATAATGAGACAAATTGCTCTTCCGTTAAACACATATAAAATTAAAGTCACTGTCTTCTTTTAGTTCAAATTAATTTTTAATTTAAATTATATTTGTTTTCTCTACCAAATTTTTAGTGCAGAAATTCTAGTAAAGTATAAAGTAGAAATTTAAAATTACCTCTATTCTCACATCTCTGAAGATGTTTTCTTTCTTTTGTTTTGTCATGTGTTACAAATAAATGATTTTATTTTAGGAAGTAGTTATATGAGCCATATTTGTCCTGAAAATTTATTTGATATTAAGTTATGAACATTTTGTTAGGTTACAAATATTTTTGAAAAAAATGTCATTAGTAATGACTACATGACATTCCAACAAATTGATGTATACTTTTCTGATTGTTGAACACTTAGTTTTTCTCTAAACATTTTCTATTACAAACTGTTTTACTTTGAACATCTTTATGTGTAAATCTATCCATATTCAGGTTATTTCCCTAGGATGGATGCCCAGAAGTATAGTTATTGGACATTAAAATACTATAGCTCTTGACAAATATGAGCTTCCAGTCCAAGATCCATAGGAGATGGAAACCCAGGAACTTGAGTACTATACTTGGGGTTGTATTTTTACTGGGAATATTTACTATATGAAAAAGGCAATTGAGAGCCAGAGTTGAACAGTTTCCATTGCCTCTCAGGGATAGGGGAAGAAAAAAGCCAAGACTGAGAAATATAGCAGGGAAATAATATCTAAAATAAAGGGAAAAATATATTTGAATACAAAAATATCAAAATTATAGAACTAAAAGTAAAATAGAAATTAAAAATACAGTGGGTAAGCTTAATAGCACATTAGATACAGCTGAAGAGATTGTGCATGAAAAGGAAACTAAGTTTAAGGAAATACCTAGATTGAAATATGGAGAGATGGATGGAAAATACAGAAGGGAATATAAGACTTACTGATTCAAGCTATTTAGGGAGATCTCTGTCCATATACTAACTGACCATTAAGCTAACTGAGAAAAGACTTTAGTGACTGCACATGACAAAGAATGAATGCTTTACAGAATTCATACAGGAAAGTTACTATGCAAACAATTACCACTACCACCAATAAACCATAAACACCAACAAATGCTGTGTGGGAGGGAATTCTAATTTCCAGAGCTTCCACACTGCATTATTTAAAATGAATAGTTTACAACCGCAAAAAATGAGATATGAAAAGAAACAGGAAAGTATGGCTGATAAAAAGGTGAGGGGGAAGCAGTCAATAGAAATTTTGCCAGAAAAAGCTTAGACACTGGATTTACTAGACAAAAATTTTAAATTAGCTATTATAAATATGTTCAGAGAATTAAAGCAGACCACATATAAACAATTAAAGGAAAGTATGAGAATGATGATTCACAAATATAAAATATCAATAAAAATATAAATTAAGAAAAAAGAACCAAATAGAAATTCTGGAGTTGAGAGTACAATAACTGAAATGAAAGATTCACTATAGAATGAGAGACCATTGCTAGCAAACTTCCCTACAAGAAATACTAAAAACAGTCCTTCAGGTTAAAAATCAAGGGACACTAGACAGTAACTTGAATCCACATGAAGAATTAAAGAGTACTGGTAAAGTAATTACATAGGTAAATATAAAAGACATTATAAAGGTATTTTTGTTTGTGGCTTTTTTCTTCTCTTTTACTTAAAAAAAACCCTGCATAGAACAATTATTAAAAATCCATGTTAATGTGCTTATAGTGTATAAGATGTAATTTGTATGACAATAGCACTAGGATGGAAGAAGGAATTGCGCCATATTGGTGCAGAGTTTTTGTATACTATGGATTTAGATTGGTATTAATTCAAGCTATATTATTTTAAGATGCTAATTGAAATCTCCAAGGAAACCACTAGAAAGCAACTAAAAATTATAGAAAGAGACAGTAAGAAAATTAAAATGGTATAATAGAAAATATCAATTTAACATGAAATAAGGCAGTAATGGAGTTTGAAAGAAACAAGAACAAATAAAATATATGGTAAGAAATGAAAAAATAAGAGACATAAATCCACTTTTATTACTTCTATTCAACATTTTACGGAAGGGTTTAACCATGGAAATTAAGCAATAGAAAGAATTTAAAGGCATATAGTTTGGAAAGGAAGAAACAAAACTATAACTGTCCATACAGCGATCACATAAGCTTGTATATAGAAAACCCTAAAGAGAACACACACACACACACACACACACAAATAGAACTAATAAGTAAGTTCATCAAGGGTTCAGGATACAAGATCAACATACAATAATCAATTGTATTTTTATATACTAGCATAAAAATATGAAAATAAAATTAAGAAAGCAAGTACATTTACGATAACATCAAAAAGAATAAAAACAGGAACAAATTTAACTAAAGAAGTTCAAGACTTGCATGCTGAAAACTACAAAACATATTTGAAAGAAATTTAAAAACTAAATAAATGGAAAGATATACCATGCTTACGGGTTGGGTGAGTTAACAGTATTAAGATGGACATGCTTCCCAAACTGAGTTACAGATTCAGTTCATCCCTATCAAAGTTCCAGGTTTATTTAAAAAATAAATATATATTAATAGTAATGTAAAAATACAAAGGACCTAGAATAGCTAAAACAATCTTGAAAAAGAACAAAACCAGAGGGTTCACACTCCTCAATTTTAAAACTTACTACAAAGCTACAGTAATCAAAAGAGTGTGGTACTTGCATAATGATAGACATATAGATCAACGGGATAGATTCAAGAATCCAAAACTATATGTTTAAATTTATGGCCAGTTGATTTTTGACAAGAGTTCCAAGACAGTTCAATGGGAAAAAACAGTTTTTCAACAAACAATACTGGAATAACTAGATAGACACATGTAAAAGAATGATGTTGGATTGATACCTCATACTATATATAGACATTAACTGAAAATGGATCATAGACCTAAATTAAAAGGCTAAACTATAAAATTGTTAGAAAAACGTCATAGGAGTAAATAAACCTTCATTATTTTTGAGTTGGCAACGTTTTCTTTGATATGATACCAAAGCACAAGCAACAGAACAGAAATAGACAAATTTGATTTGATCAAAATTTAAAACCTTTGTGCTTTAAAGGACACTGTCAAGAAAGTGAAAAGATAATCCACGGAATGGAAGAAGATACTTGCAAATCATATATGTGGTAAAGGAATGTATCTAGAATATATAAAGTATTCTTACAACTCAACAATAAAAAGACAAATGACCCAAAGAAAAAAATGAGCAAAGGATTTGAATAGATATTTCTTCTAGGATTATATTAAAATGGCCAGTAAGTACATGAAAGGATGCTCAACGCTATGAGTCATTATAGGAATGCAAATCAAAACTACAATGAATACCTTTTCACATTCACTAGGAGAGCTAAAATAAAAAAGATAGACAGGTCATGAAGAACCTAGGGGCAAGACAGGAATAAAGACGCAGACGTACTAGAGAATGGACTTGAGGATATGGGGAGGGGAGGGGTAAGCTGGGACAAAGTGAGAGAGTGGCGTGGACATATATACACTACCAAATGTAAAACAGATAGCTAGTGGGAAGCAGCTGCATAGCACAGGGAGATCAGCTTGGTGCTTTGTGACCACCTAGAGGGATGGGATAGGAGGGTGGGAGGGAGGGAGACACAAGAGGGAAGAGATATGGGGACATATGTATATGTATAACTGATTCACTTTGTTATAAAGCAGAAACTAACACACCATTGTAAAGCAATTATACTCCAATAAAGATGTTTTTTTTTTAAAAAAAGACAGACAATAACAAGTGTTGGTGAGAATGTGCAGAAGTTGGACCCACGTACATTAGTGGCGGGATTGTAGAACAGTGTAATCACTTTGGGAAATGGTTTGGCAGTTCCTCAAAAATGTAACATAGAGTTACCTTATGACTCAGTAATTCCTCTCTTCAGCATATACCTAAGAGAACTGAAAGGATATGTTTACACAAAAAATTGCTCACAGATACTTATAGCAGCATAATTCATAATACTCAAAGGTGGTGACAACCCAAATGCCCGTCAGCTAAAGAACAGTTAAATAAAATGGAATAATATTTGTTGTAAAAAGGAATGAAATAGGCTGCTCTCACTTTCTGAGACGGTCTGCATTCTGCCTATGGAACGTGTTATTGCTCTGAATAAACCCGCTTTCACTTAAAAATAAAAAAGGACTGAGATACTCATAGAGGCTATAACATGAAATCTTCAACTTTGAGAACATTATGCTGAGTGAAAGAAGCTAGACACAAAGGGACATAATATGTATTATTCCATGTATTTGAAATGTCAGATTAGACAAATTCATAAAGACAGAAAAGAGATTAGTGATTTCTAGGGACTATGGAGAGGGAGAATGGGAAGTGAGTACTGATGGGTATGAGGCTTCTTTTGGGGATGATGAAATATTGCTACATTACATAGTAATGTATGATCATTGCACAATTCTATGAATATATTAAACTCCACTGAATTGTACATTTTAATTGCGTGAATTTTAAGGTATGTGAATCAAATCTCAGTAAAAGTCATAAAAATATATATGAAACAAAGATATTTTCAAATAAAAACAAACTGAAGGCATTAATTACAGTTAACAGGTAGTTATCACGTAAAAGATGATCCTAATGGAAGCATTGATGTGCAAGAAATAAAAAGCAATGAACAGTAAATTTTTTTAATGTAAATCTAAACTAAGACACAAATTTCTTTAGATAAATCAACTCTTAAATAATATATTAAACAATCAGAGTATTTTTGAGTTTAATCAGGAGGATGAAAATGATACATATGTAAATCTTATTGGTATAAAATAATAATAAAACCTTTAGGTAAATCAATTTAATAAAATAATAGTAATTTTTTGAGTTTCAGATAGAATTTATAAACTAGAAATCATGGTATGTAAGCTGGGAGGCTTAAATGTATACTTTCTAAAAACGTGTTATCAGAAGAATGTGAAAGTACCAATCAACTCTATGTTGTATTAAATCTAGGAATATCTGAATTTTCAAAATTGACATAAATTGATAAACAATGGGACATAGCAGTAAAGTTACTTAACTTCAAAGAAGAATCCTACAAGGATCTAGGCAGATGTAAGTGATCCATAAGGAGTGAAAAATCAGAATGGCTTCATAATTTAATGGAGTTTATTAAATTCCAGTATATTGCTAAACAATGCAGCAATGATCTGAGAATTTAAAATACAGATTTAATAATCAAGTTTTAAGGCAATAAAATAAACATTCTCCATGGACACATAACTCAATATAACCTCGTCATTGAAAGATATTTGATGACCACATTCAGCCAATCAAAGGATGACTCAAAACAAAGTGAAAAGATGTGGTTTAACAGGACTTGTTAGTACATCATCTATTTTTATAGTGCAAATGACAAAAGCTGTTGAAATATGATCAGAGGATCTATGTTTGTGTAAAATCACTTTAATATTAAAATATAATCTTATGAAACTCAGATGGATATGATGACAAACAGTTTAAAAATGCTAAATTCTTTATTTAGTAAGTAGAAGAGTTGGTAGATTCTATCTAAAGTTTCTAAGTTAAAACAGTGAAAGTTAATGCACTTATAGTTTCATAATTTCTAAAGGTAAACTAGGAAAACCATGCTACTTATATATTTCCAAATTACTATTAGAAGGAAACAAAGGCATACAAAAAACAAACAATAACCATGTAGAAATCTTTATGACATATTTATAACAGAGAACAAAATATAAAATAAAATGCTTTGATAATATGTACATAAGTATATTTAACTAGAAAAATTAGATTGCATCAAAAAACAATATCGAATTTCACACTGACTTAAACAGCTTTCTAAACTTTAAATCATTGCTCTTCAGAAATGCCAAAATAAAATAATGGGAGGAAACAAAGCAAACCATGGAAGAGAAGGTTGAATTGGGGGCAAAATCATTAATCACGAAAGAGAGGGGGCACTTTTAAATGGCAAAGGCTACAACCCAAACTGAAAATCTAATCGTCCTGAATCTTCATACACCAAATAACACAGCATCAAAACATTTGCTGCCAAAAAACAAGACATTCAATAAGAAATTGTAATAAAATGTCTGACTCCATTTTTGATATTTGATTCCTGACAACTTTCAGGTCTCCCATTCTCCTTTCCACTTCTGTCCCAAGCCAGTAAGAAAGCCTGGTGCTCTCTCCTTTGGTACTGATGGAACCCTCGAACTATGTAAGCCTCAGCTCTTCCCAATCTCATTCCCTAACCACATTAAAAACCAAGCCAGTCTCTTCTTCCTTTCTCCCAAGACACATTTGGACCTGCTTGGGATCCTGCCCTGCTCTCTCAAGAAAGCCTCATCATGTGAGGAATAAACCTTTTCATACCCTATTGGTGCATGTGTGGTATTCACTAGTATCAATATCTGAACAAAAGTTTTGGGTGTGTGTGTGTGTGGGGGGGGTTCATCTAGTTTCTACAGGATGATCACAACAGAAATAGACAAATGTATTAGGAGATTTTATCTTGTATCTCTCAGTCCAGGCAAGAAATAAGTACACAGAGGCGCTAAGTAGTATAAATAAATGTATCTGAATTAAGTACATACACATCTATTTGATTATAATTTATTTTTCATGGATTTGGCCATAAATAGATATAAACATGTACATACATATACAAGAAAGCCCAGATATACACTCACATGTATAATGTATTATGTTTATACATCTGTATATGTGTGTACATGTGTCAACATACATACATATATGCACACAGTACTGAACCTTATAGAGAGTATACCTTCTTTCAAGCACTCAAGAACACTTCACAATGACTATATAGTAAGGCACACCCACAAAACTACCTAAAAAAATTTCAAGAATTAAAAAAAGACCCCATTATTTAACTATTAAAAAACAAGTTGATAAAAAATATAGAAACTGGAAACCAAAAACCACTGGGGAATTGACTTAATTAATTTTTTTCTCCTCCCCTTTATTATTTTCCACAAGGATTAGACTGTAATTAAATTTGAGGAGGACTAATTCTATGCCAAAAAACGATTGGGATTTTGCACCTCCTTGTTTTAGGAAGAAAGTGAGAATGTTTAAGCATCAGTATAATTTTTTGTTACTGTTGGACATTCAACAATGTGTAGAAGGGCAAGTATTAATCTTTAGTATTCAAATAGGTGAGTTGTGCTGGTTATTGAGCTTTGTCTCTGTTTCTGGGGCTGGTACTCTTCCCAAGCCACATTTCTCCTTTGCCAGTTGGTTTCCCCTTAGGCTCTGCCAATAAGGGCTGCTAAGGTGAAACCATGTGATTTGAGGAGGGAGGGGAGTTGATACTTCCTGTTTTCTGCCTGTGCCTGTCAGTGTCATCACATTAATGGCTCTTCACCTTGGCAATGGCAGTTCATTCAAATAGTAACAGTTGATTTCAGGTTGCAGTTTTTCCACTTGCTAGAACCAGTCTCCTGAGAAATGCCAGTACCAGTTGGCTGAAGCTCCTTTCTTAGAAGTCTGTGTCTCAGCTCCAAGGGACCATCTCCTGAGATACCAGTTAGTTACCAGACAACATCTCTGCCTCAGGGATGCAAGTCCTAGTTGCTCAGGCCCCTCCATTGCCTCAGCTTCAACCTATAGCAACTGCCTCTGTGATTCCTCAGTATCTTTTATTGTTAGTATTAGTAGTAATAGTAGTAGCAGTAGTAGTACCTTTTCTGTTCCCTGATGCCTGCTTGAGAATTGTTAATATTAAATTTTCTTTATTAAAATAATTGCACAGGCTTCTTTCTCCAGGCTTGACTGTTACAGAAATCCATCCTTGCTCTTCCAGATACTTAATCCCCTAAATAGAAGAAGCCAGCTTCCTAAGTGTGTATCAAGTAACCAACTCTCCTAGTTTCTTAGATTTTACATGCAAATCATTCCAAAGCCTATAATCACAGTTTCTCCAATCACTTTCCCTAGAGAGGCGTCTCATTTAATCATGTCATTGTCTCCTATTGTAAAAGTCAGAGCTCATGTGCCACGTCTTATGTACTTAGATAATTCCTCAACATCAAAATAAATTTGATTAACCAAATGCCCTTTCCCTGATTATAGTAGATGAGAGAGAGTTATATTATAAGTTCCTGAAACCACTTCTACTGAAAGCAATGCTCATTCCCGTGGTTTGCTTTTGGACTAAATAGCTATTATAGTAGTTGCTTTTGTGGTTAAGAAAGATTATTTCTTCTTGTTTTGAGTGCTTATGAAGGCAATCATAGGCTTTTAAAGACCTCAGAAAAATATTTAGTATTTACATTTTAAAAAGTAAGATTCTTGAAATATTCTTTTGATAATATCAAAATAAAATGGGGGCACATGTAACTGTGAAAAGAACATTTTTGCATCATATGGGCTCCGGTTTCCTTCTTCTATAAACTGTTGTCTTGTACTATCAATTTCAAGATAAGAAATAGTTGAGCAGAATGGATTTGAGATAGTTACATGTGTCTTTTGAGGAAATTTATGTTCCACTTATAAGAATTTGGTCAAAGTTTGAGGATTAGCATTTAAGATCCTCAAAATTTCACCTTTGTAGTGATATATATGATAGGTGGAAAATTCCCTAAACATTTTACCATTGACAAGAATTGTATAGCACAAATCCCAGACATTTTCAGAAGAAAGAGTAGTTGTGATTCAGGCTCTCATTCATTTTCAGTTGATTCACAGCAAAGTGGGACAGTTTTAATCTAATTTGATATATATAGCCCAAGTGTCACAAACAGATTTTGGGGAAATGGAACTTGCTGCATAGGGCTACAGAATTCTCTGGGAGTGGGACCAGCATAGACTTCTGTGGTAAGTCTTCTTCTACATCTTCCCAGTTTCCGTTATTGAGAAGATACTGAAGAATTCCACTTAGTGGCTTGCCAGCAACATGATAAACATCTTTGGGGTTTTAAATATAGTAATAGGCTCACTATGTGCTCTCTTTTTTTCCTGAACAGGAAATGCTACCTGTTGGAGTTGAATCACTTATGAAATATAAGAAATACCAAAGCCTTTCTACATACTTAACTTACAGAAAATACATGGGATTTAATTTCACTTATGATTATCTTAAATAGGTAAAATAGTCATAAAGTTAAAATACATGCTTACAGAATATATTGTGCTTATAGAAGCAGAAGGAATTTGACCTTTAAACGAATGTATCCTTCAAGATAGACCCATAACTATAAAAATATAAAATGAATATTTTAAATTACTGTGCAGGGCTTCCCGGGTGGCGCAGTGGTTAAGAATCTGCCTGCCAATGCAGGGGACACGGGTTCGAGCCCTGGGCTGGGATGATCCCACATGCCACGGAGCAACTAAGCCCGTACACTATAACTACTGAGCCTGTGCTCTAGAGCCCGTGAGCCACAACTACTGAAGCCTGGGCTCTAGGTGCGCAGAGCAACAAGAGAAGCCACCGCAATGAGAAGCCTGCACACCACCACGAAGAGTAGCCCCCGCTCACTGCAACTAGAGAAAGCCCGCGCACCGCAGTAAAGACCCGCGCTGCCAAAAATAAATAAATAAATTTATTTTTAAAAAATTACTGTGCAGTAAACAGAATTTGCATAAAGTTTCCTCCTTTGTTTTTTTTTTTTTTTTATTTATGTGATTATTTATTTTTTTTAAACATCTTTATTGGAGCATAATTGCTTTACAATGGTATGTTAGTTTCAGCTTCACAACAAAATGAATCAGTTATATATATACATATGTTCCCATATCTCTTCCCGCTTGCGTCACCCTCCCTCCCACCCTCCCTATCCCACCCCTCCAGGCGGTCACACAGCACCGAGCTGATCTCCCTGTGCTATGCGCCTGCTTCCCACTAGCTATCTACCTTACGTTTGGTAGTGTATACATGTCCATGCCTCTTTATTGCTTTGTCACCGTTTACCCTTCCCCCTCCCCATAGCCTCAAGTCCATTCTCTAGTAAGTCTGTGTCTTTATTCCTGTTTCACCCCTAGGTTTTTCATGACATTTTTTTTTTCTTAAATTCCATATATATGTGTTAGCATACGGGTCTCTTGTAGACAGCAAATATATGGGTCTTGTTTTTGTATCCATTCAGCCAATCTGTGTCTTTTGGTGGGAGCATTTAGTCCATTTACATTTAAGGTAATTATCGATATGTGTGTTCCCATTCCCATTTTCTTAATTGTTTTGGGTTTGTTATTGTAGGTCTTTTCCTTCTTTTGTGTTTCTTGCCTAGAGAAGTTCCTTTAGCATTTGTTGTAAAGGTGGTTTGGTGGTGCTGAACTCTCTCAGCTTTTGCTTGTCTCTAAAGGTTTTAATTTCTCCATCAAATCTGAATGAGATCCTTGCTGGGTAGAGTAATCTTGGTTGCAGGTTTTTCTCCTTCAACACTTTCAATATGTCCTGCCACTCCCTTCTGGCTTGCAGAGTTTCTGCTGAAAGATCAGCTGTTAACCTTATGGGGATTCCCTTGTGTGTTATTTGTTGTTTTTCCCTTGCTGCTTTTAATATGTTTTCTTTGTATTTAATTTTTGACAGTTTGATTAATATGTGTCTTGGCGTATTTCTCCTTGGATTTATCCTGTATGGGACTCTCTGTGCTTCCTGGACTTGATTAACTATTTCCTTTCCCATATTAGGGAAGTTTTCAACTATAATCTCTTCAAATATTTTCTCAGTCCCTTTCTTTTTCTCTTCTTCTTCTGGAACCCCTATAATTCGAATGTTGGTACGTTTAATGTCCCAGAGGTCTCTGAGACTGTCCTCAGTTCTTTTCATTCTTTTTTCTTTATTCTGCTCTGCAGTAGTTATTTCCACTATTTTATCTTCCAGGTCACTTATCCGTTCTTCTGCCTCAGTTATTCTGCTATTGATCCCATCTAGAGTACTTTTAATTTCATTTATTGTGTTGTTCATCGTTGCTTGTTTCATCTTTAGTTCTTCTAGGTCCTTGTTAACTGATTCTTGCATTTTGTCCATTCTATTGTCCATTCTACCTCCAAGATTTCGGATCAACCTTACTATCATTATTTTGAATTCTTTTTCAGGTAGACTGCCTATTTCCTCTTCATTTGTTAGGTCTGATGGGTTTTTATCTTGCTCCTTCATCTGCGGTGTGTTTTTCTGTCTTTTCATTTTGCTTATCTTACTGTGTTTGGGGTCTCCTTTTTTGCAGGCTGAAGGTTCGTAGTTCCTGTTGTTTTTTGTGTCTGTCCCCAGTGGCTAAGGTTGGTTCAGTGGGTTGTGTAGGCTTCCTGGTGGAGGGTACTAGTGCCTGTGTTCTGGTGGATGAGGCTAGATCTTGTCTTTCTGGTGGGCAGGTCCACGTCTGGTGGTGTGTTTTGGGGTGTCTGTAGACTTATTATGATTTTGGGCCACCTCTCTGCTAATGGGTGGGGTTGTGTTCCTGTCTTGCTAGTTGTTTGGCATAGGATGTCCAGCACTGTAGCTTGCTGGTCGTTGAGTGAAGCTGGGTGCTGGCATTGAGATGGAGATCTCTCGGAAATTTTTGCTGTTTGATATTATGTGCAGCTGGGAGGTCTCTTGTGGATCAGTGTCCTGAAGTTGGCTCTCCCACCTCAGAGGCACAGCACTGACTCCTGGCTGCAGCACCAAGAGCCTTTCATCCACAGGGCTCCTTAATTTGGGATGATTGGTTGTCTATTCAGGTATTCCACAGATGCAGGGTACATCAAGTTGATTGTGGAGCTTTAATCCGCTGCTTCTGATGCTGCTGGGAGAGATTTCCCTTTCTCTTCTTTGTTCTCACAGCTCCCAGGGGCTCAGCTTTGGATTTAGCCCCGCCTGTGCGTGTAGGTCGCCGGAGGGCGTCTGTTCTTTGCTCAGACAGGACGGGGTTAAAGGAGCCGCTGATTCGGAGGCCCTGGGTCACTCAGGCCCGGGGGTAGGGAGGGGCACGGAGTGCGGGGCGGGCCCGCAGCGGCAGAGTCCGGCGAGAAGCTGCAGCCTGAGGCGCGCCTGTGCGCTCTCCCGGGGGAGCCGTCCCCGGATCCCGGGACCCCGGCAGCGGCGGGCCGCACAGGCTCCCCGGAAGGGCGCGTGGCCAGTGACCTGTGATCGCACACAGGCCCCCCGGTGGCGGCAGCAGCGGCCCCAGCGTCCCATGTCCGTCTCTGGGCTCCGCACCTTTAGCCGCGGCTCGCGCCCGTCCCTGGAGCTCCCCCAAGCAGCGTTCCCAATCCCCTCCCCTCGCGCACCAGGAAACAAAGAGGGACGTAAAAGTCTCTTGCCTCTTCGGCAGTTCCAGACTTCCCCCCGGACTCCCTCCCGGCCAGCCGCGGTGCACCAACGCCCTGCAGGCTGCGTTCACGCCGCCAACCTCAGTCCTCTCCCGGCGCTCCGACAAAAGCCGGAGCCTCAGCTCCCAGTCCCGCCCGCCCCGGCGGGCGAGCAGACAAGCCTCTCGGCTGGCGAGTTCCGGTCGGCCCGATCCTCTGCGCTGGAATCTGTCCGCTTTGTCCTCCGCACCCCTGTTGCTGTGCTCTCCTCCGCGGCTCCCAAGCTCCCCCACTCCGCCTCCCGAAGCCTCCACCCGCGAAGGGGCTTCCTAGTGTGTGGACACTTTTCCTCCTTCACAGCTCTCTCCCGCTGGTGCAGGACCCGTCCCTATCCTTTTGTCTCTGTTTAGTTTTTTCTTTTGCCCTACCCAGGTACGTGGGGGGTTTCTTGCCTTTTGGGAGGTCTGAGGTCTTCTGCCAGCGTTCAGTAGATGCTCTGTAGGAGTTGTTCCATGCGTAGATGTATTTCTGGTGTATCTGTGGGGAGGAACGTGATCTCCGCGTCTTACTCTTCCGCCATCTTCCCGGAAGTCTCCCTCCTTTGTTTAACTAGTAATCTATATTCCCAGAATAGGAAAAAATTGAATTATTTAACTTTATACTTGTTTGTATTATAAGAGTAGTAAAAAATTATGGTATAATGTGGTGTGCATGTGTTTGTGTGTATATATATATGGTGTGTGTATGTGTGTATATATATGTATTTGTGTGTGTATGTAGTACATATATATTTGTTTGTATATATACAAGTTTTCTACAAGGAAATTTATTTGCCTAACATTCCATTGTATCAATATGGCATAATTCATTTAATCTCTCTTTATGAAATTTTATTTTTTAGTCTTTTCCCTATTAAAATGTTATATTTAAACATTTTTGCCACTTGTATAATTATCTCTGAAGATAAATTTCAGAATTGGAATGACTAGGTCATAATTTTAAATTATGATGGATTACCACAGCATTCCATAATATTATATACTCCTGTTCTTATTGATGCGTACTCTGTGTCAGTTCATCAACTTACTGGATGTTTTTCATGTACAAAGCATTGGAATTTGAAAACTTTTCCCAAGAAAGTCATTAATCTTTTAACTTTGTTAATGATGTTTTTCACCATAAATGTTCCATTTTATTAAGTATTTTATGATTTAAAGTCATGCTTTAGGACACCATTTTAATTATTTTGAATCAAAATTTTTTATTTTAAAATATATCCCAAGATTCCTTCTGGAATTTGAATGGTTTCTATTTTAACAAGTAGAGTTTGATCCGTTTGGAATTGATTTTTTATAAAACATTAACATAGAAATCCCGCTTAATTTTTCTTCTAAATGACTAGATGGTCATTCCCAAAGTATGCATTTATATAATTTTTCGCACTGATTTGAGATCCATCTTTATTATGTACAACTAGATTCCCTATATCTTTGGGTCTGGATTCTCTCTTTGTTTTTTTCATCTCTTTACCTATTTCCTTCTCAGTTTTAGATTGTTTGAAGTAATGTAACTTTGTAAAAGTATTTTAATGTTTTTCAAGGCTTGTCCTTCCTTGTTATTCTTCATTTCCAGGATTTTCCTGTCTATACTTCCAAGCTTATTTTTCTATGAAAATATCTTTTTTCCCCTCTGATACTGAGTAGTTTAAACAACACTGGAAATATATATTCTTTGAAAGTTTAAAATTATCAGCTTTGCAGTCATCTAGACCTGGTGGTATTCTTTGATAAAGCTCTTTAGAATATTTGTTTGTGTGTTTGTTTTAAAGCAAATTTGATAATTTATAACTTTCTTAAATATATCTTATTCATACAGATTTCCAAAGAGAAGTACAGAGAGGTGAGGAAAATACCCTCATAATTTTTCATGTTATTTGTTTAGTTTATTAACTCATTTTAAACTTTGTTTATATTTTTTATTTATTCTCTCTCTTTCTTGATTTTGCTAACCCCTTTAAACTGAGGGCATTTCAAAGACTTGGTTTTTAGTTTAATTATTAAAACAATTATTTTCTGAACATTATATTATAAAAATATATTTTTTCTACTCCACGTTACTGTTGTTATCCTGATTTCTTGAGTTCAATGTGTAATTCATTTTTTTTAATTTTAGAAATTTCTAGTAAACATACATATGCACTTGAAAATAATATGGAATTGTTGTTATTGTGCATGTAGTTCTATAAATGTCTATTAGGTAAATTTGGTTGATGGTATTGTTTGCATCTCTATCTTCTTACTGATTTTCTGCCTATTTTTTCTATCAATTACTCAGGGAGGAGTTGTTGAAGTCTCCTATTATAATTGTGGGTTAGTTTATTTCTTCAGTTAATTCTACCAGTTTTTGTTTCAATACTTTGAAGCGCTATTGTTAAACACATGTGCTGTGGAGATTGTTATGTCTTCTTAATGAATTGACCCCATAATCATTATAAAATGTCTCTCTTTATTCCTGGTAATAGTTTTAGTTCTGAAGTATTCTTTGCCTGATGTCAGTATTATCATTTCAGCTTTGTTATGATTAGTGTTTGCAGAGTAGAACTTTTCTCATAATTTTACTTTTAATCTATATCTGTCTTTATATTTAAAATATTTTATTGTAGACAGGCTTTTTCAAAAAATCAGTCCAACATACTCTGCCTTTGTATTGGTGTGTTCAAATATTTATATTTAATTTTACTATCAATATGGTTGCTATTTTATCTGCCTCTTTGCTCTTTGTCTTCTCATTGTACCATCTGTTCTTTTTACTTGTTTTCAGTCTTTTCCGGCTTTCTCTTATTTTAACTGTTTTTCAGTATTCCATATTATTACCACTATTATCTTACTTTTACGCTAGTATTTTTATTATTTTTAGGCTACCGTTTTTAATAGTAGCTCTAGCTTTTAAAATATATATATATAACTTCTCACAGTCTACCTAAAAATAATATAATAACCATTTCTCATATAATATATGAAGCTTACAATATTATGGTTCCATTTCCCCTCATCAATTGTCTTTTGTCATACATTTTACTTTTACATATGTATATAATCCCCTTAGTACTTGTTATAATTTTTGTTTTAAACACTCAGTTTTATTCTAGAGAAATTAAATTTAGGAAAAAAAAGTGTTTTCTATTTATCTTTACTTTTACCATTTCTGAAACTCTTCATTTCTTTATGTAGATACAAGCTACTGTCTGATATTTTACTTCTTTTGCTTCAAGAACTTTCAACACTTGTCATTCAAGTATTCTGATAGTAAATTCTCTCAGCTCTTAAACTTTTGTTGTTCTGAAAAATCACTATTTTCCCTTTATTTTATTTTATTAGATTTTTTTTGATATGGACCATTTTTTTAATCTTTATTGAATTTGTTACAATATTGCTTCTGTTTTATGTTTTGGTTTTTTGGCCGCGAGGCATGCAGGGTCTTAGCTCCCCAACCAGGGATTGAACCCACACTCCCTGCATTGAAAGGTGAAGTCTTCACCACTGGACAGTTAGGGAAGTCCCTTCTCTTAATTTATTTATTTATTATTTTTTTAAACATCTTTATTGGAGTATAACTGCTTTACAATGGTGTGTTAGTTTCGGCTTTATAACAAAGTGAATCAGTTATACATATACATATGTCCCCATATCTCTTCCCTCTTGTGTCTCCCTCCCACCCTCCCTATCCCATCCCTCTAGGTGGTCACAAAGCACGGAGCTGATCTCCCTGTGCTATGCGGCTGCTTCCCACTAGCTATCTATTTTACATTTGGTAGTGTATATATGTCCATGCCACTCTCTCACTTTGTCACAGCTTACCCTTCCCCCTCCCCGTATCCTCAAGTCCATTCTCTAGTAGGTCTGTGTCTGTATTCCCGTCTTGCCCCTAGGCTCTTCATGAACATATTTTTTTTAGATTCCATATATATGTGTTAGCATACAGTATTTGTTTTTCTCTTTCTGACTTACTTCACTCTGTATGACAGACTCTAGGTCCATCCACCTCACTCCAAATAACTCAATTTCTTTTCTTTTTATGGCTGAGTAATATTCCATTGTATATATGTGCCACATCTTCTTTATCCATTCATCTGTTGATGGACACTTAGGTTGCTTCCATGTCCTGGCTATTGTAAATAGAGGTGCAATGAACATTGTGGTACATGACTCTTTGAATTATGGTTTTCTTGGGATATATGCCTAGTAGTGGGATTGCTGGGTCGTATGGTAGTTCTATTTTTAGTTTTTTTTGTTTTTTTTTGCGGTACACGGGCCTCTCACTGTTGTGACCTCTTCCGTTGGGGACCACAGGCTCCAGATGTGCAGGCTCAGCAGCTATGGCTCACAGGCCCAGCTGCTCCGTGGCACCTGGGATCCTCCCGGACCGGGGCACGAACCCGTGTCACCTGCATCGGCAGGCAGACTCTCAACCACTGCACCACCAGGGAAGCCCTATTTTTAGTTTTTTAAGGAAACTCCATACTGTTCTCCATAGTGGCTGTATCAATTTACATTCTCACTAACAGTGCAAGAGGGTTCCCTTTTCTCCACACCCTATTCAGCAATTATTGTCTAGATTTTTTGATGATGGCCATTCTGACTGGTGTGAGGTGATACCTCATTGTAGTTTTGGTTTGAAATTCTCTGATGATGAGTGATGAGCATCCTTTTATGTGTTTGTTGGCAATCTGTATATCTTCTTTGGAGAAATGTCTATTTAGGTCTTCTGCCCATTTTTCGATTGAGTTGTTTGTGTTTTTGATATTGAGCTGCATAAGCTGCTTGTAAATTTTGTAGGTTGGTCCTTTGTCAGTTGCTTCATTTGCAAATATTTTCTCCCATCCTGAGGGTTGTCTTTTCATCTTGTTTATGGTTTCCTTTGCTGTGCAAAAGATTTTAAGTTTCATTAGGTCCCATTTGTTTATTTTTGTTTTTATTTCCATTTCTCTGGGCTTACATTTAGGTCTTTAATTCATTTTGAGTTTATTTTTGCGTATGGTGTTAGGGAATGTTCTAATTTCATTCTTTAACATGTAACTGTCCAGTTTTCCCAGCACCACTTATTGAAGAGGCTGTCTTTTCTCCACTGTATATTCTTGTCTCCTTTATCAAAGGTAAGGTGACCATATGTGCATGGCTTTATCTCTGGGCTTTCTATGCTGTTCCATTGATCTATCTTTCTGTTTTTGTGCCAGTACCATACTGTCTTGATTACTGTAGCTTTCTAGTATAGTCTGAAGTCAGGGAGCCTGATTCCTCCAGCTCCGTTTTTCTTTCTCAAGATCGCTTTGGCTATTCGGGGTCTTTTGTGTTTCCATACAAATTGTGAAATTATTTGTTCTAGTTCTGTGAAAAATGCCATTGGTAGTTTGATAGGGATTGCATTGAATCTGTAGATTGCTTTGGGTAGTAGAGTCATTTTCACAATGTTGATTCTTCCAATCCAAGAACATGGTATATCTCTCCATCTCTTTGTATCATCTTTAATTTCTTTCAGCAATGTCTTATAATTTTCTCCATACTGGTGTTTTTTCTCCTTAGAAGAAAAAAATACCTAGTTTATTCCTAGGTATTTTATTCCTTTTGTTGCAGTGGTAAATGGTTAATTTTTTTCTTTATTTTTTTTTAATTAACTAAATTTATTTATTTATTTTTGGCTGCCTTTGGTGTTTGTTGCTGCACGCAGGCTTTGTCTAGTTATGGTGAGCGGGAGGTACTCTTCGTTGTGGTTTGCAGGCTTCTCATTGCAGTAGCTTCTCTTGTTGCAGAGCACAGGCTCTAGGCACGGGCATCAGTAGCTGTGGCTCGTGGAGTCTAGAGCGCAGGCTCAGTAGTTGTGGTGCACAGGCTTAGTTGCTCTGTGGCATGTGGGGTCTTCCCAGACCAGGGCTCAAACCTGTGTCCCTGCATTGGCAGGCAGATTCTTAACAACTCTGCTGCCAAGGAAGTCCCTGTTTCCTTAATTTCTCTTTCAGATTTTTCATCATTAGTGTATAGGAATGCAAAAGATTTCTGTGCATTAATTTTGTATCTGGCTACATTACCAAATTCATTGATTAGCTCTAGTAGTTTTCTGGTAGCTTGTTTAGGATTCTCTATGTATAATATCATGTCATCTGCAAACAGTGACAGCTTTACTTCTTCTTTTCCGATTTGGATTCCTTTTATTTCTTTTTCTTCTCTGATTGCTGTGGCTAAAACTTCCAAAACTATGTTGAATAATAATGGTGAGAGTGGGCAACCTTGACTTGTTCCTGATCTTAGTGGAAATGGTTTCAGTTTTTCACCATTGAGGATGATGTTGGCTCTGGATTTGTCATATATGGCCTTTATTATGTTGAGGTAAGTTCCTTCTATGCCTACTTTCTGGAGGGTTTTTTCCTAAATGGATGTTGAATTTTGTCAAAAGCTTTTTGTTTATCTACTGAGATGATTATATAGTTTTTATCTTTCAGCTTGTTAATATGGTGTATCACATTCATTGATATTTGTATATTGAAGAATCCTTGCATTCCTGGGATAAACCCCATTTAATTATGGTGTATGATCCTTTAATGTGCTATTGGATTATGTTTGCTAGTATTTTGTTGGGGATTTTTGCATCTGTGTTCATCAGTGATATTGGCCTGTAGTTATCCTTTTTTTGTGACATCTTTGTTTGGTTTTGGTATCAGGGTGATGGTGGCCTTGTAGAATGAGTTTGGGAGTGTTCCTTCCTCTGCTATAGGTTGGAAGAGTTTGAGAAGGGTAGGTGTTCGCTCTTCTCTAAATGTTTGATAGAATTTGCTTGTGAAGCCATCTGGTCCTTGGCTTTTGTTTGTTGGAAGATTTTTAATCACAGTTTCAACTTCAGTGCTTGTGATTGGTCTGTTTATATTTTCTATTTCTTCCTGGTTCAGTCTCGGAAGGTTGTGCTTTTCTAAGGATTTTTTCATTTATTCCAGGTTGTCCATTTCATTGGCATATAGTTGCTTGTAGTAATCTCTCATGATCATTCGTTTTTCCGCTGTGTCAGTTGTTACTTCTCCTTTTTCATTTCTAATTCTATTGATTTGAGTCTTCTCCCTTTTTTTCTCAATGAGTCTGGCTAATGGTTTATCAATTTTGTTTATCTTCTCAAAGAACCAGCTTTTGGTTTTATTAATCTTTGCTCTTGTTTCTTCATTTCTTTTTCATTTATTTCTGTTCTGATCTTTATGATTTGTTTCCTTCTGCTAACTTTGGGTTTTTTTTGTTCTTCCTCTAATTGTTTTAGGTGTAAAGTTACGTTGTGTATTTTAGATTTTTCTTGTTTCTTGAGGAAGTATTGTATTGCTATAAACTTGCCTCTTTGAACTGCTTTTGCTGCATCCCATAGGTTTTGGGTCATCGTGTTTTCATTTTCATTTATTTCTAGGTTTTTTTGATTTCCTTTTTGATTTCTTCTGTTATCTCTTGGTTATTTAGTAATGTATTGTTTAGCTTCCATGTGTTTGTATTTTTTACAGTTTTTTTTTTCCTGTACTTGATATGTAGTCTCATAGCGTTGTGGTTGGAAACGATACTTGATACAATTTCAGTTTTCTTAAGTTTACCAAGGCTTGATTTGTGACCCAGGATATGATCTATCTTGGAGAATGTTCCATGAGCACTTGAGAAGAGAGTGTATTCTGTTGTTTTTGGATGGAATGTCCTATAAATATCCATTAAGTCCATCTTGTTTAATGTGTCTTTTAAAGCTTGTGTTTCATGATTTATTTTCATTTTGGAAGATCTGTCCATTGGTGAAAGTGGGGTGTTAAAGTCCCCAACTATTATTGTGTTGCTGTCAATTTCCCCTTTTATCGCTGTTAGCATTTGCCTTATATATTGAGGTGCTCCTATGTTGGGTGCATAAATATTTACAATTGTCTTATCTTCTTTTTGGATTGACCCCCTTGATCATTATGTAGTGTCCTTCTTTGTCTCTTGTAATGGTCTTTATTTTTAAGTCTCTTTGTCTGATATGAGAATTGCTACTCCAGCTTTCTTTTGATTTCCATTTGCATGGAATATCTTTTTCCATCCCCTCACTTTCAGTCTGTATGTGTCCCTAGGTCTGAAGTGGGTCTCTTGTAGACAGCACATATACAGGTCTTGCTTTTATATCCATTCAGCCAGTCTATGTCTTTTGGTTGGAGCATTTACTCCATTTATCTTTAAGGTAATTATTGATATGTATTTTCCTATTACCATTTTCTTAATTGTTTTGGGTTTGTTATTGTATGTCTTTTCTTCTTTTGTGTTTCCTCCCTAGAGAAGTTCCTTTAGCATTTGTTGAAAAGCTGGTTTGGTGGTGCTGAATTCTCTTAGCTTTTGCTTGTCTGTAAAGGTTTTAATTTCTCTGTTGAATCTGAATGAGATCCTTGGTGGGTAGAGTAATCTTGGTTGTAGGTTTTTCCCTTTCGTCACTTTAAATATGTCCTTCCTCACCCTTCTGGCTTGCAGTGTTTCTGCTGAAAGTTCAGCTGTTAACCTTATGGGGATTCCCTTGTGTGTTATTTGTTGCTTTTCCCTTGCTGCTTTCAACATATTTTCTTTATATTTAATTTTTTGATGGTTTGATTAATATTTGTCTTGGTGTGTTTCTCCTTGGATTTATCCTGTATGGGACTCTCTGCACTTCCTGGACTTGACCATTTCCTTTTCCATTTTAGGGAAGTTTTCAACTGTAATCTCTTCAAATATTTTCTCAGTCCCTTTCTTTTTCTCTTCTTCTTCTGGGACCGCTGTCATTTGAATGTTGTTGTGTTTAATGTTTTCCCAGAGGTCTCTGAGACTGTGTTCAATTCTTTTCATTCTTTTTTCTTTATTCTGCTCTGCAGTAGTTATTTCCACTATTTTATCTTCCATGTCACTTATCTGTTCCTCTGCCTCAGTTATTCTGCTACTGATCCCCTCTAAAGAATTTTTAATTTCATTTATTGTGTTGTTCATCCCTGTTTGTTTGCTCTTTAGTTCTTCTAGCTGCTTGTTAAACGTTTCTTGTATTTTCTCCATTCTATTTCCAAGATTTTGGATCATCTTTACTGTCATTTCTCTGAATTCTTTTTCAGGTATACTGCCTATTTCCTCTTCATTTGTCTGGTCTCGTGGGTTTTTACCTTGCTCCCTCATCTGCTTCATATTTCTCTGTCTTCTCATTTTGTTTAACTTACTTTATTTGGGGTCTCCTGTTTTGCAGTCTGCATGTTTGTAATTCCCGTTGTTTTTGATGTCTGCAGTGGGTGAGGTTGGTTTATTGGCTTGTGTAGGCTTCCTGGTGGAGGTGACTGGTGCCTTGGTTCTAGTGAATGAGGCTGGATCTTCTCTTTCTTGTGGGCAGGGCCATATGCAGTGGTGTTTTGGTGTGTCTGTGTACTTAGTGTGATTTTCGGCAGCCTCTCTGCTAATGGGTGGGGTTGTGTTCCTGTCTTGCTAGTTGTTTGTCATGGGGTGTCCAGCACTGGAGCTTGCTGGCTGTCCGTGGAGCTGGGTCTTAGTGTTGATTTGGAGATCTCTGGGAGAGCTCTCGCCGATTGATATACGTGGGGCCAGGAGGCCTCTGGTAGGCCAGTGTCCTGAACTCGGCTGTCGCACCTCATAGGCTCCAGCCTGAGCACCAAGACCCTTCTTTTCTTTTCGTCTGTGCTCAGTCTATTTCCACTTGCTCATAGGGGGCCGTATTCAGATGCCTCGCCCCCTGTACTTCAGACCAGAGTTTTCTGATTAGCTTTTAAGTCAGTGTTCTTAGTTGAAAAAAGATTTGCTCAGGCTAATATAAGTAGAGCTGTTTCTTATTGGAATATATTCAATAGTTCCTAAAATCATTGCTGGTGAGGGGTGGGGGCTAAATAAGTTGATTTATGATTAAGGGTCCAGAAAAAAATGCCCCAAATCTGAAGAAAAGCACCATTACTGCTGCTACCATTTCAAATAATGCCAGGAATTCACCTTTATTGAAACTATTTCTGCGAAGCATCAGGGTTTCAACCTTGCAGCTATAGTTGTTCTCAAAATGTAGATATCTCTTTGCCATCTTTGCCATCTATGTAAGCAAAATTAGAAGTCTACATCTAGCCTATTTGTACACATTATTCACTCCTGAGTCAAAATCTCTTCTGGAGGATCTTGATTGGTCAAGTCACACTCCCTCCACTCACCCCTCTCCCCAAGAAAAAAAGAAAGGCAGAACATTTGAATTCTTAATTCTAATTTGAGGAAGGAGAACTCATAATGTAGGGCGTTACTAATATAGAAAGGCTATATCAAAAAATGATTCGCAGCCATAAATATGACAAATGAACTCTGTGCCGACTCCCTTTTAGGATCGACTTAGTTGCATGTCTGCTTAGACTGAAAGGAAGGGATCAGTGATCCTCTAAATGTGCTTGTGAGTATTTTCATATTTACCTATGAATCTCTGTTTTTCAGTAGTCCTTCAGGTGTTAAATTATCAGTTCAAAGATCCATCATGGATCTTAATTTTTTTAGTTGATTTTTCTTTTAGTTTCATGTTCAAGTGATAAAACTAAATTATTGGTCTTCCTCAATCCTAGGGAATTAGTGTCAAGCAGTGATGGTTTGATCCAAGTTTCATTTCCTGGAGTTATCAATTTTTCTCTATTTAATATCATGAGAATACAGCTCAACTTCTGCAGCTGTATTTGAGGTCTGGCATTCAAGTCTTCAAGAGTTGATAAATGGAAGCAACCTGACAAGGAACATGAAGAGTGATTAAGAGATTGACTTATTGGAATGGCTGTCAAACTAAATATATAGTTCCATTCCTCAATTGGTAGAGATTAGGAGCAGGAGATAAGATAGAGCATGCTAAAATGTTTAAAAATCTAGGAATTTAAGGAGTTATGTAGAACTGTGAAAGGAAATAAAACAAAAAATACCAGGTTGAAACTAAGAATGATGTGAATTGGATAGAAAATCCTAGGGGCCAGAGAGAAACGTTTTGAGTTGAAGATTTGCAAGTCTTTGCTCTATATGGACTGGTAGAGCAAAGACCAAACAAATGTGTATTATTACCTAATGAGTCCCTATCTCTACTGATATGCTGGTGAGACCTTTAAGTATTGAATGGCATAGTTAAGGATCACTAATTACTAGGAGGGATGTGATGTGATACCTTGTGCATGAACAGAGAGATACCCCAAATTCCTTTCATTTATGGAACACGATAACTATCCTACAGACCCTCCAAACTTCCAAATCCATCTGCTTATGCTCTATTAGTAGAAAATCTTTTTAAACTTTTGCTTGAGCCAGTGATTGTATTAAGATCATTAGATGATTTTATCGACTCATTTATAGATGTAGATGGTCACTATAAAAATTTACATCTATTATAACTTTGTTAACTAGCTCATGAAATATCTCTAATTTAGGAATGGTACTTTGAAGGATTACTTCTCTAATAGCTGAGGCTTAGTTTTGTTTCCCCCATATTCACACATACATATTTGTTATAGAGGTGATAGAATTATAGAGTGAAAGGACCTAGAGATCATCTAAATTGTATTCCATAATTTAACAAACTAAAAAATAAGAAAGCAGAGCTCCTTTGGCAACAGTTACATAACTAGTATGGGGCAGGATCAAGCCTAGTCCCAATTCAACTCAGTTACTTCCAGTACACTCTGATGCCAGGATATATTTCTAATAACCTAAAAGATCGAGGATTCTGATTGCACATAGTGTTGATATTATTATTCAATTGCTAATATATGTCTAAATTTACTGATGCATGATCGATTTCTTGATACTGTAGTATAGAGTAGACATATTCTTTGTTGTTGTAGATGTTCTCAGTGTGCCATTCATTGCTTTATAGGCTGTGAGAATCATTTCTTCAAGTGGTAAAACCCCTTTTCTGGTAACTACTCACTGAATTGGTGCTTTGGTTATACCAAAGCTTCAGAACGATGCCATATTGCTTGAAGTTTTTCCATTAGACCAACAGAATGCATGATTCAGTTCTCCTCATGTTACTTCCCCATGTCAGCCTTTTTTTGGAATAGGTATTGCTTAAGTATAAAGCTCTTATTTATTCCCTATACTTGTCTAGTTTTGATGAAATTGTTTTATTCAAAAAGCATTATTTGGGGTGTACAGAATAACTGATGTTCATTACTACATTTTCAGAAATCCTGCCTCATCGTTTATGCTATATGATTATAAATTATGCTGATGAAATTGCTGAAAATTTGGATGTGGAAGGTTGAGACAGAGCCAACACCAACCCAGCATTTGGTTCCAGACTTTTAGTGAGATATCTTTGACTTGGGGGAGGACTTTAAAATTCAGCAAGGTTAGCCAGGCTCCTGTATTTCACAGTGAAGTTTGTAAAATATTCTGCTATCACCTTGGTGTTATTTTTTGCCCATTTTCTTCAAACTGGATCCAGATTTCACAAAATCCAATATAGAAAAGCAAATCTAATTATGAAACACATAAATTAGGGGGTAATTATTTGCATGACAGACTTATTCTTAGCCTCTCAGTGTGAAGTCCATCTGTGACAGGGAGCTCTTTCTCTGTCATAACATTTCATGTAAATGTTAGCATTTATGAACTTAGATACAGATTATGAATTTTTTGACAGGCTGAGTATTTGATTATTTGGGAGATGATCACAAAATTGGGAAAAACTCAATGTAAGACTTTAATATAATAGTAAACTGATTAAAGAATAATTAGAAAAAAAGATTCTCTTTTTTTATTTTTTATTATGATTTTTGTGATTATTTAACAGAACATAATATGCTGATGAGTAAGATTAAAAAATAGTATCCCTAAAAATCCATAACCCTTTGGAAACTACTGGAGAATGAGTTATATGGGGAAAAAGACCAGCAAACACCCCAGGGAATCAGATAAATATAGATTAAAAAGAAGAAAACTTAGAAACAGTATGCTTCATTTGTTGAGTACTGCACTAATAAGTAAGTGCATAAGATTAGGGTTTTGGTTATACAACTCTGTTGTTTGGAAAATGTAAGATTCTGCTAATCTTTCAAGAATCCTCACCTTAGAGCAATTTTCCTTATACTCAGATGACTTTCCCAATCACTTGAGCCGTGACTCTAATTCCATGTTGCTACTCAGGAAGAAGTAGCCTCTTCGTTTGCCTGTCTCTTCAATGTAATAAAAAAATAGAGAAACTCGCTCTGTATATGGACAGAAAATACTGATTTACTTATACTAAGTGTGTTCTGTGTCTATACAGCAGAGTGGTGAATAACAATTGCATGGTTCACTTTATCATATAATCAGAAAACCTCATATTGAATTAATTAGGTAAGTTCTTAAAGGGGATAATTTCTTAAAATGAATTTATTCAGCCTGACTGTCTACACTTAAATAGATTATTACTTCTCTTAGAGTAGAGATCTCTGTAAGGCGGTACAAAGAACAAGGATTTTCTAGCATTGAAAATGTGGATAAATCAGCTTTTACACTTGGACAATGTATAAAAAGGAGGCAATGTTATCTATTTTTCACATGCTCCAAGTTTTAAAAAATTAGTGCAGGAAGGGACACTTAACACATTGTATGGTTTATAGTAGGCACTCTAGGGTAACTGATTACATTATTTAATGTGCTAATCATAATAATTATCATTACTATTAAAACAGTAGTTCTCAAACTTGTCTTCTCCAAGGAGCCATTGAATTACCTTCTCTTGGACTCTGTGGTTTGGGATTTTGTCAATAAAAACTACTTTTATGAAGTACTAACTGATTAGTTTTTAATATTTAAAAGTCAATACTATTCACAGCTGTTAAACAGAGATTCTAATGAGCATTGATTAACTAGGTAATCAGAGTGAGTTAACATGATCTTAGTACCATCAAAGAATTCAGTGCTGTGTGGAACCTCTACAACTTCACCTTTTCTAAAAGTACTATTTCCCCTAAGTTTTTTTAATTTTGAAAGTAAGCCCCCCCCCAAACCCTTTTGGTACCTTGAAGAATCGGTAGTGGTACAGAGACCCCCCATATTGGGAACTAGTAGGTAAAGTGAAATGCCTTTGAGGTACTGTAAGGATTTTTGAGAGTACATAATAGTTCAGGAAACTCATCAGTATGTATTAAAACTACACAGGGAAAACTGTCAGGCTTCTAGAAGCCAATAACATATCAAAGAGACAAACTCTCTGCTGCTAGGGTACAGGCTGATGGGAATAAATTTCAGACTGTGGGAAATATGGCCAGACCTAACAGTAAGAAGGGTGCTGAGCATACACAATGCATGACTGATTACAGGTGCCAATTGGTGCCCCCGCCCGGCCCCGACAGGCAAGACAGCAGGTCCCCAGGACAGTGGCATATGTGATAAATCTGACTTCTTCAGAGAACATAAAATGCCTGCTCTCATTCTTCGGCTGAAGAGAGTAAATCTTTAAACATCATTTGCATTCAAATGAAAACTCTGAGGATCTCTCAAAGGTGTTTCAGAGGATGGCACAGAGCAGTAGACATTGTTTTTACCAGTATCAGAGAAAAGAGGAGAAACTGCCCCATCAGAGAAAAGAGATGAACCCTGCTTATAGATGTGATAAGACTAAATTTCTAACAGTGGAGGGATAGGATAGCTTACTGTGGAAATCCATAGCAGTAATCCATGAACTTGGACTAAATTTAATTTATTTTAAATCCTTCATTCAGCAACTTACATAGATAATATCTATGCATACTTGGCAATTTACTTGCCCTCTCTGGGTAAGTAAATCTTTATCAGTGTAAATTTAGGATTATAATGTACACTTAGAGAGTTACCATGAGTATTAAGTGATGTAACACAGGCAAGATGTCTAGTACAGAATGGATGTTCAATGCATGATAATGAAGATTACAAGATTATTTGCATATAATCAAACCAGCAGGTTGTAAAAAGTCTCTTTTGCTACACATTGGGACAATTATCTAATACTTGACTTTCTATTTCTTTTGCGGAGATATTTATCTCCTTCATTCCCAGATTACCTATATCTTTCTTGTTCTGTAGAAAATTTTGAAAGAAGTTATCTCTTTCGAGGTGATTTCTTTTTATCAGTCTGAGAGATAGATGATATATTTCCGCATTGAGAGATAGAGAAATCTAGGTGAGCAAGATAAGGAAAATGTGCATTTTCAAATTCTGATCCCAGTAATATATTATCAATGCCTGATTTGATTATATCTTATTATGCAGTTTTCAGAATTCCAGATATTCTCAAGCATCATTTAGGTGCTAGGATTGATCTGGTATTTAGTATTATCCTCAGCTTTGTTCCTTTTCATTAGTGAAAATAATTAGGAACTTATTATATACCACTTAAAAATGAAAGCTCAATATTTTACACATTATTAAAAATACTTTCAAAATTGCAACAGTGCAACATTTCATGTATGATGGCTAGTGTAAATTGCAAGTTAAAGCAATCTATCAAAACACTGCAGCAATACGTTATTAGCAAATAGAATAAAAAGAACTTTAGCATAATATAAATAGCTCTGGTATTTTTATGAGATGGTTATTATTTTCTTCAAGAAAAGAAAAATCAAGATTGGCATTGGTAATAACTATGAGCTACTTAAATCAGCACAATAGAAAATGGACTTGTGATTCTCTGTACTACAAAGACAGTAGATTTCAAATCTGTATGAACAAAGAAAACTAGAGATTATAGTGGGTTGGAGAGAAATGTGTTAAGCTCCATGGATCCAAAAAATTGTCTTTAGGGTTATGCTGAATAAAAGCTCAGACAATTGAATGTCTTTGAGAAGATAGACCGTAAAGAGGAGTATCTAATAACGTTTCCCTTAAGAATTCTAAAAGATTTATAGCTTAAGGAAAATTTAAAGTGGAAATAGTAGGAAAAGAAAAAATTTAACTATTGAATAGGTACATCAAAAAAATAAAAATGAAAATTGAAATAATATAAAGGTAAATATAAAGCTTTTACATAAAATTTCAATTTATAATTTAGGAAGTATTTTCCCATACCTTCAAAAATGGATGTTATTTCCATCAATATACTGAGGGAAAAATATGTTGTGAAGAAAATATACTTACAGTTAAATGTTATATAAAACCTTCTACCAGATTTTTAAAAAAATGCATGAATATATTGTTAATCAGAATTACAAAAACAAGAAAAATAGAAAACATACAAGCAATAATTGTTTTAAGATTTTGAGAACTAAATAGGCAACACATTTTTGTAATTGTCTGACTGCCAGCAAGTACATGCAATGCTAGTTTGAGGAAACAATAGGATGATGTAAATGAACTATTATTAATTTATCATTTTGCTTGGAAAAGGCAATAACTTTGGGAACAAAAGGTTAAAAAATACCTATTATGGCCACAATGTTATTGTTGCTAAGCTACTTTCCCAATACCATCTACTCAATGGAAATGAATAGTTTGTGGGTAAACAGAAAATTTTTTCAAATGCCTTTCAGTTTAACTTGAAAAGTTGGTTGTAATTAGCCTAACAATTTAATTAACTGTATATATCAATAAGAATGTAAGAGTAGCATAAAGGATAATTTATATAAGGTATAGGACAAATGCTCATAATATTTAAAGGGCTGCCATTGGGTTTACGTAGATTTTCCAACAGTATAAGCCTAAGATAAAGCCGAAGTAGTTATGAGGAAGCAGGTATTATTAGCTCAGTACAATGGTGGACTTTCTGCACTTGGTGTTATCAAGTAATAGAGGAGGAAAATTTTAGCAAGTCTGCTAACATTGGAAGTATTTTACCAGAATCTGGATTACTACCTCCTGGGGAGTTTTCACATGGAATGTCTTCATTGAAAGGAAATGAAGTTGACTGATTGATGAACTTCATTCCAAAAATAATAGCTGAGACTTCTTGAGTACCATGTTCTAGATACTCTAAGTACATCAATCTCATTTAATCAAAAATCTTTTGACTTAGGTAATATTATTGCCTACATTTTAGAATTGCTTAATGTTAGGCAGTTTCTTAGCATTGCTTAATGATACAGTTTAGTGTTACAGACTTGTCAGGTTGAAGAGCTGAGAATACAATCCAGGTGTTGACACAACACTGATGCATTTGGCCGCTGTGCATGTGATGCTACTCCAAACCTAAGATCTTCTGATTCCATTATAAATAGTACATTTATTCAAAGACACACACTAGAGCTAAGCTTTTTAGATTTATCAAAAGTATTTGAAACACAAAATTAGTTTTTGAATATACATAGAGAGTGAAGAACGCTTTATCATATCTGTGTTGTCAGTAACATGCCCATATAAATCTCTGTAAGAAGTACCATATTCCAACAGGATTTGTAACATGTTTTTTTTTTTTTTTTTTCTTATTGGAAAGAAGTAGTGGGAGAGGTAGTCCAGAGGCAGGGGAAAGTTGAAGTTAATTACAGCATGCTTTTGGAGTATATCTTATCTCTTTTATAGGAAGAGTTACAATATTAATAAAGACATACCACATGTAAGTCACAAATATATTTTGCTTACAACTATGTTAAAAAGACTTGTATCTGCACACATCATATATCATCTAAAGAGTAGCAGCTGAGGAGTATGTGGTGACAGGTCGTTATCAATCTAACTAAAAATTAGCTGTGGGTGAGTAATTCTCAAGTAATAACCATCATGCAGTTCACTGAAAGTTCATACTATATAAATGCTACTATATCTATTTCTTTGAAAGATAATAAAACCAATCCTTTATAGTAGTGAAACTAAAAATGCCATTTATAGATTTAGATCATAACTTCAACAAAAGTAATCACAGAATATGGATCACTATACTCAAAAGTGGTACACATATAGGCAGTTCTTAGCAGTTTTTTCAAGGTTTGACTATTATTTCCAGGGCTACTGATCATGCTAAAGAAAAAAAGTTAATTCACTAATTCATTCAATAAACAAATGATTCAGGCTATTGTGTTAGACCAAAAATAATCAGGAGTTAGGACAGTTGGGTTCTATTTCAGATTCTCTCACTAACTAGCTTATGTCCCCAGCAAGGATATTTATTTCTCAGCCCTCAGTTAAAGGCCTTTAATTCTAAAATTTAGTGATTATATTTTAGTGCCTGTAAGGTGCAAGGCAAATTAATTGCTCTGTACATTTCTAGCCATATTTAGGGAAAAATATATGCTCCTGTGTTAATACCACACAAAATCTTGCATATAAGTGAAAAGATATTTTTATTTTTTTTTGTCAAGAGATACACAGATGGTAACATCAGTGAAAAAGATTTCTTTATTTCTTGTTTAACGTGAGTCCATGCTAGTTGTGGCTAGGTAGCTAACTACACTGAAATAGTCCATGACTGTTTTACAGCTATCCAGAAGTAATTATATGTATAACAATATGTGTTTGTGTTTTCCTTAGTAGTGATGAAACACAGAATCTGCAAATCATTTTAATAGAGAAATGATACCTGGAAATACATGGAGTAGATTAGATCAACTTGGGTTACCTATATGTGCCACCGCCCATCCAGTGTATCCAAATGGAAAAAGGAAAGCATCTAACAATCACTGAACAGAGCATCAACAGTAATGTAGGAATGTTGCTGACTTTTAAAATGTAACTAGCAACTCCATTAGATACCACATTGGCCTCTAAGGGAACATTGGGGCGACACAAGCTGCATGTAAGACTTTCTTCTCTATGAAAGAACTTTGTGAGTACATCCAAAGGAAAGACATTTTTTTACCCATCAAATGGAATAGCCTGATTTAGTCAAAAAGAGGAAAGGAAAGCTTTCAAAAGCAGCCAAATATTTCTAGAACAGTTCTTCTTTCAAGTCAGAAATGGGGATGGTGGAACAGTGGAAAAGAGAAACCTTAACACAATATGGTGGTGGCCGGCAGCCAGGAATACACAATTTGCCACCCCTTATTCAATATTGCTCCCCTAAACACACCAGATGGGGAGGCTTCATCAATGTCAAACCTGCTGTTATCATCAGAGGATTTCCTTATCAGTGGGTTTGGAACTAGCACCTCAGCCTCCTCTGAGTAGCGGACAGGCAGATTTATCATTTCAGTCTCATCAGCTTCACACATTAGAAAGGAGTGCTCCAGTTAGGACCCAGGTGGGAAGGTCAGCCGGTTCACATGTATGGGGGTCAGGAGCTCTCTGTTCATCTGAGGGTCCTCTGCCTCCTTTGTTAAGATTTGATGCAGAAATATGCATAGAAGTGTAGTAGTATATTTATCTTGGGGGGGGGGATAGCATGACAAAGAGGGGACTGTAAAAATGGGTATTCAGGATTATATCCTATCTAGAGTAAAATTAAGTCATTAAATATATGTGCATTTTTAGGTCAATAAGTTTTCTGTAATAAAAGTAAGGAATTAATATTGTACCCTCATACATGAATGGGTTCATTCAAATATGTTCATGTATTCATTAAATGTATATTCATGTCCCAAGACTGTTTTAGTTGCTGAAGACACAATAGTGACAAGACAGGAGAGGTCCCTGTCCTCACGGTGTGAGAGTGTCCAAGTACAAGATACTTTGGAACTGACAACAGGGAACCCTGAGTTAGTCAGGAGACCTCCCATGGAACTGAATTTCACTTTGGTGCCATACAGCTTTTAGCTGTGCTGGGGAGAGGCATCCAAGACAGAAAGATACAGCGAGTTCAGTGGCCTCATAGTGACAGAGAATATTGTAACTTGTGAAATAGAAAAGTGACCCTTATATCGGGTTGGCCAAAAAGTTCATTTGGGTTTTCTGTAAGATGTTATGGAAAACCTGAATGAACTTTCTGGCCAACCCAATATTTGAACGGTAGAATGTAAAGGCCAGTAATGCCATTTGAGGCAATGTGTATGGGCAGGGGCCAGATTATACAAGGGCTTTGGGTTGAGTTTAAGATTTAGAGATTTTATTCCAAGACTAATGTTATGTAACTGAAGGGTTTTAAATGGGATTGATTTGTGTCTTCAAAAAAAGCTCTCCTGCTTACACTTTGAAAGGATGGATTGATCAGAGCAAGGGCATATAGTGAGAGAGGCCAGGAAGAGACTATCACAATGGTCTCAATTAGAAATTATGGTGGTTTGGCCTAGGCAGTGACAGTGTAAATGGAAAGAAGTGACAAGATTCTGAAGATGTTTAGATGGTAGACTTAAATCCCCAGAATTTACCTTCAAGACATTGAAGGTAGTCTAATGGGACAGGGAGACGTATGAACAATTAATTTAAAAGTAGAGTGACGTACAAGTGAGAACAATATAATCATAGATGTGTGTGTTGTTAATTTGCGTAATATCTCCTAATACCTCTTGGCTATGAATTGAAGAAAGCTCAAAGTGAATTGCAAATAGTAGGAAATCTAGGGTTTTGTCCCTGCTAAAGAAGGAAAAGGAGAATGAAAAGAAAACTTGCATTTATTGAACTCCTATTAAGTACAGTCACTGGTCAGTGTTCTCAAAACAATCTCAATTTAAGTTTCATACTCCTGCGAAGAAAGTCTTTTTATTCACACCTGACAGATGATAAAACCGACACAGAAAAGTCAAGAGTGTAAATTACAGCTACTTGGTGGCCCAGCTGGGATTAAAGCCCCACATCTGATTTTGAATATGAATTATTTCCCTATCCCTCATGGTCTCAAATTCTCATAAGGAGCGTTTGAAAGAGCAACAGAGTTGAGGTGGGATATACAACAGCATTTTCCGAAATTTGGTACACATTATACCAGTGCTAAATAAGCAAATTTTCAATGGTAAAATAATTGATAAATGTTTTTAAACTTTTTAACTTGTTACTTTAAATATATTAGACAAAATATACCTAGTATCAAGCTCATGATTCTGAAAATATTATTGTTTAAGATGAAGTTGATGCATTTAAGGTAAACAAGTTGAATCAATCAAAAGAAAAATATTAATCATAATTATAGTGATATTGTTGACCTGGAACAATAGATTACCAGATATTTCTCTGGCAAAGATGGTTTTTTTCCCAGAATCAGCAGAGAACTGCAATTTGGGTTCTGCAACCGTGGTGAGCCACTTACAAGTGCCCCATGGCAAGCAAAGCAGAATGTTTCATAGAGAGGAAAAGGATAGGAGGGCTGTAGCAAACCAGGAGTCTATGGCTGTTCATTGGCTGCGTCTTTATCAGGCAAGGAGAGAAGTCTCATCACAGGCATGAGAGCGCCCCTTCTGGTCTCTTGACTCTATTTGATGGAGTTTTCTGTTAAGTTTTTATATGTTGATAGGACAAAAATTCTGAGGGTGGTAGGTCATACAAAGGGCTACACTAATTAGGATTAATCCACTAAAATGTGCTTTCGTTGGAATCTACTTCCAAAATACTGTGAAGAACCCATTACATTTTTTTTTTTTTTTTTTTGCGGTACGTGGGCCTCTCACTCTTGTGGCCTCTCCCGTTGTGGAGCACAGGCTCCGGACGTGCAGGCCCAGCGGCCATGGCTCACGGGCCCAGCCGCTCCGCGGCATGTGGGATCTTCCTGGACTAGGGCACGAACCTGTGTCCCCTGCATCGGCAGGCGGACTCTCAACCACTGCGCCACCAGGGAATCCCTACATATTTTTTTTTTTATTGTCTCCCAAAGATGTGACCCTTGGAGGGGAAGGGGAAATAATTTCTCTTTTCTTTGTGAGACAGAACTAGTAAGCTGCACTGCAACCTGGCATTTGGTTTCCATCTAGATCCCCTTCAATACTACAAATGCTTCAATGATTTTAATCTCCCTTGCCCTTGACCAGGAACTGTCACAGTTATGAAACTCAGAAACCTTTGGAAAGGAAGGCTCATGCTTTCCTTTGGTTCGTCACAAAGGGCAGTCTTTATGTCTGAAGTCCCATAAGGAGGACACCAAGGCTGTTCTTAGACCAAGAGGCTCCAAGACAAACACAGCCTTGGCCACTTCCCTGGACCTTTGGCTTTTGCCAGATGCTTGGGTCATAAGTGATCAAGAGAGTTCACTTCCAAAGGGTGTTTGGAGAACACAATAATCAGTGACAGTTTCATATCTTAGCATTTCTACTTAATTTTTCCTTAAAACACTCAGGGATTCATGGTAGCATATCAAATTACTTGATACGTATCAAATTACCTGAGGCTTTTCTTCAGGGGAAGGGCTTGGGGAGCCAGAAGGGATGGGTTCCTGGGACAAATTCTGGACAACATACAGCTGCCAGGAGGAACAGCTGGCTCCTAGAATGTGCTGTGGAGCAGACCGTTAGGGTTGTTGAAGCCTGGACCTTGGCAGAAGTCGGATTGGGGCCCCAGGTCCAGTGGCTGCCCCTGGGGACTTTGGCCTCTAGCTTCGTGGAAGGCTGTAGATTTGCTGTCTGCACATGCGCAGTTCACCCCCGCATCTGGCCTGAGGACCCGATCGCCTGTGCACAGAATTTGGGCCAGAGACGGTTCCCTGTCATCTGGTCAAGTCCCTTGGGTGAAGTGCCACAACACTGGGACTCTGAGTGGTGTGAAGCAGGGCATGGAAGAGGACTGGGGTTTGGGTGATAGGTGGTGTGAACCAGACTCCTTACGCTGAGTTCGAGATAGGGCCTTGGGCACCCAGGGCACCCAGGTGTTTCTCACACCATGGAGCTCTTGAGATCCTCCTCCTGGGTCTGGCTTCCTCTGGGAGAAATGGTCAAAGAGGCAGGGCCTCCGACCGGATTCCTGTGTTCTCAGGGCCACCCCTGATGCTCAGTACATCTCAGCCCATCCTCTCCCTGCCCCTCCATCAGTGCTGCACGGGCACGGGCGTGTACACACGCACACACATATTTGGTATGTTATCTAGATCACGTGGGGATTGCACCCAGTGATGTTCTTCATAGGCTTGTAGAACACAGAGCCCTACCATACCCTCTGTAAGACAATCGGAATCTATATTGGCATGAGATGTCAAATAATAGATGTGGCTAATAAAACAGTTGAAGGAGAATGCCAGAAATTAACCAATATTTGCAATAAGGTGGTGGAAAATCAAATCAAATGCCACCAAAGATATATGGAACCACATGCTCCTATTGTATTGTTTATAAGCAAAGAATAACTCTTTGGGAAAACACCCTTAGGCTTTCCAGAGATTTCAGAAAACCACTTGGTAAATTGCCACTTCATATATTAATTGGTTCCAAGGTTACCTAAAAGAGTTAATTGAATATCTGTACTTGTTAATCTCAGGACTCATTCAGAAAGTACAGGAATACTACAAAACAGATTGGTTTTCTGTTGTTTTAGCAGTCAGCCTTCCTACCGCTCTTCCTTGTCAAATATCTATTTATTCAGTGTGGCCTATGTTGAGAATGGCTTTTAGAAATAGAGAAGTAAAATATGACCTAAGACAAATAGAATGTTAACTGCAAGAGTAATTTAGGTTAGAGTAACAGAAAGAATTTATTGCTAAGTCAAATATTAGGTAATATCCTGAAAGACATTTATCTCAAGTGCCCAATAGTCTACCTCATTTTAACAGTGACATAAAGCCCAATAAATCCAGGTGAAGTTGTTAGGTTATTCATTTCTTAGTACCTGTGCTCGTTAGCTTTTCTCTCTAGTGGCTGTAAATCCTTGAAACAAGATTCATTGATCTATTCATTAATTCATTCCACAACATTATTGAACACCTATCTTTATTTATAATTTTTATGTAAGTTTTTAATGCAATAAAACTTACATATATAAAGGTACACAGATCATAAAATATGACTCAGTGAATTATCATAAAATAAATATACTCATGGACTCACCATGACCCAACTCAGGAAACAGAAAATTTTCAGCATCTCCAAATCCCCTTTGTGCATACTGCTAATCACTATCTCCTCCCAAAGGTAACTACTATCTTGACCTCTCACCTGTTTTAGACTATATACACATGGAATCATCCTGCATATATTTTTTTCTGTGTCTGGATTCTCATTCAATGTTATTTTTGGAGATTTATGTAAGTTGTATAAAACATTATGTCACTGGTTTTTATTACTGTGTTATTCCATTGTCAGGATAAACCACAGTGAATTCAGCCATTCTACAGGGAATATTCCCATTTTGGGGATATTAAGAATAATGTTACTTTGAACATTCTTACATATGTGTGCTTGGTGCACATATCTATGTGTTTCTTTTGAGTTTATTCACCTTTTAAGAGTCTATTGTCTGTTCTCTTAACTTTTCTGTAAATTCTTATATTCTCCTATGCCTGATTATTTTTGATTGAGAGCTAAGCATTGTATATGGAAATGCATAGAAATAATTTGAGGCTCTCTTCCTCCAGAGATGATTTACTTTTGCTTCAGACAGGCAGCTCTGCTGTTGACTCATCACAGTAACTCAATCAGAATGAGATGATTTGTAACTGGGCTTCAGACCTTATGAAAGCTATTTATTTTCAATTCACTCATTCCTGGGATACAGTCTTGCTGCTTTTCAGCCTCAAACTGGGGAGGTTTACCTGGCCTTCTTGTTCTTGGGAAGCCATGATTTCAAATGTCTGTCGCTAGTCTCCCCAGAAGTGGTGACAACTCTGATAGATCCCCAGACACTCAGCTACTTTGGAAATCAGTCATCACTCCTAACCCACCCCAACCCAGGCAAATGCTCTTTCAAATGCTGGGCTCACCTCCTTGGATTTCCTATTTTTCTGTATCCTAGACCCTGAAAATTATCATTGTCTAAGTCCTCCAGTGCATTCAAACATGAAAAAAAATTGTGTTTCTTTATCTACTTCTTCCCTGAGGGACATTAGGACCAAAGCAGATTAGCCTGCCTTTGCCAGAAGCCCACCTCCTTGAGTGCTTTTTTAAAATGCAGGCTCTGTGTAAGAGGTTGCAGACACAAAGTTTAATAAGAAACAATTCCTTCCCTCAAGCAACTCTCAATGTTCTAGGAGAGACAGAAATATAGAAAACAAACCAAAACCTTACACTACCATGTAATTAGGGCTATAAAAGAAGTAAGGATTAGGGACAACAGTGACATGAAGAAGCAATAATTAACTCTGTGTTGTGTGTCAGAAAGGTCTTTGCAGACTAGGAAATTCTTGGGCTCAGAATTTTAAAAAGAAAAGGTGTTTTCTTATCAGGCAGTGTGGAATAAATGGAAGATATCCAGAAAGAGTGCTTTGTAAGTCAACCAGAAAGTAACCCTTGAGTTGAGATTTAGAGTAAGTAGGACTTTTCCTGTGGATCAGGAAAGGAATGAGGGTAGCGCATGTAGGGCCCAGTGAAAATAACACACCAAGTCTAGGCTGATATCCAGGTCTCTCCTTCATCCTCCCTCCTTCCTTTCCGGTGAATATTCTCTACCTGTGAGAACATTGAGAGGGGGTTGCCACAAGACTCCCTCATCCATCTTAGGAGGTGTTCCCAAACATTTCGTTTTCTCTGTAGTCTCTTAAAATCTTTAAGTTCCTGGAACTAAAGCCAGGAGGAAATCCGAAGCATGCCTATTTCTACCAGACGTAGCACCTTTGTCTTCTCTGAAGGCTAGATTCGTAAACACAACTGGTTTGGCTTTTAAAATGATTGTCAGTTCAGCAACAACAAGAACCCCCAGACAAACAAAATATAAAATGTGAAAGTCAGACCTAGGAATATAAGCAGAAAACCCAGAGCACACCAGGACAGGATTTTGGCCATCTGCTTCATATAAGCTTCATATAAGCTTCTAAACTATGCTGTGTGATTGGACTAGATCTTTATAAACATCTGGTTCAACCTTTACAATAGTCAGTTTTTCTCTTTTGGCTTGACTTATTTTTACTGAACCTGGCCTTCTTAATGGGCTCATCAGTTTAGCTTGCAGACATAGCCTATGTATATTATTTTTTTTCAGACTACATCGTAGAATTCAGGAGCTCATTTATGGGAAACAGACTGATAACCCAGAGCTTGAGACAGGGCTTTTTTCTGCTTATATCTATGGATTTTTACTTCAGCTGTCCTGGAATCTTGCTTGAGACAATAGAGGGAGGGTTCCCAAGAAGTTGTTATGTCTTGCTATTATTGTGGGAATAAGGACTTCATTAAAACAGATTAGTCAAAGAAAATATACAGTGATTCCAGGCAAAACAATTTGTTATTTTAGCAGTCTGTTCATATCAGAAATCTTGTGTAAACTAGGATAGAAATCTGGTTCTTATGTGCTCTTTCCTTTCCTCTTACATTGGTTCTGTTCTGCTTTTTGGTTCCTTCTCCAGGGAAGAACCACTCTCGGTCATATTTACTAATGTCAGGGCTCTTAACAAGTCATAGAATTTAGTTATATCTTCAGAATACTCTTTAGTACAGTTGGTCTTATGTGGAATTCATTCAAAACATTGTTAATTATCACACGGGCCAAAATTGCCTTCTGTTCATCTGTAGCTGCAGACTTTTGGGAGGTTGTTGTTGTTGGGCCTTTTTGTTTGTTTGGTTTTTGGCAGTAGTAATATGACCTCTGGGAGAAGGCATGACAGTGAACTTAGGGTTTCAGGCTAGGACAAAATAGGAGGAGTTGACAGGTTGCAGTAGATGGCTGTTTTGCTATCTTTGCAAGTTTATCCTCCCATAAGATTATATTCTCTTTTGATGCATTATTTTCTAAGTCTAAAGAACATTTGTTTTTCCATTTTTAGATGCTAACTCAGGGAATTATTATACTCCTACACAATTCTCGAGGAAATCATAAACTTCTTTCATGGTTGAAAACTTTGCTCTCTCTTCCACAAGATAAGTCCAGTAATGTTTTTCCATGGCTTGTCAGCGAAAAAATGTATCACAAAATAACATAGCATATACAACTATATAGCTAAGGGGCTATGTCTTATTTATCTTTTTATATGCAGCATCTAGATAGAGCTTAAGGTAGATCAAGTGAAGAGGGAACCAGTGTTTATTGGGGGCCATCTCTGGCCTATGTACTTCACCTAAGGTATGCTAGTTAATACTGACAGTTACCCTTGTGAAGAAAGTGTTCTCAACAGTTTAAAGCTGAGAACAGAGTCTGACATGTGACACGCAAGCAACAAAACTTTGCTGTTAAGTGTTGGTGGAAAAGAGTTTCATGACCTGAAGTTTTTGTCCAATTGTCTAAGATAAGTCATTAAGCATTTTTATATCTTGGAGACACTACTTTCTTGAGATTTGGCAGAATTTTCAAAGCTGGAAAAGCATAGGAAACTTGATTTTTTGACTATATTGATTATCTTAGTAAAGAAAAAAGAGAAAAGTTATTGCTTTTTTAATTTCAAAACTGAATATCCACTTTAGGAATGTGACTGAATGTGTCTTATCAAACTCATTGAACATTTTAGCTACTTTAGATCTTGAAGTTATTTTGGGCAAATAAGCATATGTGTTCTCCAATATCAGTGTAATGAATTAAAATTGAAATATTTTATATTTCTGTCTTTTATTATTTCATGATTTTACTGTATCAGAATATTTGCTTATATTTTACTTTGGGGAAGTTGGGGGTTTAAGATGGTGTATGCTTCAATCTGAACTTTAGGTCCCTACAATTTTGGAAGCAGAATCTATCACTATTCATCAGTGTAGCTGGTTCTCTTGTTATTTTATGCCCATTCCCAAGCATGTAGGCCAAGGATTCTTTTGATTGTGCTGTCTTCAAATGCTCTGTAGAGGAGGAATTCACAGACCTATGTTTGAAGGGCCATTAAAGTAATGGGAAAGGAGCAATGATCTTTAGGTATCTACTTGTGCCAGGAGTAGGGTTGCCAGATTTAGCAAATGAAAACACAGGAAATCTAGTTAAATTTGAACTTCAGATTAACAAATATTGTATGGGACAAACATATTTAAAAATATTCGTTGTTTATTTGGCAACCTTAGGCAGTGTGCTAGACACTTTAAAATTTTACTTATTTTAATTCTAATATCACTCCGCTGGAAAAAAGTAGTGTATCACTCCTTTACAGATAAGAAAACTGAGTCTTGCATAGCATGTATGAAGCCTCCCACTAATAACATTGCAGCTGGGATTTTGAAGCCCAGATGTGTCTGATTCCAATGTCTACTCACTTTTCCCTACCTCATGTTGATACCTTATGCTATTTCCATTCATTTCAAAAGGGCAAGCAAAACTCTTAAAAAAATACCCTAAAAATAGCAACAAGAACTCTGCTTCCCTGAAAAAGCCAATATTGTTTCATTCTTTCACTTAGATATTACCGTTCTGAATTCCTAAGAGAAAGAATGGATGCATTAAAAATTCAAGATATAATAAGTCATCACAACACCTACCTTAAATACTGTTTAAGAACTTGACCCTTAACTCTTTATCCTTCATCTGAACAAAAGCAATCTTCATATAGAGCTTGATCAGATCCTCTCCTTTGTGTGAATGTTTTGATGATTTGATCCTCAGGGTTTTATACTAAGACTTGATCTTTAAATTTTCATAGAGGATCTATACTCTACATGTTAAGGGAAAAATCAAAAAGCAGTAAATGGAAGATAGATAAATATTCAGAGAATAGAAAAGCTAATGCCCATTCTTAGCTCCATTAATCTTTAATTTGCTTCTTTAATAGTGAGAGGTGCTATCAATATTACAGGATCTGGAAGTGAATACAAAAGTGATTATTCAAAATTAAGGTGCTTAGTTAACGTAAAGTATTCTGTTGTTCTCCACTGTGACATGGGTGTGTGGGTGGTAGAATACTTTAGGTAGTAATAAGTTCTTATTTTGCTTGAGATAAAGTTTGTGATAGATCAACCCTGGATTGTTTCAGCAAATACAAGAAGTTAACACCTGGATGGATGCAGAATGCCAATGAAGAAAATTCCATTATACCATCAGCTCTGGCTTCCTGGATGACCCAGGGTATGAAGCTTTTTTTCTACCTACTTATTCCAAATAATAGCTATTCTTTCACTGAGAACACTGTACTTTGACATCTGTTTTCAGTATGCTTCTGTTTGTTCCAGTGTCTCGTATATGCTCTGCAGATCTTCAGTCTGACCTGGGTTGACACTATCTACCCTCTTGAAGTTCTTGCTGTAAAATTAAATTTGGGGGTCTCTTTCTTTCAACCTTATGAGCTTTCTCCACATCTTCTTTCATAATTCATTTGTTTTACATGAACCTCTTTTATTTGTCTTACGAGTAATTAAACTTATTATTTAAAACTTCGTGTTGGATGGGATAAACGTCCTGAACATACTCTTATAAGGAACAGCCACTAGTCCATATCTCTTAAAACATTTTCTTGCACTGAATCAGGATTGCTTTTACTGGAACAACATCTGACATTTTAATCTTTTGGTTCCCTTTCTTGTTTTATTTTTAGACATTTGAAACATCTGTTCACTTTGGGGAGGTATTTTTAATAATTTGTTTCCACAAATGTTTGTTAAGCATGTTTCCACAATTTCATTTATAACTAAAAGTCAATCCAAAAAACTTGTAATTGAAAGTAATTTCATGCTTTCAGAAAAGTTGCTAACATAATAATTCAAGGAGCCCCTGAACGTCAGGTACTCACTCAGATTCATCAGTTCTTATAGTTCTTCTCCCACTACTTATGTGTGTGTGTGTGTGCATATGCATGTGTGTGTGTGTGTGTGTGTGCATATGCATGTGTGTTTCTATCTATCATCTATTTATTTAAAATTTCAGTGTACGTGTGTATGGAGGGGGATTTCCAAACAAGAAGCAATGCTCCAATACCAGCTGAGTGTCCTACAATTCAGTTCAATTCTGACACTATGTACCTCCAAATACTGTCAGATTCCAAAGGTTAAGGGCTTAGTTCTGTAAGACTGTCCCCCCCTCCCACCACTTCAGGTGCCAGATGAAAGTCCATTATCACCTGTGCTTCTGAGGATCTGCTTTCTATAGACCAGAAGTTCCAATGATTCCCTCCTTGGGTTCAGTTAATTTGCTAGGGTGACTTACAGAACTCAGAGAAAACATTTTACTTACCAGTTTATTATAGAAGGATATAACTCAGGAACAGCCAGATGGAAGAGATACATAGGGCAAGGTATGGTCAAAGGGCACAGAGCTTCCATGCTCTCTGAGAGTGGCACTCTCCCCAAATCTCCAAGTGTTCATCCACCTGGAAGTTCTCTGAATTATGTCCTTTGGGTTTTTATGGAGACTTCATTACAGAGGCATGATTGAATCACTGGCTATTGAAGGTTGAACTCAGTCTCCCCTCCCGCCTCCCAGGAGGTCTGGTTTTGGTGGGGGTGGGTGTGGGACTGAAAGTTTTAACTCTCTATAATCACATATTGGCTCCCCCAGTAACCAGCTCCCCTGTATAAGCTACCCAAAGTCACCTGTTGACATAATAAAATATACCTTACTCTCCTGTTCCCTTAGGAAATCCAGGTGTTTTAGGAGCTCTTGTGCCAGAAATGGAGATGAAGACCAAATATATATTTCTTACTATACATTGCAATATGACACTATTTTCATTGTCATCTACCTTTGCTTTTTCCATTTTACTGAGAATGGAAAAAAGTTTTGTTTTTTTTAAAGAAATAACCTGCAATGTTATGCTTTCTCCTATTTTTTCATAATTCCACTTTTGCTCTTCTTCAATCTTTCACTGACCACATGTTGTTATTCTTTTTTACTCACCTTAAACATGCATGAGAAAATAGCTTTCTAGAATTAGTGTATGCCAATAAAGAGTATGTAGTCATGCTTTGTTCCACTCTGTGTTGGTCAAACTGTACAATAGACCAAGTTGTATAACTTCATCTAATCCTTAGTTTCCAGAAGGCTTCCATCAAGTGAGGTTCTCTAAATTTTAAGTTGGATTATTTCATTCCATTGTTGGGATTTCTGAACATTGATGCAATAAAGGGCCTGTAATACTATAATTCTTAGTGCACTATGCTACTACAGCTCTTCCTGTTCTACTCCCATTAGAGCACTTTGTCTTGGGAGATGACACTTTTCAGAATGAAATATACCACTGTTGACCTCCCAAATTTCTTACCTAATTGTTTTTCTGAGCATTGATGTTTCCAAATCAAAAAAGAAAGGGATTGATGATGGAGGGACTCTGGCTGCCACAAAAAATAACAGTCATGCATTTTTTAGGGACAGAGTTTAATGTTTTGGTGGGTACCTTCCTAAGAATGTGATGAAGAGTTATTTCTATCTACTTCCAGATGAACTGGCTTTTTCTGTTTGTGGTGACATAGCATGGATGCTGCATTCATTGACCTTTCAATACATTTTCAGAACCTTTGAATTTAGTGACAATAAATCCAAAATTCACAGAGAGTTGACTCTTAGTTCTACTTAACAACATGAGAATGGAAATAGTGCTGCTATTTCTGGGTTGAACCATTCATGGCTCATAATATTTTAAGTGCTTTAAATTACTGACCAGGTAATATATATTATTTTAATAGTTATATTCAAGGCACAGTTTATTTGCTCTGGCTCTAATCTAAAATTCATTTAGATCGTGTTAAGGACAAGACATTCAGTAGACATTAATATGTGATAGACTCTATGCATTCATTCTCTTATTCATTTATTTTGAAGGATTGAAGAGCATAGATTTTAAGAGAATCAACTTTGGATTTTAAACATAAGGTTAACTTTAAATCCTGGGTCTACTTTTTGTTTGTTTGTTTTTTTGCGGTACGTGGGCCTCTCACTGTTGTGGCCTCTCCCGTTGCGGAGCACACGCTCCGGACGCGCAGGCTCAGCGGCCATGGCTCACGGGCCCAGCTGCTCCGCGGCATGTGGGATCTTCCCGGACCGGGCACGAACCCGTATCGCCTGCATTGGCAGGCGGACTCTCAACCACTGCGCCACCAGGGAAGCCCCTGGGTATACTTTTTTTTTTTTTTCCCCCTGGGTCTACTTTTGATGGTTTTGTCACCATTGACAGGATTTTAACTTTCCTAGGTCCCATTTGCACGCTGTAAATGAGGAGTACTACCTCTTTCAAAAGTAGCTATGAGGATTGAAATGATATTGAAATATAAATTCTGTGGCATTGTGTGTGGCTTTTCAAATCAGTGCTCCACATATGGAAGTTATTGTTGTTTTTATATAATATAGTTTTTGTTCCTGGGAAAAGCCCCACTATTTGTCTGTGCAGCAGAGCTAGATGGCAGTTTACTGATGGCAACTACCTCCGATAGCTGGTAATGTCTCTGTAGCATGCAAACCTCATTTATGAAGGGACATCAAAAAAGGATGATGAGCCATCTTGTTTTACAGTAAGTTACTTTTGCAGGTGATTGTACGGATCTGAATGAAAGATATTATATATTCCTGGCCTGGGTAACACATATTAATTAGTAATAGTGTAAAAAGTTTATAAACAGAAAACTCAATGAAATAGAGCTGGGAGAGCTCTCATATCCTCATGGTAGCAGAGTCCAGCAGAAACAAGACTCGTTTTTCCCATCAAGGACTCAGACAATGAAAAGCCATGGACTGTTTGTTTACTATACTCCTTTCAACTTCCTTTACTTCTCTATAAAAGCATTTTTCTTTCCTTGCAGTGTGGGAATTTGCATGTGGATCGCATGGCAGACCCCGAACTGCAATTCTCTGTCAATCCTCAATAAACCCATCTTTGCTGGGGAAATATCTGGCAGTCTATTTATTTCAGGTCAGTAGTAGAACACTGGCTGTATTTATCCTGGTGCACTCTACTTCGTGACAGCAGGGCCACACCACCTTGAATTGTCCCAGTCTGTAGGGTTAATTCCCACGTTACATGGCAATAATTTTTTTTTTTTTTTTTTTTTTTTTTTTTGTGGTACGCGGGCCTCTCACTGTTGTGGCCTCTCTCATTGCGGAGTACAGGTTCCGGACGCGCAGGCTCAGCGGCCATGGCTCACGGGCCTAGCAGCTCTGCGGCATGTGGGATCCTCCCGGACCGGGGCACGAACCTGTGTCCCCTGCATTGGCAGGTGGACTCTCAACCACTGCGCCACCAGGGAAGCCCACATGGCAATAATTTTAACAACTTTATTAACCTCCACTGTAGGGTGCAACATAAAGTTATAGCTGCTGCAGTTCCAACTTGGGCTCCAGGCTTACTTTGTGCCCAGGGTCACATAACTGGGTTTTTATCTTTACAACTCTGCCTCTGCGCTTCTCTTGGTGATGCTAGCAAATCCAGTTTCCGAAAGGAAGTCAGTGCTAATGGCATGTGTGCTCGCATTTTTTAATCTGCTCTTGTATTCCTTAACTTTGATGTCTCTACATGTACACGCCTCCTGCATTGGTAGCTACATGGCTTTATGTGAGACTTCCTGATTCTCACTGCATTCCATAGCCTCTGGTGAACATAGTACTTCCTGCCAGAGTGGGCTTCCTCTCAGCATCTGTAGTGAGAATATCTGTTTATAATTTTTCTTCTCCAGTGGGCTGGGCCAGTCCCAGGTCCTGGCTTTTCTCAGACCTCCTCATGCTGTGACACTTAACTGGGCTATATTTAGCCAAGTTCCAAGCTGTGACTAATCCATTTTCAGTATTCAGACAATGGAAAATGGTTCTAAGGTTATTGTAGATTATACTGAGGACAAAGTATTTATTCCTATTCAGCTGGTATATTTGAGAGAAGCACAATGCTTATTTTGCTTAAATACTGTTCCATATGAAATTTTATTTTCTTGAGGGGAGTAAGAAAATCATTTCATTTATTTGTTTCTTCATGTTCACAATGGAAAGCCAGATTAAATCCTGTAATACAAATAAATAAAACCTGTTTAATGGCATGTCAGCTTGAACAATGACATGGCAAATGTGAAATTAAATTTTAATGCATTTTTGAAATATGAGGAAAAGATAACCATACAAAAAGTTATGAGGCCAGAAAGCATTAACCATTTTTATAAAAATATTAATAATTTACCATTAAGAAAAGGTGAAATGAAAAATCGTTGGAAATATTTTGAAGCAAACATCTTAAATATGCTAGTGATTTGTAAGTAGACTGTCAAACAGAGTCTTGCAGTTTTATTTGAAAATATATTCTATTTTTAGAGGCAGTTTGTACTGGATATTTTTTAAGAATGAAATAATTTGGTAAGAGTAAATACTTTTATATTTCGGGCAATAAATGACATTCGTTTTAAAAGCCTAAAGGTCTGCACATTTATGTCCTCTCTCCAATCTTCACCGTAAGGAGACTGAAATATGATCACTGATGTGTTTATTTTCCTAGACAGAACATGTAGCAGGACAAGAAGGACACTCAAATGCTTCATAAACAAATAAATACGGTGTCCATTTTGTTACTTGAAATGCATCCATGCCATGTGTCTGTGATCACTCAGAGTCCCATTCTTGCTGGGAGTGGAGAGAGGGAGACTGCCATGCTGTGCAAGATTTTTGAAAACCTTGACTGTGTAAATGCTTTTAGACAGTTACCACACAAGCCCAATAATCACTTTGTAAGAGGAGTTCTAAATTACGTGCCTTCAGAGTGAAATAAATTTTGTCCCTGGAATTTGATACTGCTTAACAAAGGCCCTCTTTTCAATGATACCAGATGGAATACCATATTTCAAGGGTAAACTCTTGAAAAAACTTCAAAATTGCTGTATTATTTCTTTTAATCTGAATAGGCAAATAAATTAACTAGGTTTATTTCCAGTTTTAGTTTTAGGAGGCTGACTCATTTGCTGTGGTTATGGAGTTATATGTCTTACTTCTAAAAAATTGTATCATGTTTTCTTGGACTCCTCAAACCCTTATATTTTTCTTGCACAAAAAATAACAATTTGTGGCAGCCACTTCCAGCCAGGTTAGAGTAACTGGTGTCACTCAGGCTTGTCTTTCTGCCATAAACATCTAGAAAATTGAGCAAAATATCTGAACCAGCTATTGGCAGATACTGGACACCAGGCAGTTCTGTTTGAGGAGGTTGAGATGGGGCAGAGTATTGAAGAGGAGAGAGCTTTGCAGACAAAATGTTCCAGGATACCTCACTACACATCTGCAGACTGAAACTTTACAAAACCATGCAAAAAAACAAGTACTAGGAAGGAATAAGTTGAAACATTCCTAAGACTTACACAGGGCTAGAAGAGCCTTGAGTTCCAACTAGCCAGAGTGGAGACATCTCACTGAACACTTCGGGCATTCACTAGAGACAACGGAGGGTTACACCCTGCACACAGGGCCAAAATATCCCTAGAGTAAAGGTTACTTTTACCTTATTCTAACTGATCTTAAAAACTGACTGCCAACACAATGGCCGTCATCAAAAAATCTACAGACAATAAATGCTGGAAATGGTGTGGAGAAAAGGGAACCCTCTTGCACTGTTGGTGGGAATGTAAATTGATACAGCCACTATGGAGAACAGTATGGAGGTTCCTTAAAAGACTAAAAATAGAACTACCATACAGTAGTTTGGTATCAACTATCATACCATATGGTATCATTACCATACCCAGCAATCCCACTACTAGGCATATATCCCGAGAAAACCATAATTCAAAGAGTCATGTACCACAATGTTCATTGCAGCTCTATTCACAATAGCGAAGATATGGAAGCAACCTAAGTGTCCATCCACAGATGAATGGATAGAGAAGGTATGGCACATATATACAATGGAATATTACTTAGCCATAAAAAGAAACGAAATTGAGATATTTGTAGTGAGCTGGATGGACTTAGAGTCTGTCATATAGAGTGAAGTAAGTCAGAAAGAGCAAAACAAATACCGTATGCTAACACATATATATGGAATCTAAAAAAAAAAAAAAGGGTATGAAGAACCTAGGGGTAAGACAGGAATAAAGACACAGACCAATAGAGAATGGACTTGAGGACATGGGGAGGGGGAATGGTAAGCTGGGACGAAGTGAGAGAGTGACATGGACTTACATGTACTACCAAATGTAAAATAGATAGCTAGTGGGAAGCAGCTGCATAGCACAGGGAGATCAGCTCGGTGCTTTGTGACCACCTAGAGGGTTGGGATAAGGAGGGTGGGAGGGAGGGAGATGCAAGAGGGAAGAGATATGGGAACATATGTATATGTATAACTGATTCACTTTGTTATAAAGCAGAAACTAACACACCATTGTAAAGCAATTATACGGTATTTGTCTTTCTCTTTCTGACTTACTTCACTCTGTATGACAGGTCCATCCACCTCATTACAAATAGAGCAATTTCGTTTCTTTTCATGGCTGAGTAATATTCCATTGTATATATGTACCACATCTTCTTTATCCATTCATCTGTTGATGGACACTTAGGTTGTTTCCATCTCCTGGCTATTGTAAATAGAGCTGCAATGAACATTTTAGTATATGACTCTTTTTGAATTATGGTTTTCTCAGGATATATGCCCAGTAGTGGGATTGCTGGGTCATATGGTATTTCTATTTGTAGTTTTTTAAGGAACCTCCATACTGTTCTCCATAGTGGCTGTACCAATTCACATTCCCACCAGCAGTGCAAGAGTGTTCCCTTTTCTCCACACCCTCTCCAGCGTTTATTGTTTCTAGATGTTTTCATGATGGCCATTCTGACTGGTGTGAGATGATATCTCATTGTAGTTTTGACTTGCATTTCTCTAATGATTAATGATGTTGAGCATTCTTTCATGTGTTTGTTGGCAGTCTGTATATCTTCTTTGGAGAAATGTGTATATAGGTCTTCTGCCCATTTTTGGATTGGGTTGTTTGTTTTTTTGACATTGAGCTGCATGAGCTGCTTGTAAATTTTGGATTAATCCTTTGTCAGTTGCTACATTTGCAAATATTTTCTCCCATTCTGAGGGTTGTCTTTTGGTCTTGTTTATGGTTTCCTTTCCTGTGCAAAAGCTTTGAAGTTTCATTAGGTCCCATTTGTTTATTTTTGTTTTTATTTCCATTTCTCTAGGAGGTGGGTCAAAAAGGATCTTGCTGTGATTTATGTCATAGAGTGTTCTGCCTATGTTTTCCTCTAAGCGTTTGATAGTTTCTGGCCTTACATTTAGGTCTTTAATGCATTTTGAGCTTATTTTTGTGTATAGTATTAGGGAATGATCTAATCTCATACTTTTACATGTACCTGTCCAGTTTTCCCAGCACCATTTATTGAAGAGACTGTCTTTTCTCCACTGTACATTCCTGCCTCCTTTATCAAAGATAAGGTGACCATATGTGCGTGGGTTGACCTCTGGGCTTTCTGTCCTGTTCCATTGATCTATCTTTCTGTTTCTGTGCCACTACCATACTGTCTTGATTACTGTAGCTTTGTAGTATAGTCTGAAGTCAGGGAGCCTGATTCCTTCAGCTCCATTTTTCGTTCTCAAGGTTGCTTTGGCTATTCGGTGTCTTTTGTGTTTCCATACAAAATGTGAAATTATTTGTTCTAGTTCTGTGAAAATGGCATTGGTAGTTTGATAGGGATTGCATTGAATCTGTAGATTGCTTTGAGTAGTAGAGTCATTTTCCCAATGTTGATTCTTCCAATCCAAGAACATGGTATATCTATCTATTTGTATCATGTTTAATTTCTTTCATCAGTGTCTTATAATTTTCTGCATATGGGTCTTTTGTCTCCTTAGGTAGGTTTATTCCTAGATATTTTATTCGTTTTGTTGCAATGGTAAATGGGAGTATTTTCTTGATTTCACCTTCAGATTTTTCATCCTTAGTGTATAGGAATGCCAGAGATTTCTGGGCATTAATTTTGTATCCTGCTACTTTACCAAATTCATTGATTAGCTCTAGTAGTTTTCTGGTAGCATCTTTAGGATTCTCTATGTATAGTATCATGTCATCTGCAAACAGTGACAGCTTTACTTCTTCTTTTCCGATTTGGATTCCTTTTATTTCCTTTTCTTCTCTGATTGCTGTGGCTAAAACTTCCAAAACTATGTTGAATAATAGTGGTGAGAGTGGGCAACCTTGTGTTGTTCCTGATCTTAGTGGAAATGCTTTCAGTTTTTCACCATTGAGGACGATGTTGGCTGTGGGTTTGTCATATATGGCCTTTATTATGTTGAGGAAAGTTCCCTCTATGCCTACTTTCTGCGGGGATTTTATCATAAATGGGTGTTGAATTTTTTTGAAAGCTTTCTCTGCATCTATTGAGATGATCATATTGTTTTTCTCCTTCAATTTGTTAATATGGTGTATCACGTTGATTGATTTGCGTATATTGAAGAATCCTTGCATTCCTGGAATAAACCCCATTTGATCATGGTGTATGATCCTTTTAATGTGCTGTTGGATTCTGTTTGCTAGTATTTTGTTGAGGATTTTTGCATCTATGTTCATCAGTGATATTGGCCTGTAGTTTTCTTTCTTTGGGACATCCTTGTCTGGTTTTGGTATCAGGGTGATGCTGGCCTCATAGAATGAGTTTGGTAGTGTTCCTCACTCTGCTATATTTTGGAAGAGTTTGAGAAGGATAGGTGTTAGCTCTTCTCTAAAAGTTTGATCGAATTCGCCTGTGAAGCCATCTGGTCCTGGGCGTTTGTTTGTTGGAAGACTTTTAATCACGGTTTCAATTTCAGTGCTTGTGATTGGTCTGTTCATATTTTCTATTTCTTCCTGATTCAGTCTTGGCAGGTTGTGCATTTCTAAGAATTTGTCCATTTCATCCAGGTTGTCCATTTTATTGGCATAGAGTTGCTTGTAGTAATCTCTCATGATCTTCTGTATTTCTGCAGTGTCAGTTGTTACTTCTCTTTTTTCATTTCTAATTCTATTGATTTGAGTCTTCTCACTTTTTCTCTTGATGAGTCTGGCTAATGGTTTATCAATTTTTTTTATCTTCTCAAAGAACCAGCTTTTAGTTTTATTGATCTTTGCTATAGTTTTCTTCATTTCTTTTTCATTTATTTCTGATCTCACCTTTATGATTTCTTTCCTTCTGTTAATTTTGGGTTTTTTTTGTTCTTCTTTCTCTAATTGCTTTAGGTGCAAGGTTAGGTTGTTTATTAGAGATGTTTCCTGTTTCTTAAGGTAGGATTGTATTGCTATAAACTTCCCTCTTAGAACTGCTTTTGCTTCATCCCATATGTGTTGGGTTGTCGTGTCTCCATTGTCATTTGTTTCTAGGTATTTTTTGATTTCCTCTTTGATTTCTTCAGTGATCACTTCGTTATTAAGTAGTGTATTGTTTAGCCTCCATGTGTTTGTATTTTTTACAGATCTTTTCCTGTAATTGGTATCTAGTCTAATAGCACTGTGGTTGGAAAAGATACTTGATACAATTTCAATTTTCTTAAATTTACCATGGCTTGATTTGTGACCCAAGATATAATCTATCCTGGAGAATGTTCCATGAGCACTTGAGAATAATGTGTATTCTGTTGTTTTTGGATGGAATGTCCTATAAATATCAGTTAAGTCTATCGTGTTTAATGTATCATTTAAAGCTTGTGTTTCCTTACTTATTTTCATTTTGGATGATCTGTCCAATGGTGAAAGTGGGGTGTTAAAGTCCCCTACTATGAATGTGTTACTGTCGATTTCCCCTTTTATGGGTGTTAGCATTTGCCTTATGTATTGAGGTGCTCCTATGTTGCGTGCATAAATATTTACAATCGTTATATCTTCTTCTTGGTTCGATCCCTTGATCATTATGTAGTGTCCTTCTTTGTCTCTTCTAATACTCTTTATTTTAAAGTCCATTTTGTCTGATATGAGAATTGCTACTCCAGGTTTCTTTTGATTTCCATTTGCATGGAATATCTTTTTCCATCCCCTCACTTTCAGTCTGTATGTGTCCCTAGGTCTGAAGTGGATCTCTTGTAGAAAGCATATATATGGGTCTTGTTTTTGTATCCATTCAGCCAGTCTATGTCTTTTGGTTGGAGCATTTAATCCATTTACATTTAAGGTAATTATCGATATGTATGTTCCTATTCCCATTTTCTTAATTGTTTTGGGTTCGTTATTGTAGGTGTTTTCCTTCTCTTGTGTTTCTTGCCCAAAGAACTTCCTTTAGCATTTGTTGTAAAGCTGGTTTGGTGGTGCTGAACTCTCTCAGCTTTTGCTTGTCTGTAAAGGTTTTAATTTCTCCATCAAATCTGAATGAGATCCTTGCTGGGTAGAGTAATCTTGGTTACAGGTTTTTCTCTTTCATCTCTTTAAATATGTCCTGCCAGTCCCTTCTGGCTTGCAGAGTTTCTGCTGAAAGATCAGCTGTTGACCTTATGGGGATTCCCTTTTGTGTTATTTGTTGTTTTTCCCTTGCTGCTTTTAATATGTTTTCTTTGTATTTAATTTTTGACAGTTTGATTAATATGTGTCTTGGCGTATTTCTCCTTGGATTTATCCTGTATGGCACTCTCTGTGCTTCCTGGACTTGATTAACTATTTCCTTTCCCATATTAGGGAAGTTTTCAACTATAATCACTTCAAATATTTTCTCAGTCCGTTCCTTTTTCTCTTCTTCTTCTGGAACCCCTATAATTCGAATGTTGGTGTGTTTAATGTTGTCCCAGAGGTCTCTGAGACTGTCCTCAGTTCTTTTCATTCTTTTTTCTTTATTCTGCTCTGCAGTAGTTATTTCCACTATTTTATCTTCCAGGTCACATATCCATTCTTTTGCCTCAATTATTCTGCTATTGATCCCATCTAGAGTATTTTTTATTTCATTTATTGTGTTGTTCATCGTTGCTTGTTTCATCTTTAGTTCTTCTAGGTCCTTGTTAAATGTTTCTTGCATTCTATCTATTCTATTTCCAAGATTTTGGATCATCTTTACTATCATTTTTCTAAATTCTTTTTCAGGTAGACTGCCTATTTCCTCTTCATTTGTTAGGTCTGGTGGGTTTTTATCTTGCTCCTTCATCTGCTGTGTGTTTCTCTGTCTTCTCATTTTGCTTATCCTACCATGTTTGTGGTCTCCTTTTTGCAGGCTGCAGGTTCGTAGTTCCCGTTGTTTTTGGTGTCTGTCCCCAGTGGCTCAGGTTGGTTCAGTGGGTTGTGTAGGCTTCCTGGTGGAGGGGACTAGTGCCTGTGTTCTGGTGGATGAGGCTGGATCTTGTCTTTCTGGTGGGCAGGTCCACGTCTAGTGGTGTGTTTTGGGGTGTCTGTGGACTTATGAGGATTTTAGGCAGCCTCTCTGCTAATGGGTGGGGTTGTGTTCCTGTCTTGCTAGTTGTTTGGCATAGGGTGTCCAGCACTGTAGCTTGCTGGTCGTTGAGTGAAGCTGGGTGCTGGTGTTGAGATGGAGATCTCTGGGAGATTTTCGCCGTTTGATATTATGTGGAGCTGGGAGGTCTCTTGTGGACCAGTGTCCTGAAGTTGGCTCTCCCACCTCAGAGGCACAGCACTGACTCCTGGCTGCTGCACCAAGAGCCTTTCATCCACACGTCTCAGAATAAAAGTGAGAAAAATTAGAAAGAAAGAATTAGTAGAAGTAGGAAGAGAGAAAGAAAGAAAGAAAGGAGGGAGGGAGGGAGGAAGGAAGGAGAGAAGGAAGGAAAAAAAGAAAGAAAGAAGATAAAGTAAAATAAAATAAAGGTAAAATAAAATAAAGTTATTAAAATAAAAAATAATTATTAAGAAAAAATTTTTAAAAACAAACCAAAAAAACGGATGGATAGAACTCTAGGACAAATGGTGGAAGCAAAGTTATACAGACAAAATCTCACACAGAAGCATACACATACACACTCACAAAAAGAGTTAAAGGGGAAAAAATCATAAATCTTGCTTTCAAAGTCCACCTCCTCAATTTGGTATGACTCGTTGTCTATTCATGTATTCCACAGATGCAGGTACATCAAGTTGATTGTGGAGCTTTAATCCGCTGCTTCTGAGGCTGCTGGGAGAGATTTCCCTTTCTCTTCTTTGTTTTCACAGCTCCTGGGGCTCAGCTTTGGATTTGGCCCCGCCTCTGCGTGTAGGTCGCTGGAGGGCGTCTGTTCTTCGCTCAGACAGGACGGGGTTAAAGGAGCAGCTGATTCGGGGACTCTGGCTCACGCCGGCCGGGGGGGAGGGGCACGGCGTGCGGGGCGGGCCTGCGGCGGCAGAGGCCGGCGTGACGTTGCACCAGCGTGAGGCGCGCCGTGCGTTCTCCTGGGGGAGTTGTCCCTGGCTCCCGGGACCCTGGCAGTGGCGGGCTGCGCAGGCTCCCCGGAAGGGGGTTGTGGATAGTGACCTGTGCTCGCACACATGCTTCTTGGTGGCGGTAGCAACAGCCTTAGCGTCTTATGCCCGTGTCTGAGGTCCGCGCTTTTAGCCGCGGCTTGCGCCCGTCTCTGGAGCTCCTTTAAGCAGCACTCTGAATCCCCTCTCCTCGCGCACCAGGAAACAAAGAGGTAAGAAAAAGTCTCTTGCCTCTTCGGCAGGTCCAGACTTTTCCTTGGACTCCCTCCTGGCTAGCCGTGGTGCACTAACTCCCAGCAAGCTGTGTTCACGACGCCAACCCCAGTCCTCTCCCTGCGTTGGTATCTAGTCTCATTCTTCGTTCCGACCGAAGCCCGAGCCTCAGCTCCCAGCCCCGCCCGCCCCAGCGTGTGAGCAGACAAGCCTCTCGGGCTGGTGAGTGCCGCTCAGCCCTGATCCTCTGTGCGGGAATCTCTCCGCTTCGCCCTCCGCTCCCCTGTTGCTGTGCTCTCTCCCACGGCTCCGAAGCTTTCCCCCTCTGCCACCCACAGTCTCCGCCTGCGATGGGGCTTCCTAGTGTGTGGGAAACCTTTCCTCCTTCACAGCTCCCTCCCACTGGTGCAGGTCCTGTCCCTATTCTTTTGTCTCTGTTTATTCCTTTTTTTTTTTTTGCCCTACCCAGGTACGTGGGGGGTTTCTTGCCTTTTGGGAGGTCTGAGGTCTTCTGCCAGCATTCAGTAGGTGTTCTGTAGGAGTTGTTCCACGTGTAGATGTATTTCTGGTATCTGTGGGGAGGAAGGTGATCTCCGCGTCTTACTGTTCCGCCATCTTCCCGATCGCCCCCCTATACGCTTTAAATGACTGGATTTTATTTTATGTAAAGTGCCTCAACTAATTAAGAAATATAGCTATTAATTATTGGGGTAAACGCTCATTCCGCTAATTTGAGGGCTCAAGAATACTTTCCTGAATATCATACTTTTGTTGACTATGTATAGTACTGTTTATTATGTGACTATATATAGGATGGTTCATTATGTATTAAGGAGTAATAATAGCATTTGTTGAGTGCCTAATATTTTGTAAACACACTGTCAGGTGTCAAGGATGCCAGTATGACTAACAGCAGTCTCTGCTGTTTTACTGCTTGACATCCCTTGCAGGGCTGGAGCTGTCCTTGGCCATACAGTGCCAGATGGTACCAAAGCTCACACTGTGTATTCCTCAAGAGCAATGTCATTCATAAACAAAATTGTGCACAAAGTTGTAGACGAGTACTTATCATCACAACAATCAAAAAAGTCTGCAAATACACGTTCATCTGTGCTTTTCCAATTTTTATTCATTCTAAGCTGCTTTGGGGATCCTGAGAATCAACTCATATCCCTCCTTTGGTTGTCCCATGTAGAAAATTTGAATCTTAGTGATTTTGAAATAATCCTTTGAGTCCGTAAGTCTTCTGCCTCAGTAAGTTGATTCTAAGTCTGGGCTTGTGTGGTATGGCCATGATGATCAACTCTGCTAGAACCAACATCGGCCAAATGGGAGGGACAACCCAGATGACTATAAACATTTCTTTCCACTCTTAAACAATGATCAATTAAAAAACAAGAACCAGAAATGTAAGCTTATTCATGGTCAACACCAGCGACAAGTCAGAAAAATCCTGACCTGTGTCTCAATGCCAATATTGGTTGAACTGAGTTTTTATAGTTAGTCAATTAAATCACTATTTTTATGTTCAAATACTTATCTAAAGGCACAGGGTTTTTTTTTTTTTCTTTTAGTGAGAGATTTTAAAACATGTTAGTTAAATTTTATCAGATATACAGTGAGTAATAAATAAAATGAATATGAATTAGGATGAAAGTTGGAGATAAATATGTAAATTTAGTGAGGTGATTTTTTTATATAAAAAAATAGAAAATTTTAACACCTACATAAGTGAGGTGAAAAACAGTTATTTTTAAATTAACATTCATGTTTTCAAAGAAACATTTGAGAGCTTATCTGAGGCTAAAATGTTATTCAGTAATAATTTGGTTTGGTAGGTAAAAAGTGAGAGGAAAAAAGGAAATGAGTTTAAAGGAAATGATGGAAATCATCTACGTGCCTATTTAAGACATTTCTAAGTTTAGGACATTTGGAAGAGAAAATATGGGGGATGAATGAAACTAGCAGATACCTTACCCATCTTGTTTTCTTTCTTCTTTACTTCCTGTAATTCATGCTAATTTTTTTTTTTTTTAGAAAATCTGTAACAACAAAAAGTATGTTCTATAAAAAACCAAATGTTAATCACACTAACATATCAGCATGATTATATCTTTGTATATCAATGCATGAACATCTGCTATTAAATTAGTATTACAAAGGTGCTGTGACCAGAATATGAACAATATTTCTATCATGTGAACAAATTCTATTTTACTTAAATATTTCCTTATTTTCACCATACAGATTATTGTAATACATCCCTAAATAAATAATACTGTAACCAACATTGTACATAAATTTGTGTATATCAGTCTGATCATTTCCTTGTAGTACCTCCTAGAAGTAGAATTAGTTATTAAAAGGGAACCAATATTTTAAAGGCTTTTAAATGTATTTCCATTTTTTTTCCAGAAGGATTTTAACAATTTATAATCTCATCACTAATATGTAAGCATATTTATTTTACCATGTCCTTGCTAATAACGTGCATTAACATTTTTTCGTATCTTGTTAGCTTAAAAGCTAAAGGTTGTGTAAGTTTTCATTAATTAGACTAGCTGTGAAGATATATTTTTGTTATGTTATGCTATTTGTAGTTTTTACTTTATAAATCAGCTATTCCAGTTCTGTCCTATAGAAATAAAAACAGAGCTACTATTTAATTTAAAAATTTTCCAGCAATCACATTAAAAAAAGTATAAAGAAATATGGAAGGGGTTTCCCTGGTGGCACAGTGGTTAAGAATATGCCTGCCAATGCAGAGGACACTAGTTCGAGCCCTGGTCTGGGAAGATCCCACATGCTGTGGAGCAACTAAGCCCATGCACCACAACTACTGAGCCTGTGCTCTAGAGCCCGTGAGCCACAACTACTGAGCCTGCGTGCCACAACTACTGAAGCCCATGTGCCTAGAGCCCATGCTGTGCAACAAGAGAAGCTACCACAATGAGAAGCCTGTGCACCGCAACGAAGAATAGCCCCCACTGTCTGCAACTAAGACCCAATGCATCAATGAAGACCCAACGCAGGCAAAAATTAAAAAAAGGAAAAATCTTTTTTTTTTTTTTTTTTTGCGGTACACGGGCCTCTCACTGTTGTGGCCTCTCCCGTTGCGGAGCACAGCCTCCGGACGCGCAGGCTCAGCGGCCATGGCTCACGGGCCCAGCCGCTCCGCGGCATGTGAGATCTTCCCAGACCGGGGCACGAACCCGTGTCCCCTGCATTGGCAGGCGGACTCTCAACCACTGCGCCACCAGGGAAGCCCGGAAGAATCTTTTTAAAAAAGACATATGGAAAATTAATCTAAGGTATTTAGTCGACTTAGCCCAGTTACCATTTCAACGTGTAATCAATATAAAAATTATTAATGAGAAATTAAAACATTTTTCATACTAACTCTTTGAAATCTTCTCTGTATTTGACACAATATATCTCAATTATGACTGATCACATTAGTCGTACTCTATCTTATCTCAGGTGTATTTCTGAGACAACAAAACTGATTTGGAAGTGTCAAAAGAGGAACAGGAGAATAGAGTCAATTTTTACTGGATGTGAGCCTAGGATTTCCTTACCTGATCATGCCTTCATTTTGGAAATAAGAATAGATTCTCCTGTCAGTAGTCCAGTAACAGAAAGTGAGGACCAGCTCACCTAGAAAGATGAAGATGGAATTCGTGCCCCAGGAAGTTGAGCTTGAGCTCAGCCATGGCACACTAAGCCCCCTCAGAAACAAATAGCCTTTCATCCTCTTTAATATACAGAGCAACTCAATTCTCCCAGGTCTCTAACCCACCCTGCACCTCCAAATCATCTGGAATTGGAAAGTGAGGAGAGCCCTTCTCTAACATAATCCATTCTCTAACCAAAGCATTTATAACTTTTGCATAGCAATAGTTAGGGATTCTTGATTTTTCCCATCCAGTTTGTAACATTTCATTAAAATTCAATTGGTCTCTCTATATTAAAAAAAAAACATAGTTAATGAAGTTATTTTTGTTGAATTCACACATACTATATTTGAATCTTTTGCTCTCTATATATGCACATATAGAATCTCTGTGTACATAACTATATTTATATATCAATATATGCACATTATATAGAAAGAAAATTTAAATATTTTATATTGATAATTAAATATACATGTTCATGTATATGTAAATATGATACACACACATATCTACACACATATACACTCATATGTAATATTCTCATAAGCCAGTCATGTAACAAACAACTCTGATGCATAAAAGCTTCATTATTAAAGTGATAAACTACTGAAATTGAGCGCTGTTTCATTTACTTACATGAGAGATAATATGTTTCCTTAGCATGGACTAGATTTTTTCTTAGTTAAAAATGTTGCTTCCTGGAAAGACTCTTTCCTAGAAATGTTTCCTGACTGAATAGAAGACACACCTCTCTGAAGGCAGCACCTTGAGCAGGATTGAGGCAGGCTGCAGGTACTTGGTGTGCTTGCCTTATCCTGGCAGAGACATGGAGCCTAAAAGGAGATAGCTTGCATATATCTGCTGATGCTTGAATCTTACGATTTTGTGAGGATTCTGTTCCTGTCTCTGCCCCTGCTTGTGTATCTGTGGCCATCAGAGACAGTTTATTGTATACATGATAGGGCACTCACCACTCTCCTTTGCTCTGCATGGGAGAGATCCCTGTAGTCTCAAGAATGCCCCTCTAGAGGCTCTTCCTGGGCCTGGAGTTTCCCCTTGTACTGATTTTCTCCCAGGTTATGAAGTCCAGGCTAAGCCCCAGTTTCTTCTCTTGGGATCTAGTCAGTGGTTGTCAAGGGCTCCTGAACTTCAGTCCCCCACTGTGCAAAAATACAGCTCTGCTTTCTTCTGGGCTTGGGTTTTGCTCAGAGAATGACCTTTAACTGGTTTCCTGAAGAGGACCCTCCTTTCATTTGCTTTTTACCTGGTATATAGCCAAAGAAAAAGCTCCCCATCCACTTTCCAAAGTGACTCTGTCAAGAAGCCTTTACTTCTGTGGCAGGTCCTGAAGGAACTAGTTCACAGGGTGTCTGCTGAGCCCCTTGGGCCAGGTTGTTTTTCCCTTGAGTTTGAGGGATCCTCAAACCTGCATCACTTCCTCCACGTATTCCTGCTTTGGGTCCTTTAGGGTCTTTTCCTTCTTGAATTAAGACTAAATTCTTGTCTTTTCTGGAGTTCAGAATCTAGAGCTCCAACTGCCACAGGCTGCTCCCTGTGGACCCTGTGTAGACTTTCGGCACCTGAGAAACTGATGTGTCCTCACTAGATGTGCTCTGAGGATGGACTGTAGGGCATTAGGAGTTAATCTACTTGAGGCAAAGTAGCTTGAATTCAATGAGACAGGTTCCCTTAGAACCTTCTATTCTTTCTTGAGAGTTCACATATCAGATGTTTCTCTATGTAAAAGTAATTGATTGAGAAATATAGGAAGAGGAACAAGAAATAGAGTTAGTCTCTGATGGGCATGTGTCTAGGATGGCCTTACCTGATTTATGACTTGATTTTCCTAAAGTAACATTGATTCCTCTGTAGGCAGTAGAGTAACATAAGGAGGAGTTCCATTCACAGAAAAAAGTAGAAAATGGATCAGTGCGCCAAGCAGTAGAGCTTGAACTCAGCCATAGGAGAACCTCATTTAAAAAGATAGCCTGAATATTATTATTCAGTCTTAGAAAGGAATGAAATTCTGATATACCCTACAATATGGATGAACCTTGACAACATTCAGCTAAGTGAAATGAGCTAGCCACAAAAGGGCAAATGCTGTGTGATTCCACTTATATGAGGTACCTAGAATAGGCAAGTGCATAGAGACAGAAAGTACAATAGACGTTACCAGCGGGCTGAAAGGAGGAAGGAATGGAGAGTTATTATTTTACAGGTACAGGATTTCAGTATCGGATTATTAGAAATAAGTTCTGGTAATGAATAGTGGTAATAGGTGTGTAACAATCTGAATGTACTTAATGTCACTCAATCGTACACTTAAAAATAGTTAAAATGGTAAACGTATGTTATATATATTATATACCACAATACAAAAAAAGAAGATAGCCCTCTATCACCTGAAGCACACTGAAGCACCTCATGCACTCTACTCAGGAGTTCTAGACCCTCATTGCTGAGCTATAGACATTCACAAGGGTTGGGGGAGATTAAGGGGGAGGTGAGTCTATAGTCTTTCCATCTGCCAGCAGCCAAGCAACTCCATCTACTCTTCTTGGGTCTAGATCATCTCTGGGCTTTCCTGTTTTCCAACTTCATCCTTTCATTGTATCATATATTTACCTTAATGTACTTTTCTGTTCATTCCATCTGTATCCCAGGTATGATCCTGGTTCCCCTTTACCACTTGGGAATCTCAACTTGAACCTCACTAATTCTACAGCTTTCAAAAGTCTTAATTCTCCCTGGAATTTCTGCTAATTCCAAGATACCTAGACTCCAGCATCTCCTTTGACCTCAACTCCAGCTTCCCCACATTGCATGTATTTGCCTTAACCTGGACATAGTCCCCTTTTTATTTCCCCCAAAAGAATCCACATTGATGGAAAAGGATTAGTGAGAAATGTAACATTTACTAAAGCACTGCAAGACTGAAAACGATAGAGACAGGTGCATAGAAAACATCATGGTAAACTACTTAAAAATTCCCCTTTGTATTCCTTATGCAGCAAAGTCCTTTTGGGATACCCTGTCCTTGAGGACTCTCAAATCCCACCCTTGCAACTGTGCAGGCCCTTGTCTCATCCATCTCTCTCACCTCTTTTTCCAAAGTCATCTTCATGATGACTCCTTCAGCTAACTTTTCTATTTCTTCTCCATTCATTGAACAGAGAAATTTAGCTCTCCCAAATATCTACTTCAACCTGCAGTCCCCAAACCATCCTCCCTTGAGAAGAGAGGCTTCTTTTCTCTTGCAGATTTATTTTTTATTTTTATATATTATCTTGTTGCAACTTTATTAAGGTATTACTTATATACCACAAAATTCACTCTTTTAAAATGTACAATTCAATGGTTTTTAGTATATTCATAGAGTTGTACAAATAACATAATCCAACCTCTTACGGTAGTAGTTAGAATCAGATATAGGAATATATACAATATATTTTGTTTGAAGTCACACCTAGTGTTACTCTATGAAACATATCCTGATTTTTTCATCTACTTTCTAGCTTTTTACAGAAATAACAATTGCCTTTTCTAGACTATTAAAAATGATTAATGATATTATTTTCTTTGATGGCTTTTATATGTCTGTTTTATCTCCCTATCTTAGCTGGTCATATAACAGAGTTGTGGTCCTTACAGCTTCATTATTAAGGTTATAAACTGTTGAAATTAAGCACTGTATCATTTCCTTACTACCAATCCTTCCTACCCGTATGTTGAGGCTTTATTAGATCTCACAGCTCCTTTCTTTGTCTGTCTTCTGTATTAACGGCTACTCTACAGTCTCCCATGACCTTGGTGTGTACACTTCAAATTGACACTCTGTCTGCTTTTCCTTGACTTCAGGAGTTCTCAGTATTCAGAGACATCCTTTTATTTATGCTTGTACCTCTTGTAACATCCATTATGGATTGGTTGCCCATTTGATTGGTATTAAAGGTCTCAGGATTCACAGATGTAAACATTTCCTACAAATTTGGTTTGAAGATAAGTTCCAGAAAAGAGTTTTCAGGTCAGGATAAGGAGCTATAAAGATGGTCCACCAAATATATTCTCCAAAAATATGAATATCATAAGGAGAAAAAGGCTGAGAAAGGCTGACATTAGAGGATATTAAAGATAAAATGGCAACTAAATACAGTATGTGATTCTAGACCTGCAGTATCCAATATGGCAGCAGCTGGTCACATGTGGCTATTAAAATTATTAATTGAAATTAAATAAAATTAAAATGCAATTTATCAACAGTGGCCACATTTCAAGCAGTCAGTATGTATTTGTGGCTAGTAGTTACTGTATTTCACAAGGCAGGTCTATTCATATACTTTGCACATTTAGAATATATAATTCGTTTGGAAGAATTCCTGGGCTTCAATGCCAGATACTTAATAAACATTTTGGTAACATATCTTGTAGCTAAACTTTGTAGTCCTCAATAATTTATTCCTGTATCTGCTAAATTCACAAAATCTACCCTTGTAAAATTTAAATAACAATGACATACTTTTTTCAATTTTCTGAGTTGACTGTAAAATGCAATTTACAGACAACTTTTTAGAAAGGCACTGTTGCTTTAAACCATAAAAATACTGGCTAATAAAGAGATACATGTAACCATATATTCAAGTGTTATTGGGAATTTGTAGTTGTGGTTACCAACAAAAGGGAATTTTAAAATTGGCATCTTCAGTTTTCTAATTTTAAACCCCCTTAAAATTCTTAAAGTAACTGTGTCTCAGAATATCAGTTTTTATGGAATGATCTTGATTTAGCAAAAAAACGAAGGAGTGCACTTAGAAAAATGTGCACAAATTCTTTCCTAGGACAATGGTCTTTTCTGTCAGCTCTGGTTCTCATTAATAAAGAACACTGTGCTCAATAGTCATTGTGCATGCAAGACCATGATAATGTTGCACTAGCAAAGAGCACAAATGCCTAATTTTAAAGAGTAATCCTTTTGCATTTATGATCTGTACATCAGAATCAAACCTCAATGCATTTCTAGCTTTTGGTAGTGGTAAAGTCATTTATCTAAAAAATACTTATTTTTAAATGTTTGGAAGCACTGGAGAAAAACTCAATTAAAAAGAAACCAAACCCAGTGTTGGTTTGGGTTTCAGTGTCAGTTAATACAATTTTGAAAGTCGTTGTTCTGATGGGTTCTCTGGAAGTTTCCTGGGTAATGACCAAATATATTCTGAGAGAGAAGTGGATGAGGGCCCATAATTAGTGTAATAAGTCATCTTGGTAGACCAATCAACTAGTCTTGCCCTAGCTCTGATTAAACAAACTTTTTAGGAAGTTCAAACTGCCACAAACCATCGATTTTAATGAAAAGAATCTGATTGGTAATTTGAATAGGATTGTATTAATCAATATCATGGGGTCAACCAGCTTTATTTTGGACACTGTATAGATTTCAACACGGATGTAAATAGATTAAAGTATTGATTTTGAATTTTTTTTTGTTGAGCATCTAGTATTATGCCTACTGTATAATGTCTGCTCAATAAATGTTGAATGAGTAAATAAATAATTTTAAAAATTTTGCTTTTGGATATGAAAATACATTAAACCTAATATGCCTCTAGAAGCAATTTCAGCAAAATACCACATGATGGGGTTGCTATTCTATGAACAAGGACTTCTGAAAAGAAAATACCCTTGCTGCATTTCTGGTTAGGGTGAAATAATTTAGGGATAGGTAGAAAACATTAATTCAGATTTGTCAAAAAAGTTCACCTTCCTTTTTTCGGTTAAATATTGTATAATTGTTTTAAAGCAGATGCCTTTAAAATTAATAGAGCAGTAACGCTCAAATGTGGATCAGATCTGAATTGCACAAAAGTTCGAAAAAAACCCCAACAGATCATTTTGCCTTACCTTGGACCTTCTGAATCGGAAATACTTAAAGAGTAAGAAGCGGGATCCATATTGCAAAACAAAAAACAACCTAAACCACCTCACCTGGTTCTCTGTCTCAGCTAGAATTGGGACTCTAAACTAGTAGAATGTTTTATTAAATTTATTAAATTTTTGCCTATTATAAATGGTATGTTAGAAGGAAGTAGGAGAATTGTTTGGTAGCAAAAGAAAGGTACTTCGAACTGGGTGAGAGACAAGAAAGAGATAGGAAAAGCAGATGTGATAATTTATAAGTTATACAATTGGGGGGCCATTTAGTGTATGGGCAATTATTTCTGTAACTGCCTGTGGTCCTTAAGAATTATTTTAATGCACATTACAGTCGTTGACATTCATAATGATTCCACTGAGTCATTTGTTTCCAGAATACTTTTTAATACATTTCCAAAGATCCTTATGAGAACAAAAGCCACCAGCATGAATAAAAAAATAAAATAAATAAAATAAAATAAAATAAACTTTCAAATTACTCCCCAGAGTTGTAATTTACTATGCAGCCTCTTTACCTCCTATTGTATAGTTGAACTTCAAGGCGAAAATTTGTCTGCTTTTTACTTTGAATATTTGTTTATATTATCTCTGATGGCTGAGGGCAGGGTCTATATATTACTTATCTTTTTTGTGTGTGTGTTTAACACAGTGTTTTACCAAAAAGAGACATTTGATTTATTTGACTTCAAAACAAGCTCAGATAGCTGGAAAATTCATTCATATCTAATTCTCCTGAAATTTCCAAGAATTGAGGCTTATTTTATTACCTTATTATTTTTTATTAGGTGAAGCAGGAAGGGATTTGTGTGGAATGACTTCTCTAAAAATTATCTAGTTAGAATTCTTTCCTTTGTCTCAGTGGTATGATTCTATACCTTGATATTCCTTATCAATCAAAAACAATAGAATGTCTTAAGAATATATCAAATAAGTGCTTTAATTTATTATACTACACAACAGTAACATGACATATAGATTACATAACTATAGATAAATATTTCCAAAAAATGCCAGAATAAATTGAATTTTTTAAAAAAGAGTGACTTTCTAAATATATTACAAGCTATGAAAAATACTTATGAGACTCTAAAAAACTATATTATACTATTCCTCAGGATTGAATGGTGTATTAACCCTCCTGTGTTTTGAGTAAAGCATTTTGGATGAAGCCTCTGCACCTAGAGAGAGAAGAGAATCTAAAATACTTATTTTCATGATGTTTTCCTCCTAGTTTTTGTTCTGATATTAAAATTGCATGGAGATTGATAATCCAGTCAGATTTAACTTCTGTTAAAAACTAGTCAGTGTAGGATTTATGCATGATCCATATTTTGCCAAAATATAATTAGTAGTTGGAAAAGATAACTCACATGTGGCAGAAGGAAGTCATCCCGTAGGTTATGATATTTTTTCCAGATATGATGGGTAGTACATACATTTTAGGTAAAAAGAAATTTCAATTTACAAATTTAATTCCATCAATCTCTTATGTTTGATTGAACAAAATGTGATTTGTTCAAATATTTTGTCTCATTATCTTTAATTAAATTCTACTTTATGAGACTGAATTTGTAATGACCTTAATAAGCATAAGGCAAAAATGATAGTGGTGTTTTAATTTAGTGCTTACAAAATCAATGGAGCTGAGAAGGGGCCTTATGCCCCTTCTATCATTTATTGCACTGACAGTTTAATTAGAATTTGAAGAAACACTTTTGAGCAAACTTTAATGCATGTATTAGCTAAGATTACGTAACACTGAAAGGATCTGCAAATGTCTTCAAAGATGACCATTTCTTTTTTTATTGTAATCTAAATATTAATTAAATGTTAATAGGGCATCTCCTGTCAAACCGTGGTCCTTCTTTTTCAGTATTCTAAACAGTACTGTTTGGCCTCCTGTTATTTGTGACTCGAAAGTGGTCTTTTAAACATTGTGTTGCTTTCCTGTTTTGTTTTGTTTTTTTGCAATTTGCATATGATGTGTCAATTAACACATGAAGCTTTTTTGTGATGCACATGTTATGAACTCAATTATTTTAGTAAAGGGAGAATTCAGAATTACAGGTAAGGTAATCAACTAGTGTATCAGCCTGCTGGGAGTTCATAGAAAACTTGGAAAAGAGATTGTAATCCCAAAGTGTATAGAACGTGATCTTTTTTAGACATGGTTCAAAAAAGTTAAGGTATTTGTTCAAAATCACACAGCTACTAGTAAAACCCAAATTCAATCCCAGGTCTATCTGATGTCTAAGCTATTCTTTCTTCTACACCACATATATGGATTTATTTAGAGATAAAATAAATATGTGTGTTTTAATTTGTAAATTATGCACAGCAGTAGATAATAAAAGAAACAATAAAATGTGTAGTATAAGGTTAAGTAGGAAAGAGAAACGTCATAGATGCCCTGATATGGAAGGAGTCTTAGCAATGGAGGGGCTTGCCTGACACCTAGAGAAAAGGGAACCACAAGAGGTCATGGACCATGTGCAAGGATACCAGGAGCGATGGGGATGAGAGCTTAAGGAGAACAGCAGAAACTGAAAAGTCAAAGGGAAAGACACTCACATTCAACTTCGTAATTTGGCCTAGGATCCAACCCTGCCTCAGTCTTGCACTTTATGGTTTAATTCCTCCTCTGGTCAAAGGATTGACAAACTGCGTGATCTTCTCTTCTCAGGAGACCCTCAGTTGAATTCATAGTAGGGGATGTGGACCATAAAGCATAGAGACTTTTTAAAAATCTTACTTTTCCCCCAAACTGAAAGAGATCTGAGATAGGAAGTCAGCCTTTATTGTAGCAGTAAAAATGCTCCTCTTTATTTTCAGCTAGTTGGCTGAGAGACTGCGAGTGATGATGAATGATTGCCCTTGAGGAAAAGGAGTCCATTTAGATGGACGTGCCTTGGAGGTGATGCCTACGGGCCAGGGTCAAGACTCCTCACAGACTCCTTAAAAGCCTTCAAATGAGTGTTGGTTTCAAAGGACAACGAGAGAGAAACGCACTTTGTAACTTTTCAGCCCAAAGTCTATTTCTGGGGTTCTATCTTAGAAGAAGAAGGATAATATATAGAAAGAGGAGGCGGCACATAAAATAATTGAACAATTGTTCAAAATTAATTTGAAAGGCTAATTAAATATAATTGGATGTGTTTCTGGACATGAATCAAAATCAGAAGCTTTTCTTTCTCCTTCTTTTCTCTAAAGCTCCTTGGAGGTTCTCCTCCAGTTTGGATACATCTTGACCATTGCAACTCATGGAGCTGAAGATAATTTAATATTGCACTCCCTGAGGCAGGCTGTCTCTGGATTGAGCAACAATATAGCCATAGAATTACAAAATCATAATGAAGACAATAGGGAGATCATCCATTCATTCTTACCTAACCATCCCCAAACTGATTATAGGTTGCTTTTAAATTCAATCAAACCTTATCAGATGCTGATTTTCCTCTGCAGTAAAGTAAGTAGCTTAAGTCTTCTGTCACTTAGGAATATATCCAGTGTGTTCATATCCTTAGCTTCATACCTGCTACTCATTTGTCCATGCACTTGTTGTATGTCTCCATGACTTAAGGTCCTATGAAGCATGGTTTATGGCTGTTAATTTTCTCTGCACAACACATAACGAAGAAAGTTTTGTACAAGCACTTCTCTATAGAGTGATAATGTGGGAAAACTATTACTTTGGCAATTTGGTTAATTCTTACCACAATAACATCATGTAACAAACTATCCACAAATTTGGAGACTTAATAATCATTCTCACTCTTCCACTTGAAGTGCAGATGAAGTTTGGCTAATTTAGTCCTGGCTTGGCTAGCTTGTCCTCCAAGCCGCAGGTTGGGGTCAGGTCTGCTCCACATGACTATTCTACTATTAATGTTTTGCGATGTTTGTTTTACCACATATATGTCCAGCCCTATATCTCTCCATCCATTACTCCATCTTATTTTTATGTATGTCAAAGTAAGTTACAGACAGCAGACTATTTCACATCTAAACATGTATGAATGAATATCATTATCAAGAGTTTAATATTTGCTTATATTTTAAGTACAATTTATATACAGTGAAATATTGAATATTAAGCATTCCCTTCTATGCGTGTAGATAAATGTAGACACTAGTGTAAGACACTTGACTGTAACTGTCAAGTTAAAGAGCATCATGATGACCACAGAAAATTCCCTCACTGCCACTTCACAGTATGTCCTCATATTCCAATCTTCAAAAGCAACCACTGTTCTGAATTTGTTTACATAGTATAGTTTAGCCTGTTCTAGAACTTCATATGCATGGATTCATACACAGGAAATCAAATGTATAAGGCTTGTTTTATTTAGCATAATATTTTGAGCATTCTTATGTGTTTGCATAATCAATAGTTTCTTTTTAGTGCTGAGTGGTATTACATTGCATGAAGCTAACTGTGTTTATTCATTCTCCTGTTGATGGATGTGTGAACTCTTTCCAGTTTTTCACTATTTTGAATAAAATGGCCATGATCATTTTCATAGATCTCTTTTTGTGAACATATGTTTTCTTTCATTTTAGTAAACATATGAGAGGAATTGCTAGTAAGTTTATGTGATGATTTAAAATATTTCTACAAATTCTTTGACACTCTTTTCTTCAAAATTGAGAGCCTAATTCCACTCCCCTTAAGTGTGGGCAGGACTTGGATTCTTCTAATAAATATTGTAGAATACGGAAGGACTGATAGTGCATGGCTTGAGAGACTAAGTCGTAAAAGGTATTTTGACTTTCTCCTACTTTCTCTCTGGGCTCACTCACTCTAAGGAAAGCCAGCTGACATATTGTAAAGACACTCAGGAAGCCCTATGAAGAGAATCTTGTGGTGAGAAAATAAGTTCTCTTTTCCAACAGCTTGAAAGCAACTGAATCATATGAGTGAGCCATCTTGGAAGTGGGTACTACAGCCCCCTCAAGGCCCTCAGATGACAGAAGCCCCAGTTCACATCTGACCAAAACTTCACAAGAGACCCAGCTAAGCCGTCCCTGAATTTCTGACCCATAGAAACTGTGTGAGATAAGAAATAATTATCCACTTTGCTTTAAGCCATTAAGTGTTGAGCAGTTTTATATGAAGTGATAAATAACTAATACAGATTTTGTTACTTATGGTTTCCAGCTTGACCTTGTTCTCCTTCATTTTACATTCATCTTCCCTTCTTAATTATCTGCCTTATAGACTTAAGCTTGAAGACAAAAACGTTACAGAGATTGTTTAACCAGCTCCCACAGTTGCAGAGGATCAAATTGTTTTAGTGGTTTGCTTCTCTAATTGTACTCTGACTGATACAGAATTTGTTAACAAGAGTGGTTCCAAAGGGACAGATCTGAAGCATAAGTTCTATGAATTGTTTCTGGGTTATTTGGGATTGTTTCTTTTTTAAATTTTATTGAAGTATGGTTGATTTACAATGTTGTATTAATATCTGCTGCACAGCAAAGTGATTCAGTTATACATATATGTGTGTGTGTATGTGTGTTCTTTTTCATACTCTTTTCCATTATGGTTTATCACAGGATATTGAAAATAGTTCCCTATGTTACAGAGTAGGACCTTGTTGTTTATCCATCCTATATATATACTAGTTTGCATCTGCTAATTCCAAACTCTCAATCCTTCCTCCCCAACTCTCTTACCCCTTGGCAACCACAAGTCTGTTCTCTATGCCTGTGAGTCTGTTTGTGTTTCATAGATATGTTAATCTGTGTTGTGTTTTAGATTCCACATATAAGTGATATCATATGGTATGTGTCTTTCTCTTTCTGACTTACTTCACTTAGTATGATAATCTCTAGGTCCATCCATGTTGCTGCAAATGGCAATATTCCATTCTCTTTTATGGCTGAGTAATATTTCATTGTACATATATACCGCATCTTCTTTATCCATTCATCTGTCAATGGGCTTTTAGGTTGTTTCCATGTGGAATAGGTTCTTTAATCAGATTAAACTTAAACATTCATGACTCTATTTTTAAATAGATGAAGGAGGCATTGCTAGCCCATGACATTCAGTGGCAATGCAGTTATGCAAATTATTATTATCTTTAGAAACTGTAATCACGTGCCTATTGAAGGAAAATCTTTGGTTGGCTAGGTATTTGATGTTATAGAATATTTGTGTGTGTGTGTGTGTGTGTGTGTGTGTGTGAAAACAAGAAGTATGATAGGGTAAGTTGATTGGTTCTAAGTGTGCTGGGAAACCTAGGGGAAAATGATGAGCTCAGTGCTTTTAATTCCCAGTTCAAGATTCCCATAAGAGACTTGAAAGCTTCTGTGATTGCCCTTCAAGAAACCTTTTTCCTCTACAATCACAAGGTTGAGATTTCTGAAAACCAACTCAAAGTCTATTCCTAGAGATGGCTGTATACCACACAAATTGAATGAATCAATTTATCAATTAATTGGTCAATCCTTGCCTAAAGAACTTATAGTGACCTCCCCTGTGGTAGTTGCCTTGCAAGGAACCACTGGTTGTCTTCAGTACCGACCTTCATTTTCTCCCCTTGCTTGTAGACCGATAAGTAGACTGAAGTACAACAAAGCCCAGAGGGCAAGATTTAAAAAAGAAAAAAAGTGTTATATACACCATAAGAATTGCATGGCCTTGCCAATTTATATCAAGAAAATCTGGGAGATAAGTGTGTGAATAGATCTGAAGGATATAAGAATCATTTTTAAATGTTTTGTTGCTAATATATTTTAATACAATTGATTTCTGTGTATCATTCTTATACCTTGCAACCTTGACAAACTCACTTATTAGTTCTAATAATAGCTTGAGCCAGTTGGTGCCTCAGAGCTTTTTAAATGAAGGGGACGCCAGATCTCATTGAGGAAGAACCTCACTACACTGCCAGAATTTTACTGTTTATCTTACTCCTAGCCTTCCACAAAGGGACCTGTAGTTACTTACTACGGTGAAGGGAAAATAATCTAACTTTTCAATAATTGCTAGAAATCACTGTGTTATACTAGTCACAATAGTGATTTATGGAGGTCAAGTTATCATTGGAATTTTGGCTCATGGCCATCTCAGAGTGGGTCCAGTGGGTCCCCTGTTCTACTCTGTGGTTAATTCTTCAGTTCCATAATGTATAATTGGAATAGTCATGCGCAGAAACTAGCAGAATCCCCATGTTGGTTCCCTGAAACATGGAATGTGGGCTATTTTGATAGGAATGACCAAACAGAAGCAACTAGAACTGCCTCTACCCTTAAAGTACTAAACCCAACACAAAACCACATTTCTGCAGAAGTGGTAGAGATTGTGCCACCATCAGGAAATAGTAGTGATGATCCCTATCATATCCCCATTCAACCCACCTATTTGGCCTGTGGAGAAGACAGATCAACCTTAGAAAATAATGGTGGATTGTTGTAAACTTACTTTTAGTTGGTTACTCCAATTACAGCTGCTGCTTCCGTTGTGGTTTTGTTGTTGGATCAAATCAATATAACCCCTTGTATATGGTTATGACCAGCTGTTGCAGCTATTGATTTAGTGAATGATTTTTCTCTTTATATCTGTTAGTAAAGATCTTAGGGAGGGGATTGCTTCCAGCTGATAGGACCAACAATACCTATCCTACAAGGCTATATCAGCTTTCCAACCCTGTGTCATAATCTGGTCCTGGGACCATGGTCACTTTTCTATTCCACAGGACATCATGTTGATTCACTGTATTATGTTGTTGATAATACAACATAATACCCAATAAGGAGCAAGTGGCAACTGCTCTAGATATTTGTACACTAGGGGTTGGGAAATAAATACTACAAAGAAATTCTGGGGTCTGTCATCCTCGTGAAATTTTTAAAAGATCCAGTGGTCTTGAGTATGTCATATTTTTTTTCCAACATGAAGAACAATTTGTTTTAGGTAACCTCTCCTATCACTTAGAAAGGGACACAATTCTAGTAGACCTATTTGGGTATAGCCCTAGGTTTTGGAAGTAAGGATAATATTACATATAAATTAGCAGATATCCCGGAACACAAGTGACCTTTACTCTCAGGGTGAAGGCCAAGAAGAATGTAATTTTCAAAGAAAAGTTATGTCCATTCTGTGGCAATATGGGTAGAGTAAAATGGCTACATGGTGTTATTGGATAGATATGTGAGACATCCTCCTCCTACGCACACACTATAATAACAGTGGCTGTATTTACTGTATTATTCAGAAACAGGAAGCAGAGAGACTTCTCCAAATGGTTAGCCATAGAGACCAGGAGGAAGCTCAGAATAGTCTGCACGACCATGTGGAACTGGTACAGAGGGAATAGTAGTTGCTGAAGAAACAGTCAACAAGATGAATTTCTTCACCAAAAAGATGAAGCGGACATCCTCTGCCATCAATACCTGAATATAAGGTAAGGCCCTGGGAGTTTGATCATAGGCACAGGTGAAGAAGAATGGGGTTTATAAGCCTAGGGATTTACTTAAAGAGATGGAAAAATAACTTCGGTTAATCTGTATATTATTAGATTAAGTTTTCTGCAGTGAATCAAAATGGAGCTCAGGAGCTAAACTCAGTTCAATTGTTTAAACACTGAAAAAGCTCCAAATTTGATTCACAGTTTTTTAACGTATTATGAAGACATGCTCAGTGAGTGTGAAACAGTATGCATGATGGTGAGAGAAGCCTGCTCTTTAGCAGACATTGGTAAGAAAGCTCAAATAACAAGTAGAGGTTGACTGGGGCAACAGGGTGGGGAGGCACAGTCCGGGCAGAGGGAAAAGTGTATGCAAAGGCACTGATTCGGGAAGTGGCTTTCTTCTGGCTCATCCCAAAGAAGCTCAGCAAGGCTTTGGATTTGTGGTAGAGGGGTATACTACATCAAGGAATTCAGTGTTTGTATTAGTTTTTTTGAAACTGTATAGTCGCTATCTTAGTCTGTTTGGACTGCTGTAACAGAATACCATAGGCTAGGTGGTTTATAAACAACAGGAATTTATTTGTCACAATTCTGGAGGCTGGAAAGTTCAAGATGAAGGCACCTGAAGATTTGGTGTCTGGTGATGGTTCACTTTGTCCTCACATGAAGGAAGGGGTGAGAGAACTCTCTGGATTCTCTTTTATAAGGGCACTAATCCCATTCATGAGGGCTCCACCCTTACGATCTAATCACCTCCCCAAAGCCCCACCTCCAAGTACCATCATATGGGGGATTAGGCTTCAACATATGCATTTTGGGGGAACACAAATGTCAGTCTACAGCAGTCTCTGATTGTCTTCAAGTGGATCAGATGTATGATTGGATTTTAATTTTAAGGAAATAATGCTGGCTGTTCTATGAAGAATGGACTAAAGGTTGTGGTGGATAAGAGAGCTGGTGGCTGTATGAAAAATGAACTGAACAGAGGAAATAAAAATTGTAGAGACTAACCAGTAGGTTATTTCTATAGTCTAAATAGCAGGTGATGGTGTCTGGATATTTCTGGGTTAAAGATTAGAAAATTCCAAGGTCATAATGATTTTTAAAAATAAAGATTAAATCTCTTTGCTCTTGGTGAAGAGAACTTTAGTAACTTCCAGGTATTTAACCAGGTATTTACTAATAAAGTTCCCATTCTCTTCCATTCACCCTTTTGAACTTTCTGCAAATTTGTGTGAAGTCATTCATGCATCTTCAATTCATGAGAACAACATAGCAGAACGTACGATGTTCTTACTTCCATTATACTAGGAGTTAGCTCTTTTTGTAATGATGTATATGAAATTAGTATAGTAATAAAGTAATAAAGAAAATGTATCTGCTATAAAGTAGGGGTGTTTAGCTGAAATGTTATAATAAAGGAGTTATTATTTTTTAACTAGGAAAGACTTTTCTTTGCATAATTTGGCATCAGAGTTTTGAACTGAATTTGAACTTAGTGGTGTATGAATTAGTATCCCCTTGCTTAGATGTGACTACATTTTTTTTCCAAGAAAAACAATTTGAAAGCCTTGGAAAAAAGCTCAAAAAATCCTCAATATATCAAATAACTCTTACAAAACAATTCTTTGATGTTAAGTGTGAAAGTATCAGAAACATGGAGATTAAATTTCCTCTGGGACATTTCTACATGAACAGAAAAAGTGCTTAGTAAAACACCTTTTGGGTTTTGCCTATTCCCAAAAGTATTTTAAAAGGAAAACAGGCATTTAACAAATCCAAGAGCAGCTGAATTTTTACATCCTTTACAGAGACATATTGTGTTACTTAACTTCTTTTCCAGTTCCTTTAGTTTGATTCTTTTAATATATTTGGATTTCCTAAATTTTGCCAAGTTGGTTTTAGTTTTGGATATATATTTTCAGATAGGACCAACAAAATGACCAGAAGTCATTGGCAACAAAGATGCTCCTCCGAGGAATTTCTGAATTTAAAGTATAATATCCTTTCCCTGTTTACAACCACACCTTCCTCATTAAATGTAACTCTCATTCAGTGAGATCAAAGCTAACCCTGAGAAAACTGGTATAGAGTCAAAATATGTGGGCTGTGAGTAAAGTTGGTCCTGCATAAAATGCACCATGGAAACAACATGCATTTCTTAGAGAATCAATGTTGTTTCCCTGAATTCTGTTATTCAGTGACTTAAAAATTTTTATTGGTTTGTATTGGTCTCCATGATTCACTTTTATTTTCAAGAAAATAAGTGTTCATGAGGAAGGAAACTAACAAATGAACTGAGCTAAGCACTTTACATATGTTATATTAACATTATATTTGAGCTGGTGAAATAAGAATTATTTTCCTTATTTTCAGATGAGCAAACAGAGTCAAAGGGTCAATGTTCACACTCAGGAAATAGTGGAACTGAGTTTTAAATTTTGACTGTTCTTTCCACTCTCAAAGTTACGGCTCTTTTTACTTTTCTGGTTTTATTTTTTCTCCTGTCATTTAAAGATGAATTTTGCTAAGGATCTGTACTTGGCTTTCTTTTAGCTATGGTTCCTCCCGATATGATGACATCCAATCCTAGATTTTCACTTAATACCTCTGAATAGATGATTCCTATGCATCTGTGCACTTTCCGTCATCACCAATATGTCAGGTCCTAATTGAATTCAAATTTAATTTTACAAAAGAATTTCTTAAGTGTGTAGGTCACTTTGAAGAATTTTACATCTTTAAATCAATATCCCCAGTGGGTAAGGTAAGTTATCCAATAGTAATACTCATATTTAAAATGGGCTTATATTCAGACTTGTATGAAAGTTTGGATATTTGTGTGGCATACAATTAATAGTAGATATAAATCTTGTTAGAGCAGATGTACTAAAGTCTTGATTTCACATTTTTATATGGGAGCATTTTATTTTTAAAGTGTAATATAGAAAAATATCCTGAGATGAAAGAGTTCTGAGTTTATGCTTTCATTTTAACATTTCCCTCCTTATACTGCATATATATACACATGCTTATAATGAAAGCATATTTTGACCTCTGCCATTGAAACAGAGTCCTACAGAGCTTCTTTTCTCTGACATATGAGATTCTTTGGCAAGAGTACAACTGAATTTTCTCAGCTTGCTGTATCTCCTATGAGACCAGCAGGAGAGAAAACCAATTGGCAATTCATTTCCCAGTTAGCATGCTTCCCTTTCTGTGTTTCAAACGTGCAGTCCCTTGTAAAATCTTATACTGAACTTTCATTGGATTCTTGAAATATTCAGTTCCTCTGCTGTATGATATTCTCACGCAGACAAAAAGGTTCAATTATAAAAAATATGTTCCATTAAGGACTGTAATAAAATATCACATTATGGTTATATGAGTACCCACACCTCAACCAGTGATAATAGAAACCATTACACACTGTGTGGTAAGCTACATAACCATTCGTGAAGCTAATCCTAAACCTTTGAGCAGTTTGGCTAAATTTCTCTAATTATCTTCAAGGTTATATCACTGCTATCATTGTTAATTGTATTTATTAATGTAATAGTTTCCTAAATAGAATTTAATGAAACAGTATATAACTACTTATTATGAAAACTTCATAAACATTTTTGAGTTTTTAATAGGAGTCATAGATATATAGAAAACTCAAAATTATTTCACTTTTTAGTGGTATAAATATTTAAATTACTTTTAAGTAGTAGTTTATTTAAGGTTGTTAGTTATCTTTTTAGAAAATAAACTTTTAATTTAAAAATTATTTTAAATTTACATAAAAATTGCAAAGATAGTACAAAGGGTTCTTGTACACTCTATGCTCAGTTTCCCTTATTATTAATATCTTACCCATATGGCACATTTATCACAATTAATGAAACTATATTGATACTTTATTATCAACTAGATTCCATACTCTATTCAGATTTCTTTAGTTTTCACCTAATGTACCATTTCTGTTTTAGGAACCCATTCAGGATAGAATGCATTTAGTCCTCATGTATGCTTAGTAAACTCTTTGCTGTGATTTTTCTCAGTTTTTCCTTATTTTTGATGACCTAGACAGTTTTGAGGAGTACTGGTCAGGTATTTTGCAGAATGTCTCTCAACTGGAATTTGTCTGTTGTTTTTCTCATGATTAGAGTGGATGATGTTTATGGGTTTTTAGGAGAAAGAGCACAGAGATAGAGTGTCCTTCTCGTTGCATCACACCAAGTGTATATACTATCAACATCCTTAACAATGTTGATATTAACCTTGATTATTTGGGTGAGGTCATGTTTGTTGGATTCCTCCATTGTAAAATTGCTCTTTTTTCGCCCCTTTCCATACTGTATTCTTTGGAAGAGAGTCACTGTGCACAGCCCCGTTTAAAGAGTGGGGGATTAATCCCAACCTCCTTGAGGGCAGAGTATCTACATAAATAGTTTAGAATTCTTGTGCATGGGCGATTTGTCTGTCTTCTCCCATTTATTTATTTATTCATTCATTTGTTTATATAAGTATGTGCATATAATTATATATGTATTATAGTTATATGATAATATGTAAGCATATTATATATCATATTTTTTAATATTATATGAAACAGAGGCTTGGATAGGAGATTGCAACTTGTGTGTGACTTTTAGGTCATAATTCTAACTCCAAGAGGCTTATGTGGCAACTTTGAAGGATAACTTTGGATTTATTGAAACAGCCAGCCAATCATGATAAGAAAATCTTTTCCAATACAGTGAGTTCTCTGGTAATGTTGATAGCCTGGAACTGGGGCACATAGTTGAGTATAGCTTGTCCAAAGGCAAAGGCAACAAAATTAGCACGGAAAAAGTGAACAAAACACACTCAGTGAATGGCATTACTGAGAAAGCTGGACCTGCCGTCTACTCCAGTAAAGTCAATCACCCCTTGGGTATGTTGACCCAACACAGACTGAGTACCAAGGAATGATAGAGATCGTGGAGGAAGGGGCTATGAAAGGTGAGGTCTATCCATTTGTCATAACTGGGACGGCCAACAAAGGAGACTGATCTCTTTACTATCTCTATGGTTTTTATCTTTTCCAGAATGTCATATAAATAAGCTCATAAAGTATGTAGCTTTTTTGGACTGGCTTCTTTCACATAGAAACATGCATTTAAGATTCATCGTGTCTTTGCATTAGTTTTACAGCTCAATCCTTGCATCATTGAGTAGTATTTCATTGTATGGACGTACCATACTTTGTTTATTCATTCACTTGTTGAAGAACATTTACTTGCTTCCTATTTTTGGTGATTATGAATAAAATGGCTATAAACTTTTACATGAATATTTCTGTATTATATAAATTTTCAATCAGTCCAGAAGTGTGATTGAGGGGTCATATTGTAAGACTGTATAGCTTTATAAGAGTTTGCCAAGCTGTCTTCAAAAATGGCTATATCATTTTTCATTCCTGTTAGCAATAAATGAGAGTTTATGTTGCTCTGTGTCCTTGCCAGCAATCAGTATTGCTATATTTTTGGATTTTGGCCACTCTAATAGATGTGTAGTGGTATCTCATTGTTTTAATTTGCATTTCCCCAGTGACAAATAATTGAGCGTATATTAATATGCTTATTTTCCATCTGCACATCTTCTTTGGTAAGGTGTCTGTTCAATCTTTTACCCCTTTCTAAATTGGGTTGTTTATTTTCTTATAGTTGAACTTTGATATTTAAAATTTTAAACTAAAAAAGGGAATATTCCATTGCAGATTGAATTCTGAGATATTTTATTACATTTATATGACCTCCAAATATAAAATACCCTTCAAATCACATTTGTCTTGACTGTACCTTTGTGATAGAAACCCTAATATTAACTGGTCAAAATTGAACTGATACTTGTAAATCTCTCTTGGAGCTCAATGGGGTCATGTTACTGCCCAATGCAAGTGTTATATTACCTCTAAAAACCACCCTCTATTTCCTTTATCCTTCCCATTGGCTGGAATGTGCACATGATTGCTATCACCTGAGCAGCCACCTTGGTCCTTGAGATAGGACACTAAGAATGGTAGTAGCGGGCTTCCCTGGTGGCGCAGTGGTGAGAGTCCGCCTGCCGATGCAGGGGACGCGGGTTCGTGCGCCAGTCCGGGAAGATCCCACATGCCGCGGAGAGGCTGGGCCCGTGAGCCATGGCCGCTGAGCCTGCGCATCCGGAGCCTGTGCTCCGCAACGGGAGAGGCCACAGCAGTGGGAGGCCCACGTACCGCAAAAAAACAAACAAAAAAAAGAATGGTAGTAGCAAGACAAGGTAGCCTGACTCCACGACAGATTCATAGAGCATTGCTGCACAGCTGCCTACCTTCAGATGCTTACATGAGAGAGAAATACATTTCTTTCTGCTTTACATCACTATTCTTTTAGGCCTCTGTTGCATGCAGCAAATCTAATCCTAACTGAACCAAGATCTGCCCTTAGGTTTGCTTAGTTGTGCCTTCTATGTGTCCTCTTAGCATACTGTATTTTCCCCATTGTGGCACTTTTCATATTTTATGGGAAGTTCTCATTTCATTGTTTTCCTCCCTCACTAGGATATAAATTCTATGAAAACAGGAGTCCTGCTTGTTGTTCTTTATTCTCAGATCTCACAGTGCCTAGCCAATGGTTAGTATTTTCTAAATTTTTATTGGATAAATCAATGACTTACTAAATGACCATCATATAATTAGAACTTTTATACGAAGATCCAAAGTTGTTTTTCTGCGTACGTTCTGTCTTCTCAATTATTTTAAAAGCCTCAAGGGAAGAGACCATGATTTATAGCACAAAGATCAATATAGTCAGTAAATCCTTGATGATAGCACCACACAGCTAAACAACTCAATTAAAATGTATAAAAGGTAGTGTGAGAGGTAGCCCTAAGGAGGAAAACTCTAAGTACAAATACATAATTTTTAAAATCTTTATAGTAGTTGAGGATGCAAAGTAAATAAGACAAGGTCCTTGACCTCAGAGAGATCAACATTTGGTAGAAGAATTCAGCAAAATCAGTATGGCCCCAGACTACATGCTTCAAGTAGAGGAGAGGAACGTGAGCATGATATAACTGGAAAATGCTGGACTAATTATAAGCAGTTTTCAGCATACTAAGGCCAGGTGGAGAACAGGCCTTTTGGTGAAATGGAGAAAGGTCAGAAATGCAAGTCCTGAAGATACCTGGTTGCTTATAGTTTGCTCATTACCTGTACTCGACTGTTGTCCTATCTCAAAATTGTTTCAGATATCTCACTTACAACTTATTACAACACTTTTTTTTTTTACTGTGAAAGCTCATTAATTCATGATACTGCGATTCTTCTGGCTTCAAACTTTGAAAATGACTCATAGCATTTAAGACTATATTTATATATTTTTGCTGTATTTAACAGCCTTTGGATACATTAAAAATACGTTCCTATTAGGCAGAATGCTTGCTTCTCTAGTTTCACACTTATCTATGAGGAGATAATAATGATGAGCATCAATAACCTGTCACAATATAGTCTCAAGGGTCTTAAGGTAATTAAATGTCAGTGTATTTAACTTCATTTCCTTTTGACCCTGGACCCACAGGTATACTCTGCTTTCCAAATTGCTGGGTTTTCAATGTACTTTTCTACATGAAGAATAATAATACTGCAACCACCACCACTATCTCTCCCCAAAATGTTGACTGAATGCTTACTCTTGATCAGATGATATTCTAAATGCCTTGACTAGGTATTAACACATTGAATCATAACAATCCCAGGAGTTAGATATTATTACTACTTCCATTTTGGAGAGGAAAAAACTGAGACATAGAAAAATTAGGTTACTTGTTGGCTATGTTATATAGTGATTTTGATAATGACAATTTTAATCCAGAGAGTCACGAGTTTAAGACAGTCTGAATCTTTTTTTTTTTTTTTTTTGACAGTCTGAATCTTAACCACTCTACTGTATTGCCTCTCTAGTATCTTCAGAAATGTATGTGCTAATCTATGTGTCTAAAGTTTCTAGTTTTTGAAATTATTCTTGGGGATTGATATATGTTCATAGATTATTGGAAAGTATTTCTGGGGAGAAATTCATACTTAGATCACCCTATTTTACATAGTTGTCCAAAATCCCAGGGGATGGAACTTCTGCTAGAACTCTACAGTTTGTATATGAAGGTGTTATAAGAATTAAAGCAATTTCACTATGAGATTGAAGTTCCAAATTTTGACTCAAGAGGCTAGATGGGACTGCTATTCATATTTACAATGGTAGTGATTTTTAGTAATAACAATGAACACAAGCACTCATTTAGGCATTCAGTCATCAAATATTCATTGAGCACTGACTGTTTGCTTGGTACTCAGTTATATGCTGGGAATTCAAAGAAACTGTTCCCTTAAGGAATTCACAATGGAGGAGATTCACGAGGAGGTAATTTCAATTGTTGTGGTTCCATGCTTTCATGGATATATATGTATATGCAGGCACAGATATGAGAGAGTAACATCTGTAGCCTGCAATGCAGTGGGGAAGGTCAGAGGATGTCAGGGCTAAGATGACTTCCAAAAGATGAATTGACCAATAGGAGTTAGAAGGTAAAAAAAAAAAAGAGATTAAAAAGGAGTGTCTTTTACCTTAGGAAAGATGAATTATTCAATAGGAACTAGAGACATGAAGTCAATGGGGAAGGAAATTCCAGGCAGATGGGTGAGGAGGATAGAAAGTATGGAGGAGAAAGAGTCTAGAAGAGTATGTAGTGAATTACAAATGGTTTGGTGGTGTTGTATGAAAAGTTTAAGGGAGGAAGTGGCAAGAGTTTAGATTCACCACTTGATTTGGCAGATAAACGGTAAATTGGAAACACATTTCTAAGAGTTTTTGTTAAATATCTTACATTTAAAGGTAGTGTACAAAAAAATCAAGGTTCTTGCAGGGGGTCTTCTAGCAATGGGAGATGGAAGGATGTATAGCCAAAAGGTGCTGAGAATCCATTTAGTCCAAGTTCTGCATCTAGTGTGTCAAAGAATCTGGCTATCTGGCTATCTAACTGTCTCAGACGACAGATTTGTCTTGGATTCTGCAGAACTGAGATGTTTGTGACATTCTAGTCCCAAAGGCATGCATGCACCCAAGGGTTGTCTGTTAAAGACTTGAGCAACTCATAAATTTAACTTATTTCACTCTAGAAATATGGAAAATAAGGTATCCTAGAAGTACCTATGAAGTTGCTAGATATCTCAAGTGCGACATCCACATAGCGACATTGCATACCAGTTGTATGAAATAGATAAGGGTGTATAGTAATTCATTTCATTCTGCTTTATTGTCCCCTTATCTAATTTTAAACTCTACTCTGGGTCCAAGTTATATCATACCTAAATTAACTCCCAAAATTTAAGTTTTAATAAATTCAGGTTTTATTTTTCATAAACATTTATGTCATGTCACTCCCTGAAATCAAACACTCAGGATATTTTTTTTTTCCTGAGCCAAGTCAAAACTGTTGCTGGCAGTTAAAATCTTCCCCTTCATAGCCTCATATATTTTATTAAACCTATACTTTATTTGATCTCAATATGTATTACGTGCTTTAATTAGATGTCCTTTTCTACCTGAACACCTGCTGTTCTACTTAGCTGGAATGTTGTCACACCTCCGTTCCCCAGTTTGGCCCTCTGAAGTCTTACCTATTTTTTAAGTCTTAGTTCAAGGTCTGTATCTTTCATGGAGACTTTCTTGACTAGTCCAGGTACTGGAAGGTAAAACGATGAGCAATAATATATATTATTGGTAAAAGGTATGATTATATTCAAGTTCAAATAGTATTCTAGAAATAGGTAGACCCACTTTAAAAATCCAAGGAGAAGATATGTGTGTACATACATGTGTGCATATATGCATGTGTGTGCACACACACACACACACACACACACAAACACACACCATAAAAGTAAAAGAACATTAGAAAGGCCAGTTTAAACCAAACAATAGATGAAAAGTAATTATTGGACTTCTCTTTTTGCATAACTTTGACAGTATTACAGTTTGCTCACCCTTGGAAGGAAAATAATTAGTATTTGCATTGTCGTCAAAGAGGGACTGTAGGGATGCTAAACAGGGTAGACTATCAAACCTCTTTTTTTTACTAGAAGATGATTGAAATATGAAGCATTGAATGTGCCCCAAGATCAGTTCTGGGTGGAAACCTGGATGGAAGCAGGAAGGGAGCAAAATAATGAAGAGTCTTAGTGTGTGTGAGTGTGTGTGTGTGTGTGTGTGTGTGTGTGTGTGTGTGTGTGTGTGTGTGTGTGTATGCGCAGAACTGGAGCCCTGTAGCTTCTTCCGCTGCCTTCTGGGAGGTCTGTATGGTCAATGAATTGTGCACATCTGCATTTCCTCATCTTTTCCCCAGACATTGCTGCAAGCAGGAAACCACACACTGGGGAAAGATGGAAGCTCAGAGTCCTTGTGCTCTGTGAGTTCGGCTGGAATAAAGAAATCAAAGTACCCAGAGGCTTAGCATAGTCTCCTTGCCCTCGTCAGGTCTGCCCATAGTGGGATGTAGAACAGGGAGTCAACACCAGACCTCATTGATCTCACTTGCCTCTGATTATCATCCTAATTAGCAGCTAATTATTTTCTCTATTTTTCTCACTCTTTCAACTGTATTGGAGATCCTGGAGGGCGGAGACTGTTCTGCAGAACTGTTTTTGTCCTCTTAGTGTTTAACATAATGCTGAACACAAAGAAAGTGCACCATATGTTAACAGATCCCATTTTGTACATAAAGACATGAGGAGAAGTCCAGTGCGTTTAAGAGACATGATTTTAATAGTTCCATCGTAAGTAATTTAGTTTTTATTTGAGGCAGTTAACTTTCCACTAGATAAAAATAGCATTAATTGTGCATTTATTATGTGGAGAATGTTTTTACATATGTTATTTAACTTAATTATCACAGCCAGAGCCAGATTAAGAAGGAGACCATCTGTGCCATTGCCCAGAGCCCCATTCTGATAGGCACTAAAAATCTATGGCACTTAAATATCTCCGGAAGACAAAGGAATTTTTATTTATTAGAAGTCTTCTAAGGTCTTCTTACTCAAGCTGTGTTTCAAGAACCAGCAGGACAGGCGTAACCTGGGAGTTTGTCAGAAATGTCAAATGTCAGGCTCCACCCAGACCTGCTGAACCAGAATTTATTTGCATTTTAACAGGATACCAAGTACCACACTGGAGTTTGAAAAATAGGCTCAGGGATAGTATTTATGTGGTTAGAGGTATTACTTTTACAAACTGCTTAGGGGGAGTTATACTCCAAGAGACATCCTCCAGTAAAAATAGTTGCTCACTAAGCTGACTTTCTGGACCCATGAGTACAGCAAATTTCAGGGCTTTTGCTTTGCTAAGTGAAGTATACAAGTTTAGGGCCAGAGATAAGCTGCTCGTAATACAGCAGAGCCTGAGTATTGCTAGTAATACTAGCAAGCTTGACTTTCAAGTCAGGATGAATACAGATAACATTCTATGTACAATTCAAAACAAATATTTAAAAAATGTGAATATTAAAGGGCACTTCTGCTCATTATGTGTTAGGCATCCTGGACTTCTCAGAGTTCTTCACACTCACCTAGCACAGCAGGGACACTTTGCACCCACTGCTCCTTCTTCCTGGGATGCATATCCTCCAGGTCTTTGCTTGGCTGGCTCCATCTTGTCATTTAGGTTGCCCCACTGGAGAGTTTTTCCTTAGGCATCCTCATAAAATAGGCTTGTAGTCTCTAATCCTTCAATCTGCTAATAGCATTTATCACTTTCTAAACTCATTTATTTACTTACTTATTTGTCTCCTCCCCCCAATTGTTAGCTCAATGAGAGCAGAAATTTTGTCTCTGTTGTTTGCCATCATATTCCCTGTTCTAGTGCATGGCAGATGCACAATAAATAGTTGCAGGATGAATGAGTCAACAGATTATGAAACCAAGATGGTTACTGAGCTCAATATTCTAGCATATACTGCATTTTATATATATAAGTATATATGTATATATAAAATAATGAACTATATAATAATCATCCTCAACTTCATCCCAATTTTGCATTAGATTTTTAAGGGTTCCCTTTGAGAAGCAAGACACTTTGTTATAAATGCATGGCATAGATGAGACTTCGAAACCTTTTCAAGTTTTCGACAGCTATTGGCTGAGTGCTTTCAATACACTCATTGACAAGCACTGCCCTAAGGACCTAGCTCTGCTGCATGTTAATGCGTGACTTTGCTCAAATTACTAAGCCTGTTTAAACTTCAATTTCCTCACATGTTAAATGGCACTGATAATAGTACCTGTACCTACCTCATGGGGTTTTTGAGACTATAAATTGGGGTAATGCATTGAAAATGCTTATCATAGAGTCTGATGTATTCTAAGCACTCAATAGATCAATATTAGTCTCAGAAAATTTACACAGTCAGTGCTTGGGAGGGTGAAGAATTATCTTTCTAATAGAAATAACATTTGCATTGTGATAACAGTGATAATAGATGGTATTCACAAATAATTTGAAATATTTCCCAAAGTACTCTCACCACATTCTCTTCTATTATTGTGATATATTTCCTTCATTTTATCTTCATAGAGAAAATAAATGTGTGTTTGACAAGTTCCTTTTACTTCTTTTAACCTTTCCCTGCTACATGCCTGTGTTGGATTACGATACATTAAAATTGGATATTTTACACTTTTTGTTGCCATTTTTATTAAAACAAAACACACATGTTGGGAATAGATCATAATGTACAGCTTGATTAATTTTCATGTGTCTACACCCACAAAATAAACATCCAGAGAAGAATATAGAACAAGACCAGATCCCCAGAAGTCATCCTTGTTCCAGTACTCAATCAATACTCCTCCCTGCCATAATCACCACTAATCTGACTTACATTATTGTGCATTGGTTTTGCCTGATTTTTAAGTTTATATATGGAATCACTAACACTCTTTTTTGTTTGACTTCTTTTACTCAACATTATGCCTGTGAGAATTATCCAGATTGTTGTATATTGCCATATATTGCTCATTTTAGTTGCTGCATAGTAGTTTGTTGCACAAGTATGCCAAAATTTATTTAGCCATTCAAGGATTCTGCTGAGTGTGTGTAGTGGTATCACACTGTGATTTTAATTTGCATTTTCTCAATGTTTAATGGGAGGATAATATTTTCTTATATTTATTGGATAATCCTGTGTTCTCTTCAGTGAAGTGCCTATTTAGATCCTTGCCCATTTGAAAAATTGATTCTTGTGCCTTTTTATTGTTGTTTTTGAGACTGGATATAAAATTTGGGTATAAATGTTAGTTGAGTAAATGTGTTGGAAATACCTTCTCCCATTCCATGTCTTGCATTTTTACTCATTAATGGTATCTTGTGATGAACAGAAGTCTTCATTTTAATGTAGTCCAATTCATAGTCCTTTTATTTATGGTTAGTGCTTTGCAGCCCTGTTTAAAAAATCCTTGCTTACCCCAAGAACATGATGATTTTCTTGTATAATACAAACTTTGTTTTTACCTTTCATATTTCCTTATCTTTTAAAGGATATATATATATATATATTAGCTGGTATAGAATTTTCATTTGGTAAGATTTTATTACAACACTTTTTTTTTTTTTTTTTTTGCGTTACGCGGGCCTCTTACTGTTGCGGCCTCTCCCGTTGCGGAGCACAGGCTCCGGACGCGCAGGCTTAGCGGCCATGGCTCACGGGCCCAGCCGCTCCGCGGCACGTGGGATCTTCCCAGACCGGGGCACGAACCCGTGTCCCCTGCATCGGCAGGCGGACTCTCAACCACTGCGCCACTAGGGGAGCCCTACAACACTTTTAACAATACCGTTCTACTGCTTTTGGTTTGCACAGTTTCAGGTGGAAAATCCACTCTGTGCCTGATAAGTACTCCTCTGAAGGAATTGTTTCCTTTATCTCTGCTTGTACTTTTCTTTTCTCTTTTTCACTAGTCTATGATGTGCTTTCATGTGGTTCCCCTTGTATTTTTCCTGCTTGAGATTTATAAAGGTTTTTGAAATTGTTACTTAAGGTCTTCAGATGGTTTTGAAAAATTGTCAGCTAGTATTTCTTCATATATTGCTCCCTTTTACCTCTTCAATTAAATATAGATATTTTCCTCTATTCCTCATGTTGTTTATACTCACTTGTATGCTTTATAATCTATATCTATATCTAAATCTATATATTATCTAGATCTTTATTTTAAAATTGCTGCATTTAAAAAGGGTATTTCATTTTTCCTTGGTTTTATTGAGTTATAATTGTATTAACATGGTATTCATTTAAGGTGTACAGCATAATTTCATAATCAGTGTCTTGCAAAATGAGTACCACAACAGTTTAGTTATCGTCCATTACCTCACATAGCTACAAATTTTTTTTCCTGTGATAACTTTTAATATCTATTCTCTTAGCAATTTAAAAATATACAATACAGTGTTGTAAACTATAGTCACCATGCTGCACATTACACCCCCAGAATGTATTTACCTTATAACTATAACTTTTACTTTTTGACCACCTTCACCCATTTTGCCCACTCCCCCAATCCCCACCTCTGGCAACCACCACTCTCTTCTCTATATCTATGAGATCAGATTTTTTAGCTGTGTAGAAGTGAAATTATCCAATCTTTATTTTTCTCTGACATATTTCACTTAGCATAATGCCCTCAGGGTCCATCCATGTTGTTGCAAATGACATAATTTTCTTCTATTTTTATCGCTGAATAATATTCTTTTGTACATCCGTATACCACATTTTCTTTATCCATTCATCCATAGATGTGAACACTTAGTTTGGTTCCATGTCTTGGATATTATAAACAATGCTGCAGTAAGCATGGGGGTGCATATATTTTTTAAGGTTAGTGTTTTCATTTCCTTTGGATAAATACCCAGAAGTAGAATTGCTGGATCATGTGGTAGTTTTATTTTTAATTTTTTGAGGAACCTCCATACTGTTTCCATAATGGCTGCACCAATTTACATTCCTACCAGCAGTGCACAAGGATTTCCTTTTCTCCACATGCTCATCAACACTTGCTATTTCTTGTTTTGTTTTGTTTGATAATATCCATTCAAACAAAAGCTGATAACTCATCATAGTTTTGGCTTGCATTTTCCTGATGATTAGTGATGTTGTTCTTTGAAAGACAACCTTAAGGAAATGAAAAGATAAGCAACATATTGGAAGAAAACATTCCCAATACATATATCTCACAAGGAACCTTCACAATTCAATAATAAGGAGTCAATCCAATAAAAACTGGGAAGGGGAGTTCTTCAGAAAAGAAGCTCTGTGAATGGCCAGTTGGTCCCTGAAAAATGCTCACTAGGTAAATGCAAAGTAAGATCAAAATGAGATATCAGTGTACACTCACTGGAATGACTGAAATAAAATACAAAAGCAGATTGATATACCAAGTTTAGGCATGAGTATAGAGCAGCTGTTGCTAGTTGGGGATAGAAGCTACTCTGGAAAATATTTTACTGCTTTCTTATATAGTAAACATATTCTTACTGGGTGACAGCAGTTCCACTCCCAGGTATTTACCAAAGAGAAATTAAAAAAAAAGAAACTCATAAAAAGACTTGTATATGAATGTTCACAGTAGCTTTACTTATTACAGCTCCAAACTTGAAACAACCGAAATGTTCAAAAATAACTAAATGGAAAACAAATTGTGCAACACTCAGATGATAAATGCTACTCAGTGATAAAAAGGAACATGACAGCAAAGATAAGAAACAAAACAGTGCACACCATATTATTCTGTATATGAAATTATAGAACAGGTCAAAGTAAACTGTAATGGAAGGAATTATTTCAGTGGTTCCCTGGAAGTGGGGATGGGTGGAATTTTCTACAAAGCATCACGAAGGAATTTTATGAAGAAACAGAAATGTTCTCTTTCATGGTCACCATGATGTTTATATAGGAATATGCATTTATAAACTCGTCAAATGGTATAATTTAAATTGTGTATTTTATTGTTATATAAATTAGACTTAGATTATTTAAGTTTAATTCAATGTAACTAGTTAATTATCAATGATTGGATTTAAGAAAAAAGCATTGGTTTCTGGGAGTAATGTTCTCCTTCTTAAGAAGTATTATAATATTTTTTTTCACTCTCTCTCTCAGCATTCTAGTTCTAATGCAAAATCACCTTAATCCAACCAAGGCTGAGTTTCAGGATTTGTCATGGCTGTTTTTTCTCTAGTCTGCCCTTACTTCTAAAGCATAGCCCTTAATGGTACTTTGTTGCCCTTTTGGGATGTTTCAATTCAGAGCCCTAAGTGTTTACCCTTTACCTTGGCTGGCTCAGAATTCCAACCTGATCTGCCCAGCACTGCCCAGATTGCCGCTCACTTCTTAATTCTCCCAGTGGTGCTTTCTGCTTGATTTTTTCTGCTTCCCTCATGTATGCATAGTTTGAGGATCTCAAAATGCCAAGAGGGGAGATTGTAGGCAGAATGTTAGCCTCCCTTTTCTGGAGTTCCTTCTTCTCCAGCATCGAGTTCATTTAAATTTTGAGTCCTTTGGTTTCTTTCAATCACTTTTAACAAATGTTATTTGAGTACCTACTATGTTTCTGGTACTACGGCACATCCTGTAGGACTAAAAAAATTTTATCGTCTGCTTCGATCTTTGGGGTAGAGGGAGTAGATATGGACAAGGAAGAGGAGCAAGAAAATTAGTAAACAATTTAAGAATGATTTAAAGTAGTTCACAAGAAAGTGCTGAGTTTATTGATAACATTATCAAATGCTGAGGGTGGGATGGAAGGGAAAAAAAAATCACTGCTGCCTGGAATTATAGAGGATAGACTTCTTGAAGATGGTGCTAGTAGAGCTGAATCTTGACTGAAGAACTGGGGCTCCATAATTGGGATTAAGCCTGGATTAAGATATGGTATTAGAGAAATCTTAAAATGGGGATATAGTCAAATTAGGATAGTCGTGGAGTAGACAGGAAGTCTTTTTTAATCACTTTTTTTCATGAGATACAAACTAATTATATATCTTGCCATAAGTTACATACTTAGTGGCAGATATGGGACTAAAGCAAAGTTTCCTAATTCTGCACCAGTGTTTCTTCCTCATAGACACACTTTTTTTTTTTTTTTTTTTGGTGTAAAGGAAGAGCCATAAAAGAATTATGACATATCTTACCTGAAATTTTGAAAAGATGTACTGCCTGGGCTCCAAATCAATGGATTCATCTGGGAAATACACAAGGAAGAGCTGATGAATCTGTTTTTTAAGTTTGATGTGGAACATAAACGAATGATTATGGCTTATTCATGAGAGTGTTGACAACTGAGTCAGAATGACATACTCAAGATGGAATCACACAAAGCTGTAAGATACATAACCATTCAAATCCTATTAAAATAATTTGTTCACCAAATACATATGTGTTCTGGTTGGACATAATTCCTGCCTCCTGTGTCTCTGGAATTATTTGCGGCAAATTATCCAAAACTCCTTGAGAGTAGGCTTTGTGCCTTTATTACTCACCTTTGCATTACCAGGGTCTAGCAAAATATTTGGTTAATAGTTGGTTTTGCATAAATGTTTGATGGATTGAATTAAGTTAATTTTTATCCATTGGGTTATGGAAGAAAGACACACACAGAATGAACAATACACTTGGAATTATCATTCCTGTTCATGATGTAAATTGGTTCAGTACTTTCGGAAGGGTATTTAGCAATAGATATAAGAGCTATAAAAATTACATGTGCTGTTTTAAGTTATTAAAATCCAACTTCTAGGCAAATTCCTAAGGAGATAATAAAAAAAAAGGAAGTACTATTTGTGAAACTATTCACAGAAGCTTTTGAAAATGAAAAAATAAAAAAAGCTGTAATGAATAGAAGTAGCCATAATGTCTAACAATAGAGAAATATGCAAGAAAATATGCCAGCTTCAATATGATGGAGGCATTAGAAAGGACACTGTGAATACTGTGTAGAACACAGAAAATGCATACAATATATTACATAAAAAATGAGAATCAATAGATATATACTGTAAAATTACAACTATAGAAAATAATTAAATATACTAGAAGGCCATGCAAAAGATAATAGTTTTGTAGGCTGGAGGTTTTATAAATTCAGATGGATGCTGAGAAGGTAAGTATCCAAGATGAGCTTTATGAATAGTCACAGTGAGTGGTGTGGTTTAGAAGGTGAGAGGGGATCAATGAGGGCTCCTAGAATTAGCCTCTGGTTTTGCAATTCAGAATTCATTACACAGAGGCAAACCTCAATTATCTTTTTAGGCAAGATACATAATATACCTTATCTAACTCACAATGTTTTTGTGACACTCACATTAAAAAATGGAAGTGAGAAAATCTTGAAACTGTAAAGCATGATGCAAATACTATAGATTATCATCATTCTCTCTGGTATTCATACCAGTACTGATAGTTCCATTGAATCTTGAAGTTTCTTAATATTGAGTCCTCGGTCAATAAGTGTATAACCATGAGAGGGCACAAACCTTGAATACTCTTGGGCTGGCCATCAATATTAGTACCTGGAAGTGGCTAGAACCAGACCTAGGCTGAATATTCCAAAGCTGGGGGAAAGGAGAGAGAGAAAAGGACTACTGATTCTGTGCTGCTACAATCATCTCTTTATATGCAAGAGGGTTTGCCTTAAACATGTGAGTACCATCCTCTGGACACAACACAAGTCCTCAGTTAGTATTTGCTAATCATTTACTTTCTCTCCTGAGAAATTGTCTTTCAAGTGCTCAGTCTAAATATAATTACGTTTATACTATTTGCTACTACATAGCTATTTCATTTTTCTTCCCCTGCATCATTTGTGCCTTTAGGTGATATGCTCCTTGGAACAGAACTATTTTTTTGGGGGGGGCACAATTTGTCCTACTTTTGTGCACTGGTTATAGAATTCTAGCAAAACTGAATGCTAAAAACGGGAATGCAGGATAGAAATAACCCAAAACCTCCTGGGAGAATATGAATTTGGTAATGCATATAGAAGGATATAAAATTAGATTGTAGTTAAGGAGGGTTAAATTACATTTCTTGTTTTATCTTTGACTTTCTGTACAACCTTGGAAAAAATTACCTGCGTGCTCTGCTGTAGTGCCACTGGTTCAGACCTCTGGCTCTTCAACCCAGGATTCTATTGCTTGAAAAGCTGTGAGAGGACATGGCTCTCTTCTTATTCACTAACCATAAAGATACACTGGGATCAGCTGCTCATGGCAGACGCTTTATGATTCCGTCATTAGTAATTTCTTATCACCTTTCTTAATGCAGTAGTATGGACTGTCTATTCCACTTCTTGATGTAATATGTACCCAGGTTTAGTTTTTATGATGTTTTCTCTTACTCAAACTAAATATGTCATTCGAGTTTGAAGAGTATCCTCTCATGTCATTCAGGCAGATAACTATTCAATAGAAGCTCAGGTACAAATGGTTTAATAAATGATTGCTTGTACAAACTTTGGGAAAGTCTTTTATATTCATACCTCATTGATATAAAGTAGGGAAAATTGCCTGTCAAAGAGTCTGAAATATCAATTAAATAAATGCTAGTTTCTATCCTCTTCTTCTTTACCTGTTTTTGTAGAATGCACTTGAACAGTATGTAAGGCATTCGCTATCTTTATTTCACAAATTTAAGAAGTTAAAGATTCAGAGAGCCTGAAAGTCTAATAACCTATAAGTAGAAATGAGTGGACTCAATCCTGTTTATTTACAAGTTTGTGAACTCAAATAATATTTAAGAATCAACTATATCACAACTACTGTTTTAGGCCCTGACAACTTATATTCTAGTGGTTGTAAAACTTCTCATTGCACTATATTCCCCACAATGGATCACAGTCTTCCCAATGAGGATCTTCTAATCTATGATGTCTGAATGAATATTAATTCTTTTTCATATTATCCAGTTGTTCATTCACCATAAAGAAAAAAACAAATAAATTGCTTTCTATGTATAAAATATACATAAGTAAGGGGCTTTCCTGGTGGCGCAGTGGTTGAGAGTCCGCCTGCTGATGCAGGGGACGCGGGTTCGTGCCCCGGTCTGGGGGGATCCCGCGTGCCGCAGAGCGGCTGGTCCCGTGAGCCGTGGCCACTGAGTCTGCGCGTCTGGAGCCTGTGCTCCGCAGTGGGAGAGGCCACAGCAGTGAGAGGCCCGCATACGCAAAAAAAATAAAAAAATAAAAATAAAATATAGTGGTAAATACTAGATCAAAGCAAGAAATACATTTCATGTGACTTTTTTCCCTCCATGAATTTGCAACATTTTTCATGTTTAGCAAGATCATTGTTAATGGAGGTTATGTGATGTCGGAGGGACAGAGGGCATAATGAATGTTCAAGCAATACCATGGACTTTGGTATTATAGTTGAAATTGAATATCAGCTCTTCTGTTTATTGACTGAGTGAATCAAGACAAGATATTTAAATTTTCTAAGTCTCAGATGTCTCATTTGGTAAATTGGAGATAATCCCCCCTTCATAGAGTTGTTAGAATCAGAGGGAAAAAAACGACAAACAAAGACCATGACCTGGAGGACAGAAGTGTTCAAAAACATTAGTTCTGTCTCCTTCCTTAGTGGAAGCTGCCGTATCATTGAGCAAAGGACTTAAGACTTCAGCACCTTAACACAGTGCACCTCATGAACTCTTGGACCTGTGTTCACCATAATCACCACCACAAGTGCCAGGTTTCCCAGACTATTGACTGTCTCCTGCACCCTCTCCCTCTATAGTGCTTCATGACAGAACCTGACCCAATTCTCTGCTCTTCCCCTCCACTCCTCGACCATCCTCTCCATAGCCCTCTCTGGATCATCAGTGAACAGCAAAGTCCTTTTTACGGTCATTTACTTCTTGAAATATTCTCTTTCCCTTTCCTGTCCTCTGAATCCTTTCAAGGAGTGGTTTATTTATTTTTTTTCACATCCTGTATCTGTCAGGACCAGAAAGTGGGGTTGGATTCTCTTTCAAAATCTTTTGCTACTTGGAAATCATCTCTTTGCTTCTATTGGAGTTGCTGAAGAAGAAAAAAAACAGTCACATGGAGAGTCTTCCTTTGAAAAAGTACAAACAACTATCCCCAAAAAGCTACGTAGAAGTCATGTTTCATTTCAATCATCTGTCCATTTCTCAACTTCTATTTATAGCAAATTAGCAAAATTGTTGCCTATACTTAATTACCCCCATTCATGCTTTTGAAAGAAAGAAAGCGCATAGTAATATTGTAGTTCCTTTATTTCTCTATAATGATCTAATTTTATTCATGCCCCCAACACCCACTCCCCTCTGAGTGGAGTAATGAGATTACATTTGGACCAAAAGTGTAAATGGTCTAATAAATTCTACTACGGTCACTTTGGACCCCTTTACACAATTACTCAAACTTCTGATTTCTCCCCTTCTCCTGCTCCTCTCTAAGATAGAAAATGGTTGTATGAAAAACCTTTTAAGGCTGAATGACTTGTAGGACAGATAACTCTATGATCTCACCAAAAAAACAAACTCATAGAAGCGAAGAGTAGAAAGGTGGTTGCTAGGGATGGGGCACAGTAAGGGGGAAACGGGTGAAGGTTGGCAAAGGTTGGGAAACTTCGAGTTATAAAGTGAATAAGTTCTGGAGATGTAATATACAGCATGGCGGCTATAGTTTACAATGCTGCATTGTATATTTGAAAGTTACTAAGAGAGTAGGTCTTAAAATTTCTCACTGCACACACACAAATTTTAGTTATATGAGGTGATGGATGTAGTAACTAAACTTACTGTGGTATAATCATTTTGCAGTGTATACATATATCAAATTGTCATGTTGTACACCTTAAAATTTACTCAATGTTATATATCAATTATATCTCAAAAAAGCAATGTTATATGTCAATTATATCTCAGTTTTATTCTATATGCAAGGATCATTCTAGAAAAATTGAAAAACATAGAAATAAATCTTATCCCCCCAAAACAAACAAAAAACAAACCAAAGAAGTCTACATGGCCTTGTGGGGAAAAGACCCCAGACTCTACTGCTGGTCCTGGAATGTGCCCACTTGACAACTGCTGATGCATGGGAAGGCCATTCCCGTCTCTAATTGTTTTGTTGACATGTGCTACTGTCTGTAGCTGAGGAATTCATGGTATAGTCAGTTCTGCTATAATGCTTGTTTTAAAAGCACGATTGATATATTAGGGAATAATTAGCATAAATCCTGCTTCCATTTGCTTGTGCTGAATTTCTTGAGCAGGAAGGAGTAGGGGAATCCTGAAAACTACACCAAGCAGAACTGAGCCCTTAGAGGAGTATACAAAACACATATATGCACACACCTCAAGCAGCTCCCAGCTGCCTCAGTTTACCCCATGTGTTATGAGCCACTCCCATACTCATCTGGTGTTGCAACGTTTTGTTTCTCCACTACTTTCCAATAACTCACAGCTGTAACTCTTCTAATGCCCAAATTTTCCAAAGGCAAATTTCAGGTCTTTTTCAGGGGAAACTGCCATATTTATTGTAGTATTTTTGTATTTCTCAACTATTTAACATGTGTAAACTATACCTTCAGTTTAACTAGGTCCCGGTATTTATTTTTATGTGCCACTGATAAAATTTTTTTTTTTTTTTTTTTGCGGTACGTCGGCCTCTCACTGTTGTGGCCTCTCCCGTTGCGGAGCACAGGCTCCGGATGCGCAGGCTCAGCAGCCATGGCTCACGGGCCCAGCCACTCCACGGCATGTGGGATCTTCCTGGACCAGGGCACGAACCCGTGTCCCCTGCATTGGCAGGCGGACTCTCAACCACTGCGCCACCAGGGAAGCCCTCTGATAAAATTTTTTGAGTGTCATTCCCAAACCTCATTTTCCCAGTAAGCCCTGAGGTTTTTATTGCATGGTTATTATTAGGAACATGTACGTCTCCTATAGCAAAGCTGACTATATAAACTATTTAGGCCAGGCCAGAGTCCAGCTTACCTTTCCTTCTAACTTGCCTTTTTTCAGCTCTCATTGAGATTACAGATCTCTTAAAGTTTCTGCCTTATTTTTTATCCAAATCCTGCTCTAGATGTTTCACCCTACAGGAACCTTTCATGCTTTTCTGTTCTTCCAACCTCACTGACCCCATGGCAGGTTTGCAAGCCCTAAATTCATTTTGTCCAACACAGTGGGGCTAAAAAAGGCCCAGGAGGCCAACTAGACCCTCTCTTTATCACAACGCCATTAACCATGCCCATGTAGGTGGCACATGGTCACCTGTCACAGGAGCCTTCTCCAGAAACCCAGACAGCGGAGAGAATGCGTCCCTTTAACGTGAGCCTTCCTCTAAACTTACTCTATGCACATCCTCCCTTCTGGACTTTGAAGGTTCGGGATGAGGAGATAAAGGCTCAAGCCTTCAATGAATCCTTCCTTCAGTGTTTCACTTTCTTCCCTATCCCCTGATCAATACACGTCACTCTGCTTTCTCCCCCAAGGTTTACCTGAAACTGCTCTTTGCCAGTGTCTCCAAGACCTTCCCTTGGCCATAGACAGTGAACACTTTTCAATCTTTATTTGATGGGATCTGCTAAAAGAATATGCAGTGGTTATCTTTCCTAATTTTCAAGTGGCCTTCTTGACCTCTCACCTCCCTGGTGGTTTTTCCAAAGTTTGCTTCTCAGACTCTCCTCCCAGACTGACTTCTAAATTTGGGGTTCCTCAAGGTTCAGGCTTGATATCTGCCTCTTCTCTGTCCTCAACACACTTGTTTAATGATATCCTCTATTACCTTAGCTTTAGATATCATCCATCTGCTGGCTTTCTCATCTCTAGCCCACACCTTTCCTCTCAGCTCTAGACATATATCCAACTTGCCTACTGGTAATCTCTACTTGGAAGTGACAAAGACTTCTTAAATTTAACATATCCAAAATCAGAGTTGAGTTTCACTGAATTTTATTCCCATTGCTCTCACTCCAAATTAGCCAGAATTCTTTCCACCCTGGCCAGCAAGCAGTCTTTACATTATCCAGTCTTTATGTCACTAGGTTCTCATTGAAAGCCTGGCTTTGGGGTATTTGGTGTATAGAGGCTGTTATATGAAGTTTTTCCACATATGAAGACAGTGTAGATGGCTGAGAGAATAACAAATAATAGTGATGATTGGTGGATTTGTGGAGAGAAGTTTATTCTCATATATTGCTAATAGAAATGGGAATTTTAACAGTTTTTTTGGAAAGCAATATGGAACTATTTGCCCATCAGTTCTACTCTTTAGACTCTCTAACATAGAAATAAAAACACCAATATATAATAAAGATATTTCAAACAGCATTGTTTATAGTGGCAAAAAACTATCAATAGGACTTCCCTGGTGGTGCAGTGGTTAAGAATCGACCTGCCAATGCAGGGGACACGAGACCGAGCCCTGGTGGGGGAAGATCCCACATGCCTCAGAGCAGCTAAGCCTGTGCGCCACAACTACTGAGCCTGCGCTCTAGAGCCTGCAAGCCATAACTACTGAAGCCCGCACGCCTAGAGCCTGTGCTCTGCAATAAAGAGAAGCCAGCACAGTGAGAAGCCCACGCACCGCAACGAAGAGTAGCCCCTGCTCTCTGCAGCTAGAGAAAGCCCGCGTGCAGGAACGAAGACCCATCACAGCCAAAAATAAATAAATTTATTAAAAAAAACTATCAATAAAGTTAAAAGCCATCTATGGGGAAGGAATGAATCAATTGCAATACAGCCATATCATACAATTATCATATACCCAATTAAAAATGAGTAAAATATATACAAGGTAATTTGGAGGGATTTTCACAATGAACAAAGCAAAGTGGGAAAAGGTGTATCTAACATTAACTTGTGTGTCTTTATGAGTATTTGCAAATGTTTCTGTGTAATGGTTTGAGTATGGAGAAACGTATCTGACTCAGGGTGGTAGAATCTGGGTTATGTTTTTACTCCCTTGTTCTTTTATCTGATACACACACACAGAAGGATGAATTATTCACATAAATTTTCACAGAAGTTATTTTACTTATAAAAAAAAAAAAAGAAAGAAAAGCCTTTCTTCTCCTCTCCTCTCCCTTCCTCTCTCCATCCCTCCTGCCATTTGTCTCTGTCTCTATCACTTCCACCTTATCCAAGGCCGCACTGTTTTTGTAAGGGCTACTGCAATAACCTGGTATCTTTTGCCATCCATTCTCCACCCAGAAGCTAGAGTAAACATAAAAACATAAATCATACCTTCTCACTTTCCTGATTAGCCTTCCCTTATACTTAGAATAAAATCCAAGCGCCTGATCAAGGCCCTGGATGATCTGGCTCCTGCCCAACTCCACTCATGCTGCCTTCTCCATTTGCTCACTATTCCAGCCCTAGTGACTAATGGGACTTCTGAAAATGCTGAGGTCTTTTCTGTCTCTCCTGGAATGCTCCTCTTTGCGCCCTTCGCTAGTTCGTTTCAGTGTACTTCTCTGCCAGAACGTTGTGTTCTTGATATATTAGGGAACAATGTGCAGAACAAATATATGAGGAAACAAGTAGTGTGAAATGAGCAGCCCAGCTGAGCCACCCTTCCTTCCTGCAGTGTCCTCTACCACTTTGTTTCCTTCACAGGACATGTCAACTATTTGTACACCCTATTTCACTTGTTTGTTTATACATTGCCTATTCTGCCACTAGAGTACAAACTCTAGAGTTCAGGGACAGTATCTCTCCTCTTTACCCATTACCTAATACAGTTCTTGGCACATAGTATGTGATGTATTTGTATTTATTTGAATATATTCAGATAAATATTGATTGGAAAAAATGAACAAATTGGTGAGTGAAGAAAGAAATATTTTCTTATTAACAGAACTTAGGAATATTTTAAATGAATTGTGATCCCTGAAGTTATATGAGTGTATGTATACACACAGACACATACAAATATTCTCTTGTGTTTTGTGTGTATGGAGGTAATTCTGCTAGGTTTAACCTAAAAATGTGTTACATGCAGATGCATTTTTCACAAAATGGGGATTTTTTCATATTTGGAAGATGAATGCTATATGGCCTGGTTTGTCTATGAGGTAAGACAGTAGGTTAGAGAAATTTCAGATCAAATTTTAATACATGTCAGCTCTCAAAGGTCAGAGGGAAGAAACATTCCCTAACTTTTTTTTTTGGCCGTACGCGGGCTTCTCACTGCCGTGGCCTCTCCCGTTGCGGAGCACAGGCTCCGGACACGCAGGCTCAGCGGCCATGGCTCACGGGCCCAGCCGCTCCGCGGCACGTGGGATCCTCCCGGACCGGGGCACGAACCCGCGTCCCCCGCATCGGCAGGCGGACTCTCAACCACTGCACCACCAGGGAAGCCCCTCCCTAACATTTTTGATGACTTCTTTCTGTCCACAGTATTACATTTCCTAAATGACAATAAGTAAAGAAAAGATGGAGTTAAAATTAAACTGCACCTGAAATACCACATATTTGCCAAAACCTTGAAGGAAATAGATGAAATATTCCTGTCTGAAGGCTGAGACCAAACAGGATCTGATCTATACCAGCAGAATTACTAAGAAAACACTAAGGTGCTTCCTGACCTCCAGGAGAGGTGAATGATGCTCAATCAATAAGCGTCTAGCTGAAGTGCATTTTGGCTTGGAACATATACAGGAGATAACTTAAGATGTGATGTATCCTAGCTGTTGTTCGTACTCTATCAACAACACTGGTGCTTTAAATATGCATTTACATTCACATATCCTTCTCCACATAGAAACGCAAACAAATTTATACACTAATTAATATTTTATTATTCCTATAACTAGAATGGATACTGTAAGAACCACAAAGTATGGTCAAGGCGCTGAGTGAAACGTTTCTTCAGCCAAATAATTCAACTCATGATGGAGTATGTAAGTTGAAAGAACCAGAGTTGAGAAACCAAATAAATCTGTCTTTGAAATTCTAGGCTGCACTCTAGCTGTATGAGCTTAGAAAAGTTATATGACTTGTCCAAACCTGACTTTGTTATCTGTAAAACTGAGAAAATAATATCTGTTCATAGTATTGTGTGGCAACCAAATTAGAAAGTATATGTAGAATACCCCATACAACATCAGCATATTAATAAGCACATGGCAGAATACTGTAGGTACATGGATGGTTCTTTAAGAGTTTATCTAGTTAAATGTAGTCTAGTGTAATTGGAAGGTTATTAAGGGTGTAAAATTTTTTTTCCTCCTGTATACTTTATTTTTTTAACATCTTTATTGGAGTATAATTGCTTTACAATGGTGTGTTAGTTTCTGCTTCATAACAAAGTGAATCAATTATACATATACATATATCCCCATATCTCTTCCCTCTTGCGTCTCCCTCCCTCCCACCTTCCCTATTCCACCCCTCTAGGGGGTCACAAAGCACCGAGCTGATCTCCCTGTGCTATGCGGCTGCTTCTAAGGGTGTAAATTTAAGCTAGAGTTTTTGCTTGTTTGTTTTGCAAGCAAAAAGTCTGGTTAAGTTAAACAAAAGGGATTTACTCAGAGGGATAATAAGTATCTTATAGAATGGTTATGAATGCTGGAGAACAGCCTTGGAAATAAGTCAGACACAATAGGAGCCAATTTGGCCCAAGATTTCTGGCCTCAAGAACTTGAGATTCAAGAGACTTATTTGGATTCATCACCCAGATGAATGCATTTTACCGTTACTTTTTTATCTGTCTCATGCAACTCAGCTCAAAATTTTGAGATTTAAGAGAAAAAGTCTGATTGGCTGAGCTTGAGTTACCTGAACATCTTTTATCTGTAGGAGTCGGGCACCTCTAATTTTGGACCGGTCAATATTTCTTGCAAAGGAGAAAAAGTAATTCCTCGGATCAAAGCTCAAGCTGTAAGAAGGGCAGATTTTAAATGAATTAATTGACAAGTAAATACTTAAAATAAATTCATTAAAATTAAAATGTCGGGCTTCCCTGGTGGCGCAGTGGTTGAGAGTCCGCCTGCCGATGCAGGGGACACGGGTTCGTGCCCCGGTCCGGGAAGATCCCACATGCTGCGGAGCGGCTGTGCCCGTGAGCCATGGCTGCTGAGCCTGCGCGTCCGGCTCCGCAACGGGAGAGGCCACAACAGTGAGAGGCCCGCGTACCGCAAAAAAAAAAAAAAAATAAAAAATAAAATGTCACTACAGATTTCCAAGTGACCCACACTGCCTCTCGAACAAAATGGAAAAGCATTGAATAAAATTAGGGACAAGATGAAGCTTCGGTGTCAAAGTAGACAGGTGGGTGGTGTGCTGTCATCACCAGTATGCACCAAGGGAGTCATTCAGTGCTGACTAGCAGAGCCCTGGGATTCCTCAGAGGTGCCCCAGGGTGGCTTGGGCAGGAGGGTCAGCTTGAGCCACTGGGCCTCCCCTCCTATTTTAACTGGTTCAGCCTGTTTTGTTCTTATTCTTCTATGTAATGATATTCCACACGAGCTTCACTTTTTAAAAAAAGAGTTCTGCTGCTAAAACAAACATTGGAACAAGAAGAACAGAAAGTTTTCAAAACTACAGAACAAGGGGATAACATTCTAGACACAGTCTGCATAGTCTACAATGTCTTTGATATTGTGAAGGAAAATGAGCTAAGGGTTAGCTTGCAGCTTCGCTGTGGAATAGTTTTTGTTAAATAGGTGACATATAGTCATCTTAATGCTACAAATATTGCATTTATGTTGGTATAGTATCTTCCAGTTTTTCAAAGACCTTTAATAAGCATTGGCTCATTTGATCTTCATAGAAAGCAAGGAACCTAATGTTACCTCCACCTATAAATGGGAAATGCAGGTGCTGAAAGATGAAGACTCAATGGCGAGACTAGCACCTGTCCTGACTCAGTACGTTATGTGTTATATCAATATTTTCAATTAAAAAATGGGTGAATTCTATCTTTAGATAATAATTAAATGGAATCACAATGTTTAAAAACAGAAAAAGTGGAGCCTCTATGGTTGGGTTGGGGTGAAGGGTCTGGGGCTCCACACAGCCCTCCCTGAACACGAGTAGGACTCCCGAGGTCTCTGGGAAAAGTAATGCTCTGCGTTTCACAGTACAAAGACTATTGCCAGCTTTATTTCCCAGGGATTTAGTTGGCTCTCCTTCCCTCCATTTGCTCCACATCATGTAATACATTTTTCCTGTGTGGCCTGGATCGCAGAGGTCAGCGGTAGTTAAGGAAGCAATGCAGGTGGCACTGTTAAGAAAACAGTCTGGGGACAGGAAGGCAAGATGCTTCTTTGGTTTTGTTTTCCTGAAGTTGACATTGATTTATGGTGGTGCCTAAAGCAAGGCATGGGATTCATATGCCACCATTTCTGTGTTATGAAAAGATACCAGGGGGCCTTTTGTAGAGTTTTCCTGTGTTAACCTGAGAAAGGCTCTCAAGATCTAAAATGCTCTCCTTCCAGAAACAATTACAACAACATTTGAAAGAACATCCATGATCCTGACCAAAGCTGTTCTCACTTTTGCATGAATTCTTCATGGGTTCTTCTTTTGTATGAATAGCCCCTAACAGAATTATATAAATGTTTTCATATTTGCTTTATCTGAACAAGCCATGTTATAATACTCTTCTTCACCCACTTGTGATATGAGATTCAAGTTCACCATGCATATAGCACATAAACAAATACATATTTACATTCATATTCATACTCCTATGTACACACTACTCAATTAAAGCAAAACCAGGCCATAAAGGGTCTTCAGTTTTATCAAAACTAGTGTCATCTCTAGTGGTGGACTCAGAGCCTGGGATTAAATGTTGCTGGATTTCCAGTGCTATACAAAGAAGGGACAAACAGAGGAGTGGGAGGGAATCAGTGGGATTTGATGACTTTTTGGATGTACAGAGTGGGGAGGAAAAGGTGACTCAGGGTTATGGAGTAGGAAGGCACGATAAGAAGTTCTTATTATAGAGGAGAACTGGCTGAAGTTTCGCAGTTAGGGGCTGGCAGGAACTTAAAGGCAGGGACAGCAGTGGTTAGTGAGGTAGGTTGAAGGAGAAAAATGGAAGAAAGCTGAAAAAAACTTTATTTTGCATTCTGACTAGGAATGACTAGGAGTCTGACTAGGAATGACTTTGCCTCTAATATGTAATATCAGTAATCTGATTGCAAATTAAGTTGATCAGATATTTGGATATTTTGTCACGTATAAATGTGCATGTGTGTTCATGACAACTTTTTAACACATTTACTATTCTGATGATGTAGGTATATCTTGCTAACTATGTCATAAACAAAAGAAAAGGGATGTTTTAGGAAGAAAAATGAATTTGGGGTGGTATATTAGTCTTCTCTAGAGAAACAGAACAAATAGGATGTATCTATATATGGAAAGAGATTTATTATAAGGAATTGGCTCATACAACTATGGAGGCTGGCAGTTCCAAAATATGCAAAGTGGGCCAGCAGGCTCAGAGCCAATGGTAAAGTTCCAGTTGGAAGACCAGCAGCAGCCTGGAGATCCAATGGTACAGATGAAGTCTGAAGACAGTCTTCTGGAGAATTGCCTCTTGCTCAAGGAGGCCAGTCTTTTTGTTCAATTAGGCTTTCAACTGATTGGGTGAAGCCCAACCACATTATGGAGGGCAATCTGCTTTACTCAAAGTTTACCAATTTAGTTGTTAATCTCATCTGAAAACTCCCGCGAAGTTGACACATAAAATTAACCATCACAGTTAGAAGCCGTAAAGATATAGAAATGGAGATTATTTTAGGTTCCAGGAAGAGTGAGGAACATCTTAGGAATAGAAACATGTCCTATGGGTAGGCTTTGAGGAAGGCATCTTGGTTTGATGAAGTACAGTCCTGATGGTGGAAAATGTTAACAAGCATATCAGTACCTGGGGAGATTCTCCATGTGATGCAAGTAGTCTTTAAGATCTATGAAGTGCTATACTTTACTTTGAATTCCAGTGTCTTTACTTCTATATTTTTAATGCTAGTCATAATGTCTTGCTTATGTTTCTTTCCACAGGGCCTAGATTAAATACATGTTGGTTACATTCTGAGTATACTATAATTTACAATGTTTGACAGTTTAATGACAATTTCTTTCTTGAAAGAGAGCCTCATTCACTTCATTATAAACTTTATAAAGTATGTGTGGGAAAGAAGAGAGCTAGTTGGTACAAAGCAGTGCTCTTGACTTATGTTTTCTGATTGTAACCTCCCCACCCACAAACACTTTCTATTACAGGGAATATCAGGGGCTGTAGGGAAAAAAAAGGAGAGAGTCAAACTAGCCTCACATTTTTGCACCCCCTTTACTCCATTATCTTCAACGCAAATGCCATCTTGAATTCTCTTATGATTTGGAATTTAGATGATGAGAAATTTAATATTTAAATTTGTATATTTGGATATATGTATATCTCATAATACTGCCATGTGGTATGTAAGATATTGTGTACTATTTCAGTTAGTGCTAGTCAATAGTTGAACCACATGCTCCTGGAAATTACTTAATGAATTTTCTCTTAGGTTTGTCCAAATCAAAAAGCTTTGCCCTAATACCCAAATGTTTCCTATGTTCCTGCATCCTTTCATATTCCTACCCTCCTCTCCATCTCCAGTGGCACTGCCAGCATCCTCCCACCTGGACCATTGCAACAGTCTTCCCGCCTCCATTTTGCTCCCCTCCAATCAGCATTCTCCTGTGCTTCCAGCTTAACCCTGACAACCTTGAATCTGCCTTTGCTATATCCTGCTCCAAATTCTTTGGTGAGTCTCCATCATCTAGAGGAGAAAATCCAAATCCTAGCCCCTGTCTCTGCTGTTAGCCTCATGTTTTAACCCTCAAGTTTTATCTTGCTGCTACTACTCATCTACTCATTTCCATAATCTTTGTTGGCCTATAATACCTTCCCCCGTGCTGTCTGGCAAACTCCGATTCTGTTTCAAATCTTAATTCAAGTGCTCAATATATTTAACTTTTATGTTTGAATCCCTTCATGCCTGTGGCTAGATTTACATTCTCTTCTGCTTTAGTGTGGTCTTGATGAAATTAGACATAATACCACATGGCTATAAAAATATCACATGATCTCAAAATCATTTTTATGCATCTCTCTGTTATGTTCTGAACTATGAGCTCTTTGGGGGTCTACATGTTCTGTGTCTTCATATTGCCAGCATCTAACAGAATCCTTGGCACATAACAGGGACTGAATAAATACTTGCTAAATGAAAGAATGAATGACTATTCTCTACCTCTTTTTACAGTTACAACTCACAATTGAAAACTGTTGTATATTTATGGGCAATGCTTCATCTTAGACCCACAGAAGTTATTGAAAAGACTGTGAAAAATGATAGTTAATTGTAAGTTAACAGTAGAAAGAAGAAATTATGTGTCCTCCTCTTCCCATCCCTGCCTTTCTGTAGCCCTATGGCAGCCTTTTTTGGTTCAGGAAAGGACATTTTTCCCTTCAAAGTGGTTGTGCCTCCAACATTACTTCACTACTGACCTAGGAACAGTTTAGGAGCAAGAAGGAATGAAAGAAAACTTAATTACTATACCAGAAAGTTTGAAGATAAAGAAAGCAATAGGTCAGTTACGATCGTGCTTATTACTAGACACTGGTTTTCGTTGTTAAACTAACAAAATAAAATTCCCAAGTGGTTCTTTCTCACAGTAATTCCCTTCCAGCTCTGGAGTGTTGGATGCAGATGTGTGACATGGAAAGATTTGAAACAGACAGCCTGTTAGTAACACCAGATTCTGTGATTTCTCTTAGATTCCACTTTACTCCTATTTCTTAATTTTCTCATTTTCTGTTTTTGTGTTAAATTGGGCAGCAGAAATAAGTCATTGGAGCAACATATTTGAGGAAGAACCTGATTTCCTTCCTATTTTCTTAAAAGTACATTTACAGATGCTCACACATACCAAAACGATGCATCAAGATTGGAGGTAATTAAGGATTCAGATTTACATAAAGGTGATAACATTTTATGACTTTCTCTTTTGGGGGGAAGTTGGCGAGGAGGTCTTGCAAGTATAGCTGCACATGTTCATCACCTTTGAGTCACAGATTTGCTCATTGTGGCTTGTGGGGGAGCAAAGTGGAAATACACTCTTATGGCTGACCAAGTTCCCTGCAATATGTACAGCAGAGACTTACCGGTTATCTTTAATTAACTTGGCTCCCGGCTCATTGCCTTCAGAGTGAGCTAATCTGTGCTTGAATGCTGTACAACCCACTATAAATGATAGTTCTCAAGGCAGCCTGTGTATTAGCTCAGCCTGGTCTCTGTTTCCAAGTTATTCTTTCTTGGTATCTTCTGGGTTAAATTAAGCCTGTTTGTCTACTACTCCTGAGGTAAGTTAACTTAATGGGTCATGAGTTTCCTTCCAGGCATCCTGCCAGAGGTGTCATGGATAAGGGAATATGGGATGAAAGACTGAAAATGAGGATGGGTGTGCGTGTGGGAAGAAATGAATCTCAAAGTTTTTGGCTGATGCAAGTCCAGGATTTTTAAGGACATGAGTAATTCTGTGTCTTTTAAAGGCCAACCTATAAACCCAGGAGTTTCTGGCTAACAGATAGAACTAGAATTCAAGGATGAAACTCACTAATAGCAAGCCATGATTTGTTGCCTTTATAGAATGAGGTCAGCATGATTGCACTGTAGCCCTGAGTAAATGTATTTCTTAAGAATCGTCTACTGTGTTTTAGGGTTTGAAGGAAGCTGATTCTCAGAGGCCATGGCCAGAGTTTTAGGAAATTAATATGCTAGGACTTGTCGCCAAATTATATATATTTTCTTAAAAATATACCACTCTTTGAAGTTAGTAGTATTGTTCTCATTTTATATGTGAGAAAATTAAGGTTCATATAGGCAAAGAGACTGTCCATAAAATAAGTGGCAGGCTTATAATTCAAATTCTGTTCCCCCTGACCTCAAAGCCAAATTCTTTATTCCACACCATTAATCATCATTTGACTAGAAGGGATTTGTCCCTCAAGTTGCTTACTCTGGTTTCAGTGGTGATCTCTGTGTCTAGGCAAAATGTGTCATTGACCACAAAGCCTACAAATTGTTAATCACATCAGTGTTCAGCTTATGGGCTCTACCACCTTGCGCTGCTGATAGGATAGGCTCCAAGTCATTCTCTGGGTGAGGTTAAAGAAGTTGATTTTCTGAATACAGATTGGCAATGCTTGGTTACCTGTTTCTCTTCAAGTTATAAGATCGTGGCCTTAAGCCAGTGATTCACTCTGGCTTAACCTTAAAATGATCTGCGAAACTTAAAAAAAGAGAAAAATCCATGTCTGCACATTGCCTGCCCCCTCCACACAAACACCAAAGCAGATTCTGATTTATTTATTCTGGGATATATACTAGGCATCAGTATTCTTTTTTAAGCTTCCTACATGGCTCTAAAATGTATCCAGCATTGAGATTTTTCCATTACATAAGTAAGCGCCCTGTCTTATTCCAAAGCAATTGTATTGGCAAATAAAAATTGGGTAAAAGAATGAAAAAAGATTGTATTTGTTTTTAACTCTAAGAGAAATTTTGAAAACCCATGATATTGGTTAGTTGCTTCCCCATAAAAAGAAATAAAGCAAGATTGTGGAAATTTGATTCAATCCAATAAATGTTTGTAGGTGCCATAGAGGATACAAAAAAACAATGAGTCTCTTTCTTTAATGGATTAAAACCTAGTAGAGTATATAAATGTACACATAAATAACCACACTTCTGTATAAACTTTGTCAAGCCTGCCAGTAATTGTTCCATGAATTATAAAGTGTACAATTATATTGTTTCAAAGAGAAGGAATGGATTAATAGTATTAGAAAGCAAGGCGTATTTGGAAAAGCGGTTAGGTCAGTATGGCTAGAGTACAGGGATCAAAGAAGAGAGTGGCAGGGGATGAGCTTGGAAAGGGGCAATACCTAGAACACCAAGTATTGTCTTTTATCTTCTGTCTCTTATTTATCTATTAAAAACACACATATTTCTTTCTTTTCCTTTTATTTGCTCTCATTTTTCCCTCTTCCGTCTCTTGATTGATTATAATAATTAGGTTGTTAATAATGACAATAATAATAGTAGTAGCTTTTTTGGGGGGCGGTTTCTAAATTCCAGTCACTATTATCTGATCAATTTAATCCTCACAACAATCCTAACATTATATAATATTATCATTCTCATCTTATGTCTGAGAAACCAGAAGCCCAAGGACACAGATCTAATAAAAAGTAGAACTGAGTAAGGTGATACAAGTGTCAGGGGACTCCAGTGTGGAGTCAGAAATTAGGCAAAGTGGCCTAGGTAAGTGAAGAGCTTTGGGCGGGTAAGGGGAGTAGCAGTAGGACACTGTCTTGCCATTGGGATCAAAACCATTCTCCTTTCTCCCTTGCTTCCCCTTCCATCTGGTTTAATAGGTCACAGTGGAAATCAGAACATGGCGCTGGATTCCATATATATGTGTTAGCATATGGTATTTGTTTTTCTCTTTCTGACTTACTTCACTCTGCATGACAGACTCTAGGTCCATCCACCTCACTACAAATAACTCAATTTCATTCCTTTTTATGGCTGAGTAATATTCCATTGTATATATATGTGCCACATCTTCTTTATCCATTCATCTGTCAGTGGACACTTAGGTTGCTTCCATGTCCTGGCTACTGTAAATAGTGCTGCAGTGAACATTGTGGTACATGACTCTTTTTGAATTACAGTTTTCTCAGGGTATATACCCATGAACCTAGGGGCAGGACAGAAATAAAGACGCAGACGTGGAGAATGGACTTGAGGACACGGGGAGGGGGAAGGGTAAGCTGGGACGAAGTGAGAGAGTAACAGACTTATATACACTACCAAACGTAAAATAGATAGCTAGTTGGAAGCAGCCGCATAGCACAGGGAGATCAGCTGGGTGCTTTGTGACCACCTAGAGGGGTGGGATAGGGAGAGTGGGAGGGAGGCTCAAGAGGGAGGAGATAATAGGGATATATGTATACATATAGCTGATTCACTCTGTTATACAGCAGAAACTAACACACCATTGTAAAGCAATTATACTCCAATAAAGATGTTAAAATAAATAAATAAATCAGGAGTCAGTTGTGTATTTGATGTTTGCCTTTACAGTATCTGTTTGTACTGTATCTTTGTATTATATTGAAAGGAAGAGTAAATTTTACCTTTTATGGGTGGCTGTTAATAGAAAAGAATAGTTTGGAAGTATATTAAGTTACATGTGAATTAATGGTTGAGAAATTATTTTACTGGTTTTGAAGAGGAAAGAATTTGTGGGGAGGCTATCAACCACCTACGTCTTATAGTGAGTTAGGGCACAGCCTTCTAAGCCACATAGCCCTGGGGCTGAATCCCATCTCTGAAGTTTACTAGCTGTTCAACCATTGACCAACTGCTTAAGCTCACTAACTTCAGTTGTTTTCATCTGTAACATGGGGATTAAATGGACTAAATTGACTTCTTTCCAGTCATAGTGACATAAGGCCACCAACAACATCCACCCACAAAGGAGATCAAGGAATTGGGACATCCTTTATTTCATTGCCATATTTTGAGATAAGAAAATAACTGTTATCTTGCTGTTTAAGTTCAAATTTCTAGACCAATTAAGAGGCCTAATAGAAGGCAAGCAGGTTGTCTGCAACATTAGGAAGGGGAGGAATCCCTAGATGCCATTTCCCTCCTTGTGAGTGTTAAAAAAACAGGAATGTATAAGGAAAAACACCCTTCTTTTTTTCTTCTTGAGCTCTGCTCCTCTAGTTAATTTGGCTCTAGACATTCCTCCTACTGCTTGACAAATTGATTCCTCCTGATTGCAAATCGGCTGGTCCTGATTTGCAGTGGGTACCCTCTGTAGATTACAGTCCTAGAGGAATTCTAGAAATAAATGGTATGTTTGCTTTTCTAAAAAAAAGGGATTTGACAAACGCTCTGGAAATACCCATGAAACCATCATAATCTTTGACCTCTGGTGGATTAGCTCCCAAAGCCCTCAAGAATGAATGTGCCATTCAGACTTAGAGATAACTCGTGTGGAAAAATTCTACATACATAGATGGGTCATAAAAATGACCCTTTAGATTCAGCTGCTTTGTGACTCCCTTATATTTTTATATTACTCTACAGTTTATAACAGTCCTGCATATGTATTATTTAATCCCCCCAAAATTCTTGAGAGAGATACAGGGAGTTGTTAGTATACCCTTTCAAACAAAGAGAGATTGAGGGAGGTTAATAGATCATTCCAAAGTGACTCAGCTAGTACCTATCTAAAGGAGCTCGACAAAGATCTCTCCTATGTCATAAAAACTATTGTGTAAATATAACTTCACAGGTCAAAATAAAACCACACTTATTTTGCTAGGATTTGTGCTAGATACTAGAAATAAGAAGCAGGTTAATTTTCCTCAAATCCATTCATTGAAAGTCAATTTGCCTAATGATCAATTTGCTGATTTTCATCAAATATGTCAAATATGTGCTTTTCACCTAAAAGCTTTAAAACGAATGAAGTCAAAATATAAAATACATTTTAAAAAATATTAACAAAAATTTTGCTTGTATGTCATGAGAGAAATCAGTCAAAGGGTTGTAAAAAATATGAACATATTGACGTAACAGAATTTCATAAAAAATAAATATTTCCTACATCGAATACTATTTTTCCCACCTGGAAACCTTAGGGAATGAAAATATCTGAGCTGTTTCTAGCAAATTAAAACCTAATATAATTATAGAGCACAGAATTTATATTCACACATATCTGAAAGAAATCAGTTTTTACTTAAATGTAACATAAATTTAAATTTTCAAAAGATTAGCCCAGCACTCTGGAAACACAATAAACAGGCTTAGTCCCCGCTTTCATTGCCTAACAGTCCAGTGGGTAAGGTAGATTTTAATCAAATAGTCACACTCATGAATGTAAAAGCATAAATGGAAAAGAAGGGAAGTAACAGTAACATAAAGAGAAGAGAGGATCAAGGAAGTTTTCCGTGCAGAAGGGACAGAAATAAAGATCTGAAGAATGTATAAAAGTTAATTGAGGAGGTCTGGAAATACATCCCTAGCATAAATTTTAGTTACTTTTTAATCTTTACATTAGCAGGGTCTGGGAACTTCATTGCCACATTTATTTGGATTTATAATGAATGTAGTTGTTTCTGCTGTGGCCAGCACTATATGCTTTTCCATTTTCTTTTTATGAAGGATCCAAATGCAGATTCACCAATGATATTGTTAGAAATTATTTGCATTTCAACTTGTAAGTTTTTCAGAGGCTTGTACTAACTTGTTTAGCTGGGCTTCAGTTAACATAAAAGAGTGGACTGAACATATTCATTTGACTGAATTAGATCCTGAATTTGATAATAACCAGCTCAATCACTGGTTTCTTTAAACCATACTCAGCTTCATAACTTTCCTGTATACCTGCCCCTCACTTGAAGAATAGTGTTAAATATGTTTTCCACCCAGATTTGTAAAAATAATGAAATAACAATATATAGGCAACTATAACAAAATAAAGGAAATTGAGGCCTTTAAAGAATGGTGATAACCGTGTTAGCAAATAGAAATTTTGTCTATAATATTCAAATTCATAAATATTTTTACTCATGAAAAGAAATGAATGTCTTTCCTATTTTACTTTTGGAAAATGAATTTTCTTTTATTTCCCTGGGTTTCAGGAACCCAAAACAAAAAAGAATAATGACATCTCAAGTACAGTATTAAATTGCTCCATTTGGCAGATACGCTAGTTCTCTTTTTAGTCTTTTCCTGAAGCTAAGTTGTCTTTAAAATAATCATCCTTTCATTGGCAAGATTAATGTTCACTGTAATTTGCATATTTTATAGGTACACAGCACATGTAAAATACATTTTTCTCAGGGAGAAACATGTACTAACATTGGAGATGTTAGTACAATAACAGAAATTATACTGTTACATTGAAGTATGTTGTATTATTGGAGTGACATCATCAAGATGGCAAATTAGGTCGTTGCTGACTTTGCTCCCCCTCGTAAAAGAGAACAACTAACAACTATTTAATAGCAAGATACCACTGAAAGAATCCTTGAACCTGGGGGTGAGGCTGAAGCACCCCTCTGCACCACAGAGACCAAGACAGTTGGCATTTGAGGGTAAGAGGAGCAGCTACACGTTGACTGTTTTGCCCCTCCCCCAGGCCAGTGCAACTTCATGCAGAGAGGTTTCTGCTGAGCCTCTGATTCCTACAGTGAGAAGAGAGAACCCAGAGGGGACAACAAGAGTCCCACCAGTATTGGGGTTGCTTTGTGGGAACCCCTGTCCTGATCTCTTACCACAGAGATTATGGGGGTGGGGGGAGTCTGCAGGGTTCAGCCACTGGGAATCTGAGCATGACAGAGAAGGCGGGGAGGGGCTTACAACAACGAGCACTTGGATCTTGGCAGAGTTCCTACCCGCATTACCAAGTAGTAATCTCAATTAGTGGCTTTGCTCATCTGCAGAACCAAGTAGTGGGTGCACTCTGATGAAGAAACTTGGTGGGTTCATATCTGTCTGCTTTGGATCCTCAAATGGGGAGACTCCTGGAAGAAAACACAGGAGAAAAGCCCCTTGACATAGGTCTTAATAATGATTCTTTGGATATGACACGTAAAGCATAAGCAACAAAATGAAAAATAAGTAAGTGGGACAACATCAAACCAAAAAGCTTCTTCTCAGAAAAAATAACCATCTACAGGGTGAAAAGACAACCTATGGAATGGAAAAAAATATTTGCAAACCATGTATCTCATAAGGGGTTAATATCCAAATTATACAAAGAACTCAAACAACTCAATTAAGAAAACCACACAGATAACCTAACTAAAAATGTGTAAACGACTGGAACAGACATTTCTCCAAAGAAAATATAGGAAAGGCCAAGAAGTACATGAAAAGATGCTCAACATGCCAGTCATTAGGGGAAGTGAAAATTAAAAACACAAAAAGATATCACCTCACACCTGTTAGAATGACTATCATCAAAAACACAAGAGAAAAACACACACACACACACACACAAGAGATAACATGTGCCGACCTGGATGTGGAGAAAAGGGAATCATTGTGCACTGTTGGTGGGATTGTTAATTGGTGCATCCACTATGGAAAACAGTATGATCCTCAAAAAATTAAAAATAGAACTACCATATTAGCCAGCAATTCCACTTCTGGAATATATCTAAAGGAATCAAAACACTAAATGGAGAAGATATCTGTAACACCATCTTCATAGCAGCATTGTTTACAATAGCCAATTCATGGAAACAACCTAAGTGTCCATTGATGGATGAATGGATTAAGAAGTTGTGAGAGATATATATATATATATATATATATATAATTTTATGATTTCCTCATAAAAAATGAGGAAATCCTACTGTTTACGACAACATGGATAGAACTTGAAGGCATTATGATAAGAACTTATAAGTCAGAGAAAGACAAATGCTCTTTGATCTCACTTATATAAGGAATCTAAAACAAACAACCAAACTCAGAAAAAGACATCAAACTTGTGGTTACCAGAGGTGGTGGAAGGTGGGGGAAGGGGGACTTGGAGGAAGGTGGTCAAAAGGTATAAGCTTCCATATATAAGATAAATAAGTACTAGGGATGTAATGCACAGCATGATGACTATAGCTAACACAGCCATATGATATATAGGAGAGGTGTTAAGGGAGTAAAGGCTAAGAGTTCTCATCACTTGGGGAGAATTTGGATGTTAGGTAAATCTATTGTAATCATTACAGACTATATGTAAATCAAACCATCACGCTGTACACCTTAAACTTATACAGTGATGTATGTCAAATATTTCTCAATAAAACTGAAAAATGTCATATTATTGTGTAAAATTGCCTTGCTTTTATTATCTATATTTTTAGCATTTGTGTTTTTAATAGCATCATAATTATTATGAGATTGAAATTTTAAATTCTAAGCAAGATTATCAATTTGTGATATATTTCTTGAGTTTTTGCCTCATATTGAAACCTGAAATTTTATATCATATTCTTTACTTATGTAATTTCTTATTTATTAATGAAGACTCTTATTAGTACAACAACCAGTATGCCTAAAACTTCTTGCTACCAGCAGTCGACACTTAATAATTATGCGGGAGAGATAGCACACAATAAAAGAGAAACCTACTTTCTAAATGCCGAAATTTTACTTATAAGTGAAGAAGATCAATGTGAATTGCTGGGAGACTGATTAAAATAGAAAGGACGATGTATAGTGAATAATATTGTAATATTTTTACTACTGTTGGAATCATTTAACAAAAGTGTTCCATAAAAATCCCACCACAGAATCAAGATGCTAATGTTACACCTCGTTTATTGCCAGCGTATTCAGTGACATTTTATAATGTACATCTGTCAGCCAGAGATATAAATGAATGAGGTGAACCATACAATTTATCCTCAGGAAGTTCCATTAAAGCCCCCAAAGTATAATATTTATGAGGTCAGAGTCAATTAATCAGATAGCTGTATTTGCTTATCAGCTCAGCAGGCTCTCTGTTGCACCAAATTGTTGCATTTGAAAATCTTTCATATTTGGCAAAAGAGTGAGTTTGTATGTGCTACATAAAAGCTATTTTGTAAATCAATTACTTTAGTAACAGGAATGTATTCAGTAGTAATTCATGGTCTAAGTGGAGAGAATGCAAAATATGTTCTTATCAGAAATGTTTTATCTCAGTAGGAGTCCCAAATATTCTTTACAACCTATGGTCGTCTTATTTATCCCACAGTTTACTGAATGAAAGGCAGTTATGAAAGAAATACAGGCTTGTGCTTGTTCAGCATGGTAATTCAAACTTTGGGTGTGGTAAAGTCGTAGAAGATGGTGGCAGAAGCAGAGCACATATTGCTTTTGAAAACAATCAGGGCAGAAATGAACAAGGACCATAAAAATTTTATGGTAGATATGGCCACTGTTCTGATAAAGAAGGGGCATGTGTAGTTAACCTCAGAGACTATAATAAATGACAGTTGCTGTGTTATTCACAGTGAGCTCCTAGCTTCTCTGCCTGGAAAGCAGGTCTCAGAGCAATTTTAGAAATGGATGCTTAGAGGAATTCATATGGTAAAAATATAATATCTCTTTCTTAATTAAAAAAATTGTTTTTGCATTAGAGGAAAGAGAACAGAGACCATGAAGACTGATATTCTATTAATAAAAATCGTGGTAATAATTCTTTTCCATGATTTGGCAGCCTGGATAGACATTAGAAATTATGGAAAAGGATTGTGGGTAATATAAAAATTTAGTCAAGAGACAATATACTAATTGTATCAAGCCCAGGAATTTACATTAAACTCCTATCATTTGCCCAGACAAGTCCTAGGTATTGTCTACACATATGAGGAGATGTGTATATGTGTAGGGCTGGGGGTTGAGTACAGTGAACCAGTGTGTGCCCACAGATACCCACAGTTGTGCAATGAATGCAGTCCGTTAATATAACCCAGATAAGCTGGGCTGCTTTATAATCCACTTAGCATGACATTGTATGAAAAGAAAACAGAAAAACAAACATATCACAAGTGACTTATTAAAGATAGCAAAATAAAAATATTTCTACCTCGTATCCTTTCTGAAACAAGCTAAAAAACAGTAAAAAAAAAAAAAAAAGCATAAGAAAAAACCCTCCTTTAGTAAAACTAGGGATCCATTGTTGCCATTACATGATGTAAGTTTCATAAGGAGAGAGATCTTCATTTGTTTGCTTTAGCAGTGTATCCTCAGAACCTAGAAAGTGATCAGCAAATGTTTGTCAAATAAATGGACTCTAGTTTTTAATAGCATCATATGCCCTTTTAATTGTACTCAAGTAGGAGGAAAATCCTTTTTCGTATTCCTTTGCTTTTCGCTCCTTCAAACTATGTCACTGAAATGATGTCGCAGGCGTTTGAAGTCCCTACTACATTATCTTTTACTCAAAGTGACAAGGTTTAGAGTTTTAGAGTAGCTTCTGGAGTATACTGAGATTTCCTACATACAGATCATGTTAAGAGTGGTGGAGCTGCATGAGGGAAGGGCATGCCATCCCCCAGCATATCAAAGAAGAGAAATCATAAGAGCCAATCAACTTTGCACTGCTGAGCAGAAGGTGAAGAGAAATAGTTAAGTGCTAAATCACCACCCATACTCTCTCTCTCTCTCTCTCTCTATATATATATATATCTCAGGAATACGTCCGGTTCACTGCATCTGTTGTAACATCGAATGCACGATGACCTGAGTTAATGCCCTCTCCCAGGGCAGAGGCCATTGGACAATTTGCACATGTGAAAAAACGTACCTGACAAGAGGCACCCTTTTTTCAACCCAAACTCGTAACTTTGGCACATTTCCACACCAAGGAGAGGCTTGGGTGAAGTATCTCTGTTTTGAAATATACATGCTAAATTGTTTTCCTTATAGTAATATGTTCTGACCTTGTGGGACTATGATTTTGTCCAAATATATTCAAGTTACTTGGTGCAAAAATAATTAGCTTTCATAGATGTCAATGTTTACTTAAGAGGGAACATCACGCTTCTTTATCTGATGATACAATTCAGAACCTTTCCAGTTTATCCTTCCTGATAAATTAGGTTATATTTCAATAGTTTTAACTTTCCTGAGATGACTGTATATTTCATTTCTGCAGCAAGTATGCAGTAATCCCAGATTTAGCATGTTTTAATCCATTAAAATTTTTATATGTTTACACTAAAATGTACTTCTGTAACATTCTAAATTCTTTTCGCTTGTACACATGAAGAAAGAAAACTTGGGGGATGCATTAAAAATATCTGAAATGACTTGGAATGGAAATGGCAGATATCTAAATAAAAGACAAATATGTAATTGTAACTGGACTGACATCAATAATCAAAATGCCAATGATAAAGTAGTAAAAGAAGAAAAAAAGGAAGGGAAAGACAGCGGAGCTTCAAGGAGAAAACTTTCAGAGCTGGTATTGTACTATATTCCGTGATTCCTTGCTGTCGTTCATTAAGTGAATAGAGGAACTCCATGTACATTATTAGGCACTTCTGCTTTCAAATTATCTCGTGTCCCCTGGGTTCATTTCCTTTCCAAGTCAGGAGAAGTGTTTTAGTAGTTTGTATCTTTTAATCCCAGACCCCTATCTTGCCCTTTCCCCTCTTTCCTCTCCCCATTGGTAACCATAGTTTGTTCTCTATATCTGTGTGTGTTTTGCTATTATATACATTTATTTGCTTTATTTTTTAGATTTTCCATATAGGTGATATCATACAGTATTTGTCTTTGTCTGACTTACCTCACTAAGCATAATATTCTCTAGGTCCATCCATGTTGCTACAAATGGCAAAATTTCATTCTTTTTTATGGCTGAGTAATATTCCACTGCATATATATATACACCACATCTTCTTTATCCATTCATCAGTTGATGGACACTTATGATGCTTCTGTATCTTGGCTATTGTAAATAGTGCTGCTATGAACATTGGGGTGCATGTAACTTTTCAAATTAGTGTTTTCATTTTTTCTGGGTATATACCCAGGAGTGGAATTGCTGGATCATATGGTAGTTCTGTTTTTAGTCTTTTGAGGAAACTCCAACTTCATGACACACTTGACCCTCAGTTTTTGAGCACTAATTTCACTTACTAAGGCAACTAGAACTTCTGGGAGAATAGGTAATACTATATCTTCAGGCAGAATAAATACATATGGACCTGAAATACTTTATTGCAAGAAAGCAAAGATATTTTCAGAGATGTTTGGTGTGTGTTGTGTTGAAAAGGGCAAAGAGGCTAGCACAGAAAGAAGTCTATTAGTGGCCAAACTCAAAATTTGAGCATCAGAAAGATAAAAATTACAGCCAATTGGAACAAATAAGGAGTTAAAGAAGCTATATGGCTATGATTATACTAAAATGGGGAAACTAACACAAAATGATAAAAAGTATTTGTAATGTACTTGAGTTTCTAATGTCATCTGTAGGAGATGCTATTTATTGTGTAATCAAATGACATGTATTATACTCTATAGTTTTGATTGTAGTCAATCAAAAGTTTATAAAATACATAGATGGATTTTTAAAATCAAAAATGGAAATGCAGAAAGACATATAAAATATGAAAGAATTTTGCATGAAGAGTTTGGCTTTCCCTGTGCTTCTTGTAACAAAATCATCATAGCTCTTTTTGTGGACTAGTATAGTAACTTATACTTTTGTTACTCAGCCTGTAAAATTGTGGTAGTCTTCCATGAGACAAAATTTAATACTGTTGTGAAATGTCATGTGGTTGTCTGGAAATGAAAGTTTATACAGAGAACTGAGTCCAAGATTGTGGTGTGGCAAGAACATAATAATCAGGGAAGGTGGTGGTAATATATGCCCCTTTTTGGGGAAAGAGTAACTGCCTTTCATACATTTCTATGGGGAGTTGGAGTTGTGTCTCTAAATAGCAATCTTTGGTCACTGCAACCTCAAGACTTCTTTTAGGGGCTTGTTTGGTTTGTGTCTGTCTTGTTGCTGAGACTCTTTGGGGGCAGTTTGTATGGAAAATTACAAGATTTTTGGTGGGGGGAGAGGAGTGTGGTGGGACAGGGCAGAAATGCTTATTCCTCATTCCTTATATTTTCTTCCATATGGAAGGGGCAATTCTTGCTGGGACATCCCTGGCCTCGATTGTGCTTCAGTCATTCTTTGCCTGGGCCGGGGGATGGGATGAATTAGATTGCTGAGATGGAAAGGAGAAAATGGGCATGTAGAGCCCAGCCTCTTCTGCTTGCATTCTACTCTAAGGAGTAGATTGTCGGTAAGGTACGAGTGTTACCTGCTCATTAATGCACAAGTCTTCCCTGGGCTGTACCAATCCTCCTTCTCTGTGGAGGATGCCTGCTCCAGACCAGGCTTGCCTGTGACTGCACAGGAGTTCGATGCCGTGATTCATTATTAGTAGGGACACCTTCCCAAAGAGAGAAATCACGTTCTACAGCCTATCCTTTATTGAGAATACAGGTGCCCGCATATTTCAACAACTATGATGTACTTGTCATACTTGTCATTTCTGAAATTGCAAAATGCCTTACAAACCCATGAGGTATTCGATTTTGGGAAATATAGTACCTTGTTCTTTCACCTACCATATCTTTGTCTTATTTCATAATTTGTTCAGATCCTGGGTAGGAAAAAAAGGCTGCTCTTTTTTGGGGGTCCAGCAGATTCTAATAGATATGTAAAAAGAGAAAAAAAAGAAAAAACAAACAAAAATTGAGTAAAATCCTAATTAAAGAAGAACCCAAAGTGTTTAATCTGCAGGATATTTTTGATCCTACCCAGACAACATTCCCAAGTAGAACACTTCAGCCACCAAATAGCAAGAAAGCTTGAATTTATTCTGACACAGCAATGGAAAAGACAGTGGAAAACCCTGAAAGGAACATGACACATTTAGAAACCAGAAACAGTAGATGGGGGTTAAAAAGTATTCCTTCCTGATGAAAGCCATGGGGCTTGTTAAGAGTATACTATATTTTGGAAGAATAAATTGGGGAGTTGATAGTCTATGTAGTTTAATAAGTGGATTACAATAATAAGATATCTTTTTTTCTACTAGCATTGAACTAATGTATCAAAATAACATTGTGAAAAAAGAAATGAGGCAAGGACATGCAGAAAAAAACCACCGTATACTCTTTTCTTATGGAGAGACAATAAAGAATAAAAAGATACTTTCAGAGACTGAGGTTTGTTGAACTGAGAGAATTGATCAGAAGTGAAACTCAGAAGGGAAATATATTTTGTAGGGAATGAAAGGCATACAGGCTATCTGGTAGAAACAAACGAAAGTTAAAAGATCATTAATAAATTCAAGGGAACTATACTGTTCAACCCCACCTTAAGAAAAAATAGAAGGGGAAAACTAACATAAACAACAAAAATACATCAAGAACAATAATAAAAACAAAAAAGCAAGACAGAAACCACCTAGCAAGGGTAGAATATTTCTGTTCTTTTGATCACAACATTTTATGAATTTGACAACATAGGGAAAGTTTAGTAAGATGAAGGTTTCAGTAGTGACTGCACTGGGCAGAATCTGCTGGACTGTCAACAGGGCAACAGGAGGACCTACTGTATAGCACAGGGAACTCTACTCAATACTCTGTAATGACCTATATGAGAAAAGAATCTGAGAAAGAGGGGATATATGTCTGGGTATAACTGACTCACTTTTCCTGTACAGCAGAAACTAACACAATATTGTAAATCAACCATACTCCAATAAAAATTAAAAAAACAAACCTCCAGAAAAACAGCAAAAGGAGTCTTCCCTGTAGTAGTGCCATTATCATGAGGAAAACCATATGCAAACTTTAAATATTTATTTATTTTCTTTATTTTCTTTCTTTTATTTTTTATTTTTTTGGCTGCGTCGGGTCTTAATTTCGGCATGCAGCCTCTCTTGTTGAGGCACGCGAGCTCAGTAGTTGTGGCGTGTGGGCTTAGCTGCCCCACAGCATGTGGGATCTTAGTTCCCCTACCAGGAATCGAACCTGCATCCCCTGCATTGGAAGGCGATTCTTTACCACTGGACCACCGGGGAAGTCCCTGCAAACTTTAATTAGAGGTAGAATCCAAATGGTCTCCTGAAACCCACCTGAGGCAGAAGTCCAAGTTGGTGTTTGGGAAAGATTTGTGCCACAGACAAGGAGTGCAGACATGAGGGAAAGAATCCCAGTGTATACATAATCCAAGTATGTACTCAGAAAGAATCTGAGAGTGTAACTTGAGTCTACATAAATACAAGTTGTCCCTCACAGACTAGGTCAAAATCTCCATGTACCTGTGAGGTCACATTGTTCTATCTTGTCTGCTAGCCAGTATCTATACCTAGAAAGACAGCTGGACCGAGAAAACAAGATTTCTGTTCATTCACTTGATTCAGGACCAGAGGTATGATAACAGCCTGTTTGGGCCAGCAGGACTGAGTCTGCCAGGGAATTTTCTGAGCATAGAATAGAGATTACACAGAAACTACATCCTGCTTAACTTTGAAGCTTCCAGAATGAATGTGTCGTATATATAGTAGAGAGTTACTGCACATATTGTGATTTGAATTAGCTGACAGCAATTAGGACAGAGCTCTGAGGGAATCGGGAACAGGGTTCATACACTTGATGGAAGATGAATGGAAGGAGGCTGGCACAGCACTTTATGTGGTCACAGATCTAAGTGCCTGTATAGCCTTGGAGGTAGGAAAGATGTCACTGATTGAGGGACTTGTCATATGTGAATTTAGTTCTGCCTACCTCACTCTTTAATGAGGACCTGTATACTCTAGTGGGTCAATTTAACTACTGTATTTAAACTATCATTTCATCATGTTTAGAGAACAGTACTGTCAATAGTCAATGAGATTTAATTGTAGGCAAGATCGTAGGCTTTCTGGGTTGAACAAAATAGGTAAGGCCATAGTGCAGAGCATGGAATTTTTAGGACACACATTCTAGTATTATAGTCAATCATAGTATTTCTGGGGAACATGGATTTGGGGTCAAAAGATCAAGTTTGTATCTGGAAAAAATGAGTTATTAAAAGAAATAGGGTGATTCTTATGGTTCTTATCTTTCAGGAAATATAAATATAATACGGTGGGAAAGATGGGACTTTCAGATGTTTTTCTATTCTGAAATGGTCTCTGTTTAATAGGTCTTAGCAATTCCTTTTCCCATACTTTGATGCCTCTCTGGCCACCATGAAGGCTGATCAGTGGGATTTAGCAAATACAGTCTTTGCTTGAACAAGGGTTAATGTCTCCACAAAGTGACTTGTGAGGTACTCAATTCTGAATTTGTTGGCATACTGGAGAAACTGGAGCACTAATGTTAGAAAGAGTGGCAAGGGGAGAGTCAACTCAGACAAAATAATGGAACTAGTGCCTGCTGGCACTTGGAAAGGTGATGGCAAGGTGGGTATCGGCTAGTGGTCATAAAACTTAAAGGTAAAACTTGCACCTTAAGTATGTTTATAGAGTCATGTTGCCTAATCTTTGCTGTACAGATCACATGTTGACATCCCTGCCATTCAGAGTTTGTATTCAAACAAACAAACCCAAAACAGATACCTACTTTAGCTAGTTGAAGCATAAAAGGAATTTATTAAAGAACATTAGGTTCATAGAATCTCCGATAAGGCCAGAATACCTGGCTTGGAGTCTATCCCATTAGGAACGATGCTCAAAGCAGATATCAGAATTGCTTCTGGGGAGACACCACTGCAGCCATCTCTTTTGCATCTCTTTTACCTGTTCAAGGCTTTCACCTATTTTTCTATTGTATTATCTTTCTTTTAAAATTTTACTTGTAGAAGTTTTAAAAGTAATGTGGATATTAATTTCTTAGTGATTTCCTATATAGAAAATGTTTTTCCCCATATTATACACTAGCTCTAGCTTTTTTTTCATTTAAAAAATACTGTCTATTTAATTATCAATTACATTGAATCATTTGATGATTGTTTTCCAAATCTTCTATAGCCTTATAAAATTTTTTTTTCTGCTTATTTTACCAATTACTGAGAAAAGTGTGTTAAATTCTGTCTTTTACTATGATTGTGGATTTTTCTATTTCTCTTTGGACTTCTGTCAGTTTTTTTCTCTATATACTTTTAAACAACATTATTGTGTGCACATTTATTTATAATGGTTCTGTCTTTGTGGTGAATTGAACATTTTATTATTCAGTGAATATCTTTACCTATAGCAGTGTTTACTGCTTTTTAAAATATATTTTATCTGTTAACAATATATCGATAGCCGCACTAATTGTTTTTGGGGGTCAAAATTTGTCTAGCATATTTTTTTGTCCTTTTATTTTCAACTTTATGTTTTCCTCAGTATTAGTTGTGTTTCTCATAACAGCCTATAGCTAGATTTTAAAAATATAATCAGACAATTTTTGTCTTTTAATTGGAGTATTTAGTCTGCTTATATAATTAAGATTTTAATTATATATATATATATATATATATATATAAAATTACTGGTTTATTTAGAGTCCCATATAAGGTATTACTCTATATTCCATCATATATACCTTTCTCTTTGTCCAAATTATGCTATGGTTCTTTTTTCTTTACTTTCTTTATATTAATTATTCTTGTTCCATTTCCCTTCTCTACTAGTTCGGAGGTTTTACACACTTTTTCTTCATTCAGTTGTTATACTAAAATCACACACACAAATTTAACACATCAGAATCTAAAGTTAATAATAACAAGGACCTTATTACACTTTGAATCCATTTATTTCTTCCCGTATTATATGCTACTGCTTTTGTGTATTATGAACCTATTTTGTTGCTTTTAAATTCACACTAGATTTTTAAAATGCAGTGTTACTTTAGATTTTCCTTGTATCTGGTATGATTTGACATCTGCTTGATGTACACCTTTGAGAATTTCCTTTAGTGAGAGTCTATTGGTAAATTTTTTGTTTTTCTTTTTTGGGAATTATATTTGCTTCACTCATGAAATCAGTATTTCTGGGTATAAAATTTTTGGTTGGCAGTTACTTTATCTCGCACTGAAGATCAATATACTGTCTCTAGTTCATAGTATGACTATTGGAAATACAGTTGTATATCTGTCACTTTTTTAAAGGAAATCTGTTCACTTGGGAGCTTTTCAGATTTTCTCATTTTCTTTATTGTTCTTAAACTGTATTATAATAAATCTTGATGTAGATTTCTTTTTAAATATCCTACGTGGGATTCGTTGGTTTCTCCAAATCCATGGGTTCATGTCTTTCATAAATTAGTATCCAGTATCCAAATATTGCCTCTGCTGTACTTACTGTTCATTTTCAGCTAGACTTCAATTAAATATATGCTACACCTTTGTCCTTCAACTTTCGTGTCTTAACTTCTGTTCTCTTTTTCATTTTTCTGCTTTTTTAATGTTGCTCATTGGATAACTTCCTACTAAGCCCACATTCTAATTTATCGTCTCTTCAGCTCTATCTAACAGATATACATTTATCCATTCACTTTTAAATTTCAGTTATTACACTTTTTCTTTCTAGAGGATCTATTTTGTTATGTTCATTAAACATTATTTTAAACTTGTCTTTTACTTCTTTAGAGGTTATCAAGTAAAATAATTTTGTATTATAGCCTTGATTATTTCAATATTTAAAATCTCTGCAGGGCCTCCTTTTGTCTATTGTTTCTGTGGGCTATCAGTCAAGGCAACTTTTTCTTCTTTGCTTTCTAAGTTTTGATTGAGGCACTCATTTTTCTTGGAAAAATATTTTTGAGTCTTTTTGATAGCTAAAGTGTTATGTTTTCTGCAGATGATTTATTGCATTTGTTTCTGCCTGGTACTTTGGGGTGGTAAAAGTCATGGGATATCCTTGATTTACCTAATGACTTGAGATTATCTTGGATGATACAGGCTATGTGATTTAAAACTGCAAATCCTTTTGAGGGCCAACTTGTAATTATGACCTTTCAGGTTGTAACTTGACTCCTAGACCCCACTCCAGGTTCTAGTTCCAAGGCAATTTTCTTTGTTGTTTCCTGAAAATGGACTCTGCCATCTAGGTTTACTTCTGCTTCACACTTACACTGAGGGTATAGCTCTTTGTGATCTCAACTTTATAATGGAGTACCTCTTATTAGAACCACCATTTGGAGGGCACTAAGCTTTGTCTTCTCTCTCAAGTACTATGAAGGACTATGGAAATACAAACTAAATTTACCTAGATTTGAAAAATGCTTTTAGACTATATCTGACTTCAGAAATCTGTTTATTTCCCTGAATTTTCAGCTTTGCTTTTATATTGTACTAGTAATTCTTTATTTCCGGCAACCCTTTTAAGCTTTAAAAAGAAATCATATATATTTTTTCTAATCTGGGATTTTCATTGTCTTTAGCAGAAGGATGTATCTAACCAGTCATGTTGAAACTGACAAGGCTGGGAAAGAGGAAGGTAGCAGATGAAAAGGTGTCATTTTACTGAAATAGAAATTTGCATTTCATTGGTGATTTCAGATCTTTTCTCTTCTTAATCCTGCATTATCATATATAATTGAGAATTGAAGCATTCTCATTTAGCATAGAAGGGGCCCTAGACAAATGTGTCCATCTATATTGGCCAGCAATAAGGAGAACTTTTCTTAAATTTCTTATTCAACTTTGTTTCTTTTGCATAAGCACACGTATAGCCCAAGTTTACTTTTAGCCTTCCTCATGTTTGCCTTTGATCCATTAATCAAAAGAGCACAAACCTTCTAGAAAGGGGCAAGAGTTCCAGCTAATACAGTATAGTATTGCCAGTAAAGAGAATTCTGTTGCCATCAGGTCTGTTGTTTTTATGATTGTTAATATTTTGTGTGTGTGCTTTGTTTTTGGTGAGTACTTCAATGAAAAAGAGCTCTGCTATTTGTTTATTTCTTTATTTTTACAAGGGATTTGCCCAGAATCTATGAAAAAGATGGTTTTTCCTGGTCTTCAATGATTTTCTGCAAAATTATTCATTACAGTTGTGATATATATTTTCTGTATCATGAATGTCTTTGATTCATTTATTTTCATGGTCTAGACATTTTAGATACTTTCAAATAAAGTTTAACTGCCAGTATCTCTGTGGCATGGACCATTGCTTTTCTGTTGTTAATTTCTTTGCTCAAAAGAATCAACTGGAAGTTGATTTATTCACTTTACTATTGTATTCAATTCAGCATTGTCCAAAAAATAGATTTTGGTGTCTTACTCTTATTCAGCCTGAAAACTCTTGGCCTATTTCATTAGCCTTCTCATAAGCCCTGTCACATTATAACCTTCTTTAATTGTATGTTCTGTATGAATTTCTTATTGCTGCTGTAACAAATTACCACAAAGTTGGTTGCTTAAGATAATATGTATTTATTGTGTGTTTACAGTTCTGGAGGACTGAAATCAGTTTTCCTGAGCTAAAATCAAGGTATTCCCTTGGTAGTTCTTGGGGAGATTCTGTTTTCTTGCCTTTTCCATCTTCTAAAGCCACATTCTTTGCACTCCTTTCCCCTGGGCCCTCTATCTTCAGAGCCGCAAGTGTCACATTGTTTTTCTCTGTGTCAAATCTACTGCCTCTCTCTTATAAAGACATTTGTTACTGCATTTAAGCCCCACCTGAATAATCCTGAATAACCCTCCCATCTCAAAATTCTTAATTTATTCACATTTACAAAGTCCCTTCTGCTGTATAAAGTAACATTTACAGTTTCCAGGCCTTAGGACCAGAATATTTTGGGGGGCACCATTATTCAACCTACTAGGACAATGGTTCCAATTCTTCCCCCTGCCATCATAGTTTGTAGCAATCCTTTCAGTGTGCTTTGCTCTAACAAGGTAGTAAAGCCACTGTAAGAAGACTCAAACTTGTTGTAGTAAAAATTGATAATGGTACCTTCATTTCCCCTTTTCCTCTCATGTGGAGCCACCTATTTTGTTCTGTTTTCAGATATAATATCTTATCATTTCAAAATGCACTGGAATAGGCTTGAAAAAGTTAAAATAATAAATATTACCTCTCAATGTTGTTGTTTCTAACTCCATTATTACCTAGTACCGAAAATTAGGTTCAGAATGTTCAGCCAGGGTGCTAGGTTCCTCCTCAATTAAGAGTCCTGGTTATTTTGTATATTCATGGTCAACTAGCAATGCACATGCAGGGTTGTGATGTGTATATGTGGGGGGAGGGGGCAGGCAGAATGGGGCAGAATATTCTTAGTGGCAGAAAATTAGGTATTGAGCCTGAGAGGAGCCACATGACAATAGCATATACAGAATTGGATGTTAATATGCAAATTAACAATAAAATTTAAATGATCTAGGTCCTTGCTCTTCCGGGTTACATAGTAAAATACAAAAAAAAAAAAACCCAAAAAGCAAAAAAAACTCAGGAAATTAGGTTTCCTGAAATACAGGGCATTCAGTCCCAAAACCGGGAGAGTCACTGGGCAAATTGAGACAAATAGTTTACCCTTCTCACAAACCACTTTTTAATAACTTCCTAAAAACCTCCAGATTTTAGAGTTCCCTGATTTTGTGAAAAACAAGGACTACTCAGTCATACGTTTTGATTTGGGAACATCAGCTTGAGGGAATCCGATCTGAAGTTCTCATGCAAAACCTATGTCAGGCTAGGTTCTTGTGGTTTGCCATCTGTGCTGAGAATTGTAAGGATGTTTTTAGGGTTGTCTTTCCTTGCTGTTGAGGGCCTTTGACTTTCCAAAAAATTATGTAACTGAAGTAGTTTTTCATTAGAGCTTCTCTTTCTCATCTGGAAGAAACTATCCCGTTTGTCCTTTACTTTTTTCAAGCACTGCTTATATTTTACAAGCACAGAGCATTGAATATATTATAATTGTAAAGAAAAGTGAAGTGACGTGTTAACATTGTAAAGCCAGTTAATGCCAGAGCCCTGGTAGAGCCGAGTTTCTGGCTGTCTAAGCCAGCATTCTCCAACACGCTTTTTCTAACTTCTTAATATCAAATGAGGAAGAAAATGGATACAGTTCACTGCCTGCATTTGATATCCTGCAATGAAAACAGGATGTTAGCACATGTGAAAGGAAGACATTTAGCATAGGAAGTAGCATATGGACCCCTTAAAAACATTATTTTGGGGTGGATTATGAATTAACCCTGGGTTTCCTTTTTTCTAAATTTGCATACTTTAACGATGCCAGCATTTCATTTATATTTGGAACAGTTCAAGTGTCTTGAAATATGGTTAGCATAATACATATCAGAGAGAAAGCCTCATTATTTAAAATATTTTTTATCTTTTTTTTTTTCTCTCAGAAAGTCAGATTTGAAATTAGCCTATTCTGGTAAAACGTGATGTGCTGTCTGGTGTTTTCTGTGCTTTTAATTCCAGTTATTCTGACAAAGTTTTTAAAAAGGTATTAGAGGGCATTTTGAGAAGATGAGACAAGTATAATGATTAAAAAAACTAAAGTTATGCAATTAAGGTGGCATATTAGAAAAGCCATTGTCCTTAAGAATTTATGAGGACTCTCTGGCTATTGAAATATTTCAATCCCTGTATATAGCCACCTAATGAATAAATAGATTCTAGTAAGAGAAAATATATTATAAGCATGAATGGATACACTTGGCTTTTATAACCAGAAAAATGTACACTAGAAAGGGTGGGGAGAGTCAGATTATCAGATGGATGGTCTGTTTAAAGGACTACCATGTACTGGTCTCAATTTAAGGGGAAGAAATGATGTGTGGGCATGTAGTATTACACTGCTCATAGAAGACACTTAACAGGTTATAAACAAATAAAAATCTGTAACTTAATGTACAGTATTTGCAAATGCTTGCTTTCCTTACTAAATTAGGGGAGCTGACATAGGGAATTGAATAAATAAATACATTTTTACCCTGATAAGTTTATTTCATTTTTGCCTGCATAACTAACAACAATAATAACAAAGGAAAATGACTACAGGACAAAATAACGAGACAAACCTATATTAACAAGATGGGATTAGTAAGTGTCTACGTAAACTATGCCAATACATGAAAATATATTATACATTAATACAGAAAAAGACCATGGATAAATTTTCATGAATTATCACTGCATTAGAAACATACATCAGTTAATGCTAAAATGGTTTCATTGTACTACCATTTTTATGAAAATAATTATTATGTATTTTCACAAAATAATTAAAATAGTATTATAATTTAAGATTTAAATAGCTTAGGTTTTAAAATATGAAGTTATTTAAGTATGTAAAAATGTTTGGCAGTTTACTGAGAGACCTTGTAAAAATAATACCTTAGCCTTATGTAGATTTCTTTTTTTTGTTCTAACTACAGGTGTACTTTCTTATTTGTTGCTTAATCCACTGATCCTTCCATTGGACAATGTTTTTTTTAACAAAACACAGATGTTGGACAGATTAAATAGGAATTCAAATCTTCTCAAAAGATTTTTAAGAATGTTTTTTCTTCATTCAGAGATCAAGTCCTGTTAGTTGTGGAGACTTAAATGTCTTTTCTACCCTAGTTTCATCTACGTAAATGCATGCTCAAGAGAGAAATATTAGTAGACATTTTCTTGAGATGTACATTAAATTTTTGTCTTCAAAATTTGACACAGTAAGAAAATTATATAGAGCACAATGTCTATTCTGAGTGTGTCTCTATTTAAAGATCAGAATAATTGCAATTATAATTTTAAATGGTCTCACAAAACATTTAATTTTACTAAGGCCTATTAATATTAAATTATATACCTAAGCATATAAACTAGTTAGTTTTAGAGCTGGGAGTAAACCTCAAATTTTCTTTTGCTTTAATGCAATGCTTTCCCCATAATATATGATTTGTACCTAAATTGATAGTGCATTTTTGTATTTAACATTTTGAGATGAGTGAGATTATTTAATGGAAAACTAATTCTCATCCATATAAAAGATGCAGAAGAAGTGGAGTCTTGCAGGAATAAGAATTGAGTAGATTAAAACACTTGGGCAATAGATTTGGCTCCAAGTTTATCAGTAGTTAAACCTGAGATGGAAACGACATTGAATTACAGTGTTTCTATTTTCTGACAACAAAGAACCTACACAGTCATCTAAAGAAACAATTTATTTTCTTGAAAGTGAATTCAAAGTGGAAGATATAAGAAAAGTGGAAGGAGAACTAGTATTTTCAGAGCACCAGTTATCTTCCAGGGATTGTATTAGCTACTCTATGTATGCCATCTCACTTAATTTTCATAAACACCCTGCAGGGAAAGTATAATTGCAGTTTTACATATGAAGAAGTTAAGCCTCAGAGAGGTTAAATTAATTTCCAGTGTCTGCCCCTCAACACCTACCAATCCCCGTCACTAGTAAGTGGGAAAGCCATGATTTGGACTCCACTGGCCTCAGGTGGATTATGGGAAAGAGAGGAGGTAATTAGGTACTGTGAAGTTTTTTTAAAGGAGTCCTCTATAAGATCAATTTGTTCAAAAGTATTTTCTATTTATGTACAAAATAAATTTTATGTTTTACAAATATATGTTCTGTATCTCTTAAAACAATTGAATTAATAATGAATAATCTTGCAAAATAGAAAGCACTGGGCTCAGATGGGTTTAACTGATGAATTCTACCAAACATTTAAGGAAGAAATTATACCAGTACTCTACAATCTCTTTCATAAGATAGAAGAAGAGGGAATACTTCCTAACTCATTTTATGAGACCAGCATTACTCTATTATGAAAATCAGAAAAGGTATTACAAAAAAATGCAGACCAATATTTGGCATGAACACAGATGCCAAAGTCTTCAACAAAATTAGCAAATTAAATCCAACAATGTAGAAAAACAATTATACATTATGACGAAGTATAATTTTATCAGCTGTGTGAGGCTGTTTCAACACTTGAAAATTAATTAACGTAATCAATCACATAAGCAGGCTAAAGAAGAAAAATTACATCATCATATAAATAGATAAAGAAAGAGCTTTTGAAAAAAATCAGAAAGAATCAACAGCAACAAAAAAACTCCTGAAACTAACAGCAATTATAGCAAGGTCACAGAATACAAGATTAATATACATAAGTCAATTGTTTTCCTATATACCAGCAATGAACAAGTGGAATTTGAAATATAAAACACAATACCATTTACATTAGCACCCTTAAAAATTAAACACTTAGGTATAAATGTAACAAAATTTGTTCAAGATTTATATGAGGAAAACTATAAAACTCTGATGAATGAAATCAAAGAACTGAATACTAGAAAGATATTCCATACTCATGGATAGGAAGACTTATTATTATCAAGAAGTCATTTCTTCCCAACTTGATCTGCTGATTCAATGCAATCTCAATCAAAATCTCAGAAAATTATTTTGTGAATATTAACAAAGTGATCTAAAGTTTATGTGGGTACAGATGGCCAACAATCATGTGAAAATATGTTCAACATTGCTAATTATTAGAGAAATGCAAATCAAAACTACAATGAGGTGTCACCTCACACTGGTCAGAATGGCCATCATCAAAAAACCTACAAACAGTAAATGCTGGAGAGGGTGTGGAGCAAAGGGAACCCTCATACACTGTTGGTGGGAATGTAAATTGATACAGCCACTATGGAAAACAGTATGGAGGTTCCTTAAAAAACTAAAAATAGAACTACCATATGACCCAAAAATCCCACTACCCTGGGCATATACCCAGAGAAAACCATAATTCAGAAAAACACATGCACCCCAGTGTTCATAGCAGCTCTATTTACGATAGCCAGGACATGGAAGCAACCTAAATGCCCATCAACGAGGAATGGATAAAGAAGATGTGGTGTGTATATATATATATATATATATATATATATATATATATATATAGGAATATTACTTAGCCATAAAAAGGAATGAAACTGGGTTATTTGTAGAGATGTGGATGGACCTAGAGAGTGTCATTCAGAGTGAAGTAAGTCAGAAAGAGAAGAGCAAATATCGTATAATAACACATATATGTGGAATCTAGAAAAATAGTATAGATGATCTTATTTGAAAGCAGAAATAGAGACACAGACATAGAGAACAAATGTATGGATACCAAGGGGGAAGGGTGGGGTGGGAGGAATTGGGAGCCTGGGATTGACACATATACATTATTGATACTATGTATAAAATAGACAACTGATGGGAACACACTGTATAGCACAGGGAGCTCTGCCTAATGCACTGTGTTAACCTAAATGGGAGGGAGTCCAAAAGGGAGGGGATATCTGTATGTGTATGGCTGATTCATTTTGTTGTGCAGTGGAGGCTAACACAACATTGTAAAGCAACCACCCTCCAATAAAAATTAATAAAAAAATAAATAAAGTTTATGTGGGGAGACAAAAGACCCAGAGTAGCGAACACAATATTTAAGGAGAGGAATGAAGATGGAGTACTGACACTACTGGACTTTAACACTTACCATAAAGCTCCAGCAATCAGGACAATGTGGCATTGTGAAAGAGCAGACAAATAGATGAATGGGATAAAGTAGAGAGTTCCGAAATAGACCTACTTAAATATAGTCAGCTGACCTTTGATAAAGGAGTAAAGGCAGCACAATGAAGCAAAGATAATCTTTTCAACAAATGGTGCTGGAATAACTGGACATCTACATGAGAAAAAATAAATCTAGACACAGATCTTATACTTTTCACAAAACTTAACTCAAAATGGATCATAGACTTTAATGTAAAATGTAAACTATGAAAATCCCTGAAGATGACATAGGGAAAAGCCTAGATGACCTTTGTTATGGTGATAACTTTTTAGATAGAACACCGAAGGCATGATGCATGAAAGAAATAATTGATAAACTGAGCTTCATTAAAAATTAAAATTGCTGTACAAAAGAGAGAAAAGACAAGCCACAGACTGAGAGAAAATATATGTGAAGAAATACCCAATAAAGGACTGTTTTTAAAAATACACAAAGAAGGGCTTCCCTGGTGGCGCAGTGGTTGAGAGTCCACCTGCCGATGCAGGGGACGCGGGTTCGTGCCCTGGTCCGGGAAGATCCCACATGCCGCAGAGCGGCTGGGCCCGTGAGCCATGGCCGCTGAGCCTGCGCGTCCAGAGCCTGTGCTCCGCAATGGGAGAGGCCACAACAGTGAGAGGCCCGCATACCAAAAAAAAAAAAAAAAAAAAAAAAAAACACAAAGAACACTTAAAACTCGACAATAAGAAAGTAACCTGAAAAATTAAAAATGGGCAAAAGATCTGAACAGACACCTCATTATGTGTCGTTAGGGAATTGCAAATTAAAACAGTGAGCTACAACTACAAACCTATTAGAATAGCCAAAATCCAAAACACAGATGACACAAAGTGTTGGGGAGGGTGTGGAGCCCCAGGAACTCTCATTCAAAGAGAGGAAATGCAAAAATGGTACTGCCACTTTGAGAGACAATTCAGCAGTTTCTTAGAAAGCTAGGCATACTGAACAACTCACAAGTCATACTTCTTGGTATTTACTCAAATGAGTTGAAAAGGTATGTCCACACAAAAACCTGCACATGAATGTTTACAGATACTCTATAATTGCCAAAACTTACAAGCAACCAAGGTATTTTTCAGTAGGTAAATAGATAAGTAAACGGTGGTACGCTGGGGAATCTAATATACAGTGTAGAGACCATAGTTACAATACTGTGTTATACACTTGAAAGTCGCTAAGAAAGTAGATCTTAAATTTTCTTACCGCCGAACACACAATTGTATTTATGTGAGGTAACGTATGTGTTAACTAACTTTATCTTGATAATCATTTTGCAATATATATGTGTATTAAATCACCATGTTGTACACCTTAAACTTACAAAATATATGTCAATTATATTTCAATAAAGCTGGAAAAATCGTTCCAGGCAATGGAATATTATTCAACACTAAAAAGAAATGAGCTATCAAGCCATGAATATACATGAAGAAATCTTAAAAGGGTCTTATGAATTGAAAGAAGTCAATCTGTAAAGGCTACACACTATGATTCTAACTATGCGACATTCTGGAAAAGGCAAAACTTACGGAGACAGTTAAGGGATCAGTGGATGCTAGGGTTTAAGGGAGAGGGTGGGATGAATAGGCAGAGCGTAGGGGACTGTTAAGACAGTGACACTGTTCTTTATGATACTGTAATGGTGGATACATGCCATTATGCATTTGCCAGAATCCATAGAATGTACACCAAGAGTAAACCCTACTACTGTAAACTATAGACTTTGGGTGATAATAATGTGTCAGTGTAGGTTCGTCAGTTGTAACAAATGTACCGCTCTGGCTTGGAAGAGAGGAAGAGGCTGTGCTGTGTGGGGCAGTGGGTATGTGGGAACTCTCTGTACTTTCTGCTCAAGTTTGCTGTGAATCCCAAACTGCTCTAAAAAATAAAGTTTATTTTTTTTAAAAAAGGAGGAGAACCATGTGGACCAGAACTTTAGGAAAAAGTGTTTATGGAGAAAAGGGGCCAGGGTGAGAAAAAAGGAAAGGCAGGTTGTTTGTTTGTTTTTTTAAGTTCAGGTAGCTCCTTGGGCAGAGGTAAGGCTGGGCATGAAATTCAAAGAAATATACAGAAATGGATGCATCCAGTGGAGTATCTGCCACATGGAAATGGTAAAGATTAGTGAACTGAGGTATGAGTCCTCTTGGAGCAAAGGCAAATAAGGCCATCTCAGCGTGGCCAGCCACGGGGCTGGGCCATGTCACCATAATTAGACTTCTGCCAAATGCTGGCTCCGAAGCATTTAGGTGCCTGAGACTTATCTAATGGTGGGCACAATTTGATTCTGGGTTATCTAATTGCCAGCTGCTGAGTGGATATTTGTAAAATGCAATAATTATCTCAGGCAGTTTTTTTCTTTTTCTTTTTAGCAAAACTGCAGTTGCTGCTAATTATGAACAATACAGTTGGCATTTTATTGGAGTGTCATCCACAGTATAATAGTCACTACAGGTCAAAAGCATTCAGCTTGTGTTTAGTCTTTGAGATTTTTCTTTCTGACAGCATCAGAATAGCACAAAGAAGGGAAATTTCATGGAGGTTTTCCCCAAAGAATTATGGTTTTGCAGTAGCACTGATTTATCATCCAAGAGACCAGTTCATAAAATAAAAATGTAATAAAACATAATGGGAATGGTTTTTCCTCATCCCTTCACATAGCTCTTATTAACATTAATGGGAATTGTACGTGAGTTTGGAAAGGGGAAGATGCCTGGTATTTTCAAAGGCTTAATATTTAAACGGATTCAATGCGAGGGTCTCATGTGCTTTATTCAAGCATAGTATGGAATAAAGGGAGGGACACAGGGCCTCTCTTTGGAGAATACTCTGCTTTTGTTGGGGTAATTTGATTTATTTTACTGTTCAGAAGTATGGCAAGATAGCAGGGGAACCATGAGACAGAGAGAGAAGGGTGCTGTTTTATTGCAAAGCTCAATGCACTGGGAATAAGTTCACTTATAATAATAATTTCAAAACACACCCTTGTAAAATGGTTCTATTTCTTCTTGATTTAGTATTCCACATGGTATATTTTATTCTACCCCGAACATATAAACATATAAAAAACATCTCAGAGAGGAAAAAGAAATGATTTTTTTCTTTCTTTTCTAATTGAATCAGCCCTTCAATCTCTCTGGAATTGCAGCCTTTGCCCTAAGCAACTGCCTTCCCCCACTCGGTGAGTGTTGTCCATGGGGTTGCAAGTGTTGCTGAGCAAGTAACACGACTCAGTTTATTTTTTATGATTAAAAAATATATATAACATTAAAAAAAAGAACGAAATGATGCCATTTGCAGCAACATGGATGGACCTAGAGATTATCATATTAAGTGAAGTGAGTCAGACACAGACAAATAATATTGTATGATATCCGTTATATGTGGAATCTAAAAAATAGTATAAATGAACTTATTTACAAAACAGAAACAGACTCACAGACATAGAAAGCAAACCCATAGTTACCAAAGGGGAAGGAGGGGGAGGGATAAATTGGGTGTATGGGAGTAACAGATGTACACTATCATATATAAAATAGATAACCAACAAGGATTTACTGTGTTGCACAGGGAACTATATTCAATATCTTATAATAAACTATAATGGAAAAGAATAGAACAAAAAAAAGAACATTGTTATACACATATATACGTATAACTGAATCACGTTGCTGTATACCTGAAACTACTGCAATATTGTAAGTCAACTATACATATATATATATATATAAAAAATTGTCATGGTGCAAAACTTAAAAGCAGAAAGAAAGTATAAAGAAAATAAAAAATGCTCAGGGCTTCCCTGGTGGCTCAGTGGTTAAGAATCCGCCTGCCAATGCAGGCGACATGGGTTTGAGCCCTGGCCCGGGAAGATCCCACATGCCACGGAGCAACTAAGCCCATGTGCCACTACTGAGCACACGTGCCACAACTACTGAGCCTGCGCACCTGGAGCCCGTGCTCCACAACAAGAGAAGCCACTGCAATGAGAGGCCCGCGCACCGCAGTGAAGAGTAGCCCCCGCTCACGACAACTAGAGAAAAGACCGTGCGCAGCAACAAAGACCCAAAGCAGCCAAAAATAAATAAATAAAATAAATTTATTAAAAAAATATTTAAAAAAATGCTCATAGTCTCACCATCCAGAAATACTGCTTGATTGCTACATTGTAATATATGTTTGTATATATATACACATCTATATATATGAATGTTTACGTATGTGTTATGAAACTGACTGATACTGTATATGGATTTTCATACCTTGCATTATAAAATTATTTTATGATGACTATTTCCCCAAGTCTATATACAGTCTTTGAAAACATGGTTTTAATGATGAAATAATTGTCCGTCCACTCATTTAATCATCCTCCTATTGTGGAATATTTAGATTTTTTGCTAATAGGAAAAATCCTTTTGTATAATCTTTTTTGTGCATGTAATTGACACAAGATATTCTAATTTTAATAATATTGGCTATTTTGCTAGGTGAAAATATTAGATTGCTGTTTTAACTTTTGCTAGTTTGATTGATAGAGCAACTGAGCAGTCATTCAGATATTTGGCCATGCCGTCGCTATTTGATGACTAGACAGCATAGTATTTAATAACACCACATAGATCCTCACAGCTGAGGCTGGAGTTCATTTTGAGCTGTATTTTAATATTACCTGTGGGCAAATACTTTAGGGCTGGAAGTTACAGATTTTATTATAGAACTCTAAGAAACAGCTTACTTAAAAGAGAAACATAATTATTCATGGATTAACAGTGTCCATGTCTCCAGATGTCTGTAAAATCTGTAGGCTAGTGGCAAAACTCATGTTTTCTTAGCAATTTGAAAGTAAGTTTATTGTTTCAATTGATAGGGGGTGTTGATATCAAATATTGCTCTAGCTAAGTTCAACTGTGAAACTTGCTATAGGCCCTATATGTATGACGACTGTTCTGAGTTTAACTGAGGAAAACTCAAATGCTGAAAAAGAATACCTGTTGGCAAATTGAGATGACAGTGAATATTACCTCTAGACAAATGGAATAGGATGGAAGTTCTTCTTTTAGGGACTCTAAATTCTCTTCTTTATCCCATTTCCTATTCTCATCCTCCTTTAGCAGTGAATTCTAAACTGGTAGTGATTTCCAGACCTGACAGCACTAGAATATTCTGATGACCTTTACACAAATATAGATTCTGTGGTTGTAACTCAGAACTACTGACTCAGAATCTTCTGGGGGTGGGAGTGAAATATTACACAGTACTTTCATTATTTTCTTGTTACCCTGAGTTCCAATAAAATATACATATTACCTTATCTAAAAGAGCTATTCATCTCATTCACAGTAAATTACAGGTGACAGCCGTTGGCTTAAAAATCTCAATCTTCTCAGCGTCATTGGCATGTTGACTGGAAACTAAGTCTAATATCATACTACCTGCTTTTTCTCAAAGTGTTTGGAGCAGAGTAATTCTTTGTTGTGTAGGAATACCCCACATGTTGCAGGATGTCTAGAATAGCAACACCTTCAATAACTGGTACGTTCCCAATATGACAGCTCCCCAAAATGGATGCTTGCTTTTCCAATAGCCAGTTGGGGGGAGGCATGGAAGGAGCACAGAATAAAAGCATGACACTTCTTTTTAAAGAACGTATAATCATTTAGTGAGTGTTAGTGTTACAAAGTAGACACTTATAAAGGAAGGTACCAACAAAGGTCTAGTAGGGTCTAATAGGATAGAAGGGAGTGATGAGTAGATCTTCTACCTGCCTTCTAACGTGAATATTATTTTACTTAGCTATTACAGGCAGCTAGTTTAATACAATCTCATGTAAAGCCATACAACAAAAGCAACAACATCAACATTTGGCTCCCCCGAAGCAATCACTTTGTTTTGTTAGCTACTTATTTTCTGGCATTTATTTTGTATCTCTTAAAATATATGTATAACAGCTATTTCTTCATTTACTTTAAAAATTTTAAGCCACCTATTATGGTATTTTAGGATTTATTATTCTTGCATTCTCACGTGCTGTCACCATTTAATATATTCTTTGGTTACGTTATATTTTTTGTATTTAGTTTCTTAATATTTTTAGTTTCTTTATATTTAGTTTAGTTTCTTTATATTCTTTCCCTGTAGACAACAACCCTCCCCCCACATATGTTCTCCTTATCATTGTTTCTTCCACTAAACTCTCTGACAGAGCTCTCTTCTTTTTTTTTTTTTTTTGAGCTCTCTTCTTTTTATTGAAGTCAAAATTTCTCCAACGATACTATCTTCTGTCCTGTTCTCTTTCTTCTTTTGGGTTTTGACTTTTTATTCCTTTACTTTCATTTTAGTGTGGTTTGGGGATAGTGCTGGAAAGGAGGTGGATATTTTTATTCAGTCCTCCGCATTTAACGGTTTAACTGAATATCTCCAAAGCTGATTTTGACAGGAAGGGTTGGAGAAGATTTCACGGACAAGTGACTTTAGAGGTGGCTCTTTGTAGATGACTTATATTTGTACACAGAGGTGGGATGAGAAGAAAATCCACTCAAAGAGTGTGACAGACACAAAGGTAGGATGGAGGAAATGGCCTGGCCTCCCTTCCTCCTGTGGAGGAGCAAGAGAGACTCGCAGAGATAAGGATGCATCTGTGGGCTCACTTCCACCAGGGAGGAACTTTAATGACCCAGTACAGTGGTGATGGTTGCACATATCTGTGAATTATACTAGAAACCATTAAATTATACACACATTTAAAAACAAAAATGTGAGGAGCCAATGGTGGCTTTAATCAAAAATTTAAAGCAGTTATTAGAAGAGTCACCAGATGGGGAAATGGGGCAGCTAATCTGAGGGGGAGAAATAAGGTTACATAGTGTTCCTAAATAGAGTCCCTTTTACTTTTGACAGAAGCATAGCAATTGCTTCATCAATGTTGGTTTGAATAATTATTAAGATGATTTGATTAGCTTTCAAATTAGTACATCTGACTCTCAGGCATGTTGTTATCTCAGAAATAGCTTAATCCACCCTGAATACTGTTTTTCCAAGAAAGTCTTCCTCAGTGTATCCTGACTGCGGAAAAGGCTTCTTTCTCCCTCCCCACGTTGAGGTGCCTGCAGCCCCACTGCCATGCTTTTCTCTGAGGAGGGCAGTAGAGACCCACAAATCATGCTTCATTCCAAGCTCTTTGTTTCCTTTTCTTTATTCAGGCTGGGCTTTCGTTCTTTCCCTGAATTCTTACTTTCACAAAATTCTATCCTCCATCCTCAGGGGAATAATGTTATCTATTGGAAGGTCCTCAGTGTCTGTAACTTAGCACACTTGTATTTAAAAATCTCAGGGTCACAAATTTAGAATGTAAGGGCTGAAAGCTCCGTTACAGATTGGCGTATAACCCTTGCCTCTTACAGAGTCTGAAAACCATAAAGATGACTTGCTCAAGGTCTCAAGTTACATATTAATAGCATTGGGTCTAGAGCCCATGTCTCCAGATTCTGTAGCTTTTGCTGTTTGGTTTTACTGTCTTTGGCAGCTGGCACCCATAATGGCTTTACCAACAAAGAAGGTATAATTACTTACCATGAAATTTAATGTTTGCTCAAATGTTTTTTTTTAATATTGCCATTTCTATCCCATTTCAATTTGTACTAAAATTAAACTTCTTTTCCCCTTACCAGAGGATTTATTTATTTATCTTAATATGTGCCACATATTATATATAATATATTAGGCCCTGTGAGGGATATAAAAAAGATAAAAATAGAATGTCTATTTAGAGAGACAAGATGTAAACAAAAAATAGCCAAACAAGTTAAAATAATATAAGATCACGAAGGAAGGATAGTTATAAGTAGTTGCCAGGTGAATGATCTATACCATTAAAGCTCTGAGTTCTGATGGGAAAAAATTTGCTGAGGAGAGAAGTGGAATTTGACATAGGTCTTGAGGGATAGGTGGATTTGGGTATTTGGAGCAAAGGTAGGCAACATTCCAGATGATAGAATGGTTCATTCATGATGCCTAGGCTTAATATTGGCCTAGCGCTAGGCAGGCAGGTATGCTCTCAAATTCAGAGTCGAGTACACCCATAACTTACACTGCATGGCAACAGTTTTCAGAGGTCCTGCATAAAATGCGTTAGAAGCAAAGCGGACAATAGTAACATAATCGCAGTTCTCTGATCATATATTTAATATTTTCCAGGCATTTTACCCATGTTGCAGAATTAAAAATTCACAGTAACCCTCAGAAATAGGTCAGTGTTACCACTGATTTACAGGGGAGCAAAATTGAGGTTTCAAACTGTGGTCAGGACCTTAAGTGTACGTAAGAAGAGAATCACATAAAGTACTTTTTAAAAAGTATCTGCACCAGGACCCAGCCCTACACCCCTTCTGAATTTAGGAGTCTGCAGTAGGGTCTGAGTATTGGGGATGTAGTTGTGGTTATGATTACGGTTATTTAGACCTGACATGTTGTATTAATGTGCAGCCAGGGCTGAGAATTCCTGGCTTAGAGGAACCAAAGAACAGTTCCAAGTTCCTACATCTAGTAAGTAGCAAGGGTTCAAGCACACGGGCCTGTCTGGAGCTCTGTAATTCCATCAGGTTGCCCCTAGAAGGATGGAGTAGCTCTACAGCGGAGAGCACTGTGAACAATTGGTATGTATGTGTATGGGGGGACACTCAGAAAAGATGTATTCAGGGGATACTGAGTACTCCAATTTGGTTAACTGGAGAACTAACAGTGTAAGGTGGGAAAATAGTCTTCATGGTAGGCAACACTGTAGCATCTCAGGAATGGAAGAAACACTGCAAGTCTTTGTTCAGGCCACTGGTAATGCCTGAACCAAGGTTCTCCACTCCAATTAAGTCCTCCTGGATGATCAGTCCAGGGTCTAGATGGCTGGTACTAAGAGGCTGAGCTCATGGTTTTTCTGTACACAAATCTGTCTGAAATGGAAGACAAGAGGCATAACTGAAGCTCAGGGAATAAGCCAGATAAGCCTTCAAGGCCCATTTCAGACCTCCGACTGTGAGAATTAGAATGATCCCATCCAGGCTACACAGCACATCACAGAATGGACTGTGTCTGCTTATTGGATGACGAGGCTTAATTGTCACGATCATAAACTCCCTAACAACACACAGATTCAGGCCTCAGAATCCATGCTTTTAAGACGGGACGGAGCTTCTCTAACATGAGACCTCGTCTTAGGTTCTCTGAGCTAGTGTCCCGACTAAAGGAGTGATGTGCCACTATCAGCTTCATTTTAGGTCTGAGAGATTTCACCACTGAGTGAAGGGAGAATTCATGTAGCTCTCCTGCAGCATTTAGATTCACAGTTGAGGCAGAGGTAGAGCCACGTAGGACATAATTCTATGTTAGTTAGGATCCTGTCCTCCTGTGTTGAATATTCTAGGTTCCCGCAGACCCACATCTCCCTACGTTGATGAATATCCTACAGACCTTTCGTTCTGTAACACCTCTTCTCTCTGCCCCTTTTGCTTGCTTTTCCTCACTGGTCCCCATCAGATCCACGGGCATCTGGGGAGCGGCAGGAATCCCACTCTTGCTCTCAGCTTCTGTGAAATGATGGTGGAGTGAGGGGGTGGTGCGGCTATAATAGGTCTTTAGAAAAGAATGCATTGATTTCTCTGTGGATTTTTTTAAAGGCTTTAGGACATGACTGAGGGAATGGCTAATTACTATTTATGACTGTTTCATTTGGAGCTAATTGCCGGAGCTGCTGCAGACGCTGGGGCCTTCATGGCTGTTCCGTACCAAATGTGCAAACAATAATAAAATGGTCGATGGGGGCCTATTCTTTGCACATCACTCTTGAAATGGAGTCTGTGTGCGTGTTCATATACGTCTGAATGCATGTGTGTACACCCACGCATACACACACGATTTTACAGATTTTGAAAAGAGTCTGGAGGTCATTCTTGAAAACTCTCTAATAGGTCGTAGATGTGTATGAGGGTCAGCTGTCAAGGTGTAATGAACATTGCTGCAATGCTGGACTCATTTGAGAAATGAAGCAACTGAGGGATTTTATACTTTTCTTTTCTCCCTGGGTTGACCACATGGGCAGGGACAGTAAAGTGGTAGGGAAACACTAGCCGGATTCATCAAAGTCTGATTACATTAGAAGGAAAAGTGTAGAAATAGTAAGTGGAGACTGGAGGGGTTTTTCCAAGTTATGCTTTGGCTTTCCTTTAGTTGATTTTCCTGCTTCCTGTGAACTCAAGGCAACTGCAGTTTATGTGGGGTATGTTCATGGATGTGGTGCAGATAGAGCTGTACGTATCTGGAGAGCAGCTTTTGGTCTGGGCCATGAAAGGTGTTCCCAATGTGTGTCCCCAGCCACCATGCACCCATGTTCCTCCAACGTGTGTGACAGAAACAAGGAAAACATACATGGGCCTGGTTCAGGGAAACTGCAGACTAGAATGACTGAGGAGGGGTCTTTAAGTCTCCACTTCTTAAGGTAAATCCGTCTTACTGTCCAGTACGATAGTCCAGACGGTGTCTTGTTTTTTTCTAGCTACCATTATATATGCAGGAAAGCTTGAGGTTTTTTTTTTGCAAGGGAGAAGGGAGTATATTAAGGCTGTACATGGCAGTCTAACTGCTAACCACTTCAATGTCTAAAAATGTTGATTTGTTTAGTGGTGAAAGCCGCACATATATACAAAGTATGTAACAGGGTGAATTAATGAGAAACTAATTGATGAGAACCAGCCTTTTCTTTTGACTTCTCTCTGACAGAAAGTGAGACTGAGTTTGGTTTGGTGTCTATAAGAGGTGAGGAGAGAGATTCTGCAGGATTGCCCATTTAGGGCAAAGATGGGAAAGGGCTTGGAGGTGAGAGCAGAAGCAGCTGCCTGGCCCTGGAGGAATGGAGGGATGCTGAAGCTGGAAAGGGTTTTCCGACAAGGTGATGCAAGGAAGCCTGGCACCCTGAGACAGAGAATGTTTGGGGGTGTGCTCATGGAGATTGCATCCCAAGCCTCTGGGCTGCAAGCCTGACATGAGTCTGTGGTGTTCAGCACTGACACAGGTGCAGAGTTTCCTTCTTCACAGGCCACCTGAGGAATTAGCCAATGAGCAGCACAAAGGCAACCATAAGAGGCAGATGCCAGGGCCTCTTGCTCATGGTAGGGCGATACCCAGTCCCATCTTTTGTGAGCCTAGGATAGAAGAAGCATTCTTCTAACCTGAATATGATTGAATTTCCCTTCATCGAGACAGGATTTTAGAGTCAGAAATACGTTTAGTTAGAAAATAAAGTACGTAATGTGATATTATTTTGCACCTGAGTATGGTAGATTAAAATCCATACCCACTGTACATATTTAGAATTTAAATGACAACAAGGAAATGCGTACACAGGCATGGTTTAAGGTCACAGATTAACTGAAATAATGTTTTCTTGTTGGTGGTCATGTTACTGATAATGATTATTCTCTATAGTTCAATTCTAACTGAACTGTTTTGGGTTCTGTACAAGGTGCAAGGATTATAAAGACAAATTAGGCAGGATTTCTATTAAGGCATGTTCAGACTAGGGGGGAAGACAGATAAGTGAATAGAACATTTGAATGTGATGTCACAAGCACTTCAGAGCTGAACACATCCTTTTTATTTTAGTTTCTATTGACATCTGAGTTTGAAGTACTAATATATGTTAAATATGTCTGCCTCTTCCTTGGGGATTAGATTCTATTATTGTGTGAAAGTATTATTTTTATGCCCTTGTAGCCTGTATGTTGAAATGCTTTCATTATTTTTGTGAGCTCATTCTAAAAAAGGGTGTATTAATTTACTGGGACTGCTGTAACAAAGTACCCCACACCGAGTGGCTTAAACAACAGAAATTTATGCTGTTATTTTTCTGGAGGCTAGAAGTCCAAAATCAAGACAACCGAAAGGCCGTGCTGCCTCTGGGGGTTCTAGGAGAGCCTCTGTTCTGGGCCTGTCTCCCGGCTTCCGGTAGTTCCTTGGCTTGCAGCAGCATAATTCCAATCTTCCTGACTGTGTGTCTCCATGTCCAGATTTCGCTTTTTAAAAAGGACAGCAGCCATTGGATTAGGCATCCTACTCTAATATGACCTCATGTTAACTTAACTAATTACATCTTCAATGACTATTTCCCAAAAGGTCATAGTCTGAAGTACTGGGGTCTAGGAGTTCAACATACTGATTTTTTTTGGGGGGGGGGCACAATTCACCACCTAACAAAGGGCATCATTTCTTCCCTGATGTACTGACAGTCTTTTGTTCCTCTGAAGAATTCTTCTTTGAACTGGTTCACCATTGTCTTAAGCAGGTCCAACATTTATGCCATCTTTCTGTATGAGATGCCTAACTAGCATTTTTTTACAAAGCCACATTGTGATGCCCATTCTAGAAAAGGTCTGTAGGTAAACACAGAGTCTGTATTTTCCATTTCCCTGCTCCCACCTGTCCACCTTTCGTGACTCTCAGGATGTCCATCTTCATTTTCTGGAACAACTATGGGGAATTGCATGAGATGACTCCTGGGAAGCAGAGGTTTGGTTTCAGGATGTGCACGTAAGTGTGCTTGAAATAAAAGGGTCAGACAAGAAGTGAACATGATGCTGCTCTAAGATCCTTATTCTCTGATCTGCAGAGCATACAGAAGTCAAACATGGGCATTCCAAGGAACACCAAGTTCACTTCACTCATGGATTTTTACAACAGATTTACGGAACTCTATTATTTTGAGAAAACTAATAGGTCACTGTGCAGTTGTTCCCAACATGCAATATTGTTATATGTGTTAACAAATACAGTTGTACTATGAACTCATCCAAGGACGGAGGATTTGTCTTCTCCTTTCTTTCTTTGCTTCTTGACAATATTTAATAGAGTTCTTCTATAATGCAGGTGCTCAGTGACGGCTTATTAATAGTTTTGAGTTCGAGAGCTTGACATTTGACCCAGCCTAAGTTTCTTGAGGTTCACAGTTTATTAAAAATTTCTAATACTAGTTGATGTACTGGGAAGGTAACATTATAACCAGTACATTGGATATGGATAATTAGAAATATAATCAAGATACAATTTTATTTTGTCTTCCTTGCCCCTTTAACATTTATTGAAGGTGAGATGAGCAGATGGTTGGTTATCCACTGTCCATGGATGGAAACTCGGGGAACCCTGTGACTTCTCTACTCAGTCTTAGGTAGACATACATATACTCACAGATACATATATATATATATATATATATATATATATATATATATATATGTATGTATGACACAGTGTTGCTTCAGTAAATGAAGTATGTCCAGGCCAAAATATTAATAAGTGCTTTGGTCTTTATTTTAAAAAAGCTATCTCCCCTCTGTTAACATTTGATTCGTGGCTGCCTGGCTTCAGGAAAGGCACTGGGGTAGATTTCACCCTTCCGTTCCCTCTCTCACTGACTCTGGCTAGTAGACATAACAGATCCCTCCAGTGTTGAATTTGGGAAGAGAGGATTGGGATGAACAGGGCCATCTTATAACACTTGGCTAGATGGTCTTCTTTTCTCTGGGTCTCATAGATGGTGAAAACTAATCTCTTCCCTCCTGATGTACTTTCATTGGTTGTTGGCGATGGTCATTACTGGGAGCCTTGCGAGTCAACGAAAGCCTTGATTTAGAAAGTGCAGCTCTGTCCAGTGGATCCTTTGGTTCTTTCAACAGCTGGTAGCAATTTAACATATACGAGCCTCCAGTGAAGTACCATGCACTTCCTGCGCACCATCCCTCTAAGTGATCTTATTGTATTGGAAGCAAGAGCAGCCCACCTTGTCTTTCTCTTCTTCAAGGCTGGCCTATGTCGGATCATTGCAAACACCTGCCCAGCTTTTGCCAGACTTAATGCAGGCATCTCTTTCCTCTTCCACAGCCTGCTTTAGTTTTCTTAGGCTTAAGCCTGGCATCAGATCCTGTGATTCTCCCAAAAGCAATAAACACATTTAAGCTGTTCTGAGTTGTCCCCTAGATGCTCTTCTTACCTGCCCAGAGATAAAGGAGATAGTAAGGCTCACTATCCCCTGTTCCTTCCTGGGGTGGGAGGTAGACTCACAGCAAAGCAAAGTCTTCTTCTAAAGTAATTATCTTCACAGATTTTTCTCTCTGACATTTTCTTTTTTTTTGCGGTATGCGGGCCTCTCCTGTTGCGGAGCACAGGCTCCGGACGCTCAGGCTCAGTGGCCATGGCTCATGGGCCGAGCCGCTCTGCGGCATGTGGGATCTTCCCGGACCGGGGCACGAACCCGTGTCCCCTGCATCGGCAGGCAGACTCTCAATCACCACGCCACCAGGGAAGCCCCTCTCTGACTTTTTTTTTAATGATGTGTGTGCTTTTGTGTGTATTAGCTATACTGCAATAGCAAAGCTGAAGGCTTTTCATAATACTACTATTACTTATTCTTCATTTACAAAGTGTCTTAAAATTTGTGATCACTTTTGAATCTCAGTAACTCTTTTAGACAGGAAGGCAGGTTAGACTATTCACATTTGACAGAGAAAGATATCAAGGCCCAGAGAGAATAAGTAACTTGCACAAGTACAGATGGCTGTTAAGTGAAAACAGGGCTGGGGCTAGAAACTAGGTTTTCTGATTATGTGCAAACAATGAATGGTTTTCAATAGGGATCACACAGCTCTGGGAAGAGGTGGTGGATGTGGGGAAATGATAGAATGGAGGAAGGGAAATAGGAAGTTTGAAAAAAAAACATAGTTTTCCAATATTTTGATTTGCTTTTCATTGCATTCATGGTATTTCAAATAAAGGAGTCTGTGAGATTTTTATATTTTTCAAAAGAAGGTGTGGGCAAAAAAGAAATAATAAAAAACCTAAGGAAAAACATACTCAAAATACTGTCTTTCACTAGTCCCATTGTGTTCACTGAGCTCATATAGTATGCCAGGGTAAAGACACATTGATGGCATGCGATGCACTTTACCAAGACGACATTTATACTGAGATAACAAGTACATTTCTTATTCCAGTTTAGTTTTTTAATTATCAACATAAAAGTTACTTTAAAATTAGAGCTAATGAAGACTTTAAGACTTAAAATCCCCAGGAAGTTGCCTATTCCAAAAGCTTAAAGAGCTAACCAAACAAAAATAAACCATAAACATGAACTCTTCCTCCTCTTTCCCCCCTTACCCTAAGCCTCTCTGATTTTTCTGGTTTATTTTAAGCCCGTGCAGAACAAAACCCTCGCTGTTCCTTAACAAGTGAGAATGACTTGCCCAGACACACAATAAAACATTTGTGACAAGCGAGCGTGCACGCCCTTAATCCAGATCTTGCTCAGCACAAGGTACTCTCTGGCTGCCTGATTCAACAAAGAGCCTTCTGTCCCTGCTCCTCGCCAAGGCTGAATGCCAATTGTCTTCAATCTGATTGCTCCCTGAACCCCAGTTCCCTGGTGGTTAGATGAGAGTGCCACCCAGAGCAGCAGGACCCATTAGGCTGAGCTATGGGACAATATTATTTTAAATCAGTTTTCCTTCATTCTTTGAAATTTTTTATTTTCATTTGTAATTTTATTCTTGATTAGCTTCTCTCCAAGCCCTCAAGAGTTCCCTCTTCACCTTCCCCCTCCAGCCCCTTAACTTACCCCAAAGAACTGCCTTATCTACCTGGTCAGTCTCGTTACCTTTGAAAAAGGTGTCACTAGTTTGAGCCATCCTTGATTCTGTACCATATGCATCCCAGAGCCACTTCACTGTATGGTGCAGTAAGAAGCACACAGTCAATATGAAACAAAGTACCTGGACATAAACAAACTGAAGAATGCTCTGGAGAGGAGAATGGGGACAATAAACTGACAAGGCATAATTGAGAGGCATTCTCTTTAAAAGAGGGGACATTAAAGATATTACCTCTTGATGTGAAATTCCTCCCAAATCTAAAATTCTGCGTGGGTCATCCTCTACACTTGTTACTCATTAAAAAAAAAAAAAATACATAACGTATTTCTAATTATTATTTTTAAATTTCTGATTAGGAAAGCAACACGTTTATTGTGAAACATTTTTTAAAAACTGAAAGTAAAAGAAAATGGAAAATCCTGCAATTTGGGGGTGTATAATTCAAGATTTCTCTTTCTCTCTCTTGTTCTCACACATATACACAATATAGTTTGCTGAGTAAATGACATTTTTCTTTAACAGTATATTATGAAAATATTTTATCATTTTATTAGTAACAGGTATTAATTAATATATGACTATAATTTTATATTATCTATCATAATTTATTTAAACAATCCCCTATAGGTGAGATTTGTGGATATCAAAAATTTTTAGATGTTATAAATAACATTTCAATGGAAATCTTTGCAGCTACATCCCCAATTTTTTTTTTTTTTTTTTGTGGTATGCGGGCCTCTCACCGTTGTGGCCCCTCCCGTTGCGGAGCACAGGCTCCGGACGCGCAGGCTCAGCGGCCATGGCTCACGGGCCCAGCCACTCCGCGGCATGAGGGATCTTCCCGGACCGGCGCACGAACCCGTGTCCCCTGCATCGGCAGGCGGACTCTCAACCACTGCGCCACCAGGGAAGCCCCATCCCAAATTTTTATGGCAATGGAATAGAAGTAGAATTTTTTAAAGTAAAAGACAGTGTACATTTCAAAATATTTTGATGTTTATCGTGATGTAGGGAAATCATTTCTCCTTCATATATATCCCTTTAGAAAAGCACTGAACCTCATGTTCTTCACAGAGATTACACTGGATGAACAGAACTATTCTTATGCCCTATTAGTCCTAATGCAACTTTATCAACCTATCCTTAAACTGTTCCGCACAGAGAGTACAAAAAAGAAAATGCTTTCATGTGCTTATGCTGGAATATATTCGTGCAGTCAATATATATTTCCACCTCTGATTCCATTGTTTCATGAGTATTAGTTCAGTGCTGTATTCACAGTGGTGTATTGATACTTATCTGCTGTGGATCCCATTCTTTGGGGGAGAAAGTATGGACTGCTAATGAAGAAAGTCTTGGGCACATCATTTAAGTTTGAAATTCCCTATGCTCTGCTTGGAAAAATTTATCTTAAAAGAAGCTAGACATTGTTATCTCTATAGCAGAGTCATTATTCTACTGGGAATGAGTGAAGTTAGTTATTTGTAAGAGAGGCCTTAAAATTGTATTTTGTTAAGTTATTTACCTTTAGGGGAGTTATGGCCATTCCTAAATTAAGTTTTTCTTTTCTCAGAGATTGTTTTTTTGGCCAGACACTGTGTTTTGTCATACAATAATCATCATTGATTTCTTAATTGTGTTCTTGATTCTTAGCAAAATAAGGCAGTGAATTTGATTGGAATCATTTTAGCTAAGTTGTCTGTATGTTTATTGTCGATACAAGTAGTTTCTTCCTTTCCAGTGTGCAGGCCAAGGACAAATAATTGAACCTCCTGAGGCGGTCGTCCACTGCCCTCCTCCTCCACACACGATCATATGGTCTTACCAGGAGTGCTTAGCCAGTCTTCTTTTTCTAGTTCAAATAGTTATTTACTTCTCAAGGTATAAAACAACAAGTGTGGGTAAATATTGTTCTAAATCTGAGACAGATGTCTTAAAGTGGTGCTTCTCATCTTTCACTCTTTGGCTGAATAAACCTGTGAAACAGAAAGGTAGGTTTTGAGGTTAGCTATTCGCTAAGTTTGTGTATCAGAAAGGCAGATGTTTTGATCCAGTATCAAAGATATCCAATCCTCAGTACTCAACTGCTACGTTAAATAAACTAATTTATCAGATTTACTAAACATTTGCACAGCAGTTTGCTAGTTACCCTTGGATTGAGGCAACAAATATGGCAGAATTTTGTGGGACCTCACAGTAGATGGGATCAAAAAATGAACTTTTAACAGCATCATTAATAGCATGATTTATGATTTTATGCATGTGAAGAGATATACTCATGAAAAGAGAATTAGTCCTCAACTCTGAAACCCCAGTTCTGTACTAACACCAGAATAAAGATAGCATTTCCAGTCTTAATCTGTGTGATCAAAGCTGATTCCAAGCTGTTCCCCTTTGCTTTCTTTGCAAGGAGGAATGGGTTTTTTCATGGAGATGTTCTTCTAGTTATAATCAAGCACTTTATTTCTCCAACTAGAATGAATTCTGATGTTTCTTCACTACTTCCCCCACAGATTGAAAAATATGCACAAAAAAATCACTCGGATTTATGTGACTTTTTCAGAAAGAAAAGTGACATTTTGGTACCTTATTTGTAAATTTTAAATAATAGGAAGTGCTGTGCATCACCTGGGGTTCAACCAGGGAAACAAAATTACTATGAGTGATGTGGTATAAAGGCTTTATTTTAGATCTTATGTAATACTGGGAGCCTGTGAAGAAGTTTATGAAAAGCTGTTGGCTCTGTCTGTGGCATTGGGGCTGAAGAGTTTGTAGGTCAATAGAGCCAGCAGTGGGAAAAAAAAAAAAAAGCTGGAGTAGATAAGAGATGAAGTGGAACTCACAAGGAGAAACTGAAACCTGCAGGTGCTTCTTAACGCATCCAGTCCCAACAACAAAACCGGCTTCTAGAAGAGGCCAAAGCACTTTGCACATGTGCCTGATTTAGGGCTTGAGGTCTTAAAGGAGACGATCAGGTGGGAGCAGCGGATGTGGATGCTGCCTCATGGCAATCAGACGATCAAACAAATCAGCAACTTCATACTTGACCTGCAGAAGCAGCTCTCACCCCAACCCAACTGCAGAGCCTAATACCCTCCTCACTTCTGCATTCCAAATCTCATGCACACTTCTCTTGTGGTCAGCCGTAACTCACAACCGTCTGAGAGAGGAACTGTAGCAAATGCTGTTCCAGTCTGGTTCAGCTGACACAGTACAAAACCAACGAAAGCAGTGATGATGTTTTGAGACTCAGTTTCCACCTTGCCTTAAAGTCCGTATCAGAGAAGTCACCATATTGCTTGTAGTTCGCTCCAACTCATACTCTCTTGTTATTACTCCTTTTTATTTTTCAGGACTTCTAACTCAAATATCTTTCCCTATGTTTTTCCACCCGGTAAATTTCTAATAGTCCTATAAAAACAGATCAAATATCGCCTACTCTGGGAAGTTTTCTTCACTCCTAGAGGTAAAGCTATTATTGTTGTTTTTATTAAAATACTAAGCACTTTGATTGTGACTAATGTTTGCATTACTGTTTGTCCCAGTAGAAAAGAAGTTCTCTTTTTGGCAGGAACTGCAGCCTTCTCATCAGTATATTTTCATTGTTCAGAATACATACATACATAAAATTTAAATGTATTTGACATACATTAAAGACAATCTGAGTTTATTATGTATGGTGGAATGGACATGAAGGTTGTATATTACCATAAATTTTACAAGAATCACTGCAAGATCATACTTAGAAGAAGGCAGTTCATTATCCTATCTTGATGAAATATCTTCTAAGACATCAAATAACCAGAATAAATTAATCAGAAACCTCAATTACACAGGTATTTTGAGATATGGAAGACAATAGAAATGAAGCCAGCAATGCGGACTGTCCAGGAAGAGGTTGCTATAAGTTCACCTACATTCTATGAACCCTCAATAAGCCAGAGAGCTGCAGTGATATGTACATTCCGGACCCAGATAATATTTTGTTTCATTTAAATAGTTCCAAACATGCAATTTAACATGCAATTTTAATGTAACAAGTCTATAAGCAGTAATTACGCTTTTTAATGATAAAGATGAAAAAGTCTTTTGACATGTCTTTCCATGAAATTATTACTCTACAAAGAGAATTGGTGTTTGTATACGACTATCAGTAATTTATCAAAGATTTAAATTTTTCAAACTGTTTAATTAATTTTAGGTCAAGGAACTAAAATGGTTTAGAAATATTTTCAACAATAATAACTAACACTATTTTTATCTCTTTCACGCCTCTGTTAAAAGTAGAATTAAATGGGATAAATAATCTTACTGAACATTCTGATTGATGAAAAATTTCTGTGCTGATTAGTGTTGCAAAGGGCATCTGAAAATGTATAGTTCAGAGTTCTGACAGTGAGGGGTTTTTTTGGATGGCTTTTTTTTTTTTTCCTATATGCTCTAGCTTCATGAAAGCTCAGAGCCAAATTGGGCACTCTATTTCAATAAATAACTTAGCTCTGGTTCCTAGAGCAACTCTCTCCCCTCTTTTCCATGTAACCTCATATTTTCCTTTTAGATATTTTATGAACTCATTTATATATATGTATTAATCCGAAGCCTATGATATTTTCATGTTTTTAGGTAAACTATGGTGTAATAGTAAATTGATATGATAAAGTATTGGCAATTTCATATAGTAAACATATTGTAGGCCATCTTGGTTCCTCCTATATATACGTAGGCACAAAACAGAAGTTTAAAAATATGTAGTGACTATATTGATTTTACTTGTCACAAAATAATGTGTGGCACATTGTAATAGAGAAGGACAGGATAATTTCGTGGAAACAAGGCAAGTAATTGACAACAAAAAACTTTGCGTTTATGGTGAGAATTAGGAAAAACCATTCAGTTGATACATCCAATTCTAAGAGTTCTTTGGCACTATTTACTATGAAGTAGAAAAGGAGAGGTGAAAGTTGATTCATTCTTAAATTTTATTAAACTTAATAAAGAAAAATATTTTTCTTTTTAGTTTTAATTTCCTTTTTTTTATGAATTTTTTTTACAAATTTATTTATTTTTGGCTGCATTGGGTCTTTATTGCTGTGTGTGGGCTTTCTCTAGTTGCGGTGACTTCTCTTGTTGCGGAGCATGGGCTCTAGGCTCGGAGACTTAAGTTAGTGTGGTTCGCAGGCTCTAGAGTGCAGGCTCAGTAGTTGTGGCGCACGGACTTAGTTGCTCTGCGGCATGTGGGATCTTCCGGGACTAGGACTCAAACCCGTGTCCCCTGCATTGGCAGGCGGATTCTTAACCACCGCGCCACCAGAGGAGTCCTTAATTTCCTCTTGATGGAACTTAACATTGTTGTTACCAAAGTGGATTTTTCTTATCAAGGAGAAAATAACTGTACAATTTCTATGAGATGAAATGGTCAGGCTGCTAGGAACTAAGGAATGATAGCTTATTGGTGTAATACAAGCATAAAAAATATCAATACCTTGCCTCATTAGTATCTTTTAAATATGTCAAGACTAACTTTATTTCTAGCAACAGAAAGAAAATACATGTTTAGAAAGATGAAGATAGGCTTAACAAATTTAAATTGCCTACAAGTTTAGCAAACCATTGATTATTTTGGGGGGTTGGGTAACACTTATAAATAAGAATTTAATTAAGAACAAATAGCCAATTTATGATTAAAATAGAACACTATGGGCAACACATGACCATTGCCATGTGAATGCCAATATAAGAAAGAATATAGGAAAATAGCATATATTCCATAGGAGTTTGTGTAATATAGGAAGAAAAACATTATCATAAAGATGCTTATTTGTCTGCATAAATTAATGAACTAATTGAATGTAATCCCGATAAAAATGACACTTATTTTTATGGAGACAGGAAAGTTAATTTTAAAATTTACTTGGGAAAGCAAACATATAAGAATATCTGGGGAAACCTTTAAAAAGAATAGCTACTGATAGGTGGCATCTAGGCCTACCAGAAATTAAGACATACAGTAAAACCTCTATAATTGAAACAGTTTGGTATTGGTGTGGGAATAGACAGAGAAACCATTGGATCAGAATAGAAAGTCTAAAATTAGTCCCATTTGTATATGAAATGTAGTGTTTTGATTTCTAGGTTATAGTCTACGATTAAAGGAATAAAAGGGACCAGTACTCCTTCGACAAAAGGCTTATTCCAGGGCTAGGGCAGGAATGGTACAATATAGGCATGGAATATTTAGTATGCCAGAAAGTTCTTTATACTATTCTATTTACTTTGGTATATGTTTAAAATTTTTAGTAATAAAACATTCTTAAAAATATTGTTTCAAAGAAATGGTTAAATGTTCAAATGGTTTATTGGTTTAGCCTTAAAATTATAACCAATTAATATTTTTAAATATAGCTTTTCAAATTAAGAGTCTCCCTTTGGTGGGGAAAAAATTTTGAGAGAAAGAGAATCCTAAGAATCAGATCCTTTTGATACATTATATACAGTAGTTAGTTAAGTTGCAGATTCTGAAGAATTTTCTTCAGGTATGGAAGAATACATGTATCTATAAACAATTATAGAGCTTGATAACATACTCGATTTATTATATAGTTCTTATAACAATTTATAAATATATTTTAAATCAAAATGGTTATGATTTCGGCATAGGACTACAGTGGTAGAAGAGAATAAAGTCTAGAAACATTTAACTGTTAAATTTGTAGACTAAAATGCTAATAATACAATATTAGTAGAGCATGTATTGTGAGTTGATTTTTCAGTACATGGATGAGTTTGAGCTGCATCATCTATATTTTTATTTTATCTAGGAAATAGTGGGGCATACTAATGAAAATATTTGTTAGGGTTTTCAGTGGACATCTGTAAGTGATAGAAAGATCTAGTGATCTCTCAGCGAATCAAACCCAATTAAATGCTCTGACATTTCACAAAACCCTGCAGTTTCATTACCATAATGTGGGAAAAAAAATCTAATATGTCAAGAAAAACAGAAGTCAGTATTTGCATCTTATATTTATAGATAATGATTCAAATGTAATCACTGTTATCAGAGTGATTAGGCAAAAGGAGGTAGAAGGTAAATATTTGCTTATTCGTGGAACTCCTTAAACAATAACAGATAAAGCAAATTGATCAAAAAGTACAAAAAACAGAAAAAGGCATTCACAAAAACTTAAGGGGAACAAAAGCCTATAATATTCTTTACTTTAAAAGGAAAGTTTACTAATTGGAGCTTAATTGCCTTTGGTGGTGACTTTAATTAAAAAGGCATCTTTCAGACTTTGATGATCACATATCATAGGGTTGTTAAAATACCCTGCAATAAAAATTCTCAGTAACAGAGAAGATGAAATGATGCATTTTCTGAAGTTTTGCACATCCATACTCCTACATTTTGCCTTTTAGCTCTGCTATTGCCATGTCACTGCTAGCTTGCAATTTGAAGATTAAGCAATCATCCCAGGCTAAACAGCAGAATGACAGATGAATGTGATTGATATGCAGAGAATCCCTGAACTAAATTTTACCTTTGCACATTCCCTTAAGTGATTGCCTCCCCATAATGGTACAATTCTGTTATTTTCTCTGCTCCAAGTCTGAGCTGAATTTCAGTCCCCTGGTAATGAAACACCAAGGCAATCCCTAAGCAAACAGTCCATGTTACACAGCTCAGCGATTCCTCCAAATACGCTATGTCAGTTAAAAGCTGCTCTTTTAAATTGTGCTTCCTTTTGGAATGACATTTCTAAGGTGAGATACTAGAAGGGTGAAATTTGAAAATAAAGATGCACAAGGTAACTTCTAAGGTTTATTTTAGCTCCAAAAGTATTTTTCATTAAGGAATCCAACTTGCTCAAAATATCAAGAAGTCTGGTAGTTTTATTTCCCTTTTGTGTAATTGGAGGACTTATATATACCATTTCTTCATAGTCTTATACCTGAGAAATAAAAGATCCTGAATTTATTTCTCCTTTTTAAGATGCAAATTTATACTTCAGATGATAAGAAATTCTACCCCAAGAGTCTCAGTCTTAGCTCTAAAGAATACCTGGAGGGATGGAGAAGGAAATCGAGTTTGTGGAAGTATAGGAACAAAATGAAACAATAGTGAATAAAGGAAAATTAATAAGAAATAAATTGAGAGATACACATGAAAGTGACGGGAAAGTAAAGGGGAAAAGGGGTGCAGTTCTCAAAAACAATACAGGCAAGTACATCTTGAGGGATGTGGGTAAATATGTTAATCACTTGTAATAGATTATTTCCTGGCTCTGAGCCCTCTGGACGCATCTTGCAAATATAACCTGATAAGCTCTGAGAATGCTAGGTGTTATCACAGGTGACTGTTACCTCCTGATCTTATGTCCTGGTTGCCTGGGGCAGCCTACGTTTATGCATGTTGTCCCAACATAATTATTAATTGCCACTCTTAAAAGTTCTTCATAATGAATTACATGATTAGTCTGTGCATACTTCATTGCTTTGTACATTGTTCAGTGTGTCCGTACGTGTGTGTAAGGAGGAAACAAGTCAAATGTTCTTAACTTATCCCTGAAAATATTGTTTTATCTTATTACTTGATCTCATTGCGTTTCTCATGTTTCTGTGACTCCATGTAGGAATAGCCCAGATAGGAAAAGGGATTGAGCTTGTAAAGCCAGAATTACTTCGTCTCTTTTGCCATCTACCCTGACTCTGGAACTGACCCTGTCTCACTGTATTTTAATAAGTAGGCGACCATCAGTGTGTTTTGATCTGCTCTCTGAATTTGCCCCAATATAGGCACAATTTATCCTTCCTCTTCACAAATGTCTTAATTTAATAAATACTTACTGGGCACATTATGTTGCAGGTACAACGCTGAAGTCTTGATAACATAGTTCTTTTTAAAGAAAGTAACGCAAAACAAATTCAAGCAAGTTACGTACACGATAAATGGTAAACCTGGAAGATAACAATATAGGTCCTCTGTTTCCTATTGAATTGTTGGAGGAGGTAATCGGGAGGGTGTGAGTGCCCGCTGGTTGACCTGTGAGCTAAACCTGGTCAATCAGAGGCTCCTCACCCCTCCCCCTCTCCTTGGAATGTACATTCTGTCCACCATTCCCACAGTGGGAACTGTTCCAGGGATGTAGCCTTGAGAGAGTAAGGAGTTGTTGAGACCATCTGGACGGCATAAGTGCCTGAGCGCAGTTAGGGCCTCTACATAAACTTTAAGATTCTCGCACGTGGGTGTGGAGATCAACTCACCTTGCAGCCACCCAAGACTCACCTCATATGTAAGTTCCCTTGCTTGTTATACATGCCACCTACAAATCCAGAGTGGTCTGCCTCTTTCTTCAGTCTCTCCTTGCCTTCCTTACAGGGGCCAGATTTCACCTGGGAAGCTACCGAGTTTACGAATCAACGAAAGTGTCAGAAGACTGAGTACAAGAAGTATGCTCCGTACAAGAAGGTCATGCTCAGACAGTGGGGTAAGTGGTTAGAACAATCGGGGGCATATTGAGCATGGAAGGGCTGTGTTAGAATGAGTACACACAAGAGAAGCAGCAGTGGAGGGTGTGAAGGCAGAGACAAAACTGAAGTTTACAAATCAGGACAAACAGGCCACCATTGAAGATTAGAAGCACGCAGATGTTGTGATTTCTATCACATCTCCATTGAACCTCACCTATTCATCTTGAGCAAAACCCAGACTGATCTTAGAGAATTACAGTGGATTCTTTTAAATTTAATCAAGCTGTGACTCTAATTTCATCTCTGTTCCATATGTGGTTTCTTTTTTTTTTCTTTTTTTAAAATATTTTTACTGACGTATAGTTAATTTACAATGTTGTGTTAGTTTCAGGTGTACAGCAAAGTGATTCAGTTATATATTATATATATAATATATATGTTTGTAATATATATAAAATATAATATATATAAAATATAATATATATTATACATATTCTTTTTCAGATTATTTTCCACTATAGGTTATTATAAGATATTGAATATAGTTCCCTGTGCTGTACAGTAGGTCCTTGTTCTTTATCCATTTTATATATAGTAGTCTGTATCTGTTAATCCCAAACTCCTAATTTAACCCTTACCCACCACCCCCCCTTTCTCCTTTGGTAACCATAAGTTTGTTTTCAGTGTCTGTAAGTCTATTTCTGCTTCGTAAATAAGTTCATTTGTATCATTTTTTTAAAGATTTCACAGATAAGTGATATCATATGATATTTGTCTTTCTCTGTCTGACTTACTTCACTTATTATGATAATATCTATGTCCATCCATCCATTTTGCTGCAAATGGCATTATTTCATTTTTTATGGCTGAGTAATATTCCATTGTATAAATATACACCATATCTTCTTTATCTGTTCATCTGTTGCTGGGCACTTAGGTAGCTTCCATATCTTGACTACTATAAATAGTGCTGCCATAAACATTGTTTTCATCTTTTCTGGATATATGCCCAGGAGTGGGATTGCTGGATCATATGGTAACTCTATTTTTAGATTTTTAAGGCATATGTGGTTTCTTTACTGAAGCAAAGGAACACACCTCCTGATATCGGGTAGCCAATTATTGAATTGTTGGATTTTTTTATGTTAGTAAAAGACCACAAAAAGCATATTGCTTTTCATTTACAAAACCAGAAATAAACTTTCACTGTTTTATCTTAGAGCTACATCAGTACTCCAGCCCTCTCTTGTAATCTCACCCAAAAGATCATTGATCACTTCTCCATACAAGACTTCATATTAGACCCTCCATTGATATCAGGTTGACAGGAATCAAAATTAGGAAGTAGCAACTATCTTGGATATTTTGGAAGGAAAGAAGCATGTATGTCAGAGGGTGAGAAATAAATCCCACTGAAATTCAAGGGTCTGGCAGCATGGTGAAATATCTGGGGCATGTTTTAATATTCTTTCCAAGATGAAGGAAAAGTTTCCACGTCTGACTCTTCTTAAAACTAAGAAAAAGATGTCATGCTTAGTGAGCCTCTTTGGAGTTTGGAAGCCACATATGCTTTGGGGAATAATAGAAAGAATGCCAGTTTTGAGTGTGACAAAGCAAGAAAGGGCTTCTTCACAGGTTCCCCTTGCTATATAAGCCACTCTGTCTCTTGGACTGTGTGACCCAGCCAACTCAGTGGTTCTCAAAGTGTTTATAGAAGAGAGGTATGATGTATGGAAAGTCCCTATAGCTGACTCTGTACAGGCTTAACATTTTAGAACAAAACCATGTCGTCTTTAGCAGATAACTATTCTTCTGAGAAAGAACTTGTGGCTTATCACTGGGACCCATCAGAAAATAAACATTTTTCCAAGGGCCCCTAAGTTTTCCTGTAACCTAGACGTCCATAATGAACTGGAATTGTGTGACTCACTGAAGGATAGAGTCAGGTGTGCATAGAAGTGCCCTACTATCAGGTTGATAGTGAGACGGGGCTCAAACAGTCACTGAAGGCACTGAAGTGGCTCAGATTCCCGAGGCTCCTACTGGTGCTGCTTTGCCTTCTGTCTCTCAACGGTCCCCCTCTGGCCTCATGGGTAGTTCCCTGGGATGAGCTGACTAAAGAAGAAAAACCTGGGTCCTGATTTATACATGATTTTACATGATATGCCGAATCTATCCTAAAGTAGGTGTTTGAAGCAATATAGCCATATACTAGGGAGGTCTTAAAAGACAGTGAAGAAGGTAAGTTCTTCCAGTGGGCAAAATTTCTAGCCTTTCACATGGTTTCTCATTTTACTTGGTAGGGGAGATATCCAGATGTCCAGATCCACACTAATTCATGGGCAGTATTTAACAATTTGGCCAAATGGTTAAAAAAAATTAGGAAGGAACATGATTGGAAAATCAGTAATAAGAGGTCTAGGGGAGAAGTATATGACTAGGTCTTTTCAAATGGGCACAGACTCTGAAGGTATCTGTTCCCTTGTAATTGCTCATAAAGAGAAACATCAACAAAAGATGTCAGAATATTCTGGACAAAGCGACGCATTCTGTGAATGTCAGTTAGCATCTTTCCTCAGTCACCCCTATCCTTGTACAGTGAGCTTGTGAAAAAAAGTGGCCATGGAAGCAGGGATGGCGACTATATAAACTCTGCAACACAGACATCTATTCCACTATGCTGTTCTGGCTACAGGCACTGGTGAGTTTCCAAACTGCCAACAGCAAAGATCAGCCCTGAGCCCCCAATATGGCACGCAGAGTGTAAGCCAGCCATCTGTTTGAAGGTTGGTTGTGTTGGTTGTTTTCTACCATGGAAGGAGCAGCATTTGTTCTTACTAGAATAGATCCTTACTGTGAATATGGATTTGCCTTTCCTGTTCATGTTCAAACACTCCTTCCAAAGAAACTGTGGACTTACAGAATACCTTATTTGCTGTCATCACATTCCACAAAGATTGATTCTGACCAACCAGAAGACTAAAGTGCAGCAATAGGTTTATGCTGATGGAATGCATTGATTTTTCCATGTCTTCCATCACCTGGATCAGCTGAATAGTTAGAATTATGAAATAGCTTTTTAAAGACTAGGTTATAGTGCCAGCTGTTTTGGATAATATCCTCAAGGCTGCAGAACATGTTCTGAATAGGCAACCTATGTATGGTGCTCTCTCTCCCGTAGCTACTAGCCTTTGTCTGGGAATCAACTGGAATGTGAGTGATTCTTCTCACTGTTACTTACTGATAACCAACCACTAGCAAAATTTTTGTCTCCTGTTCCCACAATTTTGGGCTATGCTGATTTAAAGGTCTTAGTTTTCAAGGAAGAAATACTTTCACCAGAGGGCACATACTGTTTCCATGAAACTGGAAGCTGAGTCTGCCACCTGGCTCTTTTGGGCTCCTCCCATCACTAAACTATGAGGCGTGAGGCTGGGACCACTGATCTTATTAAGGGGGAATTCAGTTGCTAGTACACAGTAGACACAGGGAGAAATATGTTTGCAACAGAGGAATACTTCTGGAACACCTCTTATTATTACCATGCTTTGTGATAAAAATTAATTGTAAACTACAACCCAATGCAGGCAGTACTGCAAATGGCCAGATTCATTAGCAATGAAGGTTTAGACCATCCCACCCAGCAAAGAAAGCATGACCAGCTAAGCTGTCTTCTGAGGCCAAAGAGAATAAAGAATGGGTATTGAAAGAACATCATAAATACCAAATATGACCACATGATCAGTTGTAGAAATGATGACTATCTAATCTAAGGTATGTTAGCAAATAACATATATCTCAATATTTAATTTACAAGATATCAAAACTGGTGTGTGACTCAGCTAGAAGAGAAATGAACATCACCCAGATATGGATGAATTGACTTTGTCTATGCTTTGGGGTGGAAGATAAATGTGTTTTGGTTGTAATAGGAATGACACCATGTTAGATGGATTTTGCTGTTCTCTTTATTTGTAAGTTAAGTACGATTAAAAGAGGTGTGTATGTGTCATGCTGACAGGGAATGGACTCTGCTAGATTGTGGTATATCAGTGTGGTTAAGCTGTGAACTTTATTTTCTAGAATCCTTTTTCCTCCTTGGTTCTATATTAGAAGTAAAAAGTAAAAAGGGAATGTTACTCCAGGTTTGGAAGGAGCTATCACTCAAGCAAGGTAATTTCATTGAGATCCAGTGGTGAGCAGATAGGCAGTAGCCAGCAGATCCCAGCTTGCCTTCAGTCTCCTCTGGACCACCTTCCAGGCCGCAGGCTCTGTTGTTTAATGGCAGCCTTAGGTCCACCCCCAGATACCTCCTACAGATCCATAAAGGTGGAGCTACCCAGTGGCAAAAGCTTTACACAGGCCCCTCCCTGAATCCCCTTTCATGATTCCATTTGGTGACTAGACATGCTTTGTTCCCCTGCTTTCCCTGCAAGTGCCATCTTACGTCACGGATGCACACATTTGTACCCAGATCCCCAGACTCTGAGGTGTTTCAAATGAACAGAGTCATTTTAGAATGTTCCTAGAGCTGACTCCAGAGCCTTGGCCCCAGGTAATTCTTTTCCTCCACTTCTCATCATTGCTTATGCTTTCCATACCCATACCTGATAGCCGCTTACCCAAGAAGCCTGAAACTGTTACTGAATTCAAGTTTTTGATTTAAGTGGGTGAATTGAGGGTGGCCTCTAAAAATCCTCATCCTTCTTGTTTCAAAGTCCAACCTTCTCTTTAGCTGCCTGCCAGCTGATCCAGTCTGAGACTCACTCCCAGATCCAGTTCACCTCAGTGATAAGGGCTGAAATAATTTAACAACGCCATCTCCTTCGGTAGGTAGCTTTCTGAAGACTCCTCACTCTGGTCCCAAGGTTGAGATAAATGCTTTACAGAGACTCTAAATAAAATGATCATTGCTCATGATATTTAAATATTAAGCATATCAAATTTTTTTCTCCTGGAATAAGATAGGGCTCATTCTGTCAAATCTTTCCTTTCCCTTTTGAAAGCATTCATAAATAATTTATACTTTATATAAGCATAGACAAGCCATGCATATTGCAGTTTTAGGTACCAGACTTTCTCAGAGCTGACCAAGTGGTAGGTACAATTAGGGTAAAATTAATAACAAAAATTGCCCTGTCTTTAAGCCCCTCTAGATTAATTGCTGGAACCTTAAGCCAACCCTTCCTGAAAAAACCCCATTGTGGCCACAGCCTCTTTGTACTCGGTTTCTGATATTTTCCTCTCTGTTGCTACTTCAGTTTCTCCTGGGGCTTCTCCAAGCTTTGTGTTAATTGACCTTTCATAGTCTTGGCCGCTGCTCCAGTCACACTGCCCTAAGATTTCATTCTTCTCTTCATTGCTGCTGTTAACCTTATCACAGATGGCCTAATCCAGCCCCTAATGATGGCATCACTAAAATAGCGGAATGACCCTCTCCCAACATTATTACAATGTTTTATCAGGTCCCACACTGAGATACCTTTCATTCTATTTCTTTTAGAACTACAGGTAGCTCATGAGCTCTATCATTTGACTCATTTTAATTTTATTGCATAGAGTACTGCTTAGAATCCTGGTACAAAATCTCCCAGGAGCTAATTTGAAAAACAATTTCCTTCTTGATAATCTCTTCTCTGTCTCCCTCTCTTCCCACAGATACCCAATTAGTATCCCTGAATAGAATCAGTACATTCTAACAGTTTCCTCAGAGTGAAGTTTTTCTCCATTGACTTTGTTTTAGAAGTGCAAAGATACCTTTAATTTACCCTGTATTCTCAGAACCTGCTTTCCAGAAACGTCTGCCTTTACTCAGTACCCTCAAAAAAGGCTCTTTAACCCTTCAGAGATTTATCCTCACTTTTCCTAGCATGCCCTGATGTATTCTGAGATGCCAAAGTGCTAATAATGAGCCCAGATTAAGACTCCCTCCTGGTGTCCTAAATATATATGTTCATCAAACTGTAAGTTCTGACATTACCATTGGGCTTAGAGCAGCCACTAACTGTGTTTTCAGGTAATTTACAAGGTATTAGGTGACATATAAAAAGAAAAAGACTGTACCTGGGTGCCTATATGAAATGTATAATTAGACAATAAAGTCATTTTATAATTGTATACATTGAAAATATCAATCCTTTGATTTTATTTTTCCTAGCTGACAGAAAAGAAAATATCAAAACAGGTATTTTGCTTGTATAAGTAGAATATTCCTATTACATAGTAATGTATACCACTATGAAATAAATGGTACCCAGTGACACGTTGGAAAAATAACTTTATTCCCTCTGTTTTATTATTACAGTTTGGAATACTAACATTCAAGAATTCCTCCCAGGTCTGAAAAAAAAATTGTACCCAGCTTTAAAAATAGGTCTTCCTTCTTCTTTTTGAAGTTTACAAAAAAATTCCTTCTCTCAAGACTGATTGAAATAATTTATCAGTTACTATTAAAATTCTTCTCCATTCACTGGGTTTGGAAAGCACAGAATCATAAGGACGAAAATCTCCTAGTTCCCCTCTCATTCTGTAAATGCTAGAGAACTGTGGGTACAACCAGATAAAAAGTGGCATTATCTCAAAAGTTTCAGTAAATAATGGATCTTAAATGAAGAGTCCAGACAGAGTCACAGTGGCTTGGATGAGTCAGCCTGCGATGGGAAGCTGCCCTGGCACAGTGAGGTGGTGAGAGCTCTAAGGTTTGTGTCTCATTTATATGGTCCAGGTGTTCTCTTAGTTGAAGAAGGACCTTTTTGTCCATATTTCTTTCAGTGCTTTCTTTCCCCCTTCAGTAGAATCATGGGTCAGACCCTCCAAATTGAGAAAGAAAACCGATTTTCTATGGGATCATAGAATTTTCTGCACAGTAGGAATACACTAGCTGAAGAGGTCAATCCAAAACTGAAAAAACTAAATGAAGTGGTTCAGAAATATAAACTAGAAGTTGTGGTGCTTTGTCACCTGCTGCTGCTCTTCCATTTAATACTAGAGTAATTGCTAATTCACGATGATAAGCCAAAAGGAGGATGATTATGCATGTGCCTGTACAATGGTAAGAAGTGGCACTTTGTTTCCTGTGGCTGCCACCCAACAAAGGCAGCAGTGAGAAGCAGGGTCTGGTTACCCTGGTAGCCATGGTGCTGAAGCTGGCCATCTTGGCATCGCTCCGACTGGGTTGTCTTTGTACTCACATACTGCCAGTGCCCTCCCTGTTGAAAGGATGAATATGTGGGCCTTTACACAACATCGTGGCTTAAATTAGTTGGATACATGGGGCCTCTTGCAGCACCTGCTCCCATTCTCAAATTCCAGCTCTGTTGGGAATTATTATCTAGCTCCCTTCTTCTCTCACCCTCTCCCTTTGTAATTATGTTTAATCCCACAGACACCTGCCTTGGCTCTGGGGGACTACTGATAAAAAGAGATGAAAAGACCTTTTTTCCATTTGTACCCACATCTACCAAATAAACACAACAGGCCCTGGCTAATTAAACATGTCTAAGGGGAAGGTGTGAGAAACCCCCCATGAATAAGCCGGAGTGCATACTCTCGTCCAATTCTGTGGGGTCATCTTCGACTGGCTCCAAATTCAGAAAAATTTCTAAACCATGTTTAAAACGTTCTATCCCTGCAGCTTCTGATAGCAGTTCTACTTAGAGCTGCGATGACTGGATTTTCAGCACAGTTTTATTTGAAATGCATTGTATTCCTCACTTTCTTGACTGAGGATAAGGCAGGTAAATGACAGACTAGATAATCTGTTATTGAAACATTAACTTGAAAATTTAATATCTCAGGAGAGTTTTCTTTTTAACACGTTTTTCAACCCCCCATCACCCAGATTTAAAATTAATTTTATTAAAATTATTTTAAAATAACTTTTACATTACAAATTATTTTTACATTGAAAATATAGCATAAATCTTCATCTATCATCCTTTGAAATATTTGTGTTTGAAGTAAAACATTTTAGAAAACTGCATAGTTTGTTCTGAGTATCCTTTGGCATACTATACAGAAACAAACAATATTTTTATCTTTAAACAGTTACGAAGGATCCTGGGACATTTGTGCTTTGGTGAAATTTAACTAAAATATTTAAGGGAAAAAAAGTTTGGAGAGACTGGTTGGGGGATGTGAAAGACTGTAAATAATTGAAAATAATATCTTAATATACAAAATAATTACTGAACAGTAGAAATTTCCTTTCGCTTTCCACACTGAGGGTTAATGTAATCAATAGAAAACCTGACAGAAGTCTGAAGCATGATACTTTAAATTCCATGGGACATGGTTCTAAATTTTGTTAAAAGTCTTACTGAGAAGCAGCCTTTCTTTAGTCTCAGAGTGTGTGGATAGATATGGGTAGAACAGGGCATCAGTTTGGATCGTCCTCTTGTGTGGGAGAAATGACTTTTTCTCTTGTTTAGGACCAAAGGTAAAGGAAAAACAATTTAAATATATAAACAAGTTTACAGTCAAAATACAAAGTCGTATGGGCTGAAAAAAGTCCTGTTTAGAAAACAAACATTCTATTGGAGTCTCCTAGTACAGAATTCAAAGTTCAAGCATACAAACCTATGCATTTATGCACTTGAGCTTTCCTTTTCATATTTCGCTAAAATCTTTTTCATTCATATTTCGCTAAAATCTTTGTCTACATAAATGACCAAACTCGACGTAAATCTGCCATAATAATGCTCATGTTTTTCTGTGTGTATGTTGTTTCTCATCTGTATTAAATAGTTCAGGAATATGTCATTAAACATCACATGACATTTTGGAATATTTTGGGAGAGTAACTGGAACATGCTGGCAAACAAGAATATTTCATTAGACGAGGCAGAACATCAGATATGAGGCCTTATATTAAGGCCTGTGAATGTCTTAATGAATGTAATGGTGCCTTGAGATAGCTTATGATCTGAGGTGATAATATTTAATGATGAATGTGAGAAAAAATAGAGCTTCAGTGTATATTTTTATTTAAAAATAAGAAAGGAATAAGGTGAGACAGTGGAAATGTACTCAATAATATGAACATATTTACTCTGGATCCCCCATTCCATCCGTCTGCTGAGTGCCTCGTGTATTTCAGAGTAGGCGATGTACCAGGAGGAAGCATCCACCCCCACAGAGGGACTACTGGTGGTTTCTTCATGCAGGTGTTGGCTTTCAAAACTGTGTGATAGGGCTTCCCTGGTGGCGCAGTGGTTGAGAGTCCGCCTGCCGATGCAGGGGACACGGGTTCGTGCCCCGGTCTGGGAAGATCCCACATGCCGCGGAGCGGCTGGGCCCGTGATCCATGGTCGCTGAGCCTGCGCGTCCGGAGCCTGTGCTCCGCAACGGGAGAGGCCACAACAGTGAGAGGCCCGCGTACCACAACTGTGTGATATATTGCAATTTACATGCCTTTAGTTAAGTGGGATTTTAAATGATATTATCCTCTTTTAACTGAACTAAATCCTCATGAAATGGGCAAGTGGCATAGGAGTCCTGAGGAGAAAGTATGGGTCAAAAATAGTACGGATCACGTAATTGCAGCAAACAATAAGAGAGCGTAGCGCTGATACTTCTCTATTTCCTATGAGCTCTTCATCAACTGCTTCAGAAGGAGGAAAGGATGATATAATTGTATCTGATGAGAAATCGGTACCTCAGAATTAATATTACAAAGAAGATTATTTAAAATATGCTTATCCACCATGGTTAATGATGGATGAGCCTTGCCTTAACTATATATTTTGCCTCAAGATTTTATCTAAGAATAGTGAAGCTGTAACACTTAGCAAGATATCTTAAAATATTATTATTTCATTTTTATCTCATGCTTTATTTTTCCTGTTTGTGTGTGCAGATAATAATGCATAGATGGATTAGTACCTTATTAGATCTGCATCCTACATACGTACATTATAACATTATCTGGTCTAAGAGATTTGCATTTGATTGTTGGTTGTCCTCTATGCTCCACGTGGTGTTGGCTGAATCATATAAACCTCCCTGGGCATCAGTTATCTCAACTAGAAAATGATACGCAGTTACCATGTCCAAGTTAATTGTTTGGGTTGGTAAAAACTTAATGATGCCTAGCTTCAGGAATCTCTGCCAGGGTTTTAATGAAAAGTGAAGAAGTCCCATATGCCCTTTCCCAGAATCCTTAACCAACAGTCTATCTGTTAGACTTTGCTTCACCAAAAGAAATCCATTGGTTGAGATCTCACAACTTAAAGGAAGCATGAAGTTATCTCCAGGCTCTGACTGAAAAAAAAAAAAATTATACATGTATGGTTTCCAAGGTAGTGTTGCTACCAAAAACATATGTATATTTAGGAAATATGCTTGAACTTTGGGTGACCTGAAATCTACCAGCACACATTACAGGCTGGGACATCTGGTGGTCAATAAACTTATTTATTTATTTATTTATTTTACATGAAGCAGCTGTACTTGAGCAGATGACCAGAGGCTGTGCAATCAGAGTGTGAATAGCTGAATTAGTAAATCATATTAGGCTTCTTAGGCACTTGTTTAAGGGCTGCATGTGCCTTTTTAATTTTCCTTTATTAAGGTCGGCCCCAAACATAGCAGTGTTAGCAGTAGGGTTATTAGTGACTTATTTGCTTCATTAAAATTTATGGCACATTTTACATCCACCATCTGGGGCAACGTCTCCCCTCTTCACTGTTAACGTGTAACTTAAAACCACGGCTGGCACTGATAATTCCTGAAAAAATACTCTGTAGATGGAATTCTTTTTTTCTAATGCCAGAATTATACTGCCAAGAACTCAATACACAAACACCATAAGAGCAAAGGCAATATTTCCAGTCCAACCACACTCAGTCACTGCTAGGACACAAAGTCTTATATTCAAGAGAGGTTTTTTTTGCTTTTTTGTTTTTTTGTTTTTTTCTGTAAGTTTCGGGTTTTTAGATAAAGCAAAGAAAAAAATAGAGAGGAGTTGTTATTTTAAGGTTGTAAACCCTGTGGAAAAAAGGAAAAATCTTAAAATTCATTGCCAGAATACTGAATATTTTGATCTCCTGTGGTTTAATTCAACAATATTTGGGCTTAGGAGGTTGCAAATACATAAATCACAGTATGGATTTAAAGTAATGGACTGAGACATTTAAGAGGTGATGGGCTTTCAGGGCTTGCCTGATCCACGAAATTGTCTGATTAAGTCCTGAGAAAAATATTAGCAATGGCGGTGTAATCACTACTTCCAAGCTTAACCTCTTATCCCTTGTTGAAATGCATGGGATGGAAATCTATGAGGTTGGAATGGAAGACTCTTGAATACAGAATCTGAGATATATTTCACAGTAGAACCCATGAGATGGAAAGGATATTTGGGATAATACTTTGTAAATCCAGTATTTCTTTTGGTCAACACACACACACACACACACACACACACACTACTAGAATTCTTCGTATAGATATCATTCTCTTTAGTTTCCAAGATTTTTTGTTTGTTTTTTTGCATCTTTATTGGAGTATAATTGGATTACAATGGTGTGTTAGTTTCTGCTTTATAACAAAGTGAATCAGTTATACATATACATATGTTCCCATATCTCTTCCTTCTTGCGTATCCCTCCCTCCCACCCTCCCTATCCCACCCCTCCAGGCGGTCACAAAGCACGGAGCTGATCTCCCTGTGCCATGCGGCTGCTTCCCACTAGCTATCTACCTTACGTTTGGTAGTGTATATATGTCCATGCCTCTCTCTCACTTTGTCACAGCTTACCCTTCCCACTCCCCGTATCCTCAAGTCCATTCTCTAGTAGGTCTGTGTCTTTATTCCTGTCTTACCCCTAGGTTTTTCATGACATTTTTTTTTCTTAAATTCCATATATATGTGTTAGCATACGGTATTTGTCTTTCTCTTTCTGACTTACTTTACTCTGTATGACAGACTCTAGGTCTATCCACCTCATTAAAAATAGCTCAATTTCGTTTCTTTTTATGGCTGAGTAAAATTCCATTGTATATTTGTGCCACATCTTCTTTATCCATTCATCCAATGATGGGCACTTAGGTTGTTTCCATCTCCAGGCTATTGTAAATAGAGCTGCAATGAACATTTTGGTACATGACTCTTTTTGAATTATGGTTTTCTCAGGGTATATGTCCAGTAGTGGGATTTCTGGGTCATATGGTAGTTCTATTTGTAGTTTTTTAAGGAACTTCCATACTGTTCTCCATAGTGGCTGTACCACACATTCCCACCAGCAGTGCAAGAGTGTTCCCTTTTCTCCACACCTTCTCCAGCATTTATTGTTTCTAGATTTTTTGATGATGGCCATTCTGACTGGTGTGAGATGATATCTCATTGTAGCTTTGATTTGCATTTCTCTAATGATTAATGATTTTGAGCATTCTTTCATGTGTTTGTTAGCAGTCTGTATATCGTCTATGGAGAAATATCTATTTAGGTCTTCTGCCCATTTTTGGATTGTTGTTTGTTTCTTTGTTATTGAGCTGCATGAGCTGCTTGTAACTTTTGGAGATTAATCCTTTGTCAGTTGCTTCATTTGCAAATATTTTCTCCCATTCTGAGGGTTGTGTTTTGGTCTCGTTTATGGTTTTCTTTGCTCTGCAAAAGATTTGAAGTTTCATTAGGTCCCATTTGTTTATTTTTGTTTTTATTTCCATTTCTCTAGGAGGTGGGTCAAAAAGGATCTTGCTATGATTTATGTCATAGAGTGTTCTACCTATGTTTTCCTCTAAGAGTTTAATAGTTTCTGGGCTTACATTTAGGTCTTTAATCCATTTTGAGCTTATTTTTGTGTATGGTGTTAGGGAGTGATCTAATCTCATACTTTTACATGTACCTGTCCAATTTTCCCAGCACCACTTATTGAAGAGGCTGTCCTTTCTCCACTGTACATTCCTGCCTCTTTATCAAAGATGAGGTGACCATATGTGCTTGGGTTTATCTCTGGGCTTTCTATCATGTTCCACTGATGTATATTTCTGTTTTTGTGCCAGTACAATACTGTCTTGATTACTGTAGCTTTGTAGTATAGTCTGAAGTCTGGGAGCTTGATTCCTCAGTTCCGTTTTACATTCTCAAGATTGTTTGGCTATTCGGGGTCTTTTGTGTTTCCATACAAATTGTGAAATGTTTTGTTCACTTCTGTGAAACATGCCAGTGGTAGTTTGATAGGGATTGCATTGAATCTGTAGATTGCTTTGGGTAGTAGAGTCATTTTGACAATGTTGATTCTCCCAATCTAAGAACATGGTATATCTCCCCATCTATTTGTATCATATTTAATTGCTTTCATCAGTGTCTTATAAGTTTCTGCATGCAGGTCTTTTGTCTCCTTAGGTAGGTTTATTCCTAGATATTTTATTCTTTTTGTTGCAATGGTAAATGGGAGTGTTTTCTTGATTTCACTTTCAGATTTTTCATCATTAGAGTATAGGAATGCCAGAGATTTCTGGGCATTAATTTTGTATCCTGCTACTTTACCAAATTCATTGATTAGCTCTAGTAGTTTTCTGGTAGCATCTTTAGGATTCTCTATGTAGAGTATCGTGTCATCTGCAAACAGTGACAGCTTTACTTCTTCTTTTCCGATTTGGATTCCTTTTATTTCCTTTTCTTCTCTGATTGCTGTGGCTAAAACTTCCAAAACTATGTTGAATAAGAGTGGTGAGAGTGGGCAACCTTGTCTTGTTCCTGATCTTAGTGGAAATGCTTTCAGTTTTTCACCATTGAGGACAATGTTGGCTGTGGGTTTGTCATATATGACCTTTATTATGTTGAGGAAAGTTCCCTCTATGCCTACTTTCTTCAGGGTTTTTATCATAAATGGGTGTTGAATTTTGTCAAAAGCTTTTTCTGCATCTATTGAGATGATCATATGGTTTTCCTCCTTCAATTTGTTAATATGGTGTATCACATTGATTGATTTGCGTATATTGAAGAATCCTTGCATTCCTGGAATAAACCCCACTTGATCATGGTGTATGCTCCTTTTAATGTGCTGTTGGATTCTGTTTGCTAGTATTTTGGTGAGGATTTTTGCATCTGTGTTCATCAGTGATATTGGCCTGTAGTTTTCTTCCTTTGTGACATCCTTGTCTGGTTTTGGTATCAAGGTGGTGGTGGCCTCGTAGAAGGAGTTTGGGAGTGTTCCTCCCTCTGCTATATTTTGGAAGAGTTTGAGAAGGATAGGTGTTAGCTCTTCTCTAAATGTTTGATAGAATTCTCCTGTGAGGCCATCTGGTCCTGGGCTTTTGTTTGTTGGAAGAGTTTTAATCACAGTTTCAAGTTCAGTGCTTGTGATTGGTCTGTTCATATTTTCTATTTCTTCCTGATTCAGTCTTGGCAGGCTGTGCATTTCTAAGAATTTGTCCATTTCATCCAGGTTGTCCATTTTATTGGCATAGAGTTGCTTGTAGTAATCTCTCATGATCTTTTGTATTTCTGCAGTGTCAGTTGTTACTTCTCCTTTTTCATTTCTAATTCTATTGATTTGAGTCTTCTCCCTTTTTTTCTTGATGAGTCTGGCTAATGGTTTATCAATTTTGTTTATCTTCTCAAAGAACCAGCTTTTAGTTTTATTGATCTTTGCTGTCGTTTCCTTCATTTCTTTTTCATTTATTTCTGATCTGATTTTTATGATTTCTTTCTTTCTGCTAACTTTGGGGTTTTTTGGTTCTTCTTTCTCTAGTTGCTTTAGGTGCAAGGTTAGGTTGTTTATTCGAGATGTTTCCTGTTTCTTAAGGTAGTATTGTATTGCTGTAAACTTCCCTGTTAGAACTGCTCTTGCTGCATCCCATAGGTTTTGGGTCGTCGTGTCTCCATTGTCATTTGTTTCTAGGTATTTTTTTGATTTCCTCTTTGATTTTTTCAGTCATCACTTCGTTATTAAGTAGTGTATTGTTTAGCCTCCATGTGTTTGTAATTTTTACAGATCTTTTCCTGTAATTGATACCTAGTCTCATAGCGTTGTGGTTGGAAAAGATAGTTGATAGAATTTAAATTTTCTTAAATTTACCAAGGCTTGATTTGTGACCCAAGATATGATCTCTTCTGGAGAATGTTCCATGAGCACTTGAGAAAAATGTGTATTCTGTTGTTTTTGGATGGAGTGGCCTATAAATATCAATTAAGTCCATCTTGTTTAATGTATCATTTAAAGCTTGTGTTTCCTTATTTATTTTCATTTCGGATGATCTGTTCATTGGTGAAAGTGAGCTGTTAAAGTCCCCTACTATGTATGTGTTACTGTCGATTTCCCCTTTTATGGCTGTTAGTATTTGCCTTATGTATTGAGGTGCTCCTATATTGGGTGCATAAATATTTACAATTGTTATATCTTCTTGGATCGATCCCTTGATCATTATGTAGTGTCCTTCTTTGTCTCTACTAATAGTCTTTATTTTAAAGTCTATTTTGTCTGATATGAGAATTGCTACTCCAGCTTTCTTTTGGTTTCCATTTGCATGAAATGTCTTTTTCCATCCCCTTACTTTCAGTCTGTATGTGTCTCTAGGTCTGAAGTGGGTCTCTTGTAGAAAGCATATATATGGGTCTTGTTTTTGTATCCATTCAGCCAGTCTGTGTCTTTTGATGGGAGCATTTAGTCCATTTACATTTAAGGTAGTTATAGATATGTATGTTCCTATTCCCATTTTCTTAATTGTTTTGCGTTCGGTATTGTAGGTCTTTTCCTTCTCTTGTGTTTCTTGCCTAGAGAAGTTCCTTTAGCATTTGTTGTAAAGCTGGTTTGGTGATGCTGAACTCTCTTAGCTTTTGCTTGTCTGTAAAGGTATTAATTTCTCTATCAAATCTGAATGAGATCCTTGCTGGGTAGAGTAATCTTGGTTGCAGGTTTTTCTCCTTCATCACTTTAAATATGTCCTGCCAGTCCCTTCTGGCTTGTTTTTCCCTTGCTGCTTTTAATATGTTTTCTTTATATTTAATTTTTGACAGTTTGATTAATATGTGTCTTGGCGTATTTCTCCTTGGATTTATCCTGTATGACACTCTCTGTGCTTCCTGGACTTGATTAACTATTTCCTTTCCCATATTAGGGAAGTTTCAACTATAATCTCTTCAAATATTTTTCAGTCCCTTTCTTTTTCTCTTCTTCAGGAACCCCTGTAATTCGAATGTTGGTGCATTTGATGTTGTCCCAGAGGTCTCTGAGACTGTCCTCAGTTCTTTTCATTCTTTTTTCTTTATTCTGCTCTGCAGTAGTTATTTCCACTATTTTATCTTCCAGGTCACTTATCCGTTCTTCTGCCTCAGTTATTCTGCTATTGATCCCATCTAGAGTATTTTTCATTTCATTTATTGTGTTGTTCATTGTTGCTTGTTTCATGTTTAGTTCTTCTAGGTCCTTGTTAAATGTTTCTTGCATTTTGTCTATTCTATTTTCAAGATTTTGGATCATCTTTCTATCATTATTCTGAATTCTTTTTCAGATGGACTGCCTATTTCCTCTTCATTTGTTAGGTCTGGTGGGTTTTTATCTTGCTCCTTCAACTGCTCTGTGTTTTTCTGTCTTCTCATTTTGCTTATCTTACCATGTTTGGGGTCTCCCTTTTGCAGGCTGCAGGTTCGTAGTTCCCGTTGTTTTTGGCGTCTGTCCCCAGTGGCTAAGGTTGGTTCAGTGGGTTGTGTAGGCTTCCTGGTGGAGGAGACTAATGCCTGTGTTCTGGTGGATAAGGCTGGATCTTGTCTTTCTGTTGGGCAAGTCCACGTCTGTTGGTGTGTTTTGGGGTGTCTGTGGACTTATTATGATTTTAGGCAGCCTCCCTGCTAATGGATGAGGTTGTGTTCCTGTCTTGCTAGTTGTTTGTCATAGGGTGTCCAGCACTGTAGCTTTCTGGTCGTTGAGTGAAGCTGGCTGCTGGTGTTCAGATGGAGATCTCTGGGAGATTTTCGCCATTTGATATTATGTGGAGCTGGGAGGTCTCTTGTGGACCAGTGTCCTGAAGTTGGCTCTTCCCCATCAGAGGCACAGCACTGACTCCTGGCTGTAGCACCAAGAGCCTTTCATCCACACGGCTCAGAATAAAAGGGAGAAAAAGTAGAAGGAAAGAATTAGTAGAAGAAAGGAAGGAAGGAAGAAAGGAGGGAGGGAGGGAGGAAGGAAGGAAGGAGGGAAGGAAGGAAAAAAAGAAAGAAAAGATAAAATAAAATAAAGATAAAATAAAGTTATTAAAATGAAAAATAATTATTAAGAAAAAAATTAAAAAAACAAAAAACAAGCAAACAAAAAAAAAGGACGGATGGAACCCTAGGACAAGCAGTGGAAGCAAAGCTATACAAAATCTCACACAGAAGCATAAACATACACACTTGCAAAAAGAGGAAAAGGGGAAAAAATCATAAATCTTGCTCTCAAGTCCACCTCCTCAATTTGGGATGATTCGTTGTCTATTCAGGTATTCCACAGATGCAGGGTACATCTAGTTGATTGTGGAGCTTTAATCCGCTGCTTCTGAGGCTGCTGGGAGAGATTTCCCTTTCTCTTCTTTGTTTTCACAGCTCCCGGGGCTCAGCTTTGGATTTTGCCCCTCCTCTGCGTGTAGGTCGCTGGAAGGCGTCTGTTCTTTGCTCAGACAGGACGGGGTTAAAGGAGCAGCTGCTTCCGGGACTCTGGCTCTCTCAGGCCGGGTGGGGGGGGGGAGGGGCACGGAGTGCGGGGCGGGCCTGCGGCGGCAGAGGCCGGCGTGACGTTGCACCAGCGTGAGGCGCGCCGTGCGTTCTCCCGGGGAAGTTGTCCGTGGATCCCGGGACCCTGGCAGTGGCGGGATGCACAGCCTCCCCGGAAGCGGGGTGTGGTTAGTGACCTGTGCTCACACACAGACTTCTTGGTGGCGGCAGCAGCAGCCTTAGCGTCTCATGCCCGTCTCTGGGGTCTGTGCTTTTAGCCGCGGCTCGCGCCCGTCTCTGGAGCTCCTTTAAGCAGCACTCTGAATCCCCTCTCCTCGCGCAGCAGGAAACAAAGAGGTAAGAAAAAGTCTCTTGCCTCTTCGGCAGGTCTAGACATTTCCCCGGACTCCCTCCCGGCTAGCCGTGGCGCACTAATCCCTTGCAGGCTTTTTTCACGCTGCCAACCCCAGTCCTTTCCTGGCGCTCCAACCGAAGCCGAGCCTCAGCTCCCGGCTCGCCCGACCCAGCGTGTGAGCAGACAAGCCTCTCGGGCTGGTGAGTGCCGGTCAGCCCTGATCCTCTGTGCGGGAATCTCCCCGCTTTGCCCTCCGCACCCCTGTTGCTGTGCTCTCCTCCGCGGCTCCGAAGCTTTCCCCCTCCGCCACCCGCAGTCTCCGCCCGCGAAGGGGCTTCCTAGTGTGTAGAAATCTTTCCTCCTTCACAGCTCCTTCCCACTGGTGCAGGTCCCATCCCTATTCTTTTGTCTCTGTGTATTCTTTTTTCTTTTGCCCTACCCAGGTACGTGGGGAGTTTCTTGCCTTTTGGGAGGTCTGAGGTCTTTTGCCAGCGTTCACTAGGTGTTCTGTAGGAGTTGTTCCACGTGTAGATGTATTTCTGGTGTACCTGTGGGGAGGAAGGTGATATCCGCGTCTTACTCTTTCGCCATCTTCTCATCTTTCCTCCAAGATTTAACATTAGACTGTAAATGTACTACAGTAAGGGACTGAGTTAAGGTCGTTGTTCTCAAAGAGAGCATATTCTGCTCCCGTTTATGTCACTTACTGGCTGTATAAACTCTGTTTTATGTTTCCTTATCTGCAAAAGGGGAGAAGTATCTTTTAAACCCATTGTCTAAAGTTTGTAATAATCAAATTAGAACATGAATGTTTAAAATTTTTTAAAATTCTTAAAGCATTATTAAAAAGCAAGCTGTGCATTATTATTTCCAATAAGAAAATAAAATATTTGAATAAAAGAGGATCTTATAAAGCTAGAATCCACCCTTCCAGACAATACTTAAAAGAATCAGATGAGATAATATCTTAGTATTAAAAAGTCCAGAAATGGGAAATTCACTGCAAGGATTAAAACCTCTTACTGACAGATTTTTTTCACTTCTAACCTAAATTTCTGATCTTTTCTTAGGAGCCCATTTCATCTTTTCACAAAGTAAAGTCTCCTCACTGGAAATGGGAGAATAGATGAGTAAAGACCCTTCTGATCCTAAAGTGACTTTCACTAAATTTTTCCTCAGTTTTTTCTTTTCTAAGTAAAATAATGAAGTTTAATTTTTTTCCCCCAAAGGGCTATTTTACATCCTGAGAATCTTCTTGGTTCTTATGATTTCCCTAATCAACTTTATCCTCAGAGAAAAGAACCGAACCTAATATACACCCAACTAAGTATCCAGTTAAAACATCGTCTAATTAGAACTAGAGACTGTACTCCCCTTAGTAAACTCAATAATATAGTTAGGTTTGTAACACACACCCAGACATAAATGAGTCTTGATTTTAGACCAAATTCTGTAAGAAGTGATGTTAATCTAGTTTAATCCCTTCTAAGTACCAGAACCTTGACTAAAATTTTTAGCTACAGTTTCAGAAGAACTTGGAGATTTATGAAGATTATAACAGGATTTATGAAAAAATGATTGAGTCCATTCTCTAGTCATGAAAATTATGTTCACTTTACTATTCATATTCAAATCAAGTTTCTCTGTCACAATAAATTTTAAAAATTCCAGATAGAGACTGCTCTGACAGCCTGAATCCCAGTGTGAAAATAAATTTGAGCGTATCTGTTGCCTTCCTAAAATGGACATGTATTGTTACTGTTGTTTAAAGACAATAGTCTTTATATTGAAATTTTGGGGATACAGCCCGTTCTTGCTGATACAGTTATGGATTACTTTCAATGCAAACAGAAAAAAAATATAAGCCTAAATGTGTATGTTTAATAATTACACAGATTCCCACTTACACTAAGGGTGTAGAAAGCCCCATGAGAGCATTACTCTTACCTTAATGACAAGAAAAACCTATCTAATCTTGAACATTCATATTGTTTAGCTCATCATAGAGCTCAAACCACAAGACAACCAGGTAGACTAAGTTCTTTTTTTTTTTTTTTGCGGTACACGGGCCTGTCACTGTTGTGGCCTCTCCCGTTGCGGAACACAGGCTCCAGATGCGCAGGCCCAGCGGCTGTGGCTCACGGGCCCAGCCGCTCCGCGGCATGTGGGATCTTCCCGGACCAGGGCACGAACCCGTGTCCCCTGCATCGGCAGGCGGACTCTCAACCACTGCGCCACCAGGGAAGCCCTAGACTAAATTCTGAAAGGTGTTAAGACCCTCCAAGGAGAGATGGGTCACATGAATATCTTACCTTTGGCAAGCATGGGGAGTTGGGGGAACTGGAATAAAAGTGGGCAAGGAAACTACAAATAAAATGTCAATTAATTATTAAAGACTGAGTATAGGTTAAAATGTTACTTTAAAATCACCAGAAACACCACTCAAAAGGGGAGTCTGCACCCACTGCCGGCCGTTAACCACAGGCTTCCACTGAGTGATCATGTAAGATAATTGGGATACAGTCAGGAGACTTGAGAGGAACATCTTTTATAGTACAAATGTGCAGGTTCTGTCTAGGTTTAAGGATGTAAAAGTACTACCTGGAGAAGCTTTCTATGCTTACATGATTACAGGATGATGATCAGCTGCTGCTACCCATCCCTGGACCCTGCTTGGACATGAGAAAAAAAACTAACTGCTGTCGGAGGATGGGAAAGATATCCTCTTACCTTCCCAGTTTCTACCTTGGTTTTAGGCATAGGTAAGGTACGCTATCATTGAGGGAAATGTAGGAAACCAATCTCCACAGTGTGCTGATGTGATGCAAAAACATCTGCTACTCTGGAGTAACAGGAAAACACCTGGTACCCAGGATCCTGCATTGGTACAAGGCAGAGATCTTCTGTTGCTAGGAGAGGGCAGGAAAATCACTCTCATTAAAGATTCCCACCAGTACAGAGCAGAGTTTGACTGACATGGGATGTGGGTAGAATGTCTACTCTCTAGACCCTGCATTTGAGGAAGAGGTTGTTTGCCAGTAGGGAAGGAACAGAAATGCTGAGAAAGCTCTCCTTTTGATGTTCAGGTGTATATGGCATGCTGAAGGCTGAAGGTAGAACAGAAGAATGGAGAAATACCCTACTCCTACCACAGCCCTACACCAAGTAAAAATCAACAGAAATATATCCCGAGGAAAGGGCAAGAGTGTGGAGACAAGACCTTGCTGAAATCTGAGGGTGGAGAAGGAATACAAAGAAAATTCTTTAACACTCCAGGCCTCATGGTAAGCAAAAGTAACAGTAGTCTACCACTACAGGAATTAAAGTCTGTGGAAGACTAAAAGTAACTAGGGCAACAATAAAACTGTACATATTCCCAACTACAGACTAGAATGACTCAATCAAGTACACTAATGACTTGACAAAAGAAGAGGCATGCTTATTTTCAAGAATAAATACTATTTTTCTCAGTCTCTGCTGGTGTGCTTGTTCCACACATCAAGTCTAGCATCCAGTAAAAACTTAGGAGAAACACAAAACAAAAAAGGCAAGCAAAACCCCCTCATTTTCAAAATGCAAAAACAATCAACAGGAACATATTTAGAAATGACCAAGTTGTTGGAACACTGATTTAAAACATAATAATATGTTATATAATATAGTAGAAAAGTTAAACGATATGCATAACAGGTGAGGAATTTCAGCAGAGAGATTACAATTATACAAAGGAGTCAAATGGAAATGCTAGAAATGAAAAACAACATTAGAGATGAATAATTTCCTCAATTAGCTTACAACTAGACTGAACACAGCACAGCAAAACAAATCAGTCAACTTGAAAATGGTTATAGGAATTTTAACGACTATAACACACACACGCACACACACACAGGAATGTCAGGAAAAAAAATAGAGCAGAGCTTCAAAGAGCTGTAGAATAGTGGACAGATTTAGAGACTTGAAGTTGCAAAAGACAATAAAGAGAATGGGGAAGAAGAAAACAAAAGGTAAGGAGAAAATCATGAAAGTGGCCAAGGAAAAAAAGAGACATTACAGACACAATTTAAAAGATAAGAACCACAAGTCTTCCTAATCCAGAAGAAAACAGAACAATATAATGAAATTACTAAAAGAAAAAAATGAAAAAATCTATGTCCACTTAAAATATGTTCCATAAATTAGAATAAAAGAAAATATTTTTGGAAAACACAAGCTGAGAAGAGTTACTGCCAGTAGGCTTAACCTACAAAAAATGTTAAGGAAAGTTGTTCAGTAGAAGAAAAATGATATCCAAATGAAAATTTGAGTGTACACAATAAATTAAAGTACACTAGAAATATTAAAAAATGCAAGTAAATATAAAGAAATTATTTTTAATCTTTTAAAACAGACTATTAATAATAATACAATGTAAAATTAATAACAGTGGAATTTTATAAGCTATATAGAAATGAAATGTGACAATAATCTCACAAAGAATGGAAGTCAGTAATGGTTCTGACATCTTATGTGAAATAATGTAAAATAACATTATCTGAAAGTAAACTGTAAAAAATTAAAATGATAGGTTGCACATGTTTAGAGCAACTACTGAAGGGAATGAAACAAAAGGATATAGTTTACAAGCAAGAAGAAGAAAAAGTAGATCATAAAATTATTCTATGGCATGGAAGAGCAAAACTAGTATACAGAATAAATGGAACAAATAGAACACAGCATGTGGTAGATTTAACCCAACTATATTTGTAATTACATTAAATATAAATGTTGTAAACAGCACAATTAAAAAGCAAGAATAGATGAATGATAAAGACCTGACTCTATGCTACCTAGTGGAAACCCAGGTTTTTTTTAAAAAAAGAGACTTAGATAGATTACAAGTAAAATGAAAGAAGATATACCATGTGTATTAGCTCCTTGTGGCTGCTACGGCAAATTACTGCAAACTTGGTGGCTTAAAACAATAGCAATTAATTTTCTCACAGTTTTGGAGACCAAAAGTCTGAAATCAGTATCATATCACTGAACCAAGAATCAATGTCAGCATCAGTGTAGTCCCTCCAGAGGCTCTAGGGGAGAATCTGCTTCTTGCCTTTTTCAGCTTATGGTGACTTCCAGCATTCATAGATTTGTGGCTGCATCACTCTAATCACTGCCTCCAGGTCATATTACATTCACCTCTTCTGTCTGTAAAATTTCCCTCTGTCTCTCTCTCATAAGGACAATTGTGATTGCGTTAGGACTCATACAGATAATCCAGGATAATCTCCCTCTCTCTAAAGATTCTTAATTACATCTGCAAAGTCTTTGCCATATAAGGTGACATTTACTGGTCCAGGAATTCGTTAATTAAGGTAATACCTTTAGAAATTTGCAAATTGCTTAAATTCAAATTAAGCAGAAGGAAGGTAATAATAAAGTCTTTGTCATATAAGGTGACATTTACTGGTCCAGAAATTCGTTAATTAAGGTAATACCTTTAGAAATTTGCAAATTGCTTAAATTCAAATTAAGCAGAAGGAAGGTAATAAAGGTAAAAGCAATCAACAAACAAAACACAGTGGAATGGTACAGAAAGACAATAGAGAAAAATCAAAGCGAGCCAAATTTGTTCTGAGTAAACATCAATACAATTGGAAAACTTTACCTGAATTAATGAAGGAAAAAAAAGGGAGAAACATAACCAATATGAGGAATGAAAGGAATAATTATAGAAAACACAAATATTAAAAGGGTGAAACTGGAGTATTGTAAGCAATCTTTTGCCAATAAATTCCACAATTAAGATGAAAAGATGAATTAATTGAAAGACACAAACCAAAAGAGTTTACTCAAGAAGAAATAGATAACATAAATTAAAAAAAAAAGAAATAGCTCTGTATCAATTAAGTAAACTGAATTAGTAATTTAAAACCTTTTCAAAAAGAAAATTTCAGGCCTATATAATTTCACTGTTGAATTCTACCTAATATTTTAAAATAAAAAATTATAATTCTATACTAAGTTTTCCTGGATATAAAAGATAATGGCAAATTTTCCAACTCATTTTATGAGTTTAGAATTACCCAGAAAACAAAATGAGACCAAGATATTACTAGAAAAGAAAACTACAGACCTATTTCCCATCTTTTTAAAGATTTTAAAAATTATTTAAAAATTATCAAATCATAATCAGCCATATATAAAAGTGATAACTCTTTATGTCCAAATAGGATTTATCCTAGAAATGCAAAGTTAGTTCAACATGTGAAAATTAATCAATTTAATTCATCACATTCAGAGACTAAAAAAGAAAAAAATACTTATATCAGTAGAGACAGCAAAAATATTTGACAAAATTCAATATACATTTGTGATAAAAAAAGTAATAACTCTCAGCAGACAAACAATAGAAGTGAACTTCCTCAACCTGATAGAGTGCACGTATGAAAACCTAGAGCTAACATCATATATAATGGTGAAAGACAGAATGCTTTTACCCTAATATCAGGAACAAAGCAAAGATATCTCACTCACCACTTGTATTCAACATTGTCTTGGAAGTCCTATCTAGTTCTGTAAAGCAAGAAAAAATTAGGCACCCAATTTGGAAAACATTTTATTTGCAGCAATATTATTCTCTAATTAGAAAAATCATAAAATAGCTACAAAAAGCTCTCTGGAGGTAATATGTGATTTTAGCAAGGTGACAGGACACCAGTTCACACAAGTATCAATCACATTTCAATATGCCTGCAATGTCCAATGTCCTGGAAATTGAAGTGCAAATAAAAACTTTGAAATATATCAAAATATAAAGTATTTAAGACTAAATTTAACAAAACACATGAAAGACCTATAAACTGAAAACTCCAAAATATTGCTGAGAGAAATTAAAGAAAATCTAAATAAATGAAATTGTGTACTATGTTCATGTGTTGAGTCTCAAAATTGTTATAATTTAATTTCTTCTCAATTATCTCTAAAAATTCAAAGTACACAATCAAAATCCAGGCAGATATTTTTATAGAAATTGAAATATTTATTTTAAATTTATATGAAAATAAATACAGCAGTTTGACTAGGATGTGTTTAAATGAGATTTTCCTTGTGTTGATTCTGCTTGGTGTTTGCTAAGCTTTTTGAATCTGTAATTTTATGTCTTTCATTGAATTTTGTAAATTTTCAGCCATTATTTCTTCTAACCTTTTTTTACTCCATTATTTCTCTCTTCTTTTCTTTTGAATCATCTCATAAGTCACTTAAGTGCTGCTCATTTTTGGTCTTTTTTCCCCCCCTTTATGTTCTTCATTTCTATTGTACTGACTTCAAATGGAAATCTTTCCTATGTAATCTCCATTTTGCTGTTAATTTGTTGACATTTTAATTTTAAATATTATATATCTCAGTTCTGTAATTTCCATTAGATTCTTTCTTTATACTTTCTATATCTCTGCTGAGATTCTCTGTCAATATGAGCAGATTTTCTTTTATACTGTAGTCTTAAGCATACTAATAATAGCTACTTATGTGCTATTCCAACATCTACGAATAGAGTTGGTCTCTATTCATTGTCTTTTCTGTACAGAATGGCTTATGTTTTCCTATTTCTTCTTAGGTTGAGTCATTTTGGATTGTATGCTGTACATTATGAATGACATGTCATTGAAACTCTGGGCCTATTATATGTTCCTCTAAAGAAGTCTGTATTTGTTTTTGCAGACTGTTAACTTGGCTTAACTCAAACTGAAAATTTTGTTTTGTTTTCCTTGCAGTTGTTTTTTTTAGTCTTGCCAGGGCTGCTTGTTGCTTGCACAATGCATGTATTTGAATCATACAAGGGTCAGTCAGAGACTTAGTGTGTGTGTGTGTGTATATATATATATATATATATGTGTATATATATATATATATATGTATGTGTATATATATAATTTGAGGCTCCCCTTCTCTGACTTTTTCTTTTCTAGAATTAATGCCTTCACTTTCAAGGGATGTGGTTGCCTCAAGCACTCTTCTGATTTGCAGTCCAGCAATGTTGAGGTTTTTCTACTGGAATTAGAGCTATCCAACATTGAGTACTGGAGACTACTCTCAGGATGAAAGATGTAAAATAAGAAATTCAGACAGTATCATGCCTGTCTTAGTTTCCTTTTATTGTCACATAAATTACCTTAAACATGGTATCTTAAAAAATAAACTTACTTTGGAAGCCAGAAGTCAGAAATCTAGGTGTGAGTAGGGCCTTGCTTTCTCTGAAGGTTCTAGGGGAGGATCCCTCTTTACCTTTTCCTAGCTTCTGGTGGTTGCCAGCAAACCTTGATGTTCCTCGGCTTGTAGGTGCTGCCTCCATCATCACATGCCATTCTCCCTGTGTGTCTTCATGTTCAAATTTCCCTCTTCTTTCAAGGAAATCAGTCATTGCTGTATGACCTCATTCTAACTTGACTGCATCTCCAAAGACCCTAATTCTAAATAAGGTCACATTCATAGGTATGGAGATTAGAACTTGAACATATATTTTTTTGGGGGGGACACATTTCTACTGACTATAATTCCCTTCTTTCAAATATTCCACTCCCATTCTTTGTCTCTTTTTGTTCACTCTCTGGTAACTTCAAGCAGTTGATTTCTGTTTTTTCCAGAATGTATAATTGTTATCTCTAGCAGGGTTGGTTTTATAGAAGCTATTAAACCATACTTGTAGTGGAACTTTCCTTCCTTACTGCTATGCCCCCCACCCTGTCCATATCTATCTATCTATTTATCTATCTATCTAACAATTATCTATCTATCTATCTATCTCCTTTCTGTCTCAGTTGCTCTGTGTGCATGTGTGTGTCTTTCCCTCTTTCACCACAACAAAAATACAAAATCTAGGCCCTTATGATTTTGGATAGAAGATTTATGATTCTGTTGGATTCAAGCCCAGATAATTCTTAGTTGCTTATTATATACTTCTTCAATCAGAAGTTTGCTCCATTCTTTAAGACAAAATACATAAAACAAGTAGAGAAAATGAGATGGAAAAATGGGAGAATTTCCTTTTTGTCTTATATTTTTGTAGCATTTTCACCTCAAATTTTATGGAATATAACTAAAAACACACATATTTCTTAATGGCTACATGCTACCCCACTGAAAAAAAAAATTGAAAATTTTATGTTTGATTTGGAAGACAGAAAGAAAATTAGGCAAAAACCGTCTCTGTCTATAAACGCTCATGATTTTTGAAGAATTATTTGACTGTTTGAACTTCAGTTTCTACATCCATTAGGGTTATTTGTGAGGATGAGTTATTAGGTTGGCCAAAAAGTTCATTTAGTGAATACATTGTTCAATAAAGTTCTTTGTGAAAATGAAAACTGTGTTTTTTACTTAAAACCAAATGAACTTTTTGGCCAACCCAATACATCATTTGAGTTACAATGTGTGGCACATCCAAGTAAAAATAGACCTTGTTCACCAGAATTCAGCCTTATGTTGTCATTCATTTTTCCATGCTTTCATTTCTCCTTAATACATTTTGATAGAACTTAAAAAAATATAGCTTTATAGTTATAACAAAATGACTAGTTGAAATAAGTGGAATCCTTACTACATATAACTTGGATCATCCATTGGTTTTGATTTGGGTTTTTCTCCTGAAAGCTGCTTTCAGAACCACTCTCAAATCCTTGTGCTACATATAGTGAGCCAGTATCATGCATACGATTCTAGATACTCTCTTCAAAAACGTGAGTTTTTTATTTTCCTGTTAAAAAAATAGGATTATGAGCAGCTACCTTCTCTGTAAATTCTGTCTTAGTAGAAATACAGCAAGTCTTTTGTTAATTTGAGTATTCAAGTTTTACAAGTATAGATTCACTCTTTTTTTTTTTTTTTATCCCTAGGCACTCAACTTTGCTGTGCCTACAAAGTGGATAATAACATATGCCTTATGCATGCTTCTGAGAAATGCAAAAAAAGTTAATTAGAAAATGTCAAGAAAGCTCTCCCAGATCCTTAGAGGGAAGACCATCATGTGACTACAATATATCATTAGTATAAAAATAAAATCATTCCCAATCCCATAGCTCTAGAAGGGTCTTTACACATCGCTAGTGCTTTTAAGAAATAAAATTATGGACTCACTGAACTGGAAAGAATCTCAAGAAGTCATGTGGCCCACTCCCTGATTCAGGAGAGACCAATTCTACCATCGCCTATGACTTCCTAACCTGTTTTTAATATGACTAAAGAGAAACATTCCACAACTTCATTTGATAATTTGCTTAATATCTCTCACTCACACAGAAATATTGTTCTAATCTCCGTTTTAGGAAATGTAACAGAATCTAATTGAAGAGAATATGATTCAAGATACAGACTGGAATTTCTTAGTCAAGAATCACTGACCTCAACTATTTTACACAGCTAAAGTAAGTATTGGATATGAGAGAGGGCAGAGATGGGATTTGGCCCTGAAATCAGGTCAATGTCTTGATTATAAATCTTTTATTTAAGAGAAATTTCTTATAACATTTAAAAAATCTATTTGCTACATGAAGTTGCAAAAAATGTCCTTCTCTTCCATTCTGTTTTCCGTTGTATCTACGTGTATTAAATGGATTATAGTCCAAAAATCAGATTTAAAATGTTATGATTGGGCTTCAGCTAAAATATTAGGAAAAAAAATACTTGAGAGAACCTAATAAAGCAGGCATTTTCTCAATAGTTTCCTTAATATAATCAGGTTTACAGTATAATCAGAAATATTTATAAAAGGCTCACTAGGCCACTTTCTACTGTAGCTTGGGATTCAGAATAATATATATATACACTGACCAAATGGATTTATTTAAAGAAAGGACATGTTTATGCACAGTTTAATTTACAAGTATGTATTATTTCAGGTAATATATATCTGTAAACCATATACAATTTGAATATTTTTCTTCTAACTTTTAAAGAAATTAGAGTTGTTCAGTAGTCAAGGAATTCATTTGAACACTTCCGCAAAGCAAGTAACAGGGGCCCTCCTTTCATAAGATGCTGGGTGTGTCCCTGCATTATGTGTGACTGGTTCACTTGGATCTGGTCTCCTTTCTACTTCCTATTTCTTTTCTCTTTGGCCAGTTTCATCATGTCTCTGAGCTCCATTTGCCCTTCCTTGAACCTGCTGAGTTTGAGAAATCCATAATTTAAACAAAGAGAGTTGTCAAGCAGACAGTTGCAAAGAGCTTCAAAATTTATTAATTCAACAAAAAGTATAGACCTCCTTACAGCCCTATACCAATAACTTACACTTTGGGCTATCAGAATCTTTTTACAACAAGCACTATTATCACACATATTTACCTAGCAAACTATATTCAAGATTTAGTAATAGCTATTGCTTTTGAGCAGTTTGATACAAAAAAAACTACAATGCTACAATATACTACATAGTATGGACATTTCTTAAAGTTCACATTAACAAGATATGACCTTAAATGGAACATTTGATCAAAACTCTACTTTCTATACCTAGTTAAGGACGTTTATTCAGAGGATCTAGACATTTATTTGATTATTTCCATGCATCCCAATCCTCTAGACAAAGCCCACACTGGAGAGAAAAGAAATGAAATAATTAAAGGCAGCAGATCAACAGAATATATGTGATTTCTTTTCAGTGATCTGGAATTGAATTTTTGCCCAAAAGAACATCAAAACTGAAGTCAAGCTTTTCCAGTAGCACTGATTTAAACAAACATGCACTGGGACTTATTTTTAGACATCAAGGTACACAGCCAGAGGTTTTATTCAGGATTGCCATTAAATAAACTCCCCTCAGGGCCTTGTAAAAGATGGTATTTGAATTATAAGTAGACATATCCCATTTTCCACGTTCTGCAAGCCACTGAAGATTTCTCATTGCCGAGATTGTGGCAAGGGAACTGCCCCCTTTTGTATTTCTGTTGAGCCCTGTCTCTACAGTAATTATGAGTTTGAGGGATCATTAAAAAGTCTGAATTTTTTCTTTTTCTTGGTACATAAGACTGCTTTTGCAGGTCTGTGGCTGATCAGCAACATGTTCTAAAAGGCTTTTGATGTATACATGGCTCATTAAGTAAAGGTCAAAATTGGACATTGTCCTGTTAATTTCCTTTTTCTAGAGAAATCAATATCTGCATCAACATTCATTAAATTTGACAGAAGCTAGGAAAGTTAGATGTGAAATGTAAATCAATACTTACTCCTGATAGGATTAACTTGCCGTACAGAGAGTATAAAACATCAATTCTTTATACATATTGTTCAGCCCAATTCTCCACTCTGGCTTTAGGGTGCCTGCATTTTGCCTTTTTGGCCTTCAGCTCTAATCTGGCTTTGGGTTTTTGTTGGCTGGAGCTGAATATTCTATCCCTGAACAAATTTTACATCTCGTTAATATATACTCAGTGTGATCTTTCCTGTTGTATTATTAAGGGTGCAATTTGTTAAGACTAAATCATGCTCCACCACCACCACTCCCAAAATCCAGATATTTTAAGGTTTCAGAATCTATTTTATTTCCATATGAAATTTGCAGATTAAAACATTTCATTTTCTCTCCCTTGCAGTTACCAGCAGAATTTTTGATTTCCCATGAATCCCAGAAATGTAAGTTTATTTATACAAATGTCTAGGAGTTGTTTCGTTGGTTGTCATTACAGTTATCACTGAGACTGTGAACTCTACACCTATGCATTTCCATGAACGCAGCGTTCTTTTAGTTGACACTAATGTTTATAATGATAACTATGTGCTGTTGCAAGATTCTGAGACATCTTTTGAAATGAAGAATACAAAATGTTGTGTATTGTAGTTGTATTGTTCTGTAGATTTTGTTACATTTTGATTTTTTAACGGAAAATTTATATATGGAAGCCACTGACCCCTCCTCTGGCGTTAGGTAAGGATCTCTGGGTATGTCACATTTGTCTGGAAGTCTGAACAGCAATTACTGCTTTTTCCCTCCAAACAAATTTGGGTTTGCCAAAATTCTTGATGGGGAACAGATGCCAGCCAGCACTGTACCCTGCCATGTCCTTCTTCATCTACTGGTTCTCTGGCCACCCAGGAATTTCTCAGCAGTGTCAGAACTGGGCCTGGTTTGCAATAGGACTAAAATCCAAACTAGAGACAGCTGGACTCAAAGGGCTGAGTGGGCTCTTTCGGTTGCAGGAGGTTATCTAGAAGGATTATAATAGAAATCAAGGGGAAACACCCAGACATAAGAAATAGAGGTATATTGATGTTTTTCATGCTGAAGTTAGAGCAATCAGTTTGCATCACCGTCCTGCTTTAAAATATACAATTTCCTAGGCAGTTAAAATGAAGTGCCTATTTCTGAACATGGCCTCTAAAGTTCTAGGTAATGTGATGCCACACCTCCTTCTCTGCACTTTTCTACTCACAGACATCTTTCCTGATCATCATCCTGGAGAAAGCAATCCCCCCACTGAGAATGTGCCTCATGCTCTTGCTGTTGTTTTCTTCACAGCACTTAACACCATCTGAAATGATTTGTTTATTCATCTTTGTATGCTTTTTCACTAGATTATAAAATATAAGTGTTAGAGATTTTATAACTAGAACAGAGCCGGGCATAACAAGCATTTCTGGTACAACTGAATGGTCAACAGGTATGTCACATTTGGGTTGAAATTTCTTGAATGACCTCAGTATAGAACTTCCCAGCATATCATGGAACTGGAAGGAAATCTGCTGTAAAATTAAGAAGCTTAATCTTTAGGGCCTTCTCTTACACCAGACTTTCTATAGCCTTGAGAAGGGCCCTGGAAATTTTACATGGTCACATAATCACATAAAATTTGAAAAATGGTGATATTCTATTCTGAATCTCCTTCCATCACATTTCCCATCATGTTGGCTGGTGTTGGGGTACGTGTAAACATATTGTGAAGATCTAGCTAAGGAGGAATTAATTTAGGAATACATTTGTGGTGGATTTCTTGGGATGTATTTATGTGGTTTATAGTCACTTTCATGTACACCGAAGTTACTGCTTGCCATCCTGACACAGCCTCAGATTTTCTTCCAAATGAGATGTACTCGTTGGTTATTTAACGCTAATACCAGTACTTCTCACCCTAAGGAAACAGTGGTGATACCAAATTTGGTCTTGTTTCGGAAAAGTGGCTGCTGCTGTATATGATTTTGCAGGTGGCGTGATCCACATTGTAGTAGAACGAAGACCTTGTATTTGACTGTCCTTGTGTGTCTTTTCATTGGCGTTTCATGGAAGTTCAGGTGGAGATGGGAGATACAGGAGCTTTTGATAAATTTTCTGTAAAAATTAATTTTTTCCATAGACTGCTGTCTAATGTGTGAACTAAGAAACGACTAGGCATTGATTTCTTAATAATCTTTGTAAAATCATGTCTGTTTATTAGAGAACATTGTCTCCATCAGAAATCAAATTTGAACTATGAAGTAAAAACACAATGAATTTTTTTTTTTTTGGCTTGATCAAAATAGCACATTGGGCAGACTTGATTCGTGGTTTCATTATTGATGCTGGGCAAAAGAGATGACAAAGAAGTAAGTAATGTGCTGCTGGGTGTATCTTTGATTGGGGCTTGATTAGGACGGTAGGAACACAGAGATTTTATAGGCGAATGGTGCTTTGTGGCAGCAGGCTGGGGAATCGGTGCAGCTTTGACTCGAGCCATCTCTCCATCAGAAAGCTCGCCCTCACAGCTGGTACTAATCGTGGCTGGGCAGCCTGGGCTCAGCAGCTGGGTGAAGAGACAGACTGCACTTTCACTCGGGCCGATTTGCCTCAAGCCAGAGAAGTAAGCCTGGTGTCCTGCCGCTGACCCATGTGATGCTCACCCTTTGGCTAATCAGAATATCTCTGTCTCGTGAGCTGTCAGGCTCACATCTTCCAAAATCATTATTTCATTAAAAAACATTCTACAGGAAAATACCGGGAGTTTTTCTTTCTACTGCACTGTCTGGCTTAAATGGCTTTGAGCCTTCAGAAAAATGCTGAAACTCTCCTTTAAGAAAGAGGATCACTCAGGACTATTTTACAAATGAAAGTCTTTGTTCTTGACACTAAGAAATCTCTGACTTAGTTGTGCAACGCTCCAGGAAATAAGATTTTATACATTAAAGCAATACAATGACCTTACATTTTGGGTGAGAAGTTGGAGGTAGTCAGGAATTTAAAAAAAAAAGAGAGAGAGAGAGAGAGATAGGAAGGAAAGGAATTCCATAAAATGGGAAAGGAGGCAAAAAGCATGCAAGGGTGAAGAGCATTCGAAGAATGACAAGGAGTTGACAAAAAATAGAGTGTTTTTATTACTCAAGTACGGATGAAACCAATAAAAATTATAACTTTTTTGCCAAGTCTGGGAAAAAACATATTTAACAAAACATTTATATCTGGACCACTGTTAGAAGATATATCTTTTTAAACAAAATGAAAGTACATAGTCTAAAGTAATAAGTAGTTCTGCAGTTGAAATATAAACTGAACGAAACAGAGATCCACATTCCAGACTCTTTTTTTTTAACCATCTTTATTGGAATATAATTGCTTTGCAACGTTGTGTTAGTTTCTGCTGTATAACAAAGTGAATCAGCTATATGTATACATATATCCCCATATCCCCTCCCTCTTGCGTCTCCCTCCCACCCTCCCTATCCCACCCCACTGCTAGGTGGTCATAAAGCACCGAGCTGATCTCCCTGTGCTATATGGCTGCTTCCCACTAGCTATCTGTTTTACATTTGGTAGTGTATATATGTCCATGCTACTCTCTCACTTCGTCCCAGCCTACCCTTCCCCCTCCCCGTGTCCTCAAGTCCATTCTCTAGGCCTGCGTCTTTATTCCTGTTCTGCCCCTAGGTTCATCAGAATGAACATTGTGGTACATGACTCTTTGAATTATGGTTTTCTCAGGGTATATGCCCAGTAGTGGGATTGCTGGGTCATATGGTAGTTCTATTTTTAATTTTTTAAGGAACCTCCATACTGTTCTCCATAGTGGCTGTATCAATTTACATTCCCACCACCAGTGCAAGAGGGTTCCCTTTTCTCCACACCCTCTCCAGCATTTATTGTTTGTAGGTTTTTGATGATGGCCATTCTGACTGGTGTGAGGTGATACCTCATTGTAGTTTTGATTTGGATTTCTCTAATGATTAGTGATGTTGAGCATTCTTTCATGTGTTTGTTGGCAATCTGTATATCTTCTTTGGAGAAATGTCCATTTATGTCGTATGCCCATTTTTGGATTGGGTTGTTTGTTTTTTTGATATTGAGCTGCATGAGCTGCTTGTGTATTTTGGGGATTAATCCTTTGCCAGTTGCTTCGTTTGCAAATATTTTCTCCCATTCTGAGGGTTGTCTTTTCATCTTGTTTATGGTTTCCTTTGCTGTGCAAAAGCTTTTCATTATGTCCCATTTGTTTATTTTTGTTTTTATTTCCATTTCTCTAGGAGGTGGGTCTAAAAGGATCTTGCTGTGATTTATGTCATAGGGTGTTCTGCCTCTGTTTTCCTCTAAGAGTTTTATAGTGTCTGGCCTTACATTTAGGTCTTTAATCCACTTTGAGGTTTTATTCTTTTTTTTTTTTTAATTTTTATTTATTTTTGGGTGCGTTGGGTCTTCGTTGCTGCATGCGGGCTTTCTCTAGTTGCGGCAAGCAGGGGCTACTCTTCGTTGCGATGTGCGGGCTTCTCATTGCGGTGGCTTCTCTTGTAGTGGAGCATGGGCTCTAGGCGCTCAGGCTTCAGTAGTTGTGGCTCGCGAGCTCTAGAGCACAGGCTCAGTAGTTGTGACTCACAGGCTTAGTTGCTCTGCAGCATGTGAGATCTTCCTGGACCAGGGATCCAACACATATCCCCTGAATTAGCAGGCAGATTCTTAACCACTGTGCCACCAGGAAAGTCCCTTGAGTTTATTTTTGTGTATGGTGTTAGGAAGTGTTCTAATTTAATTGTTTTACATGTAGCTGTCCAGTTTTCCCAGCACCACTTATTGAAGAGGCTGTCTTTTCTCCATTGTATATTCTTGCCTCCTTGATCAAAGATAAGGTGACCACACGTGTGTGGATTTATCTCTGGGCTTTCTATCCTGTTCCATTGATCGATATTTCTGTTTTTGTGCCAGTACCACACATTTCAGACTCTTTATCATAGTGGCTTTTATTTCATTTCCAATGGAAAGGCAAAGCATATTTTTTGCCTGTTCCACCCTCTCACATGATCCTGTGGGATAAAAAAAACTGAAGATTAATGAGTTCTTAATGACCTAGTTACCTCTTAATTACTGAGACAACATGTGTTAATAATCATCAGTCTCTCTTGATGAAAGTTTCAAACATATGCAAATATGCATTTTATTCACCCTAACAAATATGGTACCGGCATTAAAAAAATGACAACAGTATTATATAGCACACAACCCCACTGTGCGTATGTTAGGAGGCTTCAAGAAAAAATGTCTTGTTACCTTTGTGGGAAATTTAGAAAATCCAAGGCAAAAGCAGTGGATTCTTCCCATAAGCTGTCTGATATAGTGCTGTGCTGTGCAGGACAAAGAAAAAAATAATATGCACTTTTAAAATGGCAGCACTTTTAAGCCTATACTGGTTGTTCAGTAACTAACAGTGACCCCTAGAATGATTGTTTTTGACATTGCAAAAGATAGCATACACCTTTTTGTGTTTCTAACTTCTTACTCTTTGCTTTAGGGCATTTGAAATTGGATATGGGGGGAAATTGTGATGTTCTTTCCATTATTGTAAAATGAATTCTTGAAAAGCTTGAGGGGCTCTGCTAGCAACTGTTAATGAGGCTTTATTAACCTAGGACACCACCCTATGGAATAATAGCGTAGTAAAATAGATGTCCTCCTAGGGCTCACTTGTTTTATTAATAATGCAGCAGGGAAGTATGCAAAGCTCTGGGGAGTGAAAATGACCAGGTGAATGGGGTGTGTGGGTTTTTCTTCTAGATCAGCAGCTCACCTCTGGCTCAAGTCAGATATGGCCCCAGTTGTACATCACAGTTATTGAATCAATCCTCATAGATTGTTTTCTGCTGGAACTGGTGGCCTTTCTTTATCATCTAATTAGCTAGTTTTAACTCTGTATCTATGTTCATGGACTTTTCATTTGGAAAAAATAAATTCTACCTTTAAGAATTCAAGATTTGAAAAAAATGGGACAAAGTAAGTATCCATTATGAACTGCTTTGCCAGTTTTTGTGGTTTTCAATTTGAGACACAGTTTTGTTTGTTTCATGTCTTTGGAAATTTAATAAGGTCATAGAAAGGAAAAGAGAAATGAGCACTAAAAGGTGTTTGAGCACTGGTGTTGAGGAAGAAGACTAGATTCGCCCTGGAAGCAGGTAGAGAAATGCAAGGACAGGAGACAAATGTAGATGTGGATGAGCAAAGAGGTACGGCCACACGGGAGCCAGTACGATGTGCGCATGCATATTCTCTCTCAACATTCTATGAGTCCTCACAGAAAAGATATTAGACATGGCTGCAGGTTTTCTAGGAAAAGAGAACTCCCTAAATCAGCTGAATTGAAAACTACAAAAATGGCAAACAGAGAGCTGCCATTCTGGTTGTGGTATTAGTTCCTGCCAAACTGAATTGTCTATATTGCTCCATATTGTTGGTGCTTGGGTTTCTCTTGCCCTTTGATGACTTGGGTCTTAACTACAGCCATGGTCTGCTCTGAAGAGGCATTAACTCACAATTGCTCATTAACTCACAATTGCTTGCTGGTAAACAGACATTGGAGGAGTGTGTACCAATTTGCAGTCACTGCCATCGGAAGAATCTGAATTGATAACCAATTTGGACACAGGAATTTTTCTGTGTGTTTAAATATCATTTATCCTGAGAAGTGCCCATTACTGAAATGAACAGGTGACCCCACTGGGGCTTAATTAGAGAAGGCTGAACTGGGGAAGTGACAGTTTCCATGCTGTTTTGGAGCTTTGCTCCAGGCCTTGTTTCTATCTCCTGTAGTCATACAATTAATATATTGTATCTCATTTTAATAGAGGCAGTAACTCTAGTAAGACACATTATGACCCACAGAGAAATGTTCATATATTTCTCTCCTTGCTGTTATCTGTCAAGCCTACTGGCTTCGTCTGTACCCTGAGACATTACACATTCAGGAAAGCAGTTGTTTCCGTATGTCTTGGGGGAAAGCTATCATTTTTCAGAAAGGCATGAGGTGCATGGAACATTTTTTGTACTTGCTTTCCTCTGCATGTATCAGGTGGTAGCCATTATAGCATTCCCAGTACATACCACTGATGTGAGAACTGGAACTTCTGTAACCTACACTTTGTATTTATTTCACTGAGAGATAGAGTTATAAAGCTGCTTCCTGACATGCAGCAACAGCTGCTAAGCATCTGTCCACTCTCTTATGGAAGAATTCAGTGGGAGCAAGAAAAAATTGGGTGAAGACTGCTACTAGGAAACTAAACAGTCATCTGAAAAGTAAATTAACGACCAAATTCTCAGCATCCTATCCTTAATTTATTTGTCAACAGTAGAGAATGAAGATTGTATTACTTTTATTTTTAACCAACTTCAATAAACACTGTGTTTTCCCACATCCACTGTTCATGCCCAATACACTACAAATTATAAAGTCCATTTGGAACACAACAATCATGGTGCTAGGAGCTAAAGAATATCTTTTTTTTTTTCTGTGTTAACTACAGATTATTTACAATATGAGTGTTTCCTGTATCCTTTTTCTTTTAAGAATTAATAGGAAATTTTTTAGAACAGCTTTAGGTTTACAGAAAAATTGAGCTGACAGTAGAGAATTCCCATATACCCTCTCAACTGCCATCTTCACACAGTTTTCTCCATTATTAACATCTAATGTGGTATATTTATTACAATTGATGAGCCAACACAGATACATTATTTTTAACTAAAGTTCATAATTTACATAAGGGTTCACTCAGTGTTGTACATTCTGCAGGTTCGGGCAAATGTATAATGGTATATATTCACCATTACACTATTATACATAATAAACTCACCACCCTGAAAATCATCTATGTTTCACCTAATCTTTCCTTTCCCCCTTCCAGAAAACCCCTGGCAACCACTGATCTTTTGACTGTTTTCATAGTTTTGCCTTTTCCAGATGTCATATAGTTGGAATCATATAGGATGCAGCTTTTTCAGACTGGCTTCTTTTACATACCTATACGCATTTAAGTTTTATCCATTTCTTTCTGTGGCTTGATAGCACATTTGTTTTTGTCACTGAATAATATTTCATTTTATGGATGTACCACAGTTTGTTTATTGATTTGTTGACTGAAGGCTTCCACGTTCTGGCAATTCTGAGTAAAGCTGCTATAAACATTTGTGTGCAGGTTTTTGTCATTCGAGAAGTTTTCAACTCATTCGGGCAAATACTAAGTAGCATGATTGTTGGAGTGTATGGTTAATATATGTTTTGCTTCATTAAAAAAATGTCACTGTCTTCCATAGTGGCTGTGTCAGTTTACATTCCCAACAACAATAAATGGGAGTTCTTGTTGCTCCACATACTTGCCTACATTTACTACTGTCAGTGTTTTGAATTTTGGCCATTCTAATATGTATGTAGTGGTATCTCATTGTTGTTTTAATTAGGAATCCCCTGATCACATATTCTGTTGAGCCTCTTTTTATATGCTTATTTTCCATCTGTTTATCTTCTTTGGTGGGGTGTCTGCTCAGGTCTTTTACCCATTTTTTAATTGGGTTATTTTCTTATTATTGAGGTTTTTTTGTTTCTTGTTTTTTTTGGCCCCATGGCATGGCTTGCGAGTTCTTAGTTCCCTGACCAGGAATTGAACCTGAGCCACCGAAGTGAAAGCGCCCTGTCCTAACCACTGGACCACCAGGGAATTTCTTCATTATTGAGTTTTAAGTGTTCCTTGTATATTGTGAATACCAGTCCTTTATCAGTTATGTGTTTTGCAAATATTTTTCTCCCAGTCTGTGGCTTGTCTTCTGATTCTATTAGTGATATTACTTTTTCATTTAATTTATGTAGCACTGCTACTCTAAGAATATCACAGACATAAGGACTTATGCTTATAACACTGATTTTAACTTTTACATTCTAAGGAAGTATGGGTTTCAATTTTCTGTAGATAGTATGGACAAAAAACATTAAAAAAAAGTGTTTCATGACTCTAAATGTGCAAAAACTAACTGATTCAAGGATACTGGAAACTTTCTTCAATCTCGGAATTATGAAGAGGAAGAATTCACAGAGAATTCAGGCATAAGCCTGAGGGTTAAAGGAGATTATTTTAAGGTCGTCTTAAGAATCATTTTAACACTAATGTTCAGTGATAATCTAGGATTTATTTACTTAGTCAATAAATCAACAAATACTTATTTATTAATTATGTATTAAGTACCAGGAACTGGGTGTTAAGGTTACGGAAACGAACAAGTAAGACATGGTCTTTGCTCACATGAAGCTTAGATTCTATTTCTGGGAGAAGGCTGCAGATGGGTAGGGGTGGAATAAACACCACAATTGGTAATTTAGTCATAATTTTCTTAAGAGTCTGAAGAAGTGCAGAATGCTGCGATTATACAGTAAGTAGAATGACTTCTGAGATGACGTGTGAAGGATGAACAAATAGCTGGGAAAAACAGCAAAGAACAGTCATTCTAAAAGATGAAATGATATGGATGATGGGCCTGAGGGAGAAGAAACATGAACTTTTTGACAAATAGAAGAAAGATTAGTATGGCTGGAGCACAAAGTAAAACAAAGGAAGAGGGACAAGAGAAGGCTGTTGAAGTTATTGAAGGTATTTAAGTGTGTGTGTGTATATGGTCAGTGGGCAAGATCAGTGAAAATAAGTCCTGTTTGAAAAAATATCAGGGTACATTGTTGAGAATGGATTTGAGTTTGGTAGAACAAATTTGATGTGGGGTTGAATAGTCAGGAAGCTATTGCTATAGTCTAGGCAAGAGATAGTATCCTTAAGTTGTATGTGGGCCTGGAGATTTAAAAAATATATATATATTTTGGGTTGAAAATAAATGTCAGTTGTTGATTAATTCTGTTTTCTTGGGCGTAGTTAAGAAGAAGGTGTTAAAGATACTCCTGGTTGCCTGGATCATACAACTTGGTGAATGATGGTGCTATTAAGTTAGGGAATCATGAAGGAAGATAAAATTTGACAAGGGAGATAATGAATTTTGAATATGTTAATGTTGAAGTATCTGTGAAAAACCAGTTGAAGATGTCAAGTAGACAACCCCATATACAGGTCAAAAGTTAAGAGGAAATTCTGAGCTGAAGATATATATATTGAGATTCATTAGTCATAAATACATGATTAATATAGGAGATTAAATCACTATTCAGCTACTTCCTCCCCTCCCCACCACCATGAAAAGAATTTACTTCCTTGTTCCCAGACTTAGGGCTTGCCATGTGACTTGCTTTGGCCAATGGCATGTTAACAAATGTGACCCAGTCACATGTGCTTAGGCAGTTGGGCTTGCCCTGTTGTGCGATAGCCTTTCACCAGCCTTGGTGAGCTGCTGGTACAAGGAGTGTGAAAGATGTGAGCAGACCTGGACCTAACTTGCCCCTTGAAGACAAAGCAAGTCAAATCCAGTCCAGATTATCTGGAATCCAACTGATTTACAGATTCATTGGCAAGATGTATGCCACTAATATTTCATTATATATTATGCAGAAATAGCTATCTAAAACAATAAACTCACTTAAGGAGATGATAAAAAGTAAGACAGGAAAAGTGACTAGTGACAAATCTTGGGGAATGCCAACACTTAAAGATTGAGTAGACGAGGAGTGGCCAGAGAAGAAAGGGATCAAGAGCTTGGAGAGACATGATAGTCAAAGAAATAGATGTTGGGCTGCATCCTGCAGGCCTGCAAGCCCTGTACTTGCCCATCCTGGAAACCGAAAAAAGAGCCAGGAGTCAGTGACAGAGACATTAATGGTTTAATGGATATTGGGGATCTTACAAGTCTGAAGCCAGGTCCTGGAGTGACACCCCACCATATGCATCAGATGGTGGGCAGGGCATGGCAGCAGTCTTCACAGGGGTGGGGTGGGGGGAGGGAGATAACGAATTATAGAGGGAATTGGTGTCAGGTTGGCTCATTGGTTACCAGGATAATCGGGGTGGGGGGGGCATGTCCCTTTGAAAAACTATCATAGTAGAGATAGTTCTGATCTAAAGATTAGAACAATCACTAGCCTGGGCTAGGCTCTGTGATTAAGAGGGAAAGTCAATTATGTGAGTAGGAGGTAGATGAAGCAGGGACTGGTCAAGTAGGGGATGTACAGAGAGCAAGAGAACAGCCATCTTGGGTGGCCTGGCCATATAGTAGGGATTAGTCAACAGGGGAAAAAAATCTACTGCAAATTCAGAAAAGATAATTTAGCAACATTGAAATTATTGGTAATATCAACAAGAGCATTTTCAGTGGTGAGAATGCAAACTGTGAGTTAAGCTGGAGAGTCTTATTTAAGATGAAAGTATAGAAGCAGCTAGCATAGTGCGAGTAACACATGCTACCTTGCTGATTGAAATGTTCCAGTGGAGAAAGAGGAGAAAAACAAAAGCACAGGAAAGAAAAGGCACAATCACTACAGAAACTTTCTGAGAATTTTGTAGGGGGTGGGATAGGACCGCAGGCTGGAAGATTGGCGGTGTACAGCTGAAGGAACTCTCCTTTATCATAACAGGTGGGAAAGAGGTTTAGCAGCAAGAAGTTGAGGAAATTCCAGTCAGCAGTTTTGGTTTTTTTCCCTTAAAAGTGCTGTATAAGCTTGACATCATCTTCTGAGAGTGAGTAAGGAAGCACTGGGTTAAGGAGCTTCAGGAGTGGATAGACAGTGGCCTTCCGTTTTACATCACACAAGGGGGTTAACCCTGCTTGCAATGATGAGAAAAAAAACACTTGTACTTGAGAATTTTTACTTAAAGCTTTGAACGTTTTTGTTTGGTTTGTTTGTTTGCATGTTCCTTAATCAGAGATGTGTGATAAGTACACTTTTACATGAGTGAAAATGTCTGCATTAAATCTAAGTGAGATACTTTTTTCTCTTCCCTTCTCTGTCTTCTGTTATCAGTTAGTTTGCATTGCAAATAAGCACATACTTAACCTTGAGTTGAAAACTTGGCTCTTCTTCCCCTTTCCTTATGGGGTACTCATTCCAAATTTTAAACTCACGGAATCGACATATGAAGCTTATGTAGATTCGCAAAAGTGATCGAAAAGGAAGAGAGAAATTTCAGCATTAATACTCTGGATCACCTTTGCAGCATTGAGTTTTAACCTTGAAACTATTCCAGAATTTTCTTTTCACAGGCTTTATGGCCATTTGCCTCCAGATAGGCACACTTCTTTCTACAAATATCCTTTTAAATTTGACACGCAGGCCATATGTTACGCTGTTTCACTCTGATTTTCAGGCAGAACTCTCCTCAATCTACATTTAATTATGTGGAGCATTTGGCTTGCTAAAGGCTTACAACTCTACCAGAACCCCCTGGAATTCATTAAATCTCCCAGATCAGAGGAAGCAAGGACGTTAACTAGTCCTGAAATATACCGGGTAGTTGCTCATAACGTATAAAGATGTGTTCAGAACCATTGTTCAGCTGTGATTTATGCCATGCTGACTCTAATTATGGTGGAAAAACCTTGCTACAGAAGAAAATATACCCTGTTCTGGCCAGTTATTGGCAGCTTTCTTCTATGAAAAGGTGTCAGTCAAGGCAGCTCTGCCTGACTGTTTGACTAAGAGGGATGTCAAATCGGATTTGAATGGGAAAATTCTTTCAGGCTACAGCCATCAGTCTGGGGCACAGTTTGCACAGATTACCTGGTTTTCTTTATTGCAGGATGTCACCTGTGGCTTTGATGCTACAGTGGATAATCTGCTGTGTTTCCGAGGCCCATTCTTGAGGTGTGAGGCACTCATTTCCCCTGTGGCTGAAGAATGGTACTGCTGACACCCCTGCTGCAGTCAGTTCACAGCTGACTCCTACCCCGGGAATTGCCCTCAGCCAAAAGAAGCACTTTTGCCTAATAGTGCACCTTCACTCAAGAGCAGGCCCCATTCAATAACTGGTCAGTGTAGGACTATAATTCTGGGACTCATTGCCTCTATTAGAAACATCTCAGTAGGACCATCCAGCCTCAGAGCCTCTTGTGAGATCACCTGAATCCGATGTTGCAATTACATCTAAGTGCAAGTCCTTTCTCTGGGCAATCCTGCTTCCCTCCTCCTGTTACAAGTGTTTCGGAAAGCACACCCCACCCAATACACCATCTGAATGCAAATCTGCATCTCAGTGTGTGTTTCTCCAGAAACCGACTTAAGACACATAGTGCCAGGAGTGGTCCTAGGAAGCAGAATCTAAAGGAGATTTTGGAGCTTAGTTGTCTGCCAGCCTGCTGATAACAGGGACTCTCTTACTCCGGGTAAATAGAATATTGGCCACTCCTAGAAAGTAGTGATGTATTCTACAAACTTTCACCAGTGCCGAACTGGTGAACTCGGATGGGAGACTAGTGGAAGAGATGCATGGGCATGTAAAATATCCCAGGCATTTGAGAGATTCCAGGGAATCAGGAATTATAAGGTTAGATGGCTGTTTCTGGAGACTATGAATGCATTGAAGAAACAAGGATGAGGGAGATAAATCAGCTTAAAGCAGAGTGATAGCTAGGGGAGCTCCTTGGCAATATATAAAAAGATTCTCATATTCTGTAGAAAGGGGTGGGGAAAACTGAAGATCAGATCCAGGATGCATATAAGAGTAACTTTGTCTTAGAGAAAGTTGAATTCTAAATCCCAAGAAGTCTGCTATGCCAAGTGAGGGTCCTGACTGTGCAGGGGCAGCAACCTGAGACTTGAGATGGGAATGTATGGGTCAGTGCACTCAAACTTCTGAATCTTTTAGGCCTGCAGAAATGGCCCATTTCGTGTTTTTTAAGACTGGTGCCTCTCCCTCTTCTCTTGAAGACGATGCAGTGACTTCTGCCTTTTAAGCCAAGGTATGCCCCCTCAGGATCTGCCCACACAGTTCCTCATGGCCACCAGACCATTGACTAGGATTAAGTCAAAAATTATCTAACTGAGGCAATGCTGATCTGCTAAGTGGTCCATGCTCTGAAGGACCTGCAGGATGGAGCTAGCATATACCAGGATGTGTCAAGAGAGTGCATATGGGGTTGCAAAGTGAGCACTTCTTTTAAGACAGGGGTACCAGGAGACAGTGCTGATATGCTGCTAGAATGGCTTTTGGATATTTTAAGAAGGTGATGGCCTAAGGAAGTAAAATAAAAGTTCCAGTATTGCTGTGGCAGACAGCAAAAGAAGGGATTAAAAGGCACACAGTAGTGGGCATTCCAGAATGTGCATACTATGTAAGAGCAGATAACTCATCAGCTGATAATGTTCTATGGAAGGGCCCACAGTATACTCCATTTTCCAAAGCAACAAGGAATGAGCTCCTGAGAGAAGCATCAGCATCACTGAGAAGCCCAGTGGTGACTGTCCATAGGGATGATATGATAGGAGATACTGTTAAAGAACTGGGCTCCCTGATAGCAATGACGATGATAGGATCCCAAAATGAGGGGCCAGGTAGCAGTGTTTATCTGTTATAAGTGAGGTGGGTACATTTATCATAAACAGCAGTGAGGTTGGAGTGGCAGCCATAAAGAAACGACCTGCAGAAAGCTAGAGAGATGGTTAGTGAAACATAGCTTTTCTGAGGGTAAAATAGATGGTTAGCCAGCATAAGTACTGTTCAGTGTATACAATCAAAAGAGGTAAAGGAAGGGTGATCATTCCAATAAAAAGTCAAGATCCCTTGCCTCCTGTAACTATCCAGTTCTTAAATCCAGAGCCCATTGACTGAAAGAGAGGCCAGATTCCCAGGAGGGGGGACCTGCAAAATCTCAGCTTGTAAATACAGTACCAGATCTTCCCCAAAGGTACCTATGGTCATATACTCAAGTAACTGGGGAAAACATTTTGAGAAATGGTTGACTATGAGGGCGTGGGGGCTGGGTAATAAGTGGAGTCCTGGCTCAGGTTCAGGTCATAGGAAGTTCACTGGATTCCTAGAAACACCCAGTGTTCATTTTCCCAGCACCCACATTTATAAATGGCATGTTCATGTTTGGGTGTGGCAGAACCATCGTGTTGATTTCTTGGTCTTTGGGGTAAAAGCTTCCATACTGGGGAATGCTGGGACATGAATGCATGGCCAGAGTACTTCAGGCCAATAGAGAGTAAGGCTGTGCATGAGCCCTACGGCATGGGAGTCCACTCATTAAGGCTGATCTGTTAATCCTATTTCTGAATGTTCAACAGTTCAGTAATTTTGAACCCCTAATATGGCATCGTCTATTAAGGTGACCAACCAGCCACTGGGTGGCAAGTTGATTACCTAGACCTCTTCCAGGGTGGAAGGGATAGTGTTTCATCTTGACTGGAATTGACATATATTCTAAATATGGGTTTTCATTGACTACTCATAGGGTCTCAGCACCACTGTTCAAGGGCTTACTGAGTGTTCCTTCCACTAACATGGGTTCCCAGCATTATATTGGGACCAAGGAACTCACTTTTCAGAAAAGGAGGTGGGGCGCTGGTTCCATGACATACCACACCAACTAGAAGCCATTAGCCTGATGGGGTGAAGTAACAGCTATCTGAATGTGCAGTTCAGATGAGATGATACCCTAAAAAAATGGAAGGCCATCTGGACACAGTATACAAGTTAAATCAACAACAATTATATGGTGCCATGTCCCCACTAGGTAGTATATATGGGTCCAGGAACCAAGAGTTGGAGGTAGAAGTGGCCTCACTTGCCATCAGTCTCCGTGAGCCACCTGGGTAGTTTGTGCTTCCCTTCCCTGCAGCTGTGCTTCGAGGGAAAAGTCCTTGCTCCCAGATAGGAAACTTCTACCAGGAAATGCATCAGCTATAGACTAGGCTGCCACCTGTCCCTCAGAGCCCTTGTGCTGAGAGGCCAGCAAGTGAGAGAATGAGTTACCACCCTAGTAGGGGTGGTTGACTCCATTTATTGGGAAGAGTCAGGGTTGCTGCAACACAACTGGGGTAAGAAGAAATGCTTGTCATCAAAGTAATCTACAGGAGCATCTTCAGCGTATCCCCCTGACCAATTCTGAAAGTGAATGGACAGTGCAGCAGCCACACTGAGAAGGACATTGTGACCAGTCGTAGACCTCGCAGGGATGACAGTCTGGAGCATCAAGCAACCTTAGGCCAACAGAGGTGTTGGTTAAGGGTGAAGAGACTGTAGAATGGGTGGTAGAAGAGGGAGATGATGTGTATTAATTATGGCGCCGAGATCAGGTGCAGCAGCAAGGACTTGACTTACTTCTACTAAATTCCCCCTTGTGAGAATCTCCAGGAAGAGAGACTGACATAAATCCGGGAGGAGTGATTTCAAGATGAATTGAACTTATACAAAGCAGGTTGATTGGAGAGGCACAGGGGTGGACTAATTAAACATTGCTGTCTGCCAATGAATGTATGACGAAGCACACATTTCCTTAGCTTCTGGGAGTGTCTTCTGCAGACCGTTCACATCTGAGTCCGTTGCAGGAATTACCTTAGGTCCAAAAAGAGCTGCCTTGTCCTGCCCAGGAACACTTTACATCCAATGACTGCTCAGTGCAGGCATTCAGTGTTCCTACCCTCTCAATTCAGACCATCGTTAAAGGGCTGTCTCAGGTTTAATGTTCCCATGGGATAAAGTGAAGACTCTGATTCAACTGCATCATTGTTATCCTTTCTTTCTTCCTCATTCTTCTCTTCTCACTCCCTTGTAGGTGTTATTCCTGAGTGCTTGCCCTAACAAGCCTATTATCCCATCTCCAAGTCTATTTCTTGAGGAAACCAACTTTAAAGAAATTCTGGCTCTACATTGGCCACTGATGATTTATTTATTCTAATTGCCTTTTTAATGTTATATGGTGGCTTTCTTAATCTTATACTGTGGCTTTCCTGCAACAAGAATTTGCTCTGGATGGATAAAGGCACCATTGTTTTTTCAAGGCCCTTTCCAGTAAATATTTCTAACATTAATTTCTATTTTTTGGTTGTGTGCTAGTGTATAACTCTTGAAATACGAATTCCTAGGTGTAGTTCTCGTTACTTGGCTCCTTCTTGCTTAAAATCTGTGCCTAAAATTTGGAAACTATCACTAGGTAGTATTGGTGGTAGGGGTGGAGTGATAGCAGGGTGCTTGAGTAAAGAGGGAACTTAACCCAGAAGTAGATACTGAGATCATGGAGATAAAAAAACAAAACCCAAACCAGAAAAATTATGGAAAAAAACCCAACCTCTTTCTACACATCAAAGTCCTTTCTTATCCAATATTATGCTGCCAAAATGCTAATAGAAATAACAGAATGCTTCTTTGAGCTGTTTATTGCACTGGAGAAAATATTGATTAGCTCACTGCTAATGAAGAGTGAGCTATAAAATAATATACTAACAAGGCACAAAATAAATACCAATTCCTTTGTCATCAATTACCATGTAAGTTAGTCTAATTCTGATTTTCATTTTCATACCTAAATATTTCTAAGCTTTAATAGTTAAGACAATTCACATAAGTCAGCTTAGTAGTTCTGTGATTTTAAATTTTAACCTTTCTAAGTGTCTTCAATACTTTGCCTTGAAACTAACAAAACACTCAAAAGTTATTAAATACATTGAGATTGGGTCTTTTCTACCTTATACTGTCTTTCCTAGGAAGTTCAGTGTTCAGCATCTCTTTATCCTTTTTTGATGATCAGAAGAGGAAAACACTATATATTCTGCAGACAATCTCATTTTTTTTCTTCCCTCTTTCTTGGTTCTGTCAGGCAGTAGTCCCTCAGATGACCTCATCATCCTGTCTCCATCCTGCTATCTGAGTGCCTAAATTGCTAGCATAATGTAGTGGTGCAAACTCCACTTTCTTTTTCTATTTCTTATACCTCTCACTATTCTGCCTTTTCATAAAGAGCTGATTCATATTCTTCCCATTGCATATGTGAAGTTTTTTTTAACATCTATGATAATTCTCTTCTTAAATAGGCTAAACCTTTCTCTTCTTTATGTTTTTAATCTGTTTTTATCCATGGATTTATAAACTTAGATTTTCAGGTTTGTTATTTCCACTTGTAGGAGAAAACCCAGTGTGCAGAGTAAAGTCATGACAGATGGAACAGGGTCAGGCTACAGTAAGTGTCTGTAATGTGAAGAGCCTTTCAGTGAGCTGACCTCTGGATCGTGGGCATAAGGCCACCTATCCAAGGTTTCATGTTTTAGTAATGACAGCTTGCTTTGTTTATGAAGGCAGACTATTGGTTGGATGTAAATAGCTCCTGTTCTGTGCGCATATGCTCCTCTACACATAAACTCAATACTTAGAAATTAAAAAAAAATAACAAACTAGCACAATATGCCTGACCATCTACAAGGTCTATAATTTATTTTAACGGGATTTACCTTATTTTGTATAAATCATCTGTTTCTCTGCCCCCATCATCCTTACTCTTTAGGGTGGTGTTAATTAAGAACCATTGATTTTCACCTAATATCAATCCTCCCATTCTTCCAATTATCCTGCAAATCCCACTCTTTCCTATTTAGCAATAGCATTCATTATAGATTCTACTTCTTTCTATTCATCTTTCTTTCTTTTACCAAATCTTTCTTCTTCTTTCAGAAAAGTCTGTCCTTGACCCACTAGCTTCCTTCCCTGTCTCCACACATCTTAGTGGCCTCTTTTGGCTGAATGCTTTAGTGACAATGACTACATTGACAATTCTGAAACCTCTGTGTCCACCTTTGACCTCTGTCCCAATATATATCTTCTCTGTCAATCAGAGTTCACCTCCAGGCATTCAGATGCATACTCAATCTATTTAAGAATGAAAGAATCTTTCATTTTGTCCCTCTTCCATTCCATCACTTAGAATCACCTTAGGCATCACTCTTCTAAAGCCTGAATATGCATTTTGATGCATGTCAAGATCAAGATGTATCTTTAAAGACAGACAGTTCCATGGTCAGAGGCCTTTCTCTGTGAGGCATTGCAGCTCACAGATGTCAAATTGTGGGAAGAAGGCTGGATACAGGACAAGGCGTGGGAGGTGACACAGGAATGATGTTTTCCCCTCTCTGCAAGTCCAGAATCTCCATTAGTCAGCTTACTCAGAGGTGACTAAACTTTGGAGCACGAATTCAGGCCAAACAAACTCACACGCACGAAAAATGATTTGGAAACCAGAATGTCAAAGTATAAATTTGAAGTGGAAGATGGGTCTCACAATATGAGGCAAATCAGTAGTTTCCTCTGGTCAAGAAGAAACTGCTGCTTAAATAAGTTCAGTGGGACGAAAACAAACAGAGCTCTGAAGCTTGCTTGGCTGAATGAGAACTTGAGGAGTATCGCTTTGTAGGCAGGTCCTGCATGGGAAGGACTCAGACTCTGCATAGTAAACTAGAGTCAAGTTTGCACCTAGACCTCAAGCCCCCAACTCTTTTCTTGTAGTAAGTCATTTCTTGTGATGGTTATGTATGTTGATTTTTACTAATTTCAATTTCAGAGAGTAATATTTCCTTCACCTGGGTCCCTCCCCATCAAATGGAGGGTAACATATTATAGACACTTGCATTAATCACAAGAAGTTTCTTTCATTCCAACCAAAAAGACCATTTAGATAATCCATATTTCACTGCAGAAGAGAATCATATCTAAAAAGCACTTGTAACAAGTACTTAATCTCTTCCCTTGACAGCTCTTGAAATGAGATCCTCGATACTTAGTTTTTTTGATGAGTATCGGGACCAAGATCATTTTAGGTGTAACTGATGCAATCCAGGAGGAGGTAGTCCTTTCAGAACAGAAGTCACGAGCTGCAAAGTAATATTAGCTCATATTAAAGATAGTTAAAATGGAGAACTAATAAGAACCTGCTGTATAAAAAATAAAATTAAATTAAAAAATTAAAAAAGCTAAATATAAAACTTAAAAAAATGCAGTCAGTTCCAAATAAAGGAAAAGATTAGTCTGGTTTAGTGAAATGCACAATTTAAAAGCAATATTAGTCCTTTAGTTACCACTTTGTGTGTGCATCTTTAAGAACTACTTTTAATTTCTTTTCTTTATACACTGCACATATCCTAAGAGGCATCATCACATATGGTTAAGAATATGGTCTGTGGAGTCAGACTGTCTGGATTCAAATTCAAACCACCACTTTCTCACTGTGTGACTTTAGCTTGTCTCTTAATTTTCCTGTGCTCCAGTTTCATCACCTGTAAAAATGAGTATAATAGTATCTCCCTCATGGAGTTGGTGGAAGATTAAATAAATGTAATATATTTTGCACTAAGACAATGCCTAGTATAGAGTAGAAACTATCAAAATATTTGCTATTATTTTTATAGAAATGGATGAATGTGAACATTTATCTGTTTTTTTAAAAAGCAGTCTTTTTTGTGGGGAGGACTTTGTTCCTTTCTTTATCTCACTTTCCTCCTCCACTCACATCAATGCCACCGTCCTCAAGCCCATTCATACCCAGGTAACCCATGCTTCAGTGTTCACATCTTATAGGAGTTTATCTGTATTTTTCTCTGTACTCATATAATTCAATAAAAATATGCATATATATGCACATGCATATATATGTGCATATATATATAGGGAAGAGTTGGTAATTGTTTCATTTTACAGAAGTGATATCATCCTATGCAAGTTTCTCTACAGCTTGCTTCTCTCATTCAGCAGTCCTTTCAGGTAATGTGCAATAGCATGAATTCCTGGTCATACCGTGATATGGACATAGGATCATGTATTAAGTCATTTGTCCTATGATGGGCATTTATTTCCAGTTTTCTAAACCGTTATAAACAGTGCTGCGATAAATGCCCCTTTATACGGACATCTTATGTATTGCTAGTTTTATTGCTGTGGCAGAGATTCCCACGTTGGAACTCCTGGTTTGAGAGTATGTTTTTTAATTTTAATTGATGCTGTCTGATCGGATTGTTTTCCATAGCAGTAACACTACATATTTCCACCAGTAATGCAAGAAATCATCCCTTTCCTGATGTTCCTAGTAGCGATAGGTGTGACTCTTTCTAATTGTTTCCAGTCTTATTGACAGAGAAGCAGCATTGAAGGGGAGTTAGAGGACCTCACGAGATGAAGCTGTCCAAGCTGAACATGGGGAACAAAAGCAGAAATGAAACAAGGGAAGGAAAATAAGCCAGACGTGAGCAGAAGCTTAGTGAAGCTGAGAATGAGGTGTTGCTTTCTAAGAGTGAGCTGAAAAACAGAAACAAAATTCAAACAGAAATATGGCAAATTCACTTTAGAGCGTTCATTTATTTACTCATTTAGAACTGTCAATTTAGCATCTATTAAAGGCCAGATAGCAGTGATACAAAGAGGATACAGTCATGAATAAGATAGTCAAGTTCTATGCACTCAAGAAACATGTAGTTGGAGTTTCAAATGTGTATAGGCATCTAGATCAAAGAGATTCAATCTGGGGAAATACTAAGCGGACACAGTTCAGAATTAGTGTTAACAGTCAGTAGCATACTGTGTGTAATAGTGGAATCCACTTAAATGAAAAAGCCAGAAGGGGAATAGAACCCAGTTCCACAGCAAACAGGGGCCAATAGAAACAAAACAGGAAGCTGGGCCCAAGTAGCTAGGATACAAGTTAGGGCTTACTACTAGACATCAATTTATGGGATGGGGACAGAGAAACTCCAAAACCCTAAAGACTTGAACTAGAGGGATCAATTAGATCAGTTTTTATCACAAGACTATTTAATTAGAAATGGGAAAGTTACTGCTTATATAGTTTTGTTCAAGTACCTGATACTTGTCTTTTTGGGTATAAGACAGACTAGAACTATTTCCAAATTCCAGAGAATTGTGGGTCAAATGGTTTTGATATTTGATCAGCTAAATTCTGCTACCTTTCCAGGAAAAGGGTGAACAAACTTGCAGGCGATTGAATACTCATTTTGAAGAAGTGGGGTGTGGTGAGGCTCATTCAATCATGGCCATCCTAGAGTGCAAAGCCTGCCATGAGGCCAGAAAAGAATTGTCATAGTAATTATTTTTAGGTGCTCATCAGAGATCTAGGAAATTATACTGGGGAAAGCTTTTGGGTTTAGCGATTAGAAAGTAATTGGTGAGCTTGGAAAACAGTTTTATTAGACTCCTATGGGCAGAAGGCAGAGTTTAGGGGGACCTATGGAGCAATTGAGCTATGGGAAACAGGAGACCGATACACTGTCTCAAGTGCTTATAGTTACAGGACGAAAAGTAATAAAATAGCAGAGAGGAGAAGAGATCTGAGGAAAAATGTACTGTTTTTTCTTAAAAAAAAAACTAAGATCAAAGCATATCAACAGGAAATAGAAAAGAGACAATGAATATTGACGAAATTGAACATCAAAAGGAGATGGAGCGGGTCTGAAGGAATATGGCAGGTGAAAGGTTGGAACATGGGCAGAGATAGAAGACTTAGTCTGAAGTGGCCAGAGGGGAACTTGGGGACTTCTGCTTCTGGAAATCTATGTAAAGAGTGTGTGTGAAAATACACATGCATATACACAGACATTCTGAAAGCAGTGGCATTGAAAGCATTTGTTTCTGAAAAACAGTTTGCGTGTATGTAGAAAACATCTGGAAGGATCTACACGAAAGTGTTAATAGTGGTTATTTTGTGGAGTGAGTTTCATTCAGTCAGTATTTAATGCCTCCTCCTGTAAGGTGCTGCGTAGCCCAGTGCCGGGGATATAATTATAAACAAGTCTCGGCTCTTGTAGAATTCATATTCAGGAAGGAGGCAAATAACAAACAAATATGAAACACGGTCTCCATAATGAATGCTGTTAGGAAAATGTTAAGCAAGATAAGAGAAGATAGGGTGACGGGGATTGGCATTTTGGATAAGCAGGCCTCTTTGAGCAGGGACCTGAATGGGAAGGTGTCCCAGGCGAGAGGTTAGTGAGGGTGGTGACCCTGGGCCAGGAAAGTGTGGGCGAGCTCAAGGAAATGCAAGAAGGTGAGTGTGATTGGAGTCAAGTGAGCAAAGAGAGAGTAGGAGGGGGCTGGTTCTCTAAGGATTGTTTAGATTCCATCTCAACGCAGTAGGAAGCTATGGGAGTGTTTGAGCACGACAGTAACACGATCTGACTTAGATTTGAACAGATCACTCTGGCTGCTGTGTGGAAAACAAAAAGCCTAGGCTCCCCAAGGCCCCAGGGACATAGGTAGGAAGCTGTGAAGCAGTCCATGGGAGATGTGGCACTAGTGGTCGAGGGGTTAAAATGAGATAGAATCCAGTGTAACTAAGATTTGCTGTCTGGGGATTTAACTCTTCTGGATGGTTAGATTCTTTTCTTTGCAATAGGAATGTATTCTTCTTATAATTTAGGTCAGCAAACCTGAGCAATATTTTAATGTTGCTAAATACTAAGCTGACTAGCGAAGTCAGGTTAATAGCATATGAAATAACAGCAGTAACAACAACAAAAACACTTAGGCCAAAAGAGAATTCTAATAATAAACTGATAGGCAAAGTTGCAGCTCTCTTCAGCGGGGTTAAAGTTGAAAGTTAGGTCAGCTCAGATTCTGGGAACCAGAGGTGGGTCTCAGAGCACTAGCATCAAGAACCATGGATTCTTAATCCAATCAAGCAGTCAACTATAAAGTTATCTTTATGTAAGCAATTATGGGCTTTGTTTTTGTATGCAAATCATTTGGGTTGTTTTTGAACTTTGGAGTCATTAAAATCAACATCTGGATAGTCATTGCTAGGGAGTTTCCTGGGGTCCAGGTGTACATTCAGTTTCCCAGATTTCCATATATTTTGAAATCAGAGAGAGAAAAAACGACATTAAAAAAAATCAGATGTCTAATGTTACTAACATGAAAAAAAACTAACATTAAAAAAATCTTATGTCATCAACAGAACATTTACAAAGCTGTCTGCTGACCAATCAGAAAAAAAAAAAAAGCAAAACAAGTTGACTTTTTTTGTCTTGACTTAAACTTTCTATTTGAATATTGCTAACGGATTGATTTTCTCCCTGCTTATGAGATGAAGCCAGGGAGTGTTCTAACCCTTGACAAGCCAACTGCTGCTTAAATTACAATCTGACCTTTGGCTTGCTGGTGAAATGACATTTCCCTGACATGGCTTTGTCAAACTGTCCTTTCCCTTCTGCAAACCTCAAGATACGACACGATGTGCCAGCAAATTCTTCCAAAAATCTTGCAGAGAATAAGCTAGCAACTTCTTTGGTACTTTGTGGTTGTGGAAGATGAATACTAGACGTTTCAGGGAAGGGAAACGTCCTAGGGCAGTGCCGCGTTGTGTATTCACTTCTGAAATGGAAATCTCTCTCTTGAGGGGTGTGTAGATTTAGTTCAAATCTTAGTTTGACGACTTGCACTTCGAAATTAGTGATTTAAAGTGGAATAATTTAGATGCCTTTCATACTTCTGCTTATAGATTGAAAAATGGAACTAAAACTGTCACCCATCCCAACTCCAGAGGTTTGTGCCATTATTTTCTTACTTGCATCTGCCACCAAATAGGAATGCTAATCCCACAGCTAAACCTTAAAGCTGACTCTAAAAATATGTGTGTTTACCAGTGCCAGCCCACTTATTTCCCAACTTTAAGGAAAAAAAAAATTTATTTTTGTGGTCAGAACTTCTTTTTGAGCTTACCAATGCATTTCATAGAGTCTGAACCCATATTTATTATAAACAGAAGGGATTAAGGCACCTTACATATCAGAGATGAGGGTGCTTAACACTCCACCGTCTTGTAAATGGGGATGTTTTAATTCTGTTTTTTTTTTTTTTTTTTTAACCAATATCTTTCTTTTCTTTCCTTTCTTTTCTTAGACACTGTCTTGGCAATTAGCATTACTGAATGCTTTTATGTGACATATAAGGTGAAAATAGCTTTATTTGCATTATCTCATTTAAACCTTGAAAGGACCTAAGGACAGCTGATGGAGGTGTAATTATCCTGAATTTCTCTATGAAGAAGCTGAAGAGATAGATGCTGGTGAGGTAGCAAAGTAGGAATTTAAACCCAACTTGATTCTAATGCTGTTCTTCCATTACTCAACAAATCCACTTAGATTCAGCACATTTTTTTTCTAGAGTTAATTTTGTTAGGTTATTTTAAGGTTATTTTAATTTCCCAATCTCTAGATGAGGTGAGGGTGGTTTTTTTTTGGACACTTACAAGATAATCAAGGAGTTTGAGCAATAACAGTATCTTTCTCTATGGGTTTCATTTAACACATCAAATTTCTGTTATGTAATTTATGCCACTGTACTTTAAACTTGAAATTGCAGTTAAATCTCTTATGCAGCAAACATGAAAAAATAATGATTCTGGCTCTCCAAACCACCAAACCTCGCCCCTAATCTTACTTCCCTCCCATGTAATCTTCCTTGCATTCGGTTTGACCAAAAAAATATGAAAGTGACTGGTAATGAGAGCTATATAACAAAGTTGAATCTTTGATGTGGTGCCTATTACTCAATGGAAGGGTTGGGCGATGTGCATGCCTGACACTCATGCACACACACATGCACACACATACATGTATAATCTTACTTTTCTATTTAATCTGAGGGAGAGTGAAGAGCAAAACCTTGTTGGTTGGGTTGATGCCTCTGTTATTCCAGCCTCTTTTACAAGATGACCATCCTGGAGGAGAGGGGTGGAGAGTGTTTTGCGTTCTGTGTATCTCACTTGTGGGAAGGTGACATACACTCCTACAGAGAGCTTCAAGAACATAGGTTGGTTTTGTTTATTCTTATCCTAAAAGGAACTATACCTCATGCTTTTCTTGGTACATGTGTGGTACTTAAAATTATTGAATATATGAATAAGTGAATAGACAATTTCAGGGATAGTATGTTTAATTTATTTTATTATTAGCGGTTTTTCATAGTGTGTTCTGGAACTTCCAGTGAGCCCACAAATGAATAATTATTGAATTTTATTATTAATTTTAGAAAAAGCACTCTGAATTATTCTGTAAGCTCAGTATTTATAGTCAGATAAATAACAGTGTCATCAGAGACACAAATAAATAGTGTGTACCAGGTAAATAGGAATTTATGAAGTTATGTCAGGACTTTAGTTTTAGACATTTTAAAATATATGTCCTGGGGCTTCCCTGGCAGCGCAGTGGTTAAGAATCCACCCGCCAATGCAGGGGGCACAGGTTCGAGCCCTGGTCTGGGAAGATCCTACATGCTGCAGAGCTACTAAGCCCGTGAGCCACAACTACTGAGCCCACGCATCACAACTACTAAAAGCCCATGCACCTAGAGGCCGTGCTCTGCAACAAGAGAAGCCACTGCAATGAGAAGCCCGTGCACCACAACGAAGCGTAGCCCCAGCTCACCGCAACTAGAGAAAGCCTGTGCGCAGCAACAAAAACCCAACACAGCCAAAAATAAATAAATAAAATAAAATATATGTCCCATATGATCATCATATTTAGTGAACTTTAGTTTAATTCTAAATGAGTCACCATAAAAACTCTTCCTGAACTATACCATAATAGAAATAACCATAGAGAATTGGTCTGCTGTTCATGATGTAACTTTTACAATCAGAAAGATTCCAGCCTCATTGACTTGGTTAGGCAACAGTTAACCCACATTTAAGATGACATGCTCTTCTACAACACTTAGTAAGAATGTATTTTCAACCTTATGGTAAGCTGATTTAATATGACTCTGCCCTCCTAACCAGTGATACCAGCTATCTCTTTCTTTTCTGGTATAATACTTTTTCCCCCTTTCTGACAAAACCACTGCTCTATGCATTCAAAACCATGTTAGTTAGTTCTTAGATTCAACCTTACATATTTAGACTCCCATATAATCTTCCAAGATTGTGGGAAGTCTGCCCATTCTCCTTTTCATTAGGTAAGAGGAGTTATTTTACATTTTGAATAAATAAATGCATTTGTTGGCTGGTTTGGAGAGTTTTCAAAGAAATCATAATTTTACAAAGAAAATTTAATTTGAGTTGGCATTTGCCTGATATTCTAGACTATACCTCATTTACCATTAATGAAATATATATTTTTTATTCAACACATATTACAGGGAACACTACTGTGTGTCAGGAGCTAGTCTAGATACCAGGGGAATAAAAAGGGAATAACACATTGGTCTTGCCTTCCAGGACTAATTATATAATTGTAAAGGAAACACATAGGGCTCTGTTCCAGGTAAGATGGAGTAAGCACACTTTTTCCTGTCAACCTACTGAGTACAACTATAAAACATAGACAAAATGCATGGAAGAGTTATCTGAGCACTGTGAAAAGTAAGTAGCGGCAGGCAGATGGGGAAGAATGCCAGAATTTGAAGGACCACCAAATTGGTGAATTTACCAGTTTTTGTTACTCTGGTATCTTCTGCCCTAAAGATAAATGAACTGGAAAACCAGAAGTTAACAGTGGTGCAGAGAGAGCTAGGAAATCCCTTTAGCTGTGGCTTAAGAAATGGAAAAGAAGATTCCTCTCATAGTGAAGAAACCCACTTCTTTTTTTTCCTTTCTTCCATTATGTGTGTCAGAAATGGCAGTGATAGTTACAGGAAACCCCAAGAACCAAAACTCCAAGAAAAGTGAATTTTCCTCTTTGCTGGGTAGAGCTATGGCTTTAAGAGCACTGGTGAGGTTGTCACTGGTTACATTTGTACTCTCACCGTGTCCTCCAGACAAAGGGAGATATTATGTAATACTTAAAGAATCAATTCTCTAGGGAGACAAAACAATTCCAAATGTGTTTGCACCTGAGACCCTCAAAATGCATGAAGCAAAAACTGACAAAACTGAAAGGAGGAATAGACAAACCCACAACTATGGTTGGAGGTTTCAACACTCCTTTCTCAGTAATAGAACCAGTAGACAAAAAAATCAGCAAGAATAGAGAAGAATTGAACAACACCATCAACCTACTGTATATAATTGACATTTACAGACCCTACTCAAAAATATCAGAATACATATTCTTTAAGTGCATATGTGGAGCATACACCAACATAGAACATAACTTATGTCACAAAATAAAACTTAAGAAATGTAAAAGAAATTTAAATCATACCAACTATGTTCTCAGATTCTAATGGAATTAAAACAATAACAAAGTTACCAGGGAAATCTCCAAACACATGAAAATTAAATAATACACTTCAGAATAATCCAAGGGTGAAAAAAAACTCAAGGGAAATTATAAAATATTGCAAACTGAATTAAAATGAAAATACTACAATTTTGTAAGATGCAGCTAAAGTAGTAGTGAAAGGGAAATTTAGAGCATTAAAGGCTTATAATACAAATGGACTTCCCTGGTGGCACAGTGCTTAAGAATCCGCCTGCCAGTGCAGGGGATATGGGTCCGAGCCCTCGTCCGGGAAGATCCCACGTGCCGCAGAGCAGCTAAGCCCGTGTGCCACAACTACTGAGCCTGTGCTCTACAGCCCGTGAGCCACAACAACTGAGCCCACGTGCCACAACTACTGAAGCCCACATGCCTGAAGCCCATGCTCCACAACAAGAGAAGCCACCACAATGAGAAGCCCACGCACCGCAACGAAAAGTAGCCCCCGCTGGCCACAAATAGAGAAAGCCTGCGCGGAGCAACAAAGACCCAACGCAGCCACATTCACTTTCCCTCTTTTCTGATTTATCACCTTAACATCTGTCAATGTCCGGCATGCCAGACAAGTTACTTGCTAATTTATTTATTATCTTCCCTACTGGAGGGTTAAGGATTTTTATTGGTGTTGCTTACAGCTATATCCCTAGTGTCTAAAATGATAACTGCCAGATAGTAGGGACTAAAAGCTAGGTGTTGAATGCATTGCATTTTTATTAAATATGAATTTGATAAATATTTCAAGACATACGAATTCAAAAGTAAAGCACACAGACGAAGGGTCTATTCTCATGGACTTAACCTTCAGGAATTTGGATTCAGAACCTTAGGGCTCATGTCCAGTCCCCTTTTCCTCCTACAGGAGTCTGAACAGTCACAGAAACTCCCAGGTTCTCAACTTCCTCTTTTGTAAAATGGAGCACCTGGTCACACTTACCTCACAGGTGGCTGAAAAGATTAAAGGAGATAATAATGAATACCTGTGCAGATAGTGAATTATTGGATATGAAGTGCATGCTTTAAGACATATCTTACTCTAATTTTATATTCTCCCTGGAGAGACAACAATGACTTTGTAAGTTAAATAGGCAGAAAGTGGGGGGCAAAACATGACTTCCAAGTGGAAATAACATATAAAGCATTTTTCTGGGTCATGAATGAGATAGATCCAAGCATGAAGAGACTAACATTTTAAACACATAAGGATTATGCCCCATTGCAGAAACGGAAGAGGAATTTGGAAAGGCAAATTTTTAATCAAGGAACAGTATTAAGTGTCTTCTCAGGCACACATTCCCCTCTTCCCAGAGCTGCCATTTATAGTTGTTCAGGATGCTTACTGAACAAGATCATCTGTACCAGTGTGTGGGAAAGGAGCTAAAATCCAGCCTATGCTTTGTTTGGCAAGCCAGACAGTCTAGGATTGCATCTGCCTACCGGAAGGGTTGCCTTTTCCAAATGAGCAAAGAGACACCATTTAGGCTATCATAGCATTTCACCTTCAAGCCCAGGTAACCGCAGATAAGGTCAGCCTACAGACATCTCTCCCTCTTACGAAAGCCAACAGTTCTTGAGATCTGCACTGCTCATGAGACATTATCATATGATGTATTTTATTGTTAGTATTAATTTATTGCTGTCATTATCTACTAATAAAATTTCTATTATGAAATAGACATTTATTGAGCATTTGCATGTGTGGGCTGGGATGCTAAATGTGAATGTGTTTATAACTTATCTCTCAAAGACTCTAAAATACATCTTGAGCGTAGGAGTAATTAGAGTTTCTCGGATCTATTTGGGCCTCTTGTGTAATGCCCTGTTTAGCTGTTGAGATTTTTTAAAAGACATTGAATGATTGATTGATTGACTGAGGTCAAACTAGTCTGAGGAAAGCCAAATGGCAATGATAGCAGACAGTGAAAAATAAGAATGCAAAATAATTACTAAAATTGGAAGTGTAAATGAGGTTTGTAAGCAGGTGGAAAACTGAAGTCAAATCACGAAAGATTATGATGTGTTACTTCCACCTCCTCGTCTGCTGATCATCATATTTTTAGTTTTAGTATTTTTATCTTCTGACTTTTCCTGGGATGTTAACATTTAATTTTAAAATTGGTTTTGCATTAGAAATATACTTAGAATGACTTTGACTTATTATTGAATGTGACTTTATTTTTGTCAGATAAATTAGCAGGTAACAGGAGTATATTATCCTAAAGTTTAGTTTAGAGTCAGTTTTTTTTATTTGTTTTTTTTTTTTTTTTTGCAGTACCGGGCCTCTCACCGCTGCGGCCCCTCCCGCCTCAGAGCACAGGCTCTGGACGCGCAGGCTCAGCGGCCATGGCTCACGGGCCCAGCTGCTCCGCGGCATGTGGGATCTTCCTGGACCTGGGCACGAACCCGTGTCCCCTGCATTGGCAGGCAGACTCTCAACCACTGCGCCACCAGGGAAGCCCTAGGGTCAGTTTTTGAGGAATGTATCTACTTCATATACAGAGATATTATGCCAGTTAAGATTCTTCAACAATATGACCATTTAGGACTAAATTCTTCTATTCAAAGGTTAACTTTATTAAGACTTCTGCCCTGCAGCAGTATTTTTAAGATGCCATCCATTGTCAGGCAGATTCTGACTACAAAATTTTTTAAATGAGACGGTTGGATATCTTAGACTTAATGAATATGGTAGCCAATGAGAAGCAGAATTGGTTGTTTGGTGGAAGTGGTGGATGGAAGGATGTGGTCCATTCTGAAGATGTTGAGTTTAGGGTACCTAGGGAGACCCAAGTGTAACACCTCACTCTGGACCTGAACTAGGTCCAGGTGTGACTGAGAATGGCACAAGGTCAGGAAGCTCAAAGGAGTGACTTACGGCTCAAAAGGCTGCTACCTGATGAGACGGAAGCCCAGGCAACAAGCAGAGGGAAGGGAGGGGTGTTCCAGAGGACGGGATGTGTAAGGGGCTTATGTGAGTTAGGTATAGCGAGGTGTAGTGTCACCTACGTGTGCATTTGTTACGACTGCTCAAGCAACCAAAGCAAACTTTGTTATTCTCCCTTACAAAACCTCCACAGGAAGTTAACTATCTCTCCTTAAAGGACAAAACAGAATTCAAGGTTACCTTCAACATTCCCTATAGCAGTAGGTGTAAAGAAGGATAAAAATGGAAAATATATTGTGCTTTAATAAAAATAATGAGAGAATAAGCCAATCTAATACGGCAGCCCTCTTCTTTAAATAGATAAGTCAAAGATTAAAAGATAACGCAACAAAGCAAAAACACCTTGATGGTTATACAACCGAGTATTTATTTTCATTTTACTGCTTTTCACTTTGCCCTCTGCTTTTATACAGCATAATTTCTTCCCGCTTTGATAGTCCTATCAAAAGCAGGGGTTGTATTGTTTGCCTATAGCCCTGAGGAAACACATTAAAATAGGTTTTATGAGAATGCAGCCAGAAGCAAGGGTATATACAAAGGATGCTTACTACTCAGATTATGAATATCAACTTCATATGGATGTAACAAAAAGAATACACTTTACTGAGATATTATGTGATTATTATCATTCAAAGTGAAGTCCAGCAGAACTGGATTTATTTCTTCCCCTACTTCGAATCAAATTATATGGGTTCTTCTTCAACAGGGATAAGTGTAGAGCTATAAATGAGAAAATATGAAGATTTCCTCTCTTATGGGCCAAATGAGCATAAGATGATTTACCTGTGTGCAGTGTGACCTGAGGCTATTGAGGGTAGGAGACCTGAAGAATGATAGCATAGTTTGGAGGTAAAAGAAAGAAATTGTGTTCCCTTCCTTCAGGGATTGAGGCTGTCTGGCCTATATTATGTCTCCCCATAGTGTTTCAAGTGAAATCTTGATTGCCTGGTTATAAGGTTACAGGTACTATAACATCCGTTGTAATCTAGCTTCTCAATCTCATCTGACACCATCTCCCCCGTGCTGTCTATAGTCCAGCAATTCCTTCTTTAAATAAAATGTTATATATTAGTCATGTGATGCTCTTTGTGTTTTTCCCATAGTGCTCACCATGACTTGTCTTCAGGCTGAGTTGTTTTCCTAAAACCCTTGACAATGCCCCACCCCCCAATTAGAATAACTATTACTTATCCTTCAGGATTCTCTTTTTTATATATAAATGCCTCATCTTAGAAGCCTTCCAGATCCCCAAAGGCCAAGTTGGATTCATTACTTTGTTCTTAACATCCATGTTGTGTTTACAGCTGTCATAGCCTTTAACAGACTGTTTATAACTACCTATTAACCTTGCGTGCTTCTCCAATAAGAATGTAAACTATAAAGGGAAAGCAACATACTTTGGCAGAGGTTGATAATTGCCCACTAGAATCTATTCTGCCCTTGTTTCTTAGCAGTTGATTGCTACCTCCACAAATCCATTCTTCTCCTCTTCCATGTTTGATGGAATTGTAGCTGGAATGTAGTAGCCCAGCTTGGGATATTCCTTGCTGCTGTCTGTCATATGACTAAGTTTTAGGTAATTGATTCAGATTCAGTATGATGTTTCATTTTACAGACCTGCTCTCTAATACCTTGCATGCCCATCCCCCTCCCCATGAATTGGAATCTGGACATGCTTGAGACTCAGCTTTACCAAACATTCTTGCTCATGCAAAGAGGAACAGACCTGGGTCCCTAACTGACTGTGCAGAACAGACCTACTCTCCACCTAGAACTTTTTCCTTTGGTTATTGTGAGAAAAATAAACTTCTGCCTTCTTCAAGCTGTTGATTTAATGTGGAGTCTCTTAGTTAGAGCAGCTGAAGATGTGGCTGACGCAGCCAGTGATTTTCTTTCAGCCTCCACCAAAGCCCATTCCTTGGCAGGGAACGGGGAGCAAAGCTATCTTTGTTCTCATTGTGAGCAGTAGTTTTAGTTGTCTTTTCACAGGTTGATGAAAATGAGAGAAGAGAGGGTACAAACTACCAACCACGCAAGCCTATGAAGAAATAGACACATATATCAGTACAATCTGTTTCCTTCCTCTGAAGATGAAGAGCAGTCTCGGGAGGCCTTGTCAGGGAACAGAAGTGTCCTTCAGTATCTTATAAGAAAAGGAGAAAATTGAGTTGAAAGGTGAAAAGGAAGATACTGTGTATCATAGATGTTGTTCCACTGACTAGTGCAAACAGTCAAGACCCTATGACACAGAGAGACAGATAGGGTCAGCTGGTGGTGGGACATTGAGTACTACAATTTTTGAAAATATTTTGATGACCTCAATGTGAGCTCTTCCTGAGAGCTTCCCAGAATGGCATTCAGTGAAATAGCTGTGCTGTGGAAGCTGTCCCCAGACGTCACCAATGCCCACCTGAGTGCTAATCCCTGAGGACTGTTCTATGACATTATCCTACTGGACTTTCCTACAAGTTGACCAGTTTCCTGAAATTCTGTCCATCCTGGGCACTGAGCAGTGCTGCCTCCTGATTCTTTTTGTACCTCTCTGAATGTATTTTTTTCACTAATTTTTTCCTAACACTTTTCTTCCACTAGCTACTTAAAAGTAGGTTATCCCCTGTATTCTGCACTCTGTTTTCTTATCCTCCAGCTCTGCACTGTTTCCTGGGAAATGTCACGCACTTAGCTAGCATAGATGTATGGAAGATGCCCACCCAAGTCTGTGAAGTCTTTCAGGCTTCTCTAGGTAGCGTACTCACATCCTTCTTTGTACTGTCATTGACATTTGCTCATAGCTCCGTGAAGCTCTGTTCACGCATTCTTTTGTAACCAGTTCCTAGCACAGTGCCTGGCACATAATGAGTATTCAGTGTATAGAAATAATGCACTCATATATGAATGAATGTTTATCTACATATACATGTGTTATAAATTAGCTTTTAGTGCAGGCACTGATTTAATTAGTGGTAGCCATGTAATGCAATCCACAAGTCTCACTAGCTGAATCCCTGCAACTTTATGAAACACACTTGTTTAGTTCCCTTGCCCTCAACGCTTCTCCAATAAATGGCTTTCCATTCAATTAGTTTTTTAAAAATCTGCTTGAAACTGTGGTTACTACAATAGGTCCTAACACTGAAAACATGTTTTAGGACTACGAAGGAAACAGTTAAATATAAAAGCAGTTTTCTAGGAAGAGTAATCAAGCTAATAGCAATGCCCTCTAATATATTAATTTTAAATATTCAGTGCATTTATAGAGTAGTGGAGAAGTTATCAGTTTGGTGTAAGTTTTTGGTCCTGGTAACAACTACATTTTTTATCTTATATACTGACATATCACAAAAAAGTTACAACTAAAACTGATCTCCAAACTGAAGAATGATTGATTGAGACACAGAACACAAAATCTCAAAATGAAAGCTGCCCTTTTGCTAGCTTACGTGGCTGTCGTATTTGTTTACCGTCAATGAATACACCAATAGCCCACTTATGTTAATACTAACATTTCGAAATATCATAGGATTATTACCATATCATTCGCAAGTGTCATTTGTTGACTTTTCCGAAGAATAATAGATATTTTCATTCTAAGGGGGAATCAAGAGATCATCTTGTCTACTACTTCTCTTTTAGACAGGTAAGATATTATTCTTACCTCATCTTAGAAAGAAACCACTGCTGAAGCCCTGAGAAATGAATGACTTGACCAAAGTTCAGGGTTAATGGTGGAATTCTAGCTTTTACATTTTCCAAATGCAGTGCACTTGTTACTATTTTGTGCTGCTAATTTCCATCTGCAGCATTTATTACACTGAATTAGCCTCATAAAAATGCTATCACGTTATGGTATATTGAGATCCACTGTAGAGAGACTTGGGAAGGGAGGATACACGATCACCTTACAAGACAAAAAGAAAGAAAAGAAGCAATAATTTTTAAGCTCAACCTCTAAAGATTTTGGATACAAAACAAACAAGTGATCATCTAATTTTAAAGAAAATTATGACTATGATCTTAAAGGGTTATATTTGAAGAGTAAAATAGGCATTAAAGTCAATAGGTTGAAAAGAACTTAATTCTTTTTCTGTATGTTTTTTGCCCACCCAGAATATTGTGAATACCCTGTAGAATCCTATTCCTGTTCAGTTTGAGCTGTGGTCATATGGAAAGAAAGCAGGAAGGAGAATGTGAATGTTTTGCTACTTGTCATCCACTATTGATAACTTCGAGCAAGAAATTTGCAGAACATATCTGTAAATTACTGCATTTGTGCCCTAAGAAAATGCATGCCCTTGTCAACCCTCTTTCTGAAACTCTCTCAACTAAAAGCAACTATTTACCCTTCTTCTGCCACTGAGAGATACATTAATGTGGCACTACAGAACTCCCATTTTACTTATTTAAAAAAATATTTATTTATATATTTATTTATTTGGCTATGCTGGGTCTTAGTTGTGACACACGGGATCTTCGTTGCTTGTGTGGGATCTTTAGCAGCAGCATGCGGGATCTTTAGTTGCGGCATGCAAACTCTTGGTTGCCACATGTGGGATCTAGTTCCCTGACCAGGGATCGAACCTGGGCCCTCTCATTGGGAGCATGAAGTCTTAGCCACCGGACCACCAGGCAAGTCCCCAGAACCCCCATTTTGGATCCAACTGTATCCATCCTCTTCAGGCACTGCCCCATGTTCTGAACTGATTATCTTATCCACCATGATAACTCCTGTCTCTTTACAGCATAGAGTATAGTGCACTCTGTGGTGCTCATGGCAGCAGACATCCATCTCTGCCTCCATGCTGTTATATCACCTCAGTTCTAGTTGCTGGCCACAATCGGTTCTAGCCGATCAGAACAGTCCATCCTCCGGACCCACAGTAATTGGTTTAGGGAAGGTCATGTATTGGAATTTGGTCCAATAAGAGTCCACTTATGACTTTGTTCAGGGATAGAATAGGGAGCAAGACGCTTGGTTGCCCTTTTCACCTTTCAGTTACAAAGACCATATTCTGAGATGAATACAGAGGCAAGAAGCCAGTTTGAGTTAGATATCATCCTTTTACTTATAACTGGAAGCATTTTAAGAGTTATCTGGGAAAAGAAAGAGTGTGTTGTAACATATTGCATACACAATATGGAACTCGCTGATCTGGGGATGTCAGGCAGGCCCAGAACAAGAAGAAGCCCACTCTACCAATGGGAGAATTGGCAATTTTGTTTTGTGTCATCTCACTAAAGGTGTGTTCACTAAGCTATAAACTCTGATGGTATAATTATGCAATTTTATGACATAACTCTTCCAAATTATTTGCACTTTTAAGGTCAGCCTGTTAAGCACAAGGGAGTTATTTTCTTATGCTGCAGTAAGTTAGTTTGTAGGCCGGCAGAGTTTCCTATTTGTCTCTCAAATCATACAAACTACTCCATCTGTGGGTGATACATGTTGAGTGAACAACAACAACAAAAAATACAACCTCACTATCAATTTAGATAATAAAAGGAATGCCATTCATTAACATAAGCAATAATCTGTACCATTGCTCTCTTTATTTCAAGTGCCCCACTGTGTTAAAACTTGTGCTTATTTTTTAATTAAGGAATATCTGGCATGGTTTCAGGAACATCTTGATTCTCCCAAACCTCAAGTTTTTCTCAGGGTTGTTATTTTGTTCTGTTTTTAAAAATTTTCTATGGGTGGGCACTAAACACAACTACCGAGGACATGGCCACACAGAATTTCAGTCTCAGCTGCATAACCAAGGCTGATAGAAAGATGCACCCTGTGCCACACATTCTGGGTAAACATACTGTAGCCTTTTAAGCAAATATAAACTCAAGGTGCCCTGTCCTTCCGCCCAGACCTTTGGCTGGCATCCAGGAGTCATGGTGAACCATCTGTGCATTCATGTCTATAGCGAGTTGTTGAAGACAATTGTGAGGTTGCCTCACTTTGTCTTGTTTACAGATGTGGTCCATACTGTGCACTAGGAAGATCCTTGGGCTTCAAGTGAAGAAGCCTGGGTTCTAGTCATTGCTTTGTGTCTAACCAGCAACATAATCTCAGGTAGAACATTTCACCTTTCATGGTTCCTTTCCTCATCTATAAATCATGGGATTGAACTGGATGTTCTCTGAGTTGCCTTCCAGATTCTGTAAAGAGTTTCTTTTTCATGGCAAAATATGACCTCCCTTCCCTGTAACCTGGCACAGAGCCTGAGTACTCTGCTTTGACAGAATCCTTCAAAACCTGAAGAAATAAGTTTGGACTTATGAGGAAGCCATGTGGACTAAGTAAGCTGTGGTAGTCACTTCAATAAAGTACCAGGTCCACTAGACCCCCTCCCGGGGCACAGCTGGGCACCCACCCACTCATCCATCTATCTGTCTATACATCCAGCATGTCTTAGACACTCACAGTGATGGGGACTCCTGTATGTGCTGTGTGAGAAGAGAAGAGTGTCAGGGATGGGAAGGGACAATGCATGAGACATCATTTCTCTGTGCTTAAGAACGGAGCTCACCATCTAGTGAGGGGATAGACAGAAATAGGGGATGAATTGACTAACTTCCTGTTGTTGAATTGAGGACCAAGGATCAGAAATTAAAGGAGAGTAATGAGGCTAAAGTAAAGAAGACTCAAAACAAGAGTCTTTTGACCCTCAGAATGCTAGGATTCTTTTCACTTGCTTGCTTTTCCCCACCACAGTTAGAAAACTGCCAGAAATAAATTCATTCCATAATAGCAAGAGCCTCAGTGAGAAACATAGATGATTAAATATGCACTTTATAAATCAATTTACTAGATAAATGTGAGCTTGTTGAGTACTGGAACTGTGACTCTTTTATTCACTGCTGTACCCGCTACATGAGGCAGAGTCTACATGCAGTGGACACGCAATAAATACTTGCTGAGTGGCTATTGGATGAACTCGCACTAATTCTAATTGAAGTAGTGTGATGTTTTCTTTATCAATTATTACGTAAAAGAACTGATATGCCAGTGTGTGTGAAAGGAATTAGGCTGATTCATGAACAACAAAACATTATAACTTCACTTTTATGAAATTAGGAAGAGAATGATGACATGAGTATATGCTTTTAAACTTTGTGTGGTCATGGAGATCTAACAATCCTAGCTAATACAGAATCTGCTAATCCTTGATTATGAGTACATTTACTAAAAAGCTCCTGTTACCCTATAAAAGCCCAGAGAAGTTGGAGGAGCCCTCTCAGTAGATGGCAGTTAGAGCCAGGGTGGCCAATTTTGGGCAAAGATTTAAGCAGCCTGAGAAACAAAGACATAGCACTTCACCCTATGATAGACCTTGGAAATTGCAGCAATAGCCACAGACCAAAGGGTGTTGAGTGTGTGGCTTTGTGATTCTGTCATCCCAGCAATGAGCCTTCTACTGTCACTGAGCGAGTAACAGCAATAATGTCATAAAGATTATGGCAACTACTATGGCTCTTTTTTTTCCCAACAAAGGAGACCAATATACATAGGAGGTCTTTATATTTTATTTATATACAATCAGACATATTTTGAATGCAAACCATTGCTTTTATGTAATTTTTACTGATAGACCCCATTCTTTTGGCAAAGGAACTCACAGGCCTGGACCTTCTCAAGTGAAAATAATTTAAGCTTTTACAGGAGCAGTAGAGTCATTTGAAGCAATAGGGAACGTCTTAATGATTAAAGACAGATATTCTTCAGTGTATATGGGGGCTGATGGAATGGCAGCTTGGTCAGATCTATGTGGGATAGGATAGAGTCAAGTGATCAGAAGCTTTCAGACATTTTGTGGCTTGAAGGGGAAAGCTTTCAAATCTTTTAAAATTGCTCTGCGCTAAGGTATTTCAGGGCCCACTTCCCTTTCAGATTCAACCATTACAAAAATGGGAAACATTGCAGTCATTCCAAATGGGCACGGTGTGCAGAAGGGAAGAGGAGAATTAGGGGTATTAGAATGTTTTATACTGGTATGTGTTCCCTTGGTCAGTCACTCAGCTAATCTACGGGCAGTGATTCTAAAACTCTAATGCCACATGTGTGAGCTGGGAATTGTGTGAGATCTCTTCACAGAAAAAAAAATCTGAAGGAAATGGTATATAGGAAAGAATGATTGAAGTCAGGTCAGATTAAAGTGCTAACATAGCCAATATGTTTGTAGACAATTTACTAGTGACCCTCTGAAATGAAGTTTGCTGAGAGAAGAGGCAGCTCAGCCATTAGGAGTTAACTCTTTTTCATACCGGCTCTCACATAAATTGACATTTGCTAAAGTTGCTGAATATGAACCTTTTTTTCTTTTAAAGGATGGACTGGTCATACAAATTTAGGGTATAGTGGTTCACCTTGGTACATTTTTGTAGCAGACATTTCCAGTTGTCAATCCAGAGCTTCATCATCTATCTGCATGGACAGAACTCAGATCCCCTTGTGGATGGACAGAGCCTGGATGGCTGAAGAGCCTGTACCAGTAGATGCTGGCCGCCATCCAGGCTCCATAAATGTTCAGTTATTCCAGTGTGCCACAAAATACACAAAACAATATCATTTTTATGTTCATCTGACATTAATTTTTTTAGGAAGTGCTCACCTCCCAGATATCTATTCTTCCCTTCTTTTTTAAGATAACTCTGATGTTGTTTGGGGAAGTACTGTGCTCAATGAAAATATTTAATATTCTGGTGGCTGCTAGTGATGTTCAGGTGACAGTCATTGCCAATAAAATGTAAGCAGAAGTGTGCTTAAGTGGACCTTCTGGGAAACAATTTCCTAGAGTGTAGGGTTTCAGCAGCATCAGTATATCCTGCGTGCATGTTAGAAATGCGAAATTCTTTACCTAGATTGTTACTCAGAAATGGGGGATAAGTCCCAGCAATCTTTGTATTAAAAGTGTCCAGATGATTTTGATGCTTGATAAAGTTTGAGAACAAATGTCTTCGACCTAGGGTAATGGACCTTAAAGGTGGATGAAAATTTGAGTCACCTGGGGTGACAGATGCTTGGATACTACCCCCCAGAGATTCTCTTTAAATTGGTCTGGGATGTGGGTTGAACCAATGCCAATCTCCTGGTTGTGATACTGCTCTCTAGTTGTGCAAATCGTCACCCTCTGCTCCCCAGGTGATTCTGTAGCATGTAAAGATTGAAAGCGCCTGGTCCCCTAATGGCACATTCCACAATGATCAGAGTTATTCAGTGATGGAGAAGACTGAAACCATGTCTGCATTTCTGCTTCTATTCACTTGTTTGTTGAAAGCCTTGCTTTAAAAGTAAGTAACAGGGAGAGAAATGCCAAGAATCTTGTGTGTTTCCTTTTATCCATCTCCCCACCCCCAGTTGTCCTAGAAAATGAAAAGTGGGTTAGATCCCAAAGGTATTGCAGAAATTTTAAGGATGGTAGCAATGATAATAGAGCTCTGGAGCAATAAGAGAAACTTTGCCTAATGTCCACTGCAGGATCCTTGAATAAGGGAGGCTATGATTTTTACGTATGCTTATGTGGTCCCTCCCCAGCATTCTCAGGAGGTTACTGGGAGGCCTCCAGCTACACTAGCAAATGGATTTGCCCCAGCTTGAGGTATGCGAAGTAAGCAAACTCAGTAGTTTAGATCTGAGGCGCTGTGGTTTGTGGCTGTCCAAGTTTACTTGTTTATTGGCCTCTAGGCTCTCCTAAATTGTTGGAGAAGGCAGCCAAAATGGGCACAAATGGTTGAGGCAGGAATCTGAGCAGTGTTTAAAAACTGGGTTGTGGTGAATGAGAAAGACTGGGTGGAGTTGATGCATTTAATAAAACCGCACATTAGCAGTTGATAGTGATTTTGTTTCCTAGTAGTGATGAGCGTGCACAGCTCAGAATAATGCTCAGAGAGAGAATTCAGCACGATCCATGGCTTTGTCTCTAGAGGTAACGTAGCTGAACTGGAAAACAATTTGCTTGAAGTCAGTTTGATAAACTTACGGAAGTTTATTCCCTCTAGCCCCCTCAGCTACAGAGAATTGTAGCAAGTTAATGTTCCATTAGGGCAGCTTTGCAGACTTGAATGGCATACACACCAGTTTTAAAGGAAAAACAAAACCCTTCCTTATTTTTAGTAGTGACATAAGAGAGTTTAAAAACATTTTTACTTATAAATAAAGAAAATCAACAGCCTGCTATTAAAATTGTCATCAAATTAATATGATAAATGATGTCTGCTGAAGGAAAAAAAATCTTCATTTTCAACCATCAAGCTGTGTTTTGTGTTTTTGTGTTTTTTTTTCGCTCATGTGTTAGTCTGGGTCCTCTCAGGAGCAGAAGCCAAGATGAACATGAAAGAATTTTAAGAGAAACACCTGTGAGAAGGAATGGGGAGAGAGCCAGGAAGTGTGATAGAAGTCTGACCCTTTGTGAAGGAAGGACAGAAGGAAGTTTGGTTGGGCATTCTAGACTGCTGGGAGCTTAAGGAAGTGTTTTCGAGGCCACTGGGGAGTCTGAGCTAACGGTGGTCATCAGAGAATTCCTGATGGCACAGGAAGGAACGTGCTGTAGTATCCCTGCTAGTATCTTTGTTGTGTACTCTTGCACTCACTAGTAACAGATTATTACAAATTAGTATATAGATAGGTTACATTCAAGTTAGATAGTACTAACTGCTAACAAACAAGATCTTTTTAGATGGAGATGCCTGTATAACCATGAGATGTTCGATGATTTAGTTCTCCTTCACTTTCATATATTGTGAAATATTGTTGATACAGCATGTTCAAAAGGTCATTTGGACTTCACTTGCCAAAATTTCTTCATTTTCACATTAAAACTTTCTCTGTTTCTTTCTCAGTTGCCAGGAACAATTAAAGAGCAATATATTTACTTTGTGCTGTTCTTGTGATTACAAGTCTAATTTTTTTAAAAAGTAACTTGTTAAACTACAGTGTAGTTTCCATGAAAATATTTTTTAGTTGTGAATGACTAGCGCAAAAGAAGTTTTGTTTTTACAACTGGAAAAATAATTCAACGTGAGTAAATGGCTGCCTTTATGCAATTGTCATTTTTATAATAGAATAGAGCAGCTTAATGATAGCCAGTTATACTTACCAATGCATGGAAAGTTAAATATCATCATGTTAATAGATCATTTGTCACAAATATAAGTATAAATACAAATGCAATGACAGCACTGCATTCATGTAGTGCTGTGGGATGATTAGGTGGCTGCCCAGATAATAAACATCGAGGATTCTCAATCCTGGCTGCCTAATAGAATCAAGGAACTTCTAAAATATACATCAGTGCCTAGATGTCATCCTTTAAAGATTCTGATCCAATTGATTTTGAGTGGAGCTGGGTGTTTATATGTTTTAAATGAAAACAACCCATACATTTATCGTGAGTTTTTGGATTATCTTAAAAATGAGAAAATAATTATCATAGAGAGCTTTTGTTATTTTAAAATATGATCATGGGTGGTACAGTCACCTTGGAAGACACTATGGCAATTTCTTACAAAATTAAACATGCTCTTACCGTATGACTCAGGAATACTGCTCCCTGGTATTTACCCAAAATGAATTGAAAACTTATGTCCACACAAAAGCCTGCACACAGACATTTATAGCAGCTTTATTCATAATTGCCAAAACTTAGAAGTAACCAAGATGTCCTACAGTAGGAGAGTGGATAAATAAACTGTGGTACCTCCAGACAATAGAATATTTTTCAGTGCTAAAAAGAAATGAGCTATCAAGTCATGAAAAGACATGGAGAAACCTGGAATGCATATTACTAAGTGAAAGAAGCCAATCTTAAAAAGCTACGTACTGTATAATTCCAACTATATTACATTCTGAAGGGCAAAACAGCAAAGATAGTAAAAATTCGTGGTTATTAGTGGTTGGGGGAAGAACGAACAGGCATAGCACAGAAGTTTTAGGATGGTGAAACTATTCTGTCCTGTACTACAGTGGTGGATACATTTCATTAAGCATTGGTTCAAACATATAGGATGTATGACACCAAGAATGAACCCTACTATAAGGTATGGACTTTAGGTAATAATGATGTATTGATGTAGGTTCACTGATTGTAAGAAATATACCATCATAGTTGGGTAGGTTTGCATGTGTGGGGGAAATCTGTATACATTCCACTTAATTTTGCTATGAACCTAAAACTACTCTAAAAATAAAGTTTATTAATTAAATAAATATGATCATGGGTCTAACACTGGATTAGGGTAAATGAATAATAATTTGCTTCAGGAATAAGAATTGATTGTAAATACTCTTATTTCTAGTTTCTCTTTCTGTGCGTCTACCCTCTCATTGATTTTTTTTCAAAATTTAGGTTATTTTTTAGAATGTAAATTTTTAAGGCAATTCACTGTAAATAAAACTTCATAATGATGCAGTAGAAGAGTTTATTTGAATTCAGGAACACAGCACTTCTTAGACAAAAGAATGACCAGGGCTTCAGTGGTATTGGCAATTGGTCAGCCTGTCCCCAAGCAGATTTAGTAGCTGATCTCAAGTAGTTACATCAATAGAATTTGTACAACAGAAGAATTTAGATAATAAAGGATTGTATCACCATTGCAGATGAGGAAGCTGGAAAATTTATAACTATGAAAACTGGTCAGTTTCCTTCAAGGCTGGCTGTTGAAATACATTTGTTTTATTCACAGCTACCAGGCAAATAGACAACTTCCCCAAATTTACTAGAATCACTGAAAAATAAAATTTTTATAATATAAAGTGTGGGGTATTGTTTTATTATTATTTAAATAGAATTTCAATAAAATATTGTCTCAAAGAATAGCTTGATATAATTTAAAAGTCAGTGGTTTAGGAATCTTATAGACCTGGTTGCTAATTGTGGCTTTACCTCTTATTAGCTTTGTACTTCAGGAATGAAGTTAACCTCTTTTGACCTCAGTTTTTCAAACTGCAACACAGAGATAGTTATAACTCTCAGACTTTTAGGGAAGTTAGGAGAGATAATATTATAAAGCAACTGGCATAAAAGTCTGTATTTCATGACGTTGTTGCTTCTGAAGAGCACTGAAGAGTTATTTTTTTCAAATGTCCCTCAATTTGGGTAAGAATGATGTATTCTTCTGACTGGATTGAGCTTATGCATTTTTCTCAAAAGAAAAAAAAAGCACAAAAATGATACGGTGTCCTTTGCAGTACAGCATATCAAGGGATACATGATGTATACTGATATTATTGATGATGTTTACAGCTAAACACAGTATGGGATACTGGAACAGTAAAGGAACATCAGTGGAAAATTAGTGAAATTTGAATAAGATTTGTATTAACATTAATTTCCTTTTCTTAATAATTGTGATATGGTTATATAAGATTTTAGCATAAGGTGAAACAGGTTGAAGGGTATAAAAGATCTTCTTGTACTATGTCTGCAATTTTTCTGTAATTCTGAAATTATTTCACAATAAAAAGTTTTAAACAATGCAAAATATTACAAGGAAGGTGATTGAGGAGTCTGATAATCTATCAGTAAGTAATAAATTTCTATCTAACCAAATGTTGGTTGAAATTTCTCTATATACATGCTTAGCATTCTCTACTACACTAGATAAAACCTGGCCGTATAAAATATAGGAATGCAACATTTGATATCTAGGTAAAATGTTTAAAAAACAGTTTAATAAATAACTGAAGATATTCCATTCCCATCTCCTCCAAAACTAAAAATTATTTACGGTAGGATTTTTTTTTCTGTGAGATTACTTGTTCAGAGTTTAATGTTATGACAGTTTCAGTCTATATAGTCATCCTCCAAATGAACTAAAAAAAATAATTTTAAACATTTCATCTCCCTTTCCCAAAATCCTCTTAGAGTTTTTCTTTTGTAATATGACTCTGGACCAATATAATTACATCTTGAAATCAGAAGAGGTTCAGGCAAATAGTGTAAGATTAAATCACTTTTTTTTAAGGCGGCTGGAGTTTATAAGTTGAAAGATCCCAAAGGCTTGCCTCAGAGTGTTTATAGAGATTTGCATTTGAAAATAATTTAGGAAAAAAAAGAATATTATTTGTTTAAAAATGTGTTGCCATTGATATTAAAACAAATGTTAAAAATAGAGCCTTGCTTACCATTTGTGGGTTGTTTGTGGCTTTTTTTTTTTTTAACTGCTATTACTAAGTTTGTGTTGCTGCTTTTTATATGAACTGTTTGAGTCAAAGCAGCTGTTTTTGCTTGGACAATATGCCAATTTTGCTAGAAATTTTGGGGACATGATTTAAATGTCAAATCCATCTAAGGTGTTGTAGAAAGGCTATCTAGGCTAAATTAAATAGGTCCTATAGTACCCAAGATCCCCCTGTAGCTTCAAAAAATGCATAGCATCAGCATTTGTGTGTCCAAACTACACACATATGTGTCCATATGGGTGAGTATGGTTAAAAAGCCCTAAACAGTAAGTCCACGGTTTGTTTCTTTTTTTTTTTCACATAGACTTACAGTAAGTCCCCTAAATACGAACCTTCAAGTTGCGAACTTTCAAAGATGCGAACGTGTGTTCATATGTCCATAAGTTCATATGTCTATATAAGTCCATATGAACACATATGAACGTGTGTTCATATGTCCATAAGTCCATATCACATAAGTTAGTTCACGTGTCTGGCATACATTGTTACGTGCGTGCATCCTCTACAAGTGGTTGTGCTTTTGTGTACTTTACAGTACTGTATAGAGTACAGTAGTACAGTATCTTTATTTCAAGCTAGATCTGCAAGAGGACGACTTCATTGAACTTTTTGCTGTGCAACACGAGGAGTTTACTAATGAAGACCTGATGAAACTGGAGGCCCAGGGAAAGGACGAAGAGAGAAAAGAGGAAGAAGAAGTAACTGAAGAACCAAAGAGATTCATGATGCAGGAAATGGCAAGGGGATTTTCTTTGAGGAGGCACTGTTAGTTTTTGAGGCACAGGACCCGAATGTAGAACTGCACAAGAAGGTTGCAGCAGCTGTTCAGAATGCAATCCAGTGTTACGTGTCATCTATGATGAGAAAAAAAGAGCTACTACCCAGACATCACTGGATCGTTTTTTCAAGAGGGTAGATAGAATTGAATCCAGCAAGGAACCAGAACCTGTTCCATCAACATCAGGCATGAGTGAAATTGCACCTTCCCCTCTGTCTCCTATTGCTGACGATCCTTCAGCTCTATCATCTCCCACCTCCTCTCCCCCCTCCAGTCAGTAACTCTTCTTGCCTGTTCACTCAGTGCCAGCCCCTGTATGCCAGCTGTTGGACTGTGCTACTGTACTTTTCAAGGTACTGTACTGTAAGATTAAAAATGTTTTCTTTATTTTTTGTTTGTTTTTAATGTATTACTTGTGTGAAAAGTATTATAAACCTACTACAGTACAGTACCATGTAGCCGATTGTGTTAGTTGGGTACCTAGGCTAACTTTGTCGGACATACGAACAAATTGGACTTACAAACGTGCTCTTGGAATGGAACTCGTTCATATGTAGGGGACTTACTGTATTTGATTTCTCTCATTCATTTTTTCAAGCCACACTTCAGTCTTTTTTCAAGTTTCAAAGAATGTGTTGTTTTGTTATCTTTATAATTGTCTTTTTATCTCTTTGTCATTGAATTAGTTATGACCCTCATCATTCATTAATTTATTCAAGAATTATTTATTGAGGACTAGTTATTGTTCAGGCTTTTCTAGAGGAATTCTTTCAAAAAAGGAAGATTGTTCCTGCCTCTCTCTTGTTAACATCTTTCAATGAGTCTCTAAGTTTCAAGAGAAAGCCCACGCTGTAACACAGCAGTAAAGCCCCTAACAGTAAAGCCCCAAGCTGTTATGTTATGTATGTACGTATGCAGGTTGTTGCTGCAACCTGATACATAACTCCCGATACATACAACATGGCTGTGGTTCAGAACATATCAGATTACCTGTGGTCTCTTAAACTTATCATGCATTTCACATGACCATACCCTGTATGAAATTCTTCACTACAAAATCCAGCTGCCTTTCACACATTCTTTACAAGTCAGCTGAAGGGCCACTTTCTCTGGGAATTGCTGCCAAGTAAATGCTTGTAGAATAAATGAAGGGGTAAAAAGAGAGTTAAAGTAATGAATGAATTCCTGATTCTGTTTCTGATCTGCTCTGAAGGGCTTTCCAGAGAGTTTGGTCCTGAGGGGAGAGTCTAGACCAAGAACGGCGGATAGAATAGAGCAGTCTGTTGAAACTTCTGGTTTCAGTCATTCATTTGGTCAGTTCCTAGAATGCCAAGAGGCATGTGTGTTCTTGTTTGTTTGTTTTTCTTTCTGTTTTCTCTTTAGGGCAGTGAAGATGATGGTCTTTCTCAAACTCAAGTAAGCTGCTAATCGAGAGCAACCCATATTGGACTTGCTTTGAGGTACTGTGGAATCCTTGTTCAATCAAGAGTCTACTCCCTGTTCTTACCTCAGTCACATACATACCTTTACCAAGTAGAAGAATCATTGAAAAGACAGAATACTCAGTCCAGTCAAGAATATTTGGGTACTAGAAAAGAAATCCTTCTAGATAATTCTTAACCAAGAGCTCCAAATAGTTCTTGAGCATTGAGTGAGACCCTCATTGAAGAGAGTCCTTTTCCATTATCACATGCTGGGTTTTAATAAAGACCGCTGGTGTCTTCCCTCAGACCTGTATTAGAGTTGACCCATGGTTATTCTCAAGAGTTACCAGTCCTCGGCAGGGCTGTCAGACACCCTCTTACTTACCTGAATGTATTGCTGTCAAGTAAGTTTTATTGCATTCGCTCTCAATTTTATTCCCCTACAAAGGTTTCTTTAAAAAAAAAAAAAAAAAAAAGGTAACAGTTTCCTCTCCCCTAAAAACTTCCTCTTCCCTTCAGTAGCAATTAGGAAGCCCATTCTGTACTCAGTAACTGATAGGTCCTGGCAGAATTCTAACATAGTTGTTACCATTGATTTGTTGCTGTTTACATAGCAGTGCCTCCCCCCTCCCCGAGTATACTGGTATTTTAATTTACATATATTTTCTATCTTTACTATTAATCTCTAAGTATCTTGAAGGAAATATTTGTATTTGAGTCATCCATTTACCCTCCACAGCACCTTCCACTATATTTTAGAGATAGAGGTAAATAAATATGGGTTAAGTTACTGATGGAATGAAGTAAAACTCATATTCATAACTTTAGAGAGTAGAGAGTACAGTGTGACTTTCTGTAGATTCTTTCTATAGTAAAACTTTACTCCGTGTTGGTCTCATCATTCTGCCAACTTTGAGAAAAGTGTTAGTTTTATTACTTGTTCAACTATAACAGAATAATTAAATAATCTTAGGTTCTATTGAACAAACATTATTAAATATGTTTTATTATGTACTTATTAATTTATTAAGGAATCAATATCCTTACATTTAAAAAGTTTCAGCATTAATAATTATTTTGATTTCAATAACTTTGTGTATATATTTGGGGAATGGAGTATTTGGGAACATTTTCAGGTTGAAGTTGGTCCTTTGAACTTGTGTTAGCTTTCAAATGGTATTGGAAACACACTGTGCAAAGTTAACCTCTATTGCCTTTTGTGGTTTGATCATTTAATTCAGATAATACCTCTCATTTTCTCTGTGGAAAAATGTTATTTCTTATTGCATAGAATATATAGAATGTTTGCCATTTATCCAACATTTTAAATACAACGATTAGCATGTTAAACAGTTTTCTGAAACCTAATAATACAAGCCCCCAGAATTAATGGAAGTGATAAGACATGATTACGTGGTAGGAAGTAACTGCTTTTTCTGAACCAAGGATATTTGAAACCCTAGATGTATTCCCTAAAAGTCAAATGGTTGCCTTTTTCTGTGCTGCTTTCAAAAGGTAATGCTGACGTTTAACTGAGATAGTAAAAGAAAATCAAGTCCTACCAGAGAGCTTTCTATGGAAAGCTCTGGATACCCATTTGTTTATCTTAGCCACTTTTATTCTGGATGAAGCACTGGACTAGGCACCCAGAGATCTGAATTCTCAGCCTATCTCTGTGTTATTCTGTGATTTCATTGTTTACTTTTTTCATGTATTCACAGTCTAACGTATATGATTATATGCATCTGGCACATAACTGAAGCTTAGCCAGCGTTTGTTGAATAGATTAATTCATGCTTAAGGTGACTTTGACCAAGATTTCCTCATCTCTAAATTAAATATAGTGATGGTCAAGTTCCTTTCTCGCTCTGTGATTCTAAAATAAGCCCTTCCCCAAGTTGCTACAAATATAAATCTCAAAGTATTTCAGAGTAGAGCAAAGTGGGCTACTTTTTTGTTATTATTTAAGGTGTATATTCACCGTTCATCAGTGGCTATTCATCTTTGGAGAAATGAGGGCTTATACATGACTTGTATTCTCCACATTCTTAATGATAAAGGCATTTTCTCTAAAAACTATTTTGCCATAAGTCTCAGGTTGGAAAAGGGTTGAATCTAAATCAAATCAGAGTCCTCAGATTTAAGTTGCCTTCTGGACTGAATTTCTTATTTGTAAAACATAGTGCACAAGGTGGTGTTTCTATTTAGTTAGAGTTCTACTAACCTGTTTCTTTGTCACCACCACACACACTTCAAGATTAGTCACCAAAATCACATCACCATTTAAAATCACTATCACTGGCTCCCCATCCAGGAGCACACTGTCTATAACAGCTCTTATACAACAATATCTGTTGAGGTCTAAGCGATTCTTTTGGTTTAAGGGCATAGACCAGTGAACTGATGTTCATATAAAGTAAGATCTGATGATGGGGGTGATCTTTAAAGTAAGAACGTTCTGATTTTCTTTTTAACTCTTGACAAGCCATTTATCCCACCATTCGGAAAATATACACATGCACACAGCCTCTATTTCCCCACTTCTCTTTGTCTCAGATTAGTGTTCTCAGTGGGAACTCGAGGGGGAGAATCTTTAAAACTGTCAAATTATGCTGGAAACAATATGAGCTAAACTTCCTCTTACTGAGATTAGATGTTTAATCACTTGCTAGGAAAATATCAGGGCAAAGTAAGCTCTTGGTTAAATACAGACCCCGTAAATATAGACTACCTGAGGGTAAATTTCTGCTCTTCTACTGCCTGGTGGTCTTGGGCCTGGGCTCTCTATACTTTAGTTTTCTCATTTCCAAAGTTGAGTCAATAATAGTATATGCCTGTTTGTGATATTTTTGTGTATTCAACAAATTGATACATATAAAGCATTTAGAGCACTACTTGGCAAATCAAAGTATCCAGTGGGAATTAACTACTATTATGATCATTATAATTATCATTATTATTATTTTGTAAGGAGAGCTTTGAAATAATCTTTATTAGGTACAATAACAATACACTTCCTTACCCAGCATTGTCCAGTATTAAGTTTGAAATATTTGTTCTTTGGTATTATATCACAATATTGACAGCATGTAAAAATCAATAAAGTTTCCTTCTTTAGGAAGTGGCCAGACAGCTTTTTTTAGTCCAGTTCTCTCACAGATATTTTTAAATAGTAATCTAAAGAGTAAATATTTAAAACTCAATATTGGGCAGTGCTTGACAGGAAAGTGTATTGGTATTGTTGGTACTGGTATGATGAAAGACATAAATTTAAACATTCAAGGAGTTCAGCAAAGCCCAAGTAGGATAAACACAAAGCAAACAATACCCAGGCAATCTCAGTCAACTGCTAAAAACTAAAGGTAGAGAAAAAGTCTTAAAAGATTCCAGAGAAAAACAAAACATTACATAAAAGGAAGCAATGATTCAAATGATCTCTGATTTATCCTCAAGAAAATGGAGTCCTGAAGCTAGCGGAATGCCACCTTTAGGGTGAAAACATCTCTAAAGAATGAAGGCAAATATAAAGACACTTTCATATAAAAGAAAACCACAAGAATTTGTTGCCAAAAGATTTGCACTACATGACCTTCTAAAGGAAGTTTTTCAGATTTAAGAAAAAGTATGCCAGATGGAAACTCTGATTTTCAGGAAGGAATAAAGAGCCCCCAAAATGTTTTTAAAACCCACAATAATGCAATATTTGAAAAATCTATACAACCAGATACAAAAATTAAATGTTTTAATTTTTTTCTCCATCACTGTTTTCAACTGTGCTTGAAAAAAATCTATCCTATTGACCCTAAGACATCTCAGCCACTCTTTCACAGTTAAAAAAGTTCTTTCAATCTACTTGACTTAATCTCATATCTAGTTAACACTCACTCTTCCCCTTCCACTCCTGCTGGTAAAATTTTAGCAGACGACTAGGAGTGGATAGATGTGTGGCCTGTTCTATCACTTCTCTTCTTTCTGTTTCGTGTCCCTTCTTCTTATGTTGCGAAGGAAAGGTAGAAAATTAAATAAAAGCATAGATATCTTTTTACTAGCAAGTGCTGCGATTGTCTTTCTTTTTCTTTTTTCGATTGTCTTTCTTGGTTGCTCCTGACACAGGTATGCAGACTCTGCGTATCCAGAGCCTGACCATTTCCTGGGACCTTTGAGCCATCTCGTGGTGCACCTCATGGACTGGGTCTGTGATGGGCGTTTAAGAAAACTCTTCATTTTTGACGTTCAGCAATACCTCCTTGCCTACCTTTTCTAGCCAGGTGTTCTATAGCTGCATACTTCTAGGAAACACTCTTTGCCCAGGTTTTATAAAATATAGGACTGAACATGTCTAGACTTGGCTGGGCTGCTCAAGACTGTCTTCTTTCATCTATGTCTATTTAAGCCACAAAGAATCTCTACCTGACTACTCAAAACTTGTAAAATTGCAGGTTATTTCACTGTGGCCTCCTTTCTCTGCTCAGCCATTCATCCTCACTCCTTACCTCTTCCTCCATTCAAAAGGACAGAAGACAGATCAGAAGTCTCCTCCTAAGTGAATGAACAATCAGGAATGAGATGCTAGTCTTTCTTTTAAGCCTTCTTACTTGGCTGTAAGGAGAGGATAAAAATACGTCTCCATCCTACAGCCACGCAGGAAAAGAGAGAAAAGCTGCAGGACTGTCCCTCTAAGCCAATATCTCACCACTCCTTATATATCCTTGAATTTCCTCCTATTTTAGAACTTTTGTTAGAAGAGATTAATGGGGAAATGACTGCAAAGGCAGAATAATTTTGACGGACTGTGTTTAAGTCGTAGGGAACTATCTGAACCTTTTAATGTTGACTGCTTTTAGAATGTAGAAGCAATCATCATCTCTTTGTATTCATCCTTAGACCCTGTTCACTAATTCTGGGGCAACAGGAAACAGAACTCAGCATTCTGTCCCAATTGTACAGATCAAAATCTCCTACATATAAGATCCAATTCTTTTTTTTTCCCCTATTTGGAAGGTGGACCAAGATAAGAGACAATTGGTGTGGCGTTCGTGAGAATTCTCAATTTCTCTGTGTCCTGTCACTGCTAGCAGACATTAACAAGATACACATTTTGTGAGGTTCAGTCTAGATGACCCCAAGCGCTCTTGACTACGGGTCCTGTAGCCTCTGTGTTCTCAATTGCCAAGTTAATTGGGCATGTCCATCAGAGGAGTCGTACTGCTTAGGGTCAATGCCAAGGTCTACAGTTGCTTAACTTTGATCTAATGGTTCTATCCATGACACACTATGTACTCTATATCCACATTTATGGTTTCACTGTCACCTATGTTAATATCTTCTAAATCTGTATCCAGCTGGTCTTCTCCTGAGCTCCAGAAAAGAAAAAATGTATGCAGTGCTCATGCCCAGTTCAAATGATTGAAACTAAACCTGTCATTCCTTTTCAAATTTTCTATTCTTATATTAATTATTTCCAAGAATATATTTAGAGCATTACGCTCATGGATTAGTCCCATCTCATAGAGGGAGGTGGATAACAAAGGAACATTGTGTAAGATAATAAGTACTATGGAGAAGATGAAAGCAGGGAACAGAGAATGAAGAGAGTGCTATCTTACATAACTTGGTCAGTAAAGTCCTCTGTGTGGTGATATCTAGGTTGATATATGAAGGAACTACAGCAGTAAATCATGTGGATATCTGGAGGTCATGCACTACGAAGACAGAGCCTGGGCCGGAGTGTTTAGGAAAAATCAAGAAGGCAAGTGTGCCTGGAGTACAGTGATCAAGGAGCAAAGTGATAGGAAGTGAGGTCAGAGAAACCGTGTGGGTCAGATCACATATGGTCCTACAAGCTGTAACAAGGGTCATGGTTTTTTCTCAGGGTAATATGTGAGGCCATTCAGGATTTTTAGCAGAAAGGTGACATGATCTTTTTAAACATAACGTCAGTGGAGCCAAGTAAAAGCATAGACACAGTGGAGGGAGGGGAGTCATTGTGGCAGAAAAAGTATATAGCTATGCAAGGGTGGTGAGAATTAAGGTGGAGATGACATGGATTGTTCCTGACTTCAGTATCCCTCACAAGACCATTAGCAGCTATCCATAGATAAGACACTACTGAGAAAATCCCGGGACCCTGGGGGTGAGCCTGACGCACCTCCCTGGACCACAGAGACTGAGAGGGACTTGAGGGTGAGAGAAGCTGTTTCACTTTGCTTGCATGTCCCCTCCCCCAGGCTGGCACAACCCCACACTAAGAGCCCCACCCCTAGATCTGTGATTTCTCCAGTGGGAAAGATGGTCCAAGATGGACATAAGCTTTCCCATCATTGCAGGATGCTTCTTGGAAGACCCACTCTGTCAAGATTCATGGTGTTCACACTGAGGGAATCTGCCACACTCAACACTGGCGATCAGACAGAGGTGGAGAAGCAGGGCAGGGCTTCTTGCAACCAGGGCTCAGATCTTGCCAGACTGCCTTTCTGCTTGCAGCTGCACCAAAGCAGAGACCCTAGCCAGCAGCTCTGTCTCTCTGCAGATTGCAGCTGGTAACCCTGTCTGGCCAAAGAACTGATTGGCAGTTCTGTCTGATTTAGGTTCCCAGCGTATGGGCCCATTCTATGATTGTTGCACAACATTGTGAATGTGCTTCAAATCACTGAATTATACACTTTAAAATTGTAAAAGTCACCAGTTTTTATCTGTATGCTTCCACAATAAAAGAGTTCTTTGCAAAAGAAAAAGAAACTTGAAAAGATTTCTTTGTTAGAGAAGGGATCTTGAGTTAGTGTTCTATTTTTTCTAAAATGAAATAAAGTAACCAGAATTATATAGGAAGCTACTTTCTAACTGATGTAGATACACCTATTTCTATTTTAGACACTAGGCATGAAGAAGGGTGGCTGTTGTTTCAATTAAAAGTACAGAATTATAGAATTATTTTGGTAACTAATATACATATAGCTTATGGAAGAAGAAACGAACTTTAGATAAAGTGCATGTAATAACAGCACACATCTAGTAAACGGCAGAACCTGCAATAGAAGTCACATTTCAACACTCAGTTTCCATCTATTGCTAAAGATATAAGTATAAACTATTCTACAAAATCAGTGTAACTCCATGTGGATGTCTAGATACGTTACTATCTAGTAATTCAACCTGTATTGGAGTAAGATAAGCACATCTGATTGCAAACCCTGCTTAATGTAATTATCATTAGGTCAACCTTAGCCCCTTAAAAAAGAACAGATTCTGGAACAGAGATGATTTAATATCTTCTAATCAACATAAGCAAGTATTATGGTTACAATATGCCTTTTCCAGCCATACGCCTGAGTAGTCATCCTCAAAATGTCTCCTGACTCAAAACATCCACCAAAATATATCAAATATCTTATCTAATGTGTAGCTGAGGTCCTATGAAATAATGGGACTTGATACTTCTAATGAAAAGTGTGTTTTGAAAGAAGGCATAAACCTACTAGGATGAGGAAAATGGGAGAGGGAAAAATAGCATTAACATTTTGAAAGCCAGGAAGCGTCACACTTGTGATAATGGAATTAGCAGCTCTAAAAAAGCTGAATTCTAAGCTGGCAGTGGGGAAAGCCAAGAAATCACTTTATTTATACCACAGAATCCTGCCCCCAAAAGGCTCAGGACTTAACAGTACCAGGTACCTAGTAACTGGGATAAATTTGGGAATAAATATATAGAGAGCTATTGAAATTTGCATGAGAAACAGAAGCCCCAAACTTCTTCCCATGCTTTGGCAGTAGGCAGGAGGACCACAAAGTACCACAAACTGGGTGGTTTAAACAGAAGAGATTTATTGTTTCACATTTCTGTAGTCTAGGAGTCTGAACTCAAGGTGTTGGCAGGGTTGGCTTCTTCTGAGGTCTGTGAGAGAAGACTCTATTCCAGGCCTTTCTCCATGGCTTATGGATGGCCCTGTGTCTTTGCACAGCTTCTGTGTATGTCTCTGTGTCCATATTTTCCTGTTTTATAAGGAAATCAATCATATTGGATCTGGTCCTACCCTAATGACCTCATTTTAACTTGATTACCTCTGTAAAGATCCTATTTCCAAGTGAGGTCATATTGTGAAGTACTGGAGGTTAATTTAAGGCTACAACATACCTATGCTGGAGTAAACATGATACAACTCATTACACCAATAAAATCTCCGCGATCCATGAACATACACAAAGCTTCCGGTCTTCTTCTAGTGCCTCACTTTTAACTATAAGTAGAGAAAAAGACTGAGGAAATAACTTTGAGGAAACAAAGGAAATCGAGAAACAAATTCTCAGACAGATATGAGAAGACATTGGCAAACAAGAGCAGGTGTTCTCATTAAGCCAGGGCTTAGCATCAATTCTATTCCTATGTGGGTTTTTTTCTTTTTCATTTTTATAGATCTAAGAGCTAAGAAACTTTGTTCACATAAATAAATAGATGAGAATGAAAACAATTTCCTTGTAGCTCTTAATTACTTGAACTCCCTCTATTACATATCAAAAACCACATAGAGATCTACCCCTGATTTTTTTAGACATAAATTAACTAACAAAAGGATTAGATTCCACTAAAATTTTGTTGAAAGTAAAGCATCATGAACCATATAACCTGCATAAAGTTATGTAATATAGTCTTTAGAGTTATTGATTTCCTCTAAATAAACCACAGTGTTTCAAACTGTCCTTTTGGTACTCAAGGGACTTTTATATTTTAGAGCAATGTTTTAGAGCCATGTTCCATGGTGAGATTCTGAATGAATACACAGGTTTTTATTTTATTTTATTTTACTGTGAATTAACATACAGAAACATTTATTTATCTGTGCATACAGCTCTGTGAATTTTAACACAGGTCTGAATTTATGTAAACACCACGGCAGTGAGGAACCAGAATAGTTGCATCAGCCCTTTCCCCCACAAAAGCATCTCTGTGTTACCTTGATGCCTTGTAGTCACACTCTCCCTCCCACACCTCACATCACCTTTGGCAAACAGTGATCTGGTCTCCATCGCTACATATTTGTCTGGCAGAATGTTATATAAATGATTCGTATAATATGTAACATTTTGAGATATTTTTTCACGTAGCATAATGCCTTTGAGATTTATATAAGTTCATTCTTTTTTGTTGCTGAGTAGTGCTCAGCTGTATGATGTACCACAGTTGTTTATCCATTCATCCATTGAAGGACATTTGGGTTCTTTTCAGTTTGGGGCATTCATGAATAGAGCTGCTGTAAACTCTTGTGTGTAGGTTTTTGTGTGAACATACGTTTTTATTTCTCTAAGATAAATACATAGGAGTGGGATTGCTGGGCCTCATGTTAAGGATATATTTGATGTTTTAAGAAACTGCCAAACCATTTTTCAGAGTGACAATACAGTTTCATATTTATCAGCAATTTATGAGAGTTTCCACTGTTCCAGGCCCACTAGCACTTGATATTGTCTGTGTTGTTTATCTTACCCATTCTAATAGGTTTATGTAAAATGAGAAAAGGGTGATTTTGAAAGGAGATACGGGAAAGGAGAAACAGCACCACACCTCAACCGTAAGCACCTTCTCAGGCAGGTCACTTTAGGAGAAAAATAGTGTGAAAGGTGAAATGAATTGCTTCCATTTAAAGCACTTATGCACACATGCCTCATGGAGACATTATATCTAACCCTAAGGGTACCTTTACCAAAGTTTAAAGAGCAGCTCATAGAAAAATGTTCATTTCTCTATATAAACATAGTCGGACAGGAATGGTCATTGCAGTATTGTAAGAGCAAAAAACTAGAACTAACATGAGTATTATGAATGCTGTAATGGCTGAAAGTGAAAAACAGAATGGTGGTTATGGGTACAGAATGGTTGTAAGTGTATCAGTGGTTTACCCGCATGATCACGTGGCTGACTGGGAGCTGTGATTTGCTGCCATTGCCGAGCATCATGAGAAAGTATTGTACCACATATCACCAGCCCAGGGAAAATATCACAATTCAAACTTTGAAGTACAGTTTCTACTGAATGCGTATTGCTTTTACACCATTATAAAGTCAAAAAAAAATCATAAACCCTACCATCGTCAGTCAGGGGCCATCTGTTAATGTATATTGCAAACTCTAGAGCAACCACTAAAACAGATTTTAAAAAAAGTATTATAATTGATATATTAAGAAAGCAGGAAAACAAAATCATATAAAATTCTCAATTAAAACCACAAAAGGCAGAAAAAGTGTGCCAGACAAAAGTAAGAACAAGGGCAACAAATAGAAAATAGTAATGAATATAGTAGATGTTACTCCAGTTATATCAATAATTACTTTAAATATCAATGGTCTAAATATACCAATTAAGAGAGATTGTCAGAATGGTTCAAAGAGCAAGCCCAAACGATAGATTCTCTACAAGAAACCCACTTTAAATCTACAGATATAACGATTAAAAGTAAAAAAAAAAAAAAAAAAAAAGGAAAAAATTATACTATACTAACACTAGTCAAAAGTAAAGAGGAATAGCTATATTAATTTCAGATAGAGCAGACTTCAGAGCTCTGCTCTGAAGAGATAAGAGGTGTATAACGTAATGATAAAGGAGCCAATACTCCAAGAAGGCACAATAATCCTTAACATGTATGCACCTAACGACAGAGAGTCAAAATATGTGAGGCAAAAAACAATAGAACTGCAAGGAGAAATAGATGAATCCACCATTATGGTGGGACACTTCAACCCATGTTTGTCAGAAATGGACAGATCTAGAAGGCAGAAAATCTAAGGACACAGCTGAACCCACAGCACCATCGATGAACTGGACATAAATGGCATCTATAGAGTACTTCATCCAGTAGCTGCAGAGTACACATTCTTCTCAAGCTCACATGGAACATTCACCAAGTTTGACCGCATTTTTTAGCCAGGAAACACACCTTAACACACTTAAAGAAATAGAAATCATACAGTGCCTGCTCTCAGAACACAATGGACTTATACTAAAAATTAATAACAGAAAGATAGATGGGAAATCCTAATATACTTGGACATTAAAAAACATACCTCTAACAAGTTCAAATAAGAAATCTCAAGAGGATTAAAAATATTTTGGACAAAATGAAAATACAACTTATAAAAATTTGGGATACAGTGAAAGCAGTGCTTAGAGAGAAATTTGCAGCATTGAATGCATATATTGGAGAAGAAGAAAGATATAAAATCATTAATCTAAACTTTCACCTTAGGAACCTAGAAAAAGAAGAACAAACTAAATCCAAAATAAGCAGAAGAAAAGAAATAATAAAATTTAGAACAGAAATCGATGAAACTGAAAACAGGAAATCAATAGAGAAAATAAATAAAAACAGAAGCTGCAGCATTGAAAAGATCAGTAACATCAATAAGCACCTAGCCAAGCCAACTAAGAAAAAAAAAAGAATACACAAATTACTAATATCAGAAATGAGAGAGGGGATATCACCAAGGATCCCACTGACTTTAAAAGGATAGTAAAGGAATATATGAACAATTCTGTGTCCACACATTTGATAACCTAGATGAAATGGACCAATTTTTTGAAAGACACAACCTGCCAAAACTCACACAAGAAGAAATAGACAACGTGAATAAGGCTATATCTGTTAAAGAAACTGAATCAATAATTAACAGTCTTTCAAAAGAAAAAGATTCAGGCCCAGGTAAGTTCACCGTTGAATTCTACCAAATATTTAAGGAAGAAATTATACTAATTCTACACAATCTCTTTCAGAACATAGTAGCAGAAGGAATCCTTTCACCTCATTCTATGAGATCAGCATTACCCTGATACCAAAACCAGAAAAAGACATTACAAGACAAGAAATATTTCCCATGACCATTGATATAAAAATTCTCAACAAAATGTCAACAAATCAGATCCAACAATGTATAATAAAAATTATGTACCATGACCAAGTGGGATTTATCCCAGGTATGCAAGGCTGGGCCAACATTCAAACATTATTTAATTTAATTCATCATATTAACAGGGCTAAAGAAGAGAAATCAATGATTATAACAATAGAAGCAAAAACTATCAGCAAAACCCAACACCCACTCATGATGATAACTCTCAGCAAACTAGGAACATAGCGCACTTCCTTAACTTGACAAAAGACTTCTACCAAACCCTACAGCTAATATATTTAATGGTGAGAATGCCAAGTTTTCCCACTAAGATAAGGAACAAGACAGGGATGTCCTCTCTCACCACTCCTTTGCAACATCATACTGAAAGTCCTAGTTAACGCAGTGGATCTAAAAGGAAATAGAAGGTCTGCTTATTGGGAAGTAAGAAAAAAATGTCTTTGTTCGCAGATGACATGATCATCGATGGAGAAAATCCAAAAGACATGGAGGAAACTTAAATGTGTATTACTAATTGCAAAAAGCCAGTCTGAGAAGGCCCCATGGTATATAATTCCAACTGTATGGTGTTCTGGAAAAGGCAAAACAATAGAGAGGGTTAAAAAATCAGTAGTTGCCAGGAGTTGAGGGGAGAAAGGATGAATAGGCAGAACACAGAGGGTAAATAAATATACACATATTTACACAGAAAAGTGAAACTACTCTGTGTGAAACTACAATGGTGGATACATGCCATTATACCTTTGTCAAAACACTTAGAGTGTATGAAACCGAGAGTGAACACTAATGTGAGTTATGGATTTGGGGTGTAAACGTTGTATCAGTGTAGGTTCATCAACTGTAACAAATGTACCACTCTGGTGGGGAAAGAGGTTGTGCATGTGTGGGGATGGGATACATGAAAACCTCTCTGTACTTTCTACCCAATGTTTCTGTGAACCTAAAACTGCTCTAAAAAATCAAGTTTGTTTACCTTAAAGAAGTGAATAAATGTTAGTAATTGGTAGGAAGGTATATGAAAATGCAATCATAAACTATTATAACAGGGGTTTCTACAACTGTAATATTTCTTAAGCTCAGTGGTAGATACACAAATATTTATTACATAATTCTTTATGCCTTTTTTGCTTATCTGAAACGTTTAATAAATGATTTTGAAAATATCATCCCATCCTTTTCTTGCACTATCAGCTTTTTTTCATGTTCATTGAGTGATGCAATCAATTTCAACTCTGTGTTCTTCTATAATACTCCATTTAAGTCTCTAAATCTTAGAATTGCTTTGGGAAAAGGGAGGCATTAAATATTGGTTACAGTTCCCAAGGCTGATGATATTCTTTATTTCCAGAAATTTATTTTTGGATTTAGAAAGCAACAAACAATAATTCTAAGAAATTAACTTTTAAAGTTAATCTTCATGAAATTGAAATGATAAATCCAGTGTGAAAAATAACTTTTCAATAACTCAATATTAAATAAGTTCATTACAATTATGCCTAAATTCTTGCTTAGCTAGTTTTTTATTAGTAAGTGGGCTAAGCCATTAGAACAGTTGCTATGATTAACACAATGGTATAGTGAATTAATTGCAGGCAGTATGATATTCTTGTCATTTTCTTTATCTGTATACTATACTTTCTATGTGACTTGGATTTCTTTGAGCATCATTACCTAATAGAACAATCAATATAAATTGATTAGCTATGGAAGGGGTGAAATTCTACTTTATCCTAGAAATATTGATTGCTACTATGTTTGCCTTTTATGTATATTTACCAAGAAACTAATCTTTGCATTTCCTGAGGACAGAATGTCTGGTTCAGTCATGTAGTCTCCAGCACTCTCTAGGGTTCCCCCTCTTTCCCCAAAGCAAATGTTTTTTTGTTGAATGGCTGAACGAATAAGCAAGTGAAAGAAGCTTATTGAAATGTACTTTTAAAATTTTCATTTGCCTTGTTTTTTACTGCAACTACAATCACATCTCCTGGCCTGCTCCATTTTCGACATGGGCCAGTTCACCTGTCCCTAGGCCACTTAGTGCTCCCCTTCTCCAGGGAGGTCACAGATTGATGCTGAACTTGGTGGGGACACCTGATTGGCAGAGAGCACTACAGCCCAGAACTCCTGGCCCAAGCATCCTCCTGCCTCAGACACTGAAGTAGCTGGGACTACAGTGCAAGCCACCACGCCCTATAATCACATCTTATGTATAGCTCAGTATGTTACATGCATTTAATTACTTTATACACTTGAGCATTTCTTTATACCATTTTTAGATGATCTTGCTCATTCACATTTCCTAACTGACTTATTTCTTAACAATTACATTACGGTCTTGATGTCAGTTTACCCATTTAAACATCGTATTTTGACATGGGTGAGTTTCAGCTAACTTCTAGGGCCCTGCCAATCACAACCAGAAATGGCCCGAGACAGCACTGTGTAAATGCCAATAAAATTATCCTAGTTTTGCAGATGTTTAGATTTATTTGTATCAAATTTGACTGTGAATACGTGTCTCCATGTATAATGATCCAGAGCAAAAGGATGAAAGCTGTCCTTAAAAGAAAAAAAAAAAGAAGACATTCCGAATCTCTACTGTAAATTATACACCATACAAAATCAGTCCAAATTGTTCAGACGCTTGGACACTCATAGTGTTATTATGCTCGCTGCTCAGAGAACTGTATAATTATCCCAGTTAACAGCAATTTGCTAGTGCTGATCTCCTAAGAAGAGATGCAAGACTTACAGAACTAAAATAAGTACAGATGTGGGTCCCTGTTTTTGTTCTCTGACTCTGCATGTGAAAACCACTTAATTCCGGGCACTTTTCATTTCTGTAGTTAAGATGTTAAGCTAGATGGATCAAGTGGTTGCTTGGTAAATAAGAATTTCAACAGTGAGCTAAATTCTTTTAATGGGAATGGACATGAATTTTCCTTACCTAATGAAGAAACTTTAGTCCATTGTATCTTTTTCCTTCCTCAGCATGGGAAAACTCTTTCTGAAAATGCTTTGGTTTGGGTTGACACTTCATTATAATTTATTATAGTATCAAAAAATAACGAGAAAAAAAACTAATGGGAAAGTGGGTGAGAACTAGACAGGTCTGTAGCCACATCCGTACCTCTAAAAGGGAACCAGACCTAAATTGCTCCTTGATTTAAATAAATACAAATAAAATGAGTGAAACCAAATTGTAACGCTAATATTGTTGGTCACCCCCCCATCCTGGCTTTTTCACTGATCGAGAGAAGAATTGGGGCATCCGGAAGGAAGTTATTACAGAGTATATAAAACCTTCTCCTGAGTACATAAACCTCACTCTCCCAGCGGCTCCTCTGGGTCCTTTAAATCAGTCTTCACTCTTAATTGTGTCAATTAACAGTGCCCTGAGTAAGCCACAGGGGCAAAGCTGAGAAGTCGGAGAAGGAGGTGAATATGTGGCAATTCTCTTGACATAATGGAGACTAACCTAAATTACACACTTTATTATAATGGCATTACTAACCTAAATATCATTGTGGATGATTCATTCCTACCATAATCATGGGGGAACCCTTCAAGGCAGCCTGAAAGAGAATTGGCCCCTCGTTTTTTATCGTTTGATTTGACACATTCTGCCTTAAATATAATAGCAAGTTAAGAGTGTGTGGCATTTGTAGTCCGTCTTCAAAGAGTTGCTCTTTTAAATCCAGCCTAGATCAATATGACCAAAAATCATGGACATTTAAGCATAGTTAAAAGGAGATTGTTAGGAATGAGGCTGTTTTTACCCTGAGCATACTTCTCAGTTAGTTACTCTGTGGTAACTGGAACTAATAGGACAGTTCTCCACGGGCAAAATGAATCTTAGAGTTTGAAGCAGTGACCTAGATAATCCAGGCAAACTGCCCACTTTTGCCTGGAGTGTCAGGAAAATTGCTCTAATTCCCCACTTCACTTTGATAGTGGAAGCCTAGTCAGTTTTCTTCAGTGTCCTATTAAGCTCTGAGCTCCTCTTCTTAGTCTATAGGATGGGGCTGAGTGTGTCAGTTGGAGTTCGTTCTCTGGAGCTTTGGCTTTGATCACTATTGAACTGGATGGGACTGAAAGAATAATTCTGTTGAACTCAGGGGAGCTGTGCGGTCATGCTATACCATCCAGTCACTCTTGTGTCATTTAAAATGATGCTGTGTGAATAGCAATAAACGAATACTTCAGCCCTGGTCACTCTTCGTTATTTCATCCATTTACAGATATTTATTAAGTGTCTATTATATCCCTGTTATAGCCCACAGTAGTGGTATATATGTGGCTATAGTAGAAATTGGTCATTTCTTTTGGCTACCTGCCCCTGAACATCTTTCACGTGTTTGGGAAATTCCCCCAGTGTCGGCTCCCTGCTGCTCTCTGGGGAAGGCATTTACTCACTTTTCCAGCCTCACGTTTCAGGGATGATACAGGCTAGATTTCGAAGACAAAGCCAGTAAAGCAAAGAGTCAGGTATTGTGTGAGTGGTGGCAGCTGTAAGCTCCAGAGCAGCAGGAGTAAGTACCTTTACGTGTTCAACGTTCTCAGTGTTGGTAGTAGAAGCTGAAAGGTCTGTGCTCAAGGGAGGAGCCGTGATGTCTCTATTGAACTAGTTCCACCATGTGATTTGGGGCATTGGTCTTAGCTGTGAAACATCTTTAACTGTTCCTGTCTCCCCAGAGGATCCATGAGCTGCCCAATATACTTTAATATATAATTTTTCTGAATAAGCTAGCTAAGCTGGTTTTTCTTATTTCAGATTAAGTGGTCAGCGAGGAACCCAAGACTGAGTGGTCATTTCTCCTGAGGGAAGAAGGGTGTCAAGAATAGAATTATTCTTGAGCTACCCTTGCTAACCTTAACTGAGACTCAAGTGCACTTTGGCCAAGATTATATGGACATAGTAGAAATTTGGTCTTTGAATAAGGTCTGATTGAAATGCACATACATAGAAAAATGGATAGATGGATGATAGATGTCAAATAGATGTTTAATTTCAATTATGAATGTCATGCTTTGCTATGCCTGAAAAAGTAGGGGATTTCACATTAAAATTTTGGGGTTTGTGTCACCTTATTATATTAGTCAGGGTAATTAATGCAACAGACGTGCACTCAAATCTCAGGAGTTTAACACGATAAAAGTTGAATTCTCAGTCATGTCAGAATTCTATGCTGGTGCAGCCTCTCCCTAGGGTAGTTCTCTTCCATGAGGGGACTTGGGCCATATCGGACAGAACGCACAGCCTCCAAAGCCATTAACTGTGGCAGGGGAAGATGGAGAGGAAGGGACAAACTATATCTTAACTGTCTGAGATCAGAAATGACTTCCTTCCTTCATATCACCTTGGCCAGAATTTCGTATTTCCAGCCTAACTTCCAGAAGGGCTGGGAGTGTAGAGAAGCATAGAGATATTTGGTAAATCTTAACAGTCTCTGGCAGTCTGTCCTTTGGTCACTCAGTACTCATGCACTTTCTCTTCCCACACATGGAACACATACACCCCCCGCCCTAAAGGGAGATAACCCAGTCTCATTCAGTAACTGTGATTAGCTCAAGTCCCAGATCTCTGGGTCATCCCATATCTTCTTCATCATGTCCAGATGTTGCTCCTTTGCTCCTGAGGCCCGTGGGTCAAATATGGCAAAATATCTGTGCTTCTCCCTGTTACGTAATAAAATGTATATAATTTTAAAATAGGGATGAGATAGACGCAACAAAAAGCCAAAAATCCCACTGGGAAGAAGGAGGAATGCGATAGAGTTGTCAGTGCCCCGTGGCAATTATGAAATCACGCTGGGCAGAAACTGTAAAGACCCCTTCCCAGTGAGCATGAGGTGTATCTTGATTCTGTCCTGTTGTTCTCTCTTGGAAGAGCTCCTTCCCTGGTCCATTTCTTTCCAGGAACCCTGGCTGTATCCTCTCACATGTTTTTATTTTTCCATTATCTTCTTTGGCAATATGTGAAATAGATGCTGGGGACCACGACCTCTTTGCAAATTGCACAACTTTCTCAGCCTGCTTCTCCCACGTGGAATGTTAGGAGCCTATGGATTGTTTCAATTCTCAAAGTGTCAGAGGGATTCTGTGTATGTATGTATGTATGTATATTAAGGCTTGTGATTTCTTTGGCAAAATAGTGTATTTCCTCCCAGAAATGTAGTAGGTTTCTGACCTATTGTCATCCAGTCAATTTTATGGGTCAGTAAGTATACACAAAGTTCTTTTTGAAACATGGTTTTAAATCTGCTTTTTGCCCTCCTTTCTTTTTTGCTTAGATGCCAACTTCTCTCAGCTCAAGTTGAGTTTCTATTTGACACTTCCTATGCACCACTTCAAAAGCTGGGTCCCGTATTTTATTCCCACTGCTGCTACTCACCCTGTTCTATGAGAGAGATTGCTATCCATGCAACCAATAAGGAAATGATAACTGTGGTTTAGTTTCCATGGCTAATTAATCCTATCAGAATGGGATTACTTGGGCTAGTTTACTCTATATCATTAAAGTGAAAAATAAATGAAAACAAAACCAAACAAAAAGTATGTCTTAAACTGATACCCCTGCTATTGCTACTTACAATCTCATATTCCCACTCTCATAAAAGATCTATTTTTGTTGGTTCTTTATAGCTCTGTTTCAGCTCTTTAGGATTAACTGATCATTAACAGTTTAAGGTGGATTATACATTTGTATCAATCTCTCAGTATTTTAGGATACTCATTTGATCTAAGGTTTAGGCTTATGTCACTTCCTTTACTCAAAGTTATTGCCAAAAATCTCTCCCTTTCCCGTGGAACTTATATCTGATGGCATCATTTACTTGCAGTTCTTTTGCTGTATGTAGTCTCTAGGATGTTGGAAGAAAAATAGTCTCTACAGACCAGTGAAGTAGAGCCTCAGGTTTTCAAATGCTGGATGCAGTCTTTGTGGACAGCTAATAAAGATTATTTTGCACCCTTAAAATTTTCGAGGCCCAGGATAAATTCTCCATCTCTCCATTTTGATAGGATTATACAGTCTGTGAAATGTTTAAATTCATACTTTACTAATCTTTTATTTCAAATATGGACTAACACTTCCCAATGGCAAATCTTTTTTAACTGAAGACTATAGACTACACACACACACACACACACCCCCCCCCCCCACACACACACCCCCCCCCCCCACACACACACACACATTTTGGTAGACTTGGAAAGAATATAGGCTTCCCAACGACAAACCTTTTCTTTATTTTTTAACTGAAGATTAGATTGTTTGGGTAGACTTAGGAGAGAATTTGGACTTGCTATTTTTCCAGAATGATGGTTCTTTGTCTAACAATAGTTTGTCAGAGTTCTTGCTGCTGTCACATCACTTATTGTGCAACAAGAAGTTTTTTTGTGCACAGAAACAGGTGCATTTCATTCTTGACAGGTAAGACTCACACCTATAACTAGATATGGGGGAATTACTTCTGTATGCTTTTAATTTATTCTATACTGCGATTAACGATAACTTACGGTCAAGACACGAACTTGAATTTCCTTTCCCATTAAGTCAATCAGAATTATTAAGATGATCCTGTCCTTTTCAGTTTATTACAGTACCCTGAACTGTACGGATATTAATGTAATTGTCGGTATTTGCATTGGTGTCAATATTTAGCAATGGTCTAATTCCGTCCATTAGTTTAAAATATTTTTTCGGCAGTCACTGAATGTTCAAAAGGCTGGCTAAAAATGTGAAAGGACAAGAAAGGTTGCCAGGTTATTCTTTTATTTTCAACTTCTAGTTAAGGTATTTTGACAACTCACAAAAGGAACGTTTTCAAATAAAAACACTTTTGGGGGAGTATAAGATGCCATTAATTGTGATGCTTTTGTAACACGCTGAATCTCTCCTCTTTGCTGCTCCAGGAATACATCCTCACTTGGAACTGTTTTGTGTGATAAAAAAAATGAGGGGGTGGGAGAGAGTATGTTTTCACTCAGTCACCACACATACATATCTCTCCTTGAATGCAGGGGGACCACACACAGTACATACGAAGAAATTTGATGTGGCACAGGATATTTACTTCTGAGTACAGTAATTAATCACACAGGACAGCCAAATTAACCTAACTAGGGGAAGTTAAGAATAAACTGGACCTCAAAAAAGAAAAGAAAAGACAGAAGAAGGAGACTGGAAATCTTTGTGACTTCCTGGCATGGGATGGAATACTTGGATCAAACCTAGGACCTAAATAGAATGTTAGAACTTCCCCTTTCCTCGCAGAGCCCTTCCCACCTTCACTCTGGCTTGGAGAGTACGGGTAAGATAGTGCAAGGATAGTGATTAGTTTTTCAATGAATATGGCATGAGATAGAGTAAATGTTCTTTTAGAATTTGTCAAAATATTAAGTCATTTAGCTATCGTATATATCGCAATATTAATTTTCAAGTGTCCAGGTTCCAAATAATAACAAAACATCCAAGTTTATTGTTGAGAATAAAGATTAACTTTAAATATAATTTTGAAGAGAATTAGTACTTACCTGATTTTAATTCATACTCATTTAGCATATCTTGAGGAACTTGCTGGCTGTTCAGACACCAGTTGATCCTTATACTATAATTCTTTATTTCCTTTTAAAAATACAATCTAGATGAATAGATTTTGTCAATTACAAAGAGAATTTGACTCTTGAGAAGCTTACTCTACAGTTTAAAGTCTAAAATGTCTTCAATAAAATGAGTACTCTGATAGAGCTGGACAAATCTGTAAGAACTCCGTACACATTTTCTAAATGTTGACTGCTGTTGTCTGAATAAGCCCAGATGTCTTCTGAATTAGTAGGATTATTCCTCTTTCCCCAGTCTGTCACTGTGAATCTTACTTCTTTATCTATTTACCAGTGCATGCCCATAACAGTAATTGGAGGTTAAAGCTTATAAAACGAAGTTCCATCTTTCTGTTAATTCAAAGCCATTTTTTTGCTTTTATTTGAAGAATTTGTATGTTCATTCTCATTTCATAGAAATGCAGAGAAAATACATTTCTTTCTAACTATGAAACTAATATATCTTTAGTATTCATCTTCTGATGAACTTGAATAAGAATTAGGTTGTTGTTTTTAAAGAAAAATAATAATATAGGGCCCACAAATTTTCATGGAAGTTATTAATTTTGTAAAATATAAACCTAAATGTAGATTTAAGCAAGACAACTTTGCTGAAGTACGAGATAGTTCCAGGGAGACTAGTAATTTGTATTAAGCAATAATAATAGTTACCATTTGAAACTAACTACAAAGAGCACTCGTAACTACTGTTGCTTGTATGATCTAGAAAGCATGGAAAAAGAAATTAAAAGGGAGGGTTTGAGATTCAGGGTACATGTTTTTGAAGTGTTTAATTCATAATTTTTAAATGCCATTTCTATTAAAAATGGAGCTATCTCAAATAACTGGCAAACCTCAGGATTAGTCCCTTCAGCATTTTTCTGAGCTGAAATTTGCATTGACATCAAAGACCAGATTTTTTTTTTTTAAGTAAGTGAAAAACATTTATGCATAGGGCTGACATGGAATTAATCAAGCTAGGAGGTCTGGGATATTTCCATCACCAATAAGAGGATTTATAATTTCTTCTTGCAGTTCAGGACTAGGAATATATTTTTCCAGATCCCTCACTTGTACTCTTTGCTTGGAGGAAGCTAATTCAGGTCTATTCTTTGTGGTGTGTTGGAGGAATTCTCTCATCTTTCACTCAGAATATGAGGTCCTTGATACATGGCTTTATGGAACAGGCCCTCAGGCCAGAAGAGAGAGATCATCATCTGAATGTGTTGCTGTCATACTCTCTCTGACTCCCTCTTTATTTGCACTTGTTGACTTTCGAGCTCTTTCGGGAAGAAATCTTAATTGGTCTCCATTTCAGTTTCTTAATTCAAGTGATTGCAATTTTCCTGAAGAAGTAAAGTTTTGAAAATAAAGTCAGAAACTCAGTGCTATATGTTCTGCAAGCTTTCTTAACCGTCCCAGCAAATGTGAAGTGTTCATGTGTATGAACACCTCAGGATATAATGCATAGGTTTGGTAATGTTAGCAAATCTAGTTAGGCCTGTACTGAGATTGCAAAACTTCTTTTGAGTGCTCTAATGTACAGAAAATTCCATTTTCTATACAGAACTACTAAATGATAATCCAGACAAGTTTTTTCTCCATTCATTTAAATGAAAGCTACAAAAATCAAGTATTCAAATATTTTTCTTTTAGCTAAATGTTTAGTCTCTTGTAGAAATAAAATCTGTTTTAAATTTTCTTTAGCTTTTAATTATTTTAGTATGTCCAAACATCATAATGCTATGTAAAGTAATCACGTTTTCTTGCATGATTAACCTTATTCATGAGTTTAACATCACCTAAATAACTCTTGAATAGTATGTCACTGCAGAAAATCTGTTGATTTTCCAGCAAAAAATGAGGAAAGAGTTTCTTGTCAAACATTTTCTTAGGGTTTCAGAATATAAGCATTTTACTTTAGTTATATCACAATTATCAGGAATACACAGTTTCACTAAATTTTATTTCTTAATATATTGATTTTCTTTCTAACAAACGCTTTTAAATAAGTTGCTTTTTGATTAAATAAGTATTTGATTATGTTACTTAAAGACAATAAGAATTGAAAACAAGTGTACAATGTTTCTTAGTAAAGAGTTTAACATTACATGATCAATAAGTATTTAATTATAATCTTATTACTAGAGATTAAGTTTATAAAGTATGTCATCTGTGCAGTAATTTAACATAGCTCAGGATGAGCAGATATTAATTATTTAGGTAAGCACTGATAATTACTACACAAATTTACATGCAATTTAAAGCGATAATAGTTATCTGCTTTTGATATAGTATCATCAAATTTGAGAAATAAAACCAAAAGGGAATTATGAAGCACAAGGGGTTTTGTGGCTTCTAGATTATCTGTTGATGATATGTGTGAATGAGTTTCTGGTGTCAGGTTTTCTTTCAGATCTCTGTGTAGTTATTCCTCATCCTCTTTTAGAGACATATGGATTTGCACCAGTCTACTGGGCATTATGAAATTCTCCAAGATTAGTTTGTTGTAAGAGTATATACTCTTTCTTCTCATAGAGTGAACACGTGGAGGTGAGGACAGGAGAATACAATCACCAAAGTAGAGGCAGCATCAGTGTTGCCTATGCCTAGAGGCACTGGAAGCTGGCATTAGGAGGGGAACCAGGGAAACCCAGGGGAACATGAGGCAGGGTTAATCAGCAATGATTAGAATGTCTTTCATCAAGTGAAAGTGCTCAGTGAGGAAGCTTGTGGTGGAATAAAGAAAAAAAAAAACACAATATGCCCAAGGAGGACGGCAATGTCTGAGATAAATCGGACACAGCCGGAGACCTGCTGCTGAGATACTTACCTCATCAAATTAGGCTGTACAAATATGGCAGCAGACAATCTAGTGAAAAATCTCAATGCAGAGATAAAAACATAATCAAAATTCACCAAATATTAATGAAAAGCCAGAACAAATAAAGAGAACGTCAAGCTTACTAAAAACAGTGGTTTACACTGGAGCAAACAATTATTAGGAAAATAAGAACAAGATGTTAAAATATTAGGGAGAAGTCTGATTTTCAACAAATGTACATTCAATGAAGAAGAAATAACAAAGGACACTAGACAGATTGGCTAACCATGTTGAAAACTATATTCAATTCATACCTTGCATCACAAAAGAATGATTAACTTAAAGTGGATCATAGATTTAAATGTAAAATCTAAGACATAAGAATACAAAGGAGAAAATCGTGTCATTTGGGGCTATGCAAATATTTCGTAGGTGTGACACCACAAGCAGAAACCATAAAGGAAATAAATTGCTAATTGGATTTTGTCAAATATATGAATGTCTGCTCTTTGAAGTACTCTAATTAAAGACAAGTTATAGGAAAGACAAATCCTATGTATAGAAATCACATGTTGATTAAAAGATTAGTATTCAGAATATATACAGGACAGTCTCTTCAATAAGTGGTGCTGGGAAAACTGGACAGCTACATGTAAAAAATGAAATTAGAACACTCCCTAACACCATACACAAAAATAAACTCAAAATGGATTAGAGACCTAAATGTAAGACTGGATACTATAAAACTCTTAGAGGAAAACATAGGAAGAACACTCTTCGACATAAATCACAGCAAGATCTTTTTTGACCCACCTCCTAGAGTAATGGAAATAAAAACAAAAAAACTAATGAGACCTAATGAAACTTAAAACCTTTTGCAAAGCAAAGGAAACTACAAATAAGACACAAAGACAACCCTCAGAATGGGAGAAAATATTTGCAAACGAATCAACGGACAAAGGATTAATCTCCAAAATATATAAACAGTTCATGTAGCTCAATATTAAAACAACAACCGAATCAAAAAATGGGCAGAAAACCTAAAAAGACATTTCTCCAAAGAAAACATACAAATGGCCAAGAAGTACATGAAAAGCTGCTCAGCATCACTAATTATTAGAGAAATGCGAATCAAAACTACAGTGAGGTATCACCTCACACCAGTTAGAATGGGCATCATCAGAAAACGTACAAACAAGAAATGCTGGAGAGGGTGTAGAGAAAAGGGAACCCTCTTGTACTGTTGGTGGGAATGTAAATTGATACAGCCACTATGGAGAAAAGTATGGAGTTTCCTGAAAAAACTAAAAATAGAATTACCGTATGACCCAGCAATCCCACTACTGGGCATATACCCAGAGAAAACCATAATTCAAAATGACACATGCACCCCAATGTTCATTGCAGCACTATTTACAATAGCCAGGTCGTGGAAGCAACATAAGTGTCCATCGACAGACAAGTGGATAAAGAAGATGTGGTACATATATACAATGGAACATTACTCAGCCATAAAAAGGAACGAAATTGGGTCACTTGCAGAGGTGTGGATGGATCTGGAGACTGTGATACGGAGTGAAGTAAGTCAGAAAGAGAAAAACAAGTACCGTATATTAATGCATGTATGTGGAACCTAGAAGAATGGTACAGATGAACCGGTTTGCAGGGCAGAATTTGAGACACAGATGTAGAGAACAAATGTATGGACACCAAGTGGGGAAAGTGGTGGTGGGGTGGTGGTGGTGGGGTGATGAACTGGGAGATTGGGATTGACATATATACACTGATATGTATAAAATGGATAACTAATAAGAAACTGCTGTATCAAAAGAAACCAAAAAAACCTAATAATATAATGGACAAAAGATTTAAGTAGTCACTTACCAAAAAAGATATGTGGATGATAAATAATCATATAAAAAGATGCTGAACATCACTAGTCATTAGGAAAGTACAAATTAAAACCACAATGAGAAACCAACATTGCCAAGAGCTAATAAGGATGTGGAGCAACTAGAACGCTCATATATTGCTGATGGAAATGTAAAAAGGCACAAACACTCTGGAAAACATTCAACCCTTCTTAGAAAGTTAAACATGCATTTACCATATGACCCAGCAATCTCAATCCTGTGTACTTACCCTAGAGAGATTAAGATTTATGTCCACACAGACACCTGCCTCCAAAATATTAATAGCAGCTTTAATCATCCAAGACAAACTGGAAACAATTCCAATGTCCCATAACAGGGGACTGAATAAACAAACTGTGATACATCCATACAATGAACTGCTACTCAGCAATAGAAAGTGACAAATCTCTGATACATTAAAAAACATAAATGGATCGCAAATGCATTATGCTGAGTGAGTGAAGCCTGACTCAAAGGTACATATTGTATGATTTCACTTATATGATGTTCTTGCAAAGGCAAAACTGTCAGTGGTCATCAGGGAACTAGAGTGAGGATAAGAGTTTCAGAAACAGAAGAAGGAATTTTTTCAGGTAATGAGTACCTTAATTGAAGTGATGGATGTCTTATATGACTAAGTATTAGTCAGAACTTGTCAAATTGAACTATAAAAAGGGATGGTTTTACTAAATGTAAACTACATTTTAATAAAACAAAACAAAAACAAATCTTAGGGAGGTAAGGAAGAAAATTCCAAATGTAATGTAGCTTATTGATAAATTAACATTTCATTTAAAAATGACTATAAAAAAAGAACAAGCAGTTCTTAGAGATCTTAGAATAAAAATAACAATTGTTGATTTGTAAAATCAGTACATAGACTGAATAGAAGAATAACAGAGGTAACAGAAAATTAATACTAGGTATAATTCAAACAAATCATCAGGAACTATAACATATTTATAAAAATATATTCTTAACACCCAAATGACTCAATAACTATGGAAATGAAAAGATGGAGAGAGTTACATCAGTGCAGATTAAATTAAAGCAGATTAGGCTATTAAAATTGTGAAAAAATGTCACGTAGAACAGTGAGTAGTGATAAACACTGAGTGAGGTTATATGTGGTGCACATGATGAAAAAAAGATAAGGACTTGAAAAGTTCCATTGGCTTGTTACCCTGGAAATCAATGGTGCACCCATATTACTCTGTCCCCACCGTGATCAGGGTAAGGTGAAGAGAATGGCATTCCATTTTTATTACCAGTTCCAGGGCCAGACCACATCAATAAGACAGCTGGCCCATGCCCTGACGCTTGACGATTACGAAATAGTTACTTAGTACAGTACTGAGATCCCTGGTAAAGATGCCAAGAAAAACCAAAGGCCGCTATGGCTCTGTTCCGCAAACACAAAAGCACAAGAGCTTCACCTCTGCCCCATTTTCTCCTTGGAAATCTCACCCCACTGCATCATTCTCTTGGGGAATAAAACAGATCTGGAATGCTAGTTGTAAGGAGTTCTAGGGAATATAAGCTTTCACTTCGTAGCTTCTGCACATCTGCACATCAGGAGTTTAAAATGGATGTTGAACAATCTGCCACACTCATCAAAAACATCATCTAATTTGTTCTGTCTCTCTATGCATACATACACAGAGATACATATATACATATACATATACATAACCATATACATGATTATGTTGTGTTTAAACAGAACATTTCTGTGCCTTCACAGAAATGGACGGGGCATCTGGTGTGGAAGGAATATTTACTTTTAATTATAAAATTCGTTTGTATTGTTTACACATATGCAGGTACTTTTTACCATATGCAGGAACTCTATTTTAATTAAAAGACTGGGTTTTGAAATAAAAACTTATATAAAATGCTTTCATGCATAATATTCTATCTGGTCTTTATAGTAATGTTGTGAAATAGATTTGTCAAACTTTTTTTTCCCATTTTATAATTGAGGATCATGAGCTGCAAAATTGTTTAGCATTGATTTCACAGGACTTGAAGCCTTTTAAACCTACTTACAAGTATAACACTAATGAGACTGGCTAGTCTTTTCTTAGGGTGATTTAGTGGTATTTATAAAAATTTAAACTGTTTACACCCTCATATTTAGCATTTCTACTTTTTGGATTTTATTCTATATAAACATTCCCACAAGTGTTTGAGGAGACATCTACATGAAAGTTTGTTGTAGTTTCCTTTGTAAAGGAACCAATGAGAAAAATCTAAATATACATCAATATGAAACCAGTTAAATAATGAAAACCTACACAGTCCTTGAAAATTAAAAAAAAGTAGGTAATGTGTGAACAAGTGAAATATGCCCAAGATAACTGAAAAAATACCAAGTTGAAAAATGTTTCCGATTCATATGTAAAATATGACTGTAATAGTAATGATAAATATGTTAACACTCATGAAAAGCATTGTAGTTATATGCATCACATTACTTAGAGTGGTTATTTCTGATCAGGGGAATTTTCAGAGGCTTTTGTTTTAAATTATGTTTATGTAACACCTGTATTTAGGCTTTGTGTAATATTTGCAGTCTTAAAATGAAAATATAAGGGTAAGATGAAATACTAAATGATTAAAATACACGATTTTGATGATTCTCATTATATATAATATTGTATGAGTTTGGCCTATGAGTCTCCTAAAAGCCCAAGCAGATTGATATAACAGTTTGTTATCCCTCACCCTTAAGGAGAGTGGTCTAGTATAAGGGAATCTCTGGATAACTGAATATTATAACATCTGCATTTGAATCAAAACTCTGTCATTTCTTCAGCAAGTCATGTAATATGACTGAGCCACAGTTTTCTCATATATAAAGTGATGGCAATAAAAATACATAGAATGTTGCTCACAGGATTAGATATGATGCTTTAAATATCAAATTGAAAACTAAGAGCTGGTATATTGTCAGTGAGATAGATAAAGACTATTTTCTGAAGAGCTGTGACCATACTTCTTCAAGGCCACTCTTTGAAAGTTTTCAAGAAAATGAAATTGCATGGATTCCCTGAGAGAGCCCATATGGAATGCCACTGGCCAGGTACCACCAGCTCCAAGGCTGTGGACCAAAGAAAGGGATCCACATCATTGAAGAAGAAGAATTCAGAGCTCCTGGGTGAAATTTGAATACAGGGTATTAAAGGGACTAGCAGCACAATGTGATTCATACACTTGTCCTTTGGTCCAGTAAGAATTATTATGATTATTTTGTTAGTGGTTTCCAATTCATCAACTCAAGTTTTGGGATATAGGTGGTATATTGGTTGCCTGTTATGGCCATTAGGTTTCATCTGGAGTACTGTAAGCCATGGGTAATTCACAAGTTTGCATGTTGACATTCCTACATCAAGTTAATGAAAATTTCCCCCTAGAAACAAAATAACCATATATTTAATGTAATTCAAATTTACACAATGCATTTCCTTATGAAATATTTAAGGATTAGACAGGTCTAGTGCAATTTAGATACTTTAATATTTAATAATACAAAAGAGCATTCTATTTTATTGTGATATCAATTCAACTTATTTTATATTTTAAATCTTTGTTCCATTTTATATTTGGAGTTATTTCATACATATGAAAATTATAGGGAATTAAAAGAAAAATGACATCTACATACCTATTACCCAGATCTATCAAAATCTGTTTTGCCGTGGTTGCTCCATTTATATTTAAGAATCAAAATACTCCAGAAACATTTGAAGATCCTTATATATCCAGTAAGAATCTGCTTCTTCCCTACTCAGAGGTATGACCACCTTAAATTTGGTGCTCACTATTGTCATACATTTCTCCAAAGTACTATTACATAAATAAGTATCCACATACAACACACAGTGTTGGTTGGCAAAATGTATAAAAATAAATATATACTGTATTAATTCCTGTACATTTTTTACTCGATATTATATTTTTGGCATTACTCATATTAATACCTGTATTTTTTCAATCATTTTAACTTTATTTAGCATTTCACTATGTATATGTATCAGAGATTTTAAAATTAGCACTGATTACTTAAAATTATTTCCATTGGGCTTCCCTGGTGGCGCAGTGGTTGAGAGTCCGCCTGCCGATGCAGGGGACACGGGTTCGTGCCCCGGTCCAGAAGGATCCCACATGCCGCGGAGCGGCTGGGCCCGTGAGCCATGGCCGCTGAGCCTGCGCGTCCGGAGCCTGTGCTCCGCAACGGGAGAGGCCACAGCAGTGAGAGGCCCGTGTACAGCAAAAAAAAGAAAAAAAAAAACTTATTTCTATTATTTTTCCTATTATAAGCCATTCTGCTGTAGATATTCTTATACATGTCTCCTTGTGCATATATACATGTTTCTAGAAGATACATATGAAGATGTAGAATATAGGAGCAGAGCATTCATATCATTAACTTTACTAAATACTGCAAAATTGTTCTCCAGGGAAGTTAAACTGGTATATACTCCCACTATCAGAGTATGAAACTTCCCTTTCTCTATATCTTCTCAACATATTTTTAATTTTTGTCATTCTGGTAGATGCTGAATTATGTTTAAGTATTTTAATTAGCATTTCTCTGATTAGTAATGGATTTGAGCATGTGTTTGTTTCTTTTGACCATTTAGGTTTCCTCAGCCAGGTATTTCTTATTCTTAAAGATGTCCCATTTCCAATTGGAGTGATTGTCTATTTATTATAGATTTGGAGAAGATAATTATGTAATCTGAATGCTAATCCTTTGTTGATTAGGCAGCTGCAGATACATTCTAAATGGTAGCTTATCTATTTTCTACTTTTTAAAATGCACCAATGTTTTTACTTTTTTTTTTTTTTTGCGGCACGCGGGCCTCTCACTGTTGTGGCCTCTCCCGTTGCGGAGCACAGGCTCCAGACGCACAGGCTCAGCGGCCATGGCTCACGGGCCCAGCCGCTCCGCGGCATGTGGGATCCTCCCGGACTGGGGCACGAACCCGTGTCCCCTGCATCGGCAGGCGGACTCTCAACCACTGCGCCACCAGGGAAGCCCAATGTTTTTACTTTTAAGGCAGTCAAATGTATTTTTTTATAGTTTTAATTTTTATGTCTTTTTTTAACAGAAAATCATTTCCTGGCCACATATATACAATATTTTTTCTATTTTCTGATAAAAGCTGAATGACTTTGCTTTTCACATTTAGTTTTAGCGCCACATATATTACAATTTTTGTATGGTTGAGGTAAGAATCAAATTTTAATTGTTCCATCTGTAGGACCAGTTGTCCTGGCAACATGTATCTTTTTCCTATTGCTTTCTAATTTCCCTTCAATTATATATCAAGTTTTTGCATAATGTATGTGAATGTTTCTTTACTTCATATTTTGTTTCACATGCTGTTTTCACTCCCCACACTTAATTTCTTATTTAGTATGTCTACTAATGTTGTTATCTGACTGGGGTTAAAAGTATGTCAGGAAACACAATTCTCAGGCTGACATTTATTTTTGCAATTTTAGAGATGGAGATAAAAGGCAAATTTAAAAGTATTTGTGTTTACACTTTTATAGGTATTTGGTAGGGGGAAGATATTATGTTGTATCCTTAATTCCTCCCTACTTCATAAAGGAAGTCTCTTTAAAAAGGGGGAATCAGAGCAGGAAAACAGAATTGAACTTGGAACCAGAATATCTTGGTCTTGTTTTTGGACATCCTTTCTGTTTCCTTTGTTATAAAAGATGCATAAAATCAGCATTGCCTGCTTTATGGAGTATTACCTCAAACAAGGTGATAATTATGCTCTGTAATTCATTATGCTAATACTAGTTATTATTATTATCGTATAACTGCCTTTTTAGAAAGTGGACAAGAGAAATACTGTTAGTTATATACACACAAATATCTCTCTGTGTGTGTGTGTGTGTGTGTGTGTGTGTGTGTGTGTGTGTATCACTTTCATGCATTGAGCACCTTTTAGGTACATGGCACTACATGGTGGCTGTAGTACTGGTAGTAGAAGTAGTTGTAGTAATAGTGGTAGAAATCTAATAATACAGTACTGATAGAAGTAGTAACACCTAGTAACATTTAAGCTGCTAAGTCATTTGCTCAGAATAAATAAAGTAGTTTTAAGAACTGGTTTCCTACAATGAAATATCACCTCACAACGGTCAGAATGGCCATCATCAAAAAATCTACAAACAATAAATGCTGAAGAGGGTGTGGAGAAAAGGGAACCCTCTTGCACTACTGGTGGGAATGTAAATTGATACAGCCACTATGGAGAACAGTATGGAGGTTCCTTGAAAAACTAAAAATAGAACTACCATACGACCCAGCAATCCCACAACTGGGCATATTCCCTGAGAAAACCATAATTCAAAAAGAGTCATGTACCACAATGTTCATCGCAGCTCTATTTACAATAGCCCGGACATGGAAGCAACTTAAGTGTCCATCGACAGATGAATGGATAAAGAAGATGTGGCACGTATATACAATGGAGTATTACTCAGCCATAAAAAGATACGAAATTGAGTTATTTGTAGTGAGGTGGATGGACCTAGAGACTGTCATATAGAGTGAAGTTAAGTCAGAAAGAGAAAAACAAATACTGTATGCTAACACACATATATGGAATCTAAAAAACAACAACAAAAATGGTCATGAAGAACCTAGGGGCAAGACGGGAATAAAGATGCAGACCTACTATAGAATGGACTTGAGGATACAGGGAGGGGGAAGGGTAAGCTGTGACGAAGTGAGAGAGTGGCATGGACATATATACACTACCAAACGTAAAATAGATAGCTAGTGGGAAGCAGCCGCATAGCACAGGGAGATCAGCTGGGTGCTTTGTGACCACCTAGCGGGGTGGGATAGGGAGGGTGGGAGGGAGGGAGACGCAAGAGGGAAGATATGGGGATATATGTATATGTATAACTGGTTCACTTTGTTGTAAAACAGAAACTAACACACCATTGTAAAGCAATTATACTCCAATAAAGATGTTAAAAAAAAAAAAGAACTGGTTTCACCGGAGGATTAATTTACTCCACTGGAGTGGGATGGAAATGCACCAAGTTCAGTCTTCTTTTGTCTCAGTTTTGACAAGGATTGTAAGTGACCCAGTGGACTGGGGGCTTTGGGTTCTTAGCCAGCATCTTTAACAGTCTTCAATGATTAATTCTGTGACAGTACTTTGAAATGGTGTGATCCTTTTGATTCCCTTCTCTGAACTAGCCACTGCTTTGTCCCTCTTATTGTTCACCATCTCTGCATGTATGATTGCTGCTTCATGGCGAATATGCCTTTGGGTGAATACTATTATTCTCTTGTCTCTCCTCCTGTTCTCGCTTTTGAGAGTGGTTCTGCTCAATGGTAAAGGAATAGTATATTGCTTTCTTCGCGATATACCATCGTTAATGAATGAGAATGAGAATCACCGACACTTTTCAACTGGGTGTGCAATTTTCCTTGACTAAGCAAGAGAAAAAATAGGAGATGAGAGGGTCTCTCTGGAAATGTGTTCAAAATTGTGTTCTTTGTTACAATGTATGTGGCATCTAGTAATGGAAAATAAGAACAGCCCCCTCCCACATGGGCCATTCATATAAAGCCAAGAAAGTGAAGCTATATGAGAGTGTATTACAGCTTGGTATGTGTCATAAGATTCTAATGCTGCCTAAATGTTAGTGTTTACAGAGAGCCACAGTGTGTTTTGAGCAGAACAGAGAAAGGAGACATTCCATACCCTTTAGAATAAAAATAACTGTGATGGGAACCACTAACTTTCTTGTTTATTTTTGTGGCTTATTGAGAGTTTTACATATACACACATTCTCTCTCTTTCTCTTTCTCTCCATACATATACGCAAAAAGGTATATGTACATATTTGAACAGGAGAACTATTGAGTAAAATATATAAAACAAAAATATTTTAGTAGTTTTTGAATGGTAAGATCACATTAAACACACAGAAGCGACAGTGACAAAAGTTTTAATAATTGGATGCTTGGGATGTACCTTGTCCAAAGCATAATAAAATGCATTTTTCCCCCTGAACCCACCTATAATATACTCAGGCACTCAGAAACTGTAGTAAGCCTTCAGACCATAAAAGTTAGAACTAAATGTTTCCCTGAATTATGCTCTAGTGACCCGGGTCAGTGAGCTTGTTGATTTAGCAAACATTTGTGGAGTACCTGCTGTACATCAGGCACTGTGCTTGGCACCATGGCTGCACTGGTACACAGAGAAGCAAGCCCTGGATTTCTCAGAACTTACAGGCTGATGGGATAGGTGTATATTTTTTAAAAGACTACAAATATTACATGGATTTTTACATACTGATAAATGCTGTGATGGGTGATGAGAGACTGTGGCTGGGAGAATCAAGACCTCTGTGGGGAAGTGACATTTAGATGAGAATTGAAGGAGGAGGATCAGCTTTCCAGAGACAAATGGCAGGAAACTGATCTGGGAAGAAAAACGGAATTATGCAAAGACACTGACATGAGGAAAGAAGTTGCTACACCAAATGAATGGGGGGAAAAAAAGAATGTGGCTCCTTGAGGGAGAGTGGGAGATATGCAGTGTGCCAGGCATGAAGGGACTTACTAAGGATTTTGGATATTTCCCAAGTATAATAGCAAATCACTGAAGTGACTCATGTAATGAAGTATCATAATTGACGTTAGTTTTTATAGTAATGGCTATCATTTCTTGAGTGTGTGTTATAGATCAGGCTTTGGGCTAAGGGCTTTATCTGTATTTAATTCATATTTACAACACCCCTAGTATCACTTCCTAAATGGGGAAAAAGAGAATCTGAGAACTTATGCTGTTTTTACTGGAATCAGGTTGCCAGAAACTGGCAGGGCTGAAATTAGAATTTAGGTCTCTATCACTGAAGCTCATGCTCTTAAGAATTCTACTAATTGACTTTCTAATGTACTTAATTAGGCCACTAGTATATATCTCAGGAGGTGGAAGAATCAGGCACTATCTACAGTCTAGGAATTTTCTAGAATTGTCGCTATTAACTGTTACTTGAGCAGTCTACTGTGGGAGTATTTAAAGACTAAGTAAAAGAATCCCTCCTGGATGACAGTCGCCTTCCAGCTGTGCCGAGCATTTGCTTTGGTTAACACGAGGAAAAACTGAAATGTTGAGCTCCCTCCAGTTAGCATTTATTTGTGTAATGAGCTGTAATTAAATGGCACCTCTAGGGCTACCTTGAAATGGGACTGCCCCAGCTGGTTCTCAGCATGTTGGTTTGTTTTGTACCATTTTTCACCACCACCATCTCTCCTCCCCAGATTTAAAAAAAAAAGGGGGGGGGGTTGCTAGTGTAAAAACTACTCCTCATGGCTTTTTCCTTCTTTATCAGCAACCTTCTTTCACATTCTCCACTAATTTCTCTGCTTGTCCAAGAGCACAACTATTTTTACGTATGGTGGAGATCTCATTCTAGATAATCCATTCACAATATCATATGGGCTCGTTACTCTGGTTTATTAAATATTCAAAATATTAACCCCTCTGGTTTGGACCTTATATCATTTATTCAGTTCCTTCAACTAAGTCTTCATCTGCTTACTCTGCTCTCATAACTTAACTCTTTCTCCTCCCAGAATTTCATCACTTCATAAAACCATGTCCACTTTCCTAAGGCACTTTCCTTCCCCTCAGAAAGTGTGAAGATGACTCAGTTGCCACTTGTTTAATGAAAACTTTTCCCTGACCTGTTACAACGACCAAAGCTTGATGACATTTTTCTTGTTCTTAAAATAGAGGTATGAGAACTACTTATTGCCAACCTTGTGGACCCAAAACAAACTCTTCATCTCAGATGAGGATGGCAATAGAGCAATGTTGACCATTTAACTGTGTAGGAATAGCTGGGCTCTTCCTCAGTGTCAATATGATCTGAAATGAACTTAGAGAATTGAGGCTTAGAGACTTACCATCTTCATCCTTCCTAATTGTACCCCATCTCCCTGGGGAACAGGGAAAGTAACTGAACCCCTTTGAAGTTCCAGGTGCTTGCTGTATGTAGTATATGCTTAACTGGAGTTCTCTCAAAACAAGAAAGGTAACCATATAATTCATTGATCAAACGAATATACTCTTGAGAGTTAAGTGGGATGTTATCAGTAACTATTCCAAGATAATATATGTAAAAGGTACTTTCCTGTATTAAAAGAAAATACAGTTCACCTAAAAATAACATGTCAAGAGCTTGGGGTGGGGGTGGGGTCTTTGGTGGGGCTAATGGCGGACTCCAGGAGGGCTCACACCAAGGAGTACTTCCCAGAACTTCTGCTGCCAGTGTCCTTGTCCCCACAGTGAGCCACAGCCAAACCCTGCCTCTGCAAGAGGCTATCCAACACTAGCAGCATCATGGTGCTCTGGCTGGGTGTCAGGCCTGAGACTCTGAGGTGGGAGAGCCAAGTTCAGAACATTGGTCCACCAGAGACCTCCTGGCTCCACGTAATATCTATCGGTGAAAGCTCTCCCAGAGGTCACCATCTCAACTCTAAGACCCAGCTCGACTCAACGACCAGCAAGATACAGTGCTGGATACCCTATGTCAAACAACTAGCAAGACAGGAACACAACCCCACCCATTAGCAGACAGGCTGCCTCAAATCATAATAAAGATACAGACACCCCAAAACACAACATCGGATGCAGTCCTGCCCACCAGAAAGAGATGATCCAGCCTCATCAACCAGAACAAAGGCACCAGTCCCCTCCACCAGGAAGCCTACATAACCCACTGAACCAACCTTACCCACTGGGCGAAGACACCAGAAACAACAGGAACTATGAACCTGCAGCTTGTGAAAAAGAGACCCCAAACTCAGTAAGTTAAGCAAAATGAGAAGACAGAGAAATATGCAGCAGATGCAGGAGCAAGGTAAAAACCCATCAGATGAAATAAGTAAAAAGGAAATAGGCAGTCTACCTGAAAAAGAATTGAGAGTAATTATAGTAAAGATGATCCAAAATCTTGGAAATAGAATGGAGAAAATACAAGAAACGTTTAACAAGGATCTAGAAGAGCTAAAGGGCAAACAAACAATGATGAACACACAATAAATGAAATTAAAAATTCTCTAGAAGGAATCAATAGCAGAAGAGCTGAGGCAGAATGGATAAGTGACCCGGAAGTTAAAATAATAGAAATAACTAAGGCAGAGAAGAATAAAGAAAAAAGAAGGAGAAGAATTGAGGACAGTCTCAGAGACCTCTGGGACAACATTAAATGGACCAACATTCGAATTATAGGGGTCCCAGAAGACAAAGAGAAAAAGAAAGGTATTGACAAAATAACTGAGGAGATTATAGTTGAAAACTTCCCTAATATGGGAAAGGAAATAGTCAATCAAGTCCAGGAAGCACAGAGAGTCCCATACAGAATAAATCCAAGGAGAATCACACCAAGACACATATTAATCAAACTAACACAAATTAAACACAAAGAAAAAATATTAAAAGCAGCAAGGGAAAAACAGCAAATGACATACAAGGGAATCCCCATAAGGTTAACAGCTGATCTTTCAGCAGAAACTCTGCAAGCCAGAAGGGAGTGGAAGGACATATTTAAAGTGATGAAAGGGAAAAACGTACAACCAAGTTACTCTAACTAGCAAGGATCTCATTCAGATTTGACAGAGTAATTAAAACCTTTACAGACAAGCAAACGCTAAGATAATTCAGCACCACCAAACCAGCTTTACAACAAATGCTAAAGGAACTTCCTTAGGCAGGAAACACAAGAGAAGGAAAAGACCTACAATAACAAACCCAAAGCAATTAAGAAAATGGTAATAGGAACATACATACTGATAGCTATCTTAAATGTAAATGGATTAAATGCTCCAGCCAAAAGGTAAATACTGGATGAATACAAAAACAAGCCCTATATATATGCTGTGTACAAGAGACCCACTTCAGACCTAGGGACACATACAGACTGAAAGTGAGGGGGTGGAAAAAGATATTCCGTGCAAATGGAAATCAAAAGAAAGCTGGAGTAGCAAGTCTCATATCACGCAAAATAGACTTTAAAACAAAGACTATTACAAGAGACAAAGAAGGACACTACATAATGATCAAGGGATCAATCCAAGAAGAAGATATAACAATTGTAAATATTTATGCACCCAACATAGGCGCACCTCAGTACATAAGGCAATTGCTAACAGCCATGAAAGAGGAAATCGACAATAACACAAGAAGAATAGGGGACTTTAACACCACACTTTCACCAATGCACAGACCATCCAAAATGAAAATAAATAAGGAAACACAAGCTTTGAATGATACATTAAATAAGATGGACTTAATTGATATTTATAGGACATTCCATCCCAAAACAACAGAATACATTTCTTCTCAAGTGCTCATGGAACATTCTCCAGGAGAGATCATATCTTAGGTAACAAATCAAGCCTTGGTAAATTTAAGAAAATTGAAATCATATCAAGTATCTTTGCCAAACACAACACTATGAGACTAGATACTAATTACATGGAAAACACTGTTAAAAAGTGCAAACACATGGAGGCTAAACAATAGACTACTAAATAACCAAGAGATCACTGAAGAAATCAAAGAGGAAATCAAAAAATACCTAGAAACAAATGACAATGAAAACACGACGACCCAAATACCTATGGGATGTAGCAAAAGCATTTCTAAGAGGGAAACCTATAGCAATGCAACCTTACCTCAAGAAACAAGAAATATTTAAAATAAACAACCTAATCTTACACCTAAAACAATTCGAAAAGAAGAAGAAAAAAACCCCAAAGTTAGCAGAAAGAAAGAAATCCTAAAGATCAGATCAGAAATAAATAAAAAGGAAATGAAGGAAACAATAACAAAGATCAAAAAAACTAAAAGCTGGTGCTTTGAGAAGATAAAAAAAATTGATAAACCGTTAGCCAGACTTATCAAAAAAAAAAGGGAGAAGACTCAAATGAATAGAATTAGAAATGAAAAAGGAGAAGCAACATCTGACACTGCAGAAATTCAAAGGATCATGAGAGATTACTGCAACTATATGCCAATAAAATGGACAACCTGGAAGAAATGGACAAATTCTTAGAAATGCACAAACTTCCGAGACTGAACCAGGAAGAAATGGGAAATATAAACAGACCAATCACAAGCACTGAAATGGAAGCTGTGATTTAAATTCTTCCAACAAACAAAAGCCCAGGACTAGATGGCTTCACAGGCGAATTCTATCAAACATATAGAGAACAGCTAACAGCTATCCTTCTCAAACTCTTACGAAATACAGCAGAGGGAGGAACACTCCCAAACTCATTCTACGAGGCCACCATCCCCCTGATACCAAAACAGACAAGGATGTCACAAAGAAAGAAAACTACAGGCCAATATCACTGATGAACATAGATGCAAAAATCCTCAACAAAATACTAGCAAACAGAATCCAACAGCACATTAAAAGGATCATACATTATGATCAAGTGGGGTTTATCCCAGGAATGCAAGGATTCTTCAATATGTGCAAATCAATCAACGTGATAAACCATATTAACAAATTGAAGGAGGAAAACCATATGATCATCTCAATAGATGCAGAGAAAGCTTTCGACAAAATTCAACACCCATTTAGGATAAAAGCCCTCCAGAAAGTAGGCACAGAGGGAACTTTCCTCAACATAATAAAGGCCATATATTACAAACCCACAGCCAACATCATCCTCAATGGTGAAAAATTGAAACCATTTCCACTAAGATAAGGAACAAGACAAGGTTGCCCACTCTCACCACTCTTATTCAACATAGTTTTGGAAATTTTAGCCACAGCAATCAGAGATGAAAAGGAAATAAAAGGAATCCAAATTGGAAAAGAAGAAGTAAAGCTCTCACTGTTTGCAGATGACATGATAATATACATAGACAATGCTAAGGATGCTACCAGAAAACTACTAGAGCTAATCAATGAATTTGGTAAAGTAGCAGGATACAAAATTAATGCACAGAAATCTTTGCATTCCTATCACTAGTGATGAAAAATCTGAAAGAGAAATTAAGAAAACACTCCCACTTACCATTGCAACAAAAAAAATAAAATATCTAAGAATAAACCTCCCTAAGGGCACAAAAGACCTGTATGCAGAAAATTATAAGACACTGATGAAAGAAATTAAAGATGATACAAACAGATGGAGAGATATACCATGTTCTTGGATTGGAAGAATCAACATTGTCAAAATGACTCTACTATCCAAAGCAATCTACAGATTCAATGCAATCCCTATCAAACTACCACTGGTATTTTTCACAGAAGTGGAACAAAAAATTTCACAATTTGTATGGAAACACAATAGCCCCCGAATAGCCAAAGCAACCTTGAGAAGGAAACACGGAGCTAGAGGAACCAGGCTCCCTGACTTCAGACTATACTATAAAGCGACAGTAATCAAGACAGTACGGTACAGGCACAAAAATAGAAATATAGATCAATGGACCAGGGTAGAAAGCCCAGAGATAAAGCCACGCACATATGGTCACCTTATCTTTGATAAAGGAGGCAGGAATGTACAGTGGAGAAAGGACAGCCTCTTCAATAAGTGAAAAAAAAAAAAAAAAACTGGGAAAACTGGACAGGTACATGTAAAAGTATGAGATTAGATCACTCCCTGACAACATACACAAAAATAAGCTCCAAATGGATTAAAGACCTAAAGGTAAGGCCAGAAACTATTAAACTCTTAGAGGAAAACATAGGAAGAACACTCTATGACATAAATCACAGCAAGATCCTTTTTGACCCACCTCCTAGAGAAATTGAAATAAAAACAAAAACAAACAGATGAGACATAATGAAACTTCAAAGCTTTTGCACAGCAAAGGAAACCATAAACAAGATGAAAAGACAACCCTCAGAATGGGAGAAAATATTTGCAAATGAAGCAAGTGACAAAGGATTAATCTCCAAAACATACAAGCAACTCGTTGCAGCTCAATATCAAAAAAACAACCCAATCCAAAAATGGGCAGAAGACCTAAATAGACATTTCTCCAAAGGAGATATACAGATTGCCAAAAAACACATGAAAGAATGCTCAAAATCATTAATCATTAGAGAAATGCAAATCAAAAAATGCAAATAATTTTTTTGATGATGGCCATCATCAAAAAATCTACAAACAATAAATGCTGGAGAGGGTGTGGAGAAAAGGGAACCCTCTTGCACTGTTGGTGGGAATGTACATTGATACAGCCACTATGGAGAACAGTATGGAGGTTCCTTAAAAAGCTAAAAATAAAACTACCATACAACCCAGCAATCCTACTACTGGGCATATACCCTGAGAAAACCATAATTCAAAAAGAGTCATGTACCAAAATGTTCATTGCAGCTCTATTTACAGTAGCCCAGAGATGGAAACAACCTAAGTGTCCATTGACAGCTTAATGGATAAAGAAGATGTGGCACATATATACAATGGAATATTACTCAGCCATGAAAAGGAAGAAAATTGAGTTATTTGTAGTGAGGTGGATGGACCTAGAGACTGTCATACGGAGTGAAGTAAGTTGGAAAGAGAAAAACAAATACTGTATGCTAACACATATATGTGGAATCTAAAAAACAACAATAAAAATGGTCATGAAGAACCTAGGGGCAAGATGGGAATAAAGATGCAGACCTACTAGAGAATGGACTTGAGGATACAGGGAGAGGGAAGGGTAAGCTGTGATGAAGTGAGAGAGTGGCATGGACATATATACAGTACCAAACGTAAAATAGATAGCTAGTGGGAAGCAGCCGCATAGCACAGGGAGATCAGCTCGGTGCTTTGTGACCACCTTGAGGGGTGGGATAGGGAGGGTGGGAAGGAGGGAGATGCAAGAAGGAAGAGATATGGGAACATATGTATATGTATAACTGGTTCACTTTGTTATAAAGCAGAAACTGACACACCGTTGTAAAGCAATTATACTCTAATAAAGATGTTAAAATATATAAAATTTTTAAAAAAGAAATGAATATATCCACATATACGATGCCAACTGATGATGAATTTTAAAAAGAAAAATACATCAGGATAAGAGAATAGTAAGCAAAGTGATTATCTATGATCATTAAGGGAAAAGTCTCTACTTCAGTAAGTGAAGAAACAAGCCACACAGGTATCTCTAAGAGTAAATATACAAGCACTAAGGCTTGCTTTCTGGGATTGCAAGGAATTCTGTATGACTGAACCAGTGTAAGCAAGGGAAGAGCAAATGAGAGCTGAGTTTAGATGGATAACTGGGACCAGATCATGTAGGGTCTTTCAGGCCATGGTGAAGCTTTCGTTTTTACTCCATATGAGATAGGAAACCAGTAAAGATTTTATGCAGAAGAGTGGCATTTGCCTAATGTGGCCAGCAGTGCCAGGGTTGATATTTTTGTCAACCAAAGACTAGCCATGTTGAATTAGAATTACTGTATCCCAAGCCAAAAATTTTTTGGAAGAAGTCATTCTCTTGGCTTTGTCCTCACAATTATAACGTGGTCACCAGAGCACCAAGCATCACATCACCTCATGTCAAAGTCCAAATGCAGGAAGGAAAGAGGGACTCCTTCCAGTGCTTTTCTCTCTCTCTCTCTTTTTTTTCAGTGCTCTCTCTACTACTGGAAATAGAGTCATTAGCATCTTTAAATCTAATGAGATAAGAGAGCCAATTCTAGAAACCCCAAAACCAATTCAGAAAACTCATCCTTAAAATCCTGTTCTTCTGGAACAAATCCTGATACCAAGAATCTGTATTAGGATTCTCTGAGGAAAAGAACTAATAGTATATCTCTTATCTCTGTCTCTGTCTCCATCTCCACATCCACATCCACATCTATATCTATGTCTATCTTTATATCTCTCTGTATGTATGTATGTACATACCCAAACACACATACACACACATATCTAGACAGAGATTTATTAAAAGGAACTGGCTCACATGATTATGGGAGCTGAGAAGTTCCACAATCTACTGTGTACAAAATAGAGACCCAGGGAGGCCAGTGGTGTAATTCAAAGGCCTGAGCACTGAAGGTAAGTGGAGATCAATGTTCTGCTCATGCAGTCAGGTAGAAGAGGAGGGAGAGAGGGAGGGAGGGAGAGAGAGAAAGGAAGGGGCTTTTCTCTTTCAGTTGGGGCAGAAAATCTTTCCCAGAGAATCTTCATAGCATATAACCTGAGGTCACATTACTAAAACCCAGCCGTGTGCCCATTTCAAACCCACAACTGGAAAAGGGAAACAGGACTCACATGACTGACTTAAGACTAAATATGTTCATCTCTTGAGCCTGCCTTTTTTGAACATAATGCATCCCCCACTTTCTAATAATTGAACAGCATTTTAATTCTATTGGTAAAGAAAAGGTTTTGAGTAGGCAAACAGCAGTGTCTGTCACATAACTAAACAGAGACCAGTAGTTACTGAATAGCTGAAGAAAAGAGAAGACTTATTTAGAGCCCAAATGCATTCCATAAAAGGAGAAGGCTACAAACAAATGTTGCCTATTACTTAATCCCTTTCTCTCTTCAGTTCTTCCCACATCCTGATTCTGTGGCTTTGTATAGTCTTCCATGGTTATTAAGCGTCGCAGAAATCTGCTGTTCTTAAAGTTATTAATGTTTCCCAAGTCATTTGGTTTGCAGGGCTTTCTAAATCTGCAAGTGTAAAATGTTTGTTTATTTACTTAACTTCAGGCATTTTGTTATTGGGTCATCCTTTGCTAATTCTAAATTGGTCTAAAAGATACTTCAAATTTAATGCATTCTTCCTTTTTAAGAAGAGAGTTATACAAATAAGAAAACCCATTCTAACAAGAGAGAAACATGCTTAACCTAGAAATCAATGCAGAAAAAGGATAGTTTCTCTTTAAATTACGTGGATAGTTATCTTCAGAGTTGGACTTTATTATAAATTTCTTGCATTGTTATCCATGTGCCCAGATTTCTCCTTTTGGTACTCTTTGATTCCTTAGGGAAGGCTGTTTTTCCTACTTTCACAGAGCCCTAATGTTATTTTGATCTCTTCTTTCACCAGTCCTTCAAAATTTCAATAAAGAATTAAGTAAAGCAGAATTTCCACATATAAATGCAGAGTAAGTTTTAATTAGCTCTCTTTCTCATGCGCACTTTTTTTGGCTAGCACATCTTACATGAAAAAACGGTTTCTCTAAATTGTAAAATTCTAAGTGCCAGGAAGCCATTGAGAATGTGCTTGGACTATGTGGAAGGAGCTGAAACTATTGACCTCACACCATGTATTTTTTTTATTTACTTGTGAGGCTAGCCTGATTGTCCCATTTGCCCTGGGGGTGATGCATTGAATCTCTTTCTGAGAAACTGAAAGACAAAACATACTTCTATATTTAAAAACATGTATGAGATAATTAAATCAGTTAACAATAGTAAATAGGACAGGACTGTAAAGTGGAAAAAGTATTGGACTGAAAATTGGGAGAACAGTGTTCTAAGCTAACCTCTTTCTGTGGTAAACTCTAAGACTTTGAGCTAATCTTTCAGCATCCCTGAATGCATGTCCTCATTCTTCAGTCGGAGGAGCTAAACTGAAAAATCTCAAATGCCCTTCTAATTTCTCTGATTCTGTAACTTCTGCTACTTCAGAAACCACTCTGTAAAGAAAAGAAAAAAGGTAGAAAAATGAAAAACCATGTACAATCAAAAGCAAATTGTATGGTACCAACAAAAATGACTATAACACATTGTCAAAGAGAGTCGGTGCAGTAGAAATAGGGAAGATGTGGGAAAGGATGAAGGAAAAAGAAGGACAATGAAGGATGGACAAAAGGTGTGCAGCCATGAGGGAAGTAAAGGGATATTCCAATGTGTGCAGATTCAGTGCAGACCTAAGAATGACACAAGCTGTGATGGAGATCAGAAAAGGGATAATCACAGGGTTTTATATCACGGTGTGGAGGAGATAAATTAGAATGGATTTAGAAGAACCTGGTTATGAATTTCCATATAAATAGGGAGACCATAAATTTTATCATCCTAAATACGTCATCCTAAATACGATACAAAGAGTAAAAAGAGGCACCATTAATAATTGCTCTAGAACAATAGGTATAACTGGAACTATTTCAGAAAACTTGGACTATCCCAGTTAAACTAGGGTATGTGCTCACCTGCTTACAAAGAGTGCACTTCTTTTCCTTGTAAATGTGGAAACTAATGAATCATAGGTTGAAGTTGCAAAGCCTTTATTTAGGTTGTGAAAGTGGAGCCTGCTTGGAATGGGTCTGCTCTGAATTTCAGTTCTCTCACGGTCAACTCCCTACAGACACAAACATACAATGTGGCATTTGTTATAAAGCAGATATTTCCTTTGTGGGATTGCTAATTATACCTAAGGGAACAGAAGACCTCCCTGAGAGTAGAAACATGATGTGGAAAGAGTGATAAACTATTGAGCTAGACAGACACACAGAGAAGAAAGATGGAAGAAATCAAGAACTGTAAACAATTCTAAAAATGTCTTAAAATATACACTGACACTTCCAGATGGATCTCTTAGGTCCAATTTCCTTGACATTTATATGCTCAGTTTCTTCCTCCGAAATCTCTGCATTTTGCTCATGGTGGAAGATGTATAGCAATTCCCAATGACACTGATGCTCATGGTGGGCACTGCTCCATTCCATGACTCATTTTATGGCCATATAAAATGGCATTCTTCTCTGATCAGATCGCAGTTCTGAAAGCCAGCCAGCCAGATATGCAATAATTTTTCAGCCCATGAAGTGCAAGATGGGCACAGTGAGTAGGATAAATACAGTTCCTGCCCACTTGGAGCTATGCAGGAGAAGTTCAGAATTCTGTGGCAGCATGTAATTAGGTGATTCCTCTTAGCCAGGACACCAGGTAAACTAACTTATGTATTAATGGTTGTAATAATACAACAATAAAAATAACTATCATTTATTGAGAGGCTATATGTAATACGTGAAGCACTGTTCAAAGACTCGTATAAGCACATAGAATTCTTGCAAAATTCAAAATTCTGCGGTATATGTAGTATTACTGACAAATTACAAATGAAAAATTTATGACTCAGAGTTATTGTGATCTCCACAACACCACATGACTGGTAAGTAGCAGAGCTAGGGTAAAAACTTGTGTCTGCCTGGATAGAAAGCCCCATGTTTTCTGTTGTGCCATATTTATTTTTTCTGAACCTCAGTTTATTCATGTGTGAAATGAGGGTGTGAATCTCTGCCTCATGGGCTTGTAGTGAAGATTGCGTGTGATAACATATATTTTTTTTAAAAAGCCTGGTATAGGGCCTTACACATGATTAGGTTAGATCTCCTAAACCTCTTTGATGTCTACGTCTCAGAACCAAGGTATTCTGGGGTATTTTCCTTCACACCTTTCATGAGTTTTCCATCTTTCAAATTGTAGCCCTGATCATGTTTCTCCAGCTTACCTCTTCCCATGATCATCCGTGGTTCTTGTCCTAATTCCTAATAAAAATAGTAATAATAGGAAGAATAGTACCATAGAGCAGCGGTTCCCAACTTTTTCAGCACCAGGGACCGGTTTCATGGATGACAACTTTTCCATGGACTGGGGAGGGGGATGATTTGGGGATGAATCAAGAGTATTACATTTACCGTGCACTTTATTTCTATTATTATTACACTGTAATGCATAATGAAATAATTGTACAACTCACCGTAATGCAGAATCAGTGGGAGCCCTGAGCTTGTTTAACTGCAACTAGATGGTCCCATCTGGGGGTGATGGGAGACAGTGACACCCGAGGTGTGTTGCTTAGGTCCAGTCTACTCCGTAATCTTGTTTTGGTGGCTATCACTGCAGAAAACCCTGCTTCACAAAGATAGGATGTTGGAAATGGAAGCAGGCTTTTCAGTGCTTCTGTGGCAATCTCAGGATATTCCACCTTGAGTTTAATCCAGAACATACGAAGATTTGAAGTTGTCTCAAACATACTTTTAAGGTCACCGTCATTTATGATCTCAAGCAGTTGATCCTCTTCTAGCACAGACAAAGCCGATTCACCTGGCTTATTCACAAATGGGTGGCGGATCCATTCCTTCCCAGTTCAGGGTGCTTTTATGGTTGGGAAGTAATGCTCAAACTCTTTTGAAATCTGAGATAGGCAATCATGCACCAGCTGGGAGAAAGAAGGCCCTGGCTCAGTCTCTTTCAAAATCTCTGCTAATGTTTGAAACATGTCAAAAATCTCAATGCTTACTCATCACCCCCATAATTCCAGTTTGGCTTTGAATGCAGCCACTTTATCTGCCGACTTGAACACAGTTGTCGTTCTCCCCCAAAGTGACAGATTGAGTTTGTTGAACAGGTTGAATATGTCACACAAGTAAGCAAGTTTTGCGACCCATTCTGTGTCACTGAAATGTGCTGCCAGTGGTGACTGTTTTTCTGAAAGAAATCTCTGGAGTGGCTCTCAAAAACTCTGGCCAGTGATCTCCCTTAGAAAGCCATCTCACTTCTGTGTGTAAGAGAAGACGTGTGCGCTCTGTGTCCATCTCCTCACGGAGCTGCACGAACAGACGTGAGTTAAGGGCATGTCCTTTAATGTGGTTGATAATTTTAATCACATCCTGCAAAACGTTGTTAAGTTCAGGTGACATTTTTCGGCTAGCCAGCATTTCTCTATGGATGACACAGTGCATAGACTCACATTCAGAAGTGACCCCTTTCACCCGAGTAGTGAAACCACAAAGCCGTCCAGTCATGGCAGCCGCTCTGTCCATGCATATACCGACAGAAAATGACCAGTTCAATTTTCCTGGTATGTAATCATTCAAAGACTTGAATAGTTTTGCAGCTGTGGTGCTGGTTGGCAACAAAAGTGCACATAACATATCCTCATGCCCATCCTCCTGAGAAGCATATCACACAAAAACAAGCACTGTTGCCTTGTTGTCAACATCGGTAGACTTGTCAACCTGGATTGCATACCACAGTGACTCATTAATCCTCTCTAACGATTGTGCCTTAATATCCTCTGCTATTTCATCAGTTTGTCTAGTTAGGGTGCTAGCCGAAAGAGGAACACATGCCACCTTCTGAACTGCAGCCTCTCCTAAAAGTTCACGACAAATGTCCTTAGCAGCAGGAAGGATCAACTCTTCACTGACAGTAAAGGACTTCTTAGCTTTAGCAATGCGGTTAGCCACTAAGAATGATGCTCTCAGTGCAGACACATTCGATGAAGTGGTGGCCTTCAATAATTGCTCCTGCTTTGTGTTCACGTTTTTTTATCTTTTGAAAAACTCCAAAGGCTTGTCTTTTAATGCAGAGTACTTGGTCTCCATGTGGTGAAGCAGTTTTGAAGGTTTCATGGCTTTGTTGGATAGCCAGTCAACACATATTATACAAAGCGGGATTGGAGAATGTGATCACCTGTTGCAATGAACCTGTAATTTAAGTAGGACTCTTGCTATTTCCTTTTAAATGCAGCTTTCTTTTTGTGGGCGGTCTTAGAGGCTTCTGCTGTCTCATCATTGGGTCTTTCCCCCTTTTCAAAGAAGCTCTCCAGCGACGTTTGCTTTTTACTCATTTTGGCTAGGGTTAGCTTGTGGGCTTACCAAAACTGTGACTGAGACAAGTGCACAGTGTGGGAAAGAGACGCGGACGGAAGTGGTAAATAAAATAATGGGCGGGCCATGTGCAGACTAAAATAAGTGTCGGATTCTGACTTAAGGCCTGCCACCAGATGCAGCTGTACAACTGAAGTACGTCAACTCAGTTGCCATTATAACGCCTGCCACCAGATGCAGCTTAATTGTTACTTGCTACTCACTGATAGGGTTTTGATATGAGTCTGCAAGCAATTGACTTATTATAGTCTCTGTGCAGTCAAACCTCTCTGCTAATGATAATCTGTATTTGCAGCCACTCCCCAGTGCTGGCATCACTGCCTCAGCTCCACCTCAGATCACCAGGCATTAGATTCTCATGAGGAGTACAAAACCTAGATCCCTCCCATGTGCAGTTCACAGTAGGGTTCGCGCTCCTATGAGAATCTAATGCCGCTGCTGATCTGACAGGAGACGGAGCTCAGGTGGTAATGAGAGCGATGGGGAGCGGCTGTAAATACAGATGAAGCTCTGCTCGCTCACCCACCGCTCACCTCCTGCTCTGCGGCCCAGTTCCTAACAGGCCACGGGCCAGTACCGGGGGTTGGGGACCCCTGCCATAGATGACATTAATTAAACACTTACTGTGTTCTATATATTATACAAATATTATCTAGATTAACCTAAGCAATCTGTGTGAAAAATAGTTTAATTATCCATATTTAGAGATGAGAAAACTAGGACAGAGAGAGCTTAAAAGAATTGTCCATGATTCTATGGCAAGTAAATGGCAGAGCTAGATTGGAATCCAGGGTAATCTATCTGCAGACCCCATATATCCTTCATAACTGTGTTCACCACTTATTTCTGTTGTCATTACTCAAGGATATGTCTAGGATCTCACAACATCCCATGAGTTGAAAATTGTTACACTTACACATACAAATGATCCTCAGAGTTAGACAATTAAAATAGATTGGGTGATAGAAGGTTGGAAGAAAAATCATTCTCTCCCCTAAACACACACTTACCTAAATAAACACTGGTCCATAGTCACAGAAGACATTTTAAATAGAAGTAAGAGCTTTGGGGAATTTAAAGTTGCAAGGCAAGGTCAATAATTAGAAGAATATCTTGGAGCAGAGGCAAAGATCTCTGACAGAAAAGCATAAAAAGCATTTTCAATGTGTGAACATGGTAATATTAAGGGGACCACAGTGGTGGAAAAGTAAGGTGATTTGATATAGACTGAAGGGACTGTATGGGGAACAGAAAGGCAATGATGGTGAATGACGGTCAATCAAGTTCCAAAGCCATGAAGTCAGGCAGGCCACAGAAGAGCTGGCTAGGGACTGAGTGTGCAGGAAGAGAAAGTTTGCTTGTTTGCTTTTAGAGGAATTTTTGGAAAAGAATATCGGAACTATACCACACTCTAAACACCATACTCTGAATGTTCTAAGGTGTGGGGAATGTCCTTTGATCTGAACTTTGGAGAGTACCTGGAGAAATTAAGGTAAAAAATAAAATATATTTTATCCTTAATTACTGTGGTATTAAGAAGGAGGGACAAAGAAAAGAACAAATGAATTTGAAAATTGTTATTACGATGATCTATTCTGTATCAAGTCAACTGAAATGATATGTAATTACATAAGTTTACCTTGAGTTTGCCACTCCTCCATGGCTTCAGGATTGCTGTGTGCCTGCTTGAGGCAGGTACCCTTAGCCCCTAGGCTCCAGAAACTTCTCAGTAATTTTTCTCTCCCCTTCGTGTCTTCAGTCTGGTGTGGTGATGGCTTCCTGCTACTGCTAATCTACAGTTCCTCACTGCTCTCTGTTGACTCTCAGCCACTCTTACGTGTAAATGATTTTGTACATTTGATTCCCTCTGCTGCAATTGCAGTGTCCTTAACACGTTCCTTTGTTATGAGGAGACTAGATGCATTAGTTTTCTAGGGCTGCTGTAACAAATTGCCACAATCTGGGTGGTTTTAAACAACAAATGTTTATTCTCTGACAGTTTAAGACATCACAGGTCTGAAACCAAGGTTTCAGTAGAGTTGGTTCCTTCTGGAGGCTCTGAGCTAGAATCTGTTCCATGCTTCTTGCCTAGCTTATAGTGATTGCCCACAATCCTTGGGCTTCTTTGGCTTGTAGGTGCATGTCTCCAGTCTCTGCCTCCATCTTCACAAGGCCTTCTCCTCCGTGTTTTTCTGTCTCAACTCTTCCTCTCCTTTCTTTCTATAAAGACAATAGTCATTGGATTAAGGGTCTATCATAAATCCAGGATGATCTCCTCTTGAGATCCTTAACTTAATTGCATCTGCAAAGACTCTATTTTCAAATAAGGTCACATCCATAGAAACCAGGAGTTAGGACTTGGACATATCTTTTTGAGGTCACCATTCAACTCACTATAGATTTTCCCATTTTTCTGTTTAGACAATAAGAGAAACAGAATGGTCCCCACTCTCACATTCTAAAATGGCACTGTCCAATAGAGTTTTCTATGATGACGGAAATGTTTTCTGTCTGCACCATCCAATTTGGTAATCATTAGACACGTGTGCCTATTGAGTACTTATAATGTGGTTAGTGCAACTGAGAAACTGAATTTTTAATTTTTTCATCTTAATTTAAATTTAAGTAGTTATATGTGTCTGCAAGCTATTGCATTGGACACAGCAATTCTATAGGGAAAAAATGACAGACGCCAATCACATTAATTCAATGTAGTGAGTGTTATGAGAGTACACGTTTGGGGGAAAGTAGTCAGAGATAGAGTCACAAAAGCAATAACATAAGAATGGGGCTTGGCCAGGTTGGAAAGGGGTTTTCAACTATCAAAATAACATGCATGAAGGCACAGGATAGAAGGAAATGTCATGCAACATCTAGAGTACACGGTCCTAAAAGAAGGGAGGCTGCAAAGGTGACATAGATAACTCAATTATCATGTTGGAGAATTTGAACTTTGCCCATGGTGTAGAACAGGAAAGTGAAAAGTTCATAGTATTTTTTCCATCTTTATTGAGGTGTAATTGGTGAAAAATAGTGGTGTATGTTTAAGGTGTACGACATGATGGTTTAATAATAATATACATTGTGAAATGATTAGAGCGATCAAGCTGATTAATATATCCATCACTTCACATAGTTACCATTTTTGAGTGTGTCGTTAGAACACTTAAGATCTACTCTCTTAGCAAATTTCAAATATACAATACAGTGTTATTAACTATAGTCACCATGCTGTACAATAGATCCCCAGAATTTATTCATTCTGTATAACTGAAACTTTATACCCTTTGACCAACGTCTCTCCATTTCCCCTACTCTCAGCCCCTGGCAACCACCATTCTACTTTCTGATTTTATGAGTATGACCTTTTTAGATTCCACATATAAGTGAAATCATACTTATTTTTAAAAGGTAGCCTTACCTGGAAACAGAATGGAGGATGAGTTGAAGCAGGGAAAGCCCAGAACTGTTTCTTGTTCTAGTTCCCCACTAAGAATCTATATGGCGTGTGCCAAACACTGCAAGTATCCACATGTGAGAGATGAGGAAGCTGTGCTGAGTTTACATAAGAGAATCGGATACATGTTTTGATTCTGTATGTACAAACTAGTTAGTAAAAACATTGCATTCTGTAGAGGAGTAAAGTCTTTAAAAAAAAAAAAAAACTTTTTTGCTAATTCCCTAGGCAGTCTAAGGTATTACATACAGTATGTAAAAAAGAAAATAAAAGATCCGCCTGTGGTAGTTCACCTTCTACCCAGAATCACTTTGAGAGATGGCAAAACTGTCCATCTTCCAGTTGTAGGCCTGTTTGGATTTGATGACAGCAGTAATTCCTCTTGTAATTGTTGACTAATGCATTAACATTCAGGGTAATTTCTGCCATGCATAGGCTGTACTGTGCACCATCATGGTTCCTACTCTGTAATTGTGAGGATCCTCATTAATCTGAAAGAATATTTTGACATTGTGAGCTTACAGGAGAGACAATTCATGAATGACACAATAAAGGCTTAAATTATGCTGCTTTTGATGATGAGAGATGCAGAGCTGCATTTTTTTAACTTTTGCAAAATTAGGATTTAGCAGCTGTAATACAATTTCTTCTATGATGAAAGTGGATGGCATTCAGACACAATTCCAGGCCTGCCTTGAGGAAACCTTTTATTTCAGGAAGAGATTAAAATTTCAAAACTGTTTTCTGGTGGCAATTTTATTGATAAACCTGCATTTAAAGCAGAGCTTTAAAAAATGCATGAGATGTACATAGCCAGGACACACCATGTTAGAAGCTGCTGCCTAGAGTCTGAAAGCTCACAGAATTTTACAGACTGCTCTGGACAGTCTCCAAGACATGTTTTGACATATGTTAAATTTTTTACACCCAGCCCTACTTGATGAGAAAGAGTTGTCTTTGGGGGATAGGTGTTCCTTTGATATTGAGTACCTAAAGACTGTTTACTTTTTTTTTTTTTAACTGTAAAAAAGAAGGGTACAGTTTTACATTTAGACAAAAGAGATACCAAAAAGACTTCTCTCTGGTATCTTTCCTCTGTATGTAAGCTATCATCCATAGACGAAGACTTGTGGTGTACACAATCTTAAAAATTTAGACTTCCTTTATTTTTATCAGTGAGGACATTGAAGTACAGAAAAGCAGGCACTCTTTTAAGATCATTGATTCTTGCCACTGATTGGTGGCAATCTAGGGGGAAAATAAGCCTTGTTTTTCTCTTTTCTGGTTCAGTACTCTTTTGGAAACATCATGCTAAAACAAATGAATCAATATTTACTTAATACCTCCTTAGTGCCTATCAGTGTGCTAGACATCAGAAATGACTTTGACACCAGGAAGTTTGTAATCCTTTTTGGAAAACTAAGCTGGCACACACGAAATTATGCTCAACGTCGCTAATCGTCAGAGAAATGCAAATCAAAACCATGAGATATCACCTCACACATTTTAGAATGACTATTATCAAGAAGACAAGAGATAAGTTTTGGCAAGGATATGGAGAAAGAGGAACCCTGGGGAACTGTTGATGGGAATGTAAATTGATGCAGCCACTATGGAAAACAGGGTAGATGTTCTTCAAAAATGAAAAATAGAACTGCCGTATGAAGCAGAAATCCCATTTCGGAGTATATATCAAAGGAAATAAAAACAGGACATCAGAAAGATGTCTGCACTCCCATGTTTATTGCAGTATTATTCACAATAGCCAAGGTATGGAAACAAAGTGTCAATAAGCTGATGAATGGATAAAGAAGATGTGGCATGCATTATATATATATATATATATATATATATACACATATATATGTATGTATATATATATATAAAATGCAATATTATTTAGCCATGAGAAAGAATTTAATCTTGCGTTTGCAAGAACATGGACAGACCTTCAGGTCATTATGGTAAGTGACATAAGTCAGACGGAGAAAGACAAATACTGTATGATCACTTATATGTGGAATAAAAAACAGCAGAAACAATAGAAACAGAACAGAATGGTGGCTACCAGGGCTGGGTGGTGGGAGAATTGGGTAAATCTTTAGGGGTACAAACTTGCAACTAGCAGATAAATAAGATCTGGAGATCTAATGCACAGCATAGTGATTATAGTCAACACCACTTTATTATAAACTTCAAAGTTCCTAAGAGATTACCCCCCAAATGAAATGATAATTATGTGACGTGATGGAGGTGTTAGCTAATCATATTGCAATATATAGATGTAGCAAATCAATATATTGTACATGTTAAACTTAGACAATGGTATATGTCAATTTTATCTCAGTTTACAAATGGTGGTTAACAACAGCGATGCTTTCCAGATATAATCTCATTTAATCATGACAACTCTGGGCTACATTTTACAGATGAGGAAACAAACACAAATACATTAAATAACTTGATGAAGTCACCAAGATGGTAAATAAGGTGCTGGCATCTAAATCTAGACCATCTAACTTCAGAGCCCAGACACTTAACCCATACTGTCTCTTGACAGCCGATATAATGTGGGATCGGAAAGGGGAAGGTGTAAGTCTAAGCTGGAATCGGGAAATGGCATAATTTCATAGGATTCAAGCAGAGCCTTGAAGGTGGAAAGAATTTAAATAGGCAGCAGAGAGGAGGAGTATATTCCGTGTTGGGGGGAATGGAATGATGCTATCTGAGCAACATATTACAGCTGGACAGGAGAATACAGTGGCTGAATTTATAAAACAGGCTCTAGGCAAGGCAAGTAAGCTACAGCATAATATATCAACTATATAAACGATGCTTCTGGTAACTGGAAACAGTGACCTATCAGACACACTGATAATGCATTTCTGCTTAGGGAAATGCAATTCTGTTAAACTTTTCGCAGTCCTTGTCAACACGAGTGAAATTTGTTTGAAATTAATGACATGTAGGGATTTGGGTGGTTGTTGGTCAACTTTCTCTCTCTCCCTGAAGGAACATATGGAAATGAGGAGCTGTGTCTCTTATCTCTGTGGCTGATATGACCTCACCATATGGACACACTTACTCAGAATAAAGTCTTGAGGAACTTCGTTGAATTCACATATTCTCAACACTGTCAGAGGAGGACTCTAATTGACAGGGCTTCTCTAAGAATAGGTGCCCTTTTGCCATTCCAGAAACATTTCATTCTCCATAGAGAAGGTCAAAAATATTCTCCCTTACTAGTGAATAGGTTTTGTGTTGACAGCTCCTGATGCCAGTGGGGACCTATTAAATTAGATTCCATCAAACTCTGACTATTTCAAAACATAGCTCAAGGTGGGCACCCCACATATACTCCAGAGAAGCATGCTTGGAGAAAAACTAATATCCTAACCAATGCTGTCTACTTATTTTCAAGTCCTGCCTAATTACAGAGACTTCCATTCCAAAGTGATCAGTTTCATTGAAATTTGTGTTGTCTGCTCTTTGTCATATATCACACAATTTTTTATCACTGTTCAAAAAATGGAGTATATGAGTTTTCTGCTTTCTTTAAGTTTTAAGAGTCTGCTTTTTGCACTATATTCTGCAAGCTCAGACTTGTAAAATAAAATTTTACATAGTGGCTTATTTTAAATAGTGGCTTAACTTTTTATGACAATGACACAGAGCCATGATCCCTGTATTAAAAATATGTAAAAATACAAAGAAACGAATAAATTTCCAATAAATTTCCCCAGGTTTCTAGGAGTAATCACTGTTAACATATGATTCCAGAAAGAGAGTTTTGCTAAATAGGTGGTTGCAGCAATAAATAGAAATAACTTCATAAAAACAAATGATAATAAACATGCCTTAAAAAAATAAAATGTGGTATATATCAGTTTACTTGCCTTTAACATCAACAACAAAAATAAGGTATAACAAAAAGGCTAGGATCGCCAATTTCCAAATAACCTTTTTTTCCCTTTTTGCTGCAAGAGATATTATTTCTGTAAAGTGTAAAGGTAAAAGATCATGAAAAATATTAAGAAATTGAAGTCATGTTATGTTTTTACACATTATTTAGTTTTAATTAGCAGAAGTGAAATAAAATTAAGGACTCGGACATCAGCACTCTTACATTTAGTTTTTTATTTTTTAACATCCTTATTGGATTATAATTGCTTTACCATGGTGTGCTAGTTTCTGCTTTATAACAAAGTGAATCAGCTATACGTATACATATATCCCCATATGCCCTCCCTCTTGTGTCTCCCTCCCACCCTCCCTATCCCACCCCCTAGGTGGTCACAAAGCACCGAGCTGATCTCCCTGTGCTGTGTGGCTGCTTCCCACTAGCTATCTATTTTACATTTCGTAGTGTATATATGTCCATGCCACTCTCAATTTTTCCTAGCGTCCCCTTCCCCCTCCCTGTGTCCTCAAGTCCATTCTCTACGTCTGCATCTTTATTCCTGTCCTGCCCTGAGGTTCTTCATAACCTTTTTTTTTTTTTTTTTTTTTTTAGATTCCATATATATGTGTGAGCATACGGTATTTGTTTTTCTCTTTCTGACTTACTTCACTCTGTATGACAGACTGTAGGTCCATCTACCTCACTACAAATAACTCAAATTTGTTTCTTTTAAGGACTGAGTAATATTCCATTGGATATATGTGCCACATCTTCTCTATCCACTCATCTGTTAATGGACACTTAGGTTGCTTCCATATCCTGGCTATTGTAAATAATGTTGCAGTGAACATTGTGGTACATGACTCTTTTTGAATTATGGTTTTCTCAGGGTATATGCCCAGTAGTAGGATTGCTGGGTCATATGGTAGTTCTATTTTTAGTTTCTTAAGAAACCTCCATACTGTTCTCCATAGTGGCTGTATCAATTTACATTCCCATCAACAGTGCAAGAGGGTTCCATTTTCTCCACACCCTCTCCAGAATTTGTTTCTAGATTTTTTGATGATGGCTATTCTGACTGATGTGAGGTGATACCTCATTGTAGTTTTGATTTGCATTTCTGTAATGATTAATGATGTTGAGCATCCTTTCATGTGTTTGTGGGCAATCTGTATATCTTCTTTGGAGAAATATCTGTTTAGGTCTTCTGCCCAATTTTGGATTGGGTTGTTTGTTTTTTTTGATACTGAGCTGCATGAGCTGCTTATAAATTCTGGAGAATAATCCTTTGTCAGTTGTTTCATTTGCAAATATTTTCTCCCATTCTAAGGGCTGCTTTTCATCTTGTTTATGTTTTCCTTTGCTGTGCAAAAGATTTTAAGTTTCATTAGGTCCCATTTGTTTATTTTTGTTTTTATTTCCATTTCTCTAGGAGGTGCGACAAAAAGGATCTTGCTGTGACTTAGGTCATAGACTGTTCTTCCTATGTTTTCCTCTAAGAGTTTTATAGTGTCTAGCTTTACACTTAGGTCATTAGTCCATTTTGAGTTTATTTTTGTGTATGGTGTTAGGGAGTGTTCTAATTTCATTGTTTTACATGTAGCTGTCCAGTTTTCCCAGCACCACTTATTGAAGAGGCTGTCTTTTCTCCATTGTATATTCTTGCCTCCTTTATCAAAAATAAGGTGACCACATGTGCGTGGGTTTGCCTCTGGGCTTTGTATCCAGTTCCATTGATCTATATTTCTGTTTTTGTGCCAGTACCATACTGTCTTGATTACTGTAGCTTTGTAGTATAGCCTGAAGTCTGCGAGCCTGATTCTTCCAGCTCTGTTTTTTTGCCTCAAGATTGCTTTGGCTATTCAGGATCTGTTGTGCTTCCATACAAATTGTGAAATTTTCTGTTCTAGTTCTGTGAAAAATGCTATTTGTAGTTTGATAGGGATTGCATTGAATCTGTAGATTGCTTTGAGTAGTATAATTATTTTCACATTGGTGATTCTTCCAATCCAAGTACATGATACATCTCTCCGTTTATATCATCTTTAATTTCTTTCATCAGTGTCTTATAGTTTTCTGCATGCAGGTCTTTTGTCTCATTAGGTAGGTTTATTCCTAGGTATTTTATTCTTATTGTTGTAATGGTAAATGGGAGTGTTTCATTAATTTTTCTTTCAGATTTTTCATCATTAGTATATAGGAATGCAAGAGATTTCTGTGCATTAATTTTGTGTCCTGCTCTAGTATTTCATTGATTATCTCATGGATTAGTTTCCTGGTAGCCTCTTTAGGATTATCTATGTATTGTATCATGTCATCTCCAAACAGTGACAGCTTTACTTCTTCTTTTCCAATTTCGATGATTTTATTTCTTTTTCTTCTCCGATTGCTGTGGCTAAAACTTCCAAAACTACATTGAATAATAGTGGTGAGAGTGGGCAACCTTGTCTTGTTCCTGATCTTAGTGGAAATTATTTCAGTTTGTCACCATTGAGAACGAGGCTGGCTGTGGGTTTGTCATATATGGCCTTTATTATGTTGAGGGAAGTTCCCTCTATGCCACTTTCTGGAGTGTTTTTATCATATATGGCTGTTTAATTTTGTCGAAAGCTTTTTGTGCACCTATTTAGATGATCACGTGTTTTTTCTCCTTCAATTTGTTAATATGGTGTATCACATTGATTGATTTGCCTATATTGAAAAATCCTTGCATCCTTGGGATAAACCCCACTTGATCATGGTGTATGATCCTTTTAATGTGCTGTTGGATTCTGTTTGCTAGTATTTTGTTGAGGATTTTTGCATCTATGTTCATCAGTTATACTGGCCTGTAGTTTTCTTTTTTTGTGACATCTTTGTCTGGTTTTGGTATCAGGGTGATGGTGCCCTTGTAGAATGAGTTTTGGAGTGTTCCTCCCTCTGCTATATCTTGGAAGAGTTTGAGAAGGATAGGTGTTAGCTCTTCTCTAAATGTTTGATAGAATTCGCCTATGAAGCCATCTGGTCCGGGGCTTTTGTTTGTTGGAATACTTTTAATCACGTTCCAATTTCAGTGCTTGTGATTGGTCTGTTTATATATTCTGTGTCTTCCTGGTCAGTCTCAGAAGGTTGTGCTTTTCTAAGAATTTGTACATTTTTTCCAAGTTGTCCATTATATTGGCATATAGTTGCTTGTGGTAATCTCTCACGATCCTTTGTATTTCTGCAGTGTCAGTTGTTACTTCTCCTTTTCATTTCTAATTCTGTTGATTTGAGTCTTCTCCCTTTTTTTCTTGATGAGTCTGGCTAATGGTTTATCAATTTTGTTTATCTTCTCAAAGAACCAGCTTTTAGTTTTATTGATCTTTGCAATAGTTTCCTTTGTTTCTTTTTCATTTTTTTCTGATCTGATCTTTATTATTTCTTTCCTTCTGCTAACTTTGGGCTTTTGTTTTTGTTATTCTTTCTCTAATTGCTTTAAGTGTAAGGTTAGGTTGTTTGTTTGAGATGTTTCTTGAGGTAAGATTGTATTGCTATAAGCTTCCCTGTTAGAACTGCATTTGCTGCATCCCATAGGTTTTGGGTCATCGTGTTTCCATTGTCATTTGTTTCTAGGTAGTATTTGATATCCTCTTTGATTTCTTCAGTGATCTCTTGGTTATTTAGTAGTGTATTGTTTAGCCTCCATGTTTTTGTATTTTTTACAGATTTTTTCCTGTACTTGATATCTAGTTTCATAGTGTTGTGGTTGGAAAAGATACTTGATATCATTTCAGTTTTCTTAAATTTACCATTACTTGATTTGTGACCTAAAATATGATCTGTCCTGGGGAATGTTTCATGAGCGCTTGAGAAGAGAGTGTATTCTGTTGCTTTTGGATGTAATGTCCTATGAATATCAATTAAGTCCATCTTGTTTAATGTACCATTGAAAGCTTGCATTTCCATATTTATTTTCATTTTGGATGATCCGTCCATTGGTGAAAGTGCGGTGTTAAAGTCCCCTACTATGATTGTATTACTGTCGATTTCCCCTTTTATGGCTGTTAGCATTTGCCTTATGTATTGAGGTGCTCCTGTGTTGGGTGCATAAATATTTACAATTGTTATATCTTCTTCTTGGATTGATCCCTGATCATGATGTAGTGTCCTTGTTTGTCTATTCTAATAGTCTTTATTTTAAAGTCTATTTTGTCTGATATGAGAATTGCTGCTCCACCTTTCTTTTGGTTTCCATTTTCATGGAATATCTTTTTCCATCCCCTTACTTTCAGTCTGTATGTGTCTCTAGGTCTAAAGTGGGTCTCTTGTAGACAGCATGTATATGGGTCTTGTTTTTGTATCCATTTAGCCAGTCTGTGTCTGTTGGTGGGAGCATTTAATCCATTTACATTTAAGGTAATTATCAATATGTATGTTCCTATTCCCATTTTCTTAATTGTTTTGGGTTTGTTATTGTAGGTCTTTTCCTTCTGTTTTGGTTCTTGCCTAGAGAAGTTCCTTTAGCATTTGTTGTAAAGCTGGTTTGGTGGTGCTGAACTCTCTCAGCTTTTGCTTGTCTGTAAAGGTTTTAATTTCTCCATCAAATCTGAATGAGATCCTTGCTGGGTAGAGTAAACTTGGTTGTAGGTTTTTCTCCTTCATCACTTTAAATATGTCCTTCCAGTCCCTTCTGGCTTGCAGAGTTTCTTCTGAAAGATCAGCTGTTAACCTTATGGGGATTCCCTTGTGTGTTATTTGTTGTTTTTCCCTTGCTGCTTTTAATATGTTTTCTTTGTATTTAATTTTTTGACAGTTTGATTAATATTTGACAGTTTGATTAATATTTGATTAATATGTGTCTTGGCGTGTTTCTCCTTGGATTTATCCTGTATGGGACTCTCTGTGCTTCCTGGACTTAACTATTTCCTTTTCCATATTAGGGAAGTTTTCAACTATAATCTCTTCAAATATTTTCTCAGTCCCTTTCTTTTTCTCTTCTTCTTCTTCTTCTGGAACCCCTATAATTCATTCAATTTTTAACCCCTATAAAACACACTTCTGGTGCATTTAATGTTGTCCCCGAGGTCTCTGAGACTGTCCTCAGTTCTTTTCATTCTTTTTTCTTTATTCTGCTCTGCATAGTTATTTCCACTATTTTATCTTCCAGGTCACTTATCCGTTCTTCTGCCTCAGTTATTCTGCTGTTGATGCCATCTAGAGTATTTTTCATTTCATTTATTGTGTTGTTCATCGTTGCTTGTTTCATCTTTAGTTCTTCTAGGTCCTTGTTAAATGTTTCTTGCATTTTCTCTATTCTGTTTCCAAGATTTTGGATCATCTTTACTATCATTAATCTGAATTCGTTTTCAGGTAGACTGCCTATTTCCTCTTTTTTGTTAGGTCTGGTGGGTTTTTATCTTGCTCCTTGATCTGCTGTGTGTTTTTCTGTCTTCTCATTTTGCTTATCTTACTGTTTTGGGGGTCTCCTTTTTGCAGGCTGGAGGTTCGTAGTTCTCGTTGTTTTTGGTGTCTGTCCCCAGTGGCTAAAGTTGGTTCAGTGGGTTGTGTAGGCTTCCTGGTGGAGGGGACTAGTGCCTGTGTTCTGGTGGATGAGGCTGGATCTTGTCTTTCTGGTGGGCAGGTCTACGTTTGGTGGTGTGTTTTGGGGTGTCTGTGGACTTATGATGATTTTAGGCAGCCTCTCTGCTAATGGGTGGGGTTGTGTTCCTGTCTTGCTAGTGGTTTGGCATAGGGTGTCCAGCATTGTAGCTTGCTGGTCGTTGAGTGAAGCTGAGTGCTGGTGTTGAGATGGAGATCTCTGGGAGATTTTCGCCATTTGATATTATGTGAAGCTGGGAGGTCTCATGTGGACCAGTGTCCTGAAGTTGGCTCTCACACGTCAGAGGTACAGCACTGACTCCTGGCTGTAGCACCAAGAGCCTTTCATCCATACGGCTCAGAATAAAAGGAAGAAAAAGTAGAAAGAAAGAAAAAGAGAGAGAGAGAGAGAGAGAGGGAGAGAGGGAGGAAGGAAGGAAGGAAGAGAGGAAAGAAAGAAAGGAAGAAAGGAGCTAAAATAAAATAAGGTAAAATAAAATAAAGTTATTTAAATAAAAAGTAATTATTAAGAAAAAAAAATTTTTAAGGAAACAAACGGACGGATAGAACTCTAGGACAAATGGTGAAAGCAAAGCTATACAGACAAAATCTCACACAAAAGCATACACATACACACTCACAAAAAGAGGAAAAGGGGAAAAAAATCATAAATCTTGGTCTAAAAGTCCACCTCCTCATTTTGGAATGATTCATTCTCTATTCAGGTATTCCACAGATGCAGGTACATCAAGTTGATTGTGGAGCTTTAATTCACTGCTTCTGAGGCTGCCGGGGCTCAGCTTTGGATTTGGCCCCGCCTCTATGTGTAGGTCGCCTGAGGGCGTTTGTTTTTCGCTCAGACAGGACGGGGTTAAAGGAGCAGCTGATTCGTGAGCTCTGGCTCACTCAGGCCTGGGGGAGGGAGGGGCACGGAGTGCGGTGCGTGCCTGCTGCGTCAGAGGCCGGCGTGACGTTGCACCGGCGTGAGGCGTGCCGTGTGTTCTCACGGGGAAGTTGTTCCTGGATCCCGGGACCCTGGCAGTGGCGGGCTGCACAGGCTCCCCGGAAGGGAGGTGTGGAGAGTGACCTCTGCTCGCACACAGGCAGCCTTAGCGTCTTATGCCCGTCTCTGGGGTCCGCGCTTTTAGCCGCGGCTCGCGCCTGTCTCTGGAGCTCTTTTAAGCAGCGCTCTGAATCCCCTGTCCTCGCGCACCAGGAAACAAAGAGGTAAGAAAAAGTCTCTTGCCTCTTCGGCAGGTCCAGACTTTTCCCCGGACTCCCTCCCGGCTAGCCGTGGTGCACTAACCCCCTGCAGGCTGTGTTCACGCCGCCAACCCCAGTCCTCTCCCGGCGCTCCGACCGAAGCCCGAGCCTCAGCTCCCAGCCCCCGCCCGCCCCGGCGGGTGAGCAGACAAGCCTCGGGCTGGTGAGTGCCGGTCGGCACCGATCCTCTGTGCGGGAATCTCCCCGCTTTGCCCTCCGCACCCCTGTTGCTGTGCTCTCCTCCGTGGCTCTGAAGCTTGCCCTCTCTGCCACCCGCAGTCTCCCCTGGTCATTTGATTTTTAGTGAAATGAATATTAAGGTAGCATTTTAGTTAGCATAATTCAACTGCCTTACTCCAGAATCAATATTATGATATACGGGGGGAAATAGCTTTAAATAAAAATTAGAACTATTATGTCTCCATTTATTTTTATACTGTAAATACTGAACACTGATTGTCTTATTTTTAATAACTAGTGGAATTAGGAGTCCAGGAAACATGATTTACTACCATGTTTTCCATGTAATATTAAGAAAACTTAATATTAAGACTATCCAACTTTATTTTTATTATCAGATGTGAATTTATCTGTCATGATTTTGTCCTATATACATTTTTAAAAACACATTGCTCGCTGCAGTGAAACCGTTTTTGGAAATATCCAGCTTGAGGGGATGACAGATTACCTAATGAGAGAAAAAATAAGAAAGGCAACTTTTGGAATACTGGGTCAAGGAGTTTATTGTTGGTAAGGATATTTGATTTGTTTACCTAATAATACAGCTTAAGATAAAAAGCAAATTTAGTTACACTCCAAAGAAGTAAGTACATGGTAACTGATGCCTGTAGTTTAAAATACATTATTGAATGTATTTAATAAATAAATAAGTACATTATTGTGGGATTTTTTCAAACCTGATTACTTTTTATATGTGAATTTTTCCTCATTTTTTTTTTCTAAAGGGGATTCTTAAATCATAAAATCATGTTTTGAGAGGATTTTAGAGTCCATTATAACACCCTATTCTTCAATTCTTATTTGTATTATTCATATAAACTGATTTCTCAGCATTTTTCCTCACTCTGTATACATTTTGTAAGAGGGAGATGTTTGGGTACTGTTGGTTTACTGTAAAATGTACTACATATTAATAAGCAGAGCTTCACTTTGGAGAAACTGTACATGGTCCCACAGTTGTCTAATAGTAGAACCAGAAAAGAAAGAAAAAAAAACCATGTAAGGTAGAAAAATATTTGAACTTGACTGCTAACTATAGACTTACCAGGAAAAATTGCTTCTCGATGGGACCAAAACAGCTCCATAAATTTTATTTTTGAAAGCCCCTATCAGAGGCATGTTCTGGGATTTTTCAAATACATTTTAGTTTAGCTCAGGAAACAAACTATGGCTAGGAGTCAGTCAGATATAGATGTATCAGTATAACAGTCCTGCCCTTAAGAAGATTCAGGTAAGTGAGCTGGGGGTGGAAAGCAGTAAGCATGTTTACCACACATTAGGAGAATTGCAATAAAAAGCACAGAACGATGAAGTAGTACAGAGGAAAGCAGTGAGTTAGGGATGTTTCTCAAAAGAAGTTAGTGCCTGAGCTGGTTTTGAAGGAGGTTTAAATAAAAGAACTTGCTAAACAGATGGGTGGGAATAGGTGACATTTAAAGCAAGGAGGGGCAGAATGGCTAGCAGTAGTGAGGTATAACATAGCATAGCGTTTTTTTGTTTTTTTTTTTTAAGGAACCAGAAGTATTTAACCATTGAGCATAAGGTACAAAAGGAAAGTTAGTTGAAAATAAGACTGGGAAAAATAATAACATGTGTTACCAGGAAAAGCTGTCTTCTGCTAAGAAGATTGGACTTGCCCTGGAGGTAATGAGAAGCCAGTAAAAATGGTCAGTAGGGACATACCAGGGTCCATAGCCTCTGGGACCAGAAGGAGAGAGACCTTTGACAAGGTTACACAGTAACAGTCAGACTGATAAATTAAAGGATCATGAATTGGAAGCATTGTATAGAATCCAAAAATATTTAAGAGATAAAGACAGAAGGGATTGATGATTGTTCATACATATACGGAAGAATGAAAAGGCAATGCTGTCTTTCAGATTTATGATTTGGGTGATTGGATGCATAATGATGGCAACAACCAAAGTAAGGAATAGAGGACAAAGCTCAGGTTTGGAGGCCATGGATAACAACTTCAATTTTGAATTCTTGGCATTAAGGTGTCCATTTACATTCACAAACAGATATCTAAAATATGTATCTTAATATATATTTCCATATATATATATATATATAGAGAGAGAGAGAGAGAGAGAGAGGGAGGGAGAGAGAGGGCTTGCAAAATCTAGTAGATTTAAGAGATGAATGTAAGTGTTAAAAAATTTAACAAAAAGTGAAGTAGACAAGATAGCAGTGTTCTACCTGTGCTTTCTTAGCTTCTATATTTCTCTACTTGGTATCCATTAATTAATTACAGGTCCAAGCTAATAGCTAAAGATGTTTACATCTCCTGTATTCTATAGCCCATATTCTGAACCACTTCCTTAGCTAACTCACACACCAAAGCAGTATTTCCCTTGCCCTAAATCAACCCAGGGCCACATATAGACAACTAGGGACAAAGACCCCGATGTCCAAAAGCCCATCAGAATTACTGAAATTTACCAATCCTAAACTGTTTAGCCCATGAATAACCGCAGTAAAACTCTGATCTCCTCACTCCTGCCTCTCCCCCCTTGCAAATTCTGGTGCCTCCCTATGTGGCCCTGCCCGTTTCTATTTGGAAATGTAAGTAATAAACTCTTCCTTCAGAGGCAGTTGTCTCCATATTTGTCATCTAACTGATTAAAACTAATCCCACGTATAAATCTTGAAACAAGCAGTCCATGAGGAGGTGAGAAGCAAGCATGGGTCAAAAATAGAAGCCTGGGGAATAGGGAGCATCAGAGCATCAGGGAATAGAATTAATAAGAGAAGTACCAGGAGAGCTAGGCCTTATTAGCATCATCATTTTCAAATAAAGATAGTTGTTAACCACATCAGTTACAATAAGGACTGAAAAGGTGTCCGCTGATTTGCAAAATGAAGTTATTGCTAATGACATTAACAAAGTGTTTCGTGGATATGGTAGAATCCCAAGCCACGTTAGAGAATATTTATGGATATCAGTTTTCCCTGGTGATCTTTTCTTTCCTCAGATTCCTCAGGTAAAAGTCATCGAAAGCTATGATTTCTGATCTTTAAGAACATAACTCTAAGCATATAATTTGTACTCTTGAGAATACTTAGGTAAGTGCACTATATATAATACCTGCTCTCTCTATACTTAGAAACAGAATTTATCAACTACAGTGTGATGGTTAGAGAAAGAAAAAAAATATATATATATGTGAACTGAATCATAGACATAAAAAAGCTTTGGAGGGGAGAAGAATTGAGTGAATGAGTAAGTTATCGCAAAACATGAAGTCAAATTCAACAGACTTATTGAAATTACACAAATTTACAGGTCTGGACAATATTTACCAATGTAATTATACTTCCTAATTTTAGAGGGGGAAAATGAAATGTGAAAAAGTCAACTTGTCTAAGGACCCACTACCTTGTGCTCTGGTTATTTGCACAATGTTTTCCCTTCACTACATGGCACATGACCTTCAAATCATTTTCTATTAAGTCTTTTATCTAGTTTGCTCCCCTTCATGAAAAATGCCTGACATTACCTTGTAATTGTATGATATGATAGATTAGTTCTTAATATTCCACTTGGCAATAGATTCTTCTTTTCTTCAAGACGAAAAACAGTCTCCTCTTTTTTTTTTAATGACTGTGGCATTGTCCTGCTTATTTAATTGTGGTTAGAGTGGTGTGGATGATGAGGTAATGACATACATAGAATTTTTTTTGAAGATAGTGGTGATGGTGAGGTGGTTGAAAAATTTTAGAAGGGGTAGGAATACACTGATAATTGACCTCAGTGTTTCCCACAAAACACAGATACATCCACAGACAAAAAGGAATAATGGATATTGTTCTAAATCTTGTAAGTTAAATAAGACAAAAAATGTTAGTAATATTTATTTCAGAGAATGTACATTTTTAAAACCCTACACAATAAAAAACCAATCTAAGATAATTATTGCAAATTGTCCATTTTTTGATAAGCAAATACCAGAACAAAAAAGCTTCTGAAAATAAATTTTACTGACCTTATCTCTTTTCTTCCTTTCTCGAAAACCTGTCCCCATTTCAACATTCTATTTTTCTGTTCCTTTCCTATTTTCCTCCGCATAGTGGAAGTAGATAGTTATTGATTACAGTTGCCCCAAACACCCTGAGCAGCAGAGTTAAACCGGGCTCAGAGAAAAACATATTGTTCGCCCAATGGAAACAAATTACTTCCAGGCCTGATTTTAATCAGACAGTTGTTTCTAGAACCCTTGTAATGAGGCCATCAAAAGGGTTCTGAAACCATGACAAGGTTGAACAAGTGTTTTGCTATGGGATGTGTTTCTTCATCAAGCATAAAAGAAAAGAGAAAGGAGAGGGGAGGGAGAGAGAGAGAGAGAGAAAGAAGGGAGGGAGGGAGAGAGGGAGGGAAGAAGGGAGGGAGGGAAGGAGGGAGGGAGGGAAGGAGAGAGGAAAAGACAGAGAGAAGAAGGGAGAAAGACAGAAAGAAAGGAGGGTAGAAGGGAGTGAAACTTCACCATCTAGCATTATTGATTTGATTTGATTTGTGTGTTGTAAAACAGCTGTGCAGGAAGCTGTATTATTTTCATCTATCTTGGGTGTTGTAAATTTTTTAATTTAAATTTTTAAAAAACTTTTTATTTTGAACTAAATTGACACTTACAGAAGAGTTGCAAAAATAGTAGTTTTACTCAACCAGCTTCCACTAATACTAACATATTACATAACCATAGTACAATGATCAGAACGAGGAACTTAACATTGGTACAACACTATTACAAAACTACAATAACTACTGTATTTGAATCTCACCAGTCTTTCTTCTAATGTTCTTTTTTCTGTTTCAAGGTCCTATCCACTATCTTATCTTGTGATTAGTTACTTCACCTTAGCTTCATGCCGTCCATAGAGTTCTTCAGTTTCGCCTTGTCTTTCATGACCTTGATACCTTTAAACACTATTGATCAGTTATTTTTCAAATGGTCCTTAATTTGGGGTTAAGCTAATTTAAACTAATTTAAACATATTGCCTAATGCATGGTTGAAATATGCAGTATCCTTTTCCCTTTATCCTAATTTGGATTTGTTCAATGTTTTCTAATCACTGGGCTGAGGTTACATATCTTTGACAAGAATATCACAGAAATCATGTTGTGTCCTTATCAGTGCATCCTATCAGGGGGTTCATGATGTTCAGATGTGTCATTACTGGTGGCAGTGATTTTGATTACTCGTTTAAGGTGGTTTCTACTGATTTTCCCATTGTAAAGTTACTGTCCTACACTTTGTAGTTAATAAGTAACTTGAGGAAGATCCTTTGAAACTATATAAATTCTGTTTCTCCTCAAACTTTTACCCACAGAATTCAGCACTCTTAGTGGACCGTCTCTGCAACAGTTACTATTGTGGTGTTTGCCTAATCGTTTGGGTTTCCTCTTTGCTTCTGTATTTATTAATTGGAATTCTACTATAAGGAAGAACTATCCCTTCTCTCCTACTTATTTATTTTTTATAATAATAAATAATTATTTATTTTAAATTTAGTCTATGGATTAAGTTCTAACACTACTATATTTTGTTACTCATATTATTCCAGGTTTGTCTTTTGGGAGTTCCTACAGGTTGGCTCCTTTTCCTTAAAGAAGACTTCATCTTGTTTTGTATGTCCTTACTTTCTGATACCATCAGATGTCCCAGATGCATCTTGTATATCACCTGCCTTAGGCTTGCAGTCAGTCATTTCTCCAGAGAATCCTAGTTCCTTTATTGGGAGAATAGTACTTAGAAACCTAGAACTCAGTGCTACTGCAGTGTCAGTGTCTTAGGCCCTCAAAGCAGGCAGAGCTGGGAAATACATACCTGCATGCTAACTGTATTAGTTTCTGAGGGTTGCAGCAACAAATTACCCCAAATCTGTTAGCGTAAAATAACAGAGATTTATTCTCTCATAGTTCTGAAAGCCAGGTGTCTGAAATATTGAACCTATTTTGTATTCTTGGCATAAGTGACACTGGGTCTTAGTGTATTATTATCATTAATGTGGTATTGAGTGTGTTTGCTAATATTTTCTTCAAAATTACTGAATTAATATTTGATTCTGTTTGCTAACATTTTCTTTAGAGTGTTTGAATTAATATTAAGGAGTAATATCAGTTTGCAGTTTTGTCTTTGTACTGTTTTTATCTGGTTTGGGTATCAGATTTATTCTTGTTGCAAAAGAAATTTTTTTAATTGGGCAATTTTCCCCCCAGTGCTCTGGAATAATTTATAGAGTATTGGGAATATCTTTTTTTTTTTTTTTTTTGGAAGAATTTGGTAGAATTTCCCTGTGAAACCATCTTGTTTCTTTTTTTTTACAGGGTATTTTCTTAACAACCTTTTGTTTTTTTACTTATTTTCTGTGAATTGTATGTGTCTTATATTGAGAGTGGTGTATTACAATCTTCTATTAGCAAGACAGACAAAGGGGAGGTGACAGACGTACCTTAGACACAAAGTTTCATGGAGCACCAAAAAATTTAGTAATCAAGATAAATAATATTTAATGGAATATTTTAAAAAAGCAAATCAGCAAACTGAAGCCTATGGGACAGACTTCTGTTTTTATGAATAAAGTTTTATTGGACTCTGGGCCAGGATTATGGTGATGTGAGTGACGCAGGGTTGTAAAAGTAAAGAGTTAGGTCTTGTCTTTATTTAGCATTTTATATTTAGTCATCATAGATTTTAAAAATTCATTTTGATTATATTAGTGTAGATCTTATAGACGTTTTTTGTTTTTTGCGGTACGCAGGCCTCTCACTGTTGTGGCCTCTCCCGTTGCGGAGCACAGGCTCCGGACGTGCAGGCTCAGCGGCCATGGCTCATGGGCCCAGCCGCTCCGCGGCATGTGGGATCTTCCCGGCCCGGGGTACGAACCCGTGTCCCCTGTATCGGCAGGCGGACTCTCAACCACTGTGCCACCAGGGAAGCCCTATAGACGTTTATTGAACTCTACTACACTCTCACGTGCTTCACCCTAGTCTAGCTACATCTTCTAATCTCTCTACGTCAACTGAAATTTTTGCTTCATAAAGGTGGTAAATGTTTTATTCAATTTTTGAATAAAAATTTTTTTCCCTTTAAGACTCTTGTACTTTGAAATCCCTTCTGCAGTTTTTGCTCTGATCTTCCCAGTTACTTTTTTCCTTAAGATTTAGACTGCATTTGTTTTTTCTGGTGATCACACCAGGTCACACCCAGGCCCCATAACTAGTATTTCTGCTCTGATCTCCTTGGGTTTTTTCTCAATCTGTTCTGCTGGCCATACAGAGGGCAGAGATATGGAACTTGTCTTTCTTTTCCTTATTTTACATGTAATTATTTTGCTGTTTCTACTTTCTATGTCTTCAAATAATTTTGAGAGTGTAGTTTTGTTTTGAATTTTCATATATGTGAAATTATTTCATATTGTTGGGAAGGAGATGTGGGGAAATTGTTTATTATACATCCAGTGTGGCCTGAAGCTACCTGGATTATATTTATAATCCTTTATATTCATAATCCCTTATAATGGAATATGTGCCCAAGTGATATACAAACTAATCAACAACTTCAAAAAAATATCAAGAATTGTTAACCTGAAACAGCTAAAGCTAACTGAAAAATGTAGCTAAGATCCTGGTGTCTGAAACTATGCAGTACAGGTACCATTTCCCTATAACAGAATAATGAAGAGACATGCAGATTGATGTTTGATTTTCTGGTGAGGGCATGGGTTTTGAAGGTGAATATATCTCTGTTCGAATTGCCAGGTGCAAAATCCCGAACAAGTTTCCTAACTGTCCCAAGTTTCATTTTTTTCCTCTATAAAATCTCCAGGTTGTTGGGAGAAGTAATCAAATCATGTATTAAAAGTACCTAGCAAGAATGCCTGGCATAGGGGGTGTTCAAAAATGTTCTATAATTTACCGTTTTCTTTTTCCTTTCCTGCAGTTTCATTGCTATACTACATTATCTGGAGTATTCCTTTTTTTTCACATTTCTGTGTTGGAAATATGGTCTTTCCCCACTTCTGACACAAATTTCTCATCACTCTCCCACTCTCCCTAATATTAAGGCACCAATCGTACCGAATTCTGAGATCCGTAATTCTCAATGCATAGAATGAACTTTAGTTCTCATTGTGTGGTTTTTTATTGCATAAAAATTATATACAAATATCCAATCATCAGTTCAGACTATTAATACTGAAACCAGTTAGGCACAGGTTGGGATGTGTGATATTTAAAATCCTGTCCCTTTTCTCCTGTCATCTAAGTGCTTCATTACTGGATTATCAAAGAAATCCAGAAACCTCTATCACTGCAGTTCTGCACTGCTTCTGCTCTAGCTGAGCTTACACCCTTTCTTAGGCAAATCAGTATTCTTTTTCTAGTTCTTCTTTATATTCTGTTCCAGTTAGTCAACTCAGTTCTACTCAGTGCAACTCAAGTCAATTCAAATCAATTCAGTTAAGTTTCAGACATTTCAGTTCACACTTACAGAGCTATAGACTGGACACTGTGCTTGTCACGGAGGAAATAAAGTTGGTAAAGGAGCTAAACGTCTGTTAGACCAGCGACAGATACACAAAGCAGTGTTGTCACACTGGTGGTCACACCTGGTGCCACAGGATGACAGAAGGAGAGTGGTGAATTCTACCTGGGTTTTGGAGCTGCGTCAGAGACAAGGTGCATTTAGAGCAAGTCCTTGTAATGTGAGTGGGATTTTACCAAAAATAAAATGATTGGTAGCCTTTATTTACAGAGATGACCTCAGGTTACATACCAGTCAGTGGTTTTTAAACAGAGCCCTTGAAGGCTTAGATTTTCCCTAAGGACTTCAGAGGCTACCAAAAAAGACTTTGCCTAAAGGGAAAGAGAGATTAAAAAAAAAAGTTTGAAGACTGAACATAGCTGATACAGGCCAACTATTTTACATTAAAAAAAAATCTACTGACTCCTAAGTTTCAAAGACTTAGCTGATCTTTACCCTAATGAAAGAGTCTCCTGTTTCTAAAATCTCACAGTTTTTAATATATTCATGCTTTATTTTCTTCTTTATCACCTTTATTATTTGTCTTTATATCCGAGACCTGGCCTAATTTGTCTTTTACTTATTGCTTAGTTCATGTTATGCCCTTCATTTTAATCATTCTGGCTTCCCCACTGTCCAACGACTATTTGCTTACCTCATATATATGAGCACTTTGAATTATGTAGACTAATTGGATTGGGAAAGCATTGTTGGTATTAAAAATGGATATGAATGAGATGGGTTATTATGGAAATTCTGGCCTAGAGCAGCTTATAAAGCTTGACATTCTCCGTCGTTTATAATAAAACTTTCCCGTGCCTTTTTCTTTTCTTTTCCTTAGTCTCTTAAAAAAATCATGACTTTGTGGACACTTTAGCGGAAGAACAACCCGAATTTAGTCATGTTATTTTCCAGCTGAATGTGAAGGCAAGGTGACCTTAGAAGCTTCTAGCTGAAAATGAAAGCGTCTTTGTCAGCCTGCTTTCCTCAGTGATTGGGTAGATCTTCCCTATCGCAAACAATCGGACTTTAAGTGACTGAGTAATGAAGTTGTGTTGTGTTAAGGCATGGAGATTTAATGGCTTATTTATTACAGCAGCCAGCATTACAAACCACTAGATACTAGAAACATATACCTCTGTGGGGGTTTTTTTAAGCTATTTTTTCTTTTAAAGTCCATTAAAAAAAGCCTGTAAGCATTTCTGGGAAAACTATGTTGCTAAAGAGACTTAAACAAACAAACATATATAACTTTGAATGGGGATGCTAATTTTTTTTTTTTCAGCCACGCTGCCCGGCATATGAGATCCTAGTTCCCTGACCAGGGATCGAACCCGTGCCCCTGCAGTGGAAGCGTGGAGTCCTAACCACTGGATAGCAAGGGAATTCCCCTAGGGATGCTGTTTGTTTGTCTTATTGGGAATTATCAATCATTCCTAGACTGGTCTAGGTATGGGCTTTTCATAAAAAAATACAAAAAGTTTTTAAAGTGCAGACTGCTACTCCTGGCATTATGGGCTGTACAAATAAGCAGAAAGGCCATCCTGTGAAATAGAAGTTTATTCATAATAATCATAATATGAATAAACTATGACATATATTTTTTTAAATTAAGAGGAAATCAATAATACCTTATATTTATCCATACATTTATTTCCAGTGCTCTTCATTCTTTCCAGGAGATCTGTTATCAGCTTGAAGAACTCCCTTTATCACATCTTGCTCTGCAGATCTATTGGCAATAAATTATCCTAGTTTTAATATATAAAAATGTCTTTATTTTATCTTAATATTTGAAATCTTTTTCTGGGTATAGAATTCTGGATTGTCAGGGTTTTTTCTTTTTTTCTTTGTCTGTCTGCTCTTCAAAGATGTCTGGTCTTCAGTGTTTCAATAAAGAAGACTGTGATTATTTACATCACTGGTCACCTGTTATTATGTGTTTCTGGCAACTTTAATATCTTCCTTTTGATTTGGTTGTATCAGTTTGCAGATAATATATCTAAGTGTCATTTTCATTTTATTTGTTTTGTTTGTAACTTGGTGGGCATCTTAAATCTGTAAATCTATGTCTCTCCCCAAATTTGGAAGTTTGTGGCCATTATTACTTTAAATATTTTACTGCCCCTTTCTCTTCTTTCTTCTTGGGATTCCATTCACTCAGACATTAGTTGTTTTGCTATTCTTCTATAGGTCCTAAGATTTTATTCTTTTTAAAAAATATTTTCCAACTTTCTTTCCAATATAGATGCCTTTTGTTTCTTTTTCTTGCCTTATTGAACTGGCTAGAACCTTGAGTACAATGTTGAATAAAAGTGGATACTCCTGTCTTTTTCCTGATGATGGGGGAAAATTAGATCTTTTGTCATTAAATAACATATAAGCTGTAGGTTTTTCATAGATGTCCTTTTTTCAGATTGAGGATATTCCTTTCTATTCCAAGTTTTCTAAGAGTTTTTTAAAAATCAGAATTGATGTTGGATTTTGTCAACTCGTTTTTGCATCTATTTCAGCGATATACGTTTTCTCTTCTTTAGTTGGTTAATATGGTGAATTACAGTGACCTTTATTTTTTCATAGACCTTTCATTCTACATGAGAGAACCAGACACAAAAAACACAACACGTAAATTATACAGTACGTCAGAAGGTTAGAAAACCTATGGAAAAAAGAAAACAATATTGAGGGTGGTTAAAATTAACTAAGAGCATTGTCCTTGGGATAGGGGCTCAATTTTCAACAGGGTGTTCACTTTAGACATCATTGAAAGATGACTTCAAGGAGGTATGAGGATTAGAGATTTAGGCCTGCATATTCCTGGGGAAAGATATTTCCAGGAAGATGGAAGAACCAAAGCAGAAGTTCTAAAATGACACATAACATGAGTGTTTGAGAAAGAGCAAGGAGGCCAGTATGGCTGGAGAATAAGGGAGGAACCAGAGGTGTAGGGGAGGGGTCAGAGGGTGAATGAGGAGGGTCCTTTTAGAGAATAGAATATGTATTTTCTCCATGAATAATATTCTAACTGGTTCTACTATACTCATTTTTCAGATAGGCCTTTGAAGGGTATTATCATCTTCTATAGAGCTGGCTTTACAACCCAAACCTAATATGGGAGGAAAATGGATATGCATTACACAAAACTGGAAAACACTGAAAAATGCCATATATCTCTATTGATATTAACCACAATATATTTATAATTTTACCACTCAGCCTGTCTCCTCTCATTTTTACTATCCCTTCTGACTGAACCATAACCTTCATGTGGCATTATGTTTTGGCTTCCTAGGGTAAATAAATTTCTACAGTTTTAAAAAAATATATTTTATTTTTTAACACCTTTATTGGAGTATAATTGCTTTACAATGGTGTGTTAGTTTCTGCTTTATAACAAACTGAATCACCTATACATATACATATATCCCCATATCTACTCTCTCTTGCATCTCCCTCCCACCTTCCCTATCACACCTCTCTAGGTGGAAACAAGGCACTGAACTGATCTCCCTGTGCTATGTGGCTGCTGCCCACTAGCTATCTATTTTACATTTGGTAGTGAATATGTGTCCATACTACTCTCTCACTTCGTCCCAGCTTACTCTTCCCCCTTCCCAGGTCCTCAAGTCCATTCTCTACATCTGTGTCTTTATTCCTGTCCTGCCCCTAGGTTCTTCAGAACCATTTTTTTTCCTTAGATTCCATATATATGTGTTAGCATACAGTATTTGTGTTTCTCTTTCTGACTTACTTCACTCTGTATGACAGTATCTAGGTCCATCCTCCTCACTACAAATAACTCAATTTCGTTTCTTTTTATGGCTGAGTAGTATTCCATTGTATATATGTGCCACATCTCCTTTATCCATTCATCTGTCAATGGACACTTCGGTTGCTTCCATGTCCTGGCTATTGTAAACAGAGCTGCAATGAACATAATACTACATGACTCTTTTTGAATTATGGTTTTCTCTGGGTATAGGCCGAGTACTGGGATTGCTGGGTCATATGGTAGTTCTATTTTTAGTTTTTTAAGGAACCTCCATACTGTTCTCCGTAGTGGCTGTATCAATTTACATTCCCACCACCAGTGCAAGAGGGTTCCTTTTTCTCCACACCCTCTCCAGCATTTATTGTTTGTAGGTTTTTGATGATGGCCATTCTGACTGGTGTGAGGTGATACCTCATTGTAGTTTTGATTTGGATTTCTCTAATGATTAGTGATGTTGAGCATTCTTTCATGTGTTTGTTGGCAATCTGTATATCTTCTTTGGAGAAATGTCCATTTATGTCGTATGCCCATTTTTGGATTGGGTTGTTTGTTTTTTGATATTGAGCTGCATGAGCTGCTTGTAAATTTTGGAGATTAATCCTTTGTCAGTTGCTTCATTTGCAAATATTTTCTCCCATTCTGAGTGTTGTGTTTTCGTCTTGTGTATGGTTTCCTTTGCTGTGCAAAAGATTTTAACTTTCATTAGGTCCCATTTGTTTATTTTTATTTCCATTTCTCTAGGAGCTGGATCAAAATGGATATTGCTGTGATTAATGTCATAGAGTGTTCTTCCTGTGTTTTCCTCTAAGAGTTTTATAGTGTCTGGCTTTACATTTCGGTCTTTAATCCATTTTGAGTTTATTTTTGTATATGGTTAGAGAGTGTTCTAATTTCATTCTTTGACATGTAGCTGTCCAGTTTTCCCAGCACCACTTATTGAAGAGGCTGTCTTTTCTCCATTGTATATTCTTGCCTCCTTTATCAAAGATAAGGTGACCATATGTGTACCATACTGTCTTGATTACGTAGCTTTGTAGTATAGTCTGAAGCCCAGGAGCCTGATTCCTCCAACTCTGTTTTTCTTTCTCAAGATCTCTTTGGCTATTCAGGGTCTTTTGTGTTTCTATACAAATTGTAAAATTTTTTGTTCTAGTTCTGTGAAAAGTGACAGTGGTAGTTTGATACGGATTGCATTGAATCTGTAGATTGCTTTGGGTAGTAGAGTCATTTTCACAATGTTGATTCTTCCAGTCCAAGAACATGGTATATCTCTCCATCTATTTGTATCATCTTTAATTTCTTTCATCAGTGCCTTATAGTTTTCTGCATACAGGTCTTTTGTCTCCTTAGGTAGGTTTATCCCTAGGTATTTTATTCTTTTTGTTGCAATGGTGAATGGGAGTGTTTCCTTAATTTCTCTTTCAGATTTTTCATCATTAGTGTATAGGAATGCCAGAGATTTCTGTGCATTAATTTTGTATCCTGCTACTTTACCAAATTCATTGATTAGTTCTAGTCGTTTTCTGGTAACATCTTTAGGATTCTCTGTGTCTAGTATCATGTCATCTGCAAACAGTGACAGTTTTACTTCTTTCCAATTTGGATTCCTTTTATTTCTTGTTCTACTGTGATTGCTGTGGCTAAAACTTCCAAAACTATGTTGAATAATAGTGGTGAGAGTGGGCAACCTTGTCTTCTTCCTGATCTTAGTGGAAATGGTTTCATTTTTTCACCATTGAGAACTATGTTGTCTGTGGGTTTGTCATATATGGCCTTAAATATGTTGAGGTAGGTTACCTCTGTGCACACTTTCTGGAGGGCTTTTATCCTAAATGGGTGTTGAATTTTGCCGAATGCTTTTTCTGCATCTATTGAGATGATCATATGGTTTTTCTCCTTCAGTTTATTAATATGGTGCTTCACATTGATTGATTTGCATATATTCAGGAATCCTTGCATTCCTGGGATAAACCCCACTTGATCATGGTGATGATGCTTTTAATGTGTTGTTGGATTTTAATGTGTTGTTGGATTTGTTGAGGAATTTTGCATCTTTGTTCATCAGTGATATTGGCCTGTAGTTTTCTTTCTTTGTGACATCTTTGTCTGGTTTTGGTACCAGTGTGATGGTGGACTTATAGAATGAGTTTGGGAGTGCTCCTCCCTCTGCTATATCTTGGAAGAATTTGAGAAGGGTAGGTGTTAGCTCTTTGAATGTTTGATAGAATTCACCGGTGAAGCCATCTGGCGCTGGGCTTTTGTTTGTTGGAGATTTTTAATCACAGTTTCAATTTCAGTGCTTGTTATTGGTCTGTTTATATTTTCTATTTCTTCCTGGTTCAGTCTTGGAATATTGTGCTTTTCTAAGAATTTGTTCATTAATATATCATTTAAAGCTTGTATTTCCTTACTTATTTTCATTTTGGATGATCTGTCCATTGATGAAAGTGGGGTGTTAAAGTCCCCCACTATGATTGTGTTACTGTCGGTTTCCCCTTTTATGGCTGTTAGCATTTGCCTTATGTATTGAGGTGCTCCTATTTTGGGTGCATAAATACTTACAATTGTTATATCTTCTTCTTCGATTGATCCCTTGATCATTATGTAGTGTCCTTGTTTGTCTCATGTAATAGTCTTTATTTTAAAGTCTATTTTGTCTGATATGAGAATTGCTACTGCAGCTTTCTTTTCATTTCCATTTGCATGGAATATCTTTTTCCATCCCCTCACTTTCAGTCTGTATGTGTCCCTAGGTCTCAAGTGGGTCTCTTGTAGACAGTCTTGTTTTTGTATCCATTCATCCAGTCTATGTATTTTCGTTGGAGCATTTAATCCATTTACATTTAAGGTAGTTATCGATATGTATGTTCCTATTACCATTTTCTTAATTGTTTGGGGTTTGTTATATTTGGTCTTTTCTTTCTTGTGTGTCCTGCCTAGAGAAGATCCTTTAGCATTTGTTGTAAAGCTGGTTTTGTGGTGCTGAATTCTCTTAGCTTTTGCTTGTCTGTAAATATTTTAATTTCTCCATTGAATCTGAATGAGATCTTGCTGGGTAGAGTAATCTTGGTTGTAGATTTTTCCTTTTCATCACTTTATATATGTCCTGCCACTCCCTTTTGGCTTGCAGATTTTCTGCTGAAAGATCAGCTGTTAACCTTATGGGGATTCCCTTGTATGTTATTTGTTGTTTTTCCCTTGCTGCTTTCAATATTTTTCTTTGTATTTAATTTTTGATAGTTTGATTAATAGGTGTCTTGGCATGTTTCTCCTTGGACTTATCCTGTGTGGGACTCTGTGCTTCCTGGGATTGACTGACTATTTTCTTTCCCATATTAGGGAAGTTTTCAACTATAATCTCCTCAAATATTTTCTCAGTCCCTTTCTTTTTCTCTTCTTCTTCCAGGACCCCTATAATTGGAATGTTGGTACATTTAATGTTATCCCAGACGTCTCTGGGACTGTCCTCAATTCTTTTCGTTCTTTTTTCTTTATTCTGCTCTGCACTAGTTATTTCCACTATTTTATCTTCCAGGTCACTTATCCATTTTTCTGCCTCAGTTATTCTGCTATTGATCCCTTCTAGAGAATTTTTAATTTCATTTATTGTGTTGTTCATCATTGTTTGTTTGCTCTTTGATTCTTCTAGGTCCTTGTTAAACGTTTCTTGTATTTTCTCCATTCTATTTGCGAGATTTTAGATCATCTTTACTATCATTACTCTGAATTCTTTTTCAGGTAGACTGCCTATTTCCTCTTCATTTGTTAGGTCTGGTGGGTTTTTACCTTGCTGCTTCATCTGCTGTGTGTTTCTCTGTCTTCTCATTTTGTTTATCTTACTGTGTTTGGGGTCTCCTTTTCGCAGCCTGCAGGTTCGTAGTTCCTGTTGTTTTTGGTGTCTGCTCCCAGTGGGTAAGGTTGGTTCAGTGGGTTGTGTAGGCTTCCTGGTGGAAGGGACTGGTGCCTGTGCTCTGGTGGATGAAGCTGGATCTTGTCTTTCTGGTGAGCAGGACAGCGTCCAATGGTGTGTTTTTGGGGTGTCTGTCACCTTATTTTGATTTGAGGCAGCCTCTCTGCTAATGGGTGGTGTTGTGTTCCTGTCCTGCTAGTTGTTTGGCATAAGGTGTCCAGCACTGTAGCTTGCTGGTCAATGAGTGGATCTGGGTCTTAGCATTGAAATGGAGATGTCTGGGAGAGCTCTCACTGATTGATATTACATAGGGCCAGGAGGTCTCTGGTGGACCAATGTCCTGAACTCTGCTCTCCCACCTCAGAGGCTCAGGCCTGACCCCTGGCCAGAGCACCAAGACCCTGTCAGCCACACGGCCTGGTATATGGGGAGTTACTTGCCTTTTGGGAAGTCTGAGGTCTTTTGTCAGCATTCAGTAGGTGTTCTGTAGGATTTGTTCCACATGTAGATGTATTTCTGATGTATTTGTGGGGAGGAAGATGATCTCCACGTCTTACTCCTCCACCATCTTGAAGGTCCCTTCCAAATTTCCTCATTTGAAAGAAAAAAGACATCAAGTTTGCCCAGATTCTGCTGAAATAGATTGTACTTTTTTTTTTAATGGGATGAAATGGCAAAGTTGATACTTGGATGAATGCATTAATAATTTCTTTTCAGGAATCACATGAACATTTTTCAAGCAATAAATTGTGTTTTCTGAAAGAATGTAAAGATTTTGTCACTGACCTTATAAAATTAAATGACACATTTGAAAATAATTTCCTGGTTCACCTGAGCATTGTCTTTCTAGTGTTTTCTCTCTTGTATGATTTAGACCTTTTTCAGAGTTTTTGATCATTGCCAAAAAGATTGCTAAATAGAACAGTCTTTGTGGTGCTTAAATTATGGCCATGTGACAAAGAAAGCTGTTTAACTTCTTACTTCTGAGAACTGCATGTCCGTTTTAGTTTATTCTTCTATATAGCCGCCTCCATTCTGGAAGTGTCTTATAATACCATGGAGGACAAATAACCATGACAGCAAAAACAAAAATAAACACATGGAAAAACAAGCAAAGTTCTGGTTTTTTAAAGATTCCATGCTTAAGGCAAGGTCTTCCACAGGTGGTCTTCCAAACCAACAGCTTAAGCAGACACATAGAAAGAAGACACTTCTGTAACACCTCAAGGAGAACATTCGAGCTTACATGCTGTTTGTCTTACCGTGCTTACGTCTCCAATAGCACTAGTTTGCCCACTTTATGCTTTGTACAGGGAAATTCTGCCTTTGGAAAGAATTTTTAAAAATGGATTGAACTAATGTAAGAAATAGTATATCCACAAGCATTAATGTTTATCACAAAACCACCCCTATACAGCCTAATCCTCTTTCCCCATAATACTAGAAACCATGACATGTTGAGTCTAGAGGAAAGTGAGCAAGTGAAAATAGCATTCACTCACCTGAATTCATACTTATAATAATAGTGATGATGGCAACCACAATTAAAAAAGCATCAGTAGGTTCTGTGTGATTAAACTTTGTGAAAAATTGACATATTGTTATAACAGTAATAATTATTACTAATTAAGTCTTATAAAAAAATTTTGAAATTTTGCAAACCTCTCCAATTTGAAAATCCAATAAGTATCAGGAAGTTCCAAATCTTTAGATCAAGTGAATTTTAAACTGTGTTTTGTACTATTGCATCATCATGTCAGCACTCTAGTAGGCAACTCAAAATAGAGACCATCTTTGTAAGTATTAGTCTTATATGTTGTGAGGGATAAAGGATGTGAGGTCCTCAGGAACGTGTACTTTGCATAGAATCCTAGACCCTGGTTATGCTATCTCACCTTTCCTTGAAACAATGCTAAAAGGTTGGTGCTACTCTTGTTTTCATCTTGTGAATAAGGACTCTGAAATTCAGAGTGAATAAATAAGTTGTAAATAATCACTCAGCCATTGTGTGTTGACATCAGGACATGAACCAAGGTGTTTTGACTAAATCCTGTGCTCTTTCTATTGTGTCAAGACAACTTAAAAATTGGGCACCTTTTTAGCCCCCACTGGAAATGACTATTGTCTCCTCCTCTTCTGTTTTGTCTGAATTTCCTGACTCAAATACTCACTATTGAATTCCAATCATACGTTAGTCATAAATGTCAGAGCTCCAGGAGGGGAGCTGGCTACAGACAATGGACGTATCTTGATTGTCTACGTTGGTACACTGCTGTTTGAAGAATCTTATTTTAGGACTTCAGCATCTTTTAATATCCAAACAAAATGCTTTGGGACCAGAACAAAATATTTTGGGATGTATTTGGAGTTTGTCACTGAGCCTTTTTCCACAGACTATCCTATAGCAAGGAACCTGTGGTACCAGTGTAAGTGCTAATTTCCAGCAGAAAATGGAAAGGTAGAGATGTGTTGCTAGGGTGGAACTTGGAGGTGGTTTTCAAATATGCTTCTGCTAGTCTCCAGATCTTAAGAAGTGTCTTTTCACCTCAGCACAGCACCCCACCCTCTAAATATTCCATTTCACCTTAATCAAATGAATTTCTTATTTATCTGTTCTATTTGACAAGCTTCCAGTAAGATTTATTTTTATAGAGTCTCTGGTTTAAGTTTGTAAACCATGAGGATTAAGGAATGGGTTGAGGGATCATTAAAGAATTCCTGGTATCTTCCTGATTTGGCTTTTCCTTTTACCCATGATAGATCTATGTTCTAACACTGGATTCCTCCTTATCTCTTTAGTTCATCCTCTAATTTCTAGGGAGGTAAGAAAATAGAGAAATGATTTGCCAAAGTGAGGGCTTTTAATCCAAAGGCATATAACTGCTTTTCAAAGGGTGATCATCAAGCACTGAAAGCAATTTGATTCTCAGAATTTTATAAGTATCTGGCTTAGATAACGAGGGGTAGTTTTGCCCTTTTAAAGTACACTATTGCTTTGAAACAATTATGGATAACTTTTAAAAGCATGATCCTCCAGCATTCAAGTATATGATGAAGAGAAACATAATTTGTCAACACTCTGCAAGGATTTCACTGCCCAACACAGTAATGGAGGTAATGACTACAGAGTTGTTGTGTGAGACTTCTAGTCTATTAACATCCTACAATAGTCACCCTGAGTAAAGACAGAATCTGGCCTTTTGTATTTTTTCCCAAATAATGCCAAGGGTCACAGGGTAAGGTGCAAAGTTTGTATGGTAGCTCTGGTACTCTTTGAGTCTGCATTTGGGGGGGGCGTTCTTTATATTCTTCATTATCCACCATATCAGCTTCCTGAGCATCATCTTCAAGTTTATTTCATTCAGAAGTGATGTAAGCCATTCTGATTTAACCTTATAGAGGTTGTCTTCTCTCCCCCCATCCCCACCCTCTTTGCATCCCAAGTCCTTTTGAGTTCCTGGCTGCAAGCTTGACATTCTTCATTTGATATTGATGATAGCAATTTCTGTTATAAGGCTTTTCTACCCTCTTTCTCAAAGCTAGCTTAATGCCAAATGTCGGTTAGGAAGAAATATGCTTCCTTGTCAATAGCTAATTCTTTTTCTTAAATGACATTACTTTCATGGATACACACTTGCAAGCATATTTAGCATTTTATGCTTTCATTTTTGTAAAACTACATTCTGTCTTTCTTAACTCATTTTCTCTGTGAACATATACATGGTGCCAGAAATTATATTTAAACTACTTGCTTATTGAAGTAGTTATTGCAATTTTCATGCTTTCAGTGTGAAGGCATTTTAGATGTGATGTATTTAAGGGTTTAAATGCAGCAACAACACACTTTTTCCCTACCCCCACTCCTAGTAGCTGTCTCAAAATTTGAAAACCACCTTCCTTCTTATGTAGAAGGACAAAGAGGCAGGGTCACCTGCCTGCTTCTCAGGCTTAAATTGAGGGGGGATAATTCATGTCTTTTCCTTTTTTTTTTCCTTGAAGATAACTACTATTTTCACCACAGAGACCAAAAAAAGGTCTTACTGTACATTTCTATAGTGGAGCTAAAAGCATTCAGCAGCCTGTCTGAATTGAAAGGTCTAATTAGATTCTCCTTTAACGTAAGATCTTGGCTTCAAGATACTTAACCACTAAAAGAGAGGGCTTTAAAAGAGGAAGCTATAAAATGTTTAAATATTAGCATGTTAAGTATATAACTAGGAAATAAAAATACAATGTATCATATAAACTGGGAATTTTCTAAGCCATTCTGAAAACTACCTTTCAAGCTTGGGTCCATTCAGTACATATCCTATTCTCATAAAGGAAATGGTGATAAAAGGAAGTAAGCTATGGAGGAAAAAGATCCCAGCAAGATCTCTAGGGATTTAAAATATAGAAGCAAGCTGTTCTAATATCATTAGTGATACAAAGAGATTCGTTTTTTCTTTCTTACTCCTGCCCCTTCCAAAGGGCAGTATTCCCACATTTTATTGCAGATGAAAGATAGTGAAGGTCATTTTTCTTTTTGTTTTCTATTTTTTTCCAGATTGGCAAAATAGAAACTCTTCATGAATATATTATTGTTAAGTAATACTTAGCAACAGATGATTATTCTCTTGTCCATATGAAATTTGGGGCAAATATTCCTGAAATGTAATCTGCATATTGAGCTTTGCAACTTGAATTATTCAGTGATTCTGTGTTTGTATGCCCTGAAGTCCTAATTCTTTGAGACCCCTTAAGAATTAAGCTCCAGGGAAAAATAAGTTTCTCAGACATGAGCTCCAGCATCTGGAATTCTTTTCTGCCCCAGGATTAATTTTGTAATGGAAAGGCTTTCAAGAACCCTACAACTCAGCAAATTTGTAGACTTACATGGATTGTTCTTTTGCTTTCTTCTCTTTTAAAATGTCCCATGGCTTTTTTTTTTTTTTTTTAATTCTGAAAAGACCAAAAAGTTTTGTGAAAGAAAATGATGGTTTCTGTCCTCTATGGAGTTTATCTTTAATAGAGATTAATTTCGTTCTTTCTCTTTTGTCAAATAAGAGGAATTTTTTAAAAAACTGCTTTTAAATGGATGCAGAGGTGAACAGGTTTCATTTTATTGATGCCTGTAGCTTTTTTTCCTTAAAATAATATTTTTCCCTGGAAACTTAAGGAAAGACAATCTGCTAGCATTCAGGAAATATTTATTGAGTGACTACTAGGTACCCAGCACTCAGGAAAGAATAAAATGTAATATCAAACAAATATAGATTGCTACATTGACACATAAGCAATGTGTCACATTAGCAAAAAAAAAAAAAACCTGGATGAGTTGAGCAGGCTAGTGTGAGTCAGGCTAGTATTTTCCAAAAAACCAAATGAGCTGAATCAGGCAATTGGCTATACCTTTTTTTAAAATTTTATTTTTAGCAAAGTTGCAAAAATATTACAGAGTTTCTGTATACCCAGCTGCCAGTTTTCTCTGTTGTTAATATGTCTATGGTACATTTGTTGCAGCTAATGTACCAGTTTTGCTATATCTTTATAACTAAAACCCATAGTTTATTCCAATATCACTATTTTTTCTTGACTGTCCCTTTTCTGTTCCAGGATATCAAATTACCTTTAGTCATCATGTTTCTTAAGCTCCAATAGCCTGTAAAAATTTGTCAGACAAAAAAAAAAAAAAAAAAATTTGTCAGACATACTTTGTTTTTGAACACCTTGACAGTTCTGGGGATTGCGGGTCAGGTGTTTTGTGAAATATCTCAATTTTTTTTTTCTGATGTTTCTCATTTTTAAACAAGAGAGAAGAAAGATCACAGAGGAAGGCTGTCCTTCTTACAGCATATCAATGGTACTTGTTCTCAACATGACTTGTCACTGTTGCTCTGAACCTTGATCACTTGGCTAAAGTATTTGTCAGGTTCCTCCACTGTAAAGTCCCTTCTTGCCCCCTTTCCATAATGTACTCTTCGGAAGGAAGTCACTACCTGGAGTGCATCTGAAGGGGTGGGGAGTTATGTGCCAACACTTTGAGGCGTGAGCATTTACCAAAATTATTTGGAATTTTTCTGCATGGGAGATTTGTTGAAAAGACGATCCTTTCTTCATTGCATTGACTTTGTGCCTTTGTCAAAAATCAGCTGACTATACTTGTGTGGGTCTATCTCTGGGCTCTATATTCTGTTCCATTTACCAATATGTCTTTTATTTGGCCTATACTATGCTATCTTGTTTCTGGTAGCTTCGTAAGTCATGAAATTGGGCAAGTTGAGTCCTCCAACTTTATTCTCTTTCAGAAGAACAAAGGACCTAGAAGAAACTATTGTAGGTCCTTGAAGCCTTTCTGGTTTATGTTTGTTTTCGTCTGAGAACGTACTCTATATGATTTCTGTTGTTTTAAATTTATTAAGTTACATTTTACGGACCAGAATGTGGTCTATCTTGATGAATATGCCATGTGAGCTTGAGAAGAATGTGTATTTTGTTGTTGTTTAGAGTATTTTATAAATGCCAATTAGATCAAGTTGACTGATAGTGTTATTCAGGTTATCTAGAACCTTACTGATTTTCTGCCTGCTTGATCTTTCAATTACTGACAGAGGGATGTTGAAACCTCCAACTATAACTATGTGTCTTTCCGCTATAATCCACTGTTATTATGTTGGAGTCTTGTTGATGTTCTAAAATGTGGAGGGGGGAGGGGCATGCTATAATCTTCTTATTAAGTCTCAACCTTTTCGTGAGCTTGGGTCTCAGAGGTGAAACCTTCACAAGTATTGCTGTTCCTCCTCCAGGAATGTAGCTTTTTATTCCCCCCATTCTCCTACCCCTTTCTCTGACTGCAGTGTCTCTATTTCCTCAACGTCTGGTACCCTGTTGACATTTTTGTTCTCTGAATGAGACAGGAAGGCTGGAATTGGAGCAGGATCCCTTTTCTGAACTGGGGTTAAGGTTGCAAGCTTGCCCTGTGGTTAATCCCTTCCCTCTGGAGACTAGACTCTTGTTAGGGCATAGAATATGTGTGGATTTTAAGATTACTACTCCTCCCTTCCCCCAGCCTGGGCCATAAGGGGATCCTTCTCAGATCCTTACCATGAAACCTCAGTGGAGTTTTTGGACTAAAAGCTCACATAAAGTTAAGACCTCCCTAAGACTGCTACCCCCAGGAATGTCTCACTCTCATACCAGTCTGAATTCGATCTCTACCAATTTAACAAAATAGTCATTCAAGTGTTCCTACCAAATAAGGATTCCAGTGGCTTCTGCTCCAGATTAAGCCAAGCTCAGAAGCTGTATCTCTCTTGACGTATCTGTCTCTTTAGATTTCGGGGTGGTGGTTTGTCCTGGAACCACAGTTATCGGATTTGTTCAAGAAAAGTCATTGATTTTCAGTTACTTCAGCTTTTTTCTTGTTGTAAGGTTGGAAGTGACAATTTACAAGCTCTTTATATGCTGGAGCTTAAACTGAAAGCCCTGCTCCATGCTTTTAATTAGCCATGTGGTCCTGGACTTATTATTTAGGCTCTGACCATCAGTTTCATCATGTCTTTAAAAAAATAAGATTGGATTATGCACTCTAAATTCCCTTCAAGCAAATACAGTAGGACTACAAAGGATTAATGGACATGAAAACCTAAAGACTGGCCTCAGCAACACTGGTATTTTAGAGTCGCTGACAGGGTATAGAGATTTAACTGAACATTGGTAAGCCACTGTCAGTATTAAAATGCATTTTCATGACTCCTGAGCATTTTCTTTTTCATACTTTACCTACTGGAGGCCTGAAATCTACTGATCAAGTCAGAATTCAAAACGGAGGTTAAAAACTTACTCCAATAATTAAAATTTACTAACCACCCATGAATTCACTCTTTATTCCTTACCTTCTCACTCTCAACCAATATGGTACAGTCAATTAATTAATTAGAAGGTTATGCTACTCTCATGATAAAAATGGTCAAAGTTACTAAAGAAAAAACAAAAAAGCCAAACAAGTGTTTCTTTGCTTATTTGTATGACAGAAGGGTTCAGTGACTTGGCCTAATTACCTAAGATGATCACTCATCCTCACAAGTGTCTAAGATTAGAGGTTAATATCTCTAGGATAATGAAAGAGACACCAAACCAAACAACACCATCATAAACAAAATGCAATATGTTGGTCTCCATGATTGTTTTATTTAATATTATACTGTTAGATCTTTAGGCACAGGGGCTTGGAAAGGTTTGAGTTAGTCATGGGCAAGTCATAATAATATGTTTTGATTGGCCGTGTACACATAAAAATGACCTCCTGTGTCTCACCATCAGACTCAGAATTTGCAGTGTCCTACATTTATTCTTTGGGACCAAATCATTTAATGCTCCTTAGTGGTCTCTTCAAACTAAACAGGGCTCAAAAGTAACTTATCTTTTGTTCTGCTCTGATCCTTTCTCCCATCTTATTTCCGGAGACACTTCCACTATTTTGCCCAGCTCAAAACCTTGGAACTATCTTTGACTTTGTATTCTTCTCCACCTTTTATATTAGTCTATCACAAAGCCTGTTATAACTTCTGTCCAAATATCTCTGATTCTCTCTTCTTTCTCCATACAGACTTGTCACCACCTTAAAGGCCAAGTACAATGAGTACATGCTAATCCTCTTTCTTCCAATATGAAACAAATAACATTAAACTATAAAGCCCCAAATCTGTGTCGTAACATAAAAATAGCCTTATTTTAGATCACAAAAACTTTGACAGGTTAATCAAAGCTGAAATTTACCTCCTGTTTTTTGTTGTTTTTGTTAACCCCTGCATTGCTGGTGCCCCAAACATATATTTTGCCTTTATGGGCACATAAAACAAATTTGTTAAGAGTGCATAGTTAACAGATGACGGACGAGATAGCAAGATATTTGGGGACATGGGAGAAGGATGAGGATACTTGCTGTGTAAGCACCTTGATACAGAGGAGACAGGACACTTTTTCTATCCTCTCTCCTTCTAAGTCCTAGGCTGTGAGCAACTTCTTTGTTGTTGAAAGAAATATTTTATAAGAATATGCAAAGAGGTTTGTGAGTCTAAATGAATTCACAAATTAGTGTTTATTTCTATGTTTTAGATGTTATTACTCTATATTTCTTCCTAGACTAGTTTCAGAACAGTGGCACAGCAGAGCCAAAATGACCTACTTTTTTAGGAGGGCTCATTAGCACATTACAGAGTCTCATTTTTAAAATGTCTATGGCATTTTTCCACATTAACCTTATTTGCCATAATAGATTTGTGTTTTATTAAATTGTGCAAATGGCACTTTCTATAATAAGAGATTGGTTAATTTGCCCTTTTACTGAAATGGCTAATTGGGAAGATTTTCATATTGAATTAGCATTATCACTCCATAGATTTTAAAACACGTAACTGACTCTCCATAATGCTGCTGCGATTGCTTATTTATTCTTTAACTGTTTCTATGGCAAAGTGGACCCTCTCTCTCGAGGTCTGATGATTCTATAGAAAAGGTGATGTTCTTCCTTTACCATCTTGTCCTTTGGTTTCAGGAACAAATTTAGACATTTTTATTTGTACCATTTGGTTCTGATATTTGGGGCATTTAAATTCTTCTCATTTGTTGAATTCTATGAAACATTTTGTTGTTATTCCAGTTTAAGGAGATGTTTGAAACCAGTTGCTTTAACTGTTACTTTAAGTGAGCTTTTCTGAAGGTCGAAAATAAAATCGTCCAGAAACCAGGAAAACTGAAACACAGTAACACTACTTTATACTTAAAAATATATACATATATATATATATATTACATAGTATATATAATATAAATGATATATCCTTACTATATACTTTTTAAAAATTTTTATTTTATTTATTTAATTTTGGCTGCATTGGGTCTTTGTTGCTGCATGCAGGCTTTCTCTAGCTGTGGCGAGCAGGGGCTACTCTTCGTTGAGGTGTGCAGCCTTCTCATTGTGGTGGCTTCTTGTTGCAGATCACGGGCTCTAGGCGTGTGGGCTTCAGTAGTTGCAGCATGTGGGCTCAGTAGTAGCAGCACGTAGGCCCTAGAGTGCATGGGCTTCAGTAGTTGTGGTGCACGGGCTTAGTTGCCCTGCGGCATGTGGAATCTTCCTGGACCAGGGCTCGAACCCATGTCCCCTGCATTGGCAGGCAGATTCTTAACCACTGCACCACCAGGGAAGCCCTTTACTTTCACTTTTCCAAAAAAGGGAGTAAATATATAAAGTAATAAACACTAAGTAAGAAAAACTGGCAATATTGAAAAGCAGAATGAAGAAAATGGAAATTATACAGTTTTAACAACTTAACACAACAACGAGGCAGTTCTTAGGTATTTCAGGTATTTCCCATGCCTAAGATGTTACTATAGTTATAATAATAATTCATGCAAGTTGTACTTTCCTCTTGCACTTAGTATTAAATCAAAGGCGTCTTCCCATGATACTGCTTTCTCTTAAATCTCTTTAGAGCCTCAGCAGCCCATTCCAAGGTCATTCCAGTTTTATAACAAGGTAGGTTAAGAAGTGATTACATACCTACAAATGCAGAACAACACTTGGGAAGTAACAATTGTGAGTGTTCTAATGCTTGAAAGTGGTCTCTCATACATTTAAAATAACATGTTTACGTAAGTAAGAGTGGAGGGTAAATGAAAGATTAATAACCCTAGGTCAGAGTCGATTAATAGCCAAAGCAAATAATTGCTGCTATTGTAGTATTATCTAGATATGGAAAATGGTCTTTGAATTATTGACCTGTGCCTTTAATAGAAAATGATTATAATTATGTTCCTGGTCTTATAAAATTATAAATTTCATACAGATGGTTATTGTTACTTCCTATAATATGTTACTAAGGATAATATGTTTTTTGAATGACTATGATGCTAGACTGAACTGAATAGACTATTTCAGTATAATCTCAGGTTTCACAGAACCATATTTTATGAATATGAATGAACTTCAACCAAAACCATGTAATACTTGCTTATTGTAGTGGACGTTCCAAGATCAGACATTTTGTAAATTTCAAACAGTTTACATGGATTGTTGTTGCTTCTACTTAAACTTTTGTATCTTACATGAGGGATGATTTATTTTTAATACGAAGAAATAAGTTTATACTCAAATTCATATGTTGTTAGGAGGAAGTAGTGACTCACTTAAAATACCACTTTATCTTACGATTATTTGCTCTGATCTTTTTCACAAGATTTCATTAATCAGAATCACTTCAATAGGGACTTCCCTTGTGGTCCAGTGGTTAAGAATCTGCCTGCCAATGCAGGGGACATGGGTTCGATCCCTGGTCCAGGACGATCCCCCATGCTGCAGGGCAACTAAGCCTGTGCGCCACAACTACTGAGCCCATGCTCTAGAGCCCGCGAGCCGCAACAACTGAGACTGTATGCTGCAACTACTGAAGCCTGCATGCCTAGAGCCTGTGCTCCACAACAAGAGAAGCCACTGCAGTGAGGAGCCTGTGCACTGCAATGAAGAGTAGCCCCCGCTCGCCGCAACTAGAGAAAGCCCCCATGCAGCAACAAAGACCCAGAGCAGCCAAAAAAAAAGAAAAGAATCACTTCAGTAAAAGTACAGTAGAAATATATGGAGTCTGCAGGAGATATAAAACTAAAGAAGCAGATAGGGAAATAATAACACATTCTTTTCAAGAATGTTATTACTCATAAATCAAAACTAAGTATTTGATACTCCTAATTGTCAGTTCTGAGTTCCTAGAACACTATCATTTCTGCAGTGAAAGTCATGTACTTCTGACTTGGATTAAAATTTTTGTTAATTACTTTAAAAAATTTGTCTCAGTAGACAGAGGGCCACTGAGCTATTCAGATGACCTCAAGTGCATTTTTTATGTTTAATTTTCAAATAATATTATTGAGATAGATTTGTTTAAGGTTAGTATATATTGTTTGGACATTTAAATATTGATGAATCAGACATGTATCTGAGGTATCAAGATGATTCTAAAGTATTTTGGTGTAATTTTGTTTTCAAGGCTTAATGCAGGTGTTCTGGGTACTTAATTTGGGTGTTTAATAAGTGCTCAATAACTCTAAATCGAGTTTGATGAACTTTATAATATTTCCTTAATAAATATCTCATATAAATCTGATACAATGCCCTGAAAATCTCACAGAATCATCTTCGGAGATAAGAGTTCTCATAGGCTGTCTTTAACTGACTTTTTAAAGGCAGAGTCCTGTATATTACTTGATGGCTTTCATCTTTTCTGGATCATGGGGGATAAAATGTTATTATGATAAGATAGCATTTCTTGTTTAATTCTCAAGCTCAGTCTGTTTTTTCAGAAACTCATAAAATCAAGCCTGACTTGGGGAGCACTAAGAGTCATTTTCCACAGTAGTTTTATATGAGTATATCTCTACCTATCTATCTACATATCTACTGTATATAGAGAGACATAAATTTTATACATATTTATAAAGTATTATTTATTTTAAATGTATTTTTTCCAAGATTTTCTCTCTCCCTTGCATGAAGTCAATATGATCTTTTTTTCCCCAGCTATCTCTGGAAAGAGTTCAAAGATGGAAAGGTCTGGAAAGAACTCAGTTGCCTGCGGTCTAGCATTGATCAAAACTCACCAATGTCTGGTTCTAAAAATTGTAATAATTGCAAACATACTACCTCAGATGTTGGTTTATATTGAACTCAGTGGTCAGTTGGCTGTTCCATTGGATGCTTAGATAAGAAATATAAAGTGTCAGACACATATTTCCTTTGAGGTTTGTGGCTGTAACATTGACAAATATTGACCTTAATGTCAAAGAAAAATAATTATCAAATGAAAATTTTATCGGTGGCCAATATTTACATTATTACAAAATGTTCTATAAAATGTATTACTTTAAGATTGTAGTGTAAGCTTCAGAATAGCTTGCAGTTATGCTTTTGCACCTTAGGACATACTTGTGATTTTTCTATGAAAAATAGTATTATAGGAAATCAGTTGACATTTTTTTTTATTAGCTTCCTATGAGGCCAACATTTTGAAAGAAAATGGATGCATATTATTCATTAGGCTACATTATTTTCAACCTAGGTAAATTTGATAAGATTGGGGCCATAGTCCCTTTATAAGAAAAGAAGGAAAACGATTCCTTATTGTTTCCTTATCATATTACTTCCTGAATGAGAGACTCAGGAATTCTCTGATTCCTTATGAAGATCTAGTTGATTTGTCTGTGTTGAGGGGAAAGGAAAGACTGGCTTTTTATTTAAGTTCAATATTCCTGTGGTTCCTAAGAGTCTAGTTCCCAGTATTCCATCTGTCATTATCCATTTAGGTATCAATCAGTCTCATTTTGCTCTAAGAAATTGATTAAATTGCCTATGTCATAATTTCATTTGAGTTTAACAGTTTAAGCTATATTGTCACTAGTGTCATTGTCATCCAAATACTTTCACAACTATTTAACTGTATTTGGTTCCATGTTTGGGGGTCTAAAATTAAGTAAAGTGATATGGTCTCTGCCCTCTAGGAGATTATAATCTTAGGAAAAATTGGTTAAGGCAAACTGGCAGACCTCCATTTGATTTTTTTCCTGAGACCTAAGTCTCTATCTCCAGATTTGCCTTTTATTGGAAGAGGTGTGTGTGTGTGTGTGTGTGTGTGTGTGTGTGTGTGTGTGTGTGTGTGTGTGTGTGTGTGTGTGTGTGTGTATGCATGCACACATAAAGTTTTGGATCCATATCTTAAGTGGAAATACTTTATTAGTCCACAGACCTGGCATGCTTGATTGACTTAAGAAAAAAAAAAGATGGTAGAAACATTTTCACAATTTGCAATTCACATCTAACTCTAAACTCAAGGTTTTGCCCAGCACACCACTCCTGACCAGGGAGAAGTGTCGGGAACACAGGAAGACACCTGTTTCCCCAATGTCAACTTTTGCTTCTGGCCCAGCCTGATATTAACTTAATCCAGTTGCTTCTATGTGAGAGGCAAGCATGCCTCTTCTTCCACAGCATGGATGTGTAGATCATGAGGCACTAGTGATTTCTGTAGCCCTGGATCAAACAGAGAAAAGCTAAGAGGGATCTGAGGGGACACAGGACTTCTGCTCCTTATCTCCCTGTCTTCCCAAACACAGCCACCTCCAGACTGTGCGCGTTATTAAGAGCTGTCATTTTTCTTTCTGAACAAATCGCCTCCATACCGTTTGCACTCGAGGGTACTGGAGAGTGTCCTGCCTATCTCTGTACATTAAATAACCTTATTGTGGTGCCGAGCCTGGCCACGTCTCTCCCTTTCTCTGTGGCAGGTGTATTTATCATTTTCCCCACGCTGACATTCGTAGCTCCAGCTGCCAGACCAGGCCTGGCACCTTTCTCTCTGTAGATTAGTTTGCCTTCTGCAGGATTAAAAAGGTTTAGAGAGCCACTGGGAGTTGGCAGGAAGAGCCTGAGTTGTTTAGAAATGTCAGAAAAGTGTCAAGACTGCCAGTTTTCTGGGGGCTCCAATAGGGGGAGGAACAGAAGCACTTATCAGTCAGATTCTAGCAGACAAAACACCACGAGAAAGAGGCAACAAGGATCCCTAAGATAATAAGAAATTCTTGTCTTATATTCTGAGAAGAGCAGAAAGAGATAGAGGGAGGAGGATGGCGGTAGGGATGAAGAACTCAGCTTTTCCACCCAGCAATTGAAAACTGACAAATCAGACAGCCCCATACATCACACGCCAGTGTCACTATTCAGTGTTCCAACCTTGTGGGCAGCAGCCACGGGAGAGAAGACAAAGCAGGAGATGGGATGCTCTGAAAGCACACATGTAGCTCATGCATTTAGCAGCATCTCACTTTCCCATTTCACTTCCTGCTTATATTTGGATTTCTTTGATTATTTGTGGAGGAGGGAGCTTTTATCTTTGATGTGTTTCCTTGGAGAGAGGAGACATTCCCCAGGGCTCAGACAGAAGCCTTGATCTCCCGAAAACTCTGTGCAGGTGACACAGGAAGTGTCTGAGTGATATTTTTTAATGCTGGATCTATTGTATGCACCTCAACTGCTGGGAACAAAGAGGAATTGTTGTATCTGAAAACCCTTAGAGCTGGATTAAGCATGAAAAACGAATCAGAGAGTGTTATTACCGCATGGTATATATGGACATATTGGCTACTCAATCCTGCCAATGTTTTGTGCCTTCATGGATGTATTCTGACGATCCTTTGAAAAGGGTGCAGCACAAAAGGGCCTGAGGCCTGAGAAACCTGTCAAAGAACTTCCTCGGGTTTGGCTGAATTTAGAGCGAAACACTCAAGTCATTTGGCAGATCTCCGCAGAAATGATTTCCACCATGCCGTGTGCCAGCTTATGTCGCACTTTGGGACCTTCTTAGGTAGAGAAGGAAGATGAGCAAGGTTTTTGGCTTTTTCTTCACGGAATGAAGCGTGGGAACAGCCTTAAATTAGCAAAAGCAGAAAGAAGAGATGTAGTCAACCTCTTGGGCTTTTTTCCTTGTTTGAATTATGGGTTGGTTGATTTATTTGTAGTATGGGCAGTGGTTGGCCCAGATGATTTTTAAGGTTCCTTCTAACATAAAATCCTATAATTCACTGATTGAATTCACATCCCTGGCCTTAACAGCTGGACTAGGCTGTTCTCTGTGCCTAGGTCCTGTTTAAAGGTGTCATCAAGGAAGAGGTAAAATTATCTTCTCTGCTATGATTCGTTCTTAACCACACGCTGAGAATTCAGGGGCCAGTGTCGGGGACATCTAAATATCCCAATCAATAAGAAACTTCCTTTTGGTTAAAGTGTTCTTTTCAAGTGTAGCAAAAATTAATCACTTCTTCTTATGGAAAGCAGATTTTTAAGGGGCTGCAGGCATGTCTTCTATCTGAGAGAAAGAACTGGATCTTGTCCTCTCAGGATAAATCCCGACTCCTATTAAGTTCTTTATTTCCTTACATGTGTGAAACCTCATCCACCAATGTACCTTCATTCTCTCCTTCTGCACTGGATGTCTCCCCTTGGTCTCCCTTGGCTGCGCCTTTACCCAGGTAGCTCTACCCAGATCTTTCCATCTTATATTGTTTTCACGTATGCATCAACATGTTAGGAACAAAACATGGGACAGGACAGCAAAGGTGCCTGTTAAATTGCTCTCGTGCAATTTAATTTCTAATATGCCATGGGGGTGGAGAAGGGATTCCAGGGTGAGAATGATAAATGATAAGCATGTTCATAAACAAGAAGCTTTAATATAATAAGGTCTTTAAAGACAATAAAATTAGGTGATAGGATAGAGAGTGAGTGAGAGGTGGGCGGGGAACTACCTGAGATCATGAGGAAGGTGTTTCTGAGGAAATGGGGTTTGAACTGAAACTAGAAATTACAGGAAAGATCCTGTCTCATAAAGGTGCATGAATGTAAAAGCACTTAAGGCAAAGGGAGTAGGAAGTGCCAGACCCATAAGGCCAGCAGGAGGTTGGCTCTGAGAAGAGAAAGGAGGCCAGTGTGGCTGTGTTACAGTGAGTAATAGGGAGTGTGGTAGGAGACAAACACACAGATAGGCATGGCTTTGTCATGAGCGACTGAGGGCTTGGCAAACTGTGGTTAGGATTTGGAGGATGCCCTTGGAGGATTTTAATCAGGAGGTAACATAATCTGATTTATATTTTAAAAAATCATCCTTGCTGTGGTGAATAGATTGTAGAGAAGCAAGAGTAGGAGCCAGAGGTTGGTTAGGAGGCCACCTCAGTAGATCAGGTGAGACATGACAGTGGGCTGGACCTGGGCCGTGAGAGTGGCATGGCGATGGACAGAGAGAGACAGATCAAGACATGATTTTAAGATTAAATCAACAGTTTGGGATGATAGATCAAACCTGTCAGATAAAGGAGGAGAGAGTGCTGAGAACCACTTCCAGATCTCTGGCTTGAGTACTTGAGTACCTGGGGGTGAAAATGACTGAGATGGGGAGAGCTGGGAGAGAAACAGGTGTGAGTGATAATGAAGGGTTTGTCTTTGGCCGTTTTCTTTATGTTGCATCCATTTCAAATAAATATTATGGTTTCTATCTGGGGGCAGGGGAAACACCTCTCCTTTCCTGTTTCCCTGTGGAGGGACTTCCAATCAGGCTGATACTGTCGTCTTCTCTCTGCTGTTCACTCATACCTCCCCTGGGGGAGATGTGATGTCAGGTAACTGGTGTTCTTGAACGTATAAAACACTGGAGGGTTGTGTTTGGGTTTGGTTTTGTTTTTTGATAAACACGGAGCTTTCTGATACTTACCCAAATCAACTGATCCACTCTTGAATAGCGTGGAGCAGTATATGTATCGAGATAATGCTTTTATTTTCTACATCATGACATTTCTTGAAGAACGCAGAGCTCAGCACAAACAATGGTTCTGATACCATCAATAAGAAGGATATTGAAATGCACTGCTCCTTGAAAATTGAAACTGGCAGCATTTTTTAATATGCTTCTAAAGGATAGTGACCCAGTGACTTGCTATCAATATCGCATTATTGCTATTACCAAACACTTCCAATTACAGAATACCATCTGGATCTCACAGTCAACTTTTAAGATAAGCAGGATGTGCATTTTAAATTCACAACTTGTACAGATGAAGTAACTGAGGCTCAGAAGGAAGAAGTGGCCCAAAGTCACAATATTAGTGGATGGTTCAGCGAGAACTTGAACATGTGCGTCTTACACAAACACTCTTTCAATGCATTGTGTAGCAGATTTACAAACTTGTGATTCGTAGTATCACAGACTAAATTAATCAGACCAGGGAAAATTAGTGCCGGTTTTTACACACACACACACACACACACACACAGGTGCACATGCACACACAGAGACATAGGCAATTTATGGGACCAAAAAAGGACAACATTTTTCTTCTGGTTTTTTAATTTTGCTACATTTAATATTTATGTTAATTTTTGTTTCTTGGTGAAATGTCAGAACAGAGGCAGCAGCTAAATGAAATCAAATGCTGCCGCTACCTATTTTACAGAATTCCCCATTTTTTATCTAGAACCTTGGCATTAACTAGAGGTAGCCAAATGCCACATATAATGGGGGGGGCGGGAAACCTTTTCAGAAATATCTTATCTCACCCATTTCTTTTCTCCTTTTTGTTTTTGTCCATGTCCCAAACTCTTTTAAATACCAAATCTCTCTGTGTGTGTGTGTGTGTGTGCGTGTGTGTATGTGTGTGTAGGGGGGTGATTTCCAGTGGGAAACGATTTGGGATTGAAGGTTTTCTGTCTCGTGTAAAATCAGGATAGCAGCCAGTGGAATGGGAACTTTGGGGATATAGGAATGATGTGGTTAGTATTTCTGGCCATCTCGAGTCAGGCCTCACAAGTCCTCCGTGAGTCCCTGCCTAGTGCCCCTTGCTCATCTTGTCCCAGCCTCCTGGAATGTCTTTCTCCGGGTGACTGGGGTAGTCTTGGACTGTGTTTTATGCATCAGATACCAGATTCAATCTAGGGCTGCTGCAACAAAGTTCTACAAAATGACTGGCTTAAACAACACAACTTTATTGTCTCACAGTTCTGGAGGCTAGAAGTTTGAGATCAGGATAGCAGCAGTGTTGGTTCCTTCTGAGGGCTGCGAGGGAAAAATCTGGTCCAAGCCTCTCTCCTTGGCTTGTAGATGGCTGTCTTCTCCCTCTGTCTTAACATCATCTTCCCTTTGTACCTTCTCAAAGGAATGCGTTGGTCTCTGCCGCCTCGTTTTTTTCCAATGCTATTCCATGTATTCTCTATCCCTACACCTTTTGTGAGAGCTGGGAGATGGTCTGTTTTCTTCAGTTCCTTCATGCCCCAATCTAGAAGAGTGCTGCCCATGTAGAAGAGTTCAAAGGAATGACTTAGTGAATATCCACAATGAAACTCTTACGTAGGGTCTTTGAGAGCATAAATGGAATCTCTTTGGTGTTACTGCAGTTCCTAAATATTGAATTGGGCATCCTAACACTTGAAAGCCTCTCATCAGCTAAGAGCTCCCAAGTATTATTTGCTTAAGTATATATATATATAGATTCAAAGGTAGACCTCGCAAGAATATATGAGTTTTGTAGCAAAGGTTGGGACTCTAGCCTGGTTTATTTTATTTCATACTCTTGTCTCTAATTCTGATTTACTTCCAGTCAGAGCATTGATTTATTTTTTTTAGTCTCTTCTCACTTTGTTCTTCATAAGCCCTTTGTTGGTTTTCTAAAAGTTATTGCCACTGAATTAGATTTTAATGGAGTTAATATATCAGTATGTTATTTAGGGTTTTAGTCTGTGATTAATCCTAGAAAAGCTGGGTGAGTGCCTTACCAGAGGGCTGTGTATTCTCCAGGTTGTGGCATTATTCATGTCAGATGCAAAAGGACAAATACAGAGCGGCAGGAAAAAATGAGGCCGGGAAATGGGGAATCTGGGCTATGGTGCTAGAAGCCAAGGGGTAGATTTTTTTCAGGGGAGCTCAGTTTTCAACTTGAGGGTCTCTGGTAGATTTTAACCCTGTGGTAACTAGGATTATGATGTTATTTATTTCTGATCTATGTTTAATGATGAATTAACAGATTTACCTTTATAATCAACTATATATTATGTTTAATCTAAGCAAGGGGCAGATCATTAGGTTATGATCCAAGACACACCGTTTATTTGTGCCTCTCTCTACTTGCCGGATGAAAAGGGGCTTAACTTCTATACCACTCCTATAAGTAATATGCAGGGCAGTTAAATCTGCTCCCTGATTTTCATGCGCATGCTATCAGATGTACATTAAACTCACTCTGCAGTATCTCTGTGTCCCCTTTCACTAGGTAACTCCGCCTCCCTCTATTGCTTTCCTGTTTCACAGGCAGAGGACACCAACAGGAAATTTACCTGTTCCCCTCTTAAACACAGGTGGCAACAAAAACTTGAGAATGGTTATATGGGCAATCCCCTCTACATTTTTCTATCGAAAAGATGGCCTAAGAAGTTGGAGATTCTGCCAGTCTGGGCTATGATGTCAGCATGTCCTCCTGGATATGTTTTATCTACCAAGCACATGGCTGGCAATGTTATTTCCTCCTTCAGCATTTCTGGGTCCAGTGTGGGATAGCAGTGTTTTTTGTTTTGTAGCGATACGCAGGCCTCTCACTGCCGTGGCCTCTCCCGTTGCGGAGCACAGGCTCCGGACGCGCAGGCTCAGCGGCCATGGCTCACGGGCCCAGCCGCTCCGCGGCATGCGGGATCCTCCCGGACCGGGGCACGAACCCGTGTCCCCTGCATCGGCAGGCGGACTCCCAACCACTGCGCCACCAGGGAAGCCCCCAGCTCACATTTTTTAACCAGCAAAAATACCCTGCAGTTCTAGGTTACTTTGACATAGGTAATTCCTCCGAGCTTAGATTTTACGCTTACTGTTCCCCAAATTTGCTCTCGTATCCCACAGGTTTCTGCCTTTTGAGCTTTTAGAGTCTTAAATTTCTAATATAACCAGGGCACTGAAGTCCTTAGCTTAGAAGGTCACAAACTGTTGTAGGACAGGGTGGGAGGGGATATGTGTGTACGTTAGTAGGGTTGGGTGGAGTTATAGTTAGTGAAATAAAGCCTTGAAGAATTGTCCTATGATGAGTAGAAGAAATGGTGCTGAGTATCAATTACAAAGGCACTAGCTAATACCTGACTGAATCTGTGTCAGAACAGGACAAGAGTCTGAAAAGGGAGGAGAATTGTAAAACGTTACAGAAGGATAATGTTTGTTCCCTCATCTTTCTGCCTTTTTATGTGTATTCTGGAGCCATGTGAAGCAAAAATAAATAAAAATATTTAACCAGGGTTTCACGTACCATGTCCTATGTTTTTTTGCGGTTAGGTTTAATGTTTGGAATCCTTTACAGCAAGTCTTTACCAATGTCATACATCTGTCAGCAACAAATCCCTTATGAATTGCTTATGGGCATGAATGACAAACATTTTCATTTCATATAATCAAGGGCTTGAAGGGAAACTCAGGTGTCATCAAAACTGTCTGCCTAGCTGTGTGCAAACGTGACCATCCTTACAGAAAGCTGTGGACCTATGAGTATCTGGACTGTTTTCAAAGGATGGGGACGTTTCTCCCTTGAATAAATCTTTCCTGCTGTTTAACAACCTTTACAATTGGGACGTGCCTTCTCATAAAGAACTTGCTTTTAAAATTGACCAGAGTTTTTCCATTTTGCTGGAAGAAATAGACTACTTTGTATTGTTTGACCACACACTAATGCTTTTGCAGCAAAGGAATTCATTGTACGGTGACTGCACCACTGGTGTGGGAGATATTTCTTCCGTGCAGTGGTCTCGTCCCTCCTCTAACCTCTGCAATTTCCAATAGGATTGTCCCACAGATACTTTTCCTGTTCCCTTCTGGGTTACAGTACATCACACTAGATGGCAGTCACACCCCAGTTTGGGATTCCATTTTACATCTCCCCCACACACAACCTTTTCTTGTCCAAAATAATATGGAATAAAACATGCAAATAAAATCTGTTCATTTTGTACAGGGTTCATTCAGAAAAGCTGGTATACAATTAGAGCGGATAAGGAAAAAAATATGTTAAACGATATTGAAAACTCACACATTGGGGGGGTTGTCTGGGGGGTGGGGATCCTCTAGTTTGTTTCTTTGTTTGTTACTGTTTTTCAGATTTAGTTTAATTACAAAAGGAAATTTCTTGGGCTAAAAATCAAAGCTTATGTGAGAAGGTAAAAGTGTATTTCTGAGAAAAGAAAATTCAGCCATGCCAGTTGCTTATGTTTTCTCAAATCCTGTGCTTCTTCCAGCAGACTGGCTGTGCTTTTATGCAACATTAACCTGGATTTTCTAGACAGAGACCATCAGATGCAAGCTCAGAGCCCTATGTGAATCGTCCATTAACAGTGAGTAGAATGATTGGAAGGAAAACAAAACCAAAGCAAAAGCTCCTGATACAATAAAGACCCCTTTTCATTGTGCTTGTGTAAATCTGGAGACGTGCTGAGGATTTGGAGGGAGACAAATTCAGTTTCTGTAAAATATTCTTGGTCAGCTAATCCAGAGCCCCAGAATACCCTACTAAGTGGAAACCATCTGAGAGAAATTGTGCGAGAAATGGCCCTACTCTGATTCCACTAATTCATTTTGCATATAAAGTAGTAAAAAGGTAAAATGTTTTTATCAAAACAGACTTGGCAAACATTTAACTTGATGTTACAGGAATGTTATTTTTTCCCTCTCACAGTTGACAGCCCTAGGCTGTGGAATTCATAGGCACTATGCTCTCATTTTTTAAAAAGCATGTAATCACCTTTTAAAGGTTACTAGGGAGAAAACTGAGGCAGCATCCTAAAGAGCAGCGTGAATTCACGAGCAGATATGAAGAATGTTACTCAGCCTGCATGTGAAAATGCTTAATGCATTATTTATAGATGTTGTTTTACCACGGAGATCAAGGTCATGCATTGGACTCCCAGGCAATGGGTTAAGTCTTGAGAGGCCATTCTGATAATCCTGGCTGACAGTTTCTTGGATAGAGTTGGTGAACTTTGAGTTAGATGTATTTTCCAACTTGGAAGGAACAGTGAAAACTTTTTTTTTTAATTAGCCAGCTACTCACTTATCCAACTTGATCACAACTCATTAATTTTGATCAGAAACAGTGCGTGGGGTTGGGGGGTGTTGCTATGTTCACATTTTCTCTCCCTAAATTCTATGAATCATTCTACTAAGAGAAATACGCAATTAACCTTGCCTTCTGCCCTTTGCCAAAGTTGTTTCCATATATTCCAGTGTCCAGAGTAAAGCAGACTCAATGATAGTGTGACTTATAAGAAAATACTGGAATCCTAGGGCATTTACTTTAAAATTTCCAATGGAAAATTACTTCTAAATATTTCTAAATGCTTATATATGTGTGTGTGTGTAAAATATTGCAGAATTCCGTACCTTTAGGTGGTTACCTATACTGGGCCATTTTGTTATATGTGTGTCCCTTGGATTCTCCTGTATTATACAAAAGATGTAGACCTGCTTGTTCAAGTAATCTTGAGACATGATATTGAGGTCCTGAACCTCTTCTAGCATTAAACAGGCAGTGGCATATGGTGGGAAGATTAGGGGGAGTGAGCCACCCCAGTGCAGGCAATAAGGGGGTAACATTGTCTGCAGAAAATTTAAAAACAATAGGAAACCTTACTAAAAATAGGTCTGTTTTTATTATCATCATGCACCAACAATTCTAAACAAGGTCAGTAATAAAATAACCCTATGTGCCAAGCAGATCCTTCCTTCTCCCTGTCTCCCCTAGAAGGATCCTGAAAAAGGGAAAATTCTTGACGCCATCATATAAGCACAATGTAAAACAAAACAAAACAAAAGCAAAAAAGTTCTCTCATTCTTCCTTTTAATAATCTTTCCCTGTTCTAGTCTCCTCTATTCCCTTCAATTTTGATTTGAAGTTTTCACATATTATTCTTGTGAAAACGAAGGATTTTGTGGCCATTATTACTTTCCATGAATACTGAACATTTTTAGATTGATCTGGGCTTTCCTTGAAATCTTTACTCCTTTCTATCTTTCCCTGCATCCGGGAGCAGTAGATCAGAAATCAGTCAAAATAACAGAAATCCTTCATTTTAACAAAATACTACAAAGTCAAAACATTCAGGAGGAAGTGTCCCTATTGAATAGGCAATAGACTTCAGGATAATAAAAGGTGGCAAAGGGCCTTCTGTGAGAGGACAACTGGCAAGAACTTATCACCAAAGCCCATGGGAATCAGGATGGTGCAAAGCAAGCATCTCAGGACATCTCTGTTTTGAGTAAACACCTCTACGTCGAGATGTTTCCAGACCAATTAAAAAGATCAGAGATTGAATTTATAGTAAAACCAATGTATGAATGGAAAGCAGTGTTGCAATCATTTGTGCATCCTGGGAAGGTATGTGGATAAGATCCACTATTAGAAGCATAGATTTTAAAGTGAGAAAATCTAGAGTTTTAGTCCCAGCCTCACTGCATACGAAATGTATGCCATTGCTTAGGTTTCTCTTTAAGACTTGGTTTTCTCACCTCCTAAATTGGTATAAAAATAATAATAATAATATACTATGGGGTCACCATTAGGTTTAAATGATATGATGTAAGTAAAATGTTCCATTCTCGGCACAGAGAAAACTTTCTATTCTTCTCAGTTATTTGATTCCATGTAGAATTTTATATGCACAGTGGGTGATAGAATAATATTTCTCTTTGGCCTAGACTAAGTACCAATGAAGTCAGTCGTGGGTTCGTTAAGGCTTTAAGCAAACGGTCACTCAAGCGCCTCATTTTATCCTTCTATATTTACTTACTTTCTCACACATCAGTCCCAATTCTTTAATCCAGCTCTAGTTATTTAGAAGGCATACCAGGCCCTCTCACCAGTGTATAAATAATATTATACTCCTAACATGAGTGGTGAATTTTCACCAGAAAAAGATCTGTATGGACTAAAGTAAGCGAAGTTCCTATGACAGGGAAGCGCTTTGAGGTCAGTCTCACAGAATAGATTGGGTTTGAAGAGACGGGAGCAGAAAGATGGTTCTACCCAGGGTTAGAGGAAGAGCGTGAGCAAAGAAATGGAGGGAGGGAGAGATTGTGCACCGAATGAGAAGGGAACCAGCATCCTTGGTGTGGGGAGATGTGTCATCACATAAATCAGGTTGGCTAGGGAGGCAGGGCTGATCACACAGACCCTTTATTGCTGGACAGAACGCTATTGACTTAAAGCAGGAAGCCACTTGGAATTTGAAATTCATATTTTGGGCTGAGATGCAGTGTGGGAACTGAGGCTAGAGTTGGAGCTAGAAGTTCTGGGTAGGGTTGGCAACTGCAGCTGTGGTTGGGGTTAGGTTTGGGGGCCACTCATGCATAAAAGTGAAAATATATACATAGATGGATGCATAAATTTCAGAGGATGCAAAGCCCTTGAAGCTAAGCAATGGATTTCTGTTTAAGAGCCTCTCTCTCTCTCTCTCTCTCTCTTTATATACGTATATGCATATATATGTATGCATGTATGTATGTGTATATATATGTATTTATGTGTATATGTGTATGGATATATGTAGCTATGTGTCTATATAGATATATGAATACAATATATATATATACATATACATATAGGCAAAGCAGTGACTGATCCTATTATAGCTGTCTATTTGTGTGCTAAACTGAATGATAAAAAATAACTAACATTTATTAAGTTCAGGCACAGTGCTAAACACTTCCTGTAAGTTATCTAATTTAATTTAAATCTAATGGAAATGGAAAAGAGCTATTACAGTTGGGGTGAAAAGGAGACTGGGATCAAGGAAACCAGCTAATTAGCTGTTGCCAAAATCCGCATTTGAATTGATGAAGCTCTGGAGTATGGTAAATAGACGTAGGAAAGGAAAGGAAGAGGAAAACATGAAAAATATGAGAAAGGGAGACATGATATCACTTTGAAAGAGACCAGGTGGAAGGGTTTTTAGAGAAGAAACATTGGAAGATGTTTGTAAATTTCATAACTTGGGGAGCTACCAGAACAAGAGAGGTAATGAAATGTTTGTAAACTGCAGTGTAGTTATTAATGTGAGATGTTATTATATTATTTTACCTATCCGTGCAGTTCTGCAAAGAGCATACTTGACTTCCTGCTGCACATTTTCCTCTGCTGTGTGATCTGCCTTAGATAATATCCTTCCAGCCCTTCTCCGACTTTGTCTTCCTCTTGTTTTCAAGCAAAGGAGAGAGAAAACCCAGCTACAGACTGACTTGCTTCAATGACATCAAACCCCATGACTGTCTCTCTTCCCATCAGGACATGGTTACCCTATTTTAAATCACCATTGAAACAAAATAGACTAGGTTGTAGAAACAGTGATGTCCTCAGAAAAACATTTCACTGTATCATTTTTTGAGGCCAACATTGTAATAAGTGGTTTGGTGAAATCAAGAAATATTAACAAGTCCAAACTGAGATAATGAAATTATGATTTATTTTTGTTCAAATCTTCCATTCTCCCTTCTTGTTATTCCTCAACTGGGATTCTCAGATAGAAACATCATGGCATTGCTACGCTTTGCAGAATAAGACTGACATTTAACTAAAGGAGATAGTACATGTGTAGAGTTCAGGGATGATATAGGGGTGGGAATGATTTTTCCTAATGTGGTGATTTTTGAGGAAGAAAGATAACTGTTTTAGTGAGTCAACTATGTGTCAGGTGTCATATGACAGAATAGTCCTTTGGTACATAAAAGACATCACGGATCCCTTTGGCCTTTTTATCCTAGTTTTTCCTTCACTACAAGTTCAATTCATATTTTAGAACTACCAATAGAAGAGTTTTAGAAAATATGGCTAGGGAAAATTCAAGACCATGTCTTAATTGTTCTCTCACTAGTATCAATTCATATTTGAACAGTTTCATACTACTTGCAGAATTTATGTTCTGTGCAGCAAAGGGGGAAGTTTAAACAATTTGAAATGACTAGATTTATACTGGAAGATAGAAAAATCTAGGCATCCAGGTACATAGCATTTTTATTGTAATTTGTTAATGGGTTTATGAAAACTTAAAGGTTCTGGAGATTTGGGGATTCTCAAAGTGTTAGGGATTAAGCCAGAGTTTCCTCAATCTAATGAAAATAGGGTGGTCAGGATGAAACTCAAGAAGAAATGAAGAAGGTGATTTGAGCAGAGAATTGAGGGAAATGAGGGATGAGTCATGGGAACATTTGAGGGAAGAAGATGCCAGCGAGAGGGAATCTCCAGAGGAAGGTCCCAAAAAAGGAAATGTGTCTGGATGTTTGAAGAAGGACAAGGAAGCTGACATAGAGTGAATGATGCTAGAGTAATAAGCAATGAAGTCAAAGGGTGGGAGTGAGATAGTGTGTTGGAGTATGCCATTGTGAGAAATCATAAGGATGTTGGCTTTTATTTTGGAGGAAATTTTCTGCTAAAACCCACTGCAAATAAGTTACCAAAATCATGTCATTCACATCCTTAGACTTAGATCTGTAGCAGAGATGATACTTCTTTTCATAAAGAGCTAGATAATAAATATTTTAGGTTCATGGGCCATGTGGTATCTGTGCTAACTCAACTTCACTACTGTAACCAAAAAGCAGCCATAGGCAATACACATAAAATAAGAGTAAATAAAATTTTATTTGCAAAAGCAGGCAAGCAGCCCACAGGCTAGTTTGCTAATCTGTAACCTAGAGGGTTAGTCTGGTTTCTTTATATTTCTTCCAGGAAAGTTAAGCTAAGGGGAAATGTAGAAGAAACTAACATCGATTGACTATTATGTACCAGAATGTGTCCTAGGCTTTATATATACACACAGTTATCTATTCCCATTCCTATTATTAGAGACTTGTCCAGGACAGTTTTATCTCTCAGGAAAATAACTTCAATATCCTCGTCCCTAATTCTGCTTTGCTTGTACACTTCCTCAGTTCATTCTGCCAGGATGGATTTTAAAAACATAGTCATGCCAAATTTTTTTTTCTACTAATGTTGAATGTACAAGATCACTCTGGCAGACTGAATTGAGGAGGTGTACAGGCAAAGCAAATCAAGGACAAGGTTATTAAAGTGATTTTCATGCCAAACATTTAAAGAAAGAATAACACTGATTGTATACAATCTCTTCCAGAAGACAGAAGAGAAGGGGTCAGCACCCAGTTCATGGTAGAAGATCTGCATTACTCTGATATCAAAACCAGACAAAGACAGTAAACGTAGGAAAACTACAGAACAATACCTCACATTAGTATAGACACAGAAATTATTAACAAAATATTAGCAAATTGAACTTAATAATATGTAAAAAGAATAATACACTGATATCAAGTGGAACTTCAAGAATGCAAGGATGGGGCTTCCCTGGTGGCGCAGTGGTTGAGAGTCTGCCTGCCAGGGCAGGGGACATGGGTTTGTGCCCCGGTCCGGGGGGATCCCACGTGCCGCGGAGCGGCTGGGCCCGTGAGCCATGGCTGCTGAGCCTGCGCGTCCGGAGCCTGTGCTCCGCAACGGGAGAGGCTACAGCGGTGAGAGGCCCGCGTACCGCAAAAAAAAATAAAAATAAAAAAAAGCAAGGATGTATCAGTATTTTAAAAATCATACAAAGTAACCTACAAATTAAGATTCAAAAGAAGCAAAAGCACTTGATCGTATCAATTGATGCAGAAAGAGCATTTTACAGAACTTAACACCCATTCATTATACAATCTCTCAGTAAATTTGGAATGGAAGAAAACATCTTCAACCCAATAAAAAGCATCTACATAAACCCTACAGCTAACATCACACTTAATGGTTGAAGAATGAATGCTTTCTTCCTTAGATAGGGAACAAGTTAAGGATGTCTTTTCCCCCCACTCATATTGATCATAAAACTGGAATCCTAGCCAATACAATAAGGCAATAAAATAAAATAAAATGTATGTTGATCAGAAAGAAAAAGTTTTCTGTCACTATTTGAAGATGACAATCGTATTTCCATATTCTAGCAATGCACAGTTATAAACTGATATTAAAATAGGATTCAGAATAGCTTTCAAGAAAGTGAAATACTTGTATAAATCTAATAAAATATGTATAGGATCTGTATAGTAAAAACTATACAACAATGATGAAGACAATCAAAGACCTAAATAAATTGAGAGAAGGAATATAGTCAGGGGTTGAAAGACTCAACGTGATACAGATGATAATACATCTCCACTGGATCTATAGGTTTAATGCAATTGTTAACACAATCCCAACAGGATTTTTTGAAGATATACATAAACTGATTCTAAAATGAAGATGGATAAGGCAAAGGAAATAGGGTAGCTAAAGCAATTTTGGAAAAGGAGAATAATGTTGGAGAAATCACAAAACACAATGTTAAGACATTTATGGCTACAGTAACCAAAACTGTGGTACTAGCAGAGGGGTAGACAGGTGGATCAATGGAACGGAACAAATTAATACAAATAGCTACAGCTGACTTTCAACAAGGAAGGACCGATCTTCACCCAGTCTGCCTATGACAGTGAATCGAATCTTTGTCCTTTAAGTTGATCACAGTATAAGAGCCTGATATTAAGTTTTTGATTATCAAGGCACCCATTCCAAAAGATATCCATCTTGAATAAACATATTGCCATCTGTATGACCCAGCTGCTAATAAAACAACCAGATAAGGAACTAGGCTGCCTCCACCCATGAAGTTCTCCTTTCAGAAAATGCTGGGTGTCCTAAATAACTGACTGCTTAAGTGACCCTGCCTCCACTCTCCCACACCCTAGTTCCTTCTCGTCTGCTTCAAATTAGCCAATAATGAATGACTTTGAGAAACCCCAGACTTCCCAGCCTCACACCCTAATTAAGGCAGAGCCTCAGGTTCACAATCTCTCTCTCTGCCCATGAGATCACTGTATGACCCTTGAGCATGTCTGTACCCTCCAGAACCTGTGAGTAATAAAGATTGTTCCTCAAAGTTCCCTGAAGAATTTTTGCAGAAGTGCTTCTTGTGATCATAACAAAAATATTGGCCCCAATAGGGGAAATGTCTGTGGGGACTCACTGTGAGTAATATGGGCCCAGGCGTTCCTAGCTGAGAGCATACATCCATAGGCTGAGACTGACAAAGTCTCAGTTTTGGGTCAAGCCCCAAACTAGAGTCATCATTGATTTTGCTCTTTCTCTCGCACCTTTGCCTAATTTGTTAGAAAACCCTGTCAAAGCATATCCAGGATCTATTTCTCACGTCCTTTGCTGTTAGCACCACAGTCTGGAGCATCATCACCTCTTATCTAAACTGTTGTCATAGAAACTGGCCTCAATACTTCTACACTTTCCCACTCTATAGTCTATAATCCATACAGTTGCCAAAGGAGTTATTTTGACAGTTAAGACATTGTATCAATCCTTGACTCAAAGTCTTCAAATGGCTTTTCATCTCACTAAGAGTATAAACCAAAATCATGATCACGGGGTTAAAAATTCCTGCGCGATCTGATCTGGACTCCACTCTCACTCTGCTCTCAAATCCTCTCTCTCTCTCTCTATCTCTTTCTCTTACTGACTCTTCTCCAGTCCCACTGCATTTCTCGATGTTTCTTGAACATGCCAATTATATTCTAGCCTCACAGTTTTTGCACTTGCTGTTTCTGGTGCTAGAAACTGTCTTTTCCCAGAGCTCAAAAAAAAAATTATTCCCTTAACTTCCTTTGGGTCTCTGCTAATATGGTATCGTAGCAGAGAGACCTTTCCTAACCACGTTATATAAAAAAACAACCTGCCCATCCCTGGCATTCCTAACTTCTACCTGCTTTATCTTTTCCTTTCTTCTTGATATATACAACCTACTAATGAATTATATTTTTTCTCCTTTATTAAATTATTCCATAAGTAGAACTTAACTTTCATGATGGCAGAGATTTTGTCTGTTTTGTTTGTTTATTGCTATATCTCCAAAATCTAGTACAGTTCCTGCCATACCATAGGTACTCAATACATAAATGTTTAATGAATAAATTGTATAGCCTTGATGTAATTCAGAATCTATAAATATACTCGATAAACAATGAAGCGCTGCTTTCCATGAATATGTTTTGAAAGTACTTTTAATAAACAATTTAGGTTGCATAAAGTATTGCTATTATTGTTCTTTTCATGTCTTTAACACAAGCCAATTTTTTTTTTTTTTTTTTTTTTTTGCGGTACGCGGGCCTCTCACTGTTGTGGCCTCTCCCGTTGAGGAGCACAGGCTCCGGACGCGCAGGCTCAGCGGCCATGGCTCACGGGCCCAGCCACTCCACGGCATGTGGGATCTTCCCAGACCGGGGCACGAACCCGTGTCCCCTGCATCGGCAGGCGGACTCTCAACCACTGTGCCACCAGGGAAGCCCAAGCCAATATTTTTTTGTCCATTCCTCCAAAGTTCTTTCTGGAGTAAATTCTTTATGAAGCTCTATAATTTTATCATTTTATCTTCTATGTTCATCATTTTATCTTCTATGATTTACCATTATTACACTTAGAGACTAGATTCCATGCTCAATAGGCCATCTATTTCTTTCTTAGTCTTTTTTCAAAAATTATTAAATGCTACTTCTGGTTGTGTGCTGGTTTTTGCCATGTGTTCCAACTAGCCAGTTTTAATACAAGTGTACATAATTCAAGGAGAAATCAATGTTTTGGATTTTTTTCCCATTTAAATATCTTTATTAGAGCTTTGACAAGATCATGTAGATCTTGACAAGATCATGCATTTTCCATTTTAAGAAGAAGTTACCAAATATTTACTCCAAATACCTCTTTCCTTTTTAATAAATTCAAAGACAAATATAAAACTTAAGGTCATAATTGACAATTGTTACAAAGAACTTGTGTCTGGAATCTTATAAACAGACTGGATAGTCTTTGACTTTTTATATGGCAGATCAAAATAAGCAAAGGGCTCAGACTACCTAAATAAGTTTATATAAGATCCATGATATGATTCTTCTCTTCATAATGATAATGAGAGTACTACAGTAAACAAAATAAGACAAAACAAAAAATAAACGTGTTAGCTTCATGATACCTAATTCTGTAGGAAATTACGATCAGCAAAAATGCTTCTTAAGCAAAGAAACATAGGGTTTACCCTTAAGTTGTCTACAATCTAGGTCATAGGAGAAACCAAACCCGCAGCTCCCACTGCTTGACAACAGATGAAAGAGAGACAAATTATTACTGAGTTTTGAGTTCCAAAGCCTCTTAGGGACATTGGGAACTTGCAGGGAATCCAGAGAAGAGCCACAGAGATGATTAGAGAGTGTAAAATGGGACCTTTGAGGATAGGTTAAAAGAATTGGGATTATTTAGTTTGGAAACAAGGTTATTTAAAAAGTGGTTTCATAATAGCTTTATGTTAGCTAATTGATGGTGGTGACTGACTATTCTCCAGCATGAGAAGAAATGGGCAAAATATGCTACCTGAGAGATTTGGGTTAAACATACAGTAAGGCGGAGGTTTCAAAGACTAAAGATAGAATGGATGGTCAAAGTATGATACTATGTTTTCTTTTTGGTTTATTTAATTTTTTAAAATAGAGAAGAGATTCATATAGCTAATGTGGAGAGAATGAAAATAAGTCATTTCTTTTAAGGCTTAAACACTGGATGACTTCTCAAAACATCTTACAGGTATGTGACCCTTGGACCTTACATAGCATTTGCCGAGTTTTACAATAAGTTTAGTGACAATTTTGAACAGAACATCCTGCACCTTATCCTCTCATCTTTAATTTTTGTATGACACTAATTATCTCTACAGAGTGAAATTTTAAGTGCTTGGTACTTTGTATCCACTTACAATGAGGCACACCAAACTATCACAAAGGAATGCACTGTTCGTTTTCCTTAGGAAGTATTTCACAGTTCATTGGTAGATGATGTACAGTCTTCTGGCATATGAAACCAGATTGGCAATAAAAATTACTTCCTCACGGATAACAATTTACCCTACATTTAGTATCTCCAAAAAGTTTTTTAGAAAAAAAACTGGAAGTAATCAGGCTGAATTTCACTTTTTTACTTCTTACTCATCAAAATAAAAGGAATAGCTAATGCAATGATTATGAAAATAAATTTTTTCAATCCAAAGGCAATAATTCAATTGAAAACTCATAAAAAGGGATACTGTGACACAATTCATCTGTCTCGAAGCTTGAATAATGTTTGATTTGTTCCAAACCAAATTTTAAATAGCCTAATAAGCAAACCCAAATTTATTTTAAAACCCAACTCTCATTGTTTGCCATTTCAGTGGGTTTTCTTCTTGGCAACAAAGAGCCAGAAGTCTTAATAAAGTTGGGAACTTACTTAAATGCAGTGATGAAGAAATTGGGCCAATGCTTAGGAAAACTGTTTGCCAAGAAATGTTGGAACAATCGCATTTTAAGTATTGTTCCATTTAAGAGGTGGAATTAAACTTCTGTGGAGCAAAACTGCCGTATACACCTTATCATTGGAGTGTGCTTTGCAGAGTTTTAAATGGAATTAGGGGTTTCTCATTAATGAAACAAATAAATTTGAATTTATTTCCTGAAAAGACAAGGTATGGATTCCAGTAAGAGTGTTTTAAAACACTTTTATATACTTACCTACATTACAGTATTTCAGAGTAATAGGAAAATTGGCCATCAAATGTTTCTTCATTAATTTCACACTGTGAGCATATAAATAAATAGCTAAGCTCAGGGCAGACTTTCTAAGTCTTTCAACCCCATCCATTTACCTGTTCTTTTAGCTTCATTTACTGTGATGTTGGAACCATTTATTTGACCACCTTTTTGGTACATGGATCAGTGCATGTTAAAGATAAAATTGTTTTTCATTGCATGAAATTGCTTACAATTAAGCTGGAAGAGAATTCTTAAAAAGAAAGAAAAAAAGAAAATGAAGCACCCTCACTCTACTGTTACCTGCTTCATATTCTTATATATTTCATATATCTTATTCTTAGATGTAAAGAAAAAGGTCACTCAGTATTAGGAGATTGAAATTGTCATGGTGGTGATGGGATAGATGATACTCTGAGATGGAAAGTTTAACTGACTCTATACTTCCGTTTACAACCTTCTTTTCTGTAGCTTCTGGTTGCCCAATTGCAAAAAGTATACTTCTGAGAAAATCGGGAGTTTTCTTCAAAAATACAGATCAATACTGGAGACATGATACATTCTGGATGGACACCTGCAATGAAATAACCCATTTAAAGACATTTTACTCTACATTAGTTGGAATACAAAATAAAAAGTCCATCTTGGTAAAATTATAATCACCAGCTTTTTACCTGTGAAGTTTTCAGAGATATGCTCTACCATTAAGTCTCTATTTAGGCAGAAATTAAATTTCCACCCTTATCAGCTGTGCAGGCTTCCGTGAGTCATGCCCACAGAGCTTAATCCAGACAGCAGTGTTTTGTCATCCACAAATCTCTTCTATTCTAATCTTTGGGCGTGTTTAGAAGTATGAATGTGGCATTTTCATAGGCCTGGCTACAAATTGGAGGCATACCATGCAGCAGAAAATACGAGCTCATGGAGAGGGGGAAAAGAGCTTAGGTATTTTATTCTAAATTGACAAATAGGATGCTTCTGATCTCAAAGGAATTCTTTGGCTCACTACTGAATTACTATTTTTAAAAATGTATAACTGAGACCCAAATTCAGATCTCTTAGGAAATAGAACTTCAGTATACTTTCTACTATTCACAGTAAGAATTAGCACCACTGAATTAATGCAAAATGAATTAAATAAAAAAGCCTCTATCCTTGGGAAACTTATGATGAAGGACATTGATTCAGAAAGAAACACAGAGGATAGGATGTCACTTGTTAGGTAGATACTCAAGGGAGAGAGCAAGTTGCAGTAATGTGTTTAGACTGAAAGTTTCCTGAGAAATTACCAAATATTCTTTTGATAGGATTTGATTTGGAAGTAATTCAGGTGATACCTAGATGTACAAGAATAGGAATTTAATGCACAGAGGAGAGTGGGGCATTGCAGGATTATGGTGGAAACAGAAAAGAAGCTTGGAAGATGTACATCAAGGACTGGAAAATGAGTAAGGGGAAGAGAATGGTTGTGCCCATAAAAGACAAAAGTATCCTGTCTTCTTCACTCTGTCTCTTAAAATAATGCTCATAGTATGTATTTAACAAATGTTCGAAGGAGAAGTACAAGGTGGTCTACACATGTGCTAAAATGTTTAGGAGCAAGTCCTGATGGGAAGGTTAGAAGTAAAACTTTCATGCTTTCATTAAATTCACTTGGGTGCAAAGTACATTATAACCATCATCATCTCCTGGCTGTTTTTGATTTCTCAATACACTTGGCATTAGCACATTACATTATCATGAATCTTTTCAGAAGAGTAGTGTTTGTAGGCATCCAAGGAAGTGTATGTGAGACACACACACACACACACACACACACACACACACACACACACACACACACACACGGTCTAAGAGATCCTTCTAAGTCTATGTCACCTTCAAACTCTATTTTTAATTTTTTTGGAGTAACTATGTTACTTATTGTATATGAATTGAGTTATGATGATGTAAAAATATATTTATAAGGATGGTGTGAGTAGAGTTGTATGTAAAAATCTTGGAAATAACTTATTTGGGAATATGGTGGTTATAACATATCAAGCCTTTTCAAATGCATTTATTTTATTCTATTTTTAAAGATTGCTTGTTATATTAAATACTTTAGGTAAGTTTGTAAAACCATTTATAATGAAATAAGTGCATTTTAGTGGTTGTTGATAATCTAATAAGCTTTGTCTATTTCATACTTTTTCTATCTATTTAATATCATTTATAACCATTCATTCTAGAAATTCAGAAAGAGTAATGAACCATTAAGGTAACCTGTCCCTTTCTGCTTTCTCTATACCCAACACTTGTATTTTGTTAATTCTTGGTTTCAATAACTTTAGTGTTGGTTCATCTGTCGTATTCTGTGGGAAAGTAGTCCACACACTGTTGGTTCTCAATGTCTAGATAATTTATTTTCTAATAACATTAGAAATTAGCCCTTAATATTTATAACAAAATATGTTGGTTGAAGTTTGTACAAAATATTCTCAATGGGAATAAATGTATAGTACATTTTGGATTTATATTTCTGAGCACCTGCAAAATACATGGCAATATGCTTTAAATTATTTCATTAACATGATATCTCATTGAGAGTTAGATCCTTAAAGCTCAGTTTTATTAGGATATATTTGTTTTGTTACTCAGAGTATTATATCTCCTATCAATCACCTGGTGAGGTAAAAGTATAAAACATTACTTCAGGGACCGTCCATCATTCTGCCTTCTAAATCTCTCATTACATGCATAGCACATTTGGATGGAGATATTGGCTTCTTGTTTTCACATGAGGTTCTATGTATTTATTTGTATTTGTCCTATCTTTGACATCAAACATTAATCACTACAAGGGTCACCCTCTCATGTTAAATAGCACAATTAGGGAAAATTTTCTTTTTCATACAAATGTAACTCACCTTAATACATTCTAAATGGAAACAAGCACACTGAGCCAAAATAAATTTGGGACATTCCAGATGATTTATTGACTTACATGATGTTTTGCATTCTTTTTGGAAAGCAGTTGTACTGTAGGGTTAAAAAGTTCTGCATCTACAGCAAGAGTCCCTAGGTCCCAATTCCATTTATGTGTCCTTTAGAAATCTAATGTGTCAAAGTTTCCTTATCTGTAAAGTGGAGCAAAAAATTATTGTAGATCATAGAGTTTTTATAAGTGTTAAATGAGATAGTGCATGTAGAACACAGAGTATCTAGCTCGTAGTTGGCATTCAGTAATTTTTTTAATAATAAAATAATACATTGCTGGTAATAGGCTTGGAGCTGTGCCATGCAGATCCCCTTCAAGGAAGGACTTGTGGCCCCACTGCACTTGGCTGGCAGTGTCTGCTGATATTGCTTCAGATGCAGAGAAATACCTCCTTGAAGCTCACATCTTTAGGGATGATATTGTCTTGCTTAGATGCATGGATTGACCAAGGACATGGAAAGGGTTGCAGAGCACTTTAAGGCATGTGAGTTTTCTACATTGTGACATAGTCATATTGAGCCAAGTGCTATGACATAGATTGCTATAAAATTATATAATATCATTTATCAACTATATAATCACCATTGTAAAATTAATTATGAAAAGAGGGGGAAAGCCCCATGTTATTCGTGGTCTTTGTTGATTATATTTTACACTTTTCAAGTCTTTTGTGAATCAAAGTCACTTCTTGTTGATTAATGTTTGAAAAAATACTTTGATACACTTTGATGAACTGAGCTGAAAATAATTTCTAGTTTTCCTGCCACTGATTTGTATTGGCAATTTTCAGTTGTTCTAGACATGGCTTTTTAAATTGCTTTTAGATTGAATGACAGTATTAAAAAAGAGGCTAAGAATCAAGGGCCAAAATATTTGTGGTTCAATCTCAATCATGTGACCAATTTGTGTCTCCTTTTTTCCTAGCCCTTGCATTCTAGAAGAGAATGTATAAAAAGACTTTTCTAAATCTCTAGATCAATTTGTAATATGAATGAAGAGAAATGATTGTTAGCTACAAGCCTTCATTCATACATTTGAATATACTGTGTGCTTTTTTATAAGTGAATTTTGTTCTATTTTCTATGAACATCCATATCTATCAAGGTGATGTTCATAGAAAATAGAGTTGTATCATATCTAGAGTTTATGAATATTGTTTCAACAGAACTAATGCCTATGGATTCTGTTCATTTTTTGGAGTGCATTCTCACTCTTTAGTCCTTTTTACATTTAAAATGTAAACTAAAAAAGATCACAGTAATTCAGTTACCATGGGTAAAATTTGTGCGTCTGAAAAAGAATGAGCTTATTGGTAGCTTAAGAGACAAAACTGATCCAGGTTTCAATCACGTAAGTCATTTCTCAGATGTGAAAACATATTTTAGAGACACTTGAACATCTTCCAGTTTCAAAGAGAAGCTGTGTGGGCAATGAGACATCCTGCCCATTAAATGTCATTTATCTCACTGTCCTTAAAAACTTTAACTCCGACCAAGATAGCAACATAGGTCATTCTTGACTTTGCTACCTCTCAAAGAAGAACAACTAAAACTATTCACGAACAAGATACCACTGAGAGAATCCTAGAATGTTAGGGTGAGGCTGAGGCACCCTCCCCCCATGCAGAGCAGAGACCAAGACAGACTGCATTAGAGGGCAAGAGAAGCAACTACATGTTGACCACATTGCACCTCCCCAAGAGCAGCTCAGCACCCCATGGAGAGCTCTGCTAAAACTCCTGTTCCTCCTGTGGGAAAAGATAGCCTAGAGGGGACAACCAGCTCCCTCCACAGACATTGTGGGTCTCTTTGTGGGAGCCCCTACTCTGATCTGACCCTGTGGGGATTTCAGGGGCATTCTTAGGGCTCAATCACTGGGAACCTGACTGTGACAGAGAAGAAGGCAGGAGTTTACAACAACCAGCATACAAATTTTGAGAGACTGACTTCATAGCTGCAGGGCCTAAGTAGTAATTCCCGCCAGCGGCTTTGCTCACCTACAGAACCAAGTTCGTGGTGCACTCTGACCAAGGAACTCAGGGATTCTCAAAGAAGGGGTTTTGCCAACCCTAGAGCCTGGTTTGCCCACACCCAGGCAAAAAGCTGAGTCATAGCCCTGACTGCTGTGGAAAGTGTCTCCCAGACACATTTGACCAGAGGTGTTGGCAGAGCACGTGGAAGCTGTGTAGTCCAGCAATGCTTGAGCCAAGAGGTAGGCAGGCAGGGTTGATCGCCTCCAGAGCAAAGCTAGTAACTGAAGTGGAGGGTTCTCATGCTACTCCAGGCAGAGGAATTAATTCATAGAACAGGCTGAGGATAGTGCCTGGCCTCTCCTAAACAGAAAGCCTGTTCAGAAAATTGAGTTACCTGGAGTGACCCCTCCCCTTCCTGCCTGGGCAAGGGAATCTAAGATAAAGCCACACCTTCTGTGGCTCCCAGTCCCATCTGACCAAAAGGGCTGGCAAGAACACCTGGAAGCTGTGTTGCCGAGTGGCACTTGAGCTAAGAGAAGGTCAGGCAGAGCCAAGAGTTTGCAGAGCAAAACCAGTGGACCTCTTTGGCTAGAGAATTTGGTGCGCAGGTTGGCTTGAGTTAACACAACAAACAAAGAGCTTTACAGGCTTTAGAGCTGCTTCTCACACTGCACCCAGGCAAGGAAATTAGTTTCCAGCTCTATTTATTACTGAATGCAGCCTTCAGCCCGCCTGACCAAGGAACCTAAAGAGCACAGAGGAAGCTGTGTAACCCATTCGGCAGCTCTGCTTACAATGACACTTGAACAGAAAGCACAGCCTTAGGCTTTACTCATCTGCAGAGCAATACCAGGGAGTCCACTGCACATTCTTGCCTAATTCAAGGCCTCAAACAATGAGCCGTATTGGCCTCGGGTCTAGTCCTGCTGTCCTATCAGGAAGGGAAGCTAATTCATAGGTCCATTTACTAGTTAATCTAGGTCATCTAATAAGCCTGGCCAGAGAATCCAGGCAAGCATGGGGCCTATCCTACAGCCTCACTTGGATAGGGTACAAAGCCAGCAGTCTTATGCAACAGTTCTCAGTCAGGTACACACACCCCTGTTCCCATACTCAAACAGTTGCCTCACCCAAAATTAGACTATAATAGTAGGCCCCACCTGCCCAGGGATATTACCCTCAAACACACCCAGAAACCCAAACTGAGCTGACTGGTAAAGATCTGTCTCTGCCAAAGCAAACCTGTAGAATTTGGAAGAGGAACCGTGTTACTCAAATGTGCAGATACCAGCTTGAGGAAACAAAGATTAGAAAAAGCAAAAACGAAAAAACAATGTGACACCACCAAAGGAAACTAATAAAGCCCTAATAAATGATCTTAAAGAAATGGAGATCTATGAATTGTCTCTCAAATAATTCAAAATAATTCTCTTAAAGAAGTTTAATGAACTACAAGAACACACAGACAACTAAATGAAATTAGGAAAATAATGCATGAAGAAAATGAGAAATATGACAAAGCAATAGAAATCATCAAAAAAATTCAGAAATCCTAGAGTTAGAAAATACAATAACTGAACTGCAGAATTTAGTAGCAAGTTTCAAAAGCAGACTCAACCAAGCAAAGGAAGAATTGGTGACCTGGAGGATAGAACATTAAAATTATACAGTCAAAGGAATAATAACAAAAAAAAAAGTGAAGAAAGTCTGTGAGACTTATGGAATACAATTAATAGAAACAATATTTGCATTATGGGAATTCCAGAAAGAGACAAAGAAAGATGGAAGGAAAGAAAGAAAGGAGGAAAGAAAGGAAGGAAGAAAAAAAGAAAGAAGGAAAGGGAGAAAAGAAAGAAGGAAGGAAGGAAGAAAGAAGGAAAGGAAGGAAGGAAGAAAGAAGGAAACGAAGAGGAAAGAAGGAAGGAAAGGAATGAAGAAAGAAAGAAAGGGAAAGGAGAGAGAGAGGAAAGGAGAGAGAGAGAGAAAGAGGAAGGGAGGAAGGGAGGGAGGGAGGAAGGGAGGAAGGAAGGAAGGAAGAGACAAAGTATATTTAAAGCAATGGCTAAAAACTTTCCAAACCTGGGAGAAAAAATGAACATCCAGATCCATGAGGCCCAAGTATGGTGAACCCAAATAGGGCTATATGGAAACACATTATAATGAAATTGTCATAAGACAAACACAAAGAAAGAATTTTAAAAGCATCAAGAGAAAAGAGAGAAGTTACATACATGGGAACTCCCTAAGATTATTGACCGATTTCTCAATACAAACATTTCAGGTCATTAGAAAATGGGATAACATATTTAAAACATTGAAGGGAAAACACTGTCGACCAAGAATACTATACCTGGGTAAGCTGTTCTTCATAAATAAAGGAGAGATAAAAACTTTCCTAAACAGGGCTTCCCTGGTGGCACAGTGGTTGAGAGTCCGCCTGCTGATGCAGGGGACGCGGGTTCGTGCCCCAGTCCGGGAAGATCCCACATCCCGTGGAGCAGGGCTGGGCCCGTGAGCCATGGCCACTGAGCCTGTGCGTCCAGAGCCTGTGCTCCACAACGGGAGAGGCCGCAACAGTGAGAGGCCCACGTACCACAAAAAATAATAAAATAAATTAAAAAAAAAAAAACCCAAACTTTCCTAAACAATCAAAAGCTGAGGGAGTTCATTACTGTAGAGCTGCCTTATAGGAAATGCTAAAGGGAGTTCTTTGAGTTGAAGTGAAAACATGTTAATTAACATCATAGAAACATAAAAAGGTAATGTAAAACTCACTGGTAACGGTAAATATATATTCAAAGTTAGATTCTGTAATTCAGCAATGGTGGTACATTGAAACTCTAGTTTAAAAATATTTTTAAATTAAGTTGTGAAAATAACTATAACTATAATAATCTATTACTAGTTCCACAGTATAAAAATATGAAAATTGTAACAGCAATAACCTAAAATTTCAGGGACAGGAGAAAAAATGTGCAAAGTTTAGAAATTCTATTGAAATCATTATCCGCATAAAGTAGGGTGCTATGATTTTAAGATTTTTTTATGTTAGCCTCAAGCCTCACGGTAACCACAAGGGAAAGACCTGCCATAATTTATTAAAAAAAATGATAAAAAAGTCAAAGCTGATACCAAAAAGACAGAAAACATGGAAAAAAACAGCAGGATAAGAAACAAGGAACAATGCATCTATAAAGCAACAATAAAACAATGAACAGAATGGCAAAAGTAAGTCCTTACATATTAATGATTACTTTAAACAAAAATGGATTAAATTCTCTAATCATAAGACCTAGGATGGCTGAATGGATAAAAAAACAAGATCCAATGATATACTGCCTACAAGAGACTTGCTTTAGCCTTAAAGACGCACACAGACAGGGATGAAAAAAAAGACATTTCCAAACAAATGGTAACCAAAACCAAACCAAAACAAAACAACCCCCCCTCCAAGAGTAGCTATACTCTTTGTCTCTCAGACAAAAGAGAATTTAAACTAAAAATGGTTTAGAGATAAAGAAGGTCATTACATAATGATAAAGGGCTCCAAAGAAGATGAAAACACTAACTCAAAAAGATATCTACACCCCCATTTTATAGCAGCATTATTTACAGTTGCCAAGCATGGGATAAACCTAAGTGTCCTTTGACAGATGAATGGATAAAAAAGTCGTGAAACATATATACAATGGAATATTATTCAGCCATAAAAAGTGAGGAAATCCTACCATTTGCAAAAACATGGATGGACCTTGAAGTCATTGTGCTAAGTGAAATAAGTCAGGAAGAGAAAGAAAAATACTGTATGATTTCACTTATGTGTAGAATCTAAAATAACCAAACCAAAAAAAAAAAAAAAAAAGCCGCACAGAAAAAGTAATTAGACTTGTGGTTACCAGAGGTGAAGGATGTGGGGAGTGGGGAGGAGGAGTTGGAGGAAGGTGGACAAAAGGTATAAACTTCCAGTTATAAGACAACTAAGTACTGGAAATGTAACGTACAACATGATGACTATACCTAACATTGTCGAATTCTCATCACAAGAACTTCTCTTTTTTCTTCTTTTTTCGTTTCTTTTTATTGTATCTCTATTAGATGATGGATGTTATTTGAACCTTTTGTAGTGATCATTTCACAATATATGTAAATCTAACAGTTGTGATGTATGCCTTAAATTTATACAGGGATGTATGTATGCCTTAAACTTATACAGGAATGTATGTCAATTATTTCTCAATAAAATTGGAAAAAAATTACCCTTACCTTCTTTTGTTCACCTGTTAGTTTGACAGGGAACTGCAAGATGCTTTTGTGTGTGTGTTGTGCCCCCGCCATCTGCCTTGTCTCAAACTAATGTGGCTAACTATGTGAAAAGGAAAATGTTATTCTGTTACTATGCTCTGCCCAGACCACTGGCAATGAAGAAAAAAATAATTTTTTGAACTTCAATTTAGGGAAGATTAGGATATAATTTCTTGAGTTATCATTGCCATATTCATTGGAGTTTTAAATTCTACTTTTATTTCCTGCCATTTATTTATCCTGCCCTTTGTTTCATTTATGATCTAATCAATTCATTTTTTTAATTTCTAAATTTAAAGCATTACTCACCTGGAAGGGTAACTCTGAAACTTCTGTATGTTAGAAGTGAAATACAGTAAATTCATATGCTAGACCTACTAGTACCATTTAGCTTAAAACTCTAGGAATATGAATAAATTGGTAGAATTTCTATTTATTGTGAGAGTATTCTTTGAGATAGATTCCTTTCTTTGTGATGAGTGGGAACCATAAATTAAGAATATTCATAAATAATCAATGATATAAAAATTTTTTGCCTTGGGAATTCCCTGGTGGTCCAGTGGTTAGGGCTCTGCGCTTTCACTGCTGAGGGCCTGAGTTCGATCCCTGCTTGGGGAACTAAGGCCCCACAAGATGTGTGACGGAGCCAAAAAATTTTTTTTCTTTTACCTCAAAAGTATTTTAAAATTACAAACTACAAATAGATTTGAAGAACGGCTAGTTTGCAAGCTGTTTGGATTTTTTGCGTGTCGGGGGTGTGGGGATGTGGGTGTGGGTGTGCGCACACCTCTGGGGGGTATAGAGGGTGGGAAAGAAAGATGAGTCAGTTGATCAAGCCAAAAAATAAATAAGCATGCTCTTCCCTTCTGCATGGAGGGTTATGTTTGGGAACAAAGAAAATCTGTCACAACCAGGAAAACTAAGTAATTGCTTTAACCTGTTAAAGATCCCTTCTTACTCCTTAATCTATTTAAAACAAGAAGCTTCATTTCCACCTACTACAATATTCTTACAGGTGCAAATGGCAACAAACACCACGAAGGCCCCTGGCAGTGTTTTCTAGGAAGCTAGGGGAAAAAAGCGTTGCTGAAATGAATCTGTGAATCCAAATATATCATCTAATATCTGTTAAATTTATTTTTCTGAAGAAAGCTATAACTCATATATAATTCATTTGTGAAACACAACAAGATTTTCTCCCTGACAAAACAAATATATCCCATAGGTAACCCACACACTTTGTGAACTTATTTCAGCAGATACTAAGACTTTTTTTTTTTTTACATCTTTATTGGAGTATAATTGCTTTACAATGGTGTGTTAATTTCTGCTTTATAACAAAGTGAATCAGTTATACATATACACATGTTCTCATATCTCTTCCCTCTTGCGTCTCCCTCCCTCCCACCCTCCCTATCCCACCCCTCCAGGCTGTCACAAAGCACCGAGCCAATATCCCTGTGCTATGCGGCTGCTTCCCACTAGCTATCTATCTGCCTTACGTTTGGTAGTGTATATATGTCCATGCCTCTCTCGCGCTTTGTCACAGCTCACCCTTCCCCCTCCCCATATCCTCAAGTCCATTCTCCAGTAGGTCTGTGTCTTTATTCCTGTCTTACCCCTAGGTTCTTCATGACTTTTTTTTTCTTAAATTCCATATATATGTGTGAGCATACGTATTTGTCTTTCTCTTTCTGACTTACTTCACTGTGTATGACAGACTCTAGCTCTATCCACCTCATTACAAATAGCTCAATTTCGTTTCTTTTCATGGCTGAGTAATATTCCATTGTATATATGTGCCACATCTTCATTATCCATTCATCTGATGATGGACACTTAGGTTGTTTCCATCTCCGGGCTATTGTAAATAGAGCTGCAGTGAACATTTTGGTACATGACTCTTTTTGAATTATGGTTGTCTCAGGGTATATGCCCAGTAGTGGGATTGCTGGGTCATACGGTAGTTCTATTTGCAGTTTTTTAAGGAACCTCCATACTGTTCTCCATAGTGGCTGTATCAATTTACATTCCCACCAGCAGTGCAAGAGGGTTCCCTTTTCTCCACACCCTCTCCAGTTTATTGTTTCTAGATTTTTTGATGATGGCCATTCTGACTGGTGTGAGATGATATCTCATTGTAGTTTTGATTTGGATTTCTCTAATGATTAATGATGTTGAGCATTCTTTCATGTGTTTGTTGGCAGTCCATATATCTTCTTTGGAGAAATGGCTATTTAGGTCGTCTGGCCATTTTTGGATTGGGTTGTTTGTTTTTTTGTTATGAGATGCTTGTTAAATTTGGAGATTAATCCTTTGTCGGTTGCTTCATTTGCAAATATTTTCTCCCATTCTGAGGGTTGTCTTTTGGTCTTGTTTATGGTTTCCTTTGCTGTGCAAAAGCTTTGAAGTTTCATTAGGTCCCATTTGTTTATTTTTGTTTGTATTTCCATTTCTCTAGGAGGTGGGTCAAAAAGGATGTTGCTGTGATTTATGTTATAGAGTGTTCTGCTTGTGTTTTCCTCTGAGAGTTTGATAGTTTCTGGCCTTACATTTAGGTCTTTAATAATCCATTTTGAGCTTATTTTTGTGTATGGTGTTAGGGAGTGATCTTATCTCATACTTGTACATGTACCTGTCCAGTCTTCCCAGCACCACTTATTGAAGAGGCTGTCCTTTCTCCACTGTACATTCCTGCCTCCTTTATCAATGATAAGGTGACCATATGTGCGTGGGTTTATCTCTGGGCTTTCTATCCTGGTCCATTGATCTATCTTTCTGTTTTTTATGCCAGTACCATACTGTCTTGATTACTGTCGCTTTCTAGTATAGTCTGAAGTCAGGGAGCCTGACTCCTCCAGCTCCATTTTTCGTTCTCAAGATTGCTTTGGCTATTCGGGGTCTTTTGTGTTTCCATACAAATTGTGAAATTTTTTGTTCTGGTTCTGTGAAAAATGCCAGTGGTAGTTTGATAGTGATTGCATTGAATCTGTAGATTGCTTTGGGTAGTAGAGTCATTTTCACAATGTTGATTCTTCCAATCCAAGAACATGGTATATCCTCCATCTATTTGTATCATCTTTAATTTCTTTCATCAGTGTCTTATAGTTTTCTGCATACAGGTCCTTTGTCTCCTTAGGTAGGTTTATTCCTAGATATTTTATTCTTTTTGTTGCAGTGGTAAATGGGAGTGTTTTCTTGATTTCACTTTCAGATTTTTCATCATTAGTGTATAGGAATGCCAGAGATTTCTGTGCATTAATTTTGTATCCTGCAACTTTACCAAATTCATTGATTAGCTCTAGTAGTTTTCTGGTAGCATCTTTAGGATTCTCTATGTATAGTATCATGTCATCTGCAAACAGTGACAGCTTTACTTCTTCTTTTCCAATTTGGATACCTTTTATTTCCTTTTCTTCTCTGATTGCTGTGGCTAAAACTTCCAAAACTATGTTGAATAAGAGTGGTGACAGTGGGCAGCCTTGTCCTGTTCCTGATCTTAGTGGAAATGCTTTCAGTTTTACAACATTGAGGACAATGTTGGCTGTGGGTTTGTCCTATACGGCCTTTATTATGTTGAGGAAAGTTCCCTCTATGCCTACTTTCTGCAGGGTTTTTATCATAAATGGGTGTTGAATTTTGTCAAAAGCTTTCTCTGCATCTATTGAGATGATCACATGGTTTTGGTCCTTCAGTTTGTTAATATGGTGTATCACGTTGATTGATTTGCGTATACTGAAGAATCCTTGCATTCCTGGAATAAACCCCACTTGATCATGGTGTATGATCCGTTTAATATGCTGTTGGATTCTGTTTGCTAGTATTTTTTGAGGATTTTTGCATCTGTGTTCATGAGTGATATTGGCCTGTAGTTTTCTTTCTTTGTGACATCCTTGTCTGGTTTTGGTATCAAGTTGATGGTGGCCTCGTAGAATGAGTTTGGGAGTGTTCCTCCCTCTGCTATATTTTGGAAGAGTTTGAGAAGGATAGGTGTTAACTCTTCTCTAAATGTTTGATAGAATTCGCCTGTGAAGCCATCTGGTCCTGGGCTTTTGTTTGTTCAAAGATTTTTAATCACAGTTTCAATTTCAGTGCTTGTGATTGGTCTGTTCATATTTTCTATTTCTTCCTGATTCAGTCTTGGCAGGTTGTACATTTCTAAGAATTTGTCCATTTCTTCTAGGTTGTCCATTTTATTGGCATAGAGTTGCTTGTAGTAATCTCTCATGATCTTTTGTATTTCTGCAGTGTCAGTTGTTACTTCTCCTTTTTTATTTCTAATTCTATTGATTTGAGTCTTCTCCGTTTTTTTCTTGATGAGTCTGGCTAATGGTTTATCTATTTTGTTTATCTTCTCAAAGAACCGGCTTTTAGTTTAATTGATCTTTGCTATCGTTTCCTTCATTTCATTTTCGTTTATTTCTGACCTGATATTTATGATTTCTTTCCTTCTGCTAACTTTGGGTTTTTTTTGTTCTTCTTTCTCTAATTGCTTTAGGTGCAAGTTTAGGTTGTTTATTCGAGATGTTTCCTGTTTCTTGAGGTAGGATTGTATTGCTATAAACTTCCCTCAGAACTGCTTTTGCTGCATCCCATAGATTTTGGGTCATCGTGTCTCCATTGTCATTTGTTTCTAAGTATTTTTTAATTTCCTCTTTGATTTCTTCAATGATCACTTAGATATTAAGTAGTATATTGTTTAGCCTCCATGTGGTTGTATTTTTTACAGATCCTTTCCTGTAATTGATATCTAGTCTCATAGCGTTGTGGTTGGAAAAAATACTTGATACAATTTCAATTTTCTTAAATTTACCAAGGCTTGATTTGTGACCCAAGATATGATCTATCCTGGAGAATGTTCCATGAGCATTTGACAAAAATGTGTATTCTGTTGTTTTTGGATGGAATGTCCTATAAATATCAATTAAGTCCATCTTGTTTAATGTATCATTTAAAGCTTGTGTCTCCTTATTTATTTTCATTTTGGATGATCTGTCCATTGGTGAAAGTTGGGTGTTAAAGTCCCCTCTTATGAATGTGTTACTGTCGATTTCCCCTTTTATGGCTGTTAGTATTTGCCTTATGTATTGAGGTGCTCCTATGTTGGGTGCATAGATATTTACAATTGTTATATCTTCTTCTTGGATCGATCCCTTGATCATTATGTAGTGTCCTTCTTTGTCTCTTCTAATAGTCTTTATTTTAAAGTCTATTTTGTCTGATATGAGAATTGCTACTCCAGGTTTCTTTTGGTTTCAATTGGCATGAAATATCTTTTTCCATCCCCTCACTTTCAGTCTGTATGTGTCTCTAGGTCTGAAGTGGGTCTCTTGTAGACAGCAAATATATGGGTCTTGTTTTTGTATCCATTCAGCCAATCTGCGTCTTTTGGTGGGAGCATTTAGTCCATTTATATTTAAGGCAATTATCGATATGTATGTTCCTATTCCCATTTTCTTAATTGTTTTGGGTTCGTTATTGTAGGTCTTTTCCTTCTCTTGTGTTTCTTGCCTAGAGAAGTTCCTTTAGCAGTTTTTGTAGAGCTGGTTTGGTGGTGCTGAACTCTCTCAGCTTTTGCTTGTCTGTAAAGGTTTTAATTTCTCCATCAAACCTGAATGAGATCCTTGCTGGTTAGAGTAATCCTGGTTGCAGGTTTTTCTCTTTTATCACTTTAAATATGTCCTGCCAGTCCCTTCTGGCTTGCAGTGTTTCTGCTGAAAGTTCAGCTGTTAACCTTATGGGGATTCCCTTGTGTGTTATTTGTTGTTTTTCCCTTGCTGCTTTTAATATGTTTTCTTTGTATTTAATTTTTGACAGTTTGATTAATATGTGTCTTGGCGTATTTCTCCTTGGATTTATCCTGTATGGGACTCTGTGTGCTTCCGGGACTTGATTAACTATTTCCTTGCCCATATTAGGGAAGTTTTCAACTATAATGTCTTCAAATATTTTCTCAGTCCCTTTCTTTTTCTCTTCTTCTTCAGGAACCCCTGTAATTCGAATGTGGTGCGTTTGGTGTTGTCCCAGAGGTCTCTGAGACTGTCCTCAGTTCTTTTCATTCTTTTTCCTTTATTCTGCTCTGCAGTAGTTATTTCCACTATTTTATCTTCCAGGTCACTTATCCGTTCTTCTGCCTCAGTTATTCTGCTGTTGATGCCATGTAGAGTATTTTTAATTTCATTTATTGTGTTGTTCATCATTGTTTGTTTCATCTTTAGTTCTTCTAGGTCCTTGTTAAATGTTTCTTGCATTTTGTCTATTCTATTTCCACGATTTTGGATCATCTTTACTATAATTATTCTGAATTCTTTTTTAGGTAGACTGCCTATTTCCTCTTCATTTGTTAGGTCTGGTGGGTTTTTATCTTGCTCCTTCATCTGCTGTGTTTTTCTGTCTTCTCATTTTGCTTATCTTACTGTGTTTGGGGTCTCCTTTTGGCAGGCTGCAGGTTCGTAGTTCCCACTGTCTGTCCCTAGTGGCTAAGGTTGGTTCAGTGGGTTGTGTAGGCTTCCTGGTGGAGGGGACTAGTGCCTGTGTTCTGGTGGATGAGGCTGGATCTTGTCTTTCTGGTGGGCAGGTCCATGTCTAGTGGTGTGTTTTGGGTTGTCTGTGGACTTGTTATGATTTTAGGCAGCCTCTCTGCTAATGGGTGGGGTTGTATTCCTGTCTTGCTAGTTGTTTGGCATAGGGTGTTCAGCACTATAGCTTGCTGGTCATTGAGTGAAGCTGGGTGCTGGTGTTGAGATGGAGATCTCTGGGAGATTTTCGCCATTTGATATTATGTGAAGCTGGGAGGTCTCTTGTGGACCAGTGTCCTGAAGTTGGCTGTCTCTCTTCAGGGGCACAGCACTGACTCCTGGCTGTAGCACCAAGAGCCTTTCATCCACACGGCTCAGAATAAAAGGGAGAAAAAGTAGAAAGAAACAATTAGTAGAAGTAGAAAGAGAGAAGGAAAGAAAGAAAGGAGGGAGGGAGGAAGGAAGGAGGGAAGGCAGGAAAAAAAAGATAAAATAAAATAAAGTAAGAAAGTATAATAAAGTTATTAAAAAATAATTATTAAGAGAAAAAATAAATTAAAAAAAACAACAACAAAAAAAGGGCAGATAGAACCCTAGAACAAATGGTGGAAGCAGAGCTATACAGACAAAATCTCAGAGAAGCATACACATACACACTCACAAAAAGAGGAAAAGGGGAAAAAATCATAAATCTTGCTCTCAAGTCCACCTGCTTAATTTGGGATGATTCGTTGTCTATTCAGGTATTCCACAGATGCAGGGTATATCAAGTTAATTGAGGAGCTTTAATCCGCTGCTTCTGAGGCTGCAGGGAGAGATTTCCCTTTCTCTTCTTTGTTCTCACAGCTCCTGGGGCTCAGCTTTGGATTTGGCCCCGCCTCTTCGTGTAGGTCGCCGGAGGGCATCTGTTCTTCGCTCAGACGGGACCGGGTTAAAGGAGCAGCTGCTGCGTTGGCCCTCGCTGACTCAGGCCGGGGGCGGGGGAGTGAGGGGCGGGCCTGCGGCAGCAGAGGCCGGCGTGACGTTGCACCAGCGTGAGACGCGCCATGCGTTCTCCCGTTCCCCGGAAACGGGGTGTGGATAGTGACCTGTGCTCGCACGCAGGCTTCTTGGTGGCGGCAGCAGCAGCCTTAGCGTCTCATGCCTGTCTCTGAGGTCCGAGCTTTTAGCCGCGGCTCGCGCCCGTCTCTGGAGCTCCTTTAAGCAGCGCTCTTAATCCCCTCTCCTCGAGCCCCAGGAAACAAAGAGGTAAGAAAAAGTCTCTTGCCTCTTCGGCAGGTCCAGACTTTTCCCCGGACTCCCTCCTGGCTAGCCGTGGCGCAGTAATCCCCTGCAGGCTGTGTTCACGCCGCCAACCCCAGTCCTCTCCCTGCGCTTCGGCCGCAGCCCGAGCCTAAGCTCCCAGCCCCGCCCGCCCCGGCGGGTGAGCAGACAAGCCTCTCGGGCAGGTGAGTGCTGGTCGGCCCTGATCCTCTTTGCAGGAATCTCTCCGCTGTGCCCCCCGCACCTCTGTTGCTGTGCTCTCCTCCGCGGCTTCGAAGCTTTCCCCCCTCCGCCACCCGCAGTCTCCGCCCACGAAGGGGCTTCCTAGTGTGTGGAAACTTTTTCTCCTTCACAGCCCCTTCCCACTGGTGCAGGTCCCGTCCGTATTCTTTTTGTCTCTGTTTATTCTTTGTTGTTTTGCCCTACCCAGGTACGTGGGGGGTTTCTTGCCTTTTGGGAAGTGTGAGGTCTTCTGCCAGCGTTCAGTAGGTGTTATGTAGGAGTTGTTCTACGTGTAGATGTATTTTTGGTGTATCTGTGGGGAGGAAGGTGATCTCCGCGTCTTAGTCTTCCGCCATCTTCCCGGAAGCTCACTAAGACTTTTGTGACATTGCATGATGAATGATGACGATTTCTGCCTTTCAATTTGTTATTATTATTTTTCTTTGAAAATAACATAACTCAGGCTATTTTTCTATATTTAAGTAGACATAACCTTCACAAATAGATCTCTAGGGTGGGAGTGGGAATAAAATGCTTAATTGGTGGTATTTACCTATGAAACTTAGGATATTGAATATAATCTTTATTAATACTTTCACAAAGAAAAATGTATGATTGTACTCACAATTCTGTAGCAATAGTCCTAAACTCTAGTTAGCATTACAATTACCTAGAGAGCTCATGACTATTTTAGACATACGCTCTTCACTATTTTCTAAAGATCTTAGATATTCCCCATTAAAAAATAAAGTGTTTTATGTTTCAGAATAGAAGCAGTGTGGACAATTACTATATTTCACAAGTATGGAAACTTACTTAGGAACCCACTGTGGTGTTTGTAGACTCAGCTAGATACACTCAGTTATTCATTTGAAAAACATTCATTGATTGTGCTGCATGCTATACAGGACCCAAAATTGTTTAAAAATAAATCAGTCTTTTCTTCAATGAGTAAACAAACTGGAAGTAGAAGAAAATATGCGAACAAAACGTTATATTCCTATGCATTAAAAACTGTCATAGGAGTACTTCAGGAAAAGGAATAGATTAGAGAGGGATCCCGTGAACCTCTCCTCTGAGCCCCAAATTTTTATAGATATGTACAGCTACTAATGTGACATCTCCATTTGATGTCTAATAGACATCTCACTCTTAACATGTAGAAAACTCAGACCCTAATATTTTTCAAAACTACTCCTTCTCTAGTCTTCCTTAATTCAGTAAATATCAACTTCACCCAGTACAAAATATATGAAGTCATGTCAAGCTTTTCTTTCTCTCATATACCCCATCAATCCTGGCAAATCTTGTGGGCTCTACCTTATCCATTGCTGCAATTTTACTCTAACTCTCCATCATCTTTCACTTGAATGATTGCAATAGTCTCCTAACTAGTCTCCCATTTCCACCATTGATCCCCTTTATGTGTTTTCAGTACAGCAGCCAGGGTGAAGCTGTTAAAATGAAAGCCTTTTAAAAAAATTTTTTTAATTTTTAAAATTTTTTATTTTTTGGCTGCATTGGGTCTAAGTTGCTGCGTGCAGGCTTTCTCTAGTTGCAGCGAGTGGGGGCTACTCTTCGTTGCAGTGAGTGGACTTCTCATTGTGGTGGCTTCTCTTGTTGTGGAGCAAGGGCTCTAGGCATGCGGGCTTCAGTAGTTGCAGCACGTGGGCTCAGTAGTAGTGGCACGCAGGCCCTAGAGCACATAGACTTCAGTAGTTGTGACGTGTGGCATGTGGGCTCAGTAGTTGTGATGCACAGGCTCAGTAGTTGTGGCTTGTGGGCTCTAGAGCGCAGACTCAGTAGTTGTGGCACATGGGCTTAGTTGCTCCACTGCATGTGGGATCTTCCCGGACCAGGGATTGAACCTGTGTCCCCTGCATTGGCAGGCGGATTCTCAACCACTGTGCCACCAGGGAAGCCCAAAATGAGAGTCTTTTAATGTCACTACTCAACTTGAAAGTCTCCAGTGGCTTCCCATTTTTCTCTGAGTAAAAACCAAACAATGATACACGAGGACCTACAAAATATAGTTGCCCCTTTCTTCTTTGACCTCAAATCTTAATATTTTCCTTCTTGATCATTTGAGTGCAAACTCACTTACCTCCTTTCTGCTTCTCAAACTTTAAGTTGTGTTCCTGACTCAGGGCATCTGCTTGGAATGCTCTTCTGGTTAGCAGACATTTGATCCTGTCCCAAATATCCATGGTTCACGCCAAAACACGTTTGGTCCTATCCAAAATGTCCATGAGCATATTTGGCCCATGCCAACTAGTTTTGGACAAGATCAAATATCAAAGACCTTTTGGCATGGGTCAAATGTCTTATGAACATTTTGGACAGGACCAAATGTCCTGCAAGTCTTCCTCCAGATATCTGCAGGGCTTTCTTTCCTTCAAATCTATGTTAACTGTCACCCCTTGGGAAGTGTTGCCTTAGATGTCCTTTCTGTATTAGGGTAAGCTAGCTACTATAATACGTAACTTAAACATGTATCCTGACTCAAATATAGTAGATGTTTATTTCTCACAACGGTCCAAGGCAGGTGATCCTGGTGGGAAGAATTCTTGGTTGATGGAGTACTTTTCTCTATGTGATGATTCATTCTATCTTATGGGTCAACCATCCACTAGGGCCAGGGCCTGCCTGGTGGCCAACTGTGGCCCACAAATGTAATTTCTATTTTAGTACAGCCTCCTTGTAAAAATTTTTGTTTGTTAATTTTACATTTTAAGGAGTTGTGAGAGAAAAAGTAGAATATGCAAATGTACCTGGCTTATAAAACCTAAAATATTCAACATTTAGCCCTTTACATAAAAAACTAAAATGTGCTAATCCCTAGTCAAGAGTCTAAACCGTAGATTAGAACCAGATTAAATGTAAACATCTAAAAGTTTTAAAGTCGCATATTTTTTTTTGACTAACCTTTTACAAATGAAAAGAAAAAAATCCTGGTCTGTGAGCCATACAAAAGGAGGTGGAGGGATGGATCTGGCCCAAAGCCATAGTTTGCTGATGCCTATTCCTGGCCATTCACTCACTATGGAGATGAAGTTATTTTCTACACTTCAATCTCAACAGACATAGTGGAGTTTCTTTTATTAGCAAGTATAAAAACTATCTAATACCCACAACTTATGTTAAAAGAGTGGGGTTTGTTAGTTAAGGGGAAGAGGAGAAAGCTATTTATTCTCCAGTTTTTCTGTCATTCTGACTGCTGTGCTATCCAGCTGTAGACAGCTTGGATCCATGGGACCCAAGGATTGTGGTATTCGAAGATCCCAGGAGGCCCTTGGTGATTTTTACTTGATATAAAGTTTTTCTTTATTGGCCTGCAGGGGTAGCTATAGGGAAAATAATTATTGTGCAAGTCAGGACAATGAACGCAGTTAAAAGGGGACTTTCCCCAGTATGTCCTGATAAAGCTTAAGGTGTAAAAGCATCTGTCACTTTAAATACATCTCTTTACTGTAGTGTTTGTATTCATGCCAGCAACATTCACTGTGAGTTGTAACACTTCCCTACATGTATGACTAGGATGATAAACATAACCCTGTGCTAATAGAATTTATTTACTTTGTGTTGAATTTCAGGCACACTAGCACACAGTGAAGATATAAAATTGTAACAAGCCAAACCAGTGACTGTCATTGTTTTGAAAATAGGAGAAACAAAATTTTCCTGAGTGTAGGAGAAACAAATGATGGGGTGGAAAAAAAAGGATGTGGAAATTGCACATGCCAAAATGAAAGTCATGAGGTGAAAGTTCCCTTTGTTCTCATGTAAATTGAGTTAATATCAGGTGATGTTTAACTTAACCATGAGGACTTTGGAAAATAACTGGTCAAGTAGTATTAGGTCAATTCATACCAGTCCACATTTCCATTTTACTGTCTTGTACAAGATGGAGACTGTTAGAACATCTGGGATTATAATTTAGTTAAACCAGCACAGGAAGCATGTTTCCAGTTCAATTCAACACATATTTGTTGAGGGCCTTCTGTGTGACAAGCATGTTGCCAGTGAATATGAATTTAATAAATATATTACAACCCCTGCAATTAAGAACAGGTATGAGAGAATAGATAGATAATAGATGTATAGATGGGTGAATAAAAATATTACTAGATAGATGGTAGATGATAGATATAGATAGATAGATGACAGTTAGATAGATAGATCTCCTATGTGATAACATTTGGCATCATGAGGTCTCCATAAAGACTTCCTTCACCTAATCCTACAACTGGGTTAACGTAAAATACTTCAACATATAAAAGAAAAGATTAAAAATACTCAGTAATATCTTTCCATAGATGATATAGATGTTTGTTTTTAACACTACTCCATATTTTTACAACTACTTTGTAAATTTCAAGACTATCTCACTTTTGGTACTACATACATTCACCCACTTACCTTTCTTGACAGTGTTTCAATATGTAGAAGTGCTCCCACATTTGTGAATTAAAGGCAGTTTACCACATTAGATTCCAATAATATCAGACTAGACTCATGAAATGTAATAAAAAACACATTTTGTATTAGTGTTTCATAAGACATTTATATCTTCAGTTCATTTATTAAAGTAATTAGGGTGATATTTTTCCTATCTCTGCCTTTGGCCATTGAGTTTTTAAAATTCTTTGGACGATCATGTATTTGCACAGATTTAACATCTGCAAAGTATCTTTTAACCAATTTTTGTCTATTCACAGTACAATAATTAGCATATGCGTGAAAATACATTGTTTGAACATCCATTTGTTAAAAAAGTGGCAAATATGTATCTTTTGTTTACTTGAAATGTCAAGGGATTCTTGCAATGTATATCTTATTATAAATGTTTTAATTTATATTACAGGTGCATTTTATTATACAATATTAGAATACTTAGAAATGAATTCATTATGCAATACCACATGACTTGAATTAGCAGAATCCTTCTAGTAGCTTGTATAAATGTTTTCTTCCAGCTGTGTGTTTTACTGTGGCAGGATCTGATGTGAGACTATATTTCACAATTATCAGTGAATTCAAAAGGGAAATGTGAGTCACGTTACAGTGCAAAAATAAATATAAAAGAAAATTTTAAAAAACCTTGTTTTATTCCATCCTTTTGATAAGTATATGCCTAAACCACCCAATGAGATGATTTCCTTTTGGCTGTTGTTATTTTATTTTCTTCTGCACAGGTTTCAGTAAGTCTTCAGTGCAGTTTTCCAGTATATCAGAAACCTGTCCATCAGAGAGGCTTCGGGGTTTATGTGTGTGTGTCTGTGTTTCTAATTACTTTCTTGAATAGACTGCTGAAAGTTTCTCAGGACTTGAGGTTTAAAGTATGAGAAGAAACAAAAGAATGTAAACATCTTGACATGGGAGAGGGAAGCTTGAATGCTTATGTACCTAAAAAGGAAAGAGCAGTTATTTACAGCAGAAGTCAGTAGCATGACCCTAAATAATATACCCCCAGAAATCCATGCATAGAAATTTGTGTTTAATCTTCAGGACAATTAGTGACCATAACAGTGTCTTGCATAAAGGTTGAAAGGGCAGACAGCTCTGCAGCATCTTCACTATCTCTTATGAGCCAGATAGGAAAAGGAGAATTGAGTAAGGGAATTGGGAGGAAAATGTGAAGTTTCTGTTTTGCTATAAAAATTTTTGGATACTAGCAAGACTGTGCATTAACACATACATTGTGGAGCATGGAAAATGGTGTTCCTGATAGAGGAGAAAACCGGGGAAAATGAGTGGACCAGGCTGAAGTCTCTCTACTGCAATGTTATCAGTGTTAGAAGTCATCAAGCAGATTCCAGAAGCCATTTTTGTATAGGGATATAGGTCCCCAGTTTTTACAAATGAAGCCATAATATTAGTTGTGAGTCTGATTAGTGCTACCAGAAAAGGTAAGCTTGGGATGTTGTGTTAACACACAGAAAGACATCTTAGCAGGTGAGGTTGTCAATGAAGGTTTCCAGGAAGAGGCAAAGCCAGAACTCAGTAACAAAGAAAAAACTGGAGGGGGGAAGAGGGGAAGAGGAAGGGGGAGGGGCATGCAGGAGGCAGTAGGATGTCTCAAAGAGAGGAAGTTTCAGCCTGGACCATCTCACTTAGATCTGTCCTGAATCCTTTCACAATGGAGGAACAAAGAGAGAAAGAATGGAAAGGGTGGAGGGAGAGAGAAAGGAAAGAAGAAAGTTAAATCAAAATAATAAGCAAATGCTTAGCAGACTTTATTAGTTCTTTTCCACAGAATGAATGGTATATTGAATATTTTAAGACAAAAAAAGAAACACTTTCAGGACACCATTACTTTGAAATATATATTTTTTAATGCCAGAATGTTCAGCATTTCCCAGTCATCAGTATGTGTGCCTGATGCCGAATTTACCCATCAGGAGATACAGATAACAAAATTATTTTCATGCCTTCAAGGAGGCATGGAAGAAACTAGTGATTCCTAGTTTAACTGGATGTTCAAAAACAATTTCCTCTTTTTCAAATCATTACTAACATAATCCTCCTTTCCAGTCCCCTGCCACAGTGGCAACTCCTTACGGAATGATGCAACAGAATTTGGCAGTAAAGAACCAGAATATTTTCAAACCACCAGTGATTGTTCTAGACTTCCCTCAGCCACTGCAGATGGCAGCCCAAAGAGTCTGAGAAACAGAAGCCTTTGACAGTGTGGTTCTTAGATGATGGCGCTTACAAGGGCTATGGATAATTTACAGAAATCCCCTTACGATTTCTGTGGCAAAATCATTCTCTCTATTCCAATTCGTTCAGGTCAGCAAAAACATCAAAAAGCCCCTGTGATGAAGCTTCTCTAGGCACTGTTGTCCCAGAGGGGGTCGGGTGGCTTTCCTAAGACAGATGGGGTCCACTTTCGGCTCCTGAGATAAGAGTTTTGAATTGTAAACGTAAAAGAAGACTTTTTTTTTTTTAACTGGAAGGGATAGTACAGATTATCTAATACAAACTCCTAATTTTGTAAGAAAAGAAATAGAGACTTAGAATTTTAAACGATTTACTTAATATCATACAGTTCATGACAGAGTTTAGATTATAACCTACATCTTCTGACATTGGAAAGAATGTTCTTTCTTACCATGCCACACTACCTCAAGTTATTTAGTGTAGATTTGGGGAAAAGAAAAGAAACCTAATAAGTTTTAGAATTTATTTCTTTGGTTATGAGACGAGTTTGAGAAAAATAGTAATTGTGAATAAAATTTGATTCAGCTATTTTTAAACAGGTACTTCCATTTGTAACAAGAAAAAAAAACCTTTCTCTAGTCAGTTGAACAAGAATATTATGTGAACAGAAATGCAAATTGGAGCATCATTCAGTCACCTGTCTCTCCCCATTCTCTGAAAAAGCTTTTGTTTCTAAGTAGAAATTAGCTACAGAAAGGAGCCACTTTGCCTGAAACGTAGGGCTCCCATGTTATCAGACTTGCTCTGCTACCTTCCTCTCCTCCTTTTAGAATCTGGAAGGTATAATTGTATTTTAACCACATTCTTAATTATGCAGTTTTCCCTTTATTCTGAGAAGCTGAAGGATAGTCTCAGAAAAAGGCGAAGAGGAAGAAAGGGTGAAAGATGAAGAAAGCAAGAGAAAAAAAAAAAACAAGAAAAATTTACTACCTTTTGCAAACTGCTAATCATGGTAAAAAAAAAAAAGCACAGAGGGCACAGGAGAATGTAATAAATTATGATGAAGCACAGAGAAATAAAAATATGCCAGACCATACTGTGTCTGGGGTATAGAAGGAAAAAGCTAAAGCAAATAGACTGGAAAGAGTCATGGAAATGAAACTCAGGCAGGCATCTTAGCAAGTCCCATAGGAGGAGGAAAATAAATGGATCTGGTCGTTTCAAGCTGAATGTATTAGAGAAGCCAATATCAAATACAAAGTGCTTGTGGCCATTTTTAGCATCTCCCTCTGATTTCCTTCTACAATTCAGGAGCAGTCTTTAGTGTCACAACCATTCCGTCTCTTCCTCTTCTCCCACAATATTCTGCAGTAGTTTCATCACAACTTGAGTCCCTGAAGATCTTGTTTTCCAAATGGACTCTGCAGTGGCCACCCTGATTAGTACAAAGGACTGCAATACCAGCCCCTAAACTTATAGGCAGCGGCATTATGGTGACTTTTATTTCCATCTTTAATCTCAGGTTCACACATAAAGCCTATAGCTACAATCTCAGGAATAGATCAATGTCAAAGGTAGCAAAGGAGGTCAAACTGAGTGCAGAGAGCTTGAGGCAACTGGAAATCATATCAAGGTAGCAGGTCATCGTAATTCCACTTCATGAATACTTTACAAAGTGGGGACCGATGGTCCCCAAACCATTTAAAGCTTTTATTGCTGTCAAACATTAGCACCTTGAGGGCTCTCCAAGGTTGGTAGAGTTTTCGGTTCATCTGTTGTTCTGTCCAGATAAGAGAAGTTGAGTTTGTAATAGAGACTTTGGTGCACTGATATGGCCATTCATGATGTCAGAGTCATGTCTGTAACTCTGGTGAAATAAGTGCCTGCCTCTAGGTTGCAGAAGACACAGCTGTGCAGATGGAGTAAGCATTCAGTGCACCTCCATAAATTTGAAAGTGCAACTACGCTAACGGACTAATGGTGCAAAAAAAGAAAAAATGGAAAGAGAAAAGGAATAAATGAAAAATGAAGGTAATGAGAAAGGCAGCAGGTATGAAAAAGGTAGGAGGACTAAGGGTGGCAGAAAAAAGTGAGGAAGTGATCTAGAGAAGAACTAAATAAGAGGATAGAAACAGTGGGTTTTCTATGGAAGCCGTTGAACCTATGGCCGATTCAACTATAATGACACTGAGTTGTGGAATTCAAGTTTTTAACAGTAAAGTTAGTTTTACAGTTACTCATGGAAATAGATTTGATTATTGGAAAAGATGTGGCTATGCAATTAATATTAATGGTCCATTTTGGTTTTTAGGACAAGCAATTTGAGCTTCAGCATGTAAGGAAAATCCAGAGCTATTTTCTATATGTAAAAATGTGACATGGGAGAATACAGAACAAGGAGGTGGGGATGGCCAGGTGGGGAAAATTACATGTACTCATGTGCAGAAAGGACTTTATAGATGTAACAATACCAAAAAGTGTTTGGTAACTATCGATATTTCTAATTTAGATGTAGTATGTTATAATAGTGAAATGGATTATTATGGGACCTCTGTTTACAAAAGGATTATCCTGTACTACAGATGACTGACCTCTATGGTCCTAAATCTATTTTTGAGTTAATTCTGAGATTCTACTAAAAATGAAATACAAGATTCACACAATGCATGCTTTAAATATGACACTTTCCCTAAACATCACACAGACACGCAAACACACGCAAAATGCACTACAAACACACACAAAATTCACTACTTAATAAAGCAGTGCCCTTAATCACCTCCCTCTTGCCTTATTTTTGAGATTCAGCGTTCAATTATCTAATTTTCAATGGTATGGGAAATGCTTCCATAATACTTTTAGTGAATGAGCAGAATATAACCCTCCATAGTTTTTAGTTTTCTGGAAATTAAGCAAAGAGAAACACTGGAAGCGGATATAGAATGCATAGTGTTCACATTGCCTGTCTGACAGGCAATGGATTACAGGTGATTTTCATTTTTTGCTTAATGCTTCTATGCATTTTGCAAATTTTCTACAATTTGGAAATTACTTTTATAATATATCATTATTTAATGAGAATATATTGCTGGTGTTGTTATCCTTATCCAAGTGGAAAGGAAAGTGAAACCTCCATTTCATGCCACAGTGACTACTTCTTCAGGCTCTTTGACCTTAGTGCTCAGTGTGGGTTCTCAGTTTTTATTTTAGTTTCTTTTTGCCCAGCCCAAGAGTTTATCCTAGAGATGAATCAACAATGCCTCCAAGACAGATCAGTTCTGTCTAGCAGCCTTCGAGAAGGTTAGGCTTCAGTACTAATTTCACTTACAAAATGTGTACAGATTCAGACACACAGACTATTCTCTTAAAGCTACCATTCTATTATACTTTTAAAAATAAACCAACCCCATTTTAAGTATACCAACATGCTGGACCAAATTAAAAATCCATAGTCACAATAATTTAATTATATACATTACTACCTAAAAAACAAAAATGAGTCTCACACCCTTGTTCATCCAAAAATTGAAAATGGAAAACTTTGGTTCAGCTGTTTGGCTGAATTTTATTGATAAAGTGATTTTTAAAATGTACCTGATATCTAGCCCATATGAGCATTGCTTCATTGAGGAAGCTATCATCTTTTAAACTATCTATAATATTCATTAAGGTGAAAGGGAAAAGAAGAGAGAGAAAAATCTTTAAGCCTCTAAGCGTTCAAACAGTTATTTTACATTGCAATATTATTTATTAATTTAGGATTAATTAGTAGGCCTGTAAATTGGTAAAACCAAGTAATATACATCTATCTATTTCTTTCTTTTTTCTAAGTTAGTCAGGGGTGACTGTTGCAAGACATCCTCTACTGTGTTGAAAGATTCATCCTCCCTCTGTCCTCACATATACAGCAATGTCTTTTTGTTAAATTTTCCCCTTTGGGAAGCTCTCAGATTTCATTTCACCTGTATTTCATACATATAATATTTGAGAGAGTAAGGAGAAGGTGTATCTCCTGTAATTTTCCTTTAAGATATCCTTGGCTAAAAGCCCTGTGTTAAGTTATAGAATCAGAATCCCTGTATCTCAGACTCTGTATCACTCCTGAGAAAAATGTCTGATCCTGTGATGAGCCGCACCTTCATCTGTTTCAGCGCCAAAGGTTGAGAAAGAGATGATTATAAAATCATGGTAGGAATTGAGATATATAGCTAAGGAGATGAATATGCTAACCTCCTGTATTCGTATTACAGTCCCTAACATCCGTTGCCCACTAAAGGCGGATTGTCCATGTAGCCACCAACAAAGTCTCTGTGTGTCAGCTTTTTCAAAGGATGGTTCACAGAAGAGTGACTATTCTGTGATTTGGCTTTTTAAGCTAATGTTGCATCAGATGACATGATGTTGACAAACAGGAATCACTGGCAAATTCATTATATAAATACATCCTGTTCTTTACATTTTTCTATAACTACTGCTACAGTTATATTAATAACTGGTAAAGGAGGATAAAAGGAGTGAACTCTTTTTAACCAGAGATTCCCAAGATAAGGGTTTTTCTAAAATGTCTGAAAGCAATGAGTTAAAAGCAATGAAAGTGACATGCCAGTAGGTGATGTTCTCTCTTTGCTGTAAAGTCCTTCTCGTCCCTGAACTGGCCCATTGTTTCACTACCCTGGGGAAGAAGAATCACCAGGCAAGCTTGAAAATGAATTGTTCTGCCAGGCTGCTGTGTCAGATGATCTAGACATTATGCATGTCTTTCCTTTTTAAGGAAACATGAAAACATCATTCTCTAGCATAAGGAAGAGATTTGGGTCAGTAAGTTCCTGTCTGGGCATTCTAGCCCCAGGTTTCATAAGCCTTTCTTCAGAAACCAAGGGGATGGCACGCTTCAGTAGTGGTGGAGTGTATTCAGGACCGAGGCCCTGTGTTGTTGTATCTGCTCTGATATCAGTCCTCACTCCAAACCTGTCCTTAAGAAATTTTCCTCCAGAATACATGCAAACTTATTTCATGTGGATTGGAGTTCCCCAGACCCTCAGACTCTCTTAATGTGAATTCCAGCATTGTAAGAGGGCAGGTGGGGGGGTGACACTTTTTTCTGCCAGCAGACTATTACTGAATAACACACATTATCACACATGAATGTTTGTGTGTGGATGTGGTTTGTGTGTGGATGTATGTGCATACCCACGTGTAGTAGAAATAACTCGTTATACTGGGACAAGAGTGGACAGAAGAATGTGGGTCTCCAAATGTACTTTTGTAATTATAAGAAAATAAATAGAAATAGAAATAAATAACTCCCCCTCATAACATCAAGGGGACACAAGTTGGAAGAGTGTGAGTCTTCAAATGAACTCTTGTAATTATTTGTCCTCCGTAAATCATTATTTGAGCGCATATTTGTCTTTTAAAGTTGACAAGGGATCCTTTGCTAAGTCAAATAGTTTGGGGAAGAGATTACAAACTTTTGCAGGTTTTTGGCTCATTTTTTTTTTTAAGTTCATGATTTAGTACCTGTGAAAGTAGGAGGCTGCTATCCTAGCAGTTTCCAAGATTGATTTCTTCAAGTTCATCCTTGCCAGCCTCATTTGACATGTACAAACACAATCAATACAGTTATACCACAGGTAATCACTCATTAGAAGGACTCCATCCATTCCAAGTGGTACGTGAATCAATTTATCATTTCATTTTCGTGCACGTCAGAATGGTGTGTTTACCTTGCAGTGGCATCATTTGAATAGACAAGGTTAATACCAACTTAATTTTACTTTAATGGTAACTTAAATGAAATCCTTTGATGAACATGGAGACCTGAATAGTCTTCTGAGGAAATTCAATCAAAATTTTGTCTCCTAAGAGAACTGTGCTCTTGATGGATGGGTTCATACTATTTTATTTGGTCCCCTCCCTTTTATGTAGTCCAGTAGGAAACTAACACCCACGGGGCCTGAGGCATGTTGCTGAAACTGACATGCACCACTGAACTGCATTTTCTTTTGGGCCAAGACTGTTGCAAGAAATGTCAGTTTTATCACGGAGCACTTTAACGTCCTATCTTTGCATAATATTACTGTGGAAAAAGAGTATGTGAATTGTTCCTGTTGTCTCTTGGCTTCTTCTCTGTGAAACTCCTTTCATTATTCAAGCAGGAGCCTTCGTATTGTTAGCTAGAAGGCTTTCACTGGCTACACCAGGGAGAACAAGTCACCCCTCTGTGGCCCCATAGTACTTTCTCTGGATCCCTCCCAAAACACACGTCACATTGTGTTAGAATTATCTGTTCAAGCGCCTGTATCCCCGACCAGACCCTGGTCCTCCTGTACCACAGTGGCTGAGCTATAGTCATGTCGCTTGCAGGCACATACAAAGCTTAGTGTGCACACAAGAAACACCCTATTGATATTAAAACACATTCATAATTTAATACTGTACATGTTTTACCCTGTGGTGAAAATGCATTTTTTTCTCTTCTATTATTTTTCTTGTATCTATATGGTCCGCTCATCAATGACAGCATTTGTTTTCAGGATCTGGGTCATCATTTCTGAAACCCTTTACCTTTTAAAAAGTGCATTCACAATAAGTTAGCTCACTTAGAGCTAACATCAACCTGTAAAGACAGAAACTGTGATCCCAATTAGGAAAAAGCCAGAGAATAATGACAGAGTATGTAATAGTATATCATTTACTTATGTACTGTGTTTCTCATTTACCCCTCCAATTCCATGCAATTGAAAATTTCTGTTTTTATTCATTGCTAATTCCGTAACACCCAGACAATCCCTGGGCATAGTAGATGCTCAATCAATATTTGTTGAATATGTTAATATATACATGAATGAACAAATATTACTATACTTTCATTAAAGCAAATCTCAGTCAGGCCACCAGTGCTTCCTTCATTAATTTTCCCTGCTTGCCCTCTCAGTGGTGGTTCTAAACCTCAACCATTCTGATCAGACCTTGTCCCCTCCTCACCTCCCTTCAGCTGACAACCTGGAAACACCTTGGCAGAGGACAGAGGCCTTTAGGCAAGAGCTCTCTCACCTTCTTGCCTCTACACATCAAGAGAGCCCTGTAACTTCATCTTCATTCTCTCCCCCACCCTCTTCAAGGCTGATCCTTCCAACTACACTCTATTTCATTCCTCTCCAGCTTCTCCTGGACTTTTTCTCATATTCTGTCTCCCCATCTTAATTTATTACCTTTCTTCTGGCTCAGTTCTCAAATGCTGAACATGATGAAGTCACTCTTACTGTCTAAATTGTATTTCTCCTCCTAGTATCAGCCTCCCTCTCCCCCTCCACAGACCAGATTCTCCTACCTTTATGCTTGCTCTCTCCACAAGTTTAAATCTCATATGTCTCCCATCATTTTATCTGGTTTCTGTCCTCACCAATGCTGCTAAATCGATGATCTGTGATCTCTTAATTGCTAAAACCAATGGACACTTTTGAATTCTTATTTAGTTTTCTTAAGTCTTGGAATTTTTTTTTTTTTTACCTTTTCCTGGATTTTTGAACATGTTTCTTTCATGATTCTCCTCTCTCTGTCTCTACCTCTGTTTTTCTGGCCATGATTCCATTATTCTTCCCCTTTTATATGTCCTTTAAAATGATAGTGCCTACCCATGTTTGTCCTTGATTCTCTATTGCTTTTTTTATATGATCACTTGACAATCTTATTTATTCCAGTAACTTTGTTGCCACATAAATGCTAATGACTCATAAATCTAACTCTGATGACTTGCTTTACTTCTAAATTATGAATCACAGATTATGAATTTTCCAAAATTGAATTCATTATTTTCCCTGGAATCTGTTTACATTCTAAAATTTCATGTTCTTTTTCAGTGAGTCCTGCCATCAACACAGTAACCTAAAGCAGTTAATTCAGCCATTATTCATCTTTCTCTCTTTTTTATGAGCTATATATAATTGGTTATTAATTCCTCTCAAATTATACTACTAAATAATTTTGATTTCTTACTTTTTCCCTCCATCCGGACTCCTGCTACTTTCATGCAAGCCTCTATCATCTCTTGTCTAGACCATGGCAAAGGTTAGTTGAGGGGTACCCCTAGATCTGGTCATTTTTGCCATCGATCTACCCTTCATATTGCTGCTGTAATTTTATTACTGATACAAAAAACCTTAATATAATATACCCCTGTTTTAATCTTTCAGTGCCTTTGTATCACCACAGAATAAATATTAAATTCCTTGGCCCGCCGTAATAAATTAAGATCTAGCATGTTCCCATCGCTTCATCACTTAGGAGTCATGGCTATTGCTTCCCTCACCCTCATTTCCTACTGTCTCAGTTACACCTGTTCCAAGCATACTAAATCATTTGAAGACCCGTACTCATCTCATGTCTTCATCCCTTTAAAAGTATTTTTAGTTAGTCTAGAAATCTCTTTACTTTCCAATCCCTCTTTCATCTGGTAAGCTACTCTTCGCTTTTAAGACTCAGTTGTCAACAACTCTGTTATCTTTCCCTGACTCTGACCCAAGCATAACTGATGACTTCATCCCTTGAAGATCTACTGTGATTTGTGTATCGCCTTAAACTTCTTAAACCGATGACTGTAATTTTTCATCTTCATATTTCTAGTGTCTTACAAAGAACACATAGTAACTGATCAGTAAATTTTATTTGAATAAATTTAAAATAATTTATATTATAGTGTCAATGATGCCTTATTATTTATTTTCATGTATGATTACTCATTAGTAATTAGTATTAATTAGTAATCAGTAGATTAGTTTGACCTACTTGACCTGCTCTTCTTGTGTTACAAAAATCTTTCTAAAAAATGTTTGATTGTGATAAGAACAGTTAACATGAGACCTACCTCTCAGATTTGTAAGTGTATAATACAGTTTTAAAATATATAGGTATGACATTGTACAGGAGACTGCTAGAATTTATTCATCTGCAGAACTGAAATTTTATACCCATCAATTAGCAACTCCTCATTTCCCCCTCCTCTCAGCTCCTGGAAACGCAATGCTCTTCTTTGCTTCCATGCATTTGATTATTTTAGATTCCTCATATTAGTAGAATCATGCAGTATTTGTCCTTTGGTGACTGGCTTATTTCATTTAGCATAACGTCCTCCAGGTTCATCCATGTTGTGGCATATTGCAGGATTTTCTTTTTTTTGAAATCAGGATCTCACATAAGTACTAGCATTTCCATGTTGATCCCAGCACTATTTACAATAGTCAAAATGTGAAAACAACCTAAATGTCCATCAGCAGATGAATGGGCACAAAATGTGGTATATACATATTACGGAATATTATTTAGCCTTAAAAAAGAAGGGGATCCTGCAACATAAAAATCTTGTAAGAGGAAACACCATGAAAATTATGTAGTTGAATATGTAAAATTATGTTTTGAGGCATATAATAACTTGCTATTTTTTCAGACAAAATCGAGCTCTTTAAAATTATAAATAAACCAATGAAATTGAGATGAATAAAGTCAAAAAGAACCAGCAACACACAGATTCATTTTTCAATAAAGTTCAGAAGGACATAAAAGATAGAGCAAAAGGGAAATTGGTAAACATTTTTCTGTTTGAGTTAATCTCATAGTGTTTGAAAAATGGCTGTGGGTATTTTGACAAACACCCTGAAGCCTACTTTACCCATCCTTGGTTTGATTTATTGTAATGTACACCTGAAAACTGGGACCCAGCAGGTCTGTGATCCCTCATATTCTTGTTATATGAAATTAAACTTCTGTAAAGCTCTAAACGAAGAGCTCTTAATACCCCAGCATTACCTGTATGTATTACAAAACAATAATTCTGCAAATAAACCCCTAAGACTTCCAGAAGAGTGAAAGTATATTTAAATAAATTATAGAGCACAGTCAGAATTCACCTGGCTTATATTCTATTCATGACTTAAGTGGTGAGGGAAACCTTGATATCAACTATACTCTTTTTCCTCACATAATGATGATATCATTCTCATACTTTACCTAAAGCTTCAACTTCAGTATTGGAAGAAAAAGAGCAAAGCAACACATACCCCCTTACGTATCGCTGGAACAATGCTACCACACAAATATGGTGTACTTTTCTTGATAAGAGAGCATTAGGAACTTATTGTGTCCTCTTCAAAATGACAGGAAGATGGAGTCATATTCCTACATTTTCTACTTATTCATTATGTGCCCTCTGTCACCTCATACACATTGCAACGAGGTAAAACCTGTTTCTGATATTTCAAGGCCTCGAGTCGCAGGTGGGGTAGGGAGCAAATGTATCTGTCGGAAATGTGATAGGGCTATCAAAAATATATGCAAGAAGCTACATAAACTGTGACACTTAAGTCCATTCTGTTACATTGTAAAAATATAACTTTTTCATGAAGATGAAAAAAGAAAAACTATGAGAAATATGGCATATAACTCAGCTAATCCCAGCACCTCAGTTTTGAATCTCTCTCTCTTGTCCCCTTGAGGTTATTTATTAGTAATCTAATAAATAATTGTTTAGCACACAATTTTAGTAGTATTAAATTTTAGTGGTTCAGAACACACTCACAGTGAAAGAATCATGGCTTGAGTTCTAGTCCACACTTGCTTTTGTGGGACTGTGGACGATTTACAATCTGAACTCAAAGTCTCTTTAAGCTGGAAATACATGTAATAAAAAAACCGTCCTCATAGATATTGATATTTCATATGGTAATGAATGTAAAGTGCTTAGTACATTGCAAAACACGTGGTAAATGTAACGTAAGCTCTAGATTACATATTATTACCGGAGAGATTCAGTTGTTAAGATAATTAACACCACCATTCTTTCAAGGCCAAAGTCAAGGCAGAAGTGATTCTGAGTATCACACAACGTAGTATATGCAGGTGTTCCTTGTTACAGCCAAATTTCCATGGTCCATTGGTGAGGGAATAGCAATACAAATGTATAGAAACTTAAGAGTTTTTCAATAGAATATCGAAAAGACTTGCATTTGCAAGGAATCAACATGAGAGGGACAACTGCTGTGGCTTTGCAGAAATAGTGCAGATAAAATTAAGAGGGTCTGGATTTCCTTCTGAGCCTGTGGAGACAGAGCTTGAGATGTACAATTTAGTAACAGTTAATGCTTGGAAATTGGTTACAGAGAAAGGGACTCAAAACTACAGGACAATCTGCTCTTAGGAAGTGGGTGAAAGTGAGTAGAAGAGAGCCAGAAAGTTTACTTACTTGAAGACTTTGTATTCGGTTTAGGGAGTTACTCAAATAAATTTAGTGATTGAAGAACTAGAGGCAAAAGAGTTCCCTGTGCAGGGGAAGGGACTGGTGGCTTCGGAGAGTAGTTTCCCTGCAGCCATTCTCCTTCCCCCAAAGGCAGAAAACCAGCAGGCCCAGGCTCCTCTGAAGACTCACCAGCTTCCCTGCTTCCACATATGCACATTAGCTGCGTTACTGTCTAATAATATCTGCTAGCTTCCCATCTCATAGGGAGAGAGGAAGAATTAATTGTATGAATTTTGTCAAGCATGCCAAGATCCCTAGAGATATGCAACATAAATACCTTATGAGTGTTTACATTATTCCTTCAATTTGTTTTGTAACTGGTATGGGAAAGGAAGATAGATGCATTTGTCTAACAAACATTGATATTTCTTTTAAAATAAAATCAGATTTTACTGACTCCATTCTTCAGATTTTAAGAAAAGATAAATCTTTTTAAAAAAGGTTTTTACTTTTTTCATGTCCTCATCAGTGATTTATATATGATATCCATATTTTTACTGCATATTCCCATAGCTAATATATTTTCATCCTTGGAAAGAGCCATCGTAACCATTCTGTCTCACAATTATTTTTTGGTTCACGCACATGCGTTCTCTCCCTACCATCCTATAGTCTCCCATCTCTTTTAAGAATATATAATAATGATGTAAATGAACGTATTTACACAACAGAAATAGACCCACAGATATAGAAAAGAAACTTACGGTTACCAAAGTGGAAAAGGGAGGGAGGGATAAATTAGGAGTTTGGAATTAACATATACACACTACTATATATAAAATAGATAACCAACAAAGACCTACTGTACAACACAGGGAACTATACTCAATATTTTGTGATAACCTATAAGGGAGAAGAATCCGAAAATGAATATATTATATATATATGTATATAATATATATGCATGTGTATATATAGGTATATAATATACGTGTGTGTGTATATTTATATATATATAAAACTGAATCACTTGGCTGTACACCTGAAACTAACACAACATTGTAAATCAGTTGTACTTCAATAAAAAAAAATAAGGAAACTATCTGAAATAAAAGATTGGAAATAACATAAAATAAGCCCTATGAATTACTATTGGTTCTTAGAAAAACCATTAAGTTTTCTTTAGTGAAAGAATATATTTTATGCCCAGCTAATTAAGCCAGTGTAATGCCATTAACCTCAGGTAAAGAACAATGGAGGCAAAATATTATAATAAGATGAACAGACGGCTGCCCAGTAGGTCCAGCTCCTCCCTACTGTAAGTACTCCAGCCTGGTTCATTTTGAAGGCGCTTGTACACACAGAGGACATGCCTCTGCATATCTCTGTTAAGCTCTTCTATTTATAGGAAGGAAAACTTTCTGTAGCAGTATGCTGTGGATATTTTTCCCCTCAGAGCACCAATGAATTATTTAGTACTTGATTTGTCAAAGAAAAGCTTGGCTACACTACGGTGACAGAGTTATGCTCTAGAAATAGAATATTGTTTAAGAAATTATTGGTGCAAAAAAGGCAACTAAAGCAGAAGGCACAGTTGGTTTTCCAAATATATATACACAGCACTCACATTTATCATAATTCAAGGGCTTTATGGAAAAAATTCTAGCATGTTTTGCCTGTATAAAACTGTCTTTATGTTCTGTGTGCATCTGCTGGCTGGATTTTCCCCCAGTCCTTTTCTCTGTAGCCTGCTGTATTGATTTCTTTAAGGATCTCCTTTTGTCACTTATATTCAAGAAAAGAATGTTTCTTTTACATTATCTCCTATTTCCTAGTACTTCTCAATCACATGTTGAATGGACTTATCTATATTTGTTCAATAACAAGTTTACTTTCTTTAATGTCTTTTTAAAAACTTTATTTGTTGTTTTAAAAAGTCATTTCTCCTCTCCCTCATGTCTTTTTTTTTTTTTTTTAACATCTTTATTGGGGTATAATTGCTTTACAGTGGTGTGTTAGTTTCTGCTTTATAACAAAGTGAATCAGTTATACATATACATATGTTCCCATATCTCTTCCTCCCTCATGTCTTTTTAAAACTGACAGTTTTCATTGTTCAGCTTCTTTGTGTCCTCAGATCCCAATACAGACAATCCTTGCTTTGCCTGGTTGTGATATGCATGGATTTCAGTTATTTAGGTTTAGCTAAATAACACTAGTACTTGAATGGCATATTCAAGTATCAACTGCCACAGTATATTAACTGTAAGCAATTGCATGAAGTACAAACTTTGCTGATAGCTCTTCAGCCCACAGATCACTCGTATGTAAACAACAGAGGAGCATCATTGGTAATGACCGATTGCATCACTTCTTTCAAAGTCTATTGACTGGTCCCTGCACAGCTATCGTTCGGTTCACACACAGACAGCAAAGCATGTAGCTGTGTTTCTTTCTTATCTCTCAGTGCTAAAACCAAGTGACAAGGTACAAATATTGGTACCTGAAGTTGGAAATTTGCCAACGAAAATGAAGGTTCAGTAAAGAAAAAAAACGTGATATTATTGGGAGTGAAATTTGAATCAAACATAAGTGATGTACTTGAAGACACAGATCCGAAGGATGTTGACCTTGCTGCTGTAGACTCTAGACTGTGGATAAGCTGCCTAGACTCTAGGTACACAACCAGAAAAACTTTATGAAGGCAAACTCATTGATATAAATAAGAAAAGTGACTGATAAAAAGGGTAAAAATGTCCCAGAGCAAATGACACCCACATAAAACTTCACAGAAAAGGAACTCAGAGCTATTTCCTGTTGCTGTAAGAGCAAAAGATAAAATGTTGAAAGCTGATGAAAACATAGAAACGAGTGTGATAATTTGCTAAAGCATAGAAAAGATGCGCGCTCCTTACTCTTGACTGTAATTTATACTATGAGAAGAAAGCAAGCACTGTTCAAATGACTCCTTTTTTTTTTTTTACATATTTCAACAATTTAATAATAAATTCTGTTACTCCCAGCACAGTAAAGGCAATACAGTGAAGCAAAAAGAAAATATATTAGGAGTCAGGAGCTACAGGTTTGAGTCTTGGTTTTGCCCCTAGTTTGTTACTTTAAGCTAATCATTCAACCTCTCAGGACCTCATCTGATTCATCTACAAAATGAAGTTTATTTGATTAACTCCTAAAGTAACTTCTCACACTATGTAGCTTTGTGTGTCTGCTCTTTCCAAGTTATCAGAGTCAGAGGCCTAGACCAGATCACATATGGTCTAGGTCCACTGCCTGTATTTTGTAAGTAGAGTTTTATTGGCACACACCCACATATGTTACATACTGTCTATGGCTGCTTCACATTACAATGAAACATAACCGCTGAGTGATTGCAACAGAAACTGTACGGCCCACAAAGCCTAACTTGATAAGCTTTTTACAAAAAACTAAAGCACTAATTTTCAGTGTTTCTAATGTGTGAAATTATAATGTAGTAAGTAAATATTAGTTTTACTGTTTTTTATTCCTCTAAATACTTATAACTGACATTGAGTTTTTAATGTTTTGACACAATTTTTAGAGGGAATAGAACAATTGTGTTTTTTCCCATTGCTTATCATGATCACATTGCATGGTTTCAGCTTGTACTGCCATTTATACAGCACCTCACTCTTGTGCAAAGCGAGGGCTGCCTGCACTTAAAAATTTAAAGAATAGAAAAGTTGTAGTTCTGTAAATTTAGTCTCTTAGGTCGAGATATTTACAACACTTCCTGTATCTCAGTGTCGCATATACTTAATGGCACACTGGCTGATACAAATCTGGGTATGCCTTGTTTTGAAGCCATTTTGCAAACGTGTTCTTTGTAATTGATGTTCCAGGGAATTCAAATCAAAAAAGTTACCGTCCAGATGTCAAAATAATGATCCTTTTGGAGAGTACAGTGTTTCCATTATTTTTTGGTTATTTTTATTGTAACAGATGAATGATATTTTACTATGTAGGGTTTTTGTTTGTTTGCTCGTTTTGGTTTTTTTTTTAAGTTAGGGATATTAACTATTCTTTGCTAAAAGTTCTCCTATGAACCAAATCCCTCACTCTTCTTACTGTGTTTTTTTCCTAAAAAGCTATTGTCAAAAATAATAAAGTAAAAATATTAAAATTAATAAATAAATAAGAATGCCATATGAAGACTACCTTTGCAAAACTTTTTTTTTCAATATTGCAGTTGGGATCATTATCCTGTTATAAAGCTTCTAGGTATAATGTTTTCTTTTGGAGTTCAGGACCAGGGAAACCGAAACCTTTTCTTTTTTCTATGAACAAGTTTGCACCTGTGTGTCTGTATGAGTTTCCTATTGTTGCTGTAATTAATAACAACAAACTTAGTGGCTTAAAACAGCATACATTATTTATCTCATGGTTCTGGAAGTCAGAAGTCCTACAACGAAGGTGTCGGCAGGCCTCCATTCCTTCTGAAGAATCTCGGGGAGAATCTGTTTGCCTTTTCTAACTTCTAGAGGCCTCTTTCTAGTCCTTGCATGTATCCCTCTGCATGTCAGAATCAGCAAAAGGGCCTTGAATTCTTATGCTGTCATTGCTTTTATTTTCTGCAGCTGGCGAAGTTTCTCTACTTTTAAGGACTCATTAGATCGGGCCCATCCAGACTATCCACATCTCAAGATGCTTAATCTTAATGACAACTGCAAAGTCCCTTTTGCCATGTAAGGTAACTTGTGCTCAGGTTCCAAGAATTAGGGCCTGGGTATCTTTGGGGAACATTTTCCTGCCTACCACAGTGTGTGACAATGAGAATGAGAAAACAGGTTTCTCCTGACTCCTACAAACTTCAGAGCTACAAAATATATACTCAGTTGTCATCATTTCAAATTATGCTTTCCCTTCTTGACTTTTTCTCTGCCATTACCCCTTTACTCTCTATTTTCTGATTTTATTGTGTTAAGTTCCTTAATGCACCTGTGCTATAGCTATAGTTGTTTTATTTTTCCCATCACTAACAAGTAAATTCAACAGAAATAATATATGCAATGCCTACTTAATACTACAGTCTTTTTTTTTAATACTACAGTCTTTTAATTTACCAAGTAGTGATATGAAAAGACAGAACTAACAGCATATCCATTTTAACTCACACACAAAATGGAGGATGGACATGATCACAGAATAAGAGACATTTTTTTCAAAGAAATTAGAATGGCAAACACAATCTTTAGCTATCTCTATCCTGTTATCTCTAGTTTTATTGAAATTAAAATGCAGATTAAAAAGGTTGCATCTTGATTTAACATTTGCATAATTTTCTTCTTCATGTGAATACGCTGGCTTGATCTATATTGAATAACGACACCTGAGGTCCAAACTGAATGACCGAAGTGTTTTGGTGTCTTATATTTATTCTGTTTCACATAGATAAACTGATGAAAATCGAAGCAACACACTACTACGTCACTGAATTTAGAACGTTTGTTCTTCAAATAAATATTTAATTGAGTCTTCCCTAAATTTTCCGGAGAGTTAGGTATTGTGTAGGTACCAATATATGAATGTTCAAAAATGTGAATTACAGGTGAGGATATAATTGTATTTCCTTGCAAAATGACTTTACATTTATGACTTAGTAAAGATCCCAGCCTAGTACTTTTCTGTTGAGGTGATTACAAAGGTATTAAAAATGACGTTTTTTCTCTATCATTTATGATCTTCACACCCTCACACTTGTCTTTTTTTGGAGGAGCCGCCTGCCCTCACCTTTCAGAACCTGTTTTTCATGGCCTCTTGCTGAGTAGCAGTAAACCAGGGAACCATGAGGTGGATTCTTGACCCAAGCTAGATCAACTGAATTCTTGCTCCCAGGAATTTAGAATTGGACCATGGAGAGATTGAGTCAGTTAGTTGCTGGCATTAAAGCTGGGAGCTCATGTAGGGATCGGGTTGGATTACTGTTTTCTGTCATGTGTATGAAGTAGCAGAAAAATATAGGCTTTGAAGAAGGAGATGAGGGAAGGGATTCTGAGGAGAGAACAAGCAGTGATAGATCATGTGATCAAAGAGAGAAAGAATCAACTGGGCTTCCTGGGGCCACTCTGGTTTGTTTCTAGTGCCTGGTAAAATCCAGTATCTTTTGATCTTGAGTTCCATGTGTCCTTTCTAATAAATTCCTATTTTAGAGCAAGAATTTTTTTTTGTCATTTGCGACCCAAAGTCTTTTGAAGACTACTTATTCCATGTGAAATCTCCTATGACCCAAATTATGAAATAAAATATTTTGATGAATATGTTGGAGTCAATTAGGCATGTCTGATGTAACAAATATCTAATGAGTGCCTGTTAGGTGTCATACTCAGAACTGGGTCCTGGAGCTATAAAGATGAATAAGATGCGGTTCCTATCTGGTGAAGTATTTTTTTTCTGCAAGATGAGTAAACGCAGATCCTGCTTTGGGTCAGACAAAAGAAACTCCCCTTTACTGACCATTTCTTATACTAAATAAATTTTCAGTATACAGTGTGTTTCCATGTTAATAAAGCTTGGATGTACTGTGGCAATTTTTATGATCATTCAGATCTGTCCAATTTTAATTTGACTTTTTATTTAAATAAAGTGGAATGGGCATCGTAAAGGAGTGATGGAAATGTGGTGAATTTAATCAGAAGGATCTCTCCTTGAGCATGATTTATAAGAGTTCCATGAAATCCAGTTATACCTGGCTTTGAGAATAAAGAAAGTATATTTCACGGGAAAGGCCATGTGATATAATTATGCTGTTTTCTCTGCCTTTGCTTTCTTTTTGAAGCATAGCACACTGGTTAGGAGCTGAAGCTCCCGAGACAGGCTTACAGGTTTTGAATTCTGGTCTTACCATTTTCTCACTGAATGGTTTCAGCAAACTTATTACTTGCTTCTCTTTCCTCATTTTTAAAAAGAGGGTATAATAGTATTTACCCATATAGTCATTTTGAAAATTAAATAAGATTTAAAAAATACAGAACTCTTAAAACAGTACCTGGTATATATTAAGTGTTGAAAACATAATAGATGCCTTTATTACTCTCTTTAAATACAGAAACACACAGCACAGCTGTGCACACACATATACAAACACATTCAGTCCAAGTAAAAAGAATCATGAGAATCTGATTTCATGATATTCTTTAAGGCCTAAAAGAGGAGACCAAATAAGACAAAAATTACATGTATGTATAGTGATTAACTTATGTCAGTATAGTGGAGTTAATTATGGAAGCCATCTCTCAAAAAATGAAAACAAAATTTGTATTCTTTTTTTAAATTAATTAATTAATTTTTGGCTGTGTTGGGTCTTCGTTGCTGCATGTGGGCTTTCTCTAGTTGCAGCAAGTGGGGGCTACTCTTCATTGCTGTGCGCCGGCTTCTCATTGCGGTGGCTTCTCGTTGCGGAGCATGGGCTCTAGGCGCGCGGGCTCCAGTAGTTGCAGCGCGTGTGCTCAGTAGTTGTGGCTCGTGGGCTCTAGAACGCAGGCTCAGTAGTTGTGGCGCACGGGCTTAAATGCTCTGCGGCATGTGGGATCTTCCCGGACCAGGGCTCGAAACTGTGTCCCCTGCATTGGCAGGCAGATTCTTAACCACTGAGCCATCAGGGAAGCCCTGTATTCTTGTTTTATCCAGCTTTGCATTCAGTAAAAATCAGTTTTATTGTTATTTACTTGAACATTCATTTTCTCTAGTGCAATAATTAATGGCAAAGAAATGTTTCTGGCTTACCTTTTATTCATCAGAAGAAAAAGATGACTGGACTAGAACGAGTAAATACAGATTTATTTCTAACAATAGTAGTTTAGCTAGAAAAATTATATGCTAAGTTAATCCTTCCCTGTGAAAGTTATACAAATATAACTGAATTTATTTGATGGATTTGGGTTAAGTGAATGTGATATACATATTTATAAAACACAGTTGTATTATACACATAATTTATATATTTATACATATATATTCCATATATATGTAATGGAAAATATACTGAGGAATAAATTTTGCACACAAATCATGCTGCGAGGTTTAAGCACCTTCTTCACAAAAATTAGAAAATAACGTCCAGGAAATACACCTCAAAAATCAGAGATAAACAAACTTAAGAGGTGCCTCTAGGTTTATTCAAGGTATTTACTTTATGAGAAAGGTTGGAACATTTCAACTACTAATTATATATGAAAATGATCATCCTTATAATGACCAATAAAAACTTAACCCAGATACAATATTATACTGTTAATATCTTGCATTGTCCAAGGAAATACACCCTAGTGTTATCTTAACTTTCCCTCCTTGTATTAATCAAGTGTTGATGACCATGACTTAAGGCCTGAAAATATTATGGTAGAAAACCTTGGAAGAGGGAAAGCCAGATCGTACATGCATAGGGTTATTTATCATGCTGTCACTGAACCCTAGGGAAGTGTAGTTCCAGCTAATTTATTACAATGTTGTTTTCATTTTTCACTGGGCGCAGGAAAGACTTACACAGAGGCCATCACGCTGGGATCTGCACTCCAGCAGTACCAGTGACAATGCTACTTTGCTTGCACATTTTTTATGGCACCTACTTTTTCCTGACTCTGCTCTCTTTCCCATAACATTTAAGAGCAGTCATTAAACTCAATAAAACCCAAGGGCTGTGTGAGTGTGGTGAGGACAGAGAGTGGAAGGTGAGGAGGCTGAAACAAATGAATGCTGCCCCAGAACAATAGGCATGTTACCTGCAAATATGACTTGTTGGAGCCTCTAATGCCTTATGTAGGGTGACTCAATAAACACGACCTCCAAATGTTTTTGCTCTCCACCAAGATGAAAGAAGAAGGCAGAAAGTGATACTGAACTACTGGAATCGCTAACTCTTTCTTTTTCTAATATAAAAGCATGTAAAAATGGAACTCAGTGTAATGAAGAGTGATGGGTTGAAAGTCATGAGGCCTAAGGAAGTGAAGAATTTGTTTTAATCATGTGCAAACATTCTATGTGAGACTCCCTGTTTCTTTTTCTCTCATACAGTTAGAAAGTAGCTCATTTCAAATATTCATTTAGGATAAATCCTCCTCAAAGAAATGATAAACCAGGAATCGGTTAAGTTGTGGATATTTCCTGAGAACGTGTAATACATATATATATATATATATATATATATATATATATATATATATATATAAAAAGACAACAACATCAAAGAGAAATGCATACTGAATATTGAGCTCAGTTGCACAAAGAAAGCAAAACATGAAAATGTCCGTTACACTACATAATGATCAAGGGATCGATCCAAGAGGAAGATATAACAATTGTAAATATGTATGCACCCAACATAGGTGCACCTCAATACATAAGGCAAATACTGACAACCATAAAAGGGGAAATCGACAGTAACACATTCATAGTAGGGGACTTTAACACCCCACTTTCACCAATGGACAGATCATCCAAAATGAAAATAAATAAGGAAACACAAGCTTTAAATGATACATTAAATGAGTTGGAGTTAATTGATATTTATAGGACATTCCATCCAAAAACAACAGAATACACATTTTTCTCAAGTGCTCATGGAACATTCTCCAGGATAGATCATATCTTGGGTCACAAATCAAGCCTTGGTAAATTTAAGAAAATTGAAATTGTATCAAGTGTCTTTTCCGACCACAACGCTATGAGACTCGATATCAATCACAGGAGAAGATCTGTAAAAAATACAAACACATGGAGGCTAAACAATACACTACTTAATAACGAAGTGATCACTGAAGAAATCAAAGGGGAAATCAAAAAATACCTAGAAACAAATGACAATGGAGACACGACGACTCAAAATCTATGGGATGCAGCAAAAGCAGTTCTAAGAGGGAAGTTTATAGCAATACAATCTTACCTTAAGAAACAGGAAACATCTCGAATAAACAACCTAACGTTGCACCTAAAGCAATTAGAGAAAGAAGAACAAAAAAACCCCAAAGTTAGCAGGAGGAAAGAAATCATAAAAATCAAATCAGAAATAAATGAAAAAGAAATGAAGGAAACGATAGCAAAGATCAATAAAACTAAAAGCTGGTTCTTTGAAAGGATAAACAAAATTGATAAACCATTAGCCAGACTCATCAAGAAAAAAAGGGAGAAGACTCAAATCAATAGAATTAGAAATGAAAAAGGAGAAGTAACGACTGACACTGCAGAAATACAAAAGATCATGAGAGATTACTACAAGCAACTCTATGCCAATAAAATGGACAACCTGGAAGAAATGGACAAATTCTTAGAAAGGCACAACCTGCCAAGACTGAATCAGGAAGAAACAGAAAATATGAACAGACCAATCACAAGCACTGAAATTGAAACTGTGATTAAAAATCTTCCAACAAACAAAAGCCCAGGACCAGATGGCTTCACAGGCGAACTCTATCAAACATTTAGAGAAGAGCTATCACCTATCCTTCTCAGACTCTTCCAAAATATAGCAGAGGGAGGAACACTCCCCAACTCATTCTACGAGGCCACCATCACCCTGATACCAAAACCAGACAAGGATGTCACAAAGAAAGAAAACTACAGGCCAATATCACTGATGAACATAGATGCAAAGATCCTCAACAAAATACTAGCAAACAGAATCCAACAGCACATTAAACGGATCATACACCATGATCAAGTGGGGTTTATTCCAGGAATGCAAGGATTCTTCAATATACGCAAATCAATCAACGTGATACACCATATTAACAAATTGAAGGAGAAAAACCATATGATCATCTCAATAGATGCAGAGAAAGCTTTTGACAAAATTCAACACCCATTTATGATAAAAACCCTGCAGAAAGTAGGCATAGAGGGAACTTTCCTCAACATAATAAAGGCCATATATGACAAACCCACAGCCAACATCGTCCTCAATGGTGAAAAACTGAAAGCATTTCCACTAAGATCAGGAACAAGACAGGGTTGCCCACTCTCACCACTCTTATTCAACATAGTTTTGGAAGTTTTAGCCACAGCAATCAGAGAAGAAAAGGAAATAAAAGGAATCCAAATCGGAAAAGAAGTAGTAAAGCTGTCGCTGTTTGCAGATGACATGATACTATACATACAGAACCCTAAAGATGCTACCAGAAAACTACTAGAGCTAATCAATGAATTTGGTAAAGTAGCAGGATACAAAATTAATGCACAGAAATCTCTGGCATTCCTATACACTAATGATGAAAAATCTGAAAGTGAAATCAAGAAAACACTCCCATTTACCATTGCAACAAAAAGAATAAAATACCTAGGAATAAACCTACCTAAGGAGACAAAAGACCTGTATGCAGAAAATTATAAGACACTGATGAAAGAAATTAAAAATGATACAAATAGATGGAGAGGTATACCATGTTCTTGGATTGGAAGAATCAACATTGTGAAAATGACTCTACTACCCAAAGCAATCTACAGATTCAATGCAATCCCTATGAAACTACCACTGGCATTTTTCACAGAACTAGAACAAAAAATCTCACAATTTGTATGGAAACACAAAAGACCCCGAATAGCCAAAGCAATTTTGAGAACGAAAAATGGAGCTGGAGGAATCAGGCTTCCTGACTTCAGACTATACTACAAAGCTACAGTAATCAAGACAGTATGGTACTGGCACAAAAACAGAAATATAGATCAATGGAACAGGATAGAAAGCCCAGAGATAAACCCACGCACATATGGTGACCTTATCTTTGACAAAGGAGGCAGAAATGTACAGTGGAGAAAGGACAGCCTATTCAATAAGTGATGCTGGGAAAACTGGACAGCTACATGTAAAAGTATGAGATTAGATCACTCCCTAACACCATACACAAAAATAAGCTCAAAATGGATTAAAGACCTAAATGTAAGGCCAGAAACTATCAAACTCTTAGAGGAAAACATAGGTAGAACACTCTATGACATAAATCACAGCAAGATCCTTTTTGACCCACCTCCTAGAGAAATGGAAATAAAAACAAAAGTAAACAAATGGGACCTAATGAAACTTAAAAGCTTTTGCGCAGCAAAGGAAACCATAAAGAAGACCAAAAGACAACCCTCAGAATGGGAGAAAATATTTGCAAATGAAGCAACTGACAAAGGATTAATCTCCAAAATTTATAAGCAGCTCATGCAGCTTAATAACAAAAGAACAAACAACCCAATCCAAAAATGGGCAGAAGACCTAAATAGACATTTCTCCAAAGAAGATATACAGAGTGCCAACAAACACATGAAAGAATGCTCAACATCACTAATCATTAGAGAAATGCAAATCAAAACTACAATGAGATATCATCTCACACCAGTCAGAATGGCCATCATCAAAAAATCTAGAAACAATAAATGCTGGAGAGGGTGTGGAGAAAAGGGAACCCTCTTACACTGTTGGTGGGAATGTAAATTGATACAGCCACTGTGGAGAACAGTATGGAGGTTCCTTAAAAAGCTACAAATAGAACTACCATATGACCCAGCAATCCCACTACTGGGCATATACCCTGAGAAAACCATAATTCAAAAAGAGTCATGTACCAAAATGTTCATTGCAGCTCTATTTACAATCCCCAGAGATGGAAACAACCTAAGTGTCCATCATCGGATGAATGGATAAAGAAGATGTGGCACATATATACAATGGAGTATTACTCAGCCATAAAAAGAGACGAAATTGAGCTATTTGTAATGAGGTGGATAGACCTAGAGTCTGTCATACAGAGTGAAGTAAGTCAGAAAGAGAGAGACAAATACCGTATGCTAACACATATATATGGAATTTAAGAAAAAAAAAAAAATGTCATCAAAAACGTAGGGGTGAAACAGGAATAAAGACACAGACTTACTAGAGAATGGACTTGAGGCTATGGGGAGGGGGTAGGGTAAAAAAAAAAAAAAAAAAAAAGAAAATGTCCTTTATCCCTGAAGTGAGGTATACATGTTATGTCAGTGCTTTCTCACTTTACTACCCATATACTGATACAGACTTTATCCAAAGGAGTGAGCATTTGCATGGGAGAGTGATGTTTTTGTTATCAAACACTCATCTTCTAAGAACTTGAGAAAATATTAATAATACATGTTGTGCGAATATAAGATATATTTATACATTTAGACGTTGCTTTCACATCTGCTATTCTATTTAATCTGTCCAACGATGCCTTGAAACATAAGAAGGTGGCTTATCTTTTAACAGCTAAAGTAACTGAGAACAGAAAAGTTAAATGACCGCTTGAAGTTACTACTCAATTTCTACACTCACAAATAGAACTCAGGTCTGAGCTTACTAAATTGTGTATTGTACAGATATTGTAATAGGAAATTGGATCTGTGCAGACCTTAGTTTCTCTTTTAATATTTCTAAATCAAGTATGTTAGCAGAGACAGAGACCTAAGATGGGGACTCCTAGGAAAAAGGAGAATTCCACCTTGCTAGGGTTATGCTGTCTCATATGGTAACGTGTGACCACATGTGCCTCTTGAGCACTTAAAATGTGGTTAAGCTAAATTGAGATGTGTTGTAAGGGTAAAATGCACATTAAATATCACAGACCTAGTACAAAAAAAGTGTAAAGTATCTTTTAAATAATTTTACATTGATTACCTGTTGAAATGATTTATGCTAGAGATACTGACTTAAAACATATTACTAGATTTAATTTTATTTGTTTTGTTTGAACTTTTTTATATGAATATTTGAAAATATAAATTTATATCTGTGGCTCACAATATATTTACGTTGTATAAACACTGATGCAGATGATTCCCAAATATTTGGAATTTAAGCAGAATTACTTCTAAATAATTTATGGTCAAGAACAAAAATCACAAGAGATATTCAAATCGATTTCAAACGGAATGAATATGAGAATACAACATATCAAAAATTGTAGAATGATAGTAAAACAATGCTTTGAAGGAAATTTATAGCTAGAAGTATATTTACTAGCAAAGAGGAAAAATGTAAAAACAACTATCTCAGTTTCTACTTTAAGAAGTGAGAAACAATACCAATTTTAGGAGGAGACAGAAAAACTTCCCAGCTCATTTTTATGAGGTTTGTGTAACTGGAACAAAACCTGATAATGACAGTTCAGGCAAAGAAAAGTATTTCAGGCTTTCAGATCAGAAAGTCTCATGATACAGATGCAAATTCTATAAGAAATAACAGCAAATCAAATCCCTCAATACAGAAAAAAAGCATAATGTATCATTCCCAGGGGGGTTTACATCAGAAATGTATGGTTTGTTTAACATTATAAAAATAAATTGATGTAATTCACCATATGAACAGAAGAGAAAAACCCTATGATTATCTCAACTGATGATTTAAGAAGCCCTTGATAAAATCCAACACCGATTTATAATAAAACCTCTCAGCAAATTACAGAATTAGGCAAACTTCCTTAATAGCAAGGACATTTATGAAGAACCTACAGCTAACTTTATAATAGTGAAATATTGGAAGTGCTTTCCCAAATTTGGTAAAAAGAGTGGATGTTTGCTCTTAGGCTTAAATAATGGAGAGAATTACTATATCCAAGGATCTGTCGACTCACTATTTTCAATATATCCCTTCTCCTCACATTTCTTTACAGAAACATTGCAATCCCAATCAAAATTTCATTGTGATTTTGGTAGAAATTGACAAGCTGATTCTAAAATCTACATCAAAATGTAAACAACCTAGAATAACTACAACAATTGTTAAAGGAAGGACAAAATTGAGGGCTTTTCATACCTGATTTCAAAACTTATTGCAGTGCTGCAATCATGTGAGAGTGGGACAATGGAATCAGCATAGACAAAGAGATCAATGTAACAGACCTACAGACCACAAAGAGACCTACAGAACTAAATTATGGCCATAACACCAATTCAATTTAGTGGGATATCTTTTAACAAACAGTACTGGGACAACTAGATATTTTTATGAAAGACAAGAACTGTGAAGTGTGTTATCACTTCATACACTAATTCAAGGAGAGTCATAAACCTAACCATAAAAGCTGGAATAATAAAGCTCCTAGAAGGAAACATAGGAGAATATCCTCACAATATTGCAGTAAGTAAATTTTTTTAAAGATGTGAAAAGTACAGAAATGAAAAGGACATGAAAGGAAAATCTATCAATTGGACTTCATCAAAATCAAAATTCTCTGCTCACCAAAAGAGACTACAGATGAGGAAAAACAGTGTGTGTGTGTTTGCATGTGTGTGTGTGTGTGTGTGTGTGTGTGTGTGTATCCAGAAAATACAGAACACTCCTACAGATCAGTAATGAGAAAACAAGTGACTTGTGGTAGGCAGAATAATGAGTCCCCCAAAACATACCCACTTCCTAATTTCTGGAACCTGTATGTTACTTTGCATGGCAAAATGAATGTGGAATAAAAATTAAGGATTTTGAGAGCAGGAGATTATTCTGGATTATCTGGGTGGGCTCAGTCTAATCACAAGGGTTCTTAAAATCAGAGAATCCTTTCAATACTGAGTTCAGAGAGAAAGGGAGATGTGACTTCAAAGAATGGTCAGAGGGACAGACACAACATTCCTGGCTTTGAAGATGGAGGAAGGACCATAAGATAGGGAATGTGAGCAGCCTCTAGAATCTGGTACAGCAAAGAAAGGGATTCTCCCCTAGAGCCTCCAGAAGGGAACAAAACTCTGCAATATTTTGATTTTAGCCCAATGAGACCTGTGTCAGATTTCTAACCTACAGAGGTTAGAAAGGTAATAATTTGCATTGTTTTAAGTAACTAAGTTTTATGGTATTGATAATTTGTTATAGCAGCAATAGAAAACTAATATGCAGTTCAATTAAAAATGGGCAAAGAACTGAACAGATATGACACAAAAGATAAAGGAATAGCCAATTAGCACCTACAAAGATGCTTGACTTTGTTATTCTTTAGGGAAATGCAAACTAAACCCAGAAGGAGATACCATTCTAAGCCCACTAGAATGAGTATTGTTACAAAATGAAACAAAACAGATAATATACAACATTGATGCCATGGATTAAATATTTGTGTTCCACCAAAATGTGTATGTAGAAGCCCTGATCCCTAATGTGATGATATTTGGTGGTGGAGCCCTTTGGGAGGTAACTAGGTCATGAGGGTGGAGCCCTCACGAGCAAGATTAGTTCCCTTATAAGAACAGAGAGGGAAGATACATGTCAAGATACAGCAAGAAGGTATCAGTCTGCAAACCAGGAAGAGAGCTCTCACCAGACACTAAATGCTGGCCCCTTGATTTTGGACTTCCTAGCCTCCAGAACTGTGAGAAGTAAATGTTTGTTGTTTAATCCACTCAGTCTATGGTATTTTCCATAGCAGCCCACAGTAAGATAATTGGCAAGAATTTTGGAACAACTAATAGGACTATAAAATGGCATCATCACATGTAGAACTCCTCAAATGTCCACAGAAAGGCTTGTACAAGGATTTGCATAGCAACCTTATTCATTGATTCCTAAAAAGTGGAAAATGCAATGCCATCAATGAGGGAATAAATAAACAAATTGTGGAAGAAGAACTACAATTCTGCAGCCTATGGAAGGAAAACCACATTCACAGAAAGATAGACAAAATGAAAAGGCAGAGGACTTTGTACCAGATGAAGGGACAAGATAAAACCCCAGAAAAAAAACTAAATGAAGTGGAGATAGGCACCCTTCCAGAAAAATAATTCAGAATAATGATAGTGAAGATGATCCAGGACCTTGGAAAAAGAATGGAGGCAAAGATCCAGAAGATGCAAGAAATGTTTAACAAAGACCTAGAAGAATTAAAGAACAAACACCTAGAAGAATTAAAGAACAAACAAACAGAGATGAATAATACAATAACTGAAATGAAAAATACACTAGAAGGAATCAATAGCAGAATAACTGAGGCAGAAGAATGGATAAGTGACCTGGAAGACAGAATGGTGAAATTCACTGCTGTGGAACAGAATAAAGACAAAAGAATGAAAAGTAATGAAGACAGCCTAAGAGACCTCTGAGACAAAATTAAATGCAACAACATTCGCATTATAGGGGTCCCAGAAGGAGAACAGGGAGAGAAAGGACCCAAGAAAATATTTGAAGAGATTATAGTCGAAAACTTCCCTAACATGGGAAAGGAAATAGCCACCCAAGTCCAGGAAGTGCAGAGAGTCCCAGGCAGGATAAACCCAAGGAGAAACATGCCAAGACACATAGTAATCAAGTTGAGAAAAATTAATGACAAAGAAAAATTATTGACAGCAACAAGGGAAAAATGACAACATACAAGGGAACTCCCATAAGGTTAACAGCTGATTTCTCAGCAGAAACTCTACAAGCCAGAAGGGAGTGGCACAATATATTTAAATGGATGAAAGGCAAGAAACTACAACCAAGATTACACTAACCAGCAAGGATCTCATTCAGATTCGATGGAGAAATCAAAAGCTTTACAGACAAGCAAAAGCTAAGAAAATTCAACACCACCAAACCAGCTCTACAACAAATGCTAAAGGAACTTTTCTAAGTGGGAAACACAAGAGAAGAAAAGGACCTACAAAAACAAACACATTACAATTAAGAAAATGTTAATAGGAACATACATATTGATAATTACCTTAACTGTGAATGGATTAAATGTGTCAACCAAAAGACACAGGCTTGCTGAATGGATACAAACACAAGACCCATATATATGCTGTCTACAAGAGACCCACTTGAGACCTAAGGACATATGCAGACTAAAAGTGAGGGGATGGAAAAAGATATTCCATGCAAATAGAAATCAAAAGAAAGGTGGAGTAGCAATACTCATATCAGATAAAATAGACTTTAAAATAAAGAATGTTTCAAGAGACAAGGAAGAATACTACATAATGATCAAGGGATCAATCCAAGAAGAAGATATAACAATTATAAATATGTATGCACCCAACATAGGAGCACCTCAATACATAAGGCAACTAACTGCTAACAGCTCTAAAAGAGGAAACTGACAGTAACACAATGATAGTGGGGGATTTTAACACCTCACTTATGCCAATGGACAGATCATCCAGACAGAAAATTAATAAGGAAACACAAGCTTTAAATGACACAATAGACCAAATAGATTTAATTGATATTTGTAGGACATTCCATCCAAAAACAGCAGATTACACTTTCTTCTCAAGTGCACATGGAACATTCTCCAGAATAGATCACATCTTGGGTCACAAATCAAGCCTCAGTAAATTTAAGAAAATTGAAATCATATCAAGCATCTTTTCTGACCACAACACTAAGAGATTAGAAATCAATTACAGAGAAAAAAAATGTAAAAAACCCAAACACATGGAAGCCCAAAAAGACATTACTAAATAACAAAGACATCACTAAAGAAATTAAAGAGGAAATCGGAAAATACCGAGAGACAAATTACGAAGAAAACACAACAATCCAAAACCTATGGCATGCAGCAAAAGTAGTTCTAAGAGGGAAGTTTATAGCAATACAATCCTACCTCAAGAAACAAGAAAAATCTCAAATAAACAATCTAACCTTACACCTAAAGGAACAAGAGAAAGAAGAAAAAACAAAACCCAAAGTTAGTAGAAGGAAAGAAATCATAAAGATCAGAGCAGAAATAAATGAAATAGAAACAACGAAAACAATACAAAAATCAATAAAACTAAAGGTGGTTCTTTGAGAAGATAAACAAAATTGATAAACCTTTCGCCAGACTCATCAAGAAAAAAAGGTAGAGGACTCAAGTCAATACAATTAGAAATGAAAAAGGAGAAGTTACAAAAGACACCACAGAAATACAAAACATCATAAGAGACTACTACAAGCAACTCTATGCCAATAAAATGGACAACCTAGAAGAAGTGGACAAATTCTTAGAAAGCTATAACCTTCCAGGACTGAACCAGGAAGAAATAGAAAACATGAACAGACCAATCACAAGTAATGAAATTGAAACTGTGATTAAAAATCTTGCAAAAAACAAAAGTCCAGGACCAGATGGCCTCATAGGTCAATTCTATCAAACATTTAGAGAAGATCTAAAACCCATCCTTCTCAAACTCTTCCAAAAATTTGCAGAGGAAGGAACACTCCCAAACTCATTCTATGAGGCCACCATCTCCCTGATACCGAAACCAGACAAAGATACTACAAAAAAAGAAAATTACAGACCAATATCACTGATGAATATAGATGCAAAAATTCTCAACAAAATACTAGCAAACAGAATCCAACAACACATTAACAGGATCATACACCATGATCAAGCGGGATTTATCCCAGGGATGCAAGGATTCTTCAATATACACAAATCAATCAATATGATACACCATATTAACCAATTGAAGAATAAAAACCATATGATCAACTCTAGATGCAGAAAAAGCTTTTGATAAAATTCAACACCCATTTATGATAAAAACTCACCAGAAAATGGGCATAGAGGGAACCTACGTCAATGTAATAAAGGGTATATATGAGAAACCCACAAGAAACATCACTCTCAATGGTGAAAAACTGAAAGCATTTCCTCTAAGATCAGGAACAAGACTAGGATGTCAAGTCTTGTCACTATTATTCAACATAGTTTTGGAAGTCCTAGCCATGGCAGTGAGAGAAGAACAAGAAATAAAAGGAATACAAATTGGAAAAGAAGAAGTTAAACTGTCACTGTTTTCAGGTGACATGATACTATACATAGAGAATCCTAAGGATGCTACCAGAAAACTACTACAGCTAATCAATAAATTTGGTAAAGTTGCAGGACACAAAATTAATGCACAGAAAATCTCTTGCATTCCTATACACTAAGAATGAAAGATCAGAAAGAGAAATTAAGGAACGATCCCATTCACCATTGCAAGAAAAAGAATAAAATACCTAGGAATAAACCTACCTGAGGAGGTAAAAGACCTGTACTAAGAAAACTATAAGACACTGATGAAAGAAATCTAAGATGACACAAACAGGTGGAGAGATATACCATGTTCTTGGATTGGGAGAATTAATATTGTGAAAATGACTATACTACCCAAAGCAATCTACAGATTCATTACAATCCCTATCAAATTACCAGTGACATTTTTTACAGAACTAGAACAAAAAATCTTAAAATTTGTATGGAGATCCAAAAGACCCCGAATAGCCAAAGCAATCCTGAGAAAGAAAAACGGATCTGGAGGAATCATACTCCCTGACTTCAGACTATACTACAATGCTACAGTAATCAAGACAGTATAGTACTGGCACAAAAACAGAAATATAAATCAATGGAATAGGATAGAAAGCCCAGAGATAAACCCATGCACCTATGGTCAACTAATCTATGACAAAGGAGGCAAGGATATACAATGGAGAAAAGACAGCCTCTTCAATAAGTGGTGCTGGGAAAACTGGATAGCTACATGTCAAAGAATGAAATTACAATACTCCCTAACACCATACACAAAAATAAACTCCAAATGGATGAAGGGCCTAAATGTAAGACCAGACACTATAAAACTCTTAGAGGAAAACATAGGAAGTACACTCTTTGGCATAAATCACAGCAAGGTTTTTTTTGATCCACCTCCTAGAGTAATGGAAACAAAAACAAAAATAAACAAATGGGACCTAATGGAGCTTAAAAGCTTTTGCAAAGCTAATGAAACTACAAACAAAGCGAAAAGACAACCCTCAGAATGAGAGAAAATATTTGCAAATGAATCAGTGGACAAAGGATTAATCTCCAAAATATATAAAGAGCTCATGCAGCTCAATATTAAAAAAACAAACAACCCAATCAAAAAAATGGGCAGAAGACCTCAATAGACTTTTCTCCAAAGAACACATACAGATGGCCAAGAAGCACATGAAAAGCTGCTCAGCATCACTGATTATTAGAGAAATGCAAATCAAAACTACAATGAGTATCACCTCATACCAGTTAGAATGGGCATTATCAGAAAATCTACAAACAAGAAATGTTGGAGAGGGTGTTGAGAAAAGGGAACCCTTTTGCACTGTTGGTGGGAATGTAAATTGATACAGCCACTATGGAGAACAGTATGGAGGTTCCTTAAAAAACTAAAAATAGAATTACCTTATGACCCAGCAATCCCACTACTGGGCATATACCCAGAGAAAGCCATAATTCAAAATGACACATGCACCCCAATATTCATTGCAGCACTAGTTACAATAGCCAGGACATGGAAGCAACCTAAATGCCCATCGACAGACGAATGGATAAAGAAGAAGTGGTACATATATACAATGGAATATTACTCAGCCATAAAAAGGAACAAAATTGGGTCATTTGTAGAGATGTGGATGGATCTAGAGAGTGTCATGTAGAGTGAAGTCAGTCAGAAAGAGAAAAACAAATATCATATATTAATGCATATATGTGGAACCTAGAAAAATGGTACACATGGACCGGTTTGTAGGGCAGAAATAGAGACACAGATGTAGAGAACAAGTGTATGGACACAAAGGGGGGAAAGTGGTAAGGGGGTGGTGGTGGGATGAATTGGGAGATTGGGATTGACATGCGTACACTAATATGTGTAAAATAGATAACTAATAAGAACCTGCTGTATAAAAAATAAAATAAAATTAAAAAAAAATATGGAAAAACAAATTGTGGCATATTCCAACAAAAAAATTTATTACCCAACCATAAAAACAAATGTACAACTTATGCACATAAAAACAGGGATGAACTTCAAAAACATGTTGAGTGAAAAAAGTCATACATTGGAGTATGTATTTTTATTACATTTATATTGTTATAAAGCAGACTAACAAATTTAAGTTAACCTCTCAATATTATGTGATAGAAATAATAAAGTGTTTGAGAGCATTGATGAGAAAGAGACTTTAGGAAATTTTCTAGGGTGATGGTGACAATCATTTCTTGTTTAGAATGATGATTTCACTTGTATATAAAACAGTCAACACTCCGTGAACTGAAAACTTAAGGTCTGTGCATTTCATTTTATATCAGTTACACTTTAATACTCTAGTCTTGCACGGGGATATTTGGACCGTACACATTGCCTCCGTCCTCTGCTGCATCCCTCTCACTCCCTGCCCTGTGGCTCCTCTGATATAAAGGGGGCGGGACACTGTTGGGACTTGCTCTGCTCTCAGCATGTGCAACCCAGGAGTGATTGCCGTTTGCATCATTGTCTACGGAGGGATGGAATTTCATTCTCCAGGCATAGAGATGAGAGATCTGGTCTGTTAGTGTTCTCAGAAGCTTCTGTTGGGATTGGGTGACTAACGCAGAAACTCACCCGTGTGTTGTTTTTTCCTGCTAGCTCTTTTACTTCACTCTCTGCATCCTTGCTTCCTTGCAACACACTCCCAAATCAACTAACTGCATACAAGAATTTGACTACTGCTCTGCTTGGGTAAAAGCCAGGCTAAGATGTCATTGTATTAAATGTATCTCTTATTCCCTGGTAATATATATATATATATTTTTTTTCTTAATACTGATTCTTTCTTTAGCTATAGTATTTTCAATAAAGTGATTGCCCTCATAGTATAACATTTATGTAGAATAACTTGATTAAAACATTTTATGTCTTTCATCAATAATATTAAGTTACAATCACTAACAGTTTTTTAAAGGTCAGATTTAATTCAGCATGCTTTATATTTTAGCTTGTTAGAGTAACAGCAGAAATGTTTGTTCTGTCCAATGGCATTCCTTTGATACTGGCAAATATCTCATATATCACATTATTTTGTTCAGGTCCTGATTTGTTATTATATATACCTTGAGTATTCCTTTCATATTTACATATTAAAGTCAATAATACAGTTTACATCTTCAGATTCCTTAGCTATAATATCTACCAATTTAAAACTCAAGAGTTTTAGAGTTAAAAGCTTCATGGCTAAAATTTACAAGAACACATTCAAATAATATTTAATTCCTTCAGGCCAGGCAGGTATGATGTCAATTTTGTGAAGTAGCTCAGTGTGTTTTCATTTTTGTCTCTTGATAAACATTTATTTCCCTAAAGATGTCACTTCCGCATTGAGAACAGCTCCCATTCAGCTGGGCTTTATATTTCCTCACTGCTGTATATTCGAAAGAAGAAAGGTTTTGCAGTCTAAGAAAGAGAAATTGGTTCTCCGCCCCACCACCTGCCGGATATGCATCCGTTGAGTACATCTCAACTATTTTGCACTTTAGTTTCCTCATTGGGGCAGATTGAATTTCCCCCAAATGTCACAGCAATACTTCTGTTCTCTCATGCTCTTCCAGAACTTTGCTCCTCCCTATGAAGAGGTGAAGCCTCCTTTCCCCCTCCCCTTCACCTTCTGACTTTTCCATTAAATAGAGCATGGTACGAATACAATACATGACTTGCACAGCTAGATTAGAAAGGGCAATATGACTTCCTCTTGGCTCTCTCTGTTTCTCTTGGAATGTTTGCCCTTGAAATCCAGCCACTATCCTGATAGGAAGCCCAGACTAGTTCACTTAGAGAGGTCAAATGGAGAGGCCCACAGGGAGAGGAACCCAGGCTCCTGGCCCACAGTCAACATTAACAGCCAGACACTGAGTGAATGAGCCTTCAGATTATTTGATGATGATTTTTTTTTTTTTTTTTTTTTTTTTTTTTTTTTTGCCCGTGCTCTGCGTTTTGCGGGATCTTAGTTCTCTGACCAGGGATTAAAACTAGGCCACCACAGTGAAAGTGCCCAAGGCCTAACCACTGGACCCCACCAGGGAATTTGCAAGCCTTCCGATGATTCTAATTCCAGCGTTGGGTCTTCCACTGAGGCACACATAATGGAGCAGAGGAAGTTATCTCTGCTGTATCTTGTCTGAACTCCTGAACCACACAATCCATGAGCATAAGAAATGGTTACTTTATGACATTAAATTTGGGTATAGTTTGTTATGCAGCCACAGTAACTGGAAGAGATTTTGGCACATGGAAGTACCAAGGGGTCTGCCGTTACAAAAGCTAAAAGTAAGGCCGTGGTTGGGAGCCAAGTGGCATCCCGAAGTTGGAAGGACCTTGGAGAGTCTGCCCTGTCTCTTCCTACTCACAGTCCAGAATAATAACCAAGAATTCACAAGAGTCCTGGTTGTGATCATGACTTGAAGTGCTTCCTGACTTGATGGTAGATCGGAAGATGGAAGTTTGGACGTTATGTAATGGTTACTGGGAAAATAGCATTCTCATTGACAGCATTAGTGCTAAGATCCCACTTTAATGTCCTTCCCATTCTGCTGGTCCCTGACTTGTCTACTTTTGGTACTGAGTTATAGTTTCAACAAAGACAGGAGAAATGATATTAATGCTCTAAACTAATCCTTATTTTGGAAAAAAATGAACATGATCTTTCGGATGCTTTCACAAATGAAAAGAGATCTCTCCCCATATGTGATGCTACCACATTCCCAATAAATATTTTCAAATCTTTCAAGTCCCTTTTGTTCACTTATCCTTTAAACACATCTACTTCAATCGCAGAGTTTATAGTAAGAAAATAGCTGACAGGGATATAATATAATTTATTAGTTTTACCACTTTCTGCAGCTTTAAATATTTCATTTTTCTTTCTGTCTAGGTAGTAACTCATCCTGACTGTTCCATCTTTGCAAGTTGAAGAAGCAATGGATGCAAAATTCCCACAGACTCTCAGTTCCTGGATCCTAGCCTGGTGAAAAGGTTAGCTGAAAGGGACATTATTATGATGCTAGCAATAACTCAAGTTTGTGAGCACTGTCTCTTTTTTTATTGCCCTCTTTTGTTTTGATTTCTTCCATCCTTTTCGCTGTCCCTGAAGTAAAAATGCAATTGCCCAACTGAGTACAGGTAAAGATAACATGGTTCAAGGAGCACCCAAATGATGCCTCCTGTCTTCCAAATAAACCCAACAACAAGAGCCCAGAGAGATTTATCATTGCACTTGGTAAAAACCCCTTTGGCTTTCTTATTTATTTATTTATTTATTTATTTATTTATTTATTTATTTATTTATATTATGGCTACCCCACCCCCTTACCCTCTTCTTTACACTTTGCGGCTGCTGGTTCCTGTTTATCATTTATTTAGGGGGTACATTTTCATCCATTCGAGAAAAGTGACACCACCTCTGTTTCAAGTGACAGCTTCCAAATCGGCTAGTCTATCCTGATTAAATGCATAGGGAATTTCTTTTCTTTTTCCTTAAAAAAAAAATTATTCACATAGACTAGTTGGGAGGTGGACCTCGGAACATATTAGTCTTGTACTTGTCACAGTTAAAATTTAGTTAATGTTCAAAGCCTTATTGATTGGGGAGATTCTGTATTTCTGAAAATCTTTGCTTAATTGTCTGAAAAGTGAGAGTTACATTTACCAAGACAATCATTCAGTAAACAAAGGTCGCAGTGAGCTATTTGGTGGATTATAATCTTACCCTTAAATAAAATATAAACAGATCATTGGTCAAGCTGTGACCAATAATGTGTGAATAAGCCAAGTGAATATTAAAAATTAACAGGGTACAGATTTTGGCAAATATGTATTCTCATTCAATCAGACTTGAAGAGCATAGTAGTTAAAATGGAGAGCACAGTAGCAATAATTGCTTATGCCTTTAAAAACTAAAATATAAGGACTTCCTCCTCATATGGAATTATATTAATTAGTTAACAATGCTGAGAAAATAGGATTAAAAAACAGTCTTACCTCTGTGCATTTAATGGTTAAACTTTTGTTTAAAAAATCAAAATTAAAAAATTGCAAATATCAGCTGGGGAATGGGTACATCTTTCATGATGTCAGATGGTTCTACCTGGTTAGTCTCCTCTGTATCGGGAACAATAGTAATTTGGACAAAGGCAACTCTTTAGGGCCATCGGCCTTCTTGTCTCTCCTTCATGCCTGAGGAGAATTTTGTAATCTGCATCACTGGATATATCAATGACATTGTTTTTTTGAATTGTTTGCATTTGTTTTTCCACCTTTAATAATTGGCTGTTATAACAGACAGTCCAAGATGTCCATCTCAAGCCACTGTCTGAAATGTCTAAAGACTCATGGAGTCATATTCAATTTAAAGACCTGTTTTCAAAACTAAGAAGAGAAGGAGAAAATGAAATTGGAATCAATGACAGTGGTCTTGCTTACACAGCTCCCATGCTGGTGCTGTGTGTGGGGCAGTGTGCACTACAATGCCCTTGGCAGCCCAGATCTCTGCACAGGCCCTGGTCGTGCTGCAGAATTGGGTGAGAGAAAGAGATCTTCTGGTTCACACTTAGGCTTAGCTGGTATCTCCCAAACATGATCCTGTGATAAGGTAGCTGAGCCCTCTGTTTGTACCAGCTTCAGACACACCCTGTTATCAAGTCTTCTCCATGAAATTCCGGAGCCTGTTAGAAAACCCAGATGGCTCTGCTCTCCTCACAGTGAGTTCTTCTCCGGGACCTTTATTGTTCTTTCCTGCCCCCAGATTTCAGTCATGGCCACCCCAACCCAGTCACCAAATCTCAGAGTCAGTTTTAAAGCTTCCTTCCCAGAAGGTCCCCAGAATCCAAAGAAAAACTGCCTTGTGCCTGCTGAGAGCTATGCCACCCAAGGACAGTTAGGAATGGTGACATTGGCTAAGCTATAGAAAAGTGACGCCTTACAGATTTACATTAATTAAAATAGATCATTCAGCAGGTTTAGAATGAGTCAAAAAAAATTTGCACACAAATGACCTTTTACCTATGATGCTGAACGGAGAAGCTCTGGCAGGATTTTGAAAGCTCACCTTACCAGGAGACCTATTTTATTGGCCTAGTAAAGTTTTTGTTACATTATTTCATTTTACTGTCAAGAGCCCAAATATGTGATATAGACAGATGTTCCTCTTCTAATAGACTCCAACCTCACAAATTAAAAAAAAAAAATCAATATATGAGCATATACAACTACAAATATAGTAAATACAGTGTGAACCAAATATAAAAGTAAATAATTAGAAAAAGAAAATGGAAAAAAATACAATAAATGTTAGTAGCAACCATTTAGTTGTGAGATAATGCATTAATCCTCTTTATTATTATTCTCAGAAATGAATGTGTTTTATTTTTAAATTAGAAAAATAATAATTTGGAAATCAACACACAAAAGTATAATTGTGGTTTTTCTTTATTGTGGTGTTTTTGAAAGCAGAAGTAATACAAATCTCAAAAATAAGGAAGTACATGGTCTAAAATATAGAACTATAAGGTTTGTTATATTGCTCCCTGGTGTTACTTTTTCAGGAGCCTATCTCTGCAAATAGATGAAAATTTTTATTTTAATGAGAAAGAAAGGTAGTTGCCCTTCACATAGTTCTTCTCAAACATTCTTAGCTTGTATTTACCCTCAGGTATGAATATGTCACCCGTTAATTTATGTCAAACTTCTTAAATTTATATTTTCAGCCTATAAGTCTTTAGATGGAAATGTGTTCTCAGTTTTTTACTTGCAACTACGTGAAACTTTACAGACCCTAAAATTGCCTCCTTTGCTGTGTCGCAAGTGTTTTTAGTATTCTTGGCTTTGGCACCCTCCATAATGTTTTGTGTTGCTCTTATAATGTCACTTCGTCTTTGACTTTCCAAAATCATAGGTCTCGCTTTCATTTTTCAGTGTAATTTCCTATTGCTCAAATTCCTTCATAATTTTACTTGCCTTCTCTAGGACTGTCCCTAGTAGGAGTGCTGACCAGACCTGTGTAAGAAGTGTTTGTCCACTGTGTCTTTCTCGTTTTTTCAAATTTGGGTAAGAGAGTGCATCCGGTATTATTTCTAATGCCTCTCTTAAAAATGCCTCAGTGAAAAAATTCAAGTTGATTGTTTCCCAGATGCTTCCTGTCCCATGAGAATCTACAAACCGAAGTGGTGGCCCATAATGCATTGCCTTGGCAGGTAGGCGGGTGGGGTGATCCAGGGCAGCTGCAGTGGTTCTGGGAGCTGGGGACTGAGTGCAGGTAATAGAAGCACCATTGTTCCTCAGAGCCTCTTCAAGCGTCTTCTGTCATTCCCTTGGCGTTGTCAGTCCATTTGCAGAGTGACATTGGTGTTAGAGCATGGCATTTAATAAAGAAATCGATCCTATATAGAAGCTTCATCTTCATGGACAAGATTAGAGAATACAAATCCAAGCAATAGGCATCTGGAGGATCTGTTGACATTGGCCTGGAGTATCAGCCAGAGGGGGAGAGGGAGCTTTTTTAAGCTCAAGCAAGTGTACAGTAAGGGAGACATGCCTACGTTCCCTAACTTCGTATTTGAAGAAGACCCCAATTTTGAAATCGTGGAATACCCCCAGTATTGAAGATATGATGTAGTTAATCTGGTAATTTGTTCAAGATAAGTTGTACAACTAATCAGAAGTATCAACTTAAACATACATTTCACAACTGCCAAATGCTCTTTTAATTCTGATTCCAAATAGATTACTGGGTCACACTGGGTGTAACAAAAAAAGTGAAAGAAAATAAAAGATTTATAGACGGGTTTTGACATCATAATTCTGCTTTCCAAATGCCCCTTTCTGCTTTCATTTTCTATCCAGTTAAATAAACAATCTGGACAGGGCTTGATTAAAGTGAGAGAGACAGAAAAACAATCCAGGTAATTTCTGAGCAATTTCAAAATGTTAACAGTATTTTCCCATTGATAACTGGTATTTTGCAGATGCTTAATTTCTAATTAGCACTGGTTCATAAACAATGTAGCTCTGGTCCCCAAGGCTTTACCCAACCTATCGTTTATATGCCAACAAACAACTACATGTGTCTAAATGTGTTTGTTGGCCTCAGTATTTTATGTTATCCTGGAGTGGATAATGTTATGGAGAGATTAAGATTAAGAAATTCATATTTAATCATTTTATTTGGCATATATATATATGTATATATATACAGTTGTTGCTGAACTGTAGCAAATGAATTAACTTTGTAAATTGAATTATCTTTTGATAAAGATAATCAGTAGATGCTAAAATCATTGGGTAAATGATGTTAGGATACTGCATATTCATTGGGTTTAAAAATACCACTCACAATTTTTTATGGATATTTTTTTCTTTATTGAGAAACTTAAGACTTGGGTACATCAAATAAAGCCAATGTCTGGGAGATTTATTATAAATTGAATGGATACCTTTACAGTGGACAGATCTTGTAGTGCCACCTTAACCAAGTGACAAATTTATCTTCACCAATAGGGAAATAAAACTTAAGTGCCATGTGATGTAAGGCAATACAAACAAACAAATAAAAATACACAACATCCCCTATATGGTGTTTTGTTGTTTTTTTTTTTTTTTTTTTTTTGCGGTACACGGGCCTCTCACTGCTGTGGCCTCTCCCGTTGCGGAGCACAGGCTCTGGACGTGCAGGCTCAGCAGCCATGGCTCACGGGCCCAGCCACTCTGCGGCATGTGCGATCTTCCTGGACCGGGGCACGAACCCGCGTCCCCGGCATCGGCAGGCAGACTCCCAACCACTGCGCCACCAGGGAAGCCCCCTTATATGGTGTTTTCGTCAAAAAAAAGTTAGTATAAATGTAGTCAGTCATGAGAAAACGGTCAAAGAGAGCCAGACTATAGGAAAATCTGCATGAAAGTTGGCCTGAAGTCTTCAAAAAATTCATGTCATGTCTCAACACTGTGGAATAACATAGATATAGTTAAATTAATTTTAATGGTGTTTTCTTTGTATTCTGGGTTTGTAGGAAAATGTTCTTATTCTCAAGAAATGCATAATGAAGTATTTAGAAGTGAATTGTCATCATGTCTGCAAATTACTTCCAAATGGTTGACCTCCACCATTAACAACAAAAGTATTAAAACATACAGATAGAAGGAAAGCAATAATGGCAAAATATTCGTTATTAGTGAAAATAGTGAAGGGCAGATGAATGTTCATTGTGCTGTATTTCAACTTTGCATTTAGTAGATGCTGAGTGATATCTCCTACCCATAGCTGAAAGATTTGAAAATAGATGAGCTGAAGCCAGCTTAGGGACACTTATTTCCTTTCAGGGTTTCTCAGGGAGCTGTGTGTGCAATTCATTTATAGCCAGGTGTCTATTAATGGCTTCAGATTGTTTAGAGGGTAAGCACCAAATAGATGTGGCAGTGAGACATCTGGGAGTGAAATTTGTAGCATATGTGACTATAAAACTATGAATATAAATGCACATGGATGGATAAGAGAGAGAATATGTATGTATATATCAGTATATGATGTTTATAACAGTAGTAAATTTAGAAAGAGCTATTTATAATTAAGGACATATTGAATAGCTTTAGATCATCTATAAGAGTGTGCACATTCGTACCCGTTCATGATTTCCAAAGGCAGGGGAATGATAGGAAAATCAATACCACTCTAGTTGATTATAAGAGTCTGGAAAGATTAGCTTGAACGTTTTCACAGACTAAATGACAATATAGCAAATAAAAAGCGTTGAGGTCAAATAAAAGGCAACCCTAATTCCCACACCTTTGTGAACAGTGCTGAGATCATTTCTTGGGCACGTCATAGAACCAGCAAACATGGACGCTTGCTGGCATATTTCACCTCTTTATGGCACAGGAAGCTCCTGTCCTATTTACCTCAAACCCTCTGTAAGACCAGCAAAAGAAATGGTTCTTTTATTTTCCAGTTCATTTCCTATTTCAAGTTATTGTATAAGAAAAACCTTGATATTATGAAGTACCAGCATAAGAATTAAAATCAACTTGAAATTTCTTTGGATAAAGGAAGAGTGATTGCCTTGGCCATCTGTTAAATATTTTCGAATAGGTCTGGCAGATTACTGCATCTGCCCTTGTCTTTCCTTATAGCTTTATAAGCTTTAAAGGTCAATTGTGATGGTGTTTATTAAAGAAAAGGACAAGGGAATTTGCTTCACCTTTAAATCTTTCACATACTTTGCATTAAGCTATCTTCTCAAGACATATAACCCATTAAAGCAAATCTGGTTACAATTGTGGATTACAAAGCTTGTATAGTTTTTCTTCATTACAGAAGGATTTGTTTTCTTTTTAATTACTACAGGTTAAAGTATGAGTATAATTGAAAATTGAGAAAAATATTAAGTAAGTGTATCTTGAATCTGTTTCAATCATTAACCAGCAATGATATCCTTCCTTAAGCATCAGTTAACCAAAAAGACACTTCAGAATTTTGCAGATATTAAATATCACTCAATCAAGTCCAAAAACAAACATAGAATATGCATCCTAATGAGTGTTACCTTTCAGAGTGGAAAAATGAATCATTTTAATTTATTGAGTGCTTTGTATGTCCCAGGCTCAATACTAGATGCTTTTCTAAGTAAATTACTTCTAACCCAAAAGAAAACTCTAACATTTAGGTACATATTTCAGGTGGTTCAAAGCATTTCTGGAAACTATTTTGCGGGGGAATTAAGTTAGATACATTGGCAAAGGAGACTGAGAAGCAATGCCCAGAGACATAGGCAAACGTCCAGGAGAAAGTGGCACAGTGAGAGTGAAAAACAGAGAAAGCCTTCCAGAAGTCACGAATGCCAACTGGGTCAAATGCTGCTGAGAGAGTAAGATGATCCTGGCCTAGATCCACTGGACTTACTGTCATAAGCGTCACAGGTGGTCAATTTGGAGGAACGGTGAGGACAAGAGCCAGACTAGAGTTGCTTGAGGAGTGAAGAGATAGAGTTGGTTTCAGTATTGAGAACTTCCTATCTTTCGGAACTGACAATGAAATGGACTACTTAGGAGATAATGTGTTTCCAGTCAACAGAAATGCTCAAGGTGATTTTCAGTTTTTAAGGATGTTATAACATGGGTTTAAGCTCCCGTGGGGAGGTGAAAAAGGAGATGCTGTTTTTAATATCTGAATTCTTTGGAGAAATGGCCACTTTATGCAAACTAGAGAAGACTTAGGGATTATGTTTATATTCCTATACATTTCCATCAGAATTTCTTGTTCTTTAAATACTAAATTAGCAGTTACAGATTAAGATTGAGATATACAGATTCAGAGAACCTCCTGTGAGATTAAACAAACTAAACTCCTGGCTAATTAGAAGGCAAAAAGAATAAGAAATGTCTGAGAAATTATAACAGAAACATTATCCCTCAAAATTATTAGGAAAAATGAGATTTGGTTGAGAAGAGATATACTTCCAAATATAATATGGAATAATAATGCCTTTAAAGGAAATAAAAATAAGAACGAAACAGAAAGCGGAAAAAAACTTCGGCTTGAAGAAATTGACATGTCAGTAAATAAATATAGTATTTGGAGTTACAGAATTAAACATATGTCTATATAATCAAAAGATGAGTTGTAACATCCCAAGGTGTTAAGGTCATTGAATGGCAAAGGTTTTAAGGTCATTCTGGACAACAGTACATCTCACAATAGGAGAGATCCTATTTGAAAACAAAATATTTGGAATCCCTTGTCCTAGGCTTCCCATAGCAAAGATAACACTTATTGCTAATAGATATATGGTTACAAGATTAACTAAAAATATTTATGAATATCTACTATGTCCTTGACTTAATAGAGCCAGTGTTCTAATGCAAGAGATCAAAAACGCCAGATTATTAAGTAAAATGTATAGTATGCTAAAGAGTAATAAGCACCAAGAAGAAAAAAGTAAAACTAAATAAGATATGCAGTGTCAAGGGACAGGACCAACCATTCTCTCTTTATAAATAATTTCAGTGCCAAAAATGCCATGTATAAGGGCAGGTTGGACAGCTTTATCCAACAGTTTCTATTAGTCCTTCTGCAAACTTCCCCAATTAGAAACACAATAAATTTCTTCAGATGTGCCCATTATGTAAGCCCAGCCTGATTCTCATCGTCAGTTCCATGCTTTAAACTACTTCACTACCCCTAATATCTTCCCATATAAAGAAATTTTGAAGCTGCTGATGAAGTGAGTGTGTATGAGAAGCCAAAATATAATGAAAATGTTGCTTGGTAAGCATATGTTTGGAACAAAGAGATCTGAGTGTATTAAATATTAATAAACAGCCTGAGTAGATCAGGCGAACATAACCAGATATACTCATTTCACAGTAGAAATAATCTTGTCAATGACACCATAATAAGATTAATCTTGACTTAGATTTTCCGTAACTGAGATAGTCCTCAGATGGGCACTATCGTCAGTTCATTTCGAGCGTTTTTTTCCATGCTTCCATCAGGCTGACCATCCCTGTTTTTGATTAACAGTTTCTTCATTTACAAACAAGTAATAACTCTACTAAAGTTATTATGATGTCTCATTGTTCCAGGACACTTGGCACAAACTGGCTGTGCTTTGCTTTTACATTTTAATGGAGAGTAAATTGTTTTCTGTTCTCTAAGTTCTTGGGGAGCTGGATGATCTTCATGTACAGACAGAAAGTTTAAGCTGATGATCTTTGGTCTCTCTGAGGTCTTTAGGAAGTACTTCCTGTAATACCCAAAGAGTAATGCTGCAAGCTTCTGTCCCATAGATTTTGGAAGCCCATTCTTCTACCGAGTCCTCTCGAGAAGTGACTACTGTGAACTCTCAAAGTCCACGATGGTGGTCACTTGTCACTTTAGCCTCCTAATCTGCAAAAGCATTTAACTTTGAACCCTTGTAGATTAATTTTTCGATATTTCTGCCACTTGCTCTGCCAGAAATTGCTTTACCCCAGGTATGGACACAACTAGTCTCTTAATTGCCCAAAGCATAGCTTCCACTAAGCTATCTGTAAGACCACTTTGAAGGAGGCTGGGGAAAAACAAAAGTAAATTATAGAGAGTGACTTCAACTGTTGGGATGTGTCTTCTGGGTCTAGCTAGGGCAGGAGGCAATCCTCCTAGCTACCACTTCAAACCTTCCTCCCTCCTTTCCTGCCTGAAATGATTGATATGAGACTAGCTATTTCCCCTCAGGGAGAATTACTGCAAAACAAAGAGTTTGGAGGTGGCTTTCAAATAGAAACACATATATATTTTCCAATATCTGCCCTATTCTGTCTGAAATTACACCACACACCTGATGCCAACTCTTCAATACATTTTGTGCTATGCTAAGTCCCACAGAGTTTCTTTTTTGCAATTTTCCTCCAAGATGAGATTTTAAAAGTTCAAGTCATCAGGATTTTACCTGCTATATTTCCCTTCTGATTCCACCACATAATTCTTCAGAACTGAGGGTATTTAAATATAAATTTATTCTTCAGTCTCCAGTGGTGTCACTTTCTTACAGCTGGCAGACTGCCAGGTTGCTCTGACCCTTTCTTCTTGTCAGTCTAAAAGTGGTGCGTGGTGTCAGTCTTCTACTAGCAAGAAGTCTGTCCCCTACCTATGACTATCTCCATCTCTCACTCTCTAAAGATTTCAGTCCATGGCTCTAAGAATAAAGTTTGTTTAAGGGGTGTCAAAAGGTATGAGGAAAACCATAGACAGCTGAAATGTCCGTATGTTCCATGCACCACTCTCAAAAATGCATGGGTTATATGCCTGCAAGATAGAATATAATTTAATCTTTCTTTAAAAGACAAGGCAAGGAAAATATTTTAATATCATTATACTTTACTGGTGGAAAAATCATGATTCCCTGAAATGTTACATAATGTTTTGTGTAAAACGGGAAATTTACCAGAAAAGTACTATGGTAATTTGGAGGCTACGTACTCATAGTTTCTTCCAATTCTAATTTGTCCTTTCCTGGTAGTCAGCAAGATCCTAATGCTTTGCTTGACTACTCAAAGAGGTGACTTCTTTTCACTAAATTAAATCAATTTCCATTTGCTCCTGGTCTAGGAAATTTTATTTTCTCTTTATTTAATTTTCAATTCGTTCTTCCCAGAGCATAAATCAATGTCTTCCTTTGATTTCATGGCAGGTATTCCTATTTCTTTTGCATTATAGTAGAGTCAGGAAAAAAATCATTATATTAAACATCATTCCAAGCTTTGAAGCTATAGTGGTGCAAAGCAATCAATATCAGGACATTTCTAACTCTTACAGAAAATACCGAAACCTTAATATACAAGTAGAAGAATACTTTAGAAGCACTAATTAGAGAACCTTGGTAGGCTTACAATTTTAGTACAATATCATAGAGAAGACATAACATAAACCAAGAAGAAAATTATTCATGTCTTAACTCTCAGAAAATCTTATGTCATAGGGATGATTTTATTAAGATTTTACTCCTCTTTGTCCTGCATAATTCTACCTGCCTTGGTTTAGATTTGGAATTGGTATTGTATTAGTTTTCTAGGGCTGCCATTACAAAGTACAAGATGGGTGGCTTAAACAACAGAAATTTGTTTTCTCGCAATTCTGGAGGCTAGAAGTCCAAAGACCAAAGTGTAACGAGGGTTGGTTTCTTCAGAGCCCTCTCTCCTCGGCTTATAGACAACCATTTTCTCCTCCCTGTGTCTTTACAAGGTGTCCTCTCTATGTATCTGTCTCCTAATATCTTCTTATAAAGACACTAGTCATATTGGATGGGGTCCCACCCTAGAGACCTCATTTAATCTAATTTCCACTGTAAATACTCTATCTTCAAATCGAGTCACATACTGAGAGACTGGGGGTTCAAACTTCAACATATGAATTAGGGGGTGAGGGTGCAATTCAGCCCATTAACAGGTACAATGATCCCTAGAGAGCATTCTGTGTGGCCCCGCAGAGATCACAGAGACATTTTGCTAGGAAGCCAAACACTGAAATGAATTTCAGATTCATGTTTTGGACCTGATGAAAGGTAAATATATAGAAAATAGAAATGCATACTTGTAACCATATGTATCAAAACACTGGTGAATAAATGAAAACCTTAGTTTTAACCTTTTCCCATTATGTAGTATACAAGTGTTTTAACCCTCTCTCCATCCCCCTACTCTCTCAAGCACTCACACTCCCCTTTCAACATCCAGAACTATTTGCATGGGCAGTATGAACATACAGCCTTGATGTTTGTTCTCTTATTAAAATGACTGGTTAATTTTTACTAATTCAGTCAATATCCTGTCATTTCCAAGTATTCTCTTATCATTAATTTATAATCTTCATGTTACATAAATAAATTTTCATTCCTCTTAAAAGTATTTACCTGATACAAAAATCATGGATTTAAAAGTACAAAATTTGTTTAAAATTATTATTTAGCTTTGAACAACAGAGCTCATCATTAAATGGGATTTTAAAGTCATAACTCATTTATACCAGTTGATACATTCATAGAGTACTTAAAAAAAAACTAGAGTAATGACTTCTTGTCAGAGTCTTGTGTCTGTGGGTATTATAAATCTGCAAGTTTAATCCAGGTGACAAGGAGTAGTGATGAGAAGGACCAAGAGGTAAGATGTTTCTTCTTGTTTTTTTTTAGCTGTGCGGCATGTGGGATCTTAGTTCCCCGACCACACCCCTTGCACTGGAAGCACAGAGTCTCAACCACTAGACCACCAGGGAAGTCCCAAGAGGTAAGATGTTTAGACATGTACTTCAGTAGTTTCAAAACCACTTTAAAACTCCTCTCAAACAAATTTATAAGTGCAGTTTTTAACTGACCCTCTTAAAGAAATAGCAGTAAAGCACTTTATATTCAATGCAGTGAAATTAGTAGAAAGTGTAACAGTACGATGAATAATTGCTAAACTCCAATCATTTTACTTGGAAAGTACGTACATTTTTTTTTTAACATCTTTATTGGGGTATAATTGCTTTACAATGGTGTGTTAGTTTCTGCTTTATAACAAAGTGAATCAGCTATACATATACATATGTTCCCATATGTCTTCCCTCTTGCATCTCCCTCCCTCCCACCCTCCCTATCCCACCCCTCCAGGCTGTCACAAAGCACCGAGCCAATATCCCTGTGCTATGCGGCTGCTGCCCACTAGCTATCTACCTTACTACGTTAGTGTGTATATGTCCATGACTCTCTCTCGCCCTGTCACAGCTCACCCTTCCCCCTCCCCATATCCTCAAGTCCGTTCTCCAGTAGGTCTGCGTCTTTATTCCTGTCTTACCCCTAGGTTCTTCATGACATTTTTTTTTCTTAAATTCCATATATATGTGTTAGCATACGGTATTTGTCTTTTTCTTTCTGATTTACTTCACTCTGTATGACAGACTCTAGGTCTATCCATCTCATTACAGATAGCTCAATTTCGTTTCTTTTTAAGGCTGAGTAATATTCCATTGTATATTTGTGCCACATCTTCTTTATCCATTCATCCGATAATGGGCACTTAGGTTGTTTCCATCTCCGGGCTATTGTAAATAGAGCTGCAATGAACATTTTGGTACATGACTCTTTTTGAATTATGGTTTTCTCAGGGTATATGCCCAGTAGTGGGATTGCTGGGTCATATGGTAGTTCTATTTGTAGTTTTTTAAGGAACCTCCATACTGTTCTCCATAGTGGCTGAACCAATTCATATTCCCACCAGCAGTGCAAGAGTGTTCCCTTTTCACCATACCCTCTCCAGCATTTATTGTTTCTAGATTTTTTGATGATGGCCATTCTGACTGGTGTGAGATGATGTCTCATTGTAGTTTTGACTTGCATTTCTCTAATGATTAATGATGTTGAGCATTCTTTCATGTGTTTGTTGGCAGTCTGTATATCTTCTTTGGAAAAATGTCTATTTAGGTCTTCTGCCCATTTTTGGATTGGGTTTTTTGTTTTTTTGTTATGAGCTGCTTATAAATTTTGGAAATTAATCCTTTGTCAGTTGCTTCATTTGCAAATATTTTGTCCCATTCTGATGGTTGTCTTTTGGTCTTGTTTATGGTTTCCTTTGCTGTGCAAAAGCTTTGAAGTTTCATTAGGTCCCATTTGTTTATTTTTGTTTGTATTTCCATTTCTCTAGGAGGTGGGTCAAAAAGGATGTTGCTGTGATTTACGTCATAGAGTGTTCTGCCTATGTTTTCCTCTAAGTGTTTGATAGTTTCTGGCCTTACATTTAGGTCTTTAATCCATTTTGAGCTTATTTTTGTGTATGGTGTTAGGGAGTGACCTAATCTCATACTTTTACATGTACCTGTCCAGTTTTCCCAGCACCACTTATTGAAGAGGCTAGCCTTTCTCCACTGTACATTCCTGCCTCCTTTATCAAAGATAAGGTCACCATATGTGCGTGGGTTTATCTCTGGGCTTTCTATCCTGTTCCATTGATCTGTCTTTCTGTTTTTGTGCCAGTACCATACTGTCTTGATTACTCTAGGTTTGTAGTATTGTCTGAAGTCAGGGATCCAGATTCCTCCAGCTCCGTTTTTCGTTCTCAAGATTGCTTTGGCTATTCGGGGTCTTTTGTTTCCATACAAATTGTGAAATTTTTTGTTCTAGTTCTGTGAAAAATGCCAGTGGTAGTTTGATAGGGATTGCATTGAATCTGTAGATGGCTTTGGGTAGTAGAGTCATTTTCACAATGTTGATTCTTCCAATCCAAGAACATGGTATATCTCTCCATCTATTTGTATCATCTTTAATTTCTTTCATCAGTGTCTTATAAATTTCTGCATGCAGGTCTTTTGTCTCCTTAGGTAGGTTTATTCCTAGATACTTTATTCTTTTTGTTGCAATGGTAAATGGGAGTGTTTTCTTGATTTCACTTTCAGATTTTTCATCATTAGTGTATACGAATGCCAGAGATTTCTGTGCATTAATTTTGTATCCTGCCACTTTACCAAATTCATTGATTAGCTCTAGTAGTTTTCTGGTGGCATCTTTAGCATTCTCTATGTATAGTATCATGTCATCTGCAAACAGTGACAGCTTTACTTCTTTTCCAATTTGGATTCCTTTTATTTCCTTTTCTTCTCTGATTGCTGTGGCTAAAACTTCCAAAACTATGTTGAATAAGAGTGGTGACAGTGCGCAACCTTGTCTTGTTCCTGATCTTAGTGGAAATGCTTTCAGTTTCTCACCATTGAGGACGATATTGGCTTGGGTTTGTCATATATGGCCTTTATTATGTTGAGGTAAGTTCCCTCTATGCCTACTTTCTTCAGGGTTTTTATCATAAATCGGTGTTGAATTTTGTCAAAAGCTTTCTCTGCATCTATTGAGATGATCATATGGTTTTTCTCCTTCAATTTGTTAATATGGTGTATCACGTTGATTGATTTGCGTATATTGAAGAATCCTTGCATTCCTGGAATAAACCCCACTTAATCATTTTGTATGATCCTTTTATTGTGCTGTTGGATTCTGTTTGCTAGTATTTTGTTGAGGATTTTTGCATCTATGTTCATCAGTGATAGTGGCCTGTAGTTTTCTTTCTTTGGGACATCCTTGTCTGGTTTTGGTATCAGGGTGATGGTGGCCTCGTAGAATGAATTTGGGAGTGTTTCTCCCTCTGCTATATTTTGGAAGAGTTTGAGAAGGATAGGTGTTAGCTCTTCCCCAAAAGTTTGATCGAGTTCGCCTGTGAAGCCATCTGGTCCTGGGCTTTTGTTTGTTGGAAGACTTTTAATCAGAGTTTCAATTTCAGTGCTTGTGATTGGTCTGTTTATATTTTCTATTTCTTCCTGATTCAGTCTTGGCAGGTTGTGCATTTCTAAGAATTTGTCCATTTCTTCTAGGTTGTCCATTTTATTGGCATAGAGTTGCTTGTAGTAATCTCTCATTATCTTTTGTATTTCTGCAGTGTCAGTTGTTACCTCTCCTTTTTCATTTCTAATTCTATTGATCTGAGTCTTCTCCCTTTTTTTCTTGATGAGTCTGGCTAATGGTTTATCTATTTTGTTTATCTTCTCAAAGAACCAGCTTTTAGGTTTATTGATCTTTGCTATTGTTTCCTTCATTTCTTTTTCATTTATTTCTGATCTGATTTTTATGATTTCTTTCCTTCTGCTAACTTTTGGGTTTTTTTTGTTCTTTCTCTTATTGCTTTAGGTGCAAGTTTAGGTTGTTTATTTGAGATGTTTCCTGTTTCTTAAGGTGGGCTTGTATTGCTATAAACTTCCCTCTTAGAACTGCTTTTGCTGCATCCCATAGGTTTTGGGTCGTCGTGTCTCCATTGTCATTTGTTTCTAGGTATTTTTTTATTTCCTCTTTGATTTCTTCAGTGACCACTTTGTTATTAAGTAGTGTATTGTTTAGCCTCCATGTGTTTGTAGTTTTTACAGATCTTTTCCTGTAATTGATATCTAGTCTCATGGCGTTATGGTCGGAAAAGATACTTGATACAATTTAAATTTTCTTAAATTTACCAAGGCTTGATTTGTGACCCAAGATATGATCTCTCCTGGAGAATGTTCCATGAGCACTTGAGAAAAATGTGTATTCTGTTGTTTTTGGATGGAGTGGCCTATAAATATCAATTAAGTCCATCTTGTTTAATGTATCATTTAAAGCTTGTGTTTCCTTATTTATTTTCATTTTGGATGATCTGTCCATTGGTGAAAGTGGGGTGTTAAAGTCCCCTACTATGTATGTGTTACTGTCGAGTTCCCCTTTTATGGCTGTTAGTATTTGCCTTATGTATTGAGATGCACCTATGTTGGGTGCATACATATTTACAATTGTTCTATCTTCTTCTTGAATGAATCCCTTGATCATTATGTAGTGTCCTTCTTTGTCTCTTCTAATAGTCTTTATTTTAAAGTCTATTTTGTCTGATATGAGAATTGCTACTCCAGCTTTCTTTTGGTTTCCATTTGCATGGAATATCTTTTTCCATCCCCTTACTTTCAGTCCTTATGTGTCTGTAGGTCTGAAGTGGGTCTCTTGTAGACAGCATATATATGGGTCTTGTTTTTGCATCCATTCAGCCAATCTGTGTCATTTGGTGGGATCATTTAGTCCGTTTACATTTAAGGTAATTATCGATATGTATGTTCCTATTCCCATTTTCTTAATTGTTTTGGGTTCGGTATTGTAGGTGTTTTCCTTCTTTTGTGTTTCTTGCCTAGTTACATGTTTATATATTATCAAATATCCACATGTTTTAGAAGATTCAATGATCACTTAATTAATTCTCAATAATTTGTGACTCCAGGTTGGAACAGAGTTACTGGTGTTTAGCATTACACAAAAATATAGATGATTGATATTTTCACTTTTTATCAGCAAATTCAGGCACCCTTTAAACTCACTTTTTTTAAATTAATTAATTAATTTTTTTTTTTGCGGTTCGCGGGCCTCTCACTGTCGTGGCCTCTCCCGTTGTGGAGCACAGGCTCCAGACGCGCAGGCTCAGTGGCCATGGCTCACGGGCCTAGCCGTTCCGCGGCATTTGGGATCTTCCCGGACCGGGGCACGAACCGGTGTCCCCTGCATCGGCAGGCAGACTCTCAACCACTGCGCCACCAGGGAAGCCCTAAACTGACTTTTTATCGTTTTTTCTGCAGTTGCCCTTAATTTTCTTTGTGCTTGGTTGTATTAACTTCAGACACTTGAAGTGGAAACACAAACTCACGTCTAAGGAAATCTCCAAGGTATTTGATTCTATGGTTTTACCAAACCATGAAAACCAAGGACAATTATGGCTTAATTCATTTTAGTCATGGAGAGTACTTTTTATATTGTTGCTGATACTAAAAAAGTACTGTAATAGAAAACTTGCTTGTGAAGCACGCTTCTAAGATGCCAGGATATTTTAAAAGAAGGATAATTTCAATAGAACTTTCATTCAGATGAAGGACAGTGTCAGACTTTAAAGAACAGAAAGTAAATAGAGTAAACCAAATGGTTCTAAGCTTCTAAGTTTTCACAGCTCAATTATTAGACCTACTTGAATGAAATAAACATGTCAGGTCAAGACATTTGTTTTATTCCAATTTATGTAGATGAGCACCTGGTAAACTAACAACAGCTTTACAGTGCAGATTTTTACAAATATTTCATTTAAAGCCTTTTTGAAAGTGTTATTTTTCAGTATTGTGTTAAAATCATATATATAAAATATATTTATCTTATAGAAAATGTTTCATACATAAGATATATATATACATGAGTATATATCTGCACATGTATGTTAAAATATAATATACATAAAATGAATATGTGTTTATATATATGTGTTCATACTCCTAAGCAATTTGTAGTCTAGACACTTTTAACAAACCAGAAATAATAGAGCTTATATAAAATGTAAGGTACCATATAGCTTCTCCTTTTAATTGATCAGTGTTTTTTAGAAAAGTACAATATTTGCTGTAAGTGCATATTTCCTACAACCATAACAGTATCCAGAATATTGTTGTATACATATTAGATATATACAATATATTCCTGCTTATTAAATTAATTAATTAATTTATTTATTAACATCTTTATTGGAGTATAATTGCTTTACAACAGTGTGTTAATTTCTGCTTTATAACAAAGTGAATCAGCTATACATATATCCCCATATCTCCTCCCTCTCGCATCTCCCTCCCACCCTCCCTATCCCACCCCTCTAGGTGGTCACAAAGCACCGAGCTGATCTTGTGCTATGTGGCTACTTCCCACTAGCTATCTATTTTGCATTTTGTCAGTATATATAAGTCCATGCCACTCTCTCACTTCGTCCCAGCTTACCCTCCCCCCTCCCTGTGTCTTCAAGTCCATTCTCTACATCTGCATTCCTGTCCTGCCCCTAGGTTATTCAGAACCTTTTTTTTTTTTTTAGATTCCATGTATATGTGTTAGCATATGGTATTGGTTTTTCTCTTTGTGACTTGCTTCCCTCTGTATGACAGACTGTAAGTCCATCCACCTCTCTACAAATAACTCAATTTCATTTCTTTTCATGGCAGAGTAATATTCCATTGTATATATGTGCCGTATCTTCTTTACCCATTCATCTGTCTACGGACAGTTAGGTTGCTTCCATGTCCTGGCTGTTGTAAACAGAGCGGCAATGAACATTGTGGTACATGACTCTTTTTGAATTATGGTTTTCTCAGGGTGTATGCCCAGTAGTGGGATTGCTGGGTTGTATGGTAGTTCTATTTTTAGTTTTTTAAGGACCCTCCTTACTGTTGTCCTAGTGGCTATATCAATTTACATTCCCAGCGACAATGCAAGAGGGTTCCCTTTTCTCCACACCCTCTCCAGCATTTATTGTTTGTAGATTTTTTGATGATGGCCATTCTGACTGGTGTGAGGTGATACCGCATTGTAGTTTCGATTTGCATTTCTCTAATGATGAATGATGTTGAGCCTTCTTTCATGTGTTTGTTGGCAATCTGTATATCTTCTTTGGAGAAATGTCTACTTGGGTCTTCTGCCCATTTTGGGATTGGGTTATTTGTGCTTTTGGCATTCAGCTGCATGAGCTGCTTGTAAATTTTGGAGATTAATCCTTTGTCAGTTGTTTCATTTGCAAAACAATCCTTTGTCAGTTGTTTCATTTTCATTTTCTCCCATTCTGACAATTGTGTTTTTGTCTTGTTTATGGTTTCCTTTGCTGTGCAAAAGCTTTGAAGTTTTATTAGGTCCCATTTGTTTATTTTTGTTTGTATTTTGATTAGGAGGTGGGTCAAAAAGGATCTTGCTGTGATTTATGTCATAGAGTGTTCTCTGCCTATGTTTTACTCTAAGAGTTTTATAGTGTCTGATGTTACATTTAGGTCTTTAATCCATTTTGAGTTGATTTTTCTGTATGGTGTTAGGAATTTTTCTATTTTCATTCTTTTACATGTGGCTGTTTAGTTTTCCCAGCACCACTTATTGAAGAGGCTGTCTTTTCTCCGTTGTGTATTCTTGCCTCCTTTATCCAAGATAAGGTGACCATATGTGCATGGGTTTATATCTGGGCTTTCTATTCTGTTCCGTTGATCTATATTTCTGTTTTTGTGCCAGAACCATACTGTCTTGATTACTGTAGATTTGTAGTATAGTCTGAAGTCTGGGAGCCTGATTCCTCCAACTCCATTTTTCTTTCTCAAGATTACTTTGGCTATGTGCGGGTGGGGTCTTTTGTGTTTCCATACAAATTTAAAATTTTTTTGTCCTAGTTCTGTGAAAAATGCCATTGGTAGTTTGATAGGGATTGCATTGAATTTGTAGATTGCTTTGTGTAGTACAGTCATTTTCACAATGTTGATTCCTCCAATCCAAGAACATGGTATATCTCTCCATCTGTTTGTATCAACTTTAATATCCTTCATCAGTGTCTTATAGTTTTCTGCATACAGGTCTTTTGTCTCCTTCGGTAGGTTTATTCCTAGGTGTTTTATTCTCTTTGTTGCAATGGTAAATGGGAGTGTTTCCTTAATTTCTCTTTCACATTTTTCATCATTAGTGTATAGGAATGCAAGAGATTTCTGGGCATTAATTTTGTATCCTGCTGCTTTACCAAATTCATTGATTAGCTCCAGTAGCTTTATGTTGAGTCTTTAGGATTCTCTATATATAGTATCGTCATCTGCAAACAGTGACAGCTTTACTTCTTTTCCAATTTGGATTCCTTTTCTTGTTTTTCTCTGATTGCTGTGGCTAAAACTTCCAATGCTATGTTGAATAATGGTGGTGAGAGTGGATAACCTTGTCTTGTTCCTGATCTTAGTGGACATGCTTTCAGTTTTCACCCTGGAGAATGATGTTGGCTGTGGGTTTGTTATATATGACCTTTATTATGTTGAGGTAAGTTCCCTCTATGCCCACTTTCTGGAGGGTTTTTGTCATAAATGGGTGTTGAATTTTGTTGAAATCTTTTTCTGCATCTATTGAGATGATCATATGGTTTTTCTCCTTCAATTTGTTAATATGGTTTATCACATTGATTGATTTGCGTATATTGAAGAATCCTTGCATTCCTGGGATAAACCCCACTTGATCATGTTGCATGATCCCTTTAACGTGCTGCTGTATTCTGTTTGCTAGTATTGTGTTGAGGATTTTTGCATCTATGTTCATCAGTGATATTGGTCTGTAGTTTTCTTTCTTTGTGACATCTTTGTCTGGTTTTGGTATCAGAGTGATGGTGGCCTTGTAGAATGAGTTTGGGAGTGTTCCTCCCTCTGCTGTATTTTGGAAGAGTTTGAGAAGGATGGGTGTTAGCTCTTCTCTAAATGTTTGACAGAATTCACCTATGAAGCCATCTGGTCCTGGGCTTTTGTTTTTTGGAATATTTTTAACCAGAGTTTGAATTTCAGTGCTTGTGATTGGCCTGTTTATATTTTCTATTTCTTCCTGGTTCCGTCTCAGAAAGTTGTGCTTTTCTGAGAATTTGTCCATTTCTTCCAGGTTGTCCATTTTATTATATGCCTGCTTATTAAATTTAATTTGAACTCATAGCACTTATATATTTTGTACAATGACAGAAGATACATTATTGTGTGTTGGGGGGGGTTTCCTTTAAATTGTTTTGACAAAAATCCAAATCCTTGGATGAGGACCAAGAAAACAAGAAAGGCCTTTATGTTTTATTTTATGTAAATGGATTGTGCTGATTTAAGTTATTTGGGTAGTTTTTAGTAGAAATAAAGAAGACTCACTGAGGTCTATACTTTTTTTAAAGCTTTCTCATAAAAAATGTTAAAATGTAGAGTAGTATATAATTATTGAACATAATATAAAAGGCATTGTTCAAGGTATTAAAAAACAAAACAAAATTCTGAACGAAAAATCAAGCAATTATATAATATACAATACAAAGCATTCCTTTAAAAAATAAGAGCCGTGCCATGTAACAAATGAGCTTTGATATTACTAAAAAATAGACATTTTCAGAGTCCTCTTTTACAATTGTAATTCTAATAAATGGTATTCTGTTATTTTAATCTGTGTATCACATTCAGGAAACCCAGTTCAACAGTTTAACAGCTAATTTCAAAATAAAGAAAATTCTTAAATTTCTCAAGTGTACAGACCATGACAATATCAAAAGTTTCTTTGCCCATTTCCTGTTTCCCTCCGAAACCACAACTGGTTTGTGATTTTTTACCATCAATCATCTATTTATTGGCTAGAAGTACACACCATCTTTCAAGACCTGCACTGGAAAGTGAAATTCATACACTTTTCTTCTGCCTTTCTCAAAGGCATCTGTCCATCTATGCAAATGATGCTTTTGCTTTCTACCTTTACTCCTCTCTTTTTCTCTCCTCTAAATAAGGTCAAGAAATGAGATTGAGGGTGTATGGCCTGGAAAGGAGACAGGAAGGGTAATGGGGCCCAAAAACGTAGCACATGAATAGGAATCCAATGAAAATATCTGCCCTTGTTGGGAGTCCTTCTTTTAAGAAGAGAAAACAACAACAACAGCAGCAAAAAACTAAACTGGATATTTTTTTGAGAACCTGGCTTAGGAAATTCCCTATTGGCAACACCACCTGTCTTCAGATTACTCAAACTGATTAAGGAAAAGAAACAAATCAGGCCATCATTTCTTTACTATGACATATTTCTTCAGAGTCCAAGCAACAGTTTGACTTTTTGACCTGGGTGATTTACTTTGTCAGAAGACTTCTCAAAGTAAATCATGGGAGACTGGACGCATTTCAGAGTGAGGTTTTTTTTGTTTTTGTTTGTTTGTTTTTTAATCTGATGGACAACTCTGAATATCTTTTTACTTCAATTGTATTTAGCCATCATAGGTAAGGAGGAACTATGATTTTATCCTTCTGTCTCTGAAAATGTAGATTATGACTTAGGCATAATGTCTTTGCTATAGGTGTTCTTGAATTTCTAAAATTCTCTGTTTATACTCAATATTTATTATTGATGATTATTTGAATAATTAGGATTATTGTGTTGCTATGTTATAGTTTGAAATGTCAGGTCATAGTTTAAAAACCCTCTACTATTTTGGTTGATCATCTGAAAGATTTTGGGACATTTCTGCTGTCCAAATACACAAAAACAGGGTTGTGCAACAACCAAAATTGAAACGGCATTGCAGGTTGCATATGAACATAAGGAATCACTTACTAGAAACTCAATATCTGAATTCTGACTGATGGTTAAAATTAACTTACATGCACTTCACCAGTCCAAATTTTAATATTATTTCTTAAGAAGGAGAATCAAGAAGGCTATGCTGTGAGAAACATTACTTTTTAAAATAAGATATTTTAAAAAATCTTTTTAAAATAAAGGAAAACAGTAGTTTATGGTTCCATTGACTCCAGAATCTGACTGGGTAAATGGTCCCTTTCAACCAGATACATCCACGTATGCCGAAGCTGCCTGTAAGATAATAGAGAAGATACCTAAATAGAGAAAGAGACTGATGTAATTCAGAGTTTGGCTTCTATTGCAAGTGGTGATAATCAAATGATACTTATAATTGTTTAACAATCTTATGTACTTAGAATAAATATTTGCTACAGTTTAAAGAGATAAAAACGTTGCTCAGAATTTCAATTCTTCTCTTTTGCACTCCATCTTTCTGTGAATTCCCTATCTCAATCTCCTAAGTCAGAGAAAAATTTTTAGTAGGTCTTTACATTTGTCCACTTAATCTAATATCAGAATGAATAGAGAATAACATTTATTCCAAAATGGATGGGGATAAAGAAAAAACAAGAGAGTAACTTGATCTGGTAATATAACATGTGTATTCTTTCTTCTCAATTAAAGACAAATGTTGGGCTGGAAATTAAGAAGCCACATATTATGGGTGAATGCGATGCTTAGATAAATTATTCTGATTTAATTTTTACCTCCCTCCTCTTCTATGAAGTGAATAAATTATTCAGACCAGCATACAAGGAGACAAACATAACAAAACAGACCTACGCTGTTTTGGATGCTGTGTGTTTCTAGAGTGTTAAAGATGGTTCACGGCAAAGTGAGAGTTGAGGTTATTGAAAGAAGTTATATTCCATACATAATATATGACATAATGTGGGTAGGAAGTGACATTCGGGGCTACCTGTGATAAAAATGGGACTTCCTGGTCATGGTCTGTTCTTGGCAAGAGAACCGGAAGTTCATTATCAGGCACTGTTTTCCATTTCAGTAAAAATTTCAGATTCATTTAGAACAAGTTCAATTGGAGTCCTCATTTTTAATAGCAGTGAAGTACTGAGTCTGTAGAGCAAGAAATGACCTAGGGTACTCTTCTAAATATTGGTGATTCCATATTAAGGAGAACAATAATTAAAGTCTGATATATGAAATACAAGTTTTCCTTGAATATTGTTCTTACTGTGTTAATAGCCATGATACTATTATTCCTGTCTACGTGGTCTTCATTATTTAAAAAGTCAGTTGAGGTTAGAGTTATGGGAATTTGCAAAACACCTAAGAGTAGGGAAAGGGATACCATTCAATATGCTGCCACTTCATAAATCACTACTCTCCGTATTAGGACTGAATCATGAAAATCTGCGTGAAGCCATATTGTGAAGCGGAAATTGTCTGTCTTTGGCTTCCTCTCATCCTCTCTTCTGTAATTCTGGATTTTATTTTCATCTGCTAGACCCACAGGCAACCAATGAGTCTGGTATTATTTTCTTATAATAAATAGCAGCAACAGAATCTCTTTTAAGGTCAGGTCTTCCCTGCAAAGTCACATTTCTAGAGAAGGTTATCTCATGTAGGTTTGGAGGGACAGCAATCTGAATGAATGAAAGGTTTTCACATAGTATGAGGGAGATTTCATGAAATAACGTTATCTTGGCCAGCGTAAGTTCTAGCTAGGCCATGAGCAGGACAAATAAATAACACTAAATTATTCTCCCTGAAGGGCTAATTTACATTAGGTAAAATCAGATCAGACTTAGTTTCCTTCTTTCCCAAACAGCTTACACTTTCATCTTTGTTTCAACTTCACTTACCCCAAATGCAAATCAAGTCAAATCAAAACATTTTCAGAAACATATGTCAGCTCATGGCCTGTATGGACACTCGTTGTGGATTCATGCTACCCAAGAACCTCAGCATGCATTTTAAATTCAGTGCCCTTTCGGTCAATTAAATCCCCCAAAGTTTGTCATAATGAACTAAAATGAAACAAAGTGATTTTTTTCTCCAGGGAGACACCAATCAAGCTGGGAATGTCGGTGATTTGGGCCACTCTTTAAAGTCCAGAGAGTGCCCTGGTTTTGGCATTAGGCACTAATTCAGTTTGTTTGACTGTTAGAGTTGATCCTCCAGGCATAAAAGGATGTTTAGTCATCAAACAAACAGGATTACTGTATCTTGGATTTCTGCCACTGGAAACCATTAGTGGGTGTGTAATGGGAGGAGGGAGCAGAGGTACAGAGGGGGAAAGTCAAGTTATTATCCTTCAAAGACTCATTGCAATGAAATAGACTTCAACTCACTAATAGATTATGAATGCTAGTCCTTTTCTTTGTCCCTTATCCATTCTACACAATTTTGGATTGTATAAAATTAGAAGAGGCCCTACAAGTGTTCTATGCAGCTGCCCACCCGGCACAGAAAACTTCTCTACAAAATATTTATGACAAATGGTTATCACAGGCTCAAATTAAAACATAAAATCAATCATATATTGAGGGAAAATTTGCTTTGCAGTATCTTTTACCTCTTGGAGATAGTTTGCCCACTGGAGCAATGAAGATCAACGAATCAAATCCTAATTTCTTTTTGACACACCTGGCAGTAGTGGAGGACAACAAAGACATCTTCTAAGTTTGCCTTTTCTAAGATGAACATGCACGGCTTTGTTATTTGCAGTTGTTTTGCATGAGCAAAATAGCTTAACGTCACATATCTGTGGGACAGACTGTATTTGGAAGTCCACTGTCCTGGAGAGATATTCTCAAGCTTTGTGACTTATGAGGTCATCGAGAGGATTGTAGTAGAGTTTGAACCATGCTTACTGGTTTCAAAGTTAAGTGCTTCTACACTATTTCCTGTTCTCTTTAGCACACACAACCACCTTATTAAAGATGGCTACTTCCCCACACTCTATCAGCCAAAAAATAAATTAAGACTTTTCTGAAACAGTGTCTGTAAAAGAAAAGAAAGCTACCAAAATAGATCATTAGTGAATGACTTAAGCGTTGAAATTCGTGATGTAGTTCTATTGCCCGACACTTCACAATCCTCTCTGGTCCCTCAGTACGTTTTTACTTTCATTTTAGCACATCCTTGATAGCAGTTACACTCTGAAGCCCTCTTCACTTGAAGTGATAATTATATGGTTTTCCAGACTTTAAATTAGAGGCCATGCAGAGAGGTACCAAGCTATGGATGTACAGCATGTTTGTTGCTTGATGTGAATTTGCAGGAATGGGAACAGCAAGGCTGTGTTGTTATACCATCATATTAAATAATTAAAACTATTTCCCCCATACATACACCCCATTTTCTTTATGATTACTAATTATAACAATGCACTTAGATACAGGCAAGGATATTGTTAGATAATGCCTGAAATTGGAAGTGGCCTCATCAGCCACCCAAGGCGAAGCATACTTGCCCTGTTTCTGTGTAGTGTCAGATGGCAGACAATGTTAGTGAATGTTATTACTTAAGTATTTTAATTTTTCTTTGGGTAGGGTAAAGAAATTAAATTCCAGCTCTCTGAGAGAGAATTTTCTCTCATGGGTGGATGTGTCTAGGCAGGGATGGGGTTGCCATGTCGAGGAGACCTGGGTGTCTTGTGGGAAAAAGTGAGGGCTTGCATTCAGAAGACATGTATTCTTCCTTTCTCCTGACACACAGAGAAGTTTCTAAGTCCACGTCTTCTAAGGAAAGCACAGCTCTCTCCTCAGTTCATTGAGAACGTACCTAGGACAAAGAACTTGCAGAAAATTTGTAATGCTGTTGCTTTAATTTTAATAGCAGAGAACTGTCTTCCTTCACGGGAAGGCAGGGAATATAAAGCATCTGACATTACCACAAGTCATGAAGACAAACAGATGCTCTTGGCCCATGGGGCATTTTTACAGGTCTTGCTGACATAAGCAGCCACGCCAGACATGTGACCTTTGCTAGGATGGTAGACTGTGTATCTCTTGTAAGGGCCTCAGGACTGCAAGGGAACTGGCTGTGTCCCTTGCAATCCAGTCTCTCCTGGAGTAGGAACCAACTGCTCAGTTAAGGCTGATAAAAGGACACACTGTCACATGGAACGTGCGTTAAATTCCCCTGTCCCCCTGACACTTTATAAGCATTTTTTTAGTTAAAAGTCATCATAATGGCGTGATTGGAGTTCAGTGTTGTTGTAGTGATGTTTTGTTGTTTGGTTGGTTTTTCTCTTTTCTTTTTTGTAAATGACAGAATCACTTTGATTAAGTTTCACTTTGGCTCACTGTTCTCACCACTAAGGCCAGATTACTGAACACAGTTTACAAGGTCTTTCATAATTACCTGCTCATGTCTGTAGTCTTATCTCTATCTGTTCTCCATACCCCCTGTGCAGACTTGCAGTTGCTGGCATGGCCATGACGTTCTCCCGTCAGGACCTTTGCAGGTTTTGCCCAGAGGCTTAGAAGATACTTCCCATCACCACTCTCTTCCTATTTCCTCTTTGATTGGCTTCTCCCATTATAGGATTTAATTGCCTATATTACCATGTCTCTGCTAGGCTGTGAGCACCACAAGGGCAGGGACAGTGTGTCATTCACCATTTCTCCCTTAATACCGAGCACTAGTTATATAGGCAATCAATGGTTGTTAAATAAATGGATTATGGGACATTATAAGACATTATAACTATAATCATGAAACATTAAAAGGAAAAGTCATGGGAAACTTAACATCACATGTATTACCAAGAAGTTTCAAAAGACTTTTTTTTAAATATCTTTATTGGAGTATAATTGCTTTACAATGTTGTGTTAGGTTCTGCTGTACAACAAAGTGAATCAGCTATATATATACATATATCCCCATATCCCTTCCCTCTTGCGTCTCCCTCCCACCCTCCCTATCCCACCCCACTAGATGGTCACAAAGCACCGAGCTGATCTCCCTGTGCTATGCTGCTGCCTCCCACTAGCTATCTGTTTTACATTTGGTAGTGTCAATGCCACTCTCTCACTTCGTCCCAGCTTCCCCTTCCACCATTGTATCTGTAAGTACATTTTCTACGTCTGTGTATTCAAAAGACTTAATCCAATCCTCCTGCATGTACATACATCCAAAGGAGAAATTTCTTCCAGTTGTCAGTTCCAGAAAATACTTTAGGACTGAGAAGACTGATTTTCCTTCTTGTTTCTTCCTTTCTTTCTTTCATTTTGAATTAAATAATTTACTTATATGCACTAACTGTATATGTTTTTTTCTTTTTGTTGGCTGCTGCAAAGCACAGACTCAAATGTGAGGCTGTGATGGTTCACTAACATAATCCCTGGGTATATTATATTTTACTTTTATCCTCATTTTCTCATTTTTTTTGGTTCTGAATATTTCTTCAGAATGTTTCTGTCATAAGCTCCCTCCATTCTATTTTATTTGATTTTTTTGTAGAATGAGACAAAGCATAAATTACTAAATTAATTTATTTTCATTTTCAAAGTCCTTAGAACTTTGTGCTATTGGAAATTAAGCCCTATATATTTTTCCCAATTATGCTATCAAAAAAATTAAAAATTATACTAAAAGGTAAATTATACCTTTTTACATATAGGTAAAAAAAGGCACTGACAAAAAAATTTTCTCGGGTTGTATAAAAGGCCACTATAATCACCTGAATTAACTAAGCAGCTTCTCAAGTCAATACTGGAGTCCTTTTTACATTTAAAAATATAGTTTATCCCTTAAATAAGAAACAATTAGACTGAAAATTCTGATTGAGCTATTTGGTGTTACATGTTATCCTTAGAAAAATTCTAAGTGATGGATTTGGGCTAATAACTGTTGTTTTCCTAAAGAGGTGTCAAATGGCCCTATAATCATTTTTTCTGATCCTACTGTTGTGTAGATGATTTTGCTAATTGGTTTAAGCCTAGGTCTTAGTCAAATGTAAGCTTAGAAATGTTCCATTGCTAACCATGTTTACTTAGCCTCAAAGAGCTCAGAGAAGATAAACCTTAAAACATTCACTGCTGGAGGGCCATCATTTGCTACATTTTGCAGCCTGTGGTTTTTATACAGATATTCTGAGGATCCAATGGAAAGAGAAGGGAAGCAAAAACCACATAGCAAATTATCTTTAGGCTACTTTGTATAATTTTATTATTTCAAAGTTTTCATAAAAAGGTATGAATTTTAATTGTGCTTCTTTCATTCTCATATTTTGGACAGCAGCACTCGAATGGGAGATGCAGGGATCATTTCATGGCTCGTGAAATGACCTCACTCTTTTCTCGTTCATAAAAATGCACACCTATTTTTTTTTATTGAAAAAAATTAAAAAATAAAGCAGTTAAGCAAGCCAGAGGTCCTAACTCAACGGATATTAAACCTTGATTGACTATATCTAGTCCTTCTAAGGGTACAAAGCAACAATACTGATGTTTCTTATGAGAACTGATTTAAAAAGCAATGTCGTGGTTGGTTTTGTTTGTTCGTTCTTAGTCTCTACAGATAATTGAATTGCCATTTATAAAATTTTGATTCGCCACCTAGTATAGTGTTTGATCATGAAAGGCATTCAATGTAGCATACTTGATCAAAACAATCTATAGTAAAGACTACCCGTGAGTTCTCATTTCTGGTCTCTTTCTCCTTACTGGGCACAATTAGTGACCCTGCTCTTTGAACTGGATGCAGAGAGTGGATGGTATTTGTGTTGGCTTCTTGGAGAGAGGTCAGTCTATTATGTACACAGGAAGATAATGAATTTAATGTGTGGTGTGACTTGAACAAATGACTTGGTAGGGTAAGGTCTGGCAGGCCCATAGGACTAGTTTTAGCCAAATACACGGAACCAAAAATGATGGACATAATTTTGGTCCAAGATGATTAGTAGCTGGTATGCCACCTATATCGTTTGCTTACACTGTTATATCCATGCTGGAAGATGCATGTAGTATCAAAGCCTGAAATGGAGAAAAGCCCCTGCCAAATACATCAGATTTGTGTGAACCAGAAATAAACTTGCGGTACAGTAAGTGACTTACTGAGATTTAATTGTTGTACAGCTAATATATCACCACTAAATCACATTATGGCCCAGACTTCTCAGTCTTGTAAACATGAACTCAGTTCTGAAAACTCAAATGTGTTCTAGTTTATTTGCATATCTTCTCTTTGAAGTGATTGAAGTGAACTAATGTTCTGCCTATCTTTCTTGTTTGCATAAACATTGATCAGTCTAAATACGTTTCATAAGCAGTTTTTTTTTTTAAAAAGAGTATTAGATGAACTCTAAGGTGCCTTTAAATAGTAGGATTTTATAATGTTTTAGATGTAATTTAACTAATTTTCACCAAGATTAGTTGCTGGGATTTAGAGAGTATCTTAAAGATACCTAAATAGAAATTTGATAAATTGATATTTAATTCATAGGTTTCTTTGGGAAGACAGTTAAATAATACAGAAACAAATGTTTTGAATAAAAAAATAAACTATATAGTGGAACTTGTTCTAAACTTTGGGTATTGGGTATCAGTCTAAGGATGAACTTGTATATTACCACTTTTTTGTTTATGTAGTTATTTAGATTGAGTAAAGATAATGATGGCAATAAATAAAACTTTATCTTGGAATATAAGTAAAAATTAGCTGATATTTATTTATCTATACATCGATATTTATTGAACTAATTATGGCCACTCACAAAGCTATGTGCTGGAAATAGAGTTGAATAAGAGCTCATGTCCTCAAAGAATGCATGGTTACTATGGAAAGCAGATTAGAAAAACAACATGATTACAATACAGACTGAAAAGGAATGCTATAAGTGCATTCAATAAGCTAGGGGACCATGGTGTAGGAGTGGGGAGGTGATGTGAGCTAGGTAGGGGAAGGTATTCATAGTAGTGGAGTACATTTTAAGTCTGTAAGAGATATAGAAAAAGATCATTTTACGTTAGAATTTCTTTCCCTTTGAAGTAATTAAAATAACCAAAGTAAATAGTTTTACATGAACTAGACAATTACTTCAAATAAAGGAAAGGTTAAGATTATAAGAGAGAAAATGCCAAACTGACATGCAATTTGGTAAAATAATGGAAGAATAGAGACGCATTCTTATAAGATCATTCACTTGAAAATGTGTCAGGAAACACAAGATCATCTTTCACAGACAATGCATAAGAAAAAGATAAATTACATATAGAAGATCTCTGTTGATTACAGACACATAGTTTTTTATCTAACAGCAAATATGAAGTCATTTTTTCCTACAAATTCACTCTCCAAAGCTCTAAAAGTCTGAATAATATCCAACACTTCTCCCATTGATGAAAAATTTAATTTTAACTATGAAAAGCTAGACTGTAAGTGGAATGTTCTCCATCTGAAGTCTCTACGAAGGACTCCAGGTATGAGAACAAAAGGAAGGGAAAGGGATTAAAAATGTATTCCAGTAATAACTGAAAAGGTTAAGGGGACAGAAGAGAGAAGAATGGTGAAATTTTCCCAGATGTTTTAAGGACAGATGATGAAGCATTGGTCAAAATTAGGAGTTTTGACTTAAGCCTCAGAAGCTAACACATGTAGAAATAGGGACTTAGCGTATGTTACAAATCCTAATTTTGGCAAATTTATTTTGTAGGTAAGAAAACTAGAATAATGCATACAACGCAGACTGCATATGACATTCCTTCGTGCTCTCCTGAATTTTATAAATAATCTCGGGTAGTTTCACCATTATTAGCCAGTGAGGGCAGAATGTCAAGAAAGAAAAAGGAGTAGCTTTATAATGAGGAATGGATATAATTATAGTTATTATCACAGAGAAAATGAGGTAGAACAAGTTTAAAAGAATGAAAATGTGATCAAGGATCAATTTAGAATACATTCTTATCTTACTGTAAATACCACACGATAAACCTCTGAGAAATTTTAATCATACATTTAGATAGGCCCACGTAATTTTTTAAAACAGCTGTAATCCACTGCTGACCTCAAAATGCTCAAAACAGAGATCGAGATTTATCTCACTCAATCCTTGTACACAGGTAGGTGTTAATATTTATGTCTAATTTTTCTTATTGATGGAATTAGAATGATAAATGACTTGTCCATTTTGTACAGTTAATAGCTGACAAAACAGGGATTCCAATTTTGATGTCCTTCCATGTAACTGGGCTTCTTTTCAAACAATTTCCTCTTATTGTAGAAGATTTAACACAATTCTTTCCCATCTTCCTAATCCTCTTCCAACCCTTCAGAATGAAATAAATTTCAATTTAGTAAAAATGTGTTGTCAAAAAGTATATTTATAAGAAAAGGTTAAGGTGTTACAAAATCAAATATGATTATAGACTCCCACTTCCATTCTGCTTGCTCAATAGAAATTGTTTTGATATCTTCACTCAATAAATCTGCCCTTGTTTATGGGGGATAAATGTGCATGACCAAGTCACCCAAGAGTTACCTTGTATACAGAAGAGTTTAGAAAACATTCTGGTTGAGAGCCGGTAGTCTTCTCTACTAGGCAAATCCAAAGTGTCATTATTCACAAAACAGAATTCAGAAGGGGTCATGTGGGCAGAGTAAAATGATATCAGAACCAAAGTCTATCAGTGTGACTACATTGGTCTGGATTTTTTCTTTTGATTACCTGACTCACCATGTTTCATTGGCATTGGCGGCATGTAACCCAACCCAATCAAACAATGTTCATCCTGCCACAGAAAAGTGTCAAGGTAGTTCCTGATAAGCTGGAAGAGTCTTGCACCTGAGTCAATCACAGGACGTGTTTCTTGAAGACATGGTTACTCAGGTCTCAATGACATTTAGGACATTGCCAAAATCTACTAAATATCCTGAAAGCATTTAGGTCCCTTAGATCGTCTCATCATGTCACAGCATGCTTCATATAATACCATTTTGTATTTATAGAGTGCTTTTGCTTGGGTGTTTTTGTTTTTGTTTTTTGCAGTATGCGGGCCTCTCACTGCTGTAGCCTCTTCCGTTGCGGAGCACAGGCTCCGGAAGCGCAGGCTCAGCGGCCATGGCCCACGGGCCCAGCCGCTCCGCGGCATGTGGGATCTTCCCGGACCGGGGCACGAACCTGTGTCCCCTGCATCGGCAGGCAGACTCTCAACCACTGCGCCACCAGGGAAGCCCTTTGCTTGGGTTTTTATTAGTCATTTGTCACAAGAGTTCTGTGAGTCATGTCAGCCATCATCTTTCTATTTTTACAAGGCAGGGAGGCAACAGAGACAGGGATGCATTAAATAATTTGCCCCTGGGCTCCAAGTCCTTGCTGGCCTGTTACAGTACAGTGTCATTGCAGTGGGATGGGGGTGGGGTAATGCTGAACAGTGCTCCAATGTGCTTGCAGCCATTCTTCTGGACTACATATCTGTGTTCAGGGCAGATGAACTCACGTAACCAGGTGTTCAAAAAAGATTTTGTGAGGCCATTCTGCTGCTTCAAGTCAGTTAGAAAATTAAATGACAAAAATCTCTCCATCATGAGATTCAAAACTGATGTCAGACTTCCCAGGACAGTTGTTAAGTCTCTTAACGTTAGTGGAGAAAAACAAGTGGAGAAGATTCCTGTGGGTCTGGAAGGCATTAGTGGTAAATCCTGAGTATATAGCTCATCTATACCACTTTCCCTTAATGAACATCTAATCCAGAAATACAACACAGTCCCTCCTGTCAGGATTGCACATCTGCTAGCCCCATCCCAGCAGGGCTTCCAGTTTTTTTGGAGGAGGACTAAAAGTCTCTGCAAAATCCATTATGCCCTTGAAATCATTCATGGGCATTTGGAGTAAATACAACCTACTGACTTGGCTGAAATGAAAACCAATCTGGACTTTTAGCTCTCTCTGAAATACTTAAAAGCAAATCTAAAAAATATGTATACCTATATATGTATATTTTCTTATTGATAAGTCTTTATTGAGCTTAATTATTATAAATGCAGTAAGGTAAGAATTATGAGAGTGAAAAGAGTTTGAAGTAAACAAGGCATCTTTATTATAAGGGAAATCCTAGTAGGAAAAACAGATAAATGAAACGCAGGGATACCACTTCCATGACAGTCAAGAGGACTCCCAACAATTTTCAGTTCCTGGTATTGATGCCTTTGTGGAACCCTCTTCCACAGTGAATAAGGCCAATCTGGGTAACTAATAAGATATTGCAGAAATGATGAGATGGGACCTCAGGCTAAGCATAAAGGACATAGAGGCTTCTGCCTTTCTCCCATGTACCACTCACTCCAGGAACTCCAGCTGTCTTATAGGGGCGGTCCACGCCATGAGGAACTGAGGCCTCTTCCTACTAACAAGCACCAACTCACCAGGCCTGGGAGTGAGCCACTTTGAAGCACATCTTCAGCCTCTGTCAACCCTTTAGATGCCCACGGTCCCAGCTGACAGCTTAGCTAAAACCTCATTTTAACTAAAACCCTGAGCTGTTCCTGGATTCCTTCTGATACACAGAAACCGAGCAAGACAGTTGAAAAAGTTGATTTAAATGTCTATGTCTTAGGGTAATTTATTATGCAATAACAGATAACCAATATAACTTCTGTAATATAAGTCAACATTATCCACACTGTACTTCAGTCAAGAACAAGGCATAAGCTTTGAATTGCTTATGAGATTAGTGATGAATTTATTCTAAATTGTCTCATTGCTAGAAATTCAAATAGATAGGATGGTTGGGCAGGATTTAGGGTATAATCTGTAGCCATACAGAGTAAAGTTGTCTACCCTTTAAAATACTTAAGTCTGCCTTAATGGTGCTCTCACCTACTCACAGAGTCTGGAATGTTGGTGTGGTTTTTCAAAAGTATTTGTTACTAATAGTTATGTTGAAGCTTGTGAAAGTATTTAGTTAGAGATAATTTAGCGTTATCTCCATAGCATAGTTCTTATTCACACCCATTATGAGTGGGAGAAAAAGGGAGAAGTTACTGCATGTGTTCAAGAAAACGATCAGCATTCTCAGGTGTACCCTTGCTAGTATGTCTGCTAGTAAATGTCACAGTCCTGTGTGTCTCCATGGAAAAACAATTTGAAGTTAATCCACTCATAAAAACAGCAGATGAGTTATACCATTGAGTGGGTGTTTTGTGAGGAGTCTCTGATAACTTCATAAAGGAGGGTGAGGGTTTCATGTGCGTTTACAAGAGACAGGGAGGGATTTGATTGCAAAACAATGAGAAAGCTTGCCTAGGAATCTCAGGTAATCAATTCAGTGTTCAGAAGTGGGATAGGGAAGCCACAAGAGGGTGGGTGAGTTTGTCTTCCTGGAGGTGAGGAAGACGTGTTCCTTACATGTTCACATGTAAGTAAAATAAAATGGGTGATGCAAAGCCTGGTGGAGCCAGGTGGAACTGAAGAAATTAAGCTGGAGGAGAAGGAAAGTGGAAACATGATTTTGTGTGAAGAAAGAATCAAAAGTATGAGTTTAGGAGAAGGAGGGGAGATGAAGTCTCAAAAAGCGATCAGCCCCTTAATATCCAGAAAAAAAGGAACAAATGTATGTAGGGAGTCAAGCCATGATCACCTGGAAGAAGTAAGACAAAGAGACAGATGAGCCTCCTTCCTATCCAAAAGCTACTATTCTGCCTACTTCCTGATCCTGACTCTTGTATATTCACTTACCTCACTCAATAGTATATTAACTCAATTGATGAGGATTAATAGAGTGTTTTCTATGTAGCTAGTGCTTGCAGGGAACCCAGGAAACAGCCAGCAACAAGGCAGACCTGTTTTTAAACCTTCTATGGATCGTCTTCCTCTAGTGGCCACTCTGCCTATCTTCAATCACTACTTCACTACTAAGCCCTTAACTATAACTAAACAGCTCCCAATCAAAATGTAAATAGGTAGACATGGAATTCTTCGTTGACCCAATATTTCCGGGCAGTCTTGCTCACTCCCTTCTCCATCTCGTGTGTCTGTTTAGAGTAGTGATACTTTCACCTCATTTAATTCCACAATTTTAGGAATTATTGCATTGGAGCCACACTGGACCTCTTTAGAAAGTCATTAATAAATTCCTTCTGAATGCTCTGTGACATTTAAGACAGTTTTCCACAGTCTCTTTTATTGGCCTCTAACACCATTATTTCCTAATTCTCCTAATTCGTTGGTGCTCACCCAGTGTTTGACTTAGAATTCCATTCTGTGACCTCGTTCATTTCCACTCTAGATAAGATGTGATCTTAGCCACACACATCTTCTTCAACTACAATTCTGAATGATAATCTTTTCAGAAAATATTCCCTGAGTACCCATTGTGATTCATGCATGGTTCTAGATGCTGAGAATCCAGAAATAAATAAGCAAAGTTCTTGCCCTCATGGATTTTACTTCTAGTAGGGGAAGATAGGAAATAATGTGTCAAGAGATCATATGTGCTGTGATGAAGTACTTCATGACCTCAACTCTCTTTCTCACATTTTTATTACTCTCTTAAGCTCAAACTCTATCTTTCCAATTCTGTTAAACATTCCCCTTTGTACTTAAACTCTACATAACACAAACTGAATTCAGCATCAGTTTGCTTCTGCTTTGCCATTCCCAAGGAAGTATTCTCATTCTCAATGAATTAAGCCATCATCTATCCAGTTGCTTGAATTTTTGGTATTGTCAGTGGTATTATTTTCTGAAACAGTAATAGTTGCATCCTTCCCTTGTGTAAATTCTCCTAGCAGCTCTCCGTAAGAATCCAAACTCTTTAGAATAGAGGTAAAAATCTTCTACAATCTGTTGCCTGCTAATCATATTCTGTCTCATTCAATCCCTTCTCTATCTAGCCAACTCTAGTTTATCATTTCTCAAGATTTTGCTGCCCTGTAACATCCTCTTGGAAATATTTACTGTGCTTGCCTTCATGCTTGAGATTGGTGCCCTCAATGTCTCTTTATGTTCCCTTACCATTCCTTTGTCGTTGACCATAACCACGTTACAGTTGACCCTTGAACATCTGAGGCGGGTGGGGAGAGGCAGGGTTATGTGTGCCCTCCCTCTCGCCACTCCATGCAGTCAAAGATTGGAATACAACTTATAGTTGGCCTTCCATATTCGTGGTTCCTCTTTATCCAGGGTTCAGCATCCAGGGATTAAACCAACCATAGACAGTGTAGTACTGTAGTACTTACTATTCAAAAGAATAGATAGTACTTACTATACAAAAAAATAGGCATATAAGTGGACCTGCATGTTCAAACTCATGTCGCTCAAACATCAACTGTATATGGTAAATCATTACATTCCTTGTCTTTCTTACACATTCAACTGTGACTTCCTTAATGGCAAAGGCTGTTTTCCTATTTTCCCCCAAGTTTAGCCCGGTGCCACCCATAGAGGAAGCTTAATAAACAGTTTGCCATATGAATGGGTTCGGTGTGTTAGTCACAAATTTGACATGCCAGTCACTGAGCTGTACCTATCTTATGCTTATATTTCCACCTACTTACAGGAATTATCCTATTGGACTAATTTCATATATTGTTATTCATACACAGTCACGTTCCCTTCCGTGACTTTAAACGTGGTAAAGTGGTAACTTAGGGAGGTATGCTGTCCAACCCACTTGCTGGGTAAGGTGTTTTTGCTTATTCTTCAGTTTTACTTAAGAGCAGAGCTACTTAGATTCCATGTACAGCCATCTATTTTTAACCCCAAAGAAACTTATTAGAATATTGTAAATCATTCTTCAGCAACCGTACCTGTCCTTCAAATGCTGTGGTGTGTGTCTCTCATTCTGTTTGCCCAAACAAAAACAAAGCAACTGTTGTTCACATTTTCTCTCTGAGACCATCTGTCATCTCCCTCAAGCTAATTTACACTCTTTGTATTTATAGGATAAAGAAAGAGGAAGAGAGAGGTAAATTATAGAATTTTATTTAAGAGAAAGTACTCTTAAAAGTCTTCACTATTTACCCTATGCTCTAACATGTTTTGCATGTCCAGATGCATTTGGGAGCATTTTTTTGCAACTATGATGCGATTCTTCTCATCAGCAGTTAAGCTGGGCTTAGTCCACCAGAAGCTCTACTCACAGGCAGTGGTCACTGTGTCTGCTGGAGACACAGGGACCCAGGCACCGTCAGCTGCAGCTGAAGTGGATCTTGAACTGACTTTATATTCCAGGGCATGAAAAGGAGGGAACTTGTGGCACTTGGCAAGACTGAGTTTTGTTGAGACCTTTTTTCCCTGCAGCGAGACAAAAGAAAGCAGTGTTCTTTGGAAGCCTCCTGAATGCTCACTCAAAGGCATACTGCTGCGCAGCTATTTTGTAAATGCAGATAAATGGGGACTGATTATGTTCCAAGGTAGGAAGCTGCATGGACTCCTGACCAGCCTGCTCCAACCTGGGGAGAATGATTAACCTGCCATATGCCACAGCCTGGAAAAAAAATGGCAGCAGAGATGGCAGTGAACCAAGTCATAAGACGGTACAATAAGCCAAATAATAATACAAAAACTCACTACCACTTATCCATTTTTATTCATTCATCGAAATTTTTTTGAGTACTTTACGCTGAGCACTGTTCTAGGATGAATCAGTAAACAAAGCTGACAAAAAAAATCCACTTTCATGATTTAACACTCAAGTGAGAGAAAATACAACAGATTATAAACATAATGAATCAATTATATAGTATGTTACAGAGTATCAGGTATTACAGAAACAAATAGAACAGGATAAAGGGAATCGAGAGGGGTATGGGTGAGTGTGTCCTTTTAATGGAGCTACACTGAGAAAGTGACAGTTGAGCCAAGTGTTGAAGGAGGAGAGGAAGTGAACTGTGTGGCTATTTGGAGGAAGATTATCTCATGGGGTTTTGGGGGGCGCAACAGAGAGTGCAAGGGCTCTGAGGCAGAAGCACGGCTATAAGGTTTATAAGAATCAAGAAGAACAGAGGGTGTCTGGAGTAGCTTGAGCCAGAAGAGTGTTGCAGGAAATGAAGATAAAGAAATAGCAGACCAGGAATGAGAACAGATTGTATAGGATCTTGTGGGCCATTTTAAGGACTTCAGCTTTCACTCTAAAAGTAATGGGGGACTGCTGAGGAATCTTGAGTGGCATGAGATGAAATGACTTAGGTTTTTACAGCAGCTGTGTGCTTGTCATGTTAAGAATAGTCTGTAGGAAGATTGTGTTAGATCATAGTCACTAGGGCACTGAAAAACATGTTATCTCATTGAATCCTTATAGCAAAATGGGTATTATTACCCATTTTATAGATGAGGAAAATGAAGTACAGAGAAGTGTAGTAGTTGAATAAGGCCACACAGCAGTAAGCGATGGATCCAAGATTTAAACCATGAAGCAAGCAATAATATATATTACCCAAGCCCTATACCAACATTGATTCTGGTTTAATTGCACAATACTTGGGATTACTAATGTGTGTCAGGAAACAGTCCGTAGACTTTTGGGCATTACTGCTTGAACTGATTTTCAGACCATGTATGACTGAGATGATTCAAAGCTTTGACCAAAATTGCTGGCCTTTTAATAGGTAATCAACTCATTTCCTATTTAAAGAAGGAAGCGTTCCCTGTCTCTCTTCACAGATGCATCTGCAGATTGCTTTGCACCTCTCCTGAGGATTCCTGTATCATTGAAGAAGTACAACCCTTGTTAGGCTACTGACACTTGCTGAGTATATATCTTAGCAATTTATCAATAATAACTCCATCCTTCTTCTAAAACATCCAGTATTTTTCCAAAGCAAAGTTTAGAAAAAAAGTGATCCAACTGAATAATAGCAAATACCACAATGATGGTCAGTGGTTTTCAGTGAAGATATCCCATTGAAATAAATCCTCTTGGTTCTTTCCTGCATCGATTTTAACATATAATATCTCTGCCTTTAGTAAAGAAATATACAGAAAGGCTTGTAGTATTAAAATCAATAAAGTTAAAAAATATGCAAAAATAACTGGAACATTAAAAGTTTGGTACCTACCCTCAAACCAAACAGTTGAAAAGAATTAATAGATGATGAGAGATTTCCACTTATTAACACGAGTGATCCTGGATATTGGGATAAACATCAAAAAGCAAATGTAGGAACATCTCTTCTGCAAATTTAAGTGATAATAAATATTACAATTGCTTTAGGAGGTAATTTAGAGGATATTGTTAATTTGCCAAGTTATCTGATTATTTGATAGTGGACATTAGTTTTCAAACTGTTTAAATACCAGACTTCCTGAATATAATCACAGGTGGTGGAATAGGACTTTCTTGTGTTAGATTTACCAGGGATATTGTCTTGCCATTTATCCAGAAGTGAATGACTCAAAATGGAGACTCACATGATTCTTTTCAGGTAAAAGTCAAATGTCAAAGGTTGTTATGACATTCAAATCAACTGAATTTCAGAAATGTTAAAGCTTTGCTTAAGGGAAAAAAATCCAAAGGTTTTTTTTTTTTTAAACCATATAAGACTCACAATCTGTACCCACAACTACCACTAGAAATGGTTTGCTTCTGTGAAGCATAAAAAAAGAAAGAATAGCGTCCAATTATTTGGCCTCATATGGAGAACAGCATTTGGATAATTGATTTATTAAGAATATGAGTCCCAATGTCTAGGTATAAAGAGTACTTCCTGTTCTTTGGTTAGAAGAATGGCTTTGAAGTCTTGAGGGAGAAGTTCTTCATGAGAAGAAATCTCATTAAACTTTCGGTGTGACCTATTTTAAGCTTGACTGGAAAATACAATTTTTCCATTTGAAACCAGAAAGTAGAGCAAGTCAGCATCCTTTATAGCCAAGTGAATACAGAAAGTGCCTGTTTATACGTAGGTGCCATAATGGTCCATAGGAAAACTGACACTTTTCAATTTATAGCATCTGAATGGAAAAGCATTTGTAGGTGAGATTGGTTAAATAGGTCTCACTACTTTATAGTCACACTCTTCCTGTGTTTGTGTGTCTATGCATTCCACTGAATTATTTTTACCAAATCGTTTTATAAATTTCAAAAATCTCTATTTTGCCCTGATTCTGTCAATTTTCAGGGAAATTTTGTGTTGCTTTATTTATATGGCCCTCTGGAGATGGCTCTCAGCAGTTTATCCACCCCAACTTTATTTTTTTTATTTCGTCCTTGTTTCTTATTGATTCAGAGCTGCGTGCAATTGTTCTTAGGTATGCTTCTATAGTAAGACATGGGATCCATCTTTCAAAACCATATTACAAAGACCAGTGTTGTTGGACTCCTGAATTCTGATGGTATTTCCTCAACACAGAGACACTCACTAGCTATTTCAATTAATTGAAATTATGGTAACATTTCTTTCTTTGATCAAATTCCAATGTGAAGCCATAATGAGTGAGTGGCTAGTCTTTCAAGGACAGGGGTGACTAATTCATTTTATTATTCAGAAATGGGTTTTAAACCTACAGAAATAAAATTGTCGTCTGTGTTTCACTACACACACACCAAGTACACATATACATATACACATTCCCCTAGTCTAGGCATGTCCCATATGTAAGTGAATTAATTATATTTTAAAAAGGCATGTGTATGTGTGTGTGTGTTTATTCTGTCTACCTACATATGTCTGTGTCTATTATCTCTAATTATTTACGTATCAATAATTTATCTTTGTATATATTTGGACTATATAATCTTATCTGTATCTAGATAGATAACTAGATATAGATAGATAGGTAGAGGGATAGATAAATTAGAGGTAGATAGACAATGTCTTTTTCCCTGAGAAGAAAGATATAGACTTTTTTTTTTTTTGCGGTACGCGGGCCTCTCACTGCTGTGGCCTCTCCCTGCTGTGGCCTCTCCCATTGCGGAGCACAGGCTCCGGATGCGCAGGCTCAGCAGTCATGGCTCACGGGCCCAGCTGCTCGGCGGCATGTGGGATCCTCCCGGACCGGGGCACGAACCCGTGTCCCCTGCATCGGCAGGCGGACTCTCAACCACTGCACCACCAGGGAAGCCCTGGTTTTTTTGTTTAGTTTTTTTTAACATCTTTATTGGAGTATATTTGCTTTACAATGGTGTGTTAGTTTCTGCTTTATAACAAAGTGAATCAGCTAGACATATACATATATACTCATATCCCCTCCCTCTTGCGTTTCCCTCCCATCCTCCCTATCCCACCCATCTAGGTGGTCACAAAGCACTGAGGTGATCTCCCTGTGCTATGCGGCTGCTTCCCACTAGCTATCTATTTTACATTTGGTAGTATATGTAACTCCATGCCACTCTCTCACTTCGTCCCAGCTTACCCTTCCCCCTCCCCATGTCCTCAGATTCATTCTCTACATCTGCGTCTTTATTCCTTTCTTGCCCCTAGGTTCTTCAGAACAATTTTTTTTAAATTCCATATATATGTGTTAGCATATGGTATTTTCTTTCCTTCTGACTTACTTCATTCTGTATGACAGCCTCTAGGTCCATCCACCTCACTACAAATAACTCAATTTCGTTTCTTCTTATGGTGAGTAATATTCCATTGTATATATGTGCCACATCTTCTTTATCCATTCATCTGTCGATGGACACTTAGGTTTCTTCTATGTCCTGGCTATTGTAAATAGAGTTGCAATGAACATTGTGGTACATGACTCTTTTTGAATTATGGTTTTCTCAGGGTATATGCCCAGTAGTGGGATTCCTGGGTCATATGGTAGTTCTATTTTTAGTTTATTAAGGAACCTCCATACTGTTCTCCATAGTGGCTGTATCAATTTACATTGCCACCACCAGTGCAAGAAGGTTCCCTTTTCCCCATACCCTTTCCAGCATTTATTATTTGTAGTTTTTTTGATGATGGCCATTCTGACTGGTGTGAGGTGATACCTCATGGTAGTTTTGATTTGCATTTCTCTAATGATTAGTGATGTTAAGCATTCTATCATGTGTTTGTTGGCAGTCCGTATATCTTCTTTGGAGAAATGTCTATTTAAGTCTTTGGCCCACTTTTGGATTGGGTTGTTTGTGTTTTTTGATATTGAGCTGCATGAGCTGCTTGTAAATTTTGGAGATTAATCCATTGTCAGTTGCTTCATTTGCAAATATTTTCTCCCATTCTGAGGGTTGTCTTTTTGTCTTGTTTGTGGTTTCCTTTACTGTTCAAAAGCTTTGAAGTTTCATTAGGTCCCATTTGTTTATTTTTGTTTGTATTTCCATTTCTCTAGGAGGTGGGCCAAAAAGGATCATGCTGTGATTTATGTCATAGAGTGTTCTGCCTCTGTTTTCCTCTAAGAGTTTTATAGTGTCTGGCCTTACCTTTAGATCTTTAATCCATTTTGAGTTTATTTTTCTGTATGGTGTTTAGGGAGTGTTCTAATTTCATTCCTTCTGCATGGAGCTGTCCAGTTTTCTCAGCACCACTTATTGAAGAGGCTGTCTTTTCTCCATTGTATATTCTTGCCTCCTTTATCAAAAATAAGGTGATCATATGTGTGTGGGATTATCTCTGGGCTTTCTATTCTGTTCCATTGATATATATTTCTGTTTTTGTGCCAGTAGCATACAGTCTTGATTACTGTAGTGTTGTAGTGCAGTCTGAATTCCAGGAGCCTGATTCCTCCAGCTCTGTTTTTCATTCTCAAGATTGCTTTGACTATTCGGGGTCTTTTGTGTTTCCATACAAATTGTGAAAGTTTTTGTTCTGTGAAAAATGCCATTGGTAGTTTGATAGGGATTGCATTGAGCCTGTAGATTGCTTTGGGTAGTATAGTCATTTTCACAGTTTTGATTCTTCCAATCCAAGAACATGGTATATCTCTCCATCTATTTGTATCATCTTTAATTTCTTTCATCAGTGTCTTATAATTTTCTGCATACAGGTCCTTTGTCTCCTTAGGTAGGTTTATTCTTAGGTATTTTATTCTCTTTGTTGCAATGGTAAATGGGAGTGTTTCCTTAATTTCTCTTTCAGTTTTTTCATCATTAGTGTATAAGAATGCAAGAGATTTCTGGGCATTAATTTTGTATCCTGCTACTTTACCAAATTCATTGATTAGCTATAGAAGTGTTCTGGTACAGTGTTTAGGATTCTCTATGTAGAGTATCATCATCTGCAGACAGTGACAGCTTTAATTCTTCTTTTCCGATTTGGATTCCTTTTCTTTTTCTTCTCTGATTGCCGTGGCTAAAACTTCCAAAACTATGTTGAATAATAGTGGTGAGAGTGGACAACCTTGTCTTGTTCTTGATCTTAGTGGAAATGCTTTCTGTTTTTCACCATGGAGAACAATGTTGGCTGTGGGTTTGTTATATATGGCCTTTATTATGTTGAGGTAAGTTTCCTCTATGCTTACTTTCTGGGAGGTTTTTGTCATAAATGGGTGTTGAATTTTGTCAAAACCTTTCTCTGCATCTATTGAGATGATCATATGGTTTTTCTCCTTCAATTTGTTAATATGGTGTATCACATTGATTTGCGTATATTGAAGAATCCTTGCATTCCTGGGATAAACCCCACTTGATCATGATGTATGATCCTTTTAATGTGCTGTTGGATTCTGTTCGCTAGTATTTTGTTAAGGATTTTTGCATCTATGTTCATCAGTGATGTTGGCCTGTAGTTTCCTTTCTTTGTGACATCTTTGTCTGGTTTTGGTATCAGGGTGATGGTGGCCTCGTAGAATGAGTTTGGGAGTATCCCTCCCTCTGTTATATTTTGGAAGAGTTTGAGAAGGATAGGTGTTAGCTCTTCTCTAAACTTATGATAGAATTCTGCCGTGAAGCCATCTGGTCCTGAGCTTTTGTTTGTTGGAAGTTTTTTTTTTTTTTTTTTTTTTTTTTTTTGCAGTATGCAGGCCTCTCACTGTTGTGGCCTCTCCCATCGCGGAGCACAGGCTCCGGACGCGCAGGCCCAGCGGCCATGGCTCATGGGCCCAGCCGCTCCGTGGCATGTGGGTTCTTCCCTGATCGGGGCACGAACCCGTTTTCCCCTGCATCGGCAGGCGGACTCTCAACCACTGCGCCACCAGGGAAGCCCTGTTGGAAGATTTTTAACCACCGTTTCAATTTCAGTGCTTGTGATTGATCTGTTTATATTTTCTGTTTCTTCCTGGTTCAGTCTGGGAAGGTTGTGCTTTTCTAAGAATTTGTCCATTTCTTCTAGGTTTTCCACATTATTGGCATAGAGTTGCTTGTAGTAATCTCTCACGATCCTTTGTAATTCTGCACTGTCAGTTGTTACTTCCCCTTCTTCATTTCTAATTCTATTGATTTGAGTCTTCTCCCTTTTTTTCTTGATGAGTCTGCCTAATGGTTTATCAATTTTGTTTATCTTCTCAAAGAACCAGCTTTTAGTTTTATTGATCTTTGCTACTGTTTCCTTCATTTCTTTTTCTTTTTTCCTGATCTGATATTTATGATTCCTTTCCTTCTGCTAACTTTGGGGGGTTTTTTATTCTTCTCTCTCTAGTTGCCTTAGGTGTAAGGTTTGGTTGATTATTTGAAATGTTTCTTGTTTCTTGAGGTAGAAATGTATTGCTATAAATTTTTGCTGCATCCCATAGGTTTTGGGTCATCGTGTTTTAATTGTCATTTGTTTCTAGGTATTTTTTGATTTCCTCTTTGATTTCTTCAGTTATCTGTTTGTTATTAAGTAGTTTAGCCTCCATGTGTTTGTATATTTTACAGATTTTTCCCTGTAATTGATATCTATTCTCATAGCGTTGTGGTCTGAAAATATTGATATGATTTCAATTTTATTAAATTTACCAAGGCTTGATTTGTGACCCAAGATATGATCTGTCCTGGAGAATGTTCCATGAGCACTTGAGCAGAAAGTGTATTCTGTTGTTTTTGGATGGAATGTCCTATAAATATCAATTAAGTCTATCTAGAATAATGTATCATTTAAAGCTTGTATTTCCTCATTTATTTTCTTTTTGGATGATCTGTCCATTGGTGAAAGTAGGGTATTAAAGTCACCTACTATGAATGTGTTACTTTTGATTTCCCCTTTTATTGCTGTCAGCATTTGCCTTATGTATTGAGGTGCTCCTATGTTCCTATGTTGGGTGCATGAATATTTACAATTGTTATATCTTCTTCTTGGATTGATCCCTTGATCATTATGTAGTGTCCTTCTTTTTCTCTTGTAATAGTCTTTATTTTAAAGTCTATTTTGTCTGATAAGAAAATTGCTACTCCAACTTTCTTTTGATTTCCATTTGCATGGAATATCTTTTTCCATCCCCTCACTTTCAGTCTGTATGTGTCCCTAGGTCTCAAGTGGGTCTCTTGTAGACAGCATATATACGGGTCTTGTGTTTGGATTCATTCAGCCAGTCTATGTGTTTTGGTTGGAGCATTTAATCCATTTACATTTAAGGTAATTATTGATATGTATGCTCCTATTACCATTTTCTTAATTGTTTTGTGTTTGTTATTGTAGGTCTTTTCCTTCTCTGTGTTTCCTGTGAAGTTCCTTTAGCATTTGTTGTAAAGCTGGTTTGGTGGTGCTGAATTTTCTTAGCTTTTGCTTGTCTGTAAATGTTTTAATTTCTCCATTGCATCTGAATGAGATCCTTGCTGGGTAGAGTAATCTTGGTTGTATGTTTTTCCCTTTCATCACTTTAAATATGTCCTGGCACACCCTTCAGGCTTGCAGAGTTTCTGCTGAAAGATAGGCTGTTAACCTTATGGGGATTCCCTTGTATGTTATTTTTTGTTTTTCCCTTGCTGCTTTTAATTTTTTTTCTTTGTATTTGATTTTTGACAGTTTGACTAATATGTGGCTCAGCATGTTTCTCTTTGGGTTTATCCTGTATGGTATTCTCTGTCCTTCCTGGACTTGATTGACTGTTTCCTTTCCCATGTTAGGGAAGTTCAACTATAATCTCTTCAAATATTTTCTCAGAGCCTTTCTTTTTCTCTTCTTCTTCTTGGACCCCTATAATTTGAATATCTTGGTGCATTTAATGTTGTCCCAGAGGTCTCTAAGACTGTTCTCAATTCTTTCATTCTTTTTTCTTTATTCTGCTCTGCAGTAGTTATTTCCACTATTTTATTTTCCAGGTCACTTATCTGTTCTTCTGCCTCAGTTATTCTGCTACTGATTACTTCTAGAGAATTTTTAATTTCATTTATTGTGTTGTGCATCATTTTTTGTTTGTTCTTTAGTTCTTCTAGGTCCTTGTTAAACGTTTCTTGTATTTTCTCCATTCTGTTTCCAAGATTTTGGATCATCTTTACTATCATTACTCTGAATTCTTTTTCAAGTAGACTGCCTATTTCCTCTTCATTTGTTTGGTCTGGTGGTTTTTTACCTTGCTCCTTCATCTGCTGTGTGTTTCTCTGTCTTCTCATTTTGCTTAACTCACTGTGTTTGGTGTCTCCTTTTTCAGGCTTTAGGTTCATAGTTCCCGTTGTTTCTGGTGTCTGCCCCCATTGGCCAAGTTTTGTTCAGTGGGCTGTTTTGGCTTGCTGGTGGAGGGGACTAGTGCCTGTATTCTGGTGGATGAGACTGGATCTTGTCTTTTTAGTGGGCAGGACTGTGTCCAGTGGTGTGTTTTGGGGTGTCTGTGGCCTTATGATTTTAGGCAGCATGTTTACTAAGGGGTGTGGTTGTGTTCCTGTCTTCCTAGTTGTTTGGCATAGGGCATCCAGCACTGTAGTTTGCTAGTCGTTGAGTGGAGCTCGGTCTTAGTGTTGAGATAGAGATCTCTGGGAGAGCTTTTGTCGTTTGATATTACGTGGAGCCAGGAGATCTCTGATGGACCAGTGCCCTGAACTGGGCTCTCCCACCTCAGAGGCAGAGGAGTGACACCCGGCCGGAGCACCAAGACCCTATCAGCCACACGGCTCAGAACAAAAGGGAGAAAAAAAGGAAGAAAGAAAGAAAAAAATAAAGTTACTAAAATAAGAGATAAAAAATAAGTATTAGGGCTTCCCTGGTGGTGCAGTGGTTGAGAGTCCGCCTGCCGATGCAGGGGACGTGGGTTCGTGCCCCGGTCCGGGAGGATCCCGCATGCCGTGGAGCAGCTGGGCCCGTGAGCCATGGCCGCTGGGCCTGCGCGTCCGGAGCCTGTGCTCCGCAACGGGAGAGGCCCCAGCAGTGAGAGGCCCGTGTACCACAAAAAAAAAAAAAAAAAAAAAAAGTATTAAAAATTAAAAAAACTTAAAATGTAATAATAAAAACAAGAAGAGAGCAGCCAAATCAAATCCACCAATGATAACAAGCGCTAAAAACCATACTTAAAAAAAAAAAAGGACTGACAGAACCATAGGATAAATGGTAAAAACAAAGCTATACAGACAAAATCACCTACACACTCACAAAAAAAGAAAAATGAATAAAAAGTATCTGTCTATCTAGATATATGGAGGAAGAGAGCAAACAAATCAATAAACAAATCTACCAAAGATAATAAACTCTAAATACTAAACTAAGGTAAACATAAGACCAGAAGCAAATTAGATGCAGAAAGCAAACCTCGAGTCTACAGCTGCTCCCAAAGTCCACGTCCTCAATTTGGGATGATTCGTTGTCTATTGAGGTATTCCACAGATGCAGGGTACATCAAGTTGATTGTGGAGCTTTAATCCGCTGCTTCTGAGGCTGCTGGGAGAGATTTCCCTTTCTCTTCTTTGTTCGCACAGCTCCCGGGGCTCAGCTTTGGATTCGGCCCCACCTCTGCGTGTAGGTTGCCTGAGGGCGTCTGTTCTTCGTTCAGACAGGACGGGGTTAAAGGAGCCGCTGATTGCTGATTCGGGAGCTCTGGCTCACTCAGGCGGGAGGAGGGAGGGGCACGGCGTGCGGGGCGGGCCTGCGGCGGCAGAGGCCGGCATGACGTTGCACCAGCGTAAGGCGCGCCGTGCGTTCTCCCGGGGAAGTTGTCCGTGGATCCCGGGACCCTGGCAGTGGCGGGATGCACAGGTTTCCCGGAAGCGGGGTGTGGATAGTGACCTGTGCTCGCACGCAGGCTTGTTGGTGGCGGCAGCAGCAGCCTTAGCGTCTCATGCCCGTCTCTGGGGTCCGTGCTTTTAGCCGCGGCTCGCGCCCGTCTCTGGAGTTCCTTTAAGCAGCGCTCTGAATCCCCTCTCCTCGCGCAGCAGGAAACAAAGAGGTAAGAAAAAGTCTCTTACCTCTTCGGCAGGTCCATACTTTTCCCCGGACTCCCTCCCGGCTAGCCGTGGTGCACTAACCCCTTCAGGCTGTGTTCATGCCGCCAACCCTAGTCCTCTCCCTGCGCTCGGACCGAAGCCCGAGCCTCAGCTCCCAGCCCCGCCCGCCCCGGCGGGTGAGCAGACAAGCCTCTCGGGCTGGTGAGTGCCGGTCAGCACCGATCCTCTGTGCGGGAATCTCTTCGCTTTGTCCTCCGCACCTGTTGCTGTGCTTCTCTGTGGCTCCGAAGCTCCCCTCCTCCGCCACCCGCAGTCTCCGCCCGTGAAGGGGCTTCCTAGTGTGTGGAAACGTTTCGTCCTACACAGCTCGCTCCCACTGGTGCAGGTCCTGTCCCTATTCTTTGTTGCTGTTTTTTTTCTTTTGCCCTACCCAGGTACGTGGGGGGGTTTCTTGCCTTTTGGGGGGTCTGAGGTCTTCTGCCAGTGTTCAGTAGGTGTTCTGTAGGAGTTGCTCCACATGTAGATGTATATCTGATGTATTTGTGGGGAGGAAGGTGATCTTCACATCTTAGCCCTCCACCATCTTGAAGGTCTCTCCCTGGCAATGTCCTTTCCACACTGTGATTATTCAAACCATCTGATTTTCCTTTACAATTCCAATCTGAACACAGCTGCATTTATTAAGTGTATTTGTCTCTAAACATGTGTACATGTGTTAGGGGATATGGTATGAGGAATAAGAAGTATAGGCACTAAATAGCCCAATACACATGAAAACAGTAATAACAGAAAATATACTATTCCATAATCAGATTAAGTTTTGATGGATGTAAGCACATAACTGATGACGTTTTCGTAGAACAGCAGAAAATCATTTGTCCTGTTGGACTGTAACTGTGAAGACTGGCAGTCAAAGTGGGACACACAGAACCACATGAGGCACTGAGCTATTGGTTCATAATTCTATCTTCATATAGCCAAGATTGCATTTATTAGCAAGAACAGATTTCCCTATTTATTTATGCATGTCCCCGAAAACACACTTTCTGCTGGTAGACAACAAACAACAGCTTCTGTTATAACAGACACTTTTGAGCTTTTATGAACACTTCTAATTATTTTTACTGTAAGGAAAGGTGAGTCCAAATATATAAATGATATGAAGAAACTGTGGGGAATGAACTATTTTCCTACTATTTCTATCTCAGTTGTGTAAGCATGCTCATATAGGATGATAATAATGTATTTTCTGTGAGTTACAACATTGTATTCACTGCATCTTCAGAAAAAAATACAAAAAATTAGTTAGGAAGCAATGTTCTTGCCCATATGGAGATGAATTACTGAATTGGGCAGATTATGCAGGTAGGAAAAGGACAAAAGCATTGTGGAAGATTTTTTTTTTTTTTAACATCTTTATTGGGGTATAATTGCTTTACAATGGTGTGTTAGTTTCTGCTTTATAACAAAGTGAATCAGTTATACATATACATATGTTCCCATATCTCTTCCCTCTTGCGTCTCCCTCCCTCCCACCCTCCCTATCCCACCCCTCCAGGCTGTCACAAAGCACCGAGTCAATATCCCTGTGCCATGCGGCTGCTTCCCACTAGCTATCTACCTTACTACGTTTGTTAGTGTGTATATGTCCATGACTCTCTCTCGCCCCGTCACAGCTCACCCTTCCCCCTCCCCATAACCTCAAGTCCGTTCTCTAGGAGGTCTGCGTCTTTATTCCTGCCTTACCCCTAGGTTCTTCATGACATTTTTTTTTCCATAAATTCCATATATATGTGTTAGCATACGGTATTTGTCTTTTTCTTTCTGACTTACTTCACTCTGTATGACAGACTCTAGGTCTATCCACCTCATTACAAATAGCTCCATTTCGTTTCTTTCTATGGCTGAGTAATATTCCATTGTATATATGTGCCACATCTTCTTTATCCATTCATCCGATGATGGGCACTTAGGTTGTTTCCATCTCCGGGCTATTGTAAATAGAGCTGCAATGAACATTTTGGTACATGACTCTTTTTGAATTTCGGTTTTCTCAGGGTATATGTCCAGTAGTGGGATTGCTGGGTCATATGGTAGTTCTATTTGTAGTTTTTTAAGGAACCTCCATACTGTTCTCCATAGTGGCTGAACCAATTCACATTCCCACCAGCAGTGCAAGAGGGTTCCCTTTTCTCCACACCCTCTCCAGCATTTATTGTTTCTAGATTTTTTGATGATGGCCATTCTGACTGGTGTGAGATGATATCTCATTGTAGTTTTGATTTGCATTTCTCTAATGATTAATGATGTTGAGCATTCTTTCATGTGTTTGTTGGCAGTCTGTATATCTTCTTTGGAGAAATGTCTATTTAGGTCTTCTGCCCATTTTTGGATTGGGTTGTTTGTTTTTTTGTTATTGAGCTGCATGAGCTGCTTGTAAATTTTGGAGATTAATCCTTTGTCGGTTGCTTCATTTACAAATATTTTCTCCCATTCTGAGGGTTGTCTTTTTGTCTTGTTTGTGGTTTCCTTTGCTGTGCAAAAGCTTTGAAGTTTCATTAGGTCCCATTTGTTTATTTTTGTTTTTATTTCCATTTCTCTAGGAGGTGGGTCAGAAAGAATCTTGCTCTGATTTATGTCATAGAGTGTTCTGCCTATGTTTTCCTCTAAGAGTTTGATAGTTTCTGGCCTTATATTTAGGTCTTTAATCCATTTTGAGCTTATTTTTGTGTATGGTGTTAGGGAGTGATCTAATCTCATACTTTTACATGTACCTGTCCAGTTTTCCCAGCACCACTTATTGAAGAGGCTGTCCTTTCTCCACTGTACATTCCTGCCCCTTTATCAAAGATAAGGTGTCCATATATGCATGGGTTTATCTCTGGGCTTTCTATCCTGTTCCATTGATCTATCTTTCTGTTTTTGTGCCAGTACCATACCGTCTTGATAACTGTAGCTTTGTAGTATGGTCTGAAGTCAGGGAGCCTGATTCCTCCAGTTCCTTTTTTTGTTCTCAAGATTGCTTTGGCTATTCGGGGTCTTTTGTGTTTCCATACAAATTGCGAAATTTTTTGTTCTAGTTCTGTGAAAAATGCCAGTGGTAGTTTGATAGGGATTGCATTGAATCTATAGATTGCTTTGGGTAGTAGAGTCATTTTCCCAATGTTGATTCTTCCAATCCAAGAACATGGTATATGTCTCCATCTATTTGTATCATCTTTAATTTCTTTCATCAGTGTCTTATAATTTTCTGCATACAGGTCTTTTGTCTCCTTAGGTAGGTTTATTCCTAGATATTTTATTCTTTTTGTTGCAATGGTAAATGGGAGTGTTTTCTTGATTTCACTTTCAGATTTTTCATCATTAGTATATAGGAATGCCAGAGATTTCTGTGCATTAATTTTGTATCCTGCTACTTTACCAAATTCATTGATTAGCTCTAGTAGTTTTCTGGTAGCATCTTTAGCATTCTCTATGTATAGGATCATGTCATCTGCAAACAGTGAGAGCTTTACTTCTTCTTTTCCGATTTGGATTCCTTTTATTTCCTTCTCTTCTCTGATTGCTGTGGCTAAAACTTCCAAAACTATGTTGAATAAGAGTGGTGAGAGTGGGCACCCTTGTCTTGTTCCTGATCTTAGTGGAAATGCTTTCAGTTTCTCACCATTGAGGATGATGTTTGCTGTGGGCTTGTCATATATGGCCTTTATTATGTTGAGGAAAGTTCCCTCTATGCCTACTTTCTGCAGGGTTTTTATCATAAATGGGTGTTGAATTTTGTCATAAGCTTTCTCTGTATCTATTGAGATGATCATATGGTTTTTCTCCTTCAATTTGTTAATATGGTTTATCACATTGATAGATTTGCGTATATTGAAGAATCCTTGCATTCCTGGAATAAACCCCACTTGATCATGGTGTATGATCCTTTTAATGTGCTGTTGGATTCTGTTTGCTAGTATTTTGTTGAGGATTTTTGCATCTGTGTTCATCAGTGATATTGGTCTGTAGTTTTCTTTCTTTGTGACATCCTTGCCTGGTTTTGGTATCAAGGTGATGGTGGCCTCGTAGAATGAGTTTGGGAGTGTTCCTCCCTCTGCTATATTTTGGAAGAGTTTGAGAAGGATAGGTGTTAGGTCTTCTCTAAATGTTTGATAGAATTTGCCTGTGAAGCCATCTGGTCCTGGGCTTTTGTTTGTTGGAAGATTTTTAATCACAGTTTCAATTTCAGTGCTTGTGATTGGTCTGTTCATATTTTCTATTTCTTCCTGGTTCAGTCTTGGCAGGTTGTGCATTTCTAAGAATTTGTCCATTTCTTCCAGGTTGTCCATTTTATTGGCATAGAGTTGCTTGTAGTAATCTCTCATGATCTCTTTTATTTCTGCAGTGTCAGTTGTTACCTCTCCATTTTCATTTCTGATTCTATTGATTTGAGTCTTCTCCCTATTTTTCTTGATGAGTCTGGCTAGTGGTTTATCTATTTTGTTTATCTTCTCAAAGAACCAGCTTTTAGTTTTATTGATTTTTGCTATTGTTTCCTTCATTTCTTTTTCATTTATTTCTGATCTGATTTTTATGATTTCTTTCCTTCTGCTAGCTTTGGGGGTTTTTTGTTCTTCTTTCTCTAATTGCTTGAGGTGCAAGGTTAGGTTGTTTATTCTAGATGTTTCCTGCTTCTTAAGGTGGGCTTGTATTGCTATAAACTTCCCCCTTAGAACTGCTTTTGCTGCATCCCACAGGTTTTGGGTCGTTGTGTCTCCATTGTCATTTGTTTCTAGGTATTTTTTGATTTCCTCTTTGATTTCTTCAGTGACCACTTTGTTATTAAGTAGTGTATTGTTTAGCCTCCATGTGTTTGTAGTTTTTACAGATCTTTTCCTGTAATTGATATCTAGTCTCATGGCGTTGTGGTCAGAAAAGATACTTGATACAATTTCAATTTTCTTAAATTTACCAAGGCTTGATTTGTGACCCAAGATATGATCTCTCCTGGAGAATGTTCCATGAGCACTTGAGAAAAATGTGTATTCTGTTGTTTTTGGATGGAGTGGCCTATAAATATCAATTAAGTCCATCTTGTTTAATGTATCATTTAAAGCTTGTGTTTCCTTATTTATTTTCATTTTGGATGATCTGTCCGTGGGTGAAAGTGGGGTGTTTAAGTCCCCTACTATGAATGTGTTACTGTCGATTTCCCCTTTTATGGTTATTAGTATTTGCCTTATGTATTGAGGTGCTCCTATGTTGGGTGCATAAATATTTACAATTGTTCTATCTTCTTCTTGGATCGATCCCTTGATCATTATGTAGTGTCCTTCTTTGTCTCTTTTAATAGTCCTTATTTTAAAGTCTATTTTGTCTGATATGAGAATTGCTACTCCAGCTTTCTTTTGGTTTCCATTTGCATGGAATATCTTTTTCCATCCCCTTACTTTCAGTCTGTATGTGTCTCTAGGTCTGAAGTGGGTCTCTTGTAGACAGCATATATAAGGGTCTTGTTTTTGTATCCATTCAGCTAATCTGTGTGTTTTGGTGGGAGCATTTAGTCCATTTACATTTAAGGTAATTATTGATATGTATGTTCCTATTCCCATTTTCTTAATTGTTTTGGGTTCGTTATTATAGGTCTTTTCCTTCTCTTGTGTTTCTTGCCTAGAGAAGATCCGTTAGCATTTGTTGTAAAGCTGGTTTGGTGGTGCTGAACTCTCTCAGCTTTTGCTTGTCTGTAAAGGTTTTAATTTCTCCATCAAATCTGAATGAGATCCTTGCTGGTTAGAGTAGTCTTGGCTGCAGGTTTTTCTCCTTCATCACTTTCAGTATGTCCTGCCACTCCCTTCTGGCTTGTAGGGTTTCTGCTGAGAGATCAGCTGTTAACCTTATGGGGATTCCCTTATGTGTTATTTGTTGTTTTTCCTTTGCTGCTTTTAATATGCTTTCTTTGTATTTAATTTTTGACAGTTTGATTAATATGGGTCTTGGTGTATTTCTCCTTGTATTTATCCTGTATGGGACTCTCTGTGCTTCCTGGACTTGATTAACTATTTCCTTTCCCATATTAGGGAAGTTTTCAACTATAATCTCTTCAAATATCTTTTCAGTCCCTTTCTTTTTCTCTTCTTCTTCTGAAACCCCTATAATTCGAATGTTGGTGCGTTTAATGTTGTCCCAGAGGTCTCTGAGACTGTCCTCAGTTCTTTTCATTCTTTTTTCTTTATTCTGCTCTGCAGTAGTTATTTCCACTATTTTATCTTCCAGGTCACTTATCCGTTCTTCTGCCTCAGTTATTCTGCTATTGATCCCATCTAGAGTACTTTTAATTTCATTTATTGTGTTGTTCATCGTTGCTTGTTTCATCTTTAGTTCTTCTAGGTCCTTGTTAACTGATTCTTGCATTTTGTCCATTCTATTGTCCATTCTATCTCCAAGATTTCGGATCAACCTTACTATCATTATTCTGAATTCTTTTTCAGGTAGACTGCCTATTTCCTCTTCATTTGTTAGGTCTGGTGCATTTTTATCTTGTTCCTTTATCTGCTGTGTGTTTTTCTGTTTTCTCATTTTGCTTATCTTACTGTGTTTGGGGTCTCCTTTTTGCAGCCTGCAGGTTCGTAGTTCCTCCTGTTTTTTATGTCTGTCTCCAGTGGCTAAGGTTGGTTCAGTGGGTTGTGTAGGCTTCCTGGTGGAGGGGACTAATGCCTGTGTTGTGGTGGATGAGGCTGGATCTTGTCTCTCTAGTGGGCAGGTTCACGTCTGGTGGTGTGTTTTGGGGTGTCTGTGGCCTTATTATGATTTTAGGCAGCCTCTCTGCTAATGGGTGGGGTTGTGTTCCTGTTTTGCTAGTTGTTTGGCACAGGTTGTCCAGCACTGTGGCTTGCTGGTCGTTGAGTGAAGCTGGGTGCTGATGTTAAGATGGAGGTCTCTGGGAGATTTTCGCCGTTTGATATTATGTGGAGCTGGGAGGTCTCTTGTGGACCAGTGTCCTGAAGTTGGCTCTCCTACCTCAGAGGCAGAGCCCTGACTGCTGGCTGGAGCACCAAGAGCCTTTCATCCACACGGCTCAGAATAAAAGGGAGAAAAAGTAGAGGGAATTAGTAGAAGTATGAGGAAAGAAGGAAGGAAAGGAGGGAAGGAAGGAAGAAAGAAAGAAGCAAAGAAGGAAAGAAGGCAAGAAGTAACGAAAGGAGGGAGGGAGAAAGGAAGGAAGGAGGGAAAGAAGGAAAAACAGAAAGAAGATACAGTAAAAATAAAATAAAGTATAATAAAGTTTTTGAATTAAAAAATTCTTATTTAGAAAAAAAAAGAAAAAAAAAGGGACGGATAGAACCTTAGGACAAATGTTGGAAGCAAAGCTATACAGACAAAATCTTACACAGAAGCGTATACATACACCCTCACTAAAAGAGGTAAAGGGGGAAAAATCATAAATCTTGCTGTCAGAGACCACCTCCTCAATTTTGGATGATTTGTTGTCTAAAGGAGGGAAGGAAGGAAGGAAAGTAAGAAAGAAAGGACGAAGGTAAAGTATAATAACGTTCTTAAAATTAAAATTGATTATTAAGAAAAAAAATTTAAGAAAAAACCATGGACGGATAGAACCGTAGGACAAATGGTGGAAGCAAGACTATACAGACAAGATCTCACACAGAAGCATACACATACATCTTCACACAAAGAGGAATGGGGAAAAAAATCATAGATCTTGCTCCCAAAGTCCACCTCCTTAATTTGGGATGATTGACTGTCTATTCAGGTATTCCACAGATGCAGGGTACATCAAGTTGATTGTGGAGCTTTAATCCGCTGCTTCTGAGGCTGCTGGAGAGATTTCCCTTTCTCTTCTTTGTTCTCACAGCTCACAGGGGCTCAGCTTTGGATTTGGCCCTGCCTCTGCGTGTAGGTCGCTGGAGGGCGTCTGTTTTTTGCTCAGACAGGACGGGGTTAAAGGAGCCGCTGATTCGGGGGTTCTGGCGTACTGAGGCCGGCGGGGAGGGAGGGGCACGGAATGCGGGGCGGGCCTGCGGCGGCAAAGTCCAGCGTGACCCTGCACCAGCCCGAGGCCCGCCATGCGCTCTCCCGGGGAAGTTGTCCGTGGATCCCGGGAACCCGGCAGTGGCGGGCTGCACAGGCTCCGCGGAAGAGGGGCGTGGAGAGCGACCTGCGCTCGCACACAGGTCCCTTGGTGGCGGCAGCAGCAGCCCCAACGTCTCCCGCCCGCCTCTGGGGTCCGCGCCTCCAGCCGCGGCTTGCGCCCGTCTCTGGAGTCCGCGCCCTCAGCCGCAGCTCGCGCCCGTCTCTGGATTCCGCGCTTTCAGCCGCGGCTCGCGCCCGTCTCTGGGGTTCGCGCTTTTAGCCGCGGCTCGCGCCCGTCTCTGGAGCTCCTTTAAGCAGCGCTCTTAAACCCCTCTCCTCACGCACCAGGAAACAAAGAGGGAAGAAAAAGTCTCTTGCCTCTTCGGCAGGTGCAGACTTTTCCCCGGACTCCCTCTCGGCTAGCTGTGGTGCACTAACCCCTTCAGGCTATGTTCAAGCCGCCAACCCCAGTCCTCTCCCTGCGCTCCGTCCGAAACCGAAACCCGAGCCTCAGAGCCTCAGCTCGCAGCCCCGCCCGCCCCGGCGGGTGAGCAGACAAGCCTCTCGGGCTGGTGAGTGCCGGTCGGGCAGGTGAGTGCCGGTCGGCACCGATCCTCTGTGCGGGAATCTCCCCGCTTTGCCCTCCGCACCCGTTGCTGCGCACTCCTCCGCGGCTTCGAAGCTCCCCCCTCCGCCTCCCGCAGTCTCCGCCCGCGAAGGGGCTTCCTAGTGTGTGGAAACTTTTCCTCCTTCACAGCTCCCTCCCACTGGTGCAGGTGCTGTCCCTATCCTTTTGTCTCTGTTTATTCTTTTTTTTCTTTTGCCCTACCCAGGTGCGTGGGGAGTTTCTTGCCTTTTGGGAGGTCTGAGGTCTTCTGCCAGCATTCAGTAGGTGTTCTGTAGGAGTTGTTCCACGTGTAGATGTATTTCTGGTGTATCTGTGGGGAGGAAGGTGATCTCCGCGTCTTACTCTTCCGCCATCTTCCTGCTCTCTCTGTGGAAGATTTTTGACCAGACTTCCCACAATGAGAATACATTCTAAAGAAGAATAAGAACATTGTGAAGGGATTCAAAATGCAAAGTGTGCTACTCACCTTCCCTGTGACTTTCTAGACATTTCTCTTTCAGTTCCCTCCCCTATTACAAAATGATGCTTAGGAGAAGAGAAGGAGAGCCACAGAAACCAGGGATTAAACAGAGTTTATTGGGACAGAGCCTCTTGTGTGTCAACAGCCTTTCTTCATGGCAGGCTTTACAGCAGCCCAGCTACACGTCCCTAGCTTGTCTGTAATAGCTCTTTTCCAGCACAGTTCCTCCTTTTTTATTTATACGCAAAGACTTATGTCAGGAGCAGCTATGGCCAAAGGACCTAGGAATTCATTTCAACCTATCATGTTTTGCATTCTTTGACATCACATTTACAGTCCAAGGAAATCCATTTGCTTAACTGATTTTGGCGTTCCTGCATGGAGGCACAGATTTGACAACAAACCAGATTTAGAAGCACCATTTTAAAACTCTGTATCTTGAAAAAAATATAAAAAGTGCATGGTAAGAGGAATAACAGACTCTCCAAACATGTTCACTTCTAATCCATGGAACATGTGCATATGATGGCAAAGAGACTTCGTAGATGTGATTAAGTGAAGAATCTTGAGATGGGGAGATTATCTTGCATCACCTGAGTATCCCCAATGTCTAATCACAGGAGTTCTTGAAAGTGAAGAACCTTTCCTGGCTGTGGTCAGAAGGACATGTAACGATAGAAGAATGTTCAAAGAGATATTATGTTTTTGGCCTTAAAGATGGAGAAATGGAGCCACAAACCAAGGAATGTGGGGGGCCCTCCTGGGTGGCAAGGAAATATATTCTCCCCTAAAGCCTCCAGGAAAGAACATAGCCCTACTGACACCTTGATTTTCAACTAGCAAGACCTAAGTCAAGAGTTCTAACTTATAGAACTGTAAGATAGTCCATTTTTGTTGTTTTAAGCCACCAAAGTATGATAATTTGTTACATCACCAATAGAAAACTAATAGAGCATCTAATAGAATGACCATCATATGTTATCAATGACAATTTCCAGTGCCCTTCCATCAAGTCTTCTTTCATACATCTCCCTCCTGTAATATTCAGTGATGAAAAGTAACCCCACCTACCCACCTAACTTTCAGTCAGGGATTGTCCCATTTAAATTAGCCAGTGGATTATTTTTTTAACAGTACATCAGCTCCTGTTTTAAAGTGATAGCATTCTTCTTTCCCCAGATACTCCATCTCACCCCATCCCTTTTTAATGTTTCAGTCAGCACCAGGGATGGGAAGAGTAGTTGTCTCAAAAACTAAACTCAAATACTAACACTCACTTGAAAAGACACATACATTTCAAGTGCACATGGAATATTCTCTAGAATAAACCATATACTTGGCCATAAAACAAGTGTCAATCTATTTAATAAGATGGAAGTTACACAAACACAAAAAATATGCTCTCTGATCACAATGGAATTAGAAATCAATAACAGAAAAGATATTTAGAAAATCATCTACTATTTGGTAATCAACTAATTCAATTTAAATAACCTATAAGACAAAGTAGAAATCACAGGGTAGTTAAGAAAAAATTTGAACCAAATAAAAATAGAGACTGTCATACAGAGTGAAGTAAGTCAGAAAGAGAAAAACAAATATCGTATATTAACGCACATATGTGGAATCTACAAAAATGGTATAGATGGTTTTATCTGCAAAGCAGAAATAGAGACAGACATAGAGAACAAACATGTGGACGCCAAGGCGGGAAAGGGAGGGTGGGATGAATTGGGAGATTGGGATTGACATATATATACTATTGATACTATGTGTAAAATAGATAACTAATGAGAACTTACTGTGTAGCTCAGGGAACTCCACTCAATGCTCTTTGGTGACCTAAATGGGAAGGAAATCCAAAAAAAAGAGAGGAGAAATTTACATCATCAAATGTTTCTTGAGAACAGAAAATAATGATCTGAAGCTAATTACCTAACAGATTACCTTAAGAAGGTAGAAATAAATGAACAAATTTAACTCAAAACAAGCAGAATAGAGAAAATAATGAAGATTAAATGAGAAATTAATTAAATGAAAACTGCTTTCTAGACTAAATAGAATAAATCAATGAGAGCAAAACTGATTTTTGAAAAAATCAGTGGAACTGATAAACTTCTGGCTAGACAAATCAAGAGAAAAAGAGAGAGGACAAAAATTACTAATATCAGAAGTGAAATGAAAGGTATCACTATAGATTCTACAGACATTAAAAGTCAATAAAGGGGCTTCCCTGGTGGCGCAGTGGTTGAGAACCTGCCTGCCAATGCAGGGAACACAGGTTCGAGCCCTGGTCTGGGAGGATCCCACATGCCACGGAGCAACTGGGCCCGTGAGCCACAACTACTGAGCCTGCGCATCTGGAGCCTGTGCTCCGCAACAGGAGAGGCCGAGACAGTGAAAAGCCCACGCACCGCGATGAAGAGTGGCCCCCGCTCGCTGCAACTAGAGAAAGCCCTCGCACAGAAACGACGACCCAACACAGCCAAAAATAAATAAATAAATTTATAAAAAATAAAATAAAATATAGGACTTTAACCATCTCTTAAAAAAAAAGTCAATAAAGGAATATTATGAACAACATTATGAACAATTGAGACAATAAATAACAATAATTTAGAAAAAATAGACAAATTCTGTAAAAGAAACAAGCTATCAAATTTCATTCAAGAAGAAATAGGTGATCTGAATAGCCCTATAGTTACTAAAGGAATATAACTCATAATCCAAAGAAACCAATGCTGCTTACAAAAACTATGCAGGGGCGGCCGGCTTCACTAGTAGTTCCTCCCAAACATTTAAGGGAGAAACAACACTACACTGCACTTCTAAACAAACGCTTTCCCAAAAAAATAAAATAATGGAAGAAAATAGAACACTTCTCAAATTATTTAATGAGACAGAATTATTCTGACAAAATCAAATACATTGCAATAAAACTACAGATATTTCTCAGAAATAAAGAAAAATATTTTAAGAAAATACAGTTAAATTGCATGCAGAATATAATAAGATGATGATATAAAATGATAATATAATACATCATATAATAAAATGATAATATAAAATGATCAGATGGAGTTTATCCCAGGAAAACAAAGTTTGTTCAATATTTGAAAAGTCAGCCAATGTAGTTCACCATATCAATAGACTAAAAGTAAAAATCATATGATTATTTCAATAAATATGCAAAAAGCCTTGATAAAATTCAATATCTATACTAGGAATAGGGAATTCCATCAACCTTATAAAGGGTATCTATGAAAAAAATCTACAGCTAACTCCATTCCCAAAGGTGATAAATTGTATGTTTTCCACCAACAATTGAGAAGAAGGCAGAGATGTCCACTCTTACTATTTCTTTTTAACTTTGTACTGGGGGCCTAGCCAAGGTAATAAGAGAAGAAGATGAAATAAAATCTATACAGATTCTAAAGAGAAATAAAGCTGTATTTATTTGCAAAGAACCTAATCATCTACTAAGTAAAAGCTACTAGAACTTATAAGTAAGTTTAGCTCCTACTAGAACTTATAAGTAAGTTTAGCTATGTCACAGGATATAAGCTCTCTATATAAAAATCAACTGCAGTTCTATTTACTAGTAATGAAAAATTGGAAACTAAAATTAAAAGCATTTATAATGGCATCACTACATGAAAATTTGGGGATACCTTTAAAAAATGTGTGATACATGTATCTTACAATTTTAAAGTATTACTGAGAGAAATTAAAGAAGATTCAAACCATTAAAGACATAGACTGTGTTTACGGATTGGAAATCTCTGTATTGCTAAGATGACAATTCTCCCCATGGTGATATTTATATTCAAAAAAATACCAATGAACATCAACACATAATTTTTGCATAATTAATTGACAATTTGATTCCTAAAATTACCTGATAATACAAAGAACATAGAAGAGCCAAAATAATTTTTAACGAGGTCAATAAAACTAGATGCTTTGCACTACTTGATTTCAGGACTTATGATAAAGCTACTGTAATCAAGACCATATGGTATTGGCATAAGGATAGACACATGGATCAGTGAAACTGAATAGTTCAAAAACAGACCCAAATGTACATGGTCATTTGATTTTTGGCAATGTTGCCCAATAAATCAATAGAGAAAGAGTAGCTTTTCAACAAATGGTGATGGAACAATTTAATATTCACACTTTATATTATATGCAAACAAGTCAAAATGGATCATAAAACTAAACATTAAATTCAAAACTATAAAACCTGGCATTTGTTTAGGCAAAATTTTCTTTTATAGCATAAACCAAAAGAGAGAAAATTTGATTTTATATATAGTGTAGAGAGTTTCATTATTTCCATATTTCCAGCATTGAAGAAAAGACAAATAACCAAATTAATTAAGATTTTAGAGAATATTGCATTTCAAAATAACCACTCATTTGGGATTTAATCATCAATCTCATGGTTTTTACTTTTATTTATAACTTCCTTCTTGACTAGATATAAACTCCTTGAGAGTCATCTTTAATACATCTTACTGATATGATTTATTAGGTGAAGGAATATATAAGTAGACTGCCTGGCATTTATCCATTTTTTTATTCCAGGATATCTCTCCGAAAAGCATAGATCACTGAAAAGATAGGAAGATAGGGATGAAGTTCTTATCAACAGATAGGAGATACGGGGAAAAATGAGAGCACAGTGTTCTACCTCCTCTGCAACATTTTTTCCTTTTGAAACAGTGATGCTCTGGCACAAGCAATGCCCAAGTGATGCTTGGGCTCTGTTTGAACTACCTGGCTCCTTTCGCTTCAGCAACCCAGGGTTATAAAAGATACTCAAAGGAATACTGAAACGTTTCAAGATGGTGATGGTGACTTGTCTTTTTGTTCGTATGCATATTGATCTCTTATAATTTTCCTTCTTCTGATTTCTGTCATAGTCCTTTAACATTATCTTCTAATACGAGTTGCTTACACAAAGAAATTTTGTCAGAGATCTTAGACTGACAAAATTTCTTTGTATTAGCAATTGACTATTAACTCTGGATTTTACAACGACAATGGAGAGAACACCCAGTTAGAAAAAATAACTAGTATTTACTGAACTTCATGCAAAGCCATTTATAAACTTTATCTTGCTAGTAAAATACTGAAGATTTAAGTATTATTTCAATTTTAAAGATGAGGCAGTTGAGCCTCAGTAATATTAAAGGAACTTGACCAAACTCAAAAAGAAAATAGGCAGCAGAGTTTTTATTTAAATTAAGATTGGTCCGAGTTCAGAGGCTATGCTTCTTTTGCTACTTCAGCCTACATCTGGGAGGATCAGGAACCTGGACTGGCTTCTCTGGCTCTGCCAAAGAATAGGGGCAAAGATGGTGTGTTAGTCGTCTATTACTGAAGAACCACTCACCCCTGAGCAGCTTAAAATAGTAGTAAATATTGATAATCTCACATAGGTGTTGTGGATTAGAAATTAGGGAGCTGCTGGGTTAAATAATACTCAACGGGGTTTTCATTCATGGAGGTGACTCAGTGACAACACAGACAGGCTAAACTGAAAGAAGATTTATTACTTTGATTTCCCAAGAGAAGTGGGGTAAGTCATTCCATGCAGGGCTACATGGAGAAGCTCCAGATTTAGTCAGGAGGCAGTAACAGGACAAGGAGAAAGTATGGTATGAAGCCTTTATTGTATTTCCTGTGGGAAAGGCAGGGGATACGTTTAGGATTGACTAGTAGAATAATGTCTGTGGGCTCTGGACTGTAGAGGTAATCTCTAGTCGTCTGGTACCTAGCCCTGGGTTGATTTAGGACAGAGGAAATGTTGGCTTGGGGTTTGAGAGTTACATGAAGGAGGTAGTTAAAGGGGAGGGAATTAGGGGTATGGACTCAGGATTGCTTGGTTTGCATATGAAATGTGTTCGTGTTTGCAGGCATGTTGTTTAGTATCGCTAGGAATTAGCTAGTCTCTCCCCAGCCAGCTAGGGCCCTCAAGATGCCAAAACATCAGAAAATATGAAAAGCATGACTAATATAGCAGCCTAGCCTGGGTGGTTCTAGCTTAAGGTCTCTCATGAGGTTGAGCAGGGCTGCACACTTGACTGGCATTGGAGGATGCACTTCCGAGATAGTTCACTCACATGATATAGTTATTGGCAGAAGACCTCAGTTCTCTTCTGTATTAGTTTTCTATTGCTGTAACAAATTACTACAGACTTAATGGCTTAAATCAACACAAATTTATTATCTCATAGCTTCCATGGGTCAGGATTCAGGATACAGGTTAGATTGGGTCCTCTGCTTAGTTTCTCTTCTGAAGCTGAAAATCAAGGTGTTGGCTGGGCTATGTTGTCATCTAGAGCTCAGGGTTTATCTCCAAGCACATCCAGGTTGTTTGCCAAATCGAGCTCCTATGGCTGTAGCAATGAGGTTCCTGTCTTCTTGCTGGATGTCAGTCAGAGATCTCTCTGAGCTCCTACAGGCTGTTTTCAGGTCCTAGCCACGTGGCCCTCTCACAACATGGCACTAACTCCTTCAAAGGCATCAGAAGAATCTCTCCACTGCCTGCTATGACAGGCTTAAATAACATGATATAATCATGGGAGTAACTACCCATTCACCTTTTCCATATTACATTTGGTCATGAGAGTAATATCCAAACATATTTCTATGTCTTGCCCACACTCAAGTGGAGGGGATCGCACAGGATGTGTACACCGGGGGTGGGAAGCTTGGAGGCCATCTTGGAATTCTGCTCATCACATTCCATTGACTTTTCACTGACACAGACTAAGTGGCTGGCTTGTCCCAGAGTAAGCAATCCAGGACAGTAAGCACAGAGGAAGTCTCACTGCCATTTGTGACCTACGCTCAAAATTCCTGTACTGTTACTTCAGCCACATTCTATTCTTTCAGAAGGTAGTCACTAAGTTTGTTCTGCTCTCCAGTAACAGAACAATTAGGCTCCATCTCTTGAGGGAAGCTTACAAAACATAAATTATGGATGTATTTCAGAACCACCACAGACGGCACTTAACATTTTTAGCTCTTTGTCTCATCATTTATGAAATGAAGGGTTTAAACCAGTTGGTTACTAAGAGTCTTGAAGTATATGTGTGTGCATGTTTATAGGTTTGTGTGTAAAGTAGCTTCATTCTTGTGCCTCCAGAAAGAATATTCATTGGTAAGGGAGTGACTCTTTCTAAGGAAAAATATATGTATTTTTAAATCCGTTGTCTTGAGTTCATATTAATGCTTTTTCCTTCAAAGTTAAGATTTTTTTTCTCATTTCTGTAATTGAATTAACAGATAAGAGCTCATATTAATGGTTTAAATGTGTGCATGTGGAGTGGAGAGGTTGTCACAACATACTTTGTGCCACATTTCAAACTGTCAAATTGTTGTTTCTCCTTTTTTTGTGGGAAGAGTTTTATAAATGACTTTTTCTTCTGAAATAATTGGTAGTGTAAATTTTGTCTATCTTTGTGAAAGAAAATGGGAAAAGAGAAAAAAAAATGTTTTAGTCATTCTGACTGCCCTAACGTACAGAGAAATGCAATAGTCCACGTCCAGTTCTCCCATCAAGAAATTTCTGTGGTTTATGGCATGTATTTCAGACCCATTACCTCATGGATTTAGTGGATCATGGATTAGCCAGCACGTATTTCAGGAACATTACCTCATGAAGAAAACATCTTTATTATAAGACACCCATGTTTCTGAAACATAATCTGACTTTGTAGTGGCTCCATGAGGCTGCCTAGAAATATACATTAATAAAAAGCCTTAATCATTAAGACACCTGATCTTAGAAAAAACAGTTTCTTATGGAGGGCCAAATGAGCTAATACTGTTTCTCTCTGACATTGTGTGAAATTAAATGGTGCTTTGCAATTCCAGAGTATATTTGCCAGAGGAAAATTTTCCATTGGAGAAAGCAATAGCCACTTTTTTTCTCCTTCGCAGAGTTTCTAAAGCAGCAGCAATCCAAAATGAACCTCAGAGATTATGGTCTCTTCAAGAGTCCATCTAACTATTACTTGATTTTAGCACTGTTTATTAAATAAGTTTAAATTACCAAGGATTTCCAGGTTCTTACGGGCTAACCAAAATTAAAGGGTAGAAGTCCAGGCACTTCCTCAGGGTGCCACCATCTCAAGGATACTAAAAGTTATAGCGGCACAGAAATACCACAAGAAATATAATGGACTCAAGAAGAAATCTGGATGAAATATTCTGAAAATTTCACCTGAGGTAGAGGTAGAAGAGTTATAATCATGTTGCGATTATCTAATTTTTAAACAATTTACTATTTGCCAGGAACTGTACTAAATACTTTATTTACATTATCAAAATCTTCATCATCCTATGAAAAAACTACTATTGTTATGTGAAAATGGGAAAAAAAAAATAAAGGTAGGTCTAGAGAAGTCAAGTAATTTGCCCAAGGTTACCTGGTGGGAAGTGGCAGAATTAAGGTATCACTCAGAGAAGGTTGACTCCAAAACCTCTACTTTTAAACATGGTACTAAGTCTGATGACTTCTATCGGCCAAAGCAAGTATGGTCAAGATCAAATACAATAGGGCAGGTAAGCCATGGCAAGGGTGGGGAGCAAACACAAGAATTGTGAACAAGCAATACCATTCGCCATGGGCTTCATTAGCTTGCTTATGATGTTTAAGTGACTTTATGGGCCTTGCTTCCAGAACAGGCAGTCATTCTTCAAATGGCATATATTACCTATTTTCTCTTCCAAAACTGTAATTTTTTGTTTACTAGGGCTTCTCTTATTCATTCATTCATTTAGTGGTTATTTAGTTGGTTCATACAGGATGTATTTCGTCCATATGAAGCCATACCATTGACTGCCAGTCGGGCATTCTCTATCTATTCTCTATCAGTTTCTCCACCACACACACACACACAATTCCTCTTCTCACTCTAATGATCCAGTGACTATTTGGGCAGAGTGTGCAATCTGCTTCTAATGCGAAGGCTTTTAATCTTATCATTTCAAAAGTTCAGAAAGTAAAGGCTTCTCTTTCCCCTAAGTAGGTCACACTAATGCCATCTTGTCTAAGAAGGCTTCCAGCTCCTCCTGAGTTCTGATGAATTGCCCCAGGCCCTTGAGCAAACTCTCCCTTAGCCCTCATCATACTGTACTGCATAGGCTCATTTTCTCACCTGTGTCCCCACCAAATTGTAAGTTCCCAAAGGGCAAGGACTTAATATATGCAGAATGTCTAGATTACTGTCCAGCACTCTTAAATAAATGTTAATTCTTCTTATTCTTATTGCTTCACAGTTATATCCCTAGCACCTAGCACATTTTTCTAGCACAAAGTGTGTGCTCAACATTTGCTTGTTGAACTGTTTCCTATTTGTGCCTTGAGACCAAGTGTGACCGATTTCCTTTTTTTAATGTGAAATCGGTGTTTTTATTTATTTATTGTCTTTCCCCCTCAGCCATATTAAGGTATTTCTGACATATAACATAGTGTATATTTAAGGTATACAGTGTGATGGTTTGATGCACATATATATTGTGAAATGATTGACACAATAAGGTTAGTTAACACATCCATCACATCACATAATTACAATTTCTAAGCAGGGTATAAGAACCAACAGTCTCATGGTCCACATTGGATCAGGACGTCACATATTGTATTATATCACATTTACCAACCACAAAAATCATGCTGATAAGTTTCATACTTCACAGATCAGAGAATAATAACTTCTTCAGGATTTGACAGCCTTGGATTGGAACCAAGGTGTACCCCCTAAATCTGAGCTTCTACCGAAGAGTCTACATACATATGATGGTTGTGAGAGTCAAGGCAGTCATAATAGTAAAAATAGGCGTGCATCACTCAATATGGGAACGTGAAAAAAGCTTTCCTCCTTGTTTATGATATGTAGCCTGCAGGACTTTTATTTTCTCTCCTTTATAATATTGGCATCCTCCTGATTTTAAAATAAATAATCATAGGTATGAACTCCAAAGTTATTTCCAACCCTAAGATTGGGTAATCCCCAAACACTATTTACCAGGCAGGAGCTTTGCCAATTTGATTTTCTAGTAAAGACAGAAAATTCTATTGCAAATTCACCCTGAGGTTTATAACCAGTAACTACTGGCAAGATTTAGGGAGACAAGCACATAAAATACATGCTCCGCAGCAAAGCACCCTCTTGAATTGCCTCCATATTTCCTAGCAAATGTACAGAGGGCTTTTATACCTGAAGTATATAAAACTGCGAGCCCAACTCATATGGTTCAGCACACCAGCACAACATGTGTTAAGATGTATTACCTTTACCTTGTATCATGTTTGCAATTTCCCATTGGATTAACATTCATTTTCAAGAATCCAGAAAGAAAAATCTCTAATGCTTAGAGTGATTTTTTTTTAGCGTACTGATGAAATAAAAGCTAAATGTACAATATTTTTTAGCAATATCGCTGAAAAATAATCATAAATTAATTGTGAGGATTGTAGTTTAAAAACCTGCATTGTCTTCTTTTATGAGAGGGGGTGGGGGCAGAGAGACCAGGAGGGAAGGAAAAAGAAGGAAAGAAAACATAAACCTTGAGATTTGAGTTTCAAGCTTGGGCTGTAGTCATACAATCTCATGTATTATTTTTCCTTAGTAGAACCTTGATTATGTTTGAACAGATCTTTAATAGCTTATTCTTATGTTAAATAGGATTCTTTGTATATGTTTTAGGTTATGTTCTTTTACCCCAAACACAAAATTACTTCTGCTAGATAACTATGAATAACTTTAATGAAATGCTTCCTGTTGCAAAGATTTGAAGGTCTGACACTGAAGAAGCAGGGTTTTCCCTTTCCCACTGAAGTGACTTTTTCACTTCTTGGGCTCTCGAATGGATGTGGAGAGCATTGCGATAAATTCAGTCTTGCTACAGAGAGACTACATGTGTATGTAAACTTCCTCACCTTTCCTTCCAGAGGCCCCTGGAGCAGATGTTTGCCTATTGATTTATGCTCCATTATATTTAGCTGTCACTTCACCCAGAATCCTCTGGAGAAAAAGTGGCAGTGGTTTAATGAAATACATGAATACTGCAGTGATGGGCAGGAAGTGAAGGCTTGTTTGAATCTCAACCTGTTATAGAAACGTAAAGTGTTTTTTTGTGTTAGGCATTACGTGAACAAAGTTCGAAGGTGGAATTAACGTTCAGAAGGGATTGTCTACGTGGATCCCTTCTGCCTCCCTCAACTCCCAATACACAGCCTTCCAGGGCACCCAGGAGGCCACAGACACCCACCGTGTTCTGACCCCCTTATGGAAACCTCCTCACAATTATGGCTTTCAGGTCAATCTGGGGTCTTGCTGCTTAAAAATGGTGGAAGCAAATTCTGTTGAGCATTCAATGGCTTCATTTTCCCCTTGACCCTTACCCTCCTTCCAAGAAAGCCAGTGCCTTTTAGCAACCAGCATTACAGGAGAGCACAGGGCTGAGCTACGTCTGGAGAAGCAGCCAGTTACCCATGGGCCATGGCAGAAAGTGTTCTGTCCCAACCTGTCCTTCACTCAGAACCATTGTGTTTGTGGAGATTTATGAAGTATCGTTTCATTTCATTTTCCATTCCAGTGGTTCTTCTTATACAGTACAAATTCTCCCTGGGATTAATTCTAATCTACCTGACCTTACAGAATAGGTTTCCCTTCTGATCGGAGAGACCCAGGCAGGATACAAATGCAGGCATCTGTTGTCTAGGAATTCTAGGTGAAAAAGAGAAAAAATTAAAGGGATAAAGGGAGTAAAAATGGGAGCCGGGAGCACCAAAGACACAATGGAAATGACTGCGTAGGACAAGCTCTTTTCTGTGATGTTGTGTCTCCATTCAGTTGCTCCAAACTCTTAATTCTAATTACTCTTGAACATCTCCCTATATGTGGACCTCTGCTCTCCACACATAATAGCATCCAAGAAAAAGCCCAACCTTTCTCCTTCATTCTTTATCTCAATGAACAAATAAAACTTTACTTATTCTGTTTCAGCATAAACTTTCTTTGCATTGTACAATATTATGGTAAACATTTATTGACATACATACTCACTTGGTTTTCATATAGTCCTTGCACATAGGAAGTATTCAGTCATTGTTAGTAAGACTGAATTACATTCAATTAAGCTTTGAAGCAATAACTCTTTTTTCCATTTTTCCATGCAAACTCTTCTCTTGGTTATGGAAACAAATAATTTCACGAGTCTGGGGAGGCTCCTTGGGCTCTGAGTGGCCCAGTGTGACACTGAGAACTCAAGGTCAGATCTGGGAAAGACTCTTCTTACCTTGAGATAGAGTAGGCATTCTGTAAACACTGGATCAGGACTTTAACACACTGTTTGGCCTGGGCTGGTCACCTTTCTCAGCCATTGTCCTTCACTTTTGTCTCAGTTTTGTCCAGAAAGAAACATGCTTCCCAATATTCATTCATTCAGGTTGAATTCATTCAGTTTTGATTCTACAATCATTTATTGAAAGTTTACTGTACTCCAAGCTTTTGCTAGACACTTCACTATGCTAAAGCAATTTAATGGGATTAGCAGATGCAAACTATTATATATAGAATGGATAAACAAGGAGGTTCTACTATATAGCACAGGGAACTGTATTCAGTGTCCCATGATAGACCATAATGGAAAACAATATGAAGAAGAATGTATATATATGTATAACTGAATCACTTGGTTGTGCAGCAGAAATTAACACAACATTGTAAATCAACTATACTTCAACAAAATAAATTTTAAAATAAAGCAATTTAATCTTCACAAAACCACTCTGAGATAGGTATTATTATACCATTTTACATCTGTGAATACTGGAGTTCAGAGAGGTTATATGAGTTGCTCAAAATTAAGCATCTAATAAGTGAACCAACTTCAGACTCACATCCAGATCTGCTGATACCATGTCCAACATTCTTTTTACGTTAAATCACAAGTGCTCATCCAAACAGATCAGGTTGTGTCCAGTCTGATTTGAGTACTCCCACCTGCTTATCATTTTCCAAAAGTTTGGCATTAACGGTTTGGACTAAATCTATCAGCTCAGATTTGAAGTGCTGCTTACCACTCTCTGGACAAATCATTCTGACAAATGTGGTCTAGTTCCATGAATGGACTCCAACACACTCTGTTTAAGTTCTGACTATGTTAAGGTGTATCCTTGTTGAAAAGAAATCACAATACACTCAAGACATCAAAATATTACTACAGTATAATAAAACATTTCAGGATACTTCTCTAAAAGAGAGAGGTACTGTGAGCCTGACTGAGGTAAAAGAAACATTTTATTTTATTTGAATCTATTTTTTAAGCTGATGTGTATGTCCTTGGAATGATGCCGATGTAGTGCTATCTTCACCTGCCTTATTAAATACTGATACCAGCCCAAGCATATCTTTATGTTTGTTTCTTTTGGGGAAAAAAAAAGCAAACCTCTTTTCCTATATCATTTGCAAATAAATTTACTTGAGACAGGGCAGAAACCAGAGCTGACTCTTAGACTTTTGACCCCGCATGAGAGAATAACACAGTATATTTAGTGAAGAAAATGGGTAGGGGAGCAGCAGTGGTAAAATACAGTGCTGACAGCTTGTCTTGATCAAGAATATTCTCCATGTGTGCCTTGCTGAAACGTTTCAAAGCGATTTTTTCCTCTATTCTGAAAGGTGTTAAGTATCTCAGAGTGCCAGAAACACATCATTCGCAGCCAATCCTAGTGAATTTTCTGCCAATATTGCATTTCTTCCTTCCTGCCTTTAAGGTATGAGGCTAACTGAGAGTTAAGGAAGTTGCACATCTCAAGACGGAAAGCTTGTATTTTTTTTTTTTTAACGTAGTTTATACGCCTTTAACAATTGCAAGAGTTCCCCATATACCTCTGGTTCTCATTGTTCACTTGTGAAGGCAAGCCGCTATAACTTTGGGAAGTGGTTTGATCACAGACATGCCCGACACCCATTTGGTAGACAATCAGAAGTCAGTGTTTGTGTTCTGTAGCCATTACAATTCCCATGGGTGGTTATTTATAGGAGTACAATGGAAGAATTTCAGGTGTTCTGTGAACAAATTAGGCATGTGAAATTAGCATTCAGAGGGGATAAAGAAACGCAAGAAGAGAGGCTGTATCTCTCTCACTCCACACCTCTTTCCAAAGCCCCAGAGAGTTCTGGGTTTTGAAAGATGAATAGGAGTTAATTACATTGAGAGGATGGAGTGGGGAAGAGTATAGAGAGGAAGCTAGAGAAGGCAGAATAAGACACAGAAAAGCTCTGAAGCTCCCAGAACAAAGTAAACCTATGTCCTACGTGCAGCAACTTTGCCTAAGGGGAAGGAAAATTATACTATCCATGTTCCCTGTTACAACTGATTACCTTGCTTGACCTGCCTCTTCCTTCCAACTGTTTCTTCAACAGTTTTTTGTTTTTGCTTTTGTGTTTGTTTTAGGAAAAGCTTCATGCCATGGCAAATAACACCCATCATGGTCTGCCCAGGTACAACCCTTTAGCCTCATCTGCTATCACCTCCTGTGTACTCCTCGCTCTCGGAATACTAAGTTACTTATAGCCACTTCCTCCCAACTCGCACACAGGTACACACCATGCTGCTCTGTATGCTCGTTCCTTTGCTCATGCTGTCCCCTTGCTGCATCAGCCTCTCTGTCTGGAAAATGCCCTGTTGATTTTTCAAATTCCTCCCCAGAGACCAAGTGCTCAGAGTAGTCTTTGGCAAACCTCAGAGTCTCAGACATAATCTTTCCTGTTCATTGTGATTTTTACATATGCTTCTGTTATTACAAATGCTTGTGAATATTGTGATTATAAATGTTTCCGTATCTTTTCTTGCACATGAGTGTGCCCTTCTGTATGTCAGGGGACCATGTTTGTTCACATGTTTACCTCTAGAGCCCAACATAGTCCTTGGTACAATAAAAATGTGGAACATTTTACTGTCTTAACTTATATTAAGTAGATCTTTACTGGGATAAATTTTAACTCTTGGGATCATATTTTTATGAAGATTTGGCTTCAACAGATTGTCACTGCACTTAGGATAAAGGGCCAAAGTCTCACTATCGTACAAAGGTCTGCCTGATGGGTGACCTTCCTTCTGCTCCGTGGTCCTCACTGTGCTTGTTCTTCATCCGTCTCCTTGGTCTATTAACTTCTATTCTTCCTTTAAAACTCATTAAATCACCACTTCCTCATTGATGCTTCCCCGCCATCCTCAAACAAGCCTATAACTTCTGGTAAATACTTCCAAACACCCAGTAATTTTCCATCAACTATCCTATATAGCTCTTATCATAGTTATAATTTAACATTTATTTGCATAATTATTTCATACGTTTATGTTTTCCTGACTATGGTCCATGAAGGTAAAAACTATGTTTTTCTTTCGTTTAAAAAATTATATTTTTTTAGAGCCTAGAACAATGCCTGGTACATAGTAGACACTCAATAAATATTTGTTGAATAAACATGATTGTTTTCATTTCCACATTTAAGTATCTTAAATAGTAAGTCAAGATGTATCCATTTTTTTCCTCTTTTGGGAAAATAATCTTGTACCCAGTAGAAACTTCAGATATTAGTCAACTCAAAGGCAAGAGAATGAATCAAATGGTCTATCCAATTGTATTATTTATTATCTGATTATTTTAAATGGGTTGTGGAGGCATATAATATGCAAATAAAAATGGCAGATGATAGAGATACAAAGGGTCAGGAAGGCCTGACTCCCATCTTCATGTTACCATAGTTTTATGAGGAGGCAGAAAACATACTGATTTAATCACAATGCGATGAGGATTAATATGTGGATCGTAAAAGATGTAACAGGGATACAGACGAAGGGGCAACTCAGGGCACACCAGGCTTAATGGATTAATCTCATCACACTTCTTGTTCCGCTTATAGTGGTCACCAAAAGAAGCTCAGGACTGTAGATCACCCCTCATCCCCTGAAATCTAATCCTATTACTCCAAACTTAGCCTTTTCTGACCACTTCTATCATTTCCCAAACTGTAAACTCAATTCACTGAGCTTCTGGAGCCCTAAGTCAGTCATGAGTAAAAATCCCATGTATCTTTCACCTCTTCTCTGAATATTCATTCCGTCTTCTTGCTCTGATACCTGCCTCTTTACAAAGCTTCTTTCCCTACAGCCTTTTCAAAGCTTCTCATGGTTTGTGTCCCATGTCACTCGTACCTGTGGGGTCTACTGGTGGGACAGGTGTCTTCCTTGCTGCTTGTTGCCACTTTCAGACCATTTTCATTCTCTCTTCTATGCAGTCACTCATCTTGGACTCTCCTGCCATCAGACAATACCCATTCCCCTACTTTGCAGACATATACTCCCTCTCAAGTTACTATACTTCAATCCTTGAAAAGTTGAGCTCCTTTCTCATTATCTTTATGTCCCACGTCTTGCCATCATACTTGGTGAGTTAAATATCCAGAGGTGACTCTTTTAGGCTGGCCTTTCATTCTTTGACTTCCAGATATCTGTCCTTCACCCACTCCCATCCATGCAGTCTCATGATCTTGCCTTGATTTTATCATGAATAATTGCAACTCCTTGTAATCTCAACCATGAACATCCCACTCAGTACACATGTGGTGACAAACTGGTGAGGAAGAAAGGAACAGTACTCTGTGTTCCCGTAAGAAGGGTCCTAGACCTCCATGACCTGTCAGGGAGGTTCACCCCAAGAACAGTCCGTTTGAGCTGAAGGCTAAAGAATGTGTACGTGTTTATTAAGTAGAGAAGGAAAAAAATCTATGTAGGGAAGTAAGGGAGAGGGGTTGCAGAGGGAACTCCCCACGTAGAAGGAAGACTATGTGTCAAAGCCCTGGGGGTAAGAGAAAGCACATCTAAAGAGCAGCAAATAAACAAAGAGTCGTGCAGTGTGCAGAGCTGAGACGCAAAGCCCTTGAGGGAAGGATTTTCACATCTAAGTTGCTCCTGGCAATGAATGCCTAATATTCCATTACTACCATCTTTTCTATTGGTATCAGGACCTCTGGCCTATTCCTGGATATAGCGACCATGAACTTGACCCAAGTCACTGCTAGTTTATACAGTCATAAGATGCCCCTTTCCTCAAATAAAACATTTTTAAGTTAGTATATTATGGATCACCCTCAACAGCTCTGTGCTGGGGTCACTTTCAACCTTGGGGATAGCCACCATGAGTTCTCACAAATGATCTTACCTTGGATATCAGGGCAGACAAAAGATGGGTGGTAGGATGCTTCTGGCTCTACTCTCCCACTGTCCAGTGGAGACTGGGCTTTGGAGAGCGGTAGACAGATGCCAACAGGGAGCACTGAGAGTATGTGGCAGCACAGGGCACAGCCATGCCCCGGCAAGCACTAGTGTGTGTGTCTGAGCATCCTCTCCCATATGTGTGCATGACCATGAGGGCCAGCGTGGGTTTATGCAGAAGCAGCTTCTCTCCTTCCCTTCCAGGACTTGGTTGGGAGGCTCAGAATCCCCACGTCACACAAATCACTCTATGTCTGCAAGGCGAATGGCTCTCTCTCGTGCAGTAGACGCGGGGAACACCCGTTTGTTGTGGCCTGGACTTGACTCTGGTCTCTGTCTTCATTCTCTGCTTTCTGTACTGAAGCTCCCTTCGTTTTGGCTCTTTGATAACTGCTGCCTTGATTTCGTGTCTGTTAGCTCTTTAATTCACTTTTGATCACTCTCCTTCCAACTGTAGAAGTTTTTAACACCACCACCCGGCTAACTGACCCAAAACAAAGTCTTTTGATCAGTCCTCCTCTTTGGGTGCCTGGCACACTAGGCTGAGTCATCTGTTTGACCAGAGAGACACCAATCAAGCAAATATATATTCATTTTTATGCCAATGTGAATAGCTTTGATTTTATCCTTCTTTGAAGCTGATGGTTAATATGATGTTTGAAGACATTTAGTTTGGTGTATAAGAAGTACTGTGACACTGTATTTTGATCAGTGTTCTTCAAACTCTTTTTTACTTCCTAGATATACATGTATGCAGTACACGAGTAAATTCCCATTGCCAGTTGCTGAAAATCATAAACTGCATTTTATGATTCCCTGAAAATGAAAAATGCATGGGTGTGTGAATGTTGCTAACCCATACTTCATCATTTTCAACAGTAAAGCTTTTGCTGCAGAAGTTTTTCCTAGGCAGATCGGTAGAGTTTTAACTTTCTATTCAAGAATATTGATTTAACAGAGGGGCAGAGAGTTTGGCATCTTTTGTCAGCTCTTTCCACTTGAAGACTGATCACTTATGGGCAGTGATCCCCCTGAGCCCAGCATGTCTGGACTTATTTATATAAGCAAACCCATTGTCAGAGGGTTGCAGCAGTAAATACAGTCTACTGTTTTGTTAATACAATTACTCTTGCCATCTCTACACAATCAAATTGAGCAGCAAGTTTAGATAATAACTGAAGTTTAAGAATATATCATTAAAAAGAATATATATGTGTATAACTGAATCACTTTGCTGTACACATGAAGCTAACACAACATTGTAATCAACTATACTTCAATAAAAAAAAGAAGAAAAAAAGGATCTGTCCTTACAAAGGACTTTTACCTAAATTATATACGATAGTATCATTGATCAACTTCATCTAAATGTTTGTCAAGCTGTACTTCACCTATTCTGATTTAAACTAAATGTGCTTTTAACAATATTTACCAGTCAGAGGTTCTAAAAAGAAAATTGACAGTCAGCATGAGAAAATGATTGTACTAAGATGTAAATCATACTATTTGATAATTTATGTTGTTTTGGTTTTCAGAATAGAAATAATTTTAATGAAATATTCATAAAGATTTCCCAGTTGATTCTTTGGGAAATGATTTGTTTCCAGAGTATTTTTTTTCTAGAGTTAAACCTATATACAAATAAAGATTCAGGAAAACAAACTAATATAATACACAATATGGAAAGGGACAAGTGTCTTAAAAATCCATTTGAATGGCTGAGTGATTCTGATAAGGCATACAAAGGGATGCCAAATTTTTTTCTGTGTTCAGATTAAAAACAAGTTGGGAATGAACAGTGGCTCACCATTTACCATGAAGTGTATCAAAACAATAAGAAACTCAGACAAGTAATGAAACATCATACTGCTTAATGTCACTTTCAGAAAAAAGATAAGCCACATTGGGAATTTTGCTCCTTGCTTGTGTATATCATGTTATATCACACAGTAAGAAATCTGCTGTGAATGCAATAACAGAGAAAGGCCACTTAAACCTATCTATTGTTGCAGGCATGTAACAAATGAACCTTTATTGTATCCTCCCTTCAAGCTGGTCCAGGAATAATAGTATATAGGAAGAGTGTGTCGATACTGATGGCACGTCATTTTTCTCCACTCAGAGTGGTAGGAGGGAAAATCTATTTCATAAATGTCTTTTAACAATATAGTAATATATCATAAGCCTCTTAGGCCAGATTGTCCTAGCGTGACACAAATAGGAATTAGTTGGCAAGTATCCTGTGAATTTTGATTTCACAAAAAGCTGATCTGGATGAATCAAGACAAAAAGTGAATTTGCCCTAAGCGAACTGAAGTCTAGGTACATTTATGAAGAGATTTACCTTTTCATTCTTTTGCTTCAGGCCAGGCTGTCCTTTGTGGAAGGAAGACGGCTTTCAGCATGGCTGGGACTGGTTATCTGTGTGGCCTTCGGTGAGTTACTTACTTTTTTGAGACTCAGTTTCCTCATGAATGAGGAAATAACTATCTTACAAGATTGTTTTGAAGCTCAGACATAACTTGTGATATTAATTTATGTTAATATACTAAAGGCACAAAATATTTAGATCTAGTAGCAAGTAAATATGAGAGAGATGAAACAGATATAGATGATAGATAGATGAATACATAAAGGAATAGAATCCAGAGGCTGTAGCATTTTTGTTACTGAAATTTTAAATATTTGATTCAGTTTGGAGTTTCAACCACAACTTACATACACAACTCAAGGGTATGATTTTATTAATATACACACGTACAGTTTTCTGCTTCAAATTACCTACTTTTTCAACCCAGGTTTGCATATGTGAGATATCCTTCCTGGAAAGCACACCTATACTTCAGGAAAGATAAGAGGTTTTAAAGGCAGCCCTCCCTGTGTGTCAATGAAAGGATAATTTTTAGCTAGTCCTAACTCTGTTCAAAACCTGAGGATTAACGGGCAAAGCTGTCCAGTGCGAGGTATGGCTTACAGTTTGCAGGCATTTGTGCAGTTAACTCCTCAAGATATTTCTTACGACTTTATATTGATAGGGACTGGCTGAATGTCAGTAAGTTATGTGGCATCTACTGAGGCTGTGTAAACAGCCAAATTATCCATATTCATTATTTACACTTTAAACCCCTTGAAAACTGACATTTGCATCGGTGTTTTTTCTCTGTCTTCCTTTCCCTTTATTTCTTTAACCTTCCTCGCTCCCCAATATCTCAAAAACTAAAACATGGTAATGCTGTCCCTTATTACTTCTCCAAGGGACATCCAGTCAACACATTTGAGCAGCAGGAAATCAGCCCAAATTCAGTATGTGGAATTTACCAACCAATGTGACCTTTGAAACCTGGACCAAGTTACTGCCATACTCAACACAATCAAATGGTTTCTTGAGCAAGAGTTGACTGTATTTGCATCTCACCACTGCATGTTCAGTCCAGTGGAAGGGCCTAACTCCAAGGTCTTGCCCTTTGAGATTGTACAGGCCCATGCACATGGACCAGACCTTACCTAGGTAATAAATGTCTAACATGCTAAAGACGTGGGACTTCCCAACACAAAATAGTGAGTGCAGTGGACAAAACCAAAGTCCACACAGGGTTTCTTTAACTATACCCTGAATTTACTGCAAGGGAGGAAAGTAATGAGTAATTTGCAATGAAAAAAAGGACATCCAGAATTTATCTTGGCCCATCACTAATTTTTACTACTGTTCAATACATCTTTTCTGAAAACAAGGTGGGTTTTTGTTTAGCTGGTGGGGGATATTATTAGGAAATGCAAGCCCCCCTCTCAAGAAACATAGGATGCTTCTGAGTACAGACTTTACTCTGGAGCTTATGCAGATGCTAAATCTTAAATAACTACTTTAAGGCACTTTTATTTTATCAATCTGTCTTAGATTTAAATGCCAAGACATTTTCATTCTATGTTAAAGAAAACAAAATGAAATTATATGAACACAAGTTTGCTATGTTTTTCTATGCTCCTGATAGCCTATGCCCCCAAATATTTTCCACATGAAAGAAACACTGGCATCCTTCTTTACCTGAGAACATGTCATTGGATGAATTTGTGGAATTACTGAAAGTGTACTGGTCACCAAATTTTACTGTTTGTTCTAGAATTTAAACTTTACAAATAGAAATGTAAATCTTGTACAAAAATTACTATCCAGGATACAGATATGTGACTTTTGCCTCAACTCTGTAATTGCCCCTATTTCTTAGACTGCACATCAATATCACTTTAAACATTAGTTTTTGGATGTCCTTCATAAAGAGCATCACACATTTAAAATATGATCTGCATCTTACGTACACACTGAATATAGGTCAATAACGAGTTAAGGAGAATGGGAGAAATGTACACTATGTAGTATCTGTAAATAGTTTTAGAAATGTCAACTCCTCTGGAGGTCATAAAAGAGAATAATGTAGTCTAAGCCATTGGGCATAACTATATCTTTTTGGATATGGAGGGAAAAAAGCCCTGATCAGTCATGAATCTATTTGATTTTATAGAACACTTAAAAATTGTCTTGACTGCTATAGAATTTTCAAAGGAAACTGACAATGGGTCTGCATTTGGATTTAAGAATGCTGGGATAGGTACTATGCTAGAATGCTAAAGAATGGTACCATCTAGGATGTTCTGACGTGGACTATAGATAGATTACTTACTACTCAGTATGACATTCTATCTTACTTGTTAAAGCCAGGTTTAATAAATTACTCATAGAACCATCCACGCTTTAATATTTGGTTAAACCCTCTTTGTTTAGAGAATCAGGAACATAAAGTTTGCTAAGCAATTTAATGAATGGCCCTCAATCATAAAAGGTCCAAATGTCACATCATCTCATGTGACTTGACATGTCAGTCAACTGAAATGCAACTTGGAAGGCATTAAAGCTTTTTCAAAGATAGTTAAAGAGCATTTTAATCTGTGTGGTAGTCTGGATGGGACTCCTGGGGGATCACCAGTGAAACAAACAAGAAAACCACAATGTAAAAGTGGATCAGCTATTTTTATCTCCACCAGAAATATTTATTTCTTTATAGTGCTCTTCCCATGAATCAAGTTATCGATCATTCGCTCACACAAAGATGACCACTGGTAGCGCTGCCTAGCACAGTAATTGAACACAGATGTTCACTTTTCCTTTCCTCTTGGTTTGTGTGTGTGTGTGTGTGTGTGTTGCTCCATAATTAATTCTGTGAGACTCTTGACCTTTTACTTCATGTATAAAAAAATTCACAACACATTTAAATAGGATAGAAGTTTTTCACTTTTACCTTTCTTTCCAATGCATTTTAAAGTCAGTAAATAAAAGGGAACTCAATGTTCACAAAAGGGTCATTTTCAGGACGTATATAAATTTCCTCTTTTCTTTCACTTTGGGTATGTCATTTAGCAAGTGACTTGAGATTGGAGGATCTAGCTAAAATGCAACTCAGCTGTCCTAGTTTTGACACAAAGAAAGTACTGCAAAAGGGAAATCTATCTTATCTAAAGTTGAGGAGGCAAAGAAAAGTCTCTAAATTTATTTATAAATAATGGAATTCAATTCTCTGTGTGTGTATGCGCCATTTTGACTCTGTAGTAGGTAGAAGAATGCGCTTCCCCCCTACAAAAGATGCTTATGTCCTATTCCCCAGAATCTACAGAAGACTTTTAAGGTTTCAAGTAGAATTAAGATTTCCAATCACTGACCTTGAGATGGGAGATAATCCTACATTATCCAGGTGGGCCCAAGATAATGACAAGAGTACTTAACAGTGGAAGAGAGAGGCAGAAGAAGAGGTCAGAGTAATATGATGTGAGAAGAACCCAGCCCATCATTACTGGCATTGAAGGGGGCCAGAAGCCAAGGACTATGGGCAGCCTCCAGAAGGTAGAAGCAGCCAGGAAATGGATTCTTCTCTAGAACCTCCAGAAAGGAATGCAGCCTTGACGATACCTCGATTTTAACCCCATGAGACTGATTTCAGACTTCTGACTTCCAGAACTATAAGATAATAAATTCATATTGCTTTCAGCCACTAAGGTTGTGACCCTCAGAGCAGCAGTAGGAAAATAATACAGATTTCCAGTCATTCCATACTGTCATGTTTTGTATAATTATATCGTACTTTATTGGAACAGGGGGTCTCAAACACATTGTGGAGTGATATTGGGGTAATAGTGGAGAGAGAGGAAACAAAATCCTAAGTTAGCCCAGAAAATTTTCACGTCATTAAAGAACTGTCTCCCTAAACTCTAATTCAAACAAATATACACACCCCAATGTTCACTGCAGCCAAGACATGGAAGCAACCTAAACATCCATTGACAGAAGAATGGATAAAGAAGGTGTGTGTGTGTGTATGTGTATATATACATATATATATATATATATATATATGAAATGGAATATTACTCAGCCATTAAAAAAGAATGAAATAATGACATTTGCAGCAACATGGATGGATCTAGAGATTATCTAACTAAGTGAAGTAAGCCAAAGACAAATAACATTTGATATGGCTTATATGTGTAATCTGAAAGAAAAGATGACATATATCAATTCACAGTACTATATATATAAAATAGGTAATCAACAAGGACCTACTGTACAGCACCAGAAATTATACGCAATATTTTATAATAACCTATAAGGGAAAAGAATCTAGAAAAGAATGTGTATACATATATATATATATATATATATATATATAAATAAAACTGAATCACTGTGCTGTACATCTGAAACTAACACAACACTGTAAATCAACTATACTTCAAATAAATAAATAAATACATTTTTTAAAAAAGAAGAGACACAAGTGAGATCTCTTGCTCTCTGTTGCCCACGTGAGGATACAGCAAGAAGGCAGCTGTCTATAAACCAAGAAGGCCCTCACCAGAACGTTCCATGCGGTTCCCTGATCACAAACTTCCCAGTCTCCAAAACTGTTGAAATAAATTTGTTGTTTAAGCCAAAAAAGAAAAAAAAGAACTGCCTCCTTGAAATTTTTCTACTTCTATGCCCTTTGCAATGTTAGCTGTCGCAACAGATTGTTATCATATAAAATATGATCTAACTTTAGTACAATCTAAAAAAAAATTGAGTCTCATTTCAAAGGTCTTATTTTAATGTGATTTTCTTTTTGCAAAATAATGTACTTCAGTATCCCATCTAACTAAAATAAGATTAAAAGCCATCCCAAACTCTTTGTTACAAATCCATCTATTGAATGTGCGTGTGTGTGTATCATACAAATCTGCATTTATATGCCATAAGTCATTTTCCTGTTAACTCTCTCACACACAAATTTCTTTCCATTTTTATTTTAACCAATTTCTGAAACAGAGATCACTCTGTTTCTATTTTCAAGTTAAACGACTTTGTACTGGATTCTGCATATGATTTACTGCTTTTAGTTTAAATATGTGAAGTCATAAGAGAGATGGTTTAGCCTCAAGATTTTGCATTTTAAGTCAATGATAATCTAAATTCTAGGAACGGAAGGGAATTCAGAATTCACTACCTTTATGTAGACATCTACATTAATGTTCTAGACTGATAGTGTCTTTTTTTCCCTTTTGCCTTTTCCAATTCTTCTGGGAAGACATTTTCATAGCACATTAAAATAACATGAAATTATGTTTCAAATACATTACACTGTATTTTGTTATGTCTAACCTAAGTCCCTCCTGATTCTTTTCAAATTCGCTTCCTATTCTGGTCTTAATAGTAATATGTCACCTCTCTACATCTTCTGAATCATCTTCCTTTACATACTTGAAATTTTTTTGGTAATCACCATCCTCCAACAATAGCTTTGCCCTCTCCAGGCTTAACAGAGGTTAAAGTGCTTTCCTGAAAGATAAGGAAAAAAATCAACAATTAATCACATTCATTTTTCTACCTTGGTTGTACTCCATAGGTCAATCTTGGAACCAAAACAAGGTACTATACATTAATTCAATTGTGATCATTAATGAATTGAATGATATTGACATTCCAGTTAATGTCAAATTTCTTACATATCACTATATTAAACACTCCTTGTCAAATTTCTTATAACACCACATTAAATTTATCTTAATTCATGGCCTCCAAAGCCTGGTGTTTTAATCACAATTAAAATCAGAGTTTATTTCTACCCCCAAATGCTGTAGTTTATTTGCTTCTATTAAAGAAGAAGTATCGTTATAGTCCAAAGACTACTAGACAGGGAAGAAGGAAACAAATTCTACACAAGACCCTTATCTTAGCTGGGCCTTAGTTTCTTCTGTAAAATTTAAAAATTTGAACTACACAGATTTATTGTCCCATGTTCCTCCAGCTCCTACCCCTTAGATATTTTTAGCTTAATTGATGTGCATTCATGGGACTCATAGAACAAAACTATCCCATGGCTTGCTGTGAAGTGCTACTTGATTTTTTTCTCACACAGGAAATTCTTCGTCAGTTAAAACTAATGAAATTAGTGAACGAATCCAAAAATCAATTGTTCTCTAAGCTATCATCTTCTAATGATTTGACAAAATTTTCCAATATGTTTTTAGGGGTGGTAGTTGAGGTAGCAAGCCCCTAATTTCCAAAGCTATTGTTCGGGTAACTTAGAGATAGATTTTATTTATTTTTTTTTAATTTTTGTCTTTTATTGGAGTATAGTTGTACAACAATGTTGTGTTAGTTTCAGGTGTACAGCAAAGTGATTCAGTTATACATATATGTGTATCTATTCTTTTTCACAGTAAACTCTGCTCAATACTCTATAATAAACTAAATGGGAAAATAATTTGAAAGAGATAGATTTTAGATGTGTTAGTTCTTATATGGGGATATTTATCTGAAGTTCCAGAAGTTGCTCAAGAAGATATGGAATGCATATGTACAAATGTCCTAATTGCCAAATTATCTATACTTACGAAAAAAAAAATGGAAATCAACCTACTGTCAGATAAAGTGAAATACTAGGCAGGTACTCCTTAAAATAATTTTCAGCAACTCTTAGGAATAAAAAAATATATTTAAGATACAATCTTAAAATGAACTAAAGTAAGATGGAAGTATCATTTTAACTGTGAATTTATAAACATATTAAATACATTTGCTGAATATGTAAAAAGAAAAAAACTAATGATTAAAGGGAAAAAATAATACTTTTCTAATTGCAAATTTGTCTTTACTCATGCTATATATTTGAAATTATTGTAGCTTATATCCTGGAGATACCTAAACAAATTTCTGAAGAACTATAATGAGAATATATTGCATAATATGAAAATAAGAAATCTCAGAAAATGTAGCTAAGCATACACAGCTTCTTCCTCTTCAGAATGCCCTCTTAGCTGTATTTTAGTTAGTAGAATACTTCTAAGTTTGGGGTTAATGAATATGTCATGAAATAATTTAAGTTCTATCCCTTTAATGTTTTTGATTATAATTTTTTCTTCCTTTTATATTCCTTTTATGTATATTTTGCAGTCTTTAGAGACGGGGATAGAATGGTAGTTTTCAAACAGTAGCTAATACAGTCTCCCAGTTATAACCCAGAACACAATTCCCTTCAAGGAAAGTTGTCTCTCTTGGCAACTGCACTCTCTTTCAAAGAGAAAACCCTGAAGGCTGAATAGGTGTAATTGAAGAGGAATGAAATGTTTTTAACTATTAAAATTTATTTCTGGCTTACAAGATTTAATTAAATGTTTTTGCACCTCTTCAATAATTTGTTCCCAACGTTCAGGTTGTCAGCATTTATTCTACTAGCAATTGGCAGCCCAACTGTCCCAAGGTGGGCAAACTGAAAACTTGTATATTCTTCTAGGTATTGGAGAATCGAAATATAAAGAGAACACACACACACAGCTTCCTTTGACCAATGGTGGCTGTATATCCTTTGTTCTCTTCTAATACCTGATATATTAAGAGCTTCTTTTTTTGGGTGTGTTCTCAAATGCATTTGTCACAGAAAATTGGCCAATAAAATATATTAACATCCCTGTGATGAAGCAGCTACTGACAAATTCAGAAGACTTTCTTCCAGGAAATATAGTTGAGTAATTGAAAGATGTGATAATCTTTTCTCACTCCCAGTTTGCATGAAAATTGTTCCAGGAAAGATGGGTTCAGGTGTAATCATGCCTGTCAGAGTCTTCCCATGGGAAGTGCGGATTCTTAGTGACATTCTGATACGTGGGGGGACATGGAGATGGATCGCAGTCAGACCTTGAACTTCAAATTAGTGGACAATGGCTCTGTGGAGATACCAACTAATTTTCTCCCTACAGGAACATTGTGCAGGCTGACAGGCCAAAAGCATCCATTATTTTTAATTGGAGAGAAAAATGACACAGTTAGAGTGACATACCACATATCCACGGCGTATAGAGTGACATACCACATATCCACGGCGTAACTTTGAGATGGAGAGGAAACGTGCTAGCTAAGTGGACTTTCGTTTTGTATTCAGTTCCTTTTCACACCAGTGCGAAGAGGTGAGGGGAGAAATGTCTAAATGTCAGACAGTAAGTGAGAAGGAGACTGCTGTTTCTCCGCAGAGGTAATTAGGTGGACCTTTCTCAACCCTGGACCAGGGAGTGAAGGAAGGTGCCTTCCAGGTAACAGTGCCCTTTGTTCTGTTTTCAAGAGTTACAGACCAATGTATGTTCTCAAAAAAGGACCTTCCCCCTCTGTGATTAAATATTTATCACAGCAAGAAGCTAGTAGTCAGACCAAGAACTTCCAATTAGCCACAACAGAGGGTTATAAGTGACTACAGAACAAGTATCAATATTGTAAAAGGGAGGAGCAGGTCAGAGCAGTGAGGCCGCAACTCTTTATTTCTCTCCATAAACCCATTACAAAGGATATTGTTTGTTGGTAAACATCAACACTCACTAATCTTCTGAACTATTAACAAGCTTTTGGTGGTGTGTGTCAATTAAAATATAACATGTATAAACTCTCTTGGTTTCCAGGTGGTCTTATGAGTAAAGTGCAAAAAAAAAAAAGAAAGCCTTCTAAGATGAGACCCATCAATTTCAATGCTACAATATTTAGAGTTGTTCCTCACTAAGGAAGAAGTTGGCTTAATTTCCAGGCAAAGATAAGCTCCTTGAAGGTAGGTGTTATACTTTTTTTATGGATTCCAGCAAGTACTCAGTGCCTAGATGAATGAGAGTTTTAAACATAAGTATAATGACAGCATTATAGTCAACCATCCTGAGTCAAAGAAAAGGCAATATTCATTTTCATGAAAACACCATCTTTACATTCTTCAAGGATACAAACATAATAACAGGACAAAATGACCAGATAGTGCCCAGAAAAGAAAAGTACTGCAGAACCCCCCCCCCCAGAACAGAACTGGCAATTTCAGAGTTAGAGTACAACTGCATTTACATGATGGAAAGTCACTAAAAACTTATATTTTAAGGGAGAAATCCAGATGTTTCACACCCCACCTGTCAAAAGTTTTAGAATTTAATTTTACAGTATAATTGCTTGGTACATGTAAGTAGGTCTATCTAGCATAAGTCACAGTGTATCGTCATCCGTAAACATGAGAATAATATACCCTACCTCACAGAGAGAGTCTAAATAATAAAGATTATATGTGGTCACACTAGTACTGTGTCTGAAACATAGGCATTCAATGAAGGTTCGTTTACTCTCCATTCTCCTTCCCATAGCACAGATCTTGGATGTTTCATTTTACAAAACTATTTTTCTATAAAAATGAGTTACATTAATGATCTATTGATATTAGCCTGCCCGCTAATTGCCAAAAATCTGGCATGTCATCTTATTTGATAACTCAGCAAGTTTTTTCTCAATTTTCTGGACTTTTCTATATAATATTGGGCCTAGCATGACCAATTCAGATATAAAAAGTCACATGTTAATAATAAAGTGATGATAATAATATCTAATTCATCTAGGTTCAGGCCCCAGTTCCAAATAATGGCTGACACTAGAATTGTGTTCTTCATTCTATTTCCCCATGTTGTAGTTCAGGGTTAATTTTGTTAAGTCTTGGGAAACAGTGATATGTCACACAGAGAAAACATGAAGTATGCTTCTCACAAGTTAGATGGTAACTCCCGGCTATGTTGTCAAACTATGCCCCCGCATGAAAAATTTCAACTTGGAACTATTATGTCTATCTGGTTATTTATGTTAAAATAATCGAGTGTTATTTTATATACGTTACTAAATATGTAACTATCAGAATATATTAAATATATGTATTAAACATATTGCTAATTAACGCTAATCTATGCCAGTCAGTTATTAGTTATTCTTAGCTGTTAGGAATAGCCATTCCCTCAAGGTGAAGTCCCATGCACCAAGGGCAAAGTCTTCTCCAAAGTACAGACCAGTTTATATGACTCTTCTGTACCTGTTTACTAATAAATGTTTCTACATTTGGTAAAATTTATAATAAGAGCTCCTTTCTTTAATAAGGCACTGCCCCTCCTTTTAACTCTGGAGTTTACCAGCATCTACCAAAAACATCAGATAAAATTTTTAAAAATTGATATTGGCTAAGCAGTCAAATTGACTTAGGTTAGTGTACAACAGAGACAAAGATATATTTATTTCCTACTTCTTTTGCTTTTCTTACTCATCAACATTTTTTCCTGTTTATTTTGTGTAAAGAGCAGCACACATATTACAGTGATGAGGATTTTTCCTGTTTAAATGGCAACACAATGGTTAACACAGTTCCAACAAGCACCCCTGTTAATGTGCAGTTGGCAGTTTTGTTCATCAGCCAGTAAGTCAGTGAGTCAAGGAGGGGGCAGTGGAGCTTTAACTGCTGCATTTGGTAAACAATTGGAGGAACAGTACATGTATTGTAGAATCTGAAATGTCTCTTGTTACCAGTCCTGTGTTCATGTGATTCTTGCCCTCCGCGCATGGAACTTCACCTTGAACAGTAGATGAGGCTGAAGTTGAGATGCCTTTCAAGAAAGAATGTACAATTTAAATAAATTTAAATAAAAAGTCTTGAAGTCACAATGCATTCCACTTAACTAACAAGTCACTATTGATCCCCCCCCCAAATTTATATACATAGTATTTCATGGAGTGTATAAATTGAAACTGAACTGGACATATTTATCATTACGAAATGCTGCAGGTTGGAATAAAGCTCTAATATTTCACCCATTTCCTGGTTATTTGAAAATGTGAAGGATTTGTATGAGTTACAAGATGAGCTCTCAGGATCTTCACTTAGGAACGAACCACAAGATCATTTATACGGCCCCCCTCTCCTTCTGTTACTGCACTTGTCTGTTCTTTATAGTCATTGTATCTGAACAAAACGTTTAAGGTGGGTAGCATTGCTTGAATTTAGGGACATCATCAAAGTTATATGAACAAAAGAATAGCTGGAAGACCTTGATAGAATGTAAAATGTGGATGTGGAATTTGTTGTGTGTGTATGCGTTCTCTGAGTGGGTGGCCCCATAATAAGCCATGCAAGACCCGTGTTAAGCCGGCTCCCAGAGATCAATGCCATGACTGCAGTCATCCATCATCTCTAACTCAGGCAGGATGCAATCAATGGTAATCCATCTCTTTCCCATTGGATAATTGATTTTTTTAAAAATTTGTGGGATTGATCTTTTTTCATTTTAAGACACTGTCATTGCATAGTACAGTAATTTTAAGGATTGAGGGGAAAAGGGTTTACTTGTTTCAATAAAATTCTAATGGCACTAGGTTTAATCATACTCTTATTCATGATTAGCCCTGGGAAAAATTATGAAGCTTGCATCTTGGGTATTTTCCTGTGTTCCCATTTTGGCTACTTCTCCCTCTTATGACACCATGCATAACCCCTTTTAGATGCTTACTAAGTGTTCTGTTTGTATCAATTTATTTGCTATTAAAGATGTTCCCAATCCTGGCGACTCTCAATTTCCAGACCTGAAGCCTCTGATTTCTCTTTGCAAACTAATCTAGTCCTCAGCCAAAGACCCAAAGGGTACCTCCACAGAGACTGCCCTGCTCCCCACTTCTCCATTTTCTTTGCTACCATACTTCACAAATTCCATGGCCCTCCACAGTCCTGACCTCAGATTTCTGCCTGCTTAACTTAGGTAGACTTAGCTTAGGTACCTTAGTTAGACTCCTGATTTCTGTGTGGGCCCCATCTTCTTGTGCCATGGTCGAGAAAGTTCCCCAAGACAGAAAGTCCTATATTAGTTAACTGTGTTTTTGAAAAAAGATTTATAGCCATAGTAGCTGCCATGAGGTATAAAACTTTCTGCAAGGACAATGGGCTTTGATTTCCTTTAGCAGGAGGTTTTAAGGGAAAATCTTGTTACCATTTTGGGGATGGAGATATATATATATATATATATATATCTCAGATACATATGGATGGATAGATTATATATCTCAGATCTCTATCTATCTATAAATATCTCAGATATGTAAATTGCAATATTCTATTTGTAAGTAATTAGTAAAGTAAGGATAATGCAAGTATATCGGTTAGGATATCTTAAATTATCTCAAAGGTATCTCCTTCCTTAGCATAAAACAAAAATCCTAATGGTTATATTGATATAATCAAGCTAAACTGTGTTGGCTAGGGATATCAGATTACCCACAAATGATTTGGACAAACCTCTGGGGCTGAAGGGGGGCCCACTTCCTCTGTATGTACTCCCTGAATGAGAAATGACATCCGAAGGAGAGTTGAGGTACTGGACGTTGGCTTGGCAATGATGTTAGTACAGAGAAGTGTGTACATCTTCACGCTGAAGAACTGAAGAAGTAGGAAGTGTTTTCCTGATCTAGAGATAAAGGAGCAAGCATATTATTGTTAGCTTATGTATTATGTATTAAAAAAATAAGCATACTGGTACTTAACAGTAAATGTCATGTCATTAAATTGAATGCTTGAGTTGACATATATAAACGCTCATTTACTACTACTATGAATCACAGAAGAGAAAGTAATTGTTAATTAAGATGACATTGTTATAGGTGTTACTGAATTCTTGCAAACACGTTTAATGCTTTTATTATTATATAGACAATGGCATTTATGCCCTTCTTGTTAGGAAATCCATATTTTTTCTTCTTCAAGAAATTACTGCCCAAAATTGTGAATTCTATTTCTGTTTTAAACCTAGAAGTAGAACACAGATTTATTAGGTTGCAGAACAAGAGAGAGACATAGAGTACTGAGGTAAGATGATAAGACTTGCAACATCAAGAAAAGAGACGTCGAACTTATTCCTAAGGCATGAAGCAAAGCTGGCAGCCAACAAATTACAGACCATTCTAGAGAGAAAACATAACTTTCTGAGAGATGCAAAGGTGACACATAAGTAAACTTTGAACGTACTCATTATCAGAGTTTGATGTAAATAGAGGAAGGACTGTGACCTGGAAAATTACAGGCCCAAATGTACTCAGTGGCAAAAGTCATCCATAAAGAAATTATTGAGCACCTATGAGCACACATCTCATGAGTACACTCAGTGGAGCCAATTAGTGCATCCTAGAGGAATACCACCACTGCTAATATCTTACAAATACCTACTAGATTCATTTAGGTTGACAGTCGCCCAGAAGGGTATGGATATTAAGGGTATGGATATTATTTCATAAGACAAATTATTCCAAAGTAATTATATTTTTAACGTTCCATTTCTGCCTTATTCTGAATACATTCAAGTACCTGCAGGATGCTGGAGAGCTGTAAGACACTCTCTAATATTGAGGAACAGAGCAAGATGGTGTTGATAGGCTCAGAAGCCATTTTATTAATGCCGGATCTACTCCTCCTCTAGCTTTCAACCCCCCTCTTCCGAAGTATTTGTGGTCTTCCTGTGAGAGTATCATAGTGCCTTTGTTTAGAAAACATTGTGTGTCATTTATTTCAATATTTAGATCTGCTTAGCTCTGCGGAAAATTCTCTAGGCACTGTCTAACTCCCTTCATAAATATTTAACATTAATTTTACCTCTATTCTCAAAAACCCTATGTTAGAATTCAGCAAAACCTAGCCTAAATTCTCCAGCTGCTGCCCTATACAGCTGCTTTTACCTCCATAGTTGTGTGATCATTTGAAATACAATCCTTGGGCTTCTGTTTAATTTAGAAAGCAAAAATAATTTTACTAATTATCTTATAAGGCTGTTGTACAGTTCAAAGAAGTTAATGCATAGAGAATTCAGAATATTACCAGTCATGTAATAAGCGCTCAACAGGGATTAACAAAGCAGTTATATTATTTATCATCCAAATGGAAATAACTTTGAGATTAAAGGGGGTACAGTTCATAACATAGAGGGACAACAGGTAAACTGTAACCACGCAGAGCAAATGTGGATATGTGGTCATCCTTTTTATTTGCTATACTTGTCTAAGAAATCATGTCCTTCAATGTAGCATTTATGATTCAGCACTCCCAATTCAACTTGTTTGAATCTAATACCTATTTTCTTTCCCAGTATGAATGCCCATGAATGGTAGTCCTTCTAACTTGCTTGCCAATAAATAGTCACCTACTACTTAATGAAACCCGTATTATTCCTACAGTGGGAGACTTCAGACAGGAGGTTTGAAGTAGCCATGGAAGAGATTGGGCATAGTCTGGGCCTCCAAGCCTGGATTTGAACATATTGAAATCCAGAATTTGAATTTATTGAAGGAAAAAAGAGGGCACTTCTAAGGAAACAATGCCTTGGAGTATGTACTGATAACAGTGCACATTGTATAATTACAGAGTAGACTGATAAAAGTAAATTCTATGTTAGCAGGGGGATATGTTTTTCCAGGTAAGGTGAAGTTTGATTACAAAGGGACTTAGTAATGAAACAGAAAGTTTGGGATTTAGTGCAACAAGGAACATATATTTTAGGTGTTTCGATCTGGAGAACCGCATCATGACTGTGTTCTAGAAAGTTGCAACACTCTGCAAGAAGACAATGATTGAAACAAGAAGTCTGTTTCTTATTAAAAAGGCATTTTGTTACCTCAAATCTGGAATCAAGGGCACTGAAAATTATATTTCTTTTGTGCATTTTCTCATAATCTACTTTCAATTAGTTTTTGCCCAATTATTTTGGGGTTATCCTTACTGCTTATTTTCACGTGTCCTGTTAACTGATACAGCGTTAATTTTATAAGTTCAGTGTAGCTATTTCTTCAATATTCAATTTAGGGAGAGAATTTTACACGAAAGTACTGTTTGAATATCCATCTGGTAAGTCTTTAGCATTATCTAATTTCTTTCCACTGTGCATGGCGCTGCTGAGACACCTCAGGGACTGTTTGTATAACATCGTTGCTACAGGCCATGGAAAATTCTGTGCACTGCTTTCCATACATGTTTGGTTACAGCTGGTTCTGGTTTGTGTGTTTTGGGGTTTTCCAATGCAATTACTGCCAACTTCATATATACCAAATGGATCTGCCTCTTTCTGTTTCAACTAAAGGCTTTTAAACCATAGTTTTAAATGTGAATACACTGATGAAAAAAAAACAAATGCCCAGATAGACTCAGAAAGACATAGGGAACCTCAGAGTAATGTTTTCTCAAGCAGAAACTACCAATAATAATAATAAAGAAAAGAAAAAAAAATTTCTTTTCCAAGTTCAGGGTTCTATTAGACTGTTTTTTGAGTACGTGTACTTTCGTCTCAAGTGTTTCATTGGAGGGAATAATTATTTCCCTTTTCTGCGGAAAGAACTCTCCCACCAGGAGCATGATGTATTCTGCTCCGACCTGACAGATCTATCCGGTTCTGACTAGATCAGTATGGGCCTCAGTCTTGCAGTCACTGTGGCTTTCTTTCGATCTCAGTAATTCTCAGATTGACTCCCCATAAGTGCAGTGGGGAAGAACCAGTTATCCCACACAGCCACTGGCTTGTGATTACGTATACAATTATTACGAGAGGTGTGCAGCATAACCCCAGGGATGGCACTGAAAGAAATGGCTTTTTTCATCATTATAGTCTTAATAAAATCAGATAGGACTCCATCAACTGGCTTTTGAAATGAAGGTATATCACTTTATGGAAAAGATGTGCAAAATGCATGGGCACTGACAGAGAAAGTCTATGCTTTCCATGTATGCTAGCACGATATTCCATACATGACTCTATTCTTCCCTAGGTTGAAGAGATTGCTGACAGCAAGTGCAATGCTACTCAAATGTATTGGCCCTTTCAATGCTTTTGAAAGAACACCTGCAGGCATAATGACAGATTTGTGCTTGGGACACATTCTGTACTGTTTTTCTTACATGCATGCATGTAGCACAAGCAAATGCTAAACAGTTACACATTACCAATCCAGTTAGTATGCCAATGATACTGTCTCTCTCTAGCAGGCATTAAACCTGTTCACCTCCAGATTTCCAAATAAATATACCAACTGACTATAAAAATAGAAAGAAAAAAACTTTGAAAAGAAAAAAGAGAAATCCAAATGCCAAGAAATTTAAAACATTTCTGCGGGATCCACTTTGTTCAAGACAGTGTTGAACTGAGAAGTGGGCTGTGGCTCTTCTTATGGGAAAAATCTGTGTAGCAGGGAAGCGAGAGGAGGAAAACTCAGGAGAAGGAGAATGCTACTGATATTTCTGAACAATGATTTTTGAAGGCTTGAAGTGTAGGTATGCATGTGTGTGTGTGTGAGAGAGAGAGAGAGAAAGAGCGATGTCAGGAGAAGCTGTGTCCTGGGGACACGAGGAGGCGACTGTTCTGAGGAAGAATATCTGGGTCCCATCAGGGACTCTGAAAACTAATTCTGGTTCTAGATACATCAGGCCTGGAGGCTACGGAGGCACTTATCGCATGTTTACACCTGCCATGGCTCTTTATTCCAGGCAAACAATGATTTTAGCAGGGCTGGCTGTGGATGAAGGAGGCCATGCCAGGGTAAGAAAGAAAAGAAAAAAAGACATGGCGCCAGTCCAGAGAAGAAACGTTTCCGCACAAGAAATAAAAATTGACAGCATGTGCTTTTCATTAGGCTCTCCCTTCCTCCCTCCCTCCCTGCCTCTCCACTTGCTGGATCACTGACCAGGTACAGGAAATACTGTGTTAATTCTAAACCTCACACTTCTCACATCATTTGGGACTGATTTAGGTTTTATGTAAAACCTAGCTCAAACCTTCCTAAGAAAACAAAATAATTATTTTTGAAGTTGACTAAATACCTAATTCTGTGCATCTAAAAGCTTCTGAAGTTAACAAATATTAAGCTACTTGGAATCAGCTGATAATTTTTTTAAAAGTTACATTTCACTTACATACAAAAAATAAATTCCATACGGGTTAAGACATTAAATACAGAAAAAACAATAAAACAGCAGGGGAAAATGGAGATTGATTTGGGGGAGGAAAAAATCCTTTGTAAATATGAAAGTGAAAGGGTAGACCAATTGGCAAATATTGGTAGATAGTAACTACATAATTGTAAATACCATAAATCATCTCAATATCTTTCTCCAAACTAGGAAATATTTGCTCATATCTGAAGAAAAAAAAATCGATCCCTTCAATATATAAAGAACTGGTCGAAGGTGAAAAACAGGAAATGCATGAGAAGAAATACTAATGGCCTCTAAACACACACACACACACACACACACACTCTCCTAACATGTAATTAAAGAAACAAACTAGAAGTAAAAAGTATATCATTTCTTAAAGTGGCAAAGATATTTCCTAAATTTCAGTAGGGTTGGGCAGAGTGGTAAAGGAACACTTCTGATGGGTACCATTGGTATTATTCTATGGAAAACAATTTGATCCTATCATGGAGGTCATTACAAATGTGTACATTTACTCAGGTATGAGCACAAAATTTTTTGTAGCAGGACTTCACCAAGGCATTGTTTATATATAGAAAATTTGTACCAGATGCTGATGGTCAGAGATTTTCTATTAAACATTGGTCAGAAATCCATACGGAATATTTAATTATTAAGATCATTTCTTAACACAGGTTTTGATGGAATAAAATTATGCTCAAATTCTGAAATTTAAAAATCAGAATAAAAACATAATTTTACACCAATTTTTTAAAAGAAGAAAAATATGAAAAATAAAATTGCACAAACCTTGCAGGGAAATAGAATAGTACTGTGTGTTAGTAATGATGACATTATGGATTACTCCTTTGATGTTAGACATACTTATTGGTTTATCCCTTCCTTATTTACATACACACTTGGGTTTTTTGTCACTCAGAGTCTTTGGCACCATGATGTCCAGTGCACCAATGTGTCCAGGAGCCACAGGTGGTCACTGAGCATTGTAACGGTGACTAGTCAGAAGGAGATGTGCTGTGACTTAAAAATATATGCCAATTCCAACGACAAAGCATAAAAAATGCAAAGTATCTCTTTCATAAAAGTAAATATTGACAATTTAAAATAACATTTTTTTTTACATGGCAGGTTAAATAAAATATATGATTACAATGAACTTCACCCACTTCTTATTTCTTCTTTCCATCTAGCCATCTGAAAACGTACAGTGACTGGTGTGGCTTGCATTATAATTCTAGTTGACAGCACTGTTAGAGAATTTGATGATGTTTTCTGCTCACCTGCCACCTCTATCCTATACCATCTCCAACATGTTGGCATTCAAAGTAGCTTTCGCCTAAGGGCAGGCTCTGCAGCTAAGGAGATAGACACAGGGTGTTGGACAGGCAAGGGTTTTAAAATTACTTTTGAGAAGTTGTTCTCCCCCCCACCTCAGTATTAGGAAATGTTGTTTCATGGAGTTGCTCAAGTAGAAAATCCTGGAACAGAAGCATCACTCTGAATTTACCTCCACAGCGATTCATGACTTTATGAATTTTTATTTTTTAATATCTAACTTGTCTGATGCTGAGCAAGTCATATGCCTCTGGAACTCAGGGTTTTGGGTTTTTTTTTTTGTAAAACAAAACAATGAAATTCACATAGTTGCTGTGAAAACTAAATGAGCAAATGAATGCGGATGCTTAAAAAAAGAGTGATTAGCATACGGTTAAAAAAATTATCTTGTGCTACCTCTTAAATTAAATATACTGATATACGTTAGGAACAGATCAAAAATTAAGAGTAGGGCTTCCCTGGTGGCACATAGTTGAGAGTCCGCCTGCTGATGCAGGGGACACGCGTTCGTGCCCCAGTCCAGGAAGATCCCACATGCTGTGGAGCGGCTGGGCCCTTGAGCCATGGCCGCTGAGCCTGCGTGTCCAGAGCCCGTGCTCTGCAACGGGAGAGGCCACAATAGTGAGAGGCCCACGTAATGTGCAAAAAAAAAAAAAGTTGAGTATATTTGTGGTATCAGAGAGATAGCCTAAGAGACTTTAACAGTTGCAGGCCAAGGAACTGGACTGCCTAGTTCCAAAACCAACTCTGGATCTTAACAACTTTCATCTTGAGCAAGGTATGTAAAGTCTGTGTTTCCTCTTCTGTGCGATGGGGTAATGCAACTCACAGGGGAGGTGGAAAAATGAAAGCAATAAATGCACTTCAAATACTTAGGACAGTTCCTTGGACAGTTACGTAGTTTAACAATTGTTAACTATTATTATCACCATGATGGGGAAAGTTGCCAACAAATTCCGATACCTTCAGATAAAACAAACAAAAAAATCACAAAATATTTGCAAATATCATATACTCTGTGCCAAAAGTAAAATTATTCTTGGGGATTATGATCCTCATAGTGTTTCTGAAGGCAGGAAGTCAGTAGCCTAGAGCAGTATTTCTCATGGGTTACATTGTGCAGATAAATGCCCGGGGACCTTGTTAGAATGCAGACTCTGATTCAGTAAGTCTGGGTGGAGTCTGATTGAGATTCTGCATATTTAAATCAGCTCCCATGTGATGCTGAGGCTGCCTGTTTTCCCACTGCATTCAGAGTACCAGGGGCTAAAGCAATATTATCTGCTTTGACAGCAAGAGTAATTGAGGTGCAAGATCACAGAACCGATATCAACATAAGTGTATGAAAAAACAATCCTTTTTGTTTTTTACATAGACTATGAGCATAGGCATAGATTCGTTTCTTTCTCCTTTAATTGAATTCATCTCATTAAGTTTGACAGGGGTCAGGCAACATCCCCTTTATAGAGATTATGATTCTGAGCACAGACAATTTATGACAATTGCTCTGTGTTTCGTGACAAATATAAAGAATAAACAGGCCTTTCAAAATGTAGATATCTAGAATAAACAATTGTCCTAACGCAATATTTTGAATGGTTCCTTCTGTATTGAGGTTTTAATAGGTACTAGTTATTTGGTTAAGGAAATTCCTTTTTTTTTAAATACATCTTTATTGGAGTATAATTGCTTCACAATACTGTGAGCTTCTGTTGCACAGCAAAGCGAATCAGCCATATGCATACACGTCTCCATATCCCCTCCCTCTTGAGCCTCCCTCCCATCCTCCTTATTGCATCCCTTTAGGTGATCGCAAAACACTGAGCCCATCTCCTAAGCTGCTGCTTCCCACCAGCCAACTATTTTACATTCAGAAGTGTATACAGGTTGATGCTACTCTCATTTCGCTCCAGCTTCCCCCTTCCACCCAATGTCCTCAAGTCCATTTTCTATGTCTACCTCTTTATTCCTGCCCTGCAACTAGGTTCATCAGTACCATTTTTTTTTTTTTTTTTTTAGATTCCATATATATGTGTTAGCATACAGTATTTGTCTTTCTCTTTCTGACTTACTTCACTCTGTATGACACACTCTAGGGCCATCCACCTCACTACAAATAACTCAATTTCGTTTCTTTTTATGGCTGAGTAATATTCCATTGTATATATGTGCCACATCTTCTTTATCCATTCATCTGTCAATGGACATTTAGGTTGGTTGACGTCCTGGCTATTGTAAATAGAGCTGCAGTGAACACTGTGGTGTTAATGTGCAAGTAATTCAAATTAAAAATAAGTATTAGATAATATCAGAGGCTCTTTAAGTATCTCCTTTAATCTTTTAATATGAAGAGTATATAGATTTTTCTAATGCTTAGCCTCCCTAGACTTCTTTGGAAAAACTCAACTTGTTCACAACACACATACTGCTGAATTCACCTTGCCAGTATTTTGTGTGACCGACAAAGTACTTTTTTAGTTTTGATATCAAGGTTATAAAGACCTTATAAAATTATTTGGAGGTATTTTTCTCTCTCTGGATGAATCTGTACAGGATTACTCTACTGACTGTCATCTTTCTTGTCCTTTTCCCTTGATAGGAATTTCTTCAGTGTCCTAGAATACTCCGAAGTTCACAGACTTTTGTTAAATTCTCTACTTTCAGAAAATTTGCATTCCTAATAAATTTCAGTTACTAGTATGTGTCAGGTACAGTGAAACTTCATACCAAGGGTTGGCATGATCTCATGTCAATGAAAACATATGAATGAACTTATAGATAAATATACATTTTGTAAAGTAGTAAATTATAATCATAGAGTTTTATTTCTCATTATTGCATTGATTTTAATACCTGCATGATTGATCTCTGCCCTTGTGGATGTTACATGTCAGATCGCTTAAATATACCAGAGAAACCCTCACAGACACAGAATTGTCATATCTCAAAAGGAAAACGGGAGATAGCGGAGGGGAAGATGGCAGAAGAGTAAGACGCGATCACCGTCCTCCCCACAGATACACCAGAAATACATCTACACATGGAACAACTCCTACAGAACTACTGAATGCTTGCAGAACACCTCAGACTCCCAAAAGAGCCGTGTGGATGAAAGGCTCTTGGTGCTCCAGCCAGGACTCAGTGCTGTGCCTCTGAGGTGGGAGAGCCAACTTCAGGACACTGGTCCACAAGAGACCTCCCAGCTCCACATAATATCAAACGGCGAAAATCTCCCAGAGACCTCCATCTTAACATCAGCACCCAGCTTCACTCAACGACCAGCAAGCCACAGTGCTGGACAACCTGTGCCAAACAACTAGCAAAACAGGAACACAACCCCACCCATTAGCAGAGAGGCTGCCTAAAATCATAATAAGGCCACAGACACCCCAAAACACACCACCAGACGTGAACCTGCCCACTAGAGAGACAAGATCCAGCCTCATCCACCACAACACAGGCACTAGTCCCCTCCACCAGGAAGCCTACACAACCCACTGAACCAACCTTAGCCACTGGAGACAGACATAAAAAACAGGAGGAACTACGAACCTGCAGGCTGCAAAAAGGAGACCCCAAACACAGTAAGATAAGCAAAATGAGAAGACAGAAAAACACACAGCAGATGAAGCAGCAAGATAAAAACCCACCAGACCTAATAAATGAAGAGGAAATAGGTAGTCTACCTAAAAAAGAATTCAGAATAATTATAGTAAAGATGATCCAAAATCTTGGAAATAGAATAGACAAAATGCAAGAAACATTTAACAAGGACCTAGAAGAACTAAAGATGAAACAAACAATGATGAACAACACAATAAATGAAATTTAAAAGTACTCTAGATGGGATCAATAGCAGAATAACTGAGGCAGAAGAATGGATAAGTGACCTGGAAGATAAAATAGTGGAAATAACTACTGCAGAGCAGAATAAAGAAAAAAGAATGAAAATAACTGAGGACAGTCTCAGAGACCTCTGGGACAACATTAAACGCACCAACATTCGAATGATAGGGGTTCCAGAAGAAGAAGAGAAAAAGAAAGGGACTGAGAAAATATTTGAAGAGGTTATAGTTGAAAACTTCCCTAATATGGGAAAGGAAATAGTTAATCAAGTCCAGGAAGCACAGAGAGTCCCATATAGGATAAATCCAAGGAGAAACACACCAAGACACATATTAAACTATCAAAAATTAAATACAAAGAAAGCATATTAAAAGCAGCAAGGGAAAAACAACAAATAACACACAAGGGAATCCCCATAAGGTTAACAGCTGATCTCTCAGCAGAAACTCTGCAAACCAGAAGGGAGTGGCACGACATATTTAAAGTGATGAAGGAGAAAAACCTGCAACCAAGATTACTCTACCCAGCAAGGATCTCATTCAGATTTGATGGAGAAATTAAAACCTTTACAGACAAGCAAAAGCTGAGAGAGTTCAGCACCACCAAACCAGCTTTACAACAAATGCTAAAGGAACTTCTCTAGGCAAGAAACACAAGAGAAGGAAAAGACCTACAATAACGAACCCAAAACAATTAAGAAAATGGGAATAGGAACATACATATCGATAATTACCTTAAATGTAAATGGACTAAATGCTCCCACCAAAAGACGCAGATGGCTGAATGGATACAAAAACAAGACCCATATATATGCTGTCTACAAGAGACCCACTTCAGACCTAGAGACACATACAGACAGAAAGTAAGGGGATGGAAAAAGATATTCCATGCAAATGGAAACCAAAAGAAAGCTGGAGTAACAATTCTCATATCAGACAAAATAGACTTTAAAATAAAGACTATTAGAAGAGACAAAGAAGGACACTACATAATGATCAAGGGATCGATCCAAGAAGAAGATAGAACAATTGTAAATATGTATGCACCCAACATAGGTGCATCTCAATACATAAGGCAAATACTAACAGCCATAAAAGGGGAAATCGACAGTAACACATACATAGTAGGGGACTTTAACACCCCACTTGCACCAATGGACAGATCATCCAAAATGAAAATAAATAAGGAAACACAAGCTTTAAATGATACATTAAACAAGATGGACTTAATTGATATTTATAGGCCACTCCATCCAAAAACAACAGAATACACATTTTTCTCAAGTGCTCATGGAACATTCTCCAGGAGAGATCATATCTTGGGTCACAAATCAAGCCTTGGTAAATTTAAGAAAATTTAAATTGTATCAAGTATCTTTTCCGACCATAACGCCATGAGACTAGATATCAATTACAGGAAAAGATCTGTAAAAAATACAAACACATGGAGGCTAAACAATACACTACTTAATAACAAAGTGGTCACTGAAGAAATCAAAGAGGAAATCAAAAAATACCTAGAAACAAATGACAATGGAGACACGAAGACCCAAAACCTATGGACTGCAGCAAAAGCAGTTCTAAGAGGGAAGTTTACAGCAATACAATCCTAACTCAAGAAACAAGAAAAATCTCAAATAAATGATCTAACTTTACACCTAAAGAAACTAGAGAAAGAAGAACAAACAAAACTCAAAGTTAGCAGAAGGAAATAAATCATAAAGATCAGAGCAGAAATAAATGAAACAGAAGCAAAGAAAACAATAGCAAAGATCAATAAAACTAAAAGCTGGTTCTTTGAGAAGATAAATTGATAAACCATTAGCCAGACTCATCAAGAAAAAAAGGGAGAAGACTCAAACCAACAGAATTAGAAATGAAAAAGGAGAAGTAACAACTGACACTGCAGAAATACAAAAGATCATGAGAGATTACTACAAGCAACTCTATGCCAATAAAATGGAAAATCTGGAAGAAATGGACAAATTCTTAGAAATGCACAACCTGTCAAGACTGAATCAGGAAGAAATAGAAAATATGAACAGACCAATCACAAGCACTGAAATTGAAACTGTGATTAAAAATCTTCCAGCAAACAAAAGCCCAGGACCAGATGGCTTCACAGGCGAATTCTATCAAACATTTAGAGAAGACCTAACACCTATCCTTCTCAAGCTCTTCCAAAATATAGCAGAGGGAGGAACACTCCCAAACTCATTCTACGAGGCCACCATCCCATTGATACCAAAACCAGACAAGGATGTCACAAAGAAATAAAACTACTGATGAACATAGATGCAAAAATCCTCAACAAAATACTAGCAAACAGAATCCAACAGCACATTAAATGGATCACACACCATGATCAAGTGGGGTTTATTCCAGGAATGCAAGGATTCTTCAATATACGCAAATCAATCAATGTGATAAACCATATTAACAAACCGAAGGAGAAAAACCATATGATCATCTCAATAGATGCAGAGAAAGCTTTCGACAAAATTCAACACCCATTTATGATAAAAACCCTGCAGAAAGTAGGCACAGAAGGAACTTTCCTCAACATAATAAAGGCCATATATGACAAACCCACAGCCAACATCGTCCTCAGTAGTGAAAAACTGAATCCATTTCCACTAAGATCAGGAACAAGACAAGGTTGCCCACTCTCACCACTCTTATTCAATATAGTTTTGGAAGTTTTAGCCACAGCAATCAGAGAAGAAAAGGAAATAAAAGGAATCCAAATTGGAAAAGAAGAAGTAAAGCTGTCACTGTTTGCAGATGACATGATACTATACATAGAGAATGCTAAAGATGCTACCAGAAAACTACTAGAGCTAATCAATGAATTTGGTAAAGTTGCAGGATACAAAATTAATGCACAGAAATCTCTGGCATTCCTATACACTAAGGATGAAATATCTGAAAGTGAAATCAAGAAAACACTCCCATTTACCACTGCAACAAAAAGAATAAAATATCTAGGAATAAACCTACCTAAGGAGACAAAAGACCTGCATGCAGAAAATGATAAGACACTGATGAAAGAAATTAAAGATGACACAAATAGATGGAGAGATATACCATGTTCTTGGACTGGAAGAATCAACATTGGGAAAATGACTCTACTACCGAAAGCCATCTACAGATTCAATGCAATCATTATCCAACTACCACTGGCATTTTTCACAGAACTAGAACAAAAAATTTCACAATTTGTATGGAAACACAAAAGACCCCGAATAGCCAAAGCAATCTTGAGAACGAAAAATGGAGCTGGAGGAATCTGGCTCCCTGACTTCAGACTATACTACAAATCTAGAGTAATCAAGACAGTATGGTACTGGCACAAAAACAGAAAGATCAGTGGAACAGGATAGAAAGCCCAGAGATAAACCCACACACATATGGTCACCTTATCTTTGATAAAGGAGGCAGGAATGTACACTGGAGAAAGGACAGCCTCTTCAATAAGTGGTGCTGGGAAAACTGGACAGCTACATGTAAAAGTATGAGATTAGATCACTCCCTAATACCATACACAAAAATAAGCTCAAAATGGATTAAAGACCTAAATGTAAGGCCAGAAACTATCAAACTCTTAGAGGAAAACGTAGGCAGAACACTCTATGACATAAACCACAGCAAGATCCTTTTTGACCCACCTCCTAGAGAAATGGAAATAAAAACAAAAACAATGAAACTTCAAAGCTTTTGCTGCTTTTGCACAGCAAAGGAAACCATAAACAAGACCAAAGGACAACCCTCAGAATGGGAGTAAATATTTGCAAATGAAGCAACTGACAAAGGATTAATCTCCAAAATTTCCAAGCAGCTCATGCAGCTCAATAACAATAAAGCGAACAACCCAATCCAAAACTGGGCAGAAGACCTAAATAGACATTTCTCCAAAGAAGATATACAGACTGCCAACAAACACATGAAAGAATGCTCAACATCATTAATCATTAGGGAAATGCAAATCAAAACTACAATGAGATATCATCTCACACCAGTCAGAATGGCCATCATCAAAAAATCTAGAAACAATAAATGCTGGAGAGGGTGTGGAGAAAAGGGAACAGTCCTGCACTGCTGGTGGGAATGTGAATTGGTTCAGCCACTATGGAGAACAGTATGGAGGTTCCTTAAAAAACTACAAACAGAACTACCATATGACCCAGCAATCCCACTACTGGGCATATACCCTGAGAAAACCATAATTCAAAAAGAGTCATGTACCAAAATGTTCACTGCAGTTCTATTTACAATAGCCTGGAGATGGAAACAACCTAAGTGCCCATCATCGGATGAATGGATAAAGAAGATGTGGCACATATATACAATGGAATATTACTCAGCCATAGAAAGAAACGAAATTGAGTTATCTGTAATGAGGTGGATAGACCTAGAGTCTGTCATACAGAGTGAAGTAAGTCAGAAAGAGTAAGACACATACTGTATGCTAACACATATATATGGAATTTAGGGGAAAAAAAATGTCATGAAGAACCTAGGGGTAAGACAGGAATAAAGACACAGACCTACTGGAGAACGGATTAGAGGATATGGGGAGGGGGAAGGGTGAGCTGTGACAAAGCGAGAGAGGCATGAACATATATACACTACCAAACGTAAGTTAGATAGCTAGCAGGAAGCAGCCGCATAGCACAGGGATATCAGCTCGGTGCTTTGTGACCGCCTGGAGGGGTGGGATAGGGAGGGTGGGAGGGAGGGAGACACAAGAGGGAAGAGATATGGGAATATATGTATATGTATAACTGATTCACTTTGTTATAAAGCAGAAACTAAACACACCATTGTAAAGCAATTATACCCCAATAAAGATGTTTTAAAAAAAATAGACTTATTGTGGTGGTGATCATTTATAGTATCTACAAATATCTAATTATGTTGTACCCCTGAAACTATAATGCTATGTCAATTATACCTCAATAATAAATAAATACTTTAAAAATTAAACAATTCAGAAAAACATACCACTTTCAAAGGAAAATGGTGAAGAATGGCATTGGCCTGGTTGCTGAAAACAATAGAGACGCCTTCAAAAAAAAAAAAAGGATAAGGGAAGTCAGCTGCTGAAGGGAGAAATATCCCAGGATTCTCGGCTCCTGGACCTTTTATAACACTTATATTTGCCATTATTTATGAAATTGGCCATGTTCTACAGACTTGATGCTCATTAACAATCTTATTTAATCCTCACAATAACCCTGAAAGAAATGATTGTCATTCTCATCCTACAACCTGAACTTCTGAACAGTAATTTCCTAGGATCAGGTAATGTACGAATGAAGGAGTCAGGTTTCCACCTCAGGTCTGGCTGACACCAAAATTCAGATACATTGCAAGGTGGCATTCTTGCCCTTATAATTTTAGTTTCCAATTCAGTGCAGACAGCAGTTCAGGATTCTCCCAGAAGGCCAGGAATCTCTATCTTGTCCCAGATTCTGGAGAAAAGGATCATAAACTAGAATTTTTCATCAAGTCTCTTAATTCTTCATATCCATCTGCGCAGCCTCACAGTTCATCTTATAATCATTGTTTCTTGATCACTTTAAACCCACAAACAAGTGAATAGATTGCTTAAAATCAGGTCAGTTTGCTCATTCACTAATTCAAGTTCATGTTTGTTCATTTCGCACACATTTCTATCTAACAAATTCTCCATGTTTAAATCCTACAGTCTTCCCTCCTTTATCATACTTAAAATGTTGAAAGCTGAAAAACACATTTCTCTGAAATGAATAACAGCTACATATGAAATGACAAAAGAAGTCGCGTTAGAGAACTAAAATAATTTCAACATGTAAAACTCATTTAGAATATATGCTTGATCAAAATGAAAAAAGGTATTGGTTCTACCAAGAAAAATGGCTTTAAACACCACAAATATTTAACCTGCCTTCTCAGTATTGTGTTTTCTAATTTCAAAAGCCACTGCATTTGTATTCCAGCTAATTTCCATACTATAAATGTCAGTCAACATAGGCAGATTATGCCTAAGAATGATTTAAAAAGAATCTTAACAAGAGTAAAAGTCATGTCCATATTTTCATTATGCATCTGAGCCTCTGGATTGTAAATATTCCCTCTGAGCTAATATTTTAGAATTCAAGGTCATATACAGAAGATTTTTTTCCTTGCTAATTAGAAAATAGATTACTCCACTTGAAATTATGTAGGTGGAAATTCTTCCCTGAGGAATTTCTCTCTTTCAGATGTGTTTGATCATGTTCAATATTTTTTTAACTATATTATATTTGCTTTTCCCCTCTCACCTACCAAATACGATGCATAGAATGTTTAAGGATTTGACTTATTATTCTGACATTAGTAATAAAGTTATAGTAAAAAGAATGTACTAGAAGTCTTTCACCTGCATACAATTTTGCTTATTAGATTTGCTCGTTATTTCACTTGTCAAATTTCACATCTAATGTTCCCTCTGTATATTTATAAAATACTTTACTGCAGATGAGCCTAATCGCTATGTAAATTAGGTAATTATTTGGTGAATATTAACGTTCTTTTCCATACAAAATAATACATATATTTTGAATCTTCTTTCCTTGCTTTTGGGAGGATATAGCAATTAAAATAGTTATTGAACCCTTATTTGCATGCAAATGAGGCAAGCACAGTAGCATATCAGGATGTGCAAAAGTATATTTAATTTTCAATTTCAAACGTATCTCTTATTATTTAGACTACATCATTGTCAATGCAGTTTTCTTCTGGCATGTTAAAATCATGTATCATAAAAAGCTTTTCTGGTAACTACTTGCTAGCATACATGGGCCTTTAATCTTTCTGGATTCTCCTATGGCAAGACAAAATAAATCTCCTTTAAAAGAGAGGAAAAAATCAACATGTTGCTGAATTATATGAACAATAGATGGCATACAATAGATATTTAATATTATATTGAATGGATGGTTTGAAAGGTAACTTAAAGTAATAATAAAGTAAGTATAAAGTAATTATAAAGAAATATGCTGATGTTTCTCCTACAAAATAATCATAAAAATATTGTTGAACATAGAACTGTATCTGAAAGAAAATAATAGCTATGTTCCTGGGTAAATTGTGAGACCATCAAATAAGCTAAGACTTTTCTGGTAAAAATGAAAACTGATGTTACTGATATGTCTAAAAAATATACATGATATAGAGACAATAAATAACTGTTTAGATTCCAAATGTTATAACTGCATAGGAATGAAGGTAACTCTTGATAGTTAAAGAAAACAGTTATGACAGGAAATAAAGAAAAGTAGTACAATAGTAAATGAGTGATGATTTGAGAAATGTTATACCCCAAGGTATAGTGAATATAAATATATTCAAGATGGGTATAATTTTTAGATCTAACTTTCCATAATTAGCTACTAAGGGAGAGTTTCGGGTGTGTCCTTCAGTCTTTAAGGCTGATGGCGTGAACACACCCACACATATTCTGTAGCCGTAAATCAAACATCAAAATCTGGCTATTGAAGTTCATTGTCTGGATTTAGTGCAATATTCTTTAGATTCTTAGACTGAGACAAAAGAGTAAGCGTTAATAAAAAATAAAAATATGTTTCAAACTATAATTTTTTTTGGAAATCGGGTGTGTGTTATGATTAACTCTCATTGTAATGACAATTACTAAAAAGGGTAAGAAATTATTTCCAATAATCAGTCATAGACGTGTCCTCTTTTTTGTGTCAAACTAAACATCTTATTCATTCATTCATTCTTTTACCTCTTACATCATTCTCTGGTCCTCTTCTGTGAATGGAATGCTCTTCTCTGACTTAGCTACTCTGGTCCTCCATATAACCTTATTTCTGCACCCTTTCTTAATTTCTGTGGCCAATCAAAGCCTGATTGATACCCCGCCTGTTCAGCTTAAATGTGTCTGTCTTTCCACCAGCTTCTGGAAGGCAGGGTTAAATCCAAGCTCTGACTCTTTTTGCTCACTTTTTTGTAACCAGAGCCTGGCATACAGTCAGTGTTGATTGAATTAACTGCTGAATTTCAGTTTAAATCAATTGAAATCAGTTATGTTTAAGTTTGGTTCAAGAGGTTAATAGTTGTGTGATCCTAGCTAAGTCATATAACTACTTAATGTCTGTTTATTGCTTTGCAAATGATTATGAGGGGCAACAAAAATGCACAACTGAGAATAATATGGAGATGTTATTTTAATCCCGCAGTAGTAATGCACAATGTAAAGGTTGTTATGAAAGTGATCAAATGCAACTTACTTATTTTCGGTTGGTCTGTTTGTTACATATTTTCCTTCTTTTTGCTGCAGTGAATTTGAAATAGAGCCAATACTGTGCTTTTAGCTCTGCATAACTGCAGAATGTTCGAAATGGTCGTTAACATCAATGCAACCATACTTATTTCTTTCATGTATATAAGACTGTTTCACAGAAAAGATTCAACAAATTGATACTACTAGTGTGCTGGTACAAAAAGTTTCATCTCCTAGATGGGATATTCCCAACAGCTCACTCTATAAAACCACAGTTGATGGTCTAATTATTGTGGAAGGACCATGGGCTTGTTAGACAAGTGCAAGGACAGCAGGGGATGCCTTGAAGCAGGATTCCCAAATTGAGAACCTGGAGAAGGACTGGTCTGTGCAAGAAAATAAAGTCTACGAAAGTTGGAGGTAATGAAAATCTTCAAGACTGTTGTTGGGTCTATCCCCAAAACTTCAGTTTTTCAGTTATAAAATATGTTTGGAAAGTTTAGAGACAAGAAAGAAAGAGCTAACCTGGGGCAAACTGAAAGAATAGGGATGAAAAAGGAATGTTCTCTGAAACAACAAATGGTAGCAGAAAATACCATATAGGAATGGAAATGATTTGGCCTGAATTGTGTCCCCTTCAAAATTCATATGTTGAAGCCCTAACCCCCAGTGTGACTGCACTTGGAGATAAGACCTTTAATGACATAATTCAGGTTAAATGAGATCATAAGGATGGAGCTCTAATCCAATAGGATTGATATCCTTATAAGAAAAGGAAGAGACAGCAGGACTATGACACACAGATGAAAGGCCATGTGAGGACACAGCAAGAAGGCAGCCATCTAAAAGCCAGGAAGAGAGGCTTCACCAGAAACCAACCCTGCCAACATCTTGATCTTGAACTTGTATCCTCCAGAACTTTGAGAAAATACATTTCTCTTGTTTAAACCACCCAGTCCCTGGTATTTTGTTATGGCAGCTGAAACAGACTAATATAGAAAAATACAATTTAAATTTTCTAAGTTTAAAAATGAAGAATTCATGTTTCTGGATAATGCACTAAGAATAACAACTTATTGTCAGGTGAAGGTAAGTAAATGAGGTAATACATTTCAAACCATTTTATATAACAGTAGAAAGAAAGAAAATATTGGTGTGCAAGAGGTTTATCAATTTTTTTTTCTCAAAATATTGAGCAGAGATTTTTTTCTGTTTTTCTATAGTCTTCCCTGATCTAACATACAGCTCAGTCTTTTCACAAAGTTTTTAGAGCCCCAGGATGCACTAAGTTGGTAATCAACAGATCTCACGTCCCGTTTAGGCTTATGACAGAGTCAGAGAGATCGCGGTCATATCATTTACCTTCTTGGGTCTCAGTTTCCTCATTTTGAAAGAAGTGGGATTAGATTAACATTACTAACGTGTGAATGAATTTTATATCCACCCGACAACAAAAATAATCTATAATATAGTATATTTGAGGGAGGGTGGGCCATGCAACGTTGAATAGAATTCTCTATTGCAGAACTTCTCAAAGTATTTAAACGCTAATGTAGTTTACAAACCTCTAAGAAGAGGATACAGGATGCAGTATTGCTCAGTGTTCTTTTCTCAGACAACACTGGAAAGTGCTAAGATCTGTCCCAGGTCTCAGATTGTAAGGTCCTTTGACCATGGTTAGGTTCACATAAAAAGCCTCCTCGCGGTTCTTTAGCTGCTCACTCTCTAAGAAAGAGGAAAAATGAAGGATCTTTTAGGAGGTTGACACCCCAGAAAATATATTTTAAGAGGATACAAGTATGCTGTACACCCCAGGGAATGTGTGATTTAAGGAAGAGTTGGTGGAGGATTTGAGATGTAGCCCCTAACTCCAGACGCTACTCTTTCCAATATCAAGAACTTTTCTGTGAGCCACGAGAAACGTCCCTATTTCAATTTATTAATTTTAACATTTCTTCTTTATAAGTATATAATGTGCTATTTCTTTTTATTCTGCTATTGTTGTTCTTTAGCATGGAATAATATATTCAGGTAGACAATGAAACGGACTCCAAAATTATTTGGAAGGAAATGCAAGAAACAGTGGGCAAGTGACAGTTTATGAATAGGACTTCATCAGACAGCTGTGGTACAGCCACAGTCCCCAAGCACCATGAACAATGTTCTACTGGAGGAATGATTACTGGCTTGCATCACTATTCTCATCCTGGAGGTATAATGTACAACAGTCAAGTGCTTCCTTAGGATTGATGCTGAGCAATATAATATAGCTCACTTCATTTAATCTACATTAAACGGTGCACAATTTACTAGGTTTTCTTATACTTTCTTTTCTTAGCCTTAGTAGAAATCGCCTCAGATGGACTCATTGACCGTCGATCATAAATCAGCCCTTTATTGGTGAAGAGGTGAGGTGGGTTAACAATGGATTTACTTGTAAATTGAGAAGAGATAAATCTTTGCTCCCTCAAGGGTAGCAGTGTATTTATAGGTTGGAAGGCAGTACCACTTTCCAAAAAGCGCTTTATTGGAAGGTAAAGTCTTCAAGACCTTCGTTGTTTATGATCTCTGAAGCTTGTGTATCTGCAGAATTGTGGTAAAATACACTAATAAAGTAAAGTAGGATGTTGCTTTATATTTGCCTGTGTTACCACTTGAAGTACTTGTACAGGTAGAATAGAGGCTCCATAAAATAAACTCATAAGCTGAAACTTAATTCTTTGGGGAAATCTGCCACTTTTATTTACAGGTCTATAAGCCTAGCAGATAAAAATAACTAAGAGAAAATATTGCAAATATACTTCATATCACTCTGCAATCAAAGTCCCTGTATGATCTGTAAGCATTTCCATCCCATAAACTGTCTGGCAATCATTGCTGACTTGAATGAGTGAAATTACCTCTTTGTTGCAATAATCTAAATCTACTTAGAGGATAAGAGAAACATGGCTGAGTCTTTAAGCTGGTTTATGATTATATTATGACACACTGAAATGTTCTTTTTGACCACAAAATGACAGAATTATTTTAGAAATTTGCAATATAGAAAGCAAATAAATTTGGGATATCAAATAATGATAGATATTTCAGAGCAATATTAAAGTCCACATTACATTAAAAAAAATAACATGGAGAGTTTCTTCTAACAAGAATCAAGCACTTTATACATTTTGAAAGAACTGACTAAATCAGTTTTGGACATTCTGATCTATTTCCATTACATCTAAGTTAGCTTTTTGGATATCCTAAGGTATTTCTATTCTACCATAATGCATACAAACAAAAACAACTTTGGTAGAATATCAAGAATTTGAATATTAACTGATCATTAAATATGTAATATGTTCTGCACAAATACACTACACTGAGTCATTTATTCACATACTAATGAGATGAGCTGTGATATCAGGTGGAAGATTGACAACATGCTCCATGCTGGCAACTCTCTAGAGGGTCTACTTGACATCTCAAACTTATCATTTAGAGCTGACTTCCTGATGTACATACACTCTTGGTTACCTACTCCACCCACAGACTTCCCATCTCAGCTGATGGCAGTTCCATCTTTCTAGTTGTTCAGGCCAAATACCTTGAAGTTACTCTTGACTTTGCTTTTTCCCTCAAACACATATTCGATGTGTGTCAGCAAATTCTGTTTCACTTTTAAAACAGGATCATAATGTGCTGCCCCCTTGGTTCAGCCACTGTCATCTCTTACCTTAACTAGCATGGCTTTCTTCTTGGACTCTTTGCCCTCCTCCCTCACCCACAGATAGAGTAACGCTTTCAACGCAACAGATGAAGTGAGCTTTATAAAGCCTAAGTCAGCTCGTGTCTCTCCTCTGCTTAAGTTACCCTGGTGACCCCCCATGTCACTCAGAAGAAGCAGCCAGTGAACTATCACTTCTTTATCCCTCCAACCTCATCACCTACTACTCTTCCCTGATCCCTCTGATCCAGTCACTCTGGTGTTCTTGTTCTAGGTCATGTACTTTCTGGCATTTTGCACTAGGTTTTCCCTTTTCCCTCAAATATCTAAATGGTTAAATCCCTCAATCTTTGCTCAACTGTTACCTTCTTAATGTGGTCCATGCTGATAATCATATTTTAATTACTGTTTATCTTCATGCCAGGTTTCTCATTTATTGCTCTTTTAATCTTTGCATAATAATTACCACTTTCAAACATGTTATCCTCATTTATTTATCATTTACTTATTATGTTTACTGTTCATTAGCTTTTTCTTCTTATTAGAACGTAAGCCTCTTGAAGGCTCAGATTTCTTTTCCCCCCTCCGCAGGTTGGAGGAGCTTCACTTGTGTTAAGTATTTAAAACTGCCCTTTGCATATGGTAGGGGTTCAACATATTCTTATTGAAAGATAAAATGAATACTGAAACTATTTAAATCTAAGAGCTGTGCTCCAAAAACAATTGATTTTTTTTTTTGACCACTATCTTGCTATAACCAGGTTCAATCCAAAAAATGCCATATACCTCTAGAAGAAAAGTCAGAAGTTTGGATTTCTGAAGATGTTCACAAACATAGGCTCATAAAAATATTATAAAGGATCAAAAATTGATATGGTCTCATAAAGACAATGAAATCCCCAAAGGTGTACACAGATCCATGTAATGTAAAGGTGCAACCAGAAGAGAGTTCATGTCTTCTGACTCCTGGTTCTTCTGACGATTCCATCACACTGGTGAGGTAGCGTTCACAATGTGGTTGTCCGGATCTGTGTTTCTGGGAGTTTTTGTGCAGGTCTGAACCTCACAAAAAGTTGAGATTAGTTTCTAATCTACACATCTTCCTAGAGGTCGATAATAACAAATAGCATTAAACTCCACCCAAACCTTTTCAAGCCAGAAGTCCAGCTAATCCTGTTTTCTTCTTTTATCCATGTATGCTCTCCCCGCCAACCAGGAAAACATTTAAATGGTAAAAAAGTCCTATTAGTATTTTCTAAATTTTTCTTGATTGCACTCACCAATTCCACTCTCTTTGCTAGTTCCCTAATTCAGAAAAGAGGCATCTCTCTCCTAGCTTTCTGGAAAGAATACACATCCTTTTTTCTTCCTTCCTGTTACAATAAAGGGGCCCGTGTATTTTTCCAATCCAAGGTGACTTCCTCTGTGGACAATATGGATTCCTCTCTTCCCTTCCTCTCAAGTACATTTTGCTGTGGTATATCCCTTCCTCCCTTTGGTATCCTCTTCCTTTCAACTGATCTTCCCCACTGGCTTTGAAACAGGTGTCAATCCCTTTTTTACTACAAACTAAAATAAAGTCAAACAGCCACCTTTTTCTAAACTACTTCCTTTTCCATTTACTACCATATCTCCTTTCTGGAAAAAGTTGTTATGCACCATCTGTGTCTTCATTTTATCACTTTTTGCTCTTTTCTCAACCATCTCCAATCAGGCTTTTACCCTCATCACTTCTCCATATGGCTCCTGCTATATCATTACACAATTTATATGTCAAAAATCAAACAGATATTCTCCATTTTTTAACTTACTGGATTTTTCTTTAAAATTTTGTTAAATATTGAATAAAAAATATGTATTAATATGTATGAAAGATATTTAATGGCAATATACCCAACACAGAGTTTATGAAACACAATTCTACCATGATATTTGAAGTCCCCATTGCGTCTCTCCTTAGATGCATTATCAAAAAAAAATTAAAGCAGATAACCTAATAATTTTTTTTTTTTATAAAGGCTTACTTTCACTGGTCAATTGTAAGGAATTTCTGATTTCTGGTGATTACGTTTTTCTACTAAGCAATCTTACAGCGTTCTTATTTTTAAGGTACTTGTATCAATAATATATTCATCCTGCTTTTTTTGAATTTAATAATACTTCGTGTTGCAAAAGCCTCAAAATATATTTTTTTATTGACTGCTATTATGTGACTAGTATTTAAAAAAATCCATCTAGTTAACTTGCTTCAGCTGAGCTGAATGAACCTGTCCTCAGACTAGATGACAAATAAGAAGCTTAATAAATGAAGGAGGTGCTGCCCTCAGGAAGACAATTCCTATTCCTCCTATTTTAAAATACAGTTTTCTCTGATGAGACTAACATTCTAGCTTAATTTCATTTCAAAACCATTAACATTCTATTCTGTCTGTATGTTGCCAAACATCTGGGGTGAAAATTGGGGGGAAAAAAACTCATTCATATTTTCCCCTTGAATCCAGAAAGAATAGCACTTTAAAAATAAAATTGCCAAATAAAATTCACAACATTCAACCATATATTTGGCAGGGTTTGTAGATACTGCTGCCATGGAAACAAACAGCAAGACAATGCACAAAAAATATATGTAATTCCCTGTATTAGTCAGCTTTTACTAGGTTATTCTATAGTAAAAAATGTTATTTCTGTGGTAATAAAGACCCTGAAAATTCAATAACGTACAACAACAATAGTTTATTTCTTGACCACAATATATATTCACCATGGGTTAGCTGAGATCCTGCTCCCAAAATTCTTCATTCTGAATACATAAGGCTCGGCCTCTACCAAGTTATGTTGGCTTCACGGAAAAAAGAAAAGAAAAAAGAAGAAGCACACAATTGCTCTTAAGACTTTTGGTAGAAAGTGATATATGTCAGGTTCATTCACATTTCACTGGCCAAAGCCAGTCTGACATCCATGTCTCAGGGAGCTATACTTCTCTCACAAGAAGGGAAAGAACGTAATGGGGAACAATAACAAAATCTGACACACATCACCCAGTGTAGAAGATTATGATTATTACTTCATGGACACAAAAAAATTCGAAGTCAGTTTTTTCCCTGGAGGCTGAATCAAAAAAGTGGGTTCAACTAGCAGTGCTGCTGGTAATATTTAGCTCATTTTTAGCAAGTAATGTTTGTTTACTCTGTGCTGGGCACAGTGCTAGTGCATTCCATTTAGTATCAGTCCTGGTAGAATGATATTCCTATTTTTTGGTGAGGACACTGAGAC